>NC_058524.1:515123762-516373762 GCF_904849725.1 Hordeum vulgare subsp. vulgare
AGAGCTTCGTGATGAACTATAACATATCAAGGATAGATACAATGATCATTTAGCGATTCGCGATGTTTGACACTGCGAAAGTAGAAATCAAGAAGGAGCATCAATAGTTGATGGTTTGTAAAACCACTAAGTTTCAAGAAAGGCAAGGGCTAGAAGGGATACTTCGTGAAACGGCAAAACAGTTGCTGCACTAATGAAGAGACCCAAGATTAAACCCAAACCCGAGACTAAGTGCTTCTGTTATGAGGGGAACGGTCACTGAGGCGGAGCAACTCTAGATACTTGGTAGATAAGAAGGCTGGCAAAAGTCGAAAGAAGTATATTTGATATACATGATGTTGATGTGTACTTTACTAGTACTCCTAGTAGCACAAGGGTATTAGATACCGGTTCGGTTGCTAAGTGATTAGTGACACGAAATGAAAGCTACGGCATAAACGGAGACTAGCTAAAGGCGAGGTGATGATATGTGTTGGAAGTATTTCCAAGGTTGATATGATCAAATGTCGCACACTCCATCTACCATCGGGATTGGTGTTAAAACTAAATAATTGTTATTTGGTACTTGCGTTAAGCATGAACATGATTGGATCGTGTTTATTGCAATACGATTATTCATTTAAAGAGAATAATGGTTACTCTATTTGCTTGAATAAATCACCTTCAATGGTTTATTGAATCTCGATCGTAGTGTTACACATGTTCATAATATTGGTGCCAAAAGATACGAGGTAATGATGATAGTACCACTTACTTGTGGCACTGCCGCTTGAGTCATGTTGGCGTAAATTGCATGAAGAGGCTCCATGCTGATGGATCTTTATACTCACTTGATTTTGAAATCACTAGTGACATGCAAATCATACCACATGAGCAAGGCCTTGTTTTCATTGAGATGAAACAAGATAGTAACTTGTTGGAAGTGATACATTTTGATGTATGCAGTCCAATGGGTGCTGAGGCACGCAGTGGATATCATTATGTTCTTACTTCAATGACGATTTGAGTACATACTAGAGTATTTACTTAATGAATCACAAGTCTGAAATACTGAAAAGTTCAATTCTGTTTCGGAGTGAAGTTCGTCGTAACAAGAGGATAAACTGTCTACGATATGATCATAGAAATGAATATCTGAGTTACGAGTTTTGGTACGCAGATAAGACAATGTGGAAATTGTTTCGCAGTTCATGCCACCTGGAACATCATAGTGTGATGATGTGTCTGAACATCATAGCCACGCACTATTTGGTATGGTGCATGCTATGATGTCTCTTATCGAATTACCACTATCATTTATGGGTTATGCATTAGAGACAACCGCATTCACTTTAAATAGGGCACCGCGTATTTCCGTTGAGATGACACAGTATAGACTGAGGTTTAGAGAAATCTAAACTGTCGTTTCTTGAAAGTTTGGGGCTTCGACACTTATGTGAAAAAGTTTCAGTCTGATAAGCTCGAACCCAAAGCGGATAAATGCATCTTCATAGGATATCCAAAACAGTTGGGTACATCTCCTATCTCAGATCCGAAAGCAAAGTGTTTGTTTCTAGAAACGGATCCTTTCTCGAGGAAAGGTTTCTCTCGAAAGAATTGAGTGGGAGGGTGGTAGAACTTGATGAGGTTATTGAACCATCACTTCAACCAGTGTGTAGCAGCGCGCAGGAAGTTGTTCCTGTGGCGCCTACACCAATTGAAGTGAAAGCTGATGATGGTGATCATCGAGCATCGGATCAAGTTACTACAAATCTCATAGGTTGACAAGGTCGCGTACTGCTGCAGAGTGGTATGGTAACCCTATCTTGGAGGTCATGTTGTTGAGAAACAGTGAACCTACGAGTTATGGAGAAAGCAATGGTGGGCCCGGATTCCGACAAATGGATGGAGGCCATGAAATCCGAGAGAGGATCCATGTATGAAAACGAAGTGTAGACTTTGGAAGAACTACTTGATGGCAGTAAGACTATTGAGTAAAGATGGATCTTTAAAAGCAAGACAGACGATGATGGTGATAAGTCACTATTAAGAAAAGCTCGACTTGTCGCAAAGATGTTTCCGACAAGATCAAACAGTTGACTATGATGAGACTTTCTCACTCGTAGCGATGGTAAAAGTTTGTTAGAATTATGTTAGTAGTTGCTGCATTATTTATGAAATATTGCACATAGGATGTCAAAACATTGTTTCCTCGACGGTTTCCTTGAGCAAACATTGTATGTGATACAACCAGGAGGTTTTGTCGATCCTAAAGATACTAGCAAGTATGCAAGCTCCAGCGATCCTTCAATGGACTGGTGCAAGCATCTCGGAGTTGGAATATACACTTTGATGAGATGATCAAAGATTTTGGGTTTGTACAAGGTTTATGAGAAACTTGTATTTCCAAAGAAGTGAATGGGAGCACTATAGAATTTTTGATAAGTATATGTGGTTGACATATTGTTGATCAGAAGTAATGTAGAATTTCTGTAAAGCATACAAGGTTGTTTGAAAGGAGTTTTCAAATGAGTACCTGGATTGCGCTACTTGAACGTTGAGCATCAAAGATCTATGGGGATAGATCGAAAGCGCTTAATAGAAGTTTCAACAAGATGCATGCCTTGACAAGTTTTTGAAGGAGTTCAAAATAGATCAGCGAAGAAGGAATTCTTGGTTGCGTTGTGAGGTGTGAATTTGAGTAAGACTCAAAACCCGACCCCGGCAGAATAAAGAGAATAGACCAAGGTCGTCTTCTATGCCTTAGCCGTAGACTCTAAAGTATGCCATGCTGAGTACCGCACCTGATGTGTGCCTTGCAGCAAGTCTGTTAAGAGGTACACAAAGTGATCCAGGATTGAATCACCCATCAGCGGTCAAAGTTATCCTTAGTAACTAAATAGACTAAGGAATTTTTCTTGATTATGGAGGTGGTTAAAGAGTTCGTCGTCAAGGGTTACGTCGATGCAAGCTTTGACACTAATCCGAATAACTATGAGTAGTGAAACGGATTCGTATAGTAGAGTAGATATTTGGAGCATTTCCGAATAGCATGTAGTAGCAGCATCTATAAGATGACATAAAGATTTGTAAAGAACACACGGATCTAAAAATTTAAGAACTCTTGACTAAAACCTCTCTCATGAGCAAGACGTGATCAGACCCCATGACTATATGGGTGTTGGATTCGTTGGAATCACATGGCGATGTGAACTAGATTATTGACTCTAGTGCAAGTGGGAGACTGTTGGAAATATGCCCTAGAGGCAATAATAAATTAGTTATTATTATATTTCTTTGCTCATGATAATCGTTTATTATCCATGCTATAATTGTATTGTTGGAAACACAATACTTGTGTGGATACATAGACAAAACACTGTCCCTAGTAAGCCTCTAGTTGACTAGCTCATTGATCAAAGATGGCCAAGGTTTCCTGGCCATAGGCAAGTGTTGTTACTTGATAACGGGATCACATCATTAGGAGAATCATGTGATGGACTAGACCCAAACTAATAGACGTAGCATGTTGATCGTGTCGTTTTGTTGCTACTGTTTTCTGCGTGTCAAGTATTTGTTCCTATGACCATGAGATCATATAACTCACTGACACCGGAGGAATGCTTTGTGTGTATCAAATGTCACAACGTAACTGGGTGACTATAAAGATGCTCTACAGGTATCTCCGAAGGTGTTAGTTGAGTTAGTATGGATCGAGACTGGGATTTGTCACTCCGTGTGACGGAGAGGTATCTCGGGGCCCACTCGGTAATACAACATCACACACAAGCCTTGCAAGCAATGTGACTTAGTGTAAGTTGCGGGATCTTGTATTACGGAATGAGTAAAGAGACTTGCCGGTAAACGAGATTGAAATAGGTATGCGGATACTGACGATCGAATCTTGGGCAAGTAACATACCGAAGGACAAAGGGAATGACATACGGGATTATATGAATCCTTGGCACTGAGGTTCAAACGATAAGATCTTCGTAGAATATGTAGGATCCAATATGGGCATCCAGGTCCCGCTATTGGATATTGACCGAGGAGTCACTCGGGTCATGTCTACATAGTTCTCGAACCCGCAGGGTCTGCACACTTCAGGTTCGACGTTGTTTTATGCGTATTTGAGTTATATGGTTGGTTACGGAATGTTGTTCGGAGACCCGGATGGGATCACCGACGTCACGACGGCTTCCGGAATGGTCCGGAGACGAAGATTGATATATAGGATGACCTCATTTGGTTACCGGAAAGTTTCCGAGCATTACCGGAAAAGTTTCGGGCACATCGGTAGTGTACCGGGAGTGATGGGAGGGGTGAGGGGGACCATCGAGAGGGGTGTCACGCCCCAAGGGGTCTCATGGGCTATGGGAAGAGATAAACCCGCCCCTAGTGGGCTGGAATAAGTTCCCACTAAGGCCCATAAGGTTTGAGAAGGGAAAAACACAAGGTGGAAAGAGTTTCCAAGTGGGAAGGTGGAATCCTACTCCAAGTAGGATTGGAGTAGGACTCCTCCACCTCAAATTTCGGCCAAACATTGAGGGTTTGAGGCTGCCTCCTCCCCTCCCTCCCTCCCTCCTATATATACTGAGGTATTAGGGCTGATTTGAGACAACTTTTGCCACGGCAGCCTGACCACATACCTCCACGGTTTTTCCTCTAGATCGCGTTTCTGCGGAGCTCGGGCGGAGCCCTGCTGAGACGAGATCATCACCAACCTCCGGAGCGCCGTCACGCTGTCGGAGAACTCTTCTACCTCTCCGTCTCTCTTGCTGGATCAAAAAGGCCGAGATCATCGTCGAGTTGTACGTGTGCTGAACGCGGAGGTGCCGTCCGTTCGGTACTAGATCGTGGGACTGATCGCGGGATTGTTCGCGGGGCGGATCGAGGGACGTGAGGACGTTCCACTACATCAACCGCGTTCTCTAACGCTTCTGCTGTACGGTCTACAAGGGTACGTAGATCACTCATCCCCTCTCGTAGATGGACATCACCATGATAGGTCTTCGTGCGCGTTCCCCAACATTGTCCATGCGACGTTCCCCATGCGACGTTCCCCAACATTGTCCCGTCATATTTGGCAGACCTTTCCTCAATACTGTCAATGCTCATATTGACTGTGAGAAGCAAACTGTCATTGTTGGCTTTGAAGGAGTGTCACACGAGTTCAATTTCTCCAAGTTTGGTAGTCAACCTCCTGAAAAAGAGTTGCCTAGTAAGGATGAAATTATTGCCCTAGCTTCTATTGTTGTGCCTCCTACTGATCCTTTAGAGCAATACTTGCTTGAGCATGAATGTGATATGCATATGGATGAAAGGAATGAGATAGATAGAGTTACCTTTGGACAACATCCTATCCTTGAGAATATTTTGCCTGTTGAACTGCTTGGAGATCCACCCCCACCAAAGGGTGATCCTGTGTTCGAGCTTAAACAGTTGCCTGATACTCTTAAGTATGCTTATCTTGATGAAAAATAGATATATCCTGTTATTATTGGTGCTAGCCTCTCAGAGCATGAAGAAAAGAAGTTACTAAAAACTCTGAGGAAGCACCGTGTTGCTATTGGATATACTCTTGATGATCTTAAGGGCATTAGTCCCACTCTATGCCAGCACAAGATTAAAACCGATCCTCATTCCAAACTAGTTGTCGATCATCAACGGAGATTAAATCCTAAGATGAAAGAGGTAGTAAGAAAAGAAATACTAAAGCTCCTGGAAGCAGGTATTATTTATCCTGTTGCTCATAGTGATTGGGTAAGTCCGGTGCATTGCGTCCCTAAGAAGGGAGGTATTACCGTTGTCCCTAATGATAAGGATGAATTGATCCCTTAGAGGATTATTACTGGCTATAGGATGGTGATTGATTTTAGGAAATTGAATAAAGCCACTAGGAAAGATCATTACCCTTTGCCTTTTATCGACCAAATGCTAGAAAGACTGTCTAAACACACACACTTCTGCTTTCTATATGGTTATTCTGGTTTCTCCCAAATACATGTTGCGCAATCTGATCAGTAGAAAACCACTTTCACATGTCCTTTCGATACCTTTGCTTACAGACGTATGCCTTTTGGCTTATGTAATGCACCTGCCACCTTTCAAAGATGTATGATGGCTATATTCTCGGACTTTTGTGAAAAGATTGTTGAGGTTTTCATGGATGACTTCTCCATTTATGGGTCTTCTTTTGATGATTGCCTCAGCAACCTTGATCGAGTTTTGCAGAGATGTAAATATACCAATCTTGTCTTGAATTGGGAGAAGTGCCACTTTATGGTTAATGAAGGCATCGTCTTAGGACATAAAATTTCTGAAATAGGTATTGAAGTCGATAAGGCTAAGGTTGATGCAATCGAGAAAATGCCATGCCCTACAGATATCAAAGGTATAAGAAGTTTCCTTGGTCATGTTGGTTTCTATAGAAGGTTCATTAAGGACTTTTCTAAGATTTCTAGGCCTCTTACCAATCTCTTGCAAAAGGATATTCCTTTTATTTTTGACGATGATTGTGAGGAAGCCTTCGAAATACTTAAAAAGGCCTTGATAACTGCGCCTATTGTTCAACCACCTGATTGGAACTTACCTTTTGAAATCATGTGTGATGCTAGTGATTATGTTGTTGGCGCTATTCTAGGACAAAGATTGATAAGAAGTTGAATGTTATTCACTATGCTAGTAAAACTCTAGACAGTTCCCAAAGAAACTATGCTACTATGGAAAAGGAATTTCGGCAGTCGTGTTTGTGTGTGAAAAGTTATTGCAAGAGAACCCATCTGATAAGTCTAGGTTTAGCATCTTTCTTTTCCATAAGATACTTAATAGCAGCATGATCAGTGCGAATAGTGACTTTGGAATCAGCTATGTAAGATCTGAAATTTGATTTGCATGTTGTTGATAGGAAGGGTGCTGAGAACCTCGTAGCAGATAACTTGTCTAAGTTGGAGAATATTCTTGATGACCCACAACCTATTGATGATAGCTTTCGTGATGAGAAATTGAATATCATCAATGCTTCACCTAGTACACCGTGGTATGCTGATTATGCAAATTATATAGTTACCAAATATATACCACCTAGTTTCACATACTAGCAAAAGAAGAAATTCTGCTTTGATTCGAAACATTACTTTTGGGATGATCCTCACCTTTATAAGGAAGGAGTAGATGGTGTTATTAGACGTTGTGTACCTGAACATGAACAGGGACAGATACTACAGAAGTGTCACTCCAAGGCTTACGGAGGACACCATGCGGGAGATAGAACTACACACAAGGTATTGCAATTAGGTTTCTATTGGCCCACTCTCTTCAAGGATGCCCGTAAGTTTGTCTTGTCTTGTGGCGAATGTCAAAGAATAGGTAATATCAGTAAACATCAGGAAAGGCCTATAAATTATTCACTTGTCATTGAACCATTTGATGTTTGGGGTTTTGATTATATGGGACCTTTTCCAAAATCCAACGGGTATACTCATATCCTAGTTGCTGTTGATTACGTTACTAAGTGGATAGAAGCTATCCCAACTAGTAGTATTGATCACAACACCTCTATCAGGATGCTTAAAGAAGTTATTTTCCCTAGATTTGGAGTCCCTAGATATCTAATGACTGATGGTGGTTCACATTTCATTCATGGTGCTTTCCGTAAAACGTTTGCTAAGTACGATGTCAATCATAGAATTGTGTCTCCCTATCATCCTCAGTCCAGCGGTCAAGTAGAGCTAAGTAATAGAGAAATTAAACTAATTCTGCAAAATACTGTCAATAGGTCTAGAAAGAATTGGTCTAAGAAACTCGATGATGCACTCTGGGCATATAGAACTGCTTATAAGAATCCCATGGGCATGTCTCCGTACAAAATGGTTTACGGCAAAGCATGTCATTTACCTCTTGAGCTAGAGCATAAGGCTTATTGGGCAATCAAAGAGCTCAACTTTGATTTCAAACTTGCTGGTGAGAAGAGGTTATTTGATATTAGCTCACTTGATGAATGGAGAGCTCGGGCATATGAAAATGCCAAGTTGTTCAAAGAAAAGGTTAAGAGGTGGCATGATAAAAGGATACAAAAATGTGAGTTCAATGTAGGTGATTATGTCTTGCTATATAATTCTCGTTTAAGATTTTTTGCAGGCAAGCTTCTCTCTAAATGGGAAGGTCCTTACATTGTTGAGGAAGTATATCGTTCCGGTGCCATCAAGATCAACAACACGGGAGGTAATTTTCCGAGAGTGGTAAATGGGCAAAGAATCAAGCACTATATTTCAGGTACTCCCATAAATGTTGAAAGCAATATTATCAATACCATAACTTCGGAGGAGTACATAAGGGATATTTATCAGCCTGTTTCAGACACCGAAAACGAAGAGGTATGGGATTCGGTAAGCAAACTGACTCCAAAACTTTTCCAGTAGGAATTATTCTCTGTTTTGGAATTTTTAGAAAAATAGAAAAATTTAAAGTAGTCCGGAAAGCGCACGAGGAGGCAACAAGCCTGTCAAGTGCGGGCCACCCCCGTGGCCGCGCCTGGGGGGGCTTGTGACCACCTCGTGTGCCTCCCGGACTCCGTTTTCTTGCGGAGTACTCCTTCTGGTCTAAAAAATCATTATATATTCTCCCGAAAGGTCTGACCCTCGTATCGCACAAATTTCCTCTGTTTTCGCTTCGAGTTGTTGTGCAAACAGATCTAGATAGCTATGGCGTCCACAAAAGCTCTGAAGGACAAGTTCTTCGAGAAGGTCATCAATCCCTACCTCGCGGGAGTGCTGCAACACCCTCAGTCTATCGAGATGTGTGAGGGGGTGCTGCACATCCGTGATGATGAGGGACCCAAGAAGACCGGAAGCGTGGAGACGAGGCTCGAAGCAATGGAGCAACAAGTCTTCAAGTGCCAAGGGATGGTGGAACGCGGACTCAATGCCAACCACATGATGATCACGGAGTTCACCAACAAGCACAAGATCAATGCCAATGACATCGGGAAACACCTCTCCAGGCTCTATGACAGAATTGATCACCTCCAAGCCCAGATCTATGACCTGCAGAACCAAAACTGTGAGTATGAGTATAGATTTAAATCAATACGGTTGGCTACAGATTTGAGGATTCTGGAGACTCGATCATCTTTCCATGTTGGAGCACCAATGCCTTGGAAGACGGAGGATCAAACCCAGGTTGCAAAAACTCCACCACCATCACCTTCGAAGGAAGACAACTAAGCACGGGTATGGGCAATCCCCTTGGCTTGTGCCAAGCTTGGGGGAGTTGCCCCGGTATCGTATCATCATCACATCTTTTGCCTTTACCTTTTCTTAGTTCGATCCTTTTGGTTCTATCTTTCTCTAGTAGAATAAAGTTCTTAGTGTTTTAGGTTTGAGTTTTGCTTTGTGTCACCCCAATGTATTCGAGTTCGTGAGTCTTAAAATAAAGAGTCTTTTAGTTAAGGGCCTTGCTTCATGCCATTATCCAAAGAAAAGAATGATAAAAGAACAAAAGCATGAAAGATCATGTAATGATCTTCTGGGAAGTGATGACTTCACATATAAAAATAATGTTGATTGAAACTTGTTGTGGGTGGACAAATGTAGACCTTGGTCATTGTTGCAATTAATAGGAAGTAATAAAGAAAGAGAGGTTCACATATAAATATATCATCTTGGGCACCATCTATAATTGTGAACACTCACTAAACTGTTGCATGCTTAGAAGTAGATGTTGGACAAGGAAGACAACATAATGAATTATGTTTGCTTGGTTCCGAACTATGATTATATGACTAGAGATCCCTTAGCATGTGACGATTTCTTCCACCCCATATCAGCCAAAACTCCCGCACCAAGTAGAGATACTACTTGTGCATCCATAAACCTTCAACCCAGTTTTGCCATGAGAGTCCACCATACCTACCCATCGATTGAATAAGATCCCTCAAGTAAGTTGTCATCGGTGCAAGCAATAAAAATTGCTCCCTAAATATGTATGATCTATTAGTGTGTGGAAAATAAGCTTTGTACGAACCTGTGATGAGGAAGACATAAAAGCGACAGACTGCATAATAAAGTTCTTTATCACACGAGGCAATATAAAGTGACGTTCCTTCACACTAAGAGGTCACACATCCAACCTCAAAAGTGCATGACAACCTCTGCTCCCCTCTGCGAAGGGCCTATCTTGTACCTTTACTTTTGCCCTTGAATGAGTCATGTTGATCTACACCAATTCCTTATTTCGCCTTTATCTTGGCTAACGTCATATGCTAGGGAAAGATCTATATTCATATGTGAACTTGGAAGTAAGTATTCATGAATTATTATTGTTGACATTACCCTTGAGGTAAATAGTTGGGAGGCGAAACTATAAGCCCCTATCTTTCTTTGTGTCCGACTGAAACTTTGATCTCATGAGTACCACGTGAGTTGTAGCAATTGTAGAAGACAAAAGGATGATTGAGTATGTGGATTTGCTTTACAAGCTCTTATTTGACTCTTTCCGATGTTATGATAAATTGCAATTGCTTCAATGACTAAAGGCTATTGGTTGTTAATTCTCAATAAAGTTCTTGATCCATACTTTACTTTGTGAAGGAATTATCACTTTAGCATAAGAGATTATATGATGATAATGCTGTTGTGATTATAATCAAGATGCTTGCATGTCCATATCTTGTTTAGTCGACACCTCTCTCTCTCTAAACATGTGGGCATATTTATTGGTCTCGATTTCCGCTTGAGGACAAGCGAAGTCTAAGCTTGGGGGAGTTGATACGTCCATTTTGCATCATGCTTTTGTGTTGATATTTATCGCTTTATGGGCTGTTATTACACTTCACGGTACAATACTTATGCCTTTTCTCTCTTATTTTGCAAGGTTTACATGAAGAGGGAGAATGCCGGCAGCTGGAATTCTAGCCTGAAAAAGGAGCAAGCTTGAGATACCTATTCTGTGCAACTCCAAAAGCCATGAAAATCAACGAGGAATTATTTTGGAATATATAAAAAATACTCGGCCGAAGAAGTACCAGAGGGGAGCCACCAGGAGGCCACAAGCCTGCTAGGCGCGGCCTACCCCCCTGGCCGCGCCTAGGGGGCTTGTGGGCTCCCTGTTGGCCCTCTCGCTCCCCTCGTTTGCTATAAGGAGGGTTTCGTTCCAGAAAAAATCAGGAGGAGGCTTTCGGGAGGAATCGCCACCGCCACGAGGCGGAAATTGAGCAGAACCAATCTAGAGCTCCGGCAGGGTCGTCCTGCAGGGGAAACTTTCCTCCCGGAGGGGGAAATCGTCGCCATCGTCATCACCAACACTCCTCTCATCGGAGGGGACTCATCACCGTCAACATCTTCATCAGCACCATCTCATCTCCAAACCCTAGTTCATCTCTGGTAAATAATCTCCGTCTCGCGACTCTGATTGGTACTTGTAAGGTTGCTAGTAGTGTTAATTACTCTTTGTAGTTGATGCTAGTTGGATTACTCGGTGGAAGATTATATGCTCAGATCCTTGACGCTATTCAATACCTCTCTGGTCAAGAATATTATTATGCTTTGTGAGTAGTCACTTTTGTTCGTGAGGACATCTGATAAGTCATGCTATAAGTAGTCATGTGAATTTGGTATTCGTTCGATATTTTGATGCGTTGTATGTTGTTTTTCCTCTAGTGGTGTTATGTGAACGTCGACTACATAACACTTCACCATTATTTGGGCCTAGAGGAAGGCATTGGGAAGTAGTAAGTACATGATGGTTTGCTAGAGTGACAAAAGCTTAAACCCTCATTTATGCGTTGCTTCGTAAGGGGCTGATTTGGATCCACTACTTTAATGTTATGGTTAGACTTTGTCTTAATTCTTCTTTCATAGTTGCGGATGCTTGCGAGAGGGGTTAATCATAAGTGGGATGTTTGTCCAAGTAAGGGCGGCACCCAAGCACCGGTCCCCTCACATATCAAACTATCAAAGTAGCAAACGTGCATCATGTGAACATGATGAAAACTAGCTTGACAGAAATTCCCATGTGTCCTCGAGAGCGCTTTACCTCCTATAAGAGTTTTTCCAGGCTTGTCCCTTGATACAAAAGGGATTGGGCCACTTTGTTGCACCTTTTTTACTGTTATTACTTGCTACTTGCTACGAATCATGTTATCACACAACTATCTATTACCGATAATTTCAGTGCTTGCAGAGAATACCTTGCTGAAAACCACTTGTCAGATCCTTCTGCTCCTCGTTGGGTTCGACACTCTTACTTATCGAAAGGACTACGATAGATACCCTACACTTGTGGGTCATCGAGACTCTTTTCTGGCGTCGTTGCCGTGGAGTGAAGCGCCTTTGGTAAGTGGAATTTGGTAAGGAAACATTTATATAGTGTGCTGAAATTTATTGTCACTTGTCACTATGGAAACTAATCCTTTGAGGAGCTTGTTCGGGGTATCTTCACCTCAAACGGAAACACAAGGAGTTGCTCCTCAACCTGCTGCACCTAATAAAAATATTTGCTATGAATTTCCTTCGGGTATGCTTGAGAAACAGCTGGCTAATCCTTTTACAGGAGATGGAACATCACATCCCGACTTGCATCTAATCTATGTAGATGAAGTTTGTGGTTTATTTAGGCTTGTAGGTTTGCCCGAGGATGAGGTCAAGAAGAAGGTCTTTCCCTTATCTTTGAGGGATAAAGCATTGACATGGTATAGGCTATGTGATGATACTGGATCATGGAACTACAACCGATTGAAATTGGAATTTCATCAAAGGTTTTATCCTATGCATTTGGTACATCGTGATCGGAATTATATTTATAATTTTTGGCCTCGTGACAGAGAAAGTATAGCTCAAGCTTGGGGGAGAATTAAATCAATGTTATATTCATGCCCCAACCATGAGCTCTTGAGAGAAATTATCATTCAGAACTTCTATGCTCGGCTTTCTCATGATAATCGCACCATGCTTGACACTTCTTGTACAGGTTCTTTTATGAAGAGAGATATTGACTTCAAATGGATTTTTTTGGAAATAATTAAACGCAACTCTAAAGATTGGGAGTTTGATGAAGGTAAGGAGTCAGGTATGAATTTCAAGTTTGATTGCGTTAAATTCTTTCTTGAAACAAATACTTTTTGTGATTTTAGCGCTAAATATGGACTTGACTCTGAGATAGTAGCTTCATTGTGTGAATCATTTGCTGCTCATATTGATCTCCCTAAAGAGAAGTGGTTTAAATATCATCCTCCCTTAGAAGTCAATGTAGTTAAACCTAATCCGGTTGAAGAGAAAGCCATCGCTTATAAGAGTTTGTCCATGCTTGTCCCTTGCTACAAAAGGGATTGGGCCACTTTGCTGCACCTTTGTTACTATTGTTACTTGCTACTTGCTACGAATCATCTTATCACACAACTATCTATTACCGATAATTTCAGTGCTTGCAGAGAATACCTTGCTGAAACCACTTGTCACATCCTTCTGCTCCTCGCTGGGTTCGACACTCTTACTTATCGAAAGGACTACGATAGATCCCCTACAATTGTGGGTCATCAGTGAGATATAAGGAATTGGCTTACACTCGCCACATGCTACATCAGAGTCACATCAGTACAATACATAAACATCACGAAGAAGAGCAGGGTCCGACTACGGACGAAAACAAACGAGAAAAGAAATTGACGTCCATCCTTGCTATCCCATGCTGCCAGCCTGGAACCCATCCTAGATCGATGAAGAAGAAGAAGAAGAAGCAACTCCAAATGAACAATCAACGCGCTCGCGTCAAGTAACCTTTACATGTACCTGCAACTAATGTTGTAGTAATCTGTGAGCCACATGGGACTCAGCAATCTCATTTCCAAAGGTATCAAGACTAGCAAAGCTTAATGGGTGAGGTATGGTTTAGTGGTGAGGCTGCAGCAAGCGACTAAGCATATATTTAGTGGCTAACTTACGAGTACAAGAATAAAGAGGGGGATGATCTACGCATAGCGGACGTGAACTACTGATGATCAAATGAATGATCCTGAACACCTACCTACGTTAGACATAACCCCACCGTGTCCTCGATCAGAGAAGGAGCTCACGAAAGAGACAGTCACGGTTACGCACTCAATTGGCATATTTTAATTAAGTTAACTTCAAGTTATCTAGAACCAGTGTTAAACAAAGTTTCCACGTTGCCACATAACCGCGGGGACGGCTTTCCGAAAGATTTAACCTTGCAGGGTGATACGTCTCAAACGTATCTATAATTTTTGATAGTTTCATGTTGTTATCTTGTCAACTTTGGATGTTTATATACCTTTTATATCTTTTTGGGGACTAACTTATTAATTAAGTGCCAAGTGTCAGTTCCTGTTTTTTCTGTGTTTTTGACTCTTTTCATATCTGATTTTGGAACGGAGTCCAAACGGAATAAAATCCCCAAAATAAAATTTTCCAGAACAGAAGAAGATCGGGGACTTGAGGGCCAAGGCAGAGGGCCCACAGGGATCCCACAAGCCCTATTGCCGCGGCCAGGGGGGCCGCGGCAACCAGGCTTGTGGCCTCCCTGGCGCTCCCCTGCCCTAGCTCTTTGGCCTATAAATTGCCTAAAATCGCAGAATAAAATTAGGGCATCCACGAAAACACTTTTCCGACGCCGCAAGCTACCGTTTCCGCGAGATCTCAACTGGAGATCCTTCCCGGTGCCCTGCCGGAGGAGACTTTGGAGTTGGAGGGCTTCTACATCAACATCGTCGTCTCTCCAATGACTCGTGAGTAGTCCACTTTAGACCTACGAGTCCGTAGTTAGTAGCTAGATGGCTTCTTCTCTCTCTTGGATCTTCAATACAAAGTTCTACATGATCTTCATGGAGATCTATCTGATGTAATCCTCTTTGGCGGTGTGTTTGACGAGATCCGATGAATTGTGGATTTGTGATCAGATTATATATGAATTATATTTGAGTCTTTGCTAATTTCTTATTTGCATGATTTTATATCCTTGTAAGTCTCTCCGAGTCTTGGGTTTTGTTTGGCCAACTAGATCTATGATTCTTGCAATGGGAGAAGTGCTTGGTTTTGGGTTCATACCGTGCGGTGACCTTTCCCAGTGACAGAAGGAGCAGCAAGGCACGCATCGTGTTGGTTCCATCAAGGGTAACAAGATGGGCTTTCATCATAGATTTGGGACTGTCCATCCACATCATGTCATCTTGCTTAAGGCGTTACTCTGTTCTTATGAACTCAATACACTAGATGCATGCTGGATAGTGGTAGACGTGTGGAGTAATAGTAGTAGATGCAAAAAGTATCGGTCTACTAGGTTTGGACGTGATGCCTATAGATATGATCATTGCCATAGATAACGTCATGACTTTGCGCGGTTCTATCAATTGCTCGACAGTAATTCGTTCACCCACTGTCTACTTGCTTTCATGAGAGAAGCCACTAGTGAACACTACGGCCACCGGGTCTATTCACAACTATCATCTCCACTTTTAGTTTTACTTTGCTTTGTTTCCTTTTTGCTTTTAGTTCTCACTTTGCAAACAATTTATAAGGGATTTACAACCCCTTCATAGCGTTGGGTGCAAGCTCTTTGTGTTTGTGCAGGTACTTGTGACTTGACGCGATCCTCCTACTGGATCGATACCTTGGTTCTCAAACTGAGGGAAATACTTACTATCGTTGTGCTACATCACCCTTTCCTCTTCAAGGGAACACCAACGCATGGCTCCAAGGACGCGGGGAAATCCTTTGCATATTTGCCAAGGAAGTCCCTATAGGCATAGCCCGTAGCAGCAGGATTCCTGGCGCCGTTGCCAGGGAAGGTCTGTTGTCGCAGTAGCAGAAGGATTTCTGGCGCCGTTGCCGGGGAGGAGAGATCAAGTCAAGATCTATCCAAGTAGGTGTCACAAACTCATCTCTTGCATTTACCTTTTTTGCCAGTTGCCTCTCGTTTTCCTCTCCCCCATTTCACATTTGTTGTTTTTCATTTGCCTTTCTCCTTTGCCATTTTCATTTGCATTTCCCCTTTGCCGTTTTCATTTGCCTTTTTGCCATTCTCTTTTGCCCGTTTCACTCGCTTTCTTCGTGCTCGTTTGTGTGTGGGATAGTCCATCAATGGCTAGACCCACCACTCCAAACGATACCCCTGAGAACGAAGTTCTCAATTTCAAGCAGAATGAGGAAGAAAATTTAAAGGACGCTTGGTACAGGATTTGCAATGCTTAAAGTAGATCTACTCGTAAGCAATCCACTACCGTTCTTCTTCGCAGTTTTTATGTTCGAATATCTCCTTGGAATAGGTATATTCTTGATACCATCGTAGGCGAGAATTTTTTGGGGAGCCATACTGTTGACTCCTATGGAGCTATCATGAATTTGGTAGGCTCACCCGCGCTCATGGTTAATGGAACTACCTTGACCTTGGAACACGTGATGCAAAGGCTTGACGCTACTGAAAACAAAATTGCCACAATTGAACTTACTGAGGGTTTGGATAGAAAGATCCACATTCAAATTACTCAGTACGGATCTAAAGTGGGAATGGTTTTGAAAAAATTAAGGGAGAAGGAACCTATAGTTAATGATTCCTCTAGAATTGGCAAACTAGAAGATGCCATAACCAACTTGGGTTCCGCTTTTGCCGCTGTGCAAAATACTCCAAATCTCACTCTCAAAAAGATCGTCAAGTCTGTTTTTGTTCCTAAAGCTAGTGGTGAGTCATCCAATAAAGATGAAGATCTTAAGATGATAAATGATCACGCTACTTATGGTTTGAGCACTAAAGATCACTATACGTGATTCCATCACCTTATGCCTAGCTAAGGTTGTTAAACAATAGCGCTTGTTGGGAGGCAACCCAACGAATCTATCCTTTTTCTTTCTGTTTTGTGTTTTCCACACTTTCATAATTCTGTTATGATTGTGTTTTTTGTGTTTCTTTTGCGTTTGTGCCAAGTAAAACCGTTATGATTAGTCTTGGGGATGATCGTTTGGTCATGCTGGAAAAGGCAGAAACTTTCTGCTCACGAAACGAATTTTCATTTTTTCTGTAAGAGCTTTTGAGTTGATTCTTTCTGCTGCTGATTACTACGCAAATTCTTTAGACTGTCGTAATTTTTCAGAATTTTTGAAGTACTAGAAGTATACGAAGTATACAGATTGCTACAGACTGGTCTGCTGTTAACAGATTTTGTTTTTGTTGAGTTGGTTGCTTATTTTGATGAAACTATGGATAGTATCGGGGGGTATTAGCCATGGAAGATTGAAAATACAGTAACTCAACATCAACATAAGTAGAATTTAAGTTTTCTACAGTACATAAGGAAGTGGTGGTTTGCTTTCTTATACTAATGTTATCACGAGTTTCTGTTTAAGTTTCTTGTTGTGAAGTTTTCAAGTTTTGGGTGAAGTTCTTATGGACAAAGAGATAAAGAGTGGCAAGATCTCAAGCTTGGGGATGCCCAAGGCACCCCAAGTTGATTCAAGGATGCCAAAAAATCCTAAGCTTGGGGATGCCCGGGGAAGGCATCCCCTCTTTCGTCTTCAATCCATCGGTAACGTTACTTGGGGCTATATTTTTATTCACCACATGTTATGTGTTTTGCTTGGAGAGTCTTATATCATAGGAATCTTTTATTTTTGTTGTGTTACAATCTTCCTTGCTGCACACCTAGAGAGAGAGACATGCACTCACCGTGATTTTATTGAGCTTCACTTATATCCTTTGGTTAGAAAATTCAGCTCACATGTGCTTCACTTATATCTTTTGAGCTAGTTGATTTTGCTCTATGTGCTTCACTTATATCTTTTAGAGCACAGCGGTGCGTAGCTTGGTAGTTGATCTATGCTATGAAAGTAGTCTCAAAAGGGGTAGTTGTCCAAAGGGATATGAAAACTTCCACCTTCATGTGCATTGAATAGTTAGAGAAGTTTGATTCATGTCAATTAGTTTTGAGTTGTGGTTGTGGTAATATTGAAGTTGTATTAGTAAGGTTTTGTGGATCTAGAAATACTTATGTTGAAGTTAGTGATTCCTGTAGCATACACGTATGGTGAACCGCTATGTGATGAAGTCTGAGCATGATTAGTCTATTGATTGTCATCCTTTCTGTGGCCGTCGGGATCGCGCGATGGCTTATACCTACCAACTCTTCCCCTAGGAGTATGCGTTGAATGCTTTGTTTCGATTACTACTAAAACTTTTGCAACAAGTATATGAGTTTTTAATGACTAATGTTGAGTCCATGGTTTAGATGCACTTTCACCTTCCACCATCACTATCTTCCTTAGTGTCGTGCAATTTTCGCTGGTGCATAAAACCACCATTAGCCTCCCTCAAAACAGCCACCATACCTACCTACTATGGCTTTTTCAAAGCCATTCCGAGATATATTGCCATGCAACTACCACCATGACATGTGCCACAGCTTCTACATTGCCATTGCATGATCATAAGATAGCTAGCATGATGTTTCCATCGATGTCTATGCCATGCTAGATCATTGTCACGGTACACTACCGAAGGCATTCCATATAGAGACATCATTGCTCTAAGTTTTGAGTTGTAAGTGTGATGATCATCATTGATGGAGCATTGTCCCATGTGAGGAAATAAAAGAGGCCAGCGAAGCCCATTTACAAAAAGAGGCCAAAGATGCCCACCAAAAAAAGGGGCCAAAGAGCCCACCAAAAAAAATGAGAGAAAAAGAGAGAAGGGACAATGCTACTATCTTTCCATACTTGTGCTTATTAAGCACCATGATCTTAATGATTGAGAGTCTCTCGTTTTGTCACCACCATATCGCTAGTGGGAAATTTTCATTATATAACTTGGCTTGTATATTCCAATGATAGCCTTCCTCAAAATTGCCTTAGGTCTTCGTGAGCAAGCAAGTTGGATGCACACCCACTAGTTCCCTTGAAGAGCTTTCACATACTCTTAGCTCTAGTGCATCATTTGTATGGCAATCCCTACTCATTCACGTTGATATCTATTGATGAGCATCTCCATAGCTCATTGATATGCCTAGTCAATATGACCATCTTCTCCTTGTTTACCTTGCAACCTCCACCACACTCCATTCCACTTATAGTGCTAAAACCATGGCTCACGCTCATGTATTGCGTGAGAGTTGAAAAAGTTTGAGAAAGTAAAGGTGTGAAAACAATTACTTGGCCAATACCGAGGTTGTGCATGATTTAAATTCGTTATGCAAGGACGATAGAGCATAGCCAGACTACAAGATTTTGTAGGGATAACTTTCTTTTGGCCTTGTTATTTTGAAAGTTCATGATTACCTTGCTAGTTTGCTTGAAGTATTATTGTCTCCACATCAATAGCAAACTATTGTTTTGAATCTAATGGATCTGAACATTCACGTCACATAAGAGGAGTTACAAAGGACATCTATGCTAGGTAGCATGAAAGAATCAAAAATTCATTCTTTATCACTTCCCTACTCGAGGACGAGAAGGAGTTAAGCTTGGGGGTGCTTGATACGTCTCAAACATATCTATAATTTTTGATAGTTTCATGTTGTTATCTTGTCAACTTTGGATGTTTTATATACCTTTTATATCTTTTTGGGACTAACTTATTAATTCAGTGCCAAGTGCCAGTTCCTGTTTTTTCTGTGTTTTTGACTCTTTTCGGATCTGATTTTGGAACGGAGTCCAAACGGAATAAAATCTCCGAAATAAATTTTTCCAGAACAGAAGAAGATCAGGGACTTGAGGGCCAAGGCAGAGGGCCCACAGGGAGCCCACAAGCCTTGTTGCCGCGGCCAGGGGGCCCGCGGCAACCAGGCTTGTGGCCTCCCTGGCGCTCCCTTGCCTTAGCTCTTTGGCCTATAAATTCCCTAAAATCGTAGAAAAAATCAGGGCATCCACGAAAACACTTTTCCGCCGCCGCAAGCTTCCGTTTCCGCGAGATCTCATCTGGAGACCCTTCCCGGTGCCCTGCCGGAGGGGAATTTGAAGTTGGAGAGCTTCTACATCAACATCATCGGCTCTCCAATGACTCGTGAGTAGTCCACTTCATACCAACGGGTCCGTAGTTAGTAGCTTGATGGCTTCTTCTCTCTCTTGGATCTTCAATACAAAGTTCTCCATGATCTTCATGGAGATCTATCCGATGTAATGTTCTTTGGCGGTGTGTTTGTCGAGATCCGATGAATTCTGGATTTGTGATCAGATTATCTATGAATTATATTTGAGTCTTTTCTGATTTCTTATTTGCATGATTTGATATCCTTGTAAGTCTCTCCGAGTCTTGGGTTTTGTTTGGCCAACTAGATCCATGATTCTTGCAATGGGAGAAGTGCTTGGTTTTGGGTTCATACCGTGCGGTGATCTTTCCCACTGACAGAAGGGGCAGCAAGGCACACATCGTGTTGTTGCCATCAAGGGTAACAAGATGGGCTTTCATCATAGATTTGAGACTGTCCATCTACATCATGTCATCTTTCTTAAGGCGTTACTCTGTTCTTATGAACTCAATACACTAGATGCATGCTGGATAGCGGTCGACGTGTGGAGTAATAGTAGTAGATGCCGAAAGTATCGGTCTACTTGTTTTGGACGTGATGACTATAGATATGATCATTGCCATAGATAACGTCATGACTTTGCGCGGTTCTATCAATTGCTCGACGGTAATTCGTTCACCCACCGTCTACTTGCTTTCATGAGAGAAGCCACTAGAGAACACTACGGGCCCCGGGTCTATTCACAACTATCGTCTCCACTTTTACTTTTACTTTGCTTTGTTTCCTTTTTGCTTTCAGGCCTCACTTTGCAAACAATCTATAAGGGATTGACAACCCCTTCATAGCGTTGGGTGCAAGCTCTTTGTGTTTGTGCAGGTACTTGTGACTTGAGGCGATCCTCCTACTAGATCGATACCTTGGTTCTCAAACTGAGGGAAATACTTACCGCCGCTGTGCTACATCACCCTTTCCTCTTCAAGGGAACACCAACGCAAGGCTCCAAGGCCGCAGGGAAATCCTTTGCATATTTGCCAAGGAAGTCCCTATAGGCGTAGCCCGTAGCAGCACGATTCCTCGCGCCATTGCCAGGGAAGGCCTGTTGTCGCAGTAGCACATGGGTGCTCCAACTAGTCCATCACAAATTACCACAAGCCACATAGAAATCCTCAATCGTCGGACTCCTTAGTGGAAAACCTCAACTCTGAGATTACCCAAAGCATCACCGGAATCCCGGTGCACAAGACATTCATCAAAGGTAAAACTAATCCAGCAAGGCCACCCGATGTGTCGACGATCCCGATAGGAGCCGCGTATCTCGTTCTCAGGACACGACGGATAAGCGGCGCCTATGGTGGCCTGATAGAAATCACCCAAGTTGCCCTGGGTTGGCCCCGCACAGTGCTCTGTTTTGGACCAGCACCATCAGCACTGGCCCTCCCTGTATTATGTAGAATTACTCCTCGGGTTCATGACGCCCTATGCTTTCAGTATTAACAGAATTATTATGTTGGGCAAATATAGTAACAATGTTGGGCCTTGCCAGACCAGCTTTAATCTAAAACGAATTATCAAGGGGGTTCCCATAACAACCCCGATTGTGTTAGGAGCGCTCAATTATGGAACATAACATCGGTAGCCGAAACTAAGGGGGCAAAGGTAGAACAAAACACGAGGCTAGAAAGGTCGAGCCTTCCACCTTTTACCAAGTATATAGGTGCATTAATTTAAATAGCATTTAATAGGGTGATACAACAAGGAACCCATGTTATCACATGGAAGCAACTGCACCTGCAACTAGCAACGCTAACACATGGTTAAGCAAGCGGTAACATAGCCAATCAGTGGTTTGCTAGGTTGTGAACAGGATGAAGGTTTTCATGGCAATGTTGGGAGGATGATATTTAATAGGTGGTAGGCAGCGAGACATAACGATAGAAATGGTAAAACTAGCATGGCAATGGTAGTAATGGTATCTGGGGAAATGGTCATCTTGCCTGAGATCCCACTTGGAAGAAGTACGACTCCGTGAAGCAGACGAAGCAAACCAGAAACAAGAATCAACACACGATATACACCACACGATGCACAACACATATGATGCATGAACGGTCGAATGTATGCAAGACATGGCATGTCAATTCACATCACGCAAACACTACACATTAAGTGGAGCTCAATATGCAACAAGTTGCATATTGACGAAACTCCACATACGAATTATTTAGTTCTATCCTGATTAGGTACATGGCAATATTAAATGTTGGTTAAACATGGCAAGAGGTGAAGCATAATTAAACTATCTATCTAGGCATTTAAAATGAGGTCGGGAATGACATATAGCATCTCCGAGATGACATCATACATTAATTTATAAATCTATCCAGATCTGAACTAACATGTTTTAATATTTTTTAACCACAAAATAAATAGGTTCACGTGATTCTATGTGTCGTTACAATCAATTTACACATAGAGAACATCTCCAACGGAGCTACGGTTCAAAAGATACGAACACCGCAAGATATGATGGCATGAATGCAATATGTGTGCAACGACGGTCACAAGCATTCCAAAACATACAAACAGCAAGGTAATATGAAACTACACGAGATTCTAAGAAAATTTCATGTAGGACACGATCAAAACGGAGCAACGGTTCAACAACTACGAGCTAAACAAGCTATAGTCACAATCTGCCAAAATCAGCCACATAGCATTTTCTACGCCCTCGAACAACTAGCTAGACAAATCCAAAAGGCTCAAACAAGGCATGAGGCAATAGAGGTCAAGATGCACTACAACATGCTACTAATAACATCTAGCATGGAAGCATGGATCACTAGGAAAAGAAGTCACAAAATGGCATCTCACACATAGTTTCAGACTTGGTGAAAATATCAGTTTATGACAGTGCAGTTTTCGATCTGAAGGCATATTGACAACAACAAAACTATATGCTACAGGTCTCCAAATGGCATGAAAATTGACAGAATGCTAGATAATCTTAAATTCTACAACTAACTCCATTGCACCAACCTCAAAAGAGCTACAGATCACCGGATAAACTCATGGAAAGACAGCAACAAAATATAACAGATTTCAGACTTAGAAATATTTCAGCATCTCCAAATCAGCACTATTTTCTAGCAAGTTGAGAACAAGAAAACCACACCTAAACATAGATTTCTATTGCAACCAAAATTACCAGAGGCTAGTCTACACATCCAAGGGCATATCTCTAGTTGACAACTCCTTCATATCATGCACGGATTAAATCACAGAAAATAGACAAAAGGGCAACATGACAAAATATCACACGCACTAACTTGCTCAAAAGCTAAAACTAAATGCACAGTTAAATTCTATGGATTTTTCTACCCCGAAACATATATAACATGAGGGGTTGCAAAATAAAAATAACGCCACACGAATATGCGAGAATATGTCCTAAACATGATTTAGCAAACTAGCGACGGAATCCTACATGAAAAAATACAAACAACTACTCTAAAATACATGGCAAAAGGTCCCTAAAAACATGAACATTTCATCTACGGGATTTGAGCAATCCGGACACGCACGAAAAGAAATACGGGATAAACAACCTATTAGGATAGCCTGCAAAACTAGGCATATGGCAAGGCAAATCACTTCAAACATGCATGCAAGTTGCAAAATATGAATCTACGCGAAAAACTACACAATTTTCATATATGACTCGTTCTGATCCGACATACGGATTAAATTCTACGAGCGTTTGAAATATTTAGAATATTTTGAAATTAACTAAATCACAGAGGTATTCCTAAATTACTAAACAGGCCGAATATGGCTACTGGGCCGAAACGGGAGCGCGATATAATATACTGCGTGCCTGGCGCAAGATAGAGGGGTCGGAGGCGGCTCACCTAGCGGGCCAAGGCCCAGGACGGCGGGGAAGGAGGCGGCCTGGTCGGAGGGGCGAGGCAGGCCTGGGGGCGACTCCGCGCTAGCCTGGGCCGGGAGGAGCTGGCCAGCTGGGCCAGCTCGGGGCCTAGGTGCTGGAGAGGCCGGTCAACGGGGCGAGCGAGCGGGCGCTCGGCCTCGAGCTCCTGACAGGAGGCCATGGCGGCGGCAGTTACAGGGCGAGCGCCGGCAGCAATGGCGCGGGGAGGCGGCGGCGGGTCTACGGGGCGGTGGAGGCTGGCCGGATCTGGCCGTGGTACTCCGTTCCCGGCGGGTCCGGCGGCACGCGTGGGTGACTCCCTTGTCGGGTGTGCTCGGGCAGCGCGGGGGCAAGGCGCCTTCGGCTCGGCGGCGGCTCGCCAGATGGGCTCGGCGGGCCCGGCGGCGCTGAGGAGGGAGGGAGGAGAGAGAGAGAGAGAGGCGGCTGGGGTAGGTGGGTGCGGAATTCGAGGCAGGCGGCTAGGGTTTCCCTTAGGGGCAACCTGCCATAAGCATTATTTATACACGATGCATTCCCCTAGGTCCTTAAAAAGGCGAGGTGTTGTGTAGTCGATGTTTACATAACACCACTAGAAGAATAACACCACAACTTAAATATCAATCAACACATATTACTTCAATATCATATGACTACTATCAACTAGACTCATCCCATGTCCTCAAGAACTAAAGGAACTACTCAAGAGACATAAAAGAGATCATGATCAGAGGGGATGAAAATATGATGAACAATCTGGTCATAACAATAATTCTCCAACAAAACTCAATAGCATTCACCACAAAAGAGTAATCAACACCGGTAGAGTAAAGGGGATGAATAGTGCAAGGTACAACTCTGATTGCGATGGTAAAGTGAGATGGTGTGAAGATGGAGATGGTGCTGGTGATGAAGATGATGGTGATGATGATCTCGATGATGCCCGTGACAATGGTGATGAAGATGAGGACAGTCTACCCTTCCAGGAGGAGTTCTCCCCGGCGGAATCTGCCCGCAGGAAAGGTCTTTTCTTCTCTATAGGTTTCCGCCGTGGAGCTGCGGTGGAACTCTGGAAAAACTTCTGTGCTCGGGATTTTTAGGTCACGAGGATTTTTAGGCCGCACCACCAGGGCGCCTGGGTGTCTGGTGGCCCCCCTCCGTCCCTTCTTCGGCCTGTCTTCATGATTTGTTCGAAAACTCCTTCCCCGTAAATTTCAGCTCAGTTGGAGATGTTCTTATATGGCAACTCTTCATGCTCTTTTCTCCGTTGAATCCCGCATCTGCTGTTTCGGCACCAGAAAGTTGTAAACTATGTAAAATAAGGCAAAACACTATAAGAACAACATCATATTGCGAAATATATCAATGAATAGAGACAAATTATGATACAAAATAGTGATGCATTTTGGACGTATCAGGCAACATGATCACAAATGAAATGATGACGAACTTGAATATGTTTAGTTTGAGAATGTTGCACGGGATTATGAGCACTCTGTATAGCACTTTCATTGTCACACAACAATGGAACATGTTTCACATGTATGCCATAATCCTTAAGAGTTTGTGTCATCCATAGCAATTGCGCACAACATGATCCGGCGGCAATGTATTCTGCTTTGGCGGTAGATAGAGATACCGAGTTTTATTTCTTGGATGACCAAGACACAAGATATCTCCCGGGAAATTGACATGTACCCGAGGTGTATTTTCTATCAACCTTGTCTCCAACATAGTCTGAGTAGGAATAGCCAACAAGGTTAAAAAATCCCTTGGGATTCCAAATGCAAAGTATGGTGTATGTACCAAGTATCTCATGATTCTTTTCAAGGCCATAAGATGGCACTCTTTCGGTGCCGCTTGATATCATGCACACATGCACACCCTTAGCATGATATCGAGACGGGAGGCACATAGATATAGAAATGAACCAAGCATTGATCGATAAACCTTGTGATCAATCAGTTTATCCTCCTTAATGAGGTCAACATGTCACAAGTAGGCATGGGAGTTTTCATACCTTTGCATTCTTGCATGTTGAACTTTTTGAACAATTCCTTGGTATACTTGGTTTGAGATATAAATGTACCTTCTCTCGTTTGCGCGATTTGCAAACTAAGGAAAAATTTCAGCTCACACATCATGGACATCTCTTATTTCTCGGACATCAACCATCCAAATTTCTCACTAAAATGTGGGTTAGTAGATCTAAAGATAATACCATCCACATAGATTTGACATACAAATAATTCACCATTAACTCGTTTAGTTAACAAGGTTTCATTAATTTTACCAATCTCAAAACCCTTTTCAATAAGAAACTTCGTTAGGCATTTGTACCAAGCTCGAGGGGCTTGTTTAAGACCATATAGAGCTTTACGAAGTTTATAAACACGATTAGGTTTCTTGGGGTTTACAAAGCCGGGAGGTTGTGTAACGTAAACTTCCTCCTCAATTTCACCATTTAGAAAAGCACTTTTGATATCCATTTAATAAAGAGTAATATCATGGTGATTGGCATAAGCAAGAAGTATACGGATGGCCTCATGTCTAGCAATGGGGGCATAAGTATCACCATAGTCCATATCTTCGACTTGAGTGTAACCTTGAGCTACGACAAATGCCTTGTTGCGTACCACTTGGCCATCTTCATCTTGCTTGTTCCGAAACACCCATTTTGTACCAATGATGTTATGCTCGTCCTTGGGCATCTCCACTAGTGTCCATACATCATTCCTCTAAAAGTTGTGTAGCTCTTCGTGCACGACGTTTACCCAATCTAGGTCTTCAAGTGCTTCTTCCACCTCCATAGGCTCACTTCTAGATACAAATAAGTAATGCTCAAAAAATTTAGCTAAACGAGTTTTTGAGCGAGTGATTCTCTCGGTTTCTATGTCGCTGAGAATTTGTTCTAAGGGATGATTCTTGTTCACTCTTGCTCGAACTCCTGGTAGCTTTTGGTTGTTGGATGGTGGAGCTTCCTCATCATCATCTCATTCTTCGTTGTTGTTCGAGGTGTCATCTCCTTGAGGTGGTGGTGAAGAAGGTTGACGTGGATCATCACAGTGTACTTCTTCCTCCTCTTTATTTTGTCGTGTATCGCTCGTGGATGCCTCCATGTAGTTTTGTGGTTCACCTTGGCGCGAGGTAGGAGCTTACACTTGTGTTGATGAAGTACTTTCCTTCACCTCTTTAGGACGTATCTTGTTGATGGACAAGTCTTGAATGGCTTGAAAAGGTTCATTATCTCCGATGAGTATCTCGTATGTCGTTTTATTGCGAAACTTGTGTAGGTATAGTAGGTTTGTTGCATGACAAGCTATTTCCACCGCTTCCGTCCAAAACTGTCTTGGCATCTTGTATTCGTCGAGCATCGTTCTAGGCATCCTTATGAGAGTCCGGTTCTTCCTCTCAACAACTCGATTTTGTTGAGATGTGTACGTAGCCAACAACTCATGTGAGATACCTTCTTCGTCAAGAAAAGTATTGATGACCCACAAGTATATGGGATCTATCATAGTCCTTTTGATAAGTAAGAGTGTCGAACCCAACGAGGAGCAGAAGGATCTGACAAGTGGTTTTCAGCAAGGTATTCTCTGCAAGCACTGAAATTATCGGTAACAGATAGTTGTGTGATAAGATGATTCGTAGCAAGTAGCAAGTAGAAAAAGTAAAAAAGGTGCAGAAAAGTGGCTCAATCCCTTTTGTAGCAAGGGACAAGCCTGGACAAACTCTTATAGGAGGTAAAGCGCTCCCGAGGACACATGGGAATTTCTGTCAAGCTAGTTTTCATCATGTTCATATGATTCGCGTTCGCTACTTTGATAGTTTGATATGTGGGTGGACCGGTGCTTGGGTGCTGCCCTTACTTGGACAAACTTCCCACTTATGATTAACCCCTCTCGCAAGCATCCGCAACTACAAAAGAAGAATTAAGACAAAGTCTAACCATAGCATTAAACTAGTGGATCCAAATCATCCCCTTACGAAGCAACGCATAAACTAGGGTTTAAGCTTCTGTCACTCTAGCAACCCATCATCTACTTACTACTTCCCAATGCCTTCCTCTAGGCCAAATAATGGTTAAGTGTTATGTAGTCGATGTTCACATAACACCACTAGAGGAAAAACAACATACAACGCATCAAAATATGGAACGAATACCAAATTCACATGACTACTTATAGCATGACTTATCCCATGTCCTTAGGAACAAAAGTGACTACTCACAAAGCATAATCATATTCATGACCAGAGCGGTATTGAATAGCATCAAGGATCTGAACATATAATCTTCCACCGAGTAATCCAACTAGCATCAACTACAAAGAGTAATTAACACTACTAGCAACCTTACAAGTACTAATAGGAGTCGTGAGACGGAGATTGGTTACAAGAGATGAAGTAGGGTTTGGAGATGAGATGGTGCTGATGAAGATGTTGATGGTGATCAGTCCCCTCCGATGAGAGGAGTGTTGGTGATGACGATGGCGAAAATTTCCCCTCCGGGAGGGAAGTTTCCCCGGCAGGACGATCCTGCCACAGCTCTAGATTGGTTCTGCTCAAGTTCCGCCTCGTGGCGGCGGCGATTCCTCCTGAAAGCCTCCTCTTGATTTTTTCTGGAATGAAACCCTCCTTATAGCAAAAGAGGGGGGGCATAGGGCCAACAAGGAGCCCACAAGCCCCCTCGGCGCGGCCACGGGGTAGGCCGCGCCTAGCACGCTTCTGGCCTCCTACTGGCTCCCCTCTCGTACTTCTTCGGCCCAGTATTTTTTATAAATTCCAAAATAAATCCTCGTTGATTTTCACGGCTTTTGGAGTTGCACGGAATAGGTATCTCAAACTTGCTCCTTTTTAGGCCAGAATTCCAGCTGTCGGCATTCTCCCTCTTCATGTAAACCTTGCAAAATAAGAGAGAAAAGGCATAAGTACTGTACCATGAAGTGTAATAACAGCCCATAAAGCGATAAGTATCAACATAAAAGCATGATGCAAAATGGACGTATCAACTCCCCCAAGCTTAGACTTCGCTTGTCCTCAAGCGAAAGCCGAGATCAATAAATATGCCCACATGTTTAGAAAAAGAGAGGTGTCGACAAAACAAGATATGGACATGCAGGCATAATTATCATAATTATAACAACAATATCATCATATAATCTCTCATGCTAAAGTGACAATTCCTTCACAAAGTAAAGTATGGATCAAGAACCTTACTGAGAATTAACAACCAATAGCCTTTAGTCATTGAAGCAATTGCAATTTATCATAACATCGGAAAGAGTCAAATAAGAGCTTGTAAAGAAAATCCACATACTCAATCATCCTTTTGTCTTCTACAATTGCTACAACTCACGCGGTACTCATGAGATCAAAAGTTTTAGTCGGACACATAGAAAGATAGGGGCTTATAGTTTCGCCTCCCACCATTTACCTCAAGGGTAATGTCAACAATAATAATTCATGAATACTTACCTCCAAGTTGACATATGAATATAGATCTTTCCCTAGCATATGACGTTAGCCAAGATAAAGGCGAAATAAGCAATTGGTGTAGATCACCATGACTCTTTCAAGGGCAAAAAGTAAAGGTACAAGATAGGCCCTTCGCAGAGGGAAGCAGAGGTTGTCATGCGCTTTTGAGGTTTGGATGTGTGTCCTCTTAGTGTGAAGGAATGTCACTTTATATTGCCTCCTGTGATAAAGAACTTTATTATGCAGTCTGTCGCTTTTATGTCTTCCTCATCACAGGTTCGTACAAAGCTTATTTCCACACACTAATAGATCATACATAATTAGGGAGCAATTTTTATTGCTTGCACCGATGAAAACTTACTTGAGGGGTCTTATTCAATCCATAGGTAGATAAGGTGGACTCTCATGGCAAAACTGGGTTGAAGGTTTATGGATGCACAAGTAGTATCTCTATTTAGTGCGGAAGTTTTGGCTGATATGAGGTGGAAGCAAGCGTCACATGCTAAGGGATATCTAGTCTTATAACATTGCTCTGAACCAAGCAAACATAATTCATTATGTTGTCTTCCTTGTCCAACATCTACTTCTAAGCATGTAATAGTTTAGTGAGTATTCACAATCATAGATGGTGTCAAAGATGATATATTTATATGTGAACCTCTCCTTCTTTATCACTTCCTATTAATTGCAACAATGACCAAGGTCTACGTTTGTCTAACCTCAACAAGTTTCAATCATCATTCTTTTTATATGTGAAGCCATCACTTTCCATAAGTTCATTACATGATCTTTCATGCTTTTGTTCTTTTATCATTCTTTTCTTTCAGATCATGGCATGAGGCAAGGCCCTTAACTAAAACACTCTTTATTATATGGCTCACGAGCTCGAATACATCGGGGGTGACGCAAAGCAAAACTCAAGCCTAAAACACTAAGAACTTTATTCTACTAGAGAAAGATAAAACCAAAAAGGATCGAACTAAGAAAAGGTAAAGGCAAAAGATGTGATGGTGATACGATACCGGGGCAACTCCCCCAAGCTTGGCACAAGCCAAGGGGATTGCCCATACCCGTGCTTAGTTGTCTTCCTTTGGAGGTGATGGTGGTGGAGTTGTTGCGACCTGGGTTTGATCCTCCGTCTTACAAGGCATACATGCTCCATCATGGAAAGATGATCGAGTCTCCGGAATCCTCAAATATGCAGCCAACCGTATTGATTTAAATCTATACTCATACTCACAGTTTTGGTTCTGCAGGTCATAGATCTGGGCTTGGAGGTGATCAATTCTGTCATAGAGCCTGGAGAGGTGCTTCCCGATGTCATTAGAATCGATCTTGTGCTTGTTGGTGAACTCCATGATCATCATGTGGTTGGCGTTGAGTCCACGCCCCACCATCCCTTGGCACTTGAAGACTTGTTGCTCCATTGCTTCGAGCCTCGCCTCCATGCTTCCGGTCTTCTTGGGCCCCTCAACATCACGGATGTGCATCATCCCATCACGCATCTCGATAGATTGAGGGTGTTGCAGCACTCCCGCGAGGTAGGGATTGATGACCTTCTCGAAGATCTTGTCCTTCGGAGCTTTTGGGGACGCCATAGCGATCTAGATCTGCAGCAGAAAGAGGCTCGAAACGAAACTAGAGGAAATTTGCGTGATACGAGGGTCAGACCTTTCGGGAGAAAATATAATGATTTTTTTCCGACCAAAAGGAGTACTCCGCAAGAAAACGGAGTCCGGGAGGCACACGAGGTGGTCACAAGCCCCCCAGGCGCGGCCAGGGGGGTGGCCCGCGCCTGGCAGTCTTGTCGCCTCCTCGTGCGCTTTTCGGACTACTTTAAATTTTTCTATTTTTCTAAAAAATCCAAAACAGAGAAAAATTCCTACTGGAAAAGTTTTGACGTTTGTTTACTTACCGAAACACATACCTCTTCATTTTCGGAGTCTGAAACAGGCTGATAAATATCCCTTATGTACTCCTCCGGAGTTATGGTATTGATAATATTGCTTTCAACATTTATGGGAGTACCTGAGATATAATGCTTGATTATTTGCCCATTTACCACTCTCGGAAAATTACCTTCCGTGTTGTTGATCTTGATGGCACCGGAATGATATACTTCCTCAACAATGTAAGGACCTTCCCATTTAGAGAGAAGCTTGCCTGCAAAAATCTTAAACGAGAATTATATAGCAAGACATAATCACCTACATTGAACTCACGTTTTTGTATCCTTTTATCATGCCACCTCTTAACCTTTTCTTTGAAAAACTTCGCATTTTCATATGCCTGAGTTCTCCATTCATCAAGCGAGCTAATATCAAATAACCTCTTCTCACCAGCAAGTTTGAAATCAAAGTTGAGCTCTTTGATTGCCCAATAAGCCTTATGCTCTAGCTCAAGAGGTAAATGACATGCTTTGCCGTAAACCATTTTGTACGGAGACATGCCCATGGGATTCTTATAAGCAGTTCTATATGCCCAGAGTGCATCATCGAGCTTCTTAGACCAATTCTTTCTAGACCTATTGATAGTCTTTTGCAGAATTAGTTTAATCTCTCTATTACTTAGCTCTACTTGACCACAAGACTCACGATCATAGGGAGATGCAATTCTATGATTGACATCGTACTTAGCAAGCGTTTTACGGAAAGCACCATGAATGAAATGTGAACCACCATCGGTCATTAGATATCTAGGGACTCCAAATCTAGGGAAAATAACTTCTTTAAGCATCCTGATGGAGGTGTAGTGATCAAGATCAACACTACTAGTTGGGATAGCTTCTACCCACTTAGTAACGTAATCAACAGCAACTAGGATATGAGTATACCCGTTGGATTTTGGAAAAGGTCCCATATAATCAAAGCCCCAAACATCAAATGGTTCAATGACAAGTGAATAATTCATAGGCATTTCCTGACATTTACTAATATTACCTATTCTTTGACATTCATCACAAGACAAGACAAACTTACGGGCATCCTTGAAGAGAGTGGGCGAATAGAAACCTGATTGCAATACCTTGTGTGCAGTTCTATCTCCCGCATGGTGTCCTCCGTAAGCCTCAGACTGACACTTCTGTAGGATCTGTCCCTGTTCATGTTCAGGTACACAATGTCTAATAACACCATCTACTCCTTCCTTATAAAGGTGAGGATCATCCCAAAAGTAATGTCTCAAATTAACGAAGAATTTCTTCTTTTGCTGGTATGTGAAACTAGGTGGTATATATTTGGCAACGATATAATTTGCATAATCAGCATACCACGATGTACTACGTGAAGCATTGATGACATTCAATTGCTCATCAGGAAAGCTATCATCAATAGGTTGTGGGTCATCAAGAACATTCTCCAACCTAGACAAGTTATCTCCTACGGGGTTCTCAGCACCCTTCATGTCGACAACATGCAAATCAAATTCTTGTTGCAAGAGAACCCACCTGATAAGTCTAGGTTTAGTGTCTTTATTTTCCATGAGGTACTTAATAGCAGCGTGATTAGTGTGAATAATGACTTTGGAATCAACTATGTAAGATCTGAACTTTTCACATGCAAACACGACTGCTAAAAATTCCTTTTTAGTGGTAGCATAGTTTCTTTGGGCACTCTCTAGAATTTTACTAGCATAGTGAATAACATTCAACTTCTTATCAACTCTTTGTCCTAGGACAGCACTGCTACTTCAACAAAAGACCTTCCAACTGCGCCAGAAATAGGAGTGTTGCTTAATACTCCTCAGCAACCGCACCAGGAATCCTTCTGCTACGGCTACGCCCTAAGGGACTTCCTAGGCAAATATGCAAAGGATTTCCCACGTGGCCTTGGAGCCTTGTGTTGGTGTTCCCTCGAAGCGGAAAGGGTGATGTAGCACAGCGGTGGTAAGTATTTCCCTCAGTTTGAGAACCAAGGTATCAATCCAGTGGAGGAGTATCACAAGATCCTACACAAACACAAAAAGCTTGCTCCCAACGCTATGAAGGGGTTGTCAATCCCTTATAGATTGTTCGCCAAGTGAGAACTGAAAGCAACAAAGTAACAAAGCAAAGTAAAAGCGGAGGTGTAAACGATGGATGTGAATAGACCCGGGGGCGTAGTGTTTACTAGTGGCTTCTCTCATGAAAGCAAGTAGACGGTGGGTGAACAAATTATTGTAGAGCAATTGATAGAACCGTGCAAATTTGTGACGATATCTATGGCAATGATTATATCTATAGGCATCACGTCCAAAACAAGTAGACCGATACTTTCTGCATCTACTACTATTACTCCACACGTCGACCGCTATCCAGCATGCATCTAGTGTATTAAGTCCAAAAGAACAGCGTAACGCTTTAAGCAAGATGACATGATGTAGATGGACAATCTCATATCAATGACAGAGCCCATCTTGTTACCCTTGATGGCAACTACTTAATGTGTGCCTTGCTGCTCCTACTGTCACTGGGAAAGGTCACCACATGGTAGAACCCAAAACCAAGCACTTCTCCCATTGCAAGAATAATAGATATAGTTGGCCAAACAAAACCCAAGACTCGGAGAGACTTACAAGGAAACAATAATAATTCAAGCAAACTAGCAAGGTAATCATGAACTTTCAAAATAACAAGGCCAAAAGAAAGTTATCCCTACAAAAGCATATAGTCTGGCTATGCTCTATCATCATTGCACAACGAATTTAAATCATGCACAACCCCGGTTTTGGCCAAAGTGGTAGCATTGTCCCTTCTCTCTTTTTCTCTCATTTTTTTTGGTGGGCTCTTTTGCCTCTTTTTTTTGGTGGGCTTCTTTGGCCTATTTTATTTCCTCACATGGGACAATGCTCCATTAATGATGATCATCACACTTTCAACTCAAAACTTAGAGCAACTATGACTCTATATGGAATGGCTTCGGTAGTGTACCGTGGAAAAGATCTAGCATGGCATAGACATTAATGGAAACATCATGCTAGCTATCTTACGATCATGCAAATGGCAATATAGACGTGGTGGCACATGTCATGGTGGTAGTTGCATGGCAATATATCTCGGAATGACTTTGAAAAATCCATAGTAGGTAGGTATGGTGGCTGTTTTGAGGGAGGCTAATGGTGGGTTTTGTGCACCGGCGAAAGTTGCATGGCACTAAGAAGATAGTGATGGTGGCAGGTGAAAGTGCATCTAAACCATGGACTCAACATTAGTCATGAAGAACTCATATACTTGTTGCAAAAGTTTTATTAGTAATCGAAACAAAGTATTCAACGCATACTCCTAGGGGAAGGGTTAATAGGTATAAACCATCGCGCGATCCCGACCGCCACGCAAAGGATGACAATCAATATACTAATCATGCTCAGATTTCATCACATAGCAGTTCACCATACGTGCATGCTACGGGAATCACTAACTTCAACACAAGTATTTCTATATCCACAACACCTTACTAGCATGACTTCAATATTACCATAACCACAACTCAAAACTAATTGAGATGAATCAAACTTCTCTAACTATTCAATGCACATGAAGGTGGAAGTTTCCGTACCCCTTTGGATAACTACCCCTTTTGAGACTACTTTCAAAGCATAGATCAACTACCAAGCCATGCACCGCTGTGCTCTAAAAGATATAAGTGAAGCACATAGAGCAAAAGTATCTACCACAAAAGATATAAGTGAAGCACATGTGAGCTGAATTGTCTAACAAAAAGATATAAGTGAAGCTCGACAAAATCACGGTGAGTGCATGTCTCTCTCTCTAGGTGTGCAGAAAGGATGATTGTGACACAACAAAAATAAAAGACTCCTACGATACAAGACGCTCTAAGCAAAAACACATAACATGTGGTGAATAAAAATATAGCCCCAAGTAACGTTACCGATGGATTGAAGATGAAAGAGGGGATGCCTTCCCGGGGCATCCCCAAGCTTAGGCTTCTACGGCATCCTTGAATATCTTGGGGTGACTTGGGAATCCCCAAGCTTGAGCTCTTGCCACTCTTTATCTTTTTGTCCATAAGAACTTCACCCAAAACATGAAAACTTCACAACACGAAACTTAAACAGAAACTCGTGATAACATTAGTATGAGAAAGCAAACCACCACTTCCTTAGGTACTGTAGCAAACTTAAATTCTACTTGTGCTGATGTTGGGTTACTGTATTTTCAATATTCCATGGCTAATACCCCCCGCTACTACCCATAGTTTCATCAAAATAAGCAACCAACACAATAAAAACAGAATCTGTTAACAGCAGACCAGTCTGTAGCAATCTGTATATTTCGTATACCTATGTTACTTCAAAAATTCTGAAAACTTACGACAGTCTGAAGAATTTGCATAGAAATCAGCAGCAAAAAGAATCAACTCAAAAGCTCTTACAGACAAAAAATTAAAATTCTTTTCGTTATCAGAAAGTTTCTATCTTTTCCAGCATGACCAAACGATCATCCCCAAGACTAATCATAACGGGTTTGCCTGGCACAAACGCAAAAAGAAACACAAAAAACACAATCATAACAGAATTATGAAAGTATTGAAAACACAAAATAGAAAGAAAAAGGATAGATTCGTTGGGTTGTCTCCCAACAAGCGCTTTTGTTTAACGCCCTTAGCTAGGCAAAAAGTGATGGAATCACATATAGTCATCTTTCGTGCTCAAACCATAGGTAGCCCTCATCATAGATTCATAAGGCAATCTTATTTTATTTCTAGGAAAGTGCTCCATACCCTTCTTTAAAGGAAATTGAAATCTAATATTCCCTTCCTTCATATCGATGATAGCACCAATAGTCCTTAGGAAAGGTCTACCAAGAATAATGGGACATGAAGGATTGCAATCTATGTCAAGTACAATGAAATCCACGGGTACATAGTTCTTATTTGCAACAATAAGAACATTATCGGTCCTTCCCATGGGTTTCTTGACAGTAGAATCCGCAAGATGCAAATTAAGAGAACACTCTTCAATCTCATGAAAACCAAGAATATCACATAAAGACTTTGGAATCGCGGAAACACTAGCACCCAAATCACACAAAGCATTGCACTCATAGTTTTTGATCTTGATTTTTATAGTAGGTTCCCACTCATCATGAAGTTTTCTAGGTATAGAGACTTCTAGTGCGAGCTTCTCTTCAAGAGATTTCATCATAGCATCTACGATATGCGTGGTAAAGGCTTTGCTTTGGCTATAAGCATGTGGAGAGTTTGCAATGGATTGCATCAAAGAAATGCATTCAAACAAGGAGAAATTACCATAATTGAATTCCTTGAAATCCAAAGTGGGAGTTTCATTACTACCCAAAATTTTGACTTCTTCTACTCCACTCTCCACACCTTTATCATCAAGATAGGTGGACTCCGAATCATTGGGGCATTTTTCAACCAAAGTGGATTCATATCCAGCCCCTCCATAAATAGGTTTGACACGCGAAAACAAAGATTCAAGAGGAGACACACCAAGCACTTTAAGATCTTTGTGATTTGCATCACTAGAACGCACCCTTTTAAACCATTCATGCCTAGCGCGAATTTGGGCGGTTCTTTCTTTGCTCTCATTCATGGAGACACGCATAGCTTTCAAAGTTTTATCCAAGTTGACCTTGGGAGGAGCGCATCTAACTTTCAAAGCATCAATATCACAAGACATCCTATCAACGCTCTTAGCCAAATCGTCTATTTTGAGTAGTTTTTCCTCTATGGACGCATTGAAAATCTTTTGAGAGTTAATCAACTCTTTGATATTACTCTCTAAATCAGAGGGTAATTTGTTGTGATTTCCATAAGTGTTGTTGTAGTAATTGCCATAATTGTTAGAGGAGTTACTAGGAAAAGGCCTAGGAACATAGTTTCCTCTAAAAGCATTGTTGTTGCCAAAATTGTTCCTACCAACAAAATTCACGTCCAAACTAGCATTGCTACTCTCAATCAAAGAAGATAGTGGCATGTCATTAGGATCTACGGTAGCGTTTCTACTAGCAACCAAATTCATCAACTCGTCCATCTTAGCACTAAGCGAGTAAATTTCTTCTATAGCGTGCACCTTTTTGCTAGCAGGCGACCTTTCAGTGTGCCATTGAGAGTAGTTGGTCATGATATTGTCCAGGAGTTTTGTAGCGTCTCCTAACGTGATTTCCATGAACGTTCCACCTGAGGCGGAGTCCAAGATATTGCGAGAAGCGAAATTCAAGCCAGCGTAAAAGATTTGTATAATCATCCACAAACTCAAGCCATGAGGAGGACAATTTCTAATCATAAGCTTCACCCTCTCCCAAGATTGTGCAACGTGTTCATGATCAAGTTGCTTGAAATTCATGATATCATTACGTAAGGAGATGATCTTAGCTGGCAGAAAATACCCGGATATGTAAGCATCTTTGCACTTATCCCAAGAATCGATACTATTTTTAGGCAAAGAAGAAAACCAAGTTTTTGCGCGATCTCGCAACGAGAAAGGAAAAAGTTTCAACTTAATCATGTCATTATCCACATCTCTTTTCTTTTGCATATCACAAAGCTCAATGAAGGTATTGAGATGGGATGCGGCATCTTCACTAGGAAGACCAGAGAATCGCTCTTTCATAACAAGATTCAGCAAAGCTGCGTTGATTTCATACGATTCCGCACTAGTGGCGGGAGCAATCGGAGTACAAATAAAATCATTATTATTAGTGCTCGAGAAGTCGCAAAGTTTGGTGTTTTCAGCCATGATGACTTCAACAAACAAACAAGCACACAAGCAAGCAAGAAAATCGGCAAAGGAAAACGGCAAAGCCAAAAGAAAACGGCAAAGGAGAAAGGCAAATGAAAACGGCAAATGTGAAGTGAGGGAGAGGAAAACGAGAGGCAACTGGCAACAAGAGTAAATGCAAGAGACACTACTGGAATCAGCGAATTTGCCATCTGCTGCTTCTTTCCCGTCTGCTGCCTGATGGCAAAGACACTCTTTGCCATCAGCTACCCAAAACCTGACGGCAAAGAGCAGGCTGATGGCAAAGAGTGTCTTTGCCATCTACTGCCTCTTTGCCGTCTGCCAGCTGACGGCAAAGCACATGCAGGCAGACGGCAAAGAACCCACCCCACACCGTCCTCTAACCCATAACTGTCCACCTCTTTGCCGTCAGTCTGTTACCCCTTTGCCGTCGGGGGCAGACGGCAAAGCGCCCACTAGACCTAACGTCGTCAACCCCCACCCCACCCCCTCTCTCCCGCCGTAACGGCTCACCACAGCCCGTGACTCTCCCTGCACCGCCGCCGGAGCTCGTCCTCCCTCCTCCCTCCTCCCCGCGACCCACCGCCGGAGCTCGCCCCTCCTCCTCCCTGCGACCCCCTCCTCCACCATCGTGCCCCTGCTCCACCACCGCCCCCTCCTCTCTGTTCCCCTGCTTCACCACCGCCCCCGACTCTCTCCCTGCACCGCTTCCGGAGCTCCTCCTCCCTCCTCCCTCCTCCCTGCGACCCGCCGTCGGAGCTCCTTGTAAGTCCTCCGGCCCTCCTTTCCTCTCTTTGCCACTATGAAAAAAAGTGTAGTAGTCAATAGACAATTTTTCCACTGATGGATTAAGCCCAAGGAACTTTAAGTAAAATTATAGTTTAACCATACTCAATCACCCTTAGGGAACGTATACCAATATACCCTGGGTTTTAATACCGTGGTTTTTATATCAAAGTATTATGAATTATGAGTAATACACAAGTGAGCTATAATAAGGAGGTCAGTCCCTTTTGATCAAGCTGCTGCCTAGCCCTGCCTTTACAAAAGAGAAAACAAAGGGGTCCCTGCATTTGACGAATTTACTCACTCACTTTCCCTAGCCTTTTTTTTATGTGCTGTCATTTGATTTGTGGGATTAGTCTATGCAGACATGAATCCAAAATTTCCAGGTTCTATTCCATTTTCCTTTTGAGAAGAAAAGAAGTTCTTGCCTAGTAAGATCCATCTTCGTTGCTAGTTTTAGTTGTTTCCAGTTGATGGTTTGTGTTTCTCTATGTTCACCACAGCAACCAGAGCACAACGTCATGCCGTGCCTCCCCTCGTTTCTCCCCTTCCTCCCAGTTATCTCTCTCTCTCTCTCGCTCGCTCGTTTTCTTTTAGGAGCACGCCCGAGTAACCATGGTGCTGCATCGAGAACCCCGACGCCTTGCAAGTCGCCACTATTGCTCGCCTGGATCCATCCCCACCGTCATTCCGTGCGTACAACCCGTCCACCGCCGCGCTGCGCACACCACACTCAATCGGATCGAGCGGGAGAGCTGCCTGTCGCCTGCATGTTCGCTGAGTCGCCTCGATCCAGAACGATTGGGAGGAGACCATGATGCGTTGACCCATCCTGTCGACTCTTCATTTTTCTCCTCCTTCAACTCCATGCGGTCCTCCTGCAGTGCCTGAGGGCAGAGCCGGCTCCCCGCCTAGCTGTCGCCGCGACCATGGGCAGCGCCGGCTCCCCGCGCTGAATCCCCGCCTATTTGTCGTCGCGCCCGTGGGCAGCCCCGGCTCCCCTCCTTGTCTAGATGGGATCAGGAGTTTTTTTATCTCCTACATAACGGTTCGATTGACTTATAATTATATGAACCGCGGGTTAAATACACAAAACGTCACGGGCTTTTTTTGCAAAATAGCCACGACGGTTTTCCGACAGAAGCGCTAGCCTCTTTATTATTAGGTAAACATTTAGTTAAGTTACTTAGGTTAATTTACTTAGGTTAATTTTTATTAGGTTCTGAGGTTAAGTTACTTAGGTTAATTCTTATAAGGTTGCAAATTTTTCTTCAAGTTTCATATAGGCTATTTAAAGAAAAAAAACAGAATTGATTACCACTAGTTCCAAATATTTGAAGTGGACATGTCATATGTGGACATTTGATTTGGACACGTGATATTTCGAATTGGGACATGTCATGCCGAAATTTCCCATGAAAGAAGAAGAAGAGGAGAGGAGGAGGAGAAAAGGAGAGGAGGAGAAGGAGGAGAAGAGGAGAGGAGGAGGAGGAGGAGGATGAGAAGAAGAAGAAGAGCAGAGGAGGAGGAGGAGAACAGGAGAGGAGGAGGAGGAGAACAGGAGAGGAGGAGGAGGAGGAGGAGAAGGCCAAGGACCTTCTAGTCCTTCTCCTCCTCCTCCTTCTCCTCCTTCTCCTCCTTCTTCTTGATTTCTTCTTCTTCTCCTCCTCCTCCTCTTTCTTCTCCTCTTTCATATTATCCTTGCTTTAATTTCCCCAACAATGACATAATTAGCCCATTTAGCTCCAAAATACCATGATAAGCTCAAAATGGCATAAGAACCTTTGTTAGCTCATGAATATTATATACTTAGCTTGTTTTCCTCTAAAATGGGATAATTAGCCCATTTAGCTCCAAAAAGACATAATTAGGTAATTTAGCTCCAACAAGAGGAGAAGAGGAGAAGAAATAGGCAAAATGAAAAGAAAGAAGAAGAAGAAGAAGAAGAGAAGAAGGAGAATGAGGAGGAGGAGGAGAAGGCCAGGGACCTTCGAGTCCTTCTCCTCCTCCTCCTTCTCCTTCTCCTCCTTCTTCTTGATTTCTTCTTCTTCTCCTCCTCCTCCTATTTATTCTCCTCTTTCATATCATCCTTGCTTTAATTAACCCAACAATGACATAATTAGCCCATTTAGCTCCAAAATACCATAATAAGCTCAAAATGGCATAAGAACCTTGGTTAGCTCACAAATATTATATACTTAGCTTGTTTTCCTCTAAAATGGGATAATTAGCCCATTTATCTCCAAAAAGACATAATTAGGTAATTTAGCTCCAACAAGAGGAGAAGAGGATAAGAAATAGGCAAAATGAAAAGAAAGAAGAAGAAGAAGAAGAAGAAGAGAAGAAGAGAAGAAGAAGGAGGAGGAGGAGGAGGAGAAGGCCAAGGACCTTCTAGTCCTTCTCCTCCTCCTCCTTCTCCTCCTTCTCCTCCTTCTTCTTGATTTCTTCTTCTTCTCCTCCTCCTCCTCTTTCTTCTCCTCTTTCATATTATCCTTGCTTTAATTAACCCAACAATGACATAATTAGCCCATTTAGCTCCAAAATACCATAATAAGCTCAAAATGGCATAAGAACCTTGGTTAGTTCATGAATATTATATACTTAGCTTGTTTTCCTCTAAAATGGGATAATTAGCCCATTTAGCTCCAAAAAGACATAATTAGGTAATTTAGCTCCAACAAGAGGAGAAGAGGAGAAGAAATAGGCAAAATGAAAAGAAAGAAGAAGAAGAAGAAGAAGAAGAAGAAGAAGAAGAGAAGAAGGAGAAGGAGGAGGAGGAGGAGGAGAAGGCCAAGGACCTTCTAGTCCTTCTCCTCCTCCTCCTCTTTCTTCTCTTTCTCCTCCTTCTCCTTCTCCTTCTCCTTCTTCTCCTCCTCCTCCTTCTCCTCCTCCTCCTTCTTCTCCTCCTCCTCCTCCTTCTCCTCCTTTTTGATTTCTTCTTCTTCTCCTCCTCCTCCTCTTTATTATCCACTTTCATATTATCCTTGCTTTAATTTCCCCAACAATGACATAATTAGCCCTTTTAGCTCCAAAATGCCAAAATAACCTCAAAATGGCATAAGAACCTTGGTTAGCTCATGAATATTATATACTTAGCTTGTTTTCCTCTAAAATGACATAATTGGAATATTTGTGTTGATCGGGTGGATTTACATGTGATAGTTGTCTCGTCGCTGTGAGGTCTGCTGTGCGAAGACCTGCCCGTGCGTTGTATGAGCTCCGCCCCTGCATTCGTGGGTCAGTACAAATTTCATCTCCTCCCCGCCTCTTCATTTACTGTGGCTCGGTTTCCAGATGAAACTTTCTAGATTTAGGTAATTCAATTAATTTATCAGTATGCGTGACCAGTATGCGTCTCCCGTTCGAAAGGGCGACATCTATAAATATGCATGTCTTTGCATATTGATAACTGCCATCCTTTCGAATTGTCCAACATTATCCATGGACAGCCCGAGTATGTGTAGATTGGGTTCGTTTTCCCGTATGCTGTGCTCTGGATCCGATGCGGAATTTCGTCAGTGCCTCCCCCGTTGTTCTCCGGATGCACATCATCTCTGTTTATTGCGGAGACATGTATCAGGAGAACAGCGGGGAGGTGCTGCCGAAATTTTGCGTTGGATCCGGAGGAGAGCATGGGAAAACGAACCCAATCTACACATACTCGGGTGGGATTAGGACCTATCTTTACCTATTAGTGTGTAGGTTGCCTGGACGTAATAAAAATGGCGAACCTGATTAACCGATGAATATAAATGCTAAATTATATATAAATATATTTCTTATGTCTTTAGTAGCTACGCAAGATGAGTGATCGTGCGTGGATGTATACCGGTCACCCTAGTCAGAAAGAGATGATGAAAGAATGGTTTGTAAAAACAAAGGAATTTGTGAAAGCCGCATTCGCAAATGGCTAGGAAAGAAACTATTGCCCCTGTCCTGGATGCGACAACTATAAAAAGACGACAAAGGATGTAATGATTAAACACCTGCAGAGGAGGGGTTTTAAGCCTAATTATACGGCGTGGACATTTCATGGTGAGTCTATACAACGCACAAGAGCTGAGGTGGTCTGTCGTCGCACGGACGAGCATGGTACCGGGATCGAAGACATGGTGCAAGACTTTGATGATGCTCGGGATTCGGAAGATGAGATGGAGGAATCTGCAAAGGCCTTTTATGAAATGTTGGAGTCTTAAAAACGTCCTCTCCATGAGCACACTGAGCTCTGTCAGCTGGATGCAATTGCACAAGTAATGGCTCTCAAGGCTCAGTTCAACTTGGGAAGAGAATGCTACGACGCGATGATGACACTATTTGGACGTTTCCTACCCAAAGGCCATGTCATGCCTGCAAACCTGTACCAGTTGGACAAAATACTTCGTGTACTTAAGATGCCCTATGAGAAGATAGATGCATGTGAGAAAGGATGTGTCTTATTTAGGAAGGAGTATGCACACTTGGACTATTGTCCCAATTGCGAGTCTTGCAGGTATCTTGTGGTAGACAACGGTATGGGTGAGAAGAGGAAGACCAAAATCGCAGTTAGTGTTCTTCGGTATATGCCAATCGTACCAAGACTTCAACGTCTTTTCATGGTCGAAGAGACAGCCAGACAGATGACATGGCACAAATTGGGCAAAAGAACCGAACTAGATGCGGATGGGAATAAGATTATGGTACACACATCGGATGGGGAAGTGTGGAAACATTTCGATGGATTGCATCAGGATAAAGTGGCAGATCCAAGGAATCCTTGAGTCTGCGCCGCCATGGATGGTTTTAATTCCTTCAACATGACGGCAACCCAATACAGTTGTTGGCCTGTATTTGTCATTCCACTCAATCTCCCCCTGGCAGATTATGCAAAGAAAGAACATATTTCTGACGTTGATAATTCCAGGGCCCAATTATCCGGGGAAGAATATGAATGTGTACCTGCAACCGCTTAAGGATGAATTGGAAGAAGCTTGGGAAAATGGGGTCAAGACATACGATGCCGCAAGAAAAGAAAACTTCAAAATGCATGTGTGGTACATGTACTCTATGCATGACTTGCGAGCGTATGCGCTATTCTCTAGATGGTGTATGCATGGAAGGTTCCCATGCCCCCAATGCAAGGCAGCTCTTCAGTTTCATTGGTTGCAGGAGGGTCGGAAATATTCTTTCTTTGACTTGCATAGACAGTTCCAGGATCCTGACCATCAGTTCACAAAAGACAAGAAGAACTTTACCAAAGGTAAAGTTGTCAAAAACTTGGCACCACCTGCGTTCACAGGCCAACAGATCCTGGATCAGTTAAACGCCCTCGAGCCTAATCCAGAGCGTCCAGGGTATTTCAAGGGGTATAATTCAAAACACGCCTGGAATCACAAGCCATGCTTCTGCGATCTGCCTTACTTCAAAGACCTCCTTGTTCCACACAATATCGACATGATGCACACTGAAAAGAATATATGAGAGGATATTTTTGGTACATTGTTCGACATAGATGGGAAGACAAAGGATAATATTAAGGCTAGAGTCGATCAAGAGACAATATGTCATAGACCGTTACAAAACATGCGAGAAGGCAAAGGAAAGCAGAAGTGGTCGAAGCCAAAGGCCTGGTTCAATCTTGGAAGGCCAGCTATGAGGGAAATTATCTTGTGGGTCAAAATGCACTTGATGTTCCCCGATGGGTATGCAGCGAATCTAAAGAGGGGAGCGAGTCTTGAAAAATTAAAAATCTTTGGTCTCAAGAGTCATGATTGGCACATATGGCTAGAGCAGGTAATGCCGGTGATGTTACGTGGCTTTATTCCTGAGGATGAATGGCTAGTACTGGCGGAGCTGAGCTATTTCTTCCGTGTTCTTTGTGAGAAAGAATTGTCGCCTGGCGTGGTAGAAGACATGGAGGAGTTTGCACCAGGGTTGTTGTGCAAGTTAGAGAAGATCTTTCCACTGGGCTTCTTTAATCCAATGCAGCATTTGATTTTACATCTACCGACCGAGGCAAGATTGGGTGGGCTCGTGCAAGATCGTTGGTGCTATGCAACTGAGAGGATGCAGAAGACCCTTTGAGCTAAATGTAAAAATAAGCATAGAATTGAAGCATCGATGGCTGAGGCATTCATTACTGAGGAGGTGGCAAACTTTGTGACAGCACACTACGAAGCCAAAAATCATCATTTGCATAATCCGAAGCCTCGGGACAATGATGCAGACCCTAAAAAAGGTGGGTCCAACCTCAGCCTATTCAAAGGGAAGCTCGCACCAGCCGGTGCTTCGAAACCAATAACGTTGGATGTCGAAGAATGGCGGAACATTTCGTTGTATATCTTCAACAACCTAACAGAAGTGCGGCCGTACATCGAGTGAGTTCTCGGCACATTTTCCCGTAACTTCTAATTCATTTGAACTGCTCTTATTCCCGGATATTTCAAACAGCCATTACGTCGTCAAATTCTCGAATGGAGCAGTGATCGAAAATGATTCCGTCGAAGAGTATGAGCTTCTGTCAAAGACAGGAGGCGGCTATCCCGGTTTCATCTCTTGGTTCAAACAAACGGTAATTATCAATAATTGACCATTTCATTCTTGGTCTAACTTGCAGCTAATGCAACAACCGTTTCGTATTAAACTTGTAGGCTAATTCAGAGTCTATGGACGCCGAATTGAGACAAGTCGCTAATGGTTTTGACTATAAGGTTCGTTCATTTGAGAAATACAACATCAACGGGTATCTCTTTCGTACCTTTGGCAAAGAGCTATCTATGCCCGACCGAAATCTACAAATTGTGGTGTTTGTGCTATCGGCGAAGGTGTTATCGAGTATTATGGAAGAGTTGAAGCAATTTATGAACTTAAATTCTATGGTGAAAACCCACCGAACGTCGTAGTCTTCAAATGTTATTGGTTCCAGACGAAAAAGACTAGAAGGACTCATGAACATATAGGACTAGTCGAAATCAATCCAAACACCCATTTAGATGTTCCCGATGTCTATATTACGGCTCAACACGCGACCCAAGTTTTCTATCTACCGTGGGCATGCCAAACGGATAAGAATCTGGAAGGTTGGTATGTTGTTTATGAAGTGCCGCCACATGTCAGACCACCTCTCCCAAATGAACAGGATTATGAACCTCACATTAACCCAGACACATATGATGGAGAATTCTTCCAAGAAACACGTCTTTCCAAGAAATGTTTCAAGAACCGCCGTGCTTCACCCAAGAACATGGAAGTAGACAGCGACAATGAATCCGACTCCAGTCCTGAGCCGGAACCAGAAGACCTGGAACTCGTAGAGGTTACTGATGCGGATGACCTGTCAATGCTTCAACGATTAAAAGAAGGCCTTTCACAACTTCACGTCGTTCAACCCGATGAGCGCGTCATTCATGAAGACATGCGTGATAGTGATGATGATGATGCATTTATTGATGATGATTATTAGTTTGTAAGATTCACAACTTAAATTATATATTTTTAATCTTTATTATTCATGTACATATTATTATTCATGTCAGTTATTCAATTTTTTTATGTTGAACTAATTTCTTTTAATCTTTATCATGGCAGGTCACCAGGTGTGGAAAGATGGTGGGCGCTGGTCCAGAGCGCTCGACGGGTTCTTCCCAGGCGCCCCGCACGAGGGGTGGTACTTCCCTTCCACCCCTATCTCTCCGTAGAGCCTTGGCAGACAGTCTGTCGACACCACCCGTGGGTTCTTCTTCGTTGACGGCATTGCCCACTGGGAGAGGTGCTGGTCGGGTAGGGAAGAAGGGGAAGGGTACAGGGAGAGGTGGTGGCCGCGGAAGATCCAGGAGGACTGTTGAGCCGTCCTCGCCACCACCACCAGCTCATTCACCCGAGCATAGGACTAGTATGGTCGACCCGTTTGCGGAGGAGGCTACGGGGACTCTGGTCCAGGAGCCTGGTGTTGACGGGCATTCGTCCCATGAGACTCCGGTCCAGGAGCAGCCTCGGGTCGAGGTGCATTCGGCCCAGGAGCAGCCGGAGGAGACTACGGTTCCGGAGGCTTCACCCGACGTGGAGAGGCCCAGATGGGAGACCTGGCTGGATCGTACCGAGTTGCCGGATTGACTGAGGGTCCGAGTGGCTCAGGGGGCGGGGATGGCGGGGATGAGCTTACGGATAGTGAGGGCGATGTGCAGGTGGACGGGGCCACCGTGTACAAGCGTGGTAGTACACGTCTCCCAGTCGCCCCGGCTACCCGCGAGCAGAGGCCGGTGATTAAATCTGAAGGAGATAGGTAAGTACATTTACCCTTTTTTTAGCTTTTGCCTTCAAGTTTGTTCAAATATCTAATGCGTTGACCTTATCATACTGCAGGGGATGGGTACACCCTCTTGGAGTCTGCAGGCCGAACTCCGTCCTTGGTGTGCTTTGCCGGACAAAATTCCCGGGGTTTGTCACGTTGCCTGGTGAGGGTCAGGTTCCTACACTAGGATTTACCTGGGAGCACTACCAGGCTGCGCAGGCCCCGCCGGAGGAGATTATAGATGGTGTCTTGTGCCACACGAGGGCCGAGATGGTGATCAAGAGCTTTTGGGTAAATTATCCTTTTACAGAATCTAAAATTAACAATATAGCTAATTATTGTACTAATCGGTGTTTTCACGTTTGATTGCAGACCTTCTATAGGTGTGAGGATGGATATGAGGAGGAGGCGGCCACGGTTCTCGAGGCCGAGTGCAGGCGGTTACTACAGAACTTGCGCCACGAGGCTCGGCCGCAGGCTATTCGAGATTACTACGCCACGCGTGGTATTAAGAAGCAGAAGAAGGATTGCCGCGGAAAGTTTCTGAAGAAGGAGCAATACATGAAGGTAATTACCTATTCTTAACTCCTTCTACGTAGTTTTCTTGATTTCATTCATAGGCGTAGCGCTGAAAATTCTTTCTAATAACTTACAGGTGCCCCCGAGATGGTGTGCGGATAAGATGGATTGTTGGGAGGCGTTGGTTGATGAGTGGTGCACAGGCAGTTGGCGAGCCGTCCACAAGAATGCGAAGGATCGGCGTAGCCAAATGGTTGGTGTGCCACACCATCAAGGCAGCGCCAACTTACTTCAGTTTGGACGAAACTGGGTATGTGATTTGCTTCATGATTCATGCAATTCATTCTTGATGCTAATATTTTGTTCCTCTCTTTTAGGCGCATCACAATAAGACTGAGATGCCACACTTGTACGACCTTTATGGCATGGCCCATACTGCCTCGTACAAGAAGGCGAAGGCATTCTCTGAGTCTGACCTAGATGATCTCAATAACTTCACCAACATATCATCCCACCAGAAGCTCGTGGCATACAGGGACGCGGGGAAGGCTATGAAAGGGGATGACTTTAACCCTAGCCAGGAACCTTTGGATCCAGAGCTGGTGATGATATCTGGTGGCGGGAGGCCCCATGGCTCGATAGCCATTGGAGATGGGATTATACGTTGTCCACTAACTCTTCCGGAGATCAAGGCGCGCCAGTCGAGCAGCTGTCCTGAGATAACGCGTCGTCCACGGGCAGTCGAACATGCCATCGAGGTTAGTTGTACGGACTAAGAACACTTTCATCCATTTCATTATGTGTGTCACCATAGATCATTACTGTGGTAACGAGGAATGGTGTTTCAGGCTGCTCTTCAGAAAGAGAGAGCGGCAAACCAGGCTGCTCTTGAGAAAGAGAGATTGGCAAGCCAGGCTGCTCTTGATGAGAGGGACCAGACCACGGCACGATTGCTTGAGGAGGAGAGGGCCCGGAATGAGGCGGGTCAATGGGCCGTGTACGAGCTTTTTGTGGTATGTTTTTTTTCACATTAGCCAAATCATGTGTGTAATGTCTGTTTCATTACTAACTAATATGACCCACTATTCAGGGTCTGTGCGAGAAGAGCGGTCAAGTACCCCCGCCGATGCCCGTCTTCTCTTCGATTGGCACGGAGAGTTTCATTATAACCTAGTATTAATAATTGAGTGTCATCATGCTAACTGAGACATTGCAAAATATCTTTTCTGCAGAATAACTCCCGAGCGGCATCGCACGACCCTTCTCCAGGGCAACCGTCTCCAAACGAAGCCGTCGTGAGCAACCGTGGTGTTTCTCCTCCTTGATGACCACTACGGTAAGTTTCTCTTCCAAACTTAGCTTGTTTTCCTCTAAAATGAGATAATTAGCCCATTTAGCTCCAAGAAGACATAACTGGGTAATTTAGCTCCAACAAGAGGAGAAGAAATAGGAAAATGAAAAGAAAGAAGAAGAAGAAGAAGAGAAGAAGGAGAAGGAGGAGAAAGAGGAGGAGGAGGAGGGGGAGGAGAAGGAGGAGAAGGCCAAGGACCTTCTAGTCCTTCTCCTCCTCCTCCTTCTCCTCCTTCTCCTCCTTCTTGATTTCTTCTTCTTCTCCTCCTCCTCCTCTTTCTTCTCCTCTTTCATATTATCCATGCTTTAATTTCCCCAACAATGACATAATTAGCCCATTTAGATCCAAAATACCATAATAAGCTCAAAATGGCATAAAAACCTTGGTTAGCTCATTAATATTATATACTTAGCTTGTTCTCCTCTAAAATGGGATAATTAACTCATTTAGCTCCAAAAAGAGATAATTAGGTAATTTAGCTCCAACAAGAGGAGAAGAGGAGAAGAAATAGGCAAAATGAAAAGAAAGAAGAAGAAGAAGAGAAGAAGGAGAAGGAGGAGAAGGGGGAGGAGGAGGAGAAGGACAAGGACCTTCTAGTCCTTCTCCTCCTCCTCCTTCTCCTCCTTCTCCTCCTTCTTCTTGATTTCTTCTTATTCTCCTCCTCCTCCTCTTTCTTCTCCTCTTTCATATTATCCTTGCTTTAATTAACCCAACAATGACATAATTAGCCCATTTAGCTCCAAAATACCATAATAAGCTCAAAACGGCATAAGAACCTTGGTTAGCTCATTAATATTATATACTTAGCTTGTTTTCCTCTAAAATGGGATAATGAGCCCATTTAGCTCCAAAAAGACATAATTAGGTAATTTAGCTCGAACAAGAGGAGAAGAGGAGAAGAAATAGGCAAAATGAAAAGAAAGAAGAAGAAGAAGAAGAGAAGAAGGAGAAAGAGGAGAAGGAGGAGGAGGAGGAGAAGGCCAAGGACCTTCTAGTCCGTCTCCTCCTCCTCCTTCTCCTACTTCTTCTTGATTTCTTCTTCTTCTCCTCCCCCTCCTCTTTCTTCTCCTCTTTCATATTATCCTTGCTTTAATTAACCCAACAATGACATAATTAGCCCATTTAGCTCCAAAATACCATAATAAGCTCAAAATGGCATAAGAACCTTGGTTAGCTCATTAATATTATATACTTAGCTTGTTTTCCTCTAAAATGGGATAATTAGCCCATTTAGCTCCAAAAAGACATAATTAGGTAATTTAGCTCCAACAAGAGGAGAAGAGGAGAAGAAATAGGCAAAATGAAAAGAAATAAGAAGAAGAAGAAGAAGAAGAGAAGAAGGAGAAGGAGAAGGAGGAGGAGGACCTTCTAGTCCTTCTCCTCCTCCTCCTCCTCCTCCTGCTCCTCCTTCTTCTTGATTTCTTCCTCTTCTCCTCCTCCTCCTCTTTCTTCCCCTCTTTCATATTATCCTTGCTTTAATTTCCCCAACAATGACATAATTAGCCCATTTAGCTCCAAAATACCATAATAAGCTCAAAATGGCATAAGAACCTTGGTTAGCTCATTAATATTATATACTTAGCTTGTTTTCCTCTAAAATGGGATAATTAGCCCATTTAGCTCCAAAAAGACATAATTAGGTAATTTAGCTCCAACAAGAGGAGAAGAGGAGAAGAAATAGGCAAAATGAAAAAAAAAGAAGAAGAAGAAGAGAAAAAGGAGAAGGAGGAGAAGGAGGAGGAGGAGGAGGAGGAGAAGGCCAAGGACCTTCTAGTCCTTCTCCTCCTCCTCCTTCTCCTCCTTCTTCTTGATTTCTTCTTCTTCTCCTCCTCCTCCTCTTTCTTCTCCCTTTCATATTATCCTTGCTTTAATTTCCCCAACAATGACATAATTATCCCATTTAGCTCCAAAATACCATAATAAGCTCAAAATGGCATAAGAACCTTGGTTAGATCATTAATATTATATACTTAGCTTGTTTTCCTCTAAAATGGGATAATTAGCCCATTTAGCTCCAAAAAGACATAATTAGGTAATTTAGCTCCAACAAGAGGAGAAGAGGAGAAGAAATAGGCAAAATGAAAAGAAAGAAGAAGAAGAAGAAGAGAAGAAGGAGAAGGAGGAGGAGGAGGAGGAGGACCTTCTAGTCCTTCTCCTACTTCTCCTCCTTCTTCTTGATTTCTTCTTCTTCTCCTCCTCCTCCTCTTTCTTCTCCTCTTTCATATTATCCTTGCTTTAATTTCCCCAACAATGACATAATTAGCCCATTTAGCTCCAAAATACCATAATAAGCTCACAATGGCATACGAACCTTGGTTCGCTCATTAATATTATATACTTAGCTTGTTTTCCTCTAAAATGGAATAATTAGCCCATTTAGCTCCAAAAAGACATAATTAGGTAATTTAGCTCCAACAAGAGGAGAAGAGGAGAAGAAATAGGCAAAATGAAAAGAAAGAAGAAGAAGAAGAAGAAGAAGAAGAGAAGAAGGAGAAGGAGGAGAAGGAGGAGGAGGAGGAGGAGAAGGCCAAGGACCTTCTAGTCCTTCTCCTCCTTCTTCTTGATTTCTTATTCTTCTCCTCCTCCTCCTCTTTCTTCTCCTCTTTCATATTATCCTTGCTTTAATTAACCCAACAATGACATAATTAGCCCATTTAGCTCCAAAATACCATAATAAGCTCAAAACGGCATAAGAACCTTGGTTAGCTCATTAATATTATATACTTAGCTTGTTTTCCTCTAAAATGGGATAATGAGCCCATTTAGCTCCAAAAAGACATAATTATGTAATTTAGCTCGAACAAGAGGAGAAGAGGAGAAGAAATAGGCAAAATGAAAAGAAAGAAGAAGAAGAAGAAGAGAAGAGGGAGAAGGAGGAGAAGGAGGAGGAGGAGGAGAAGGCCAAGGACCTTCTAGTCCGTCTCCTCCTCCTCCTTCTCCTCCTTCTTCTTGATTTCTTCTTCTTCTCGTCCCCCTCCTCTTTCTTCTCCTATTTCATATTATCCTTGCTTTAATTAACCCAACAATGACATAATTAGCCCATTTAGCTCCAAAATACCATAATAAGCTCAAAATGCCATAAAAACCTTGGTTAGCTCATTAATATTATATACTTAGCTTGTTTTCCTCTAAAATGGGATAATTAGCCCATTTAGCTCCAAAAAGACATAATTAGGTAATTTAGCTCCAACAAGAGGAGAAGAGGAGAAGAAATATGCAAAATGAAAAGAAAGAAGAAGAAGAAGAAGAGAAGAAGGAGAAGGAGAAGGAGGAGGAGGACCTTCTAGTCCTTCTCCTCCTCCTCCTCCTCCTTCTTCTTGATTTCTTCCTCTTCTCCTCCTCCTCCTCTTTCTTCTCCTCTTTCATATTATCCTTGCTTTAATTTCTCCAACAATGACATAATTAGCCCATTTAGCTCCAAAATACCATAATAAGCTCAAAATGGCATAAGAACCTTGGTTAGCTCATTAATATTATATACTTAGCTTATTTTCCTCTAAAATGGGATAATTAGCCCATTTAGCTCCAAAAAGACATAATTAGGTAATTTAGCTCCAACAAGAGGAGAAGAGGAGAAGAAATAGGCAAAATGAAAAGAAAGAAGAAGAAGAAGAGAAAAAGGAGAAGGAGGAGAAGGAGGAGGAGGAGAAGGCCAAGGACCTTCTAGTCCTTCTCCTCCTCCTCCTTCTCCTCCTTCTTCTTGATTTCTTCTTCTTCTCCTCCTCCTCCTCTTTCTTCTCCCTTTCATATTATCATTGCTTTAATTTCCCCAACAATGACATAATTAGCCCATTTAGCTCCAAAATACCATAATAAGCTCAAAATGGCATAAGAACCTTGGTTAGATCATTAATATTATATACTTAGCTTGTTTTCCTCTAAAATGGGATAATTAGCCCATTTAGCTCCAAAAAGACATAATTAGGTAATTTAGCTCCAACAAGAGGAGAAGAGGAGAAGAAATAGGCAAAATGAAAAGAAAGAAGAAGAAAAAGAAGAGAAGAAGGAGAAGGAGGAGGAGGAGGAGGAGGAGGACCTTCTAGTCCTTCTCCTCCTTCTCCTCCTTCTTCTTGATTTCTTCTTCTTCTCCTCCTCCTCCTCTTTCTTCTCCTCTTTCATATTATCCTTGCTTTAATTTCCCCAACAATGACACAATTAGCCCATTTAGCTCCAAAATACCATAATAATCTCAAGATGGCATAAGAACCTTGGTTCGCTCATTAATATTATATACTTAGCTTGTTTTCCTCTAAAATGGAATAATTAGCCCATTTAGCTCCAAAAAGACATAATTAGGTAATTTAGCTCCAACAAGAGGAGAAGAGGAGAAGAAATAGGCAAAATGAAAAGAAAGAAGAAGAAGAAGAAGAAGAAGAAGAGAAGAAGGAGAAGGAGGAGAAGGAGGAGGAGGAGGAGGAGAAGGCCAAGGACCTTCTAGTCCTTCTCCTCCTTCTTCTTGATTTCTTCTTCTTCTCCTCCTCCTCCTCTTTCTTCTCCTCTTTCATATTATCCTTGCTTTAATTAACCCAAAAATGACATAATTAGTCCATTTAGCTCCAAAATACCATAATAAGCTCAAAATGGCTTAAGAACCTTGGTTAGCTCATTAATATTATATACTTAGCTTGTTTTCCTCTAAAATGGGATAATTTGTCCATTTAGCTCCAAAAGGACATAATTAGGTAATTTAGCTCCAACAAGAGGATAAGAGGAGAAGAAATAGGCAAAATGAAAAGAAAGAAGAAGAAGAAGAAGAAGAGAAGAAGGAGAAGGAGAAGGAGGAGGAGGAGGACCTTCTAGTCCTTCTCCTCCTCCTCCTTCTCCTCCTTCTTCTTGATTTATTCTTCTTCTCCTCCTCCTCCTCTTTATTCTCCTCTTTCATATTATCGTTGCTTTAATTTCCCCAACAATGACATAATTAGCCCATTTAGCTCCAAAATACCATAATAAGCTCAAAATGGCATAAGAACCTGGGTTAGCTCATGAATATTATATACTTAGCTTGTTTTCCTCTAAAATGGGATAATTAGCCCATTTAGCTCCAAAAAGACATAATTAGGTAATTTAGCTCCAACAAGAGGAGAAGAGGAGAAGAAATAGGCAAAATGAAAAGAAAGAAGAAGAAGAAGAAGAAGAAGAGAAGAAGAAGGAGAAGGAGGAGGAGGAGGAGGAGAAGACCAAGGACCTTCTAGTCCTTCTCCTCCTCCTCCTTCTCCTCCTTCTCCTCCTTCTTCTTGATTTCTTCTTCTTCTCCTCCTCCTCCTCTTTCTTCTCCTCTTTCATATTATCCTTGCTTTAATTAACCCAAGAATGACATAATTAACCCATTTAGCTCCAAAATACCATAATAAGCTCAAAATGGCATAAGAACCTTGGTTAGCTCATGAATATTATATACTTAGCTTGTTTTCCTCTAAAATGGGATAATTAGCCCATTTAGCTCCAAAAAAGACATAATTAGGTAATTTAGCTCCAACAAGAGGAGAAGAGGAGAAGAAATAGGCAAAATTAAAAGAAAGAAGAAGAAAAATAAGAAGAAGAGAAGAAGGAGAAGGAGGAGGAGAAGGCCAAGGACCGTCTAGTCCTTCTCCTCCTCCTCCTTCTCCTCCTTCTCCTTCTTCTTGATTTCTTCTTCTTCTCCTCCTCCTCCTCTTTCTTCTCCTCTTTCATATTATCCTTGCTTTAATTAACCCAACAATGACACAATTTGCCCATTTAGCTCCAAAATACCATAATAAGCTCAAAATGGCATAATAACCTTGGTTAGCTCATGAATATTATATACTTAGCTTGTTTTCCTCTAAAATGGGATAATTAACCCATTTAGCTCCAAAAATACATAATTAGGTAATTTAGCTCCAACAAGAGGAGAAGAGGAGAAGAAATAGGCAAAATGAAAAGAAAGAAGAAGAAGAAGAAGAAGAAGAAGAAGAAGAAGAAGAGAAGAAGGAGAAGGAGGAGGAGGAGAAGGCCAAGGACCTTCTAGCCCTTCTCCTCCTCCTCCTTCTCCTCCTTCTTCTTGACTTCTTATTATTCTCCTCCTCCTCCTCTTTCTTCTCCTCTTTCATATTATCCTTGCTTTAATTAACCCATTTAGCTCCAAAATGCCATAATAAGCTAAAAATGGCATAAGAACCTTGGTTAGCTCATGAATATTATATTCCTAGCTTGTTTTCCGCTAAAAATGACATAATTAGCTGAAAAACATCACATTTTCTTCTTCTTCTGACTTTCTTATTCACATTTTTGCAGATTGGATATACTACATGCATGGAAGCTGGCATTCATGGAGTTGAACAATGTCGATGGATGAACTTTATGTGTATATCATCTAGTTTTCATTTGAGTTGATGAACAATGTCGAATTATATGTATATGTATATATAGATAAACAGTGCAATACTTTGTATGTTGGTTCTTTGGATATATGGGGATGTACATTGATTTATATGTATATCATATATGTGTGGTGAATTATATATATGTGTTGGCAAGTATATATGTGGTGAACTATATATCGTATATGTGTGGTGAATTATATAAATGTGTTGTCAAATATATATGTATATGTGTTGTGAAATAATATAAAACAAAAAACAGATATTATATGGGCTCTTTGCCGTCTGCCAGCTGATGGCAAAGGTGCCACATGGCACCCAGCTGTGCATCCTAGGGTGTCTATATTTTCTCTTTGACGTCAGCCTCTAGGGTGGGCAGACGGGAAAGAAGAGGGCACAGAGGAGGGGGGAGGAGGAGGCAGACGGCAAAGAGTGGAGGGGGGGAGAGGCAGACGACAAAGAGTGGAGGGGGGAGTAGGCAGACGACAAAGATGGAGGGGGGAGGGAGACGGCAAAGATGGAGGGGGGGGAGGGGAGGAGTTGGCAGACGACAAAGATGGAGGGGGACGCAGACGGCAAAGATGGAGGGGGGAGGCAGACGGCAAAGCCTCCGTTAACCCCTAACAGAGGCAACGCCTGTCGGCTGCCGTCTCGAGCACTTTGCTGACTGCTCCTAAGGAAAGCTGACGGCAAAGAGCTTTGTCGTCCGCTTTGGGGGGGGCAGACAGCAAAGAAGTTCCTATGCCGTCGTAGGCTGACGCAGAAATTTTGCCGGCCGTGAGAATCTTTGCCGTCTGCTGTTTTGTCTTTGCCGACCGGGATTTGTCTTTGTCGTCTGTGATGGCAGACGGCAAAGAAGCTGATTCCTGCAGTGAGATGAGTTTGTGAGACCTACTTGGATAGATCTTGATCTCTCCTCCCCTGCAACGGCGCCAGAAATAATTCTGATGTCAGCTGTGCTTCCCTGGCAACGGCGCCAAGAATAGTCGTGTCGACGGCACCATGAATCCTTCTGCTGCAGCTACACCTTAAGGGACTTCCTAGGCAAATATGCAAAGGATTTCCCCCGTGTCCTTGGAGCCTTGTGTTGGTGTTCCCTCGAAGCGGAAAGGGTGATGTAGCACAGCGGTGGTAAGTATTTCCCTCAGTTTGAGAACCAATGTATCAATCCAGTGGAGGAGTATGTCACGCCCAAGATGCGACCCTATCCTCAATTTGGCACTAGGGCCTCGTCAGGGATAGAAGTGCATCTCGTCGTGTCGCCAGAATGGATATCGTTACAAGTACATGTACTGAAAATAAGATATATATATATATATATATAATTGGCTTACACTCGCCACAAGCTACATCAGAGTCACATCAGTACAATACATAACCATCATGAATAAGAGCAGGGTCCGACTACGGACGAAAACAAACGAGAAAAAGAAGAACGACGTCCATCCTTTCTATCCCAGGCTGTCGGCCTGGAACCCATCCTAGCTCGAAGAACAACAAGAAGAAGAAGAAGCAACTCCACATGAACAATCAACGCGCTCGCGTCGAGTAACCTTTACCTGTACCTGCAACTGGTGTTGTAGTAATCTGTGAGCCACAGGGGACTCAGCAATCTCATTTACAAAGGTATCAAGACTAGCAAAGCTTAATGGGTGAGCCATGGTTAAGTGGTGAGGTTGCAGCAGCGACTAAGCATATATTTGGTGGCTAACTTACGAGTACAAGAATAAAGAGGGGGATGATCTACACATAACGGACGTGAACTACTGATGATCAAATGAATGATCCTGATCACCTACCTACGTCAGACATAACGCCACCGTGTCCTCGATCGGAGAAGGAACTCACGAAAGAGACAGTCACGGTTACACACACAATTGGCATATTTTAATTAAGTTAACTTCAAGTTATCTAGAACCGGTGTTAAACAAAGCTTCCACGTTGACACATAACCGCGGGCACGGCTTTCCGAAAATATTTAACCCTGCAGGGGTGCTCCAACTAGTCCATCACAAATTACCACAAGCCGCATAGAAATCCTCAATCACGAAGCTCACGATCTCGTCGGATTCCTAGTGGAAAACCTCAACTCTGAGATTACCCAAAGCATCACCGGAATCCCGATGCACAAGATATCTCGTCAAAGGTAAAACTAATCCAGCAAGGCCACCCGGTTTGTCGACGATCCCGATAGGAGCCGCGTATCTCGTTCTCAGGACACACCGTCTATGCAAAGTGGACGGGAACCAAACCTCGACTTGCCCCGTGGTGGCACTGCCGACTACTATGTGGGTGGACCAACACTCATGAGGAGCACTGGCCCGGGGGTTGATTAAATTATCCTCGGGTTAATTACTCCCGATGCAGTTCATTAGTTGTTAGGCAAATGTAGTACCAAAGTTGGGCCTTGCCAGATCAGCTTTAATCTAAAACGAATTATCAAGGGGGTCCCCATAACACCGGTAGCCGAAAACTAAGGGGGCAAAGGTTTGCTAGGTCGAACAGGTTGAGGGTTGTCATGGCATTGCTGAGAGGCTGAAATTTAACATGTGGTAGGCATCGTGACATAAACGGTAGAAGCGGTAAAACTAGCATGGCAATGATAGTAATGGTATCTGGGGAAATGGTCATCTTGCCTGAGATCCCGCTTGGAAGGAGAACAACTCTGAGAAGTCGGCGAACCAACGTAGTCGTATGGGTCCTTACATTCTGACACGCTTGCGGAACTCTATCGAGACGGAACAAACCGGAAACAAACATCAACACAAATATTCACCACGGCAAAAGCAAGACATGATGCATACCCTAATATGATGCATGATCAGTTCAATGATGCAAGGCATGGCATGGCAATTCATCTCACGCAAACACTACACATTAAGTGAAGCTCGATATGCAACGAGTTACATATCGACGAAACTCCACGATTAATTATTTAGTTCACTCCCGGTTATTTACACGGCAATATTAAATTGTAGTTAACATGGCAAGGGGTGAGCGACGGTCCTACATGGCATCCTAAATGGTTAACATACGGCGCGTGGAACGTAGCTACGGATACAAGAGACGTGCAACACACGATATATGCCATGAATGCGTCATGCATGCGAGGTACAACACCACGGCAAGAGGAGAAAGAAACAGGTGTCGCCACGGCGAGCAGAAGGGTACCATGGCGGCAAGACGGAAACGATGCCACGGCAACGTTCCTATCCCGATAACTCATCGAGATATCGTGCCAACGTATAGGGAGCGTGTGCGGGAACGCTAAATAAAGATGGGGTGATCCCGGTTACAGGGTTCCCATGTGTCGAGGCACAACATAAGAGGGACAACATGCAGCTAACATATATAGGCGCAAACATAAAATCATCTCATACATCACATGAATACGGTTCTCGGCCACGTCTCATCGGTATACCTTCGAAGCGTGCATATCGGAACGGTTTGAATCGGTGAAGGAGATCAACGATCGTTGTTGTCGTAGTTGTCGTCGTGGTACTCGGGTCTCGTCGACGGTAGTCGTACTCTTGTCGTCGGTACACGGTCTTCGGCGTCGAGAGTCGAACACGGGTCTTCGGCGTCAGTAGTCGAACTCGGGTCCGGGGGTCGTCGAGGGCGTCATGGTGCTCGTCGAATTTGTCGATTCCACGGCGGCAGGGATGGTGCACGCGGCGACGGCAAGCGGCAACACAAGCAAGCGACACGGCAAGCAGGGCAAGCAAGCAACTAAATCTATCTGGCAACTACAGATAGCAAGCAGCAGGAAAATCTACCTAGCAACAAAAACCTACAGCAGCAGCTACCAACTAGCTAGCAACAAACAACTACGGCAGCTACTAACATCAACTAGCAACCTAGCCTAATCAGCTACAGCTAGCAGCAAGCAATCGGCAGCAGCTCTATGCATCCTAGCAGCAAGCAGCAACAGGAACATGCAGCAACAGGGATAAGCAGCGGCAGCTAGCATCAGCCAGGCAACCAAATGACGAGCAACAACATCTAACTCAACAGCAGGCAAGAGCATCTACGCTACAGCAGCAGCAACAACAAACAACAACTAAGCATCTGCAGGCAACAGCAAGCTACTGCAGCAACAGGGACACAGCGGCACAAGCAACACCATCAGCGCAGCTCCGTGACGCGAGCAGGCAGGAGCAAGGCAAGCAGTGCAAGCAAGGCAGCGCAGCAAGCTCGGCAAGCTCCTGCGGCGGCATCAGGCAAGAAAAACGCAAGCACAGCAGCAGCTATGGCATAGTAACAGCATGCCAGCTCAGCGGGCAAGCGACATGAACAGCAACGGCAACAAAATGGCAAGCAAATAGCAATAGGCAACGAGCAACGACACAGCTCGGCACGGGACCATGGCGAGCAGGGAGGCCAGGGAGAGCGCCGACGAGAGCAGAGCACGACGAGGCAAAGGCTCGGACACCTGGGCTAAGGCGAGGTGAGCTGGCGAGGAACGGGCGACCAGGGCGGACGAGGGGCGCACGGCGGCGAAGGAGGTCGGGGCGAGCCACGACGGGGCGAGGACGCGGAGGCGGAGGGCCTCGGGAGGCGCGCACGTGCTCGGTACGAGCTCCTTCGACGGGACGAGGGGAGGTGCGCTGTGGGGCAGGGAGGCCATGGCGGCTCGGCCATGGCGGCGAGGGAGCACGGGACAGCGACGCAAGGGGGACAACGAGGGCCTGGCGACGAGCATGGAGGCGGCAAGGTCGGCAAGAGCAGCGAGCAGGTGGGAGCACGAGGGGTAGAGGCTGCACGCAGTCGGGGAGAGAGAGGACGAGGAAAGGGGATCGACAGGGGGAGGATGACGACGCGTGGAGGAACAGGGGGAAATGGGCTGGGCGCTAGGGTTGGAGGGGGGGTCCAGCTGGGCCTTGGCCGGCTGGGCCTCTCCCTCTTTGGGTTTTTTTCCTTTAAAAAAATAGAGAAACACACACACAAAATAATAATAAAAGGATTTAACAAATACAAAAAAAAAACTTTGGCTCCTTTTAAAACCATACCCCAACTATAAGAAATAGTTGGGCACTCTAAAACAACTAAAAATAAAACCCTTTTGAAGAATAAAATGAAACCTCTTTTATTTGAAGAATAAAATAAAAGCTCTTTAAAATAGAAAATAAAATGAGACGGTTTTAAAAATAACACAAGAGGAGAAATAAAAGAAAAACCCAAGGGGTTGCCCCCCACATTTAATAAAAGGGCATTTTAAAAGAAGACGAATTTTTAAAAGGGGGGTTAAGATTGAAATCTTTTACGCCACCACAAAAATAGTATAAGAGAGGAGAGAAGGTTTACGTCCTCGGTGCAATAGGGTTTGAAGCGGCTCTGTTGCCCCCACTCTCGTCACGCCAACGAACAACGCCACACTCACAAGCACTCACAAGCAACAACACGGAGCAACAAGCAACACCGACAAAACACAGTTGAAATGATGCCATGCATGATGCGACGATGCAAACTAAATGATGATGCAACAAAATAAAATAACCACACGACCTAAACGGAATAGAAGGGGGAATCTTGTGGGGCGTGGGCATCGGGTTGTCACAACTCTCCTACACTACAAGAGGATCTCGCCCCGAGATCCAAGAATGAAAGGGGGAGAGGATGAGAAAGAACAAGAGGTAAAAACTTAGTCGCTTCTTTGAAAAACGAGTGACACCAACAATCTTTGAAGGTTGCAAAGAGATGAGGAGTGATATGTGAAACAAGCAAGAATTCACAGAAAATTTCGGCAGCACTTCGGTAGGAAAATGGGACAAAAAAATCGATAAGAAGAGAGAATTAGGCAATATACATAACAAACAACTAAATAGAATAAGGGAACGCCATGATCTTCATAGAACAACATAATAGACCCAAAAGAGCAACATCACAAAGCCTTCGGAACAAAAGAATATGAACTAGCTCAAGCGGAAGAAGAGAAAGAAGAAAAGAATGACAACTATCATGACAATAGAATTAAAGAGCCTCCGGACAGAGAATTGACGTAGTAGTTGGAAAACCAACAATGAAAAGAACAAGATAGTAGTGGGCTTAAGAAAGTCATCTCAGCATTTATGAGGTGACAACCAACCACTAAAAGAAACAAGGATTGATAAAAGCAAAGATATCAAAACTTCTTACACCAAGAGGATACCTTGAGAACTTGGATTAATGACAAGCACCATAATAGCAACAATCCATAGGAAAAGCTTTAGGTGAAATCCAAACCAAGATAGCTCAATGAAGAAATCATGGGTTGAAAATATCTCATGATCAAAGAATTGGTGGTTTTAATTATCTCATACTTGAAAGGAAATCTCTTCGAGGCTCCTACACTAACAAGAATGCTATAATACCACCTCAAAGGATAAAGGAAGAACAAATGCACTTGGAAATGCAAGAGAAGGATACTTGAGGTTCTCCAGCGGGAATGTTGAAGAACACTTGAGAATGGATTGAAACCTTGATGAACCACCAAGAAGGACCTCCGTATACAAATGAATGATGCAAAGATATGAAGGTAGAAAAGAATAAGATTATGACCTTGCAAAGTCTTCGATGAAGCTTCACGAAGAGAAACTTGAGAAAACTTGGAACTCCGTAAAAGAAAAGATAAGAACACTTGAGAAAAAGGAATTGATATCATGAGCCACTCCGGAAGAAATATTGAAATCACTATGAACCCGGAATAAGAATTATGTTATGCTAGTCCTTAACCAAGTTTAATTGATGACAAGCAACGGATTTAGCATACAACTTATTCTTCTTGAAAGAATCTTCAAGAGATAGAGAGATAAGCACCACTTGAGGCATAATTAAAGGAAGCACTGGTAAGAATTCACAATTGAATAGGAACACCACGAATTAATGGAGATACATGAGAATGAAGAGATAATAAGCCACCTGAGAGAAAACTAGAACAAGGCACCGGATAAACGAGAGATGAACGAAGAGACAACAATGGAGAAGAATTGAGGATGAAAGCTGAAAGCTGAGAACGAAGAAATCTTATAAAATGATGGCTTTCGGAGGATCGAGAATGAAAACAACTCAAAGAAGCACCGGATAGCTAGAAAGAGATTACTCATGATTGGAACAAATAAGATGACGACACCAAGCTGAAATGATGAATCTACAAGAGAATGGACCAAGATTCGAGAGAAACACTCCTTCGGTCTTGAAAGAAGAGAATGATGAGAAGAACACCACCAAGAATTAACTGAGACACTCCGGAATAATGAGGAATGAAAGGTTGAGCCAAAGACGAGAATAAATTCCAATAGATCTTGGAGAAGGGATATGACTGGTGAAATTCATACTTACGTCATAGTTGAAAAGAATTAAAGATCTCCGGAAGATTACAAGAGCTATAAGATCCTGGGAAAAACTTGTGGGTTATGGGCCCACTCAAAGAAACCACTGTTGAAAAGATTTCTAAGAAAGAAAGATATTGCACCGGTACGAAGAGAACTAGATGAGGTTGAGAACCTCGAAATAACTAAAAGAATTGAAAACACGAAACATCCGAGATATCTTCAACACTCCGATAGAAAAAAGAGGAATGAATAACAAGATAGGCTGATAAGAATCTCCAACATGGAAAGAATTAAAAGACGAATAGGATATGATGAACACAGACAACTGAATTGAATTCACTGGAAAAGATAACCAGGTTGAAGGAATGATGAACTAGAACTTCTGAGAATATTCACAATGAATCACCGGGTAAGAGAGAAAAGAACACACAGCGGAAGCACAAAGAAAAGAAAACTCCTGGATAAAAATTGAATCACTGAAGAAAAAGGGTGGGAGGGTGGGGAAAAACAAAGACAACTTGCAACAGATGAGATGAACTCCGGAAGAATTGAGAGAATGATCTTGCAAAAATTAGAGAGGATAGAATTCAGTCGAAGAGAAACACACCGGTTGGAAAAGAATTAACATGACGACTCCGGTTGACAAGAATTGATAAGGCAATTTGAATGAACAAAAGAATTTGCATTCTCACATAAAAATATGAGAACACCTCTTAGGAAAGATCTGAAATCACCACTTGACATCGAAGCAACACGAATTACCATATTCAGCAAAACAAAGGGATGAGGCTTATGAAACAAGCCAGAACAAACTCATGAGAAAGATTCCGTCCGATATTTTCGTGGACAGGATCGCACGGGCTCGAACCTTACAGTAGACATCAGGTGCAAGGCAGTGCACCCGACATACGAAGCGTCCCCGAATCGTAGCAAGCTACAAGGACTCTTTAAGACACAACGAGAACCACTGTAAGTCGACCGTCAACAAACGAATCCACTAGATGTCGAACCCTAACCTAACACCATGCATTTGTTGGAAGATTGTCCTATAAGCAACTACTTGAATTCCCACCTATGAATTCCCGAAATATCTCGTCATGCAATCTGGTACACGGATACAAGGAGTAATAATCACACAACTCCTATACGAACCTGTCACCTGTATCACATCCGTCAACACACAACCAGAATCTCGGACCTTCATCTACAACAGACCCTCGTGATCACAACGATACAAAGTATGGCAGTACTCCCGAACAATCTGCACCAGTACTGGGGTTATCTCGCCACTACTAGTATTGAAGCAATTACGAACATCCTTCGTTCTGAGATACTAAGAAATCTGAATGATAACGATGTGCTCAAGAATCCCCTGGAGCTCAACTCCTCGGAAGAAAATCAAGTCAGACAGGAGGCACCAAGACAGAACTCCGTCACATCGGCATCATATAGATTCCAAGAATACCCGCGAGATCCTAAAAAAATTTGAGTCAAAAGAGGAGTAGAATAAATTATTACGTCAAGATTCGTCAACAGAGCATAGAAGAGGAGAAAAAAGAATCCTACTCTCCGATATATAACTAGACTCAAAGCAGTTTTTCACTAGACTCGACTCGGCCAAGTTCGATCAATCAAGGGGGCTCCTAGGTCGGTACTGCTCTCATACCAACTTGTCACGCCCAAGATGCGACCCTATCCTCAATTTGGCACGAGGGCCTCGTCAGGGATAGAAGCGCATCTCGTCGTGTCGCAAGAATGGATATCATTACAAGTACATGTACTGAAAAGAAGATATATATATATATATATATATATATATATATATATATATATATATATATATATGTATGTATATATATATAGAATTGGCTTACACTCGCCACAAGCTACATCAGAGTCACATCAGTACAATACATAACCATCATGAATAAGAGCAGGGTCCGACTACGGACGAAAACAAACGAGAAAAAGAAGAACGACATCCATCCTTGCTATCCCAGGCTGCCGGCCTGGAACCCATCCTAGATCGAAGAAGAAGAAGAAGCAACTCCACATGAACAATCAACACGCTCGCGTCGAGTAACCATTACCTGTACCTGCAACTGGTGTTGTAGTAATCTATGAGCCACAGGGGACTCAGCAATCTCATTTCCAAAGGTATCAAGACTAGCAAAGCTTAATGGGTGAGGCATGGTTAAGTGGTGAGGTTGCAGCAGCGACTAAGCATATATTTGGTGGCTAACTTACGAGTACAAGAATAAAGAGGGGGATGATCTACACATAATGGACGTGAACTACTGATGATCACATGAATGATCCTGATCACCTACCTACGTCAGACATAACCCCACCATGTCCTCGATCGGAGAAGGAACTCACGAAAGAGACAGTCACGGTTACGCACACAGTTGGCATATTTTAATTAAGTTAACTTCAAGTTATCTAGAACCAGTGTTAAACAAAGCTTCCACGTTGCCACATAACCGCGGGCACGGCTTTCCGAAAAGATTTAACACTGCAGGGATGCTCCAACTAGTCCATTACAAATTACCACAAGCCGCATAGAAACCCTCAATCACGAAGCTCGCGATCTCGTCGGATTCCCTAGTGGAAAACCTCAACTCTGAGATTACCCAAAGCATCACCGGAATCGCGATGCACAAGATATCTCGTCAAAGGTAAAACTAATCCAGCAAGGCCACCCGGTGTGTCGATGATCCCGATAGGAGCCGCGTATCTCATTCTCAGGACACACCGTCTATGCAAAGTGGACGGGAACCAAACCTCGAGTTGCCCCGTGGTGGCACCACCGACTGCTAGGTGGGTGGACCAACACTCATGAGGAGCACTGGCCCGGGGGTTGATTAAATTATCCTCGGGTAAGTTACTCCCTATGCAGTTCATTAGTTGTTAGGCAAATGTAGTACCAAAGTTGGGCCTTGCCAGATCAGCTTTAATCTAAAACGAATTATCAAGGGGATCCCCATAACAACCCCGATCGTGTTAGGAGCGCTCATTTATGGAACATAACACCGGTAGCCGAAAACTAAGGGGGCAAAGGTGGAACAAAACACCAGGCTAGAAAGGCCGAGCCTTCCACCTTTTACCAAGTATATAGGTGCATTAAATTAAATAGCATTTAATATGGTGATATGACAAGAAACCCATGTTATCACATGGAAGCAACTACACCTGCAACTAGCAACGCTAACAACATGGATAAGCAAGCGGTAACATAGCCAAACAATGGTTTGCTAGGTCGAACATGTTGAGGGTTATCATGGCATTGCTGAGAGGCTGAAATTTAACATGTGGTAGGCATCGTGACATAAACGGTAGAAGCGGTAAAACTAGCAAGGCAATGATAGTAATGGTATCTGGGAAATGGTCATCTTGCTTGAGATCCCGCTTGGAAGAAGAACAACTCCGAGAAGTCGGCGAATCAACGTAGTCGTACGGGTCCTTACATTCCAACACGCTTGCGGAACTCTATCGAGACGGAACAAACCGGAAACAAACATCAACACAAATATTCACCACGGCAAAAGCAAGACATGATGCATACCCTAATATGATGCATGATCAGTTCAATGATGCAAGGCATGGCATGGCAATTCATCTCACGCAAACACTACACATTAAGTGAAGCTCGATATGCAACGAGTTACATATCGACGAAACTCCACGATTAATTATTTAGTTCACTCCCGGTTATTTACACGGCAATATTAAATTGTAGTTAACATGGCAAGGGGTGAGCGACGGTCCTACATGGCATCCTAGACGGTTAACATACGGCGCATGGAACGTAGCTACGGATACAAGAGACGTGCAACACATGATATATGCCATGAATGCGTCATGCATGCGAGTTACAACACCACGGCAAGAGGAGAAAGAAACAGGTGTCGCCACGGCGAGCAAATGGGTACCATGGCGGCAAGACGGAAATGATGCCACGACAACGTTCCTATCCCGATAACTCGTCGAGATATCGTGCCAACGTATAGGGAGCGTGTGCGGGAACGCTAAATAAAGATGGGGTGATCCCGGTTACCGGGTTCCCATGTGTCGGGGCACAACATAAGAGGGACAACGTGCAGCTAACATATATAAGCGCAAACATACAATCATCGCATACATCACATGAATACGGTTCTCGGCCACGTCTCACCGGTATACCTTCGAAGCGTGCATATCGGAACGGTTCGAATCGGTGAAGGAGATCAATGATCGTCGTGGTCGTAGTTGTCGTCGTGGTACTCGGGTCTTCGGCGTCGGGAGTCGAACACGGGTCTTCGGCGTCGGTAGTCGAACTCGGGTCTGGGGGTCGTCGAGGGCGTCGTGGTGCTCGTCGAATTCGTCGATTCCACGGCGGCAGGGATGGTGCACGCGGCGACGGCAAGCGAAAGCACAAGCAAGCGACACACCAAGCAGGGCAAGCAAGCAACTAAATCTATCTGGCAGCTACAGATAGCAAGCAGCAGCAAAATCTACCTAGCAACAGCAACCTACAGCAGCTAGCAACAAACAACTACGGCAGCTACTAACAGCAACTAACAACCTAGCCTAATCAGCTACAACTAGCAGTAAGCAATCGACGACACCTCTATGCATCCTAGCAGCAAGCAGCAACAGGAACATGCAGCAACAGGGATAAGCAGCGGCAGCTAGCATCAGCCAAGCAACCAAATGGCGAGCAGCAGCATCTAACTCGGCAGCAGGCAAGAGCATCTACGCTACAGCAGCATCAGCAACAAACAACAACTAAGCATCTGCAGGCAACGGCTAGCTACTACAGCAACAGGGACACAGTGGCACAAGCAACACCATCAGCACAGCTCCGCGACGCGAGCAGGCAGGGGCAAGGCAAGCGGTGCAAGCAAGGCAGCGCAGCAAGCTTGGCAAGCTCCTGCGGCGGCATCAGGCAAGCAAAACGCAAGCACAACAACAGCTATGTCATAGCAATAGCATGCCAACTCAGCGGGCAAGCAGCATGAACAACAACGGCAACAAAATGGCAAGCAAACAGCAATAGGCAAGGAGCAACGACACAGCTCGACACGGGACCATGGCGAGCAGGGAGGCCAGGGCGAGCGCCGGAGAGAGCAGAGCACGGCGAGGCAAAGGCTCGGGCACCTAGGCTAAGGCGAGGCGAGTTGGCGAGGAAGGGCGACCAGGGCGGACGAGGGGCGCACGGCGGCGAAGGAGGTTGGGGCGAGCCACGGCGGGGCGAGGACGCGGAGGCGGAGGGCCTCGGGAGGCGCGCATGTGCTCGGGACGAGCTCCTTCGGTGGGACGAGGGGAGGTGCGCTGCGGGGCAGGGCGGCTCGGCCATGGCGGCGAGGGAGCACGGGACGACAACGCAAGGGGGACGGCGAGGGCCTGCCGGCGAGCATGGAGGCGGCGAGGTCGGCAGGAGCAGCGAGCAGGTGGGAGCACGAGGGGGAGAGGTTGCACGCAGGCGGGGAGAGAGAGGACGAGGAAAGGGGATCGGCAGGGGGAGGACGACGGCGCGTGGAGGAACAGGGGGAAACGGGCTGGGCGCTAGGGTTGGAGGGGGGTCCAGCTGGGCCTTGGCTGGCTGGGCCTCTCCCTCTTTGGTTTTTTTTCCTTTTAAAAAAACAGAGAAACACACAAAGAAAATAATAAAAGGATTTAACAAATACAAAAAAACTTTGGCTCCTTTCAAAACCACACCCCAACTATAAGAAATAGTTGGGCATTTTAAAACAACTAAAAATAAAACCCTTTTGAAGAATAAAATAAAACCTCTTTTATTTAAAGAATAAAATAAAAGCTCTTCAAAAGAGAAAAGAAAATGAGATGGTTTTAAAAATAACACAAGAGGAGAAATAAAAGAAAAACCCAAGGGTTTGCCCCCACATTTAATAAAAGGACATTTTAAAAGAAGACGAATTTTTAAAAGGGGGGTTAAACTGAAATCTTTTACGCCACCACAAAAATAGCATAAGAGAGGAGAGAAGGTTTACGTCCTCGGTGCAACAGGGTTTGAAGCGGCTCTGTTGCACCCACTCTCGTCACGCCAACGAACAACGCCACACTCACAAGCACTCACAAGCAACAACACGGAGCAACAAGCAACACCGACAAAACATAGTTGAAATGATGCCATGCATGATGCGACGATGCAAACTAAATGATGATGCAACAAAATAAAATAACCACACGACGGAAACGGAATAGAAGGGGGAATCTTCTGGGGCGTCGACATCGGGCTTTCAAAGAGTATCACAAGATCCTGCACAAACACAAAAAGCTTGCTACCAACGCTATGCAGGGGTTGTCAATCCCTTATAGATTGTTTGCCAAGTGAGAACTGGAAGCAACAAAGTAACAAAGCAAAGTAAAAGCGGAGGTGTAAACGATGGATGTGAATAGACCCGGGGGCCGTAGTGTCTACTAGTGGATTCTCTCATGAAAGCAAGTAGACGGTGGGTGAACAAATTACTGTCGAGCAATTGATAGAACCGCGCAAAGTCGTGATGATATCTATGGCAATGATTATATCTATAGGCATCACGTCCAAAACAAGTAGATCGATACTTTCTGCATCTACTACTATTACTCCACACGTCGACCGCTATGCAGCATGCATCTAGTGTATTAAGTCCAAAAGAACAGAGTAACGCTTTAAGCAAGATGACATGATGTAGATGGATAATCTCATATCAACGACAAAGCCCATCTTGTTACCCTTGATGGCAACTACTTAATGTGTGCCTTGCTGCCCCTACTGTCACTGGGAAAGGTCACCACATGGTAGAACCCAAAACAAAGCACTTCTCCCATTACAAGAATCATAGATCTAGCTGGCCGAACAAAACCCAAGTCTCGGAGAGACTTACAAGGATATCAAATCATGCATATAAGAAATCAGCAAAGACTCAAATATGTATCATAGATAATCTGATCACAAATCCACAATTGATCGGATCTCGACAAACACACCGCCAAAGAAGATTACATCGGATAGATCTCCATGAAGATCATGGAGAACTTTGTATTGAAGATCCAAGAGAGAGAAGAAGCCATCTAGCTACTAACTACGGACCCGTAGGTCTGAAGTGAACTACTCACAAGTCATTGGAGGGGCGATGATGATGATGAAGAAGCCCTCCAACTCCAAAGTCCCTTCCGGCAGGGTGCCGGAAAGGGTCTCCAGATGAGATCTCACGGAAGCGGAAGCTTCCGGCGACGGAAAAGTATTTTCGAGGCTCCCCTGATTTTTTGTTGTATTTTAGGGAATACATAGGCCAAAGATCTAAGTCAGGGGGCAGCCAGGGAGGCCACAAGCCCTGCCACCGCCGCCTCCCCTGGTGGCGAAGTGGGGGCTTATGGGCTCCCAGGAGCCCTCCTGGCTTGGCCCACAGGCCCCATGATCTTCTTCCGTTCGGGAAAAAATCATTTCGGGAATTTTGTTTCGTTTGGACTCCGTTCCAAAATCAGATCTGAAAAGAGCCAAAAACACAGAAAAAACAGGAACTGGCACTTGGCACTGAATTAATAAGTTAGTCCCAAAAAAGATATAAAAGGTACATAAAACATCCAAAGATGACAAGATAACAGCGTGAAACCATAAAAAAATATAGATACGTTTTAGACGTATCACCCCTCCGGCCACCACGCCCTTGGTCGTCCCGCTCGTGTCGCGCCCACGTGGTCATGGCTTCTGCATCCGTGCTTGCAACCCCTCGGCCACCACGCCCTAGCTCCGTGGCGTCGTGCACCTCGCCGCGGTCACTACGTGCCCGCCCCCTCCGACCGATGGCTTTGGCCGGCCGGCTTGCTAACCCGTGCAAATACCCCCGCCCCCCCCCCCCCCAATTTAGATTAGCCCCCCACCAAATGACACATGGGGCCCACCCCCTAAACGTTTAAAAATGATAATAAAACATATAAAATAATTAAAATAATTAATTTATCAAGTAATTAATTAATTAGTTAATTAGTTGCCTTTAATTAACCTTTGATTAATTTGTCTAATTAATTAGATTAATTAAACCTAATGTGTTTCAACCTATTAAACATGAGAGTATGACATGTGCGACCCACTGGTCAGTTTGACTAGTCAAGCCTAATTGTTGACTAATGATGTCAGCATGATGACATGCTGATGTCATAATTACATTTCTTGAATTGAAATAAATCTATTTAATTTCTGAATATTAATAAAACTACAATAATTTATATATAACAATATGTAACTCGGATGAAAATAATTTGTACAAGAAAGATGCTCAAAAAAACGACACGAGCCCGGATACACTGTCCCTTTGTTTGTCACGTGCCCCTAGCATAATGAACATATAACTTTTCCATCAAATTAATCTGTCTGGTAGTAACCACACACCCAGGAAATATCATCATATATTTTCCCGCTCCGTCCATGACGTGTAGTACTTCGTTAGCTCATGCCTAGCGCCGTATATTGCCATGCCATGCATCATGATGCACCTACTTGCTGTTATTTATTGTTTCTTTCCCCTCATCTCTCCGGTAAATGCCGACGTTGACACTACTACCGAGTACGACTACCCTCCTAACGACCAGCCTTTTGCAGCAAAGCAACAAGGCAAGCAACCCCCTTGATCATTACTATATCACCCATTCCTTCTCCCTCATGCTTGCAATAGGTTTTGCTACAATCGTAGTTAGCTCCTATTCTGATGCACAATCTATTTTTCATAAACTGTTACTGTACCATATTATACATTAAATACTTATTATAGGTGGATTTGTGTACCCCATTGACAGGGACGAATTCAAGGGGGGGCGAGGCCCCCCCAACGATCCTGACTTCCCTCGATGTCGGTCAGTTAATTCGTACTTTTTTGATTAGGTACGTGTATGTGACGTGCTTCGCTCCCCTATAGATTCAGGCTTTGTAGTTAACATGAATCGCCAACCTCTCAGCCCATGTATAAATGTACAACCCAATCTCTTTGCTTTTTTCTTTGCACAAAACGAGGTAAAGGAAAATGGCAGCCCATTAGGAAGGACAGGAGAGGCTGTTAGTTGCAACTTGCCGCACGCAGCCACGACTTGGAGCTGGAATACACACGCAGTCACACACATACCGCTAGATGCTAACCCCTTCGTTTCCAAGCCGCCGCTGACCAGATCTCACCATCGTACCTCCATCAACAAGGGGCGAAGGAAAGGGGATGCCAGGACAGGCACGCAGACACCTTGCTGCCTTGCCGGCCCAGACCGAATGCAATGATGAGTTGCAAGCCGAGGACAGTTTCAGTAGGAGAAAACTGGCACTGAATCGACAGGTTTGCAACCAAAATTGATTGCCGCCAGCCAAGTGATGTTGCGCGTCCGCACCCCATGACTCTGCGACGATGGATCGACGCAAGGATATTGTGCGGTTAGTCTACTTCTTTGACGTCTATTATACAATATTGATATGTATACTGTTTATTGTGTATGTACAATCATGAATAGGAAACTAATTTGTTGTGCGGTTAGCCCATGTATAAATGTACAGCCCATGTAAATTGTGTATGTACAATCATGAACAGGAAACTAATTTTACAACCTCAATCTACTTGTATGATTGTATTTTTCTATCACAATCAATGAAAATCTAGTGAAAAATTAACACCGATTCTAGTCCAACAAGTGAGCACATTTGATCTAGCTGACGATAAAAAAATGCGTAAATGGTTTGCTTGTTGTCTTTGGCCCCCCTATGCGTAAATCCTGGCTCCGTCCCTGCCCACTGACCCCGTAGTCCTAGGGTGATTCCTCCTTCACCATCTCCGATAACGACTCTGTCATGCAACGCCTCAAGGGTGGACCATCAAGGATGATTCCTCCCTGGTCACCTTGACGGTTACATCATTCTGAATCCATTGAGGGTGATAACTCGAATCCCTCTGATGTTACAGTCACATGGTTACTTGATCTTACTACTGGGATGTAACGCCCCGGACACACCCGCCGGCGGTCGTTACTCCTCGCGGATCTAGACTGGCCCCACATATTAATACTAGTCTTTTTTACGCACTTTGTCCTTACTCATGCGCACCCGGGATCAACTTCTCGATTGGTCATCCATCCTAGAATTACTCCAAGCCGAACACGCTTAACCTCGGAGTTCTGTTCGAATGGGCTCCCGAAAAAGAAGGAATTCCTTATTGATATGACTAGTCTATCATCCCTAATAAGCCAGGCTATCATAGATGCGTTGCAGTGGGTTCAATCTGACGAGTCCGTAGTTAGTACCTAGATGACTATCTCTCTCTTTCTCTTGAGCTCGAATACAATGACCATAGCATCTTCGCTTTGATCTATCCGATGTAACTCTTTTGTGCGGTGCGTTTTGTTGGGATCCGATGAATTGTGGGTTTATGTTCAGACTATTTATGATAAATATTTGAGTCTTCTGTGAATTCTAAATATGATTCTTATGTGCCTGATCATCATAGCTTCGTAAATCTCTCTGATCTATTGATTTGCTTTGACCAAGTAGATTGATCTTTCTTAAGTGAGAGAGGAGCGTTGTAGTGGATTCAATCTGACAGATTTTATCGATATCCCAGTGACATAGTAGGGGACAAGATACATCTTTGTATTGTTGCCACTAAGGATAAAACGATGGGGTTAATTCATATTAATTGAGTTCTCCTTGTCTACATCATGTCATCGTTCTCCAAACATTACTCTGTTTTACTTAATAACCTAGATGCATGCTAGATAGCAGTCGATGGGTGAAGGAATAGTAATAGGTGCAGGCAGGAGTCGACCTATTTGCTTATGGACGTGATGCCTATATACACATGATCATTGCATGAATATCGCATAACTATCAGCTTTTCTATCAATTACCCAACACTAATTCGTCTACCCACCGTATGCTTGTTTTCATGAGAGATGCCACTAGGGAACACTATGGCCCCCATGTCTATCCACTTATAAATTTACAAACGTTACAATTTCCTCGCTGCCTTTACTTATTTGTTACTTACTTTTCACTTTGCAACTTTCATCCGCACTGCTTACTTGCTTACAAATAACAAGAGAAGGGGATTGACACCCCTCTTGCCCGCGTTGGGTTAAAGTGTTTGTTTCTGTGTGTGGAGTTGCTAAAGACGGGGGTTGGTTGTTACTCCTATTGGTTCGATAAACCTTGGTTCTCTACTGAAGACAATACTTACCCATATTGTGTCACGTCACCTGCTCCTTTTCAAGCATCACCTGCTCCTTTTCATGGAAAACGCAAACACAGATCACAAGTATCAAGACCACTTCCTTAAACAAGTCAGCATCGCCTCCTACCTCAACCTCACCAAGTTCCGCCTCAACCATGGCACCCACCGCGCCCATGACGAAGTAATGAAGCATCAAATACCATGGGATCCAAGAGGTTCGACATGGAATCGACTTGAGGTCAAGACGAAATTTAAGGATGGGGGAATGTCAGCAACCCTCGCTATCATCGCCATGGGCTGGACCATGTGCCATCACTATTGGGCTTGGGCTTCTCAGAAGCCACGAAGGGCAACATCTACATATATATGAGGGGATGGGTTACACAGGGCTCGACTAGGATCTGGACAGCTTCGACGTCCTCTGCTTCGGTCTCTTCTACCTCTCGTTCTCCTCTCCTTCCCTGCCGTGGCCTGGTCCTCCAAATCAATGGCCCATAGTTGAAATTGTTGAGCAATTAATTGACCTGTGTACTAGTGTGTTGCTAACACCTTTGCTCCGAGACGCACCCACATGGTGCCTGTCTCGGGAGGGGCATGGAGTTGGACTTCGTTGTATACATAAAATGTTTAGGACTTCGTCGTGGACCACCCGACACTCGTAGGTGGAGCGAGATTTTAGCAGGCACTACTAGGAAAAGGGCTATAGATGATATAGACACTAATGGCGCACCAGACAAGTAGTGCGTCACTACTATATAGCAGTGGCGCACCATGTGCAGGTGTGCCATTAGTGTGATGGACACTAATGGCGCACCACACACTCGGTGCGCCACTACTATTTTTTTTGCAAAACTACTAATGGCGCACCACCAGCTGGTGCGCCATTAGTAACCAGGGTTACTAATGGCGCATTTGTAGGTGGTGCGCCACTACTATATTTTTTTTTGCAAAACTACTAATGGCGCACCACCAGCTAATGACGCATTTGTAGGTGGTGCGCCACTACTATAATTATTTTTTTGCAAAACTACTAATGGCGCACCACCACCCTCGCCGCCGAGCACCCCCCGCACCCTCCCCCGCTCCATCGCCACCGACGACCCCCCGCACCCTCCCTCGCTCCACCGCCGCCGAGCACCCACCGCACCCTCCCCCGCTCCACTGCCGTCGCCGACCCCCGCACCCTCCCTGGCCCGCTCCACCGCCGCTGCCGACCCCCCGCACCCTCCCCCGCTCCACCGCTGCACACGACCCCCCCCCCGCGCCCTCCCCCGCTCCACCGCCGTCGACGACCCCCTGCACCCTCCCCCGCTCCACCGCCACCGACGACCCACCGCACCCTCCCCGACCCGCTCCACCGCCGCCGCCGACCCCCCGCACCCTCCCCCGCTCCACCGCGTCGCCGACCCCCCGCACCCTGCCCCGCTCCACCACCGCCGCCGCCGCCGACCCCCCGCACCCTCCCCCGCTCCACCGCCGCCGTCGACCCCCCGCACCCTCCCCTGTCTCCTCGCTCGGTTCCCCCCGAACGGAATCGGCCGAGCGCACCACCCACCCCCTCCCTCCCCCCGAGCGCCATTGCTATCCAAAAAAAAGATTACTAATGGCGCACCTCTCTGGGGTGCGCCATTGCTATCCAAAAAAAAGATTACTAATGGTGCACCTCTCTCGGATGCGCCATTGCTATATAAAAAATAAGATTACTAATGGCGCACTCTATGGGGATGCGCCATTGCTATCAAAAAAATTATAATGGCACACCGCCTGGGGGTGCGCCATTGCTAACCCTCTCTGACTCTGCCCTCGCCTCTCCTCTCCTCTCCCAAATCTAACTGGCCGGGATCTCGCCTCTCCACTCTCTCTCCACCCCCACCCCCTCACCCGTGCCGTCGGCCAGCCGCATCCCCGTCGCGTGGCCTCGCCCCCCACCTGCCGACGGATCTTCGGATTAGATCGTGGACGAGGTCGGGGTCCGGGTGGTGCGTGGCGAGCGGCGGTCCCCTTCCCCACTCCACTCAGGTACGACGACCCTGATCCCCCACACGCCAGCCCCCTCATTCTTTCTTCCCGCACGCGCTCATCCGGTGTTCCGCTAGCCGTTCAACCACGGGATCCGTCCCTTCCCAGCCGCCCGTTCGGGCCAATGCGGCCGCGGGTGTCGTTGGTCCTGCTTCCTAGGCTGCTAGTGCTCTGCCCGCCAGGCAGCCCGGGATCCTTGAGAGCCGCTTGGCAGATCTACGGTCGTTTCTTCCAATGCGGTTCCGGAACGCCAGCACCCGCGATTCTGGTCAGCGGGAAATGGCGTCCAGATGTGGCCGGCTCTGGATTCGTGGCTCCTGGGGGTTGCTGGTGGGATTCACATGCAGCCATCGATTCTTGGCTCCGATGCTACTCACTTCATACTGTTCTCATTGACTGTATTATTGGTTCAGTCCAAGAGATAGATACATGCATCCGTGCCCATGCTTGCTACGGAAATCTAATCTTATCATACGCGCCACCTAATAAAGCAAATAATAGGTGCACTTCTCTAGGATAGCCTCTTCTCTAAGCAAGGGGTCGGGGGTCCGGGTGGTGCGCAGGGGCGACGGAAGCGCAGTTGCAGACGGACATGGACTACGCGTGCTCGCAGGTGGGCGTGGACTGCGGCGCCATCCAGCCCGAGGGCGCGTGCTTCGAGCCCAACACGGTGCGCGCCCATGCCGCCTACGCCATGAACCAGCTCTACCAGGCCGCCGACAGCCACCCGTGGAACTGCGACTTCCGACAGTCCGCCACCCTCACCTCCACCAACCCCAATAAGCCTCCAATCCTTCCTTGGCACCTTCCATCGCCATTGCTCGCCGGACCATGCATCACGGACAGGGCAGCAGAGCTTGTTCTTTCCGCTGCCAGTGCCCGGACAGATGCCAACATTTGGCACTGCGCTGCGCGCATGTGCATTGGTCCTTGATCGCCATTCACTCATTGTCCATTGCATCTGCCCACTGACAATTAGTACTGGATGGAGTACTACATCACTGTACCTCATTAACCATCCTCTGCGTTTTTACCGCCCTGTCGAATGAATCACACAAAGAGGCTACATACTAACCATGGTTGCGTTGGTTTCTGCACGCTACGGCTCGTGTGTCTTCACCGGAGGCCAATGATGCATGCAACTAAAAAAATTCTTCCGGTCATGATGGTGCGGTGAGCGCCATGATTGGATCGAATCATCATCGAGTAAAGCCACGAAATAGTGGGCGGTGGTTGTGCGTGGGACGCATTCCTCCCCCTTGTAAAGCCACGAAACAGTGGGCGAGTAAATTTGCATCTATTGTGACTTCTTAAGACATGGGGTTATTTTTGAGTTCCATTCATTGTTTCAAAAATCATTGTTTCAAAAATAATTCCTCCCCTTGTAAATTATAATCCCATGGTCTTCTGAAATCCATTCATTGTTTCAAAAATCAGGTGCCTTTGCTGTATACCTGGAGCCCTGGCATGCTGATATTTTTGAGTTCCTTGATCTGAGGAAGAACCATGGCAAGGTAAAATGTTAGCCCAACATTATCTAATTATTGTTTTTGTTTTGCAACTAAAGTACATAACCATTCAAATCTTCTGTGCTTTCTATGACATTCAGATTTACCTCATACATTTAAAGAGCACCCTGTCCTACAGATGCCTCTGCAAGTCTTAGTTTGCTGCAATTTATGCCCATACAAGAGAATAGTTGATATTAACATACTATTTATGTAGTACATTTTTGCATAATATGGAGGCTTTTAAATAATTATCTGCTTACTGTGACCCAAACCTATGCACTTTGTTTGTGATGTGTGTTTCTGTCATATACCATCTCTAGAAGGTGTTCTGATGAATGCCAATTTAACAGGAGGAGAACCGTGCGAGGGATCTTTTCTTTGCTCTCTGGGTTCCTGATCTATTCATGCAAAGAGTACAAAATAATGAGGATTGGTCCCTGTTTTGTCCTAATGAAGCTCCGGGGTTGGCTGATTGCTGGGGTGAGAAGTTTGAGGAATTGTACAAGAAATATGAGAAAGCAGTAAGTTCAAAACTCTACCCATATACAACGAGTTAGAAAGGAACACGCTTCAGTAATCCACTTTCTGGTTTCAGGGCAAAGCGACAAAGGTCATTCCAGCACAGACCCTCTGGTTTGACATTTTGAAGGCACAGATAGAAACTGGCACACCTTATATGCTCTATCTTATTGTTATGGGTTCAAGGCTACTTAAGGCATGGGGGCATTAACCAGCACACAAGGCAGCATGACGACAGCTCTCTTAAAAATATATTAGTTAGGATTGCATCCCAAAGATATATAATTGATCAACTGTCTCAAAATGTAAGTTATTTTTTGACATCGAGATTAATTAAGCAAGAAAACATGAGGGATACCATCCACTTCTCATACTCCCGTCCAGAGCACGGGCCCATCTTTCTCTCCGCAAACCTAGACCCGTAGAACTTTTATGATACTACCATTCTGCTGTGACTTCAAATGAACTGTACCAAAACTCCGGTAGATGCCTAGTGCCATGTGATTTAAGAGGATTTTTCTCAACATACTGTATCCTGCTTCTCCGTTGTGTGTCATGCCCTAAGTCTATACATCGAATGATATCGTATTATAATCTTCTTATATGAATACTGATTGTAATCTATAATTCTACATACTTCATATGAATCACATATCCAATTGGATAGTTTGATTTGTTTGGTGTTGCAGCCATAATAGTTGATACTGGAGCTTAAATGCTTAGCTTGCAGAGTGAAAGAGCTATTGTACCATCAGTTTCATTTTCTCAACAATTTTGTTGATGATGTCTGGTTGCGTGGTTGTTGGTTTGCATGCCTTCTGTTTGAAGTCCTCTCTGTCCCTTCTCGTCGTATGTAAATAAATTAGAGAGTGACTATTTTTTTGTCTCTTTATTATGACCAGGAATGCTCAGGTTCTGCAGTGCCAATGGTTCTGGTTATCAACAAGGTAGATTGCACACCATTTGTTCCAGGAGAAGAGTTTGAGAAATTCAGCGGAATTTTCAGAAAACATGTGCACACATGTGCGGTCACTGGTAAAGGCATTTCTGAGCTGGAGAGCGCTGTAATAGAGGTCAGAGGTCTTGAGTCTGTGCCTTCCAGGGGACGACGGTGGACTGTAAACCAGGTAAACATCTCCGTACGCCATCAGTAGAAGCCCCAGTAGTTCTTCTCTTAGAATTGTTGCTTCAGTTGTTGCATGAAAGATTGTTGACTTCTTATCCAATTACATTGTGTTGTCCAGAGACAACTAGAACAACTCATGAGGACCCAGGAAGCTTTCACAAGACTAAGTCGTCGATCAATGAGCAGCTGCCCTTGGATTTTTGGACTATTGACTTGAGGGACGCTGCATTGGCTCTGGCAACAATCAGTGGAGAGGACATATCTAAAGAAGTTTTGAGCAACATATTCAGCAAATTCTGCATTGGAAAATGATGTCTTTCGGAATCATGCTGGTCCTCGGTCATTTCCGACACTTTTGACCTTTGAGCAGCATATGCAGTGGCATAGAACGATCTGAACAAGCCTCGTAGGTATCCAAAGAACAAGCAATGAAATTGAACCCATTTTCTGGATGGGGTCAAAGATCTATAGGCTGGGATTACTGTTGTCACTGCCTTATAGATTTGGGTTGTATCGTTGTGTATTATATTTGCTATGGAGCTATGTATGTATGGATGCTATGGAACTATATGTATATATGGATGCTATCGAATTTTGGATGTATGGATGCTATGGAATTTTGATATATGGATCATGAAATTTGTTATGCAACTTTGCATATATGTTATGTGTTGTGGATCAGTAAAACTATTGGGCACATATTATGTATTATATATTTGATATATATGTTATGTGCTGTTTAATTTGTGGTTTTTGAAACAAAACATATATATGCCAGAAAACAGATACTAATGGAGCACCATGGGCTATACTAATGGCGCATTGTCTGGTGCGCCATTAGTATATATGCCCTCGGAGGCATACTAATGAAGCACCATGAGCTATACTAATGACGCACTGCTTGATGCGCCATTAGTATACCAGATACTAATAGCGCATCATGAGTGGTGCGTCATTAGTATACGAGATACTAATGACGCACCATGAGCTATACTAATGGCGCACTGCCTAGTGCACCATTAGTATACCAGATACTAATGACGTGATGCTAGTGGCGCACGTGTAGTGCGCCATTAGTAGCCAAAACAGGTGCGCCACTAGCAGGCCTTTTCCTAGTAGCGAGGAGACCAGATGGCGACACGTCATACTGCTATGATCAATAGTGCTACATGGACTTCTGCCACACAAAGAGTGATTTGGTCATGGACCAGATGGCGATTCGTCACATTGTTTGGCGAGATGAAGCGGCGACACTGCATCTCGTCGACAAGGTGGAGTGGCTCAGAACCGACTTGCCATCGTGGTGGTTGAAGTCAACGTGTTTAGCGATGGCGTCTAGCGGCAGGTGGGCGAGAGAGAAAAAATAGAAGTAGAAAGAAGGTTAGAGTGACAATTTCGGGATTCAAAGTCGAAGGTTCGATTTGTCGTTCATCTCCAAGTTAAAGGTTTGTTGTGGAGCGGACCAACCTGTGGTTAGATGGTTAGACGGACTGTGGTATCTTTAGTCCACCAGGGTTCAAGTTCTGGTGTTCGCATTTATTTTTGATTTTATTTTAAGATTTTTAGCGATGCACATTTAGTGGGAGTAGACGTTTCCGTCGACGACGAGGTGACTACGGTTACTTCGTAAATTTCAAGATGATATGCCGACTCAGTCTATCTAAGGTGTTCATAGAAATAAGGTGTGCATGTGTGCATGTATCATTTATGGGAAATTCTATCTAGAAGCGCCGCACCGTGGACATCCGATGCGGCGGCTTGTGTGTTCTCTTGCATGCATGCATGCATGCATGCAATGATGTCATCAGATTCATTCTAAATGATCAAAATTCAAAAACTTTTATCTCTTAAATCGTTAATTCGATCGATGATCCGTTTTCACCGTTGACTTTGTTTCGACGAAATCTTCAAAACTAGATCCCATGTCGACATGTTTCGACAACTTTTTTTTCTCATAATTACCACATTTGTTGCACTTACTTGTCATATTAGTAAGTACTTACTTGTCTGATAAAAAATAACTTAATCACCAAACATTTTTACGTGTAAATATGACATCTTGACGTAATCAAAATGGCAAGCACAAACAACTTTTTAAGTGATTACACACAAAAATATAACAACTCAATATATTTAAAGCCGATGACCACCAAAAAATCTTTTTTGGTCATCGTTTGTAAATATGACAACTCGGCATAGTTAAACTAGCATCTTGACAATTAAGTTTTTGTAAAATTGGCAACTATGCAATTTTAAACTACTACTAGTAGCACTAGTACTAACGAGATGCATTTAGCTAGTGAATAAGGTCTACCAACACATGTTTTGTGTGAGACACTTTTTCTATCGATTTTCTGTGTGACGCTTTGCATGCAATGCATATTTTTATGATGCCATCTGCATATCCTTCTAGCCCACACTGCTGTGTGCTGCAATATGGATACATGCGACACATGATTCACATCGAGAAAAGAATGGCAATTAAGTTATTTTCTTTTGCACAAGTAAGCGACTAATAATACGACAAGTAAGTCTAAAAATGTGGCAATTATGGACGTAGAAAAAAGTTCTTAAAACATGTCGACATAGGGTTTAGTTTTGAAGATCTCGTCGCGACAAAGCCAACGGTGAAAACGGATTGTCAATTAGATTAATGGTTTTAGAGATAAAACTTTTTAAATTTCAAATCAATAAAGAGAATCTTGCTGACGTCATTGCATGCATGCATGCATGGTAGGGAGATAGAATTAGCCGCCCCATGAGAAGACTAGCATACGGCGCCGCTGTGTAGTTAAGTCCATCATTTATAGGGATGCTTGTATTCATGTGTATATGATCATTTGCATCTGTAGCGTATTAAAAAGGAAAAAGGTTTGTTGTGCACTCCTTCCTGCCAGACCACGCCCAGCTAATTCATGCGGGAACATAATCACCCACCCTCACTCACGGGTCAAAACAACTCGACCGCTCCCCACAAAAGCTCCTCCCAAAGTCGTATGCATAGACCCGGGGCCGGCGGCAAGGAAAAGGAAAAGATCTCGACGCACCGCACCGCCTTGCATCCCTATCCCGCTTCCCCCTTTTCCACCCGCGTGTCATGCCAGCGCCACGCGCCAACAGATTCAGAGGAACCTGCTGCGAATACGCCCCGCTTCCGCTTCCGCCGCGTGATTACCGCGCCGGATCCCACCAGTCCCCACACCCCCACAGTCCTCCACGATCAAACAACCCTCGCATCTCACCCCCTTAATCGCTCGTAAATATCCAATAAACCCCCGGGAAAAATCTCGCTCTAAATCCGAGTCCGCGAGACAAGACAGATAACCCAACCGCCCCCCCCCTCTCTGTTTCTCTCTCCACTCTGCCCTGCCCTACCTATTCGCCCCCCCCCCCCCATCGCCTCCGTCCCCTCCCTCCGCCCACGCCGGAGCCGGTGCGGCTGCCCGCCGTACCGCCTCCTCCCCCCCCCCTCCGGCCGGCCGGCCGGATCCGTGTCCGTGCCCGATCTCGAGCCGCGTCCTCGTCTCCCGCCCGCCGATCCAGCCGGGGTTTCGATCCGATCCGGGCGGCGCGATCCCGTCGGGCTCCGTGGGGGCGATTCTGCGGCCGGGGGCTCGGATTCAGGGGGTGGGGGGTTTCCCCGGGTGATGAAGGTTTCCGCGTCCTTCTTGTTTGGACCCGTCTATCGCACGACCCCCCTGCTCGTGTCCGACTAGTACTCGTGCTTCCTTTGAGGGTCAATATAGAGGTGGCGGTCGTGGGCTCTGGTTTCATCCGAGGCAGGTCGTGCTCTGTTCCGTTTCGTGCGAAAAGCTTCGATTTTGGGGCGGCTAGCCTCGAATTTTGTCAACCCTTTTCAGTGCTCCGAGGCGCCGATCTGTGCGATTTAGCGTTTCCTGTTCCGTTAGATTTTGTCCTGAAGGCGGCTTGTCCGGGAGTGAGGATTACTTGCTTGCATCATCTTAGATTAGAGGTGCTGCCGTTGTTGTGTGATAAATGGCGACCTCTAATAAGCCAATATCACTGGCTGGGCCATTGGACGCTGATGTCCAGAGGACAGCGGAGTTGAACAAGGTTAGTAGTAGCTACTCATTCAGTTACTGATTGTTTCCCAGAAGATGATTTTGTTACTCAAGACTGTTTTATTTGTTACCATAATTGCAGTTTTTGGTTGAAGCCGGCCTATATGAAAGTGCCGATGAGTCTGCTAGGCGGGAGGAGGTGCTGGGGGAGCTTGACAAGGTGTTTACTTTCTTGCAACGCTGTTTCTTACCTGCTTTTGTATGATATATAAAAAGGACACACAGTTGGATGTGAATCTTTGACTATTTTGTTCTATTGCTTACTGATTGAAACAATGCTTGCTAGATTGTTGACTGCTGAACAAGGCCCTTGTTTGAATTTGCAGATTGTAAAAGTTTGGGTGAAACAGTTAACTAGTCAGAGAGGATATACTGATCAAATGGTTGAAGAGGCAAATGCTGTGCTTTTCACCTTTGGGTCATACCGTCTAGGGGTAAGTGTATGTGTTGCTTTCTACCATGCATATTATAGCTTAAAGTTTCTATCGCATCAGGCCTGTTAAAGCAGCACTGTTTTGCTGGGCTACCTTTGTTTTTGTTTGATAATTAGTTGAATGATTGCTTGCTTGAGTAGCCACGGGGTTTCGGTTTAGACTGGCATTTTGGGTTGGTTATATAGCATTTTTGTAATATATTGGTTTCTGAACAAGCCATGGAAACAAGTATAACTTGAAACTGATTTTATTTTGGTACAAACTGAACTAACATTTGTTGCATCTGTGTGAAGAAAAGAAACACATAATACTATGGAAGTAGGCACCAATTCGAACAAAGAATCTGTGATCCAGATATCTTACCAATTTGGTTGATGTTGGCAACACAGGGTAGGTGATGCCAGACCACCAGGATATAGAGCTGGTGGTTAGGGTATGGCATCGGGGTATGAGTTGGAGATGGTGGGCTCTGAGCATTTGCACTGCTGCTGTGTGCTTTTTTAGATGGAGCACTGATGATGGTTTGTGCCTTAAAGAGCTGGTGGCCTACTGTGTTTTAGTGATGGGCTAGATTAGCAGCTTGTTAATTTTCATTTATATTCAGCCAAGTGCAGAAGTGACCAAATCCAGTTTGTTTGGTTGCAATTCACTACTGAAATTCCAGGCGAGTACGGAATTAACTGAAAAGTCCATTGTATTCGGTTCGTTGTTCGGTTTTCATTTTTTGCCCACCACATACCCTAGTCAATTCTACGTTAGTGTTTTGTACTCCCTCTGTAAAGAAATATAAGAGTGTTTATATCACTACTTTAGCAGCATGTGTAATCAAATATGTCTTGCTTTAATATCTACCAATATTAGTTTGGTTGCCCTAAATGGCAGGTTCTGAACTTAGCCATGTTTTACGGTGTCCATATATGGTGGCGTTTGAATGTCGCTTATGTGGTAAGGTGCACTGGTAGCGCCGTGGAACTTCTGCCGCCTCAGGCTTTTAGCCGTTTAAGCTTCCATTTGGCGGTAAGGTGGGGGTTGATCGCCCTAACGTGCCTTACTGCATTGGAAACCTGGAACTTACGCCTAATCAAATATTATATAAGAGTTGTCGTAAAGAGACATTGGAACACAGGAAAGCCAAGCACCCTTCCTATGGTTGCTAGGTACATGGTCAGTTTATTCCTCGTTCTGGCTTGTGGGGAAGTACATGTCACATTTTTTAGCGTGGTGGCATGGTACTTTTGGTGTCCATACAGCTACAAGTTATTTGGTTTGCTTTTGCACTTGGTTCAAGCCTATTATTACCAACAAAGAAACACATGTTCATGTTCGCGCCTGTTGCTAATTTGTTCATTTTTCCACCTTGCATTGTCTTATTTTTCTTATGAATGTTCCTTAATCATTTTCTTCACATTTTCCTAACTGATTTGAGCTTCTGATGCAACTTATAGATAGTTATGTACTCTTATTCTCTGGCTAGTTAGAGCATATGTGATGTTATTGTATGTGCATGCATCTCATTTCGCGGTGTGTGGTGTTTCTCTTAATTGGTGTGTGGTGTGTGGTGTTTGTGTGTGTGTTCTTTGCGGTGTGTGGTGTTATCCTTCTTAGAAAATGATCCACCTGTGCTTAATTTGATACTTACGTTTTGGTAGGTCCATGGACCTGGGGCTGACATCGATACTCTATGTGTTGGACCTTCATATGTGAACCGCGAGGTAATATTTTGTCTTGTTGTGGGCCTCTAGTGTGGTTTTGTGTTAGCTATAGCATTGGTGTTTCCTAACATAGTAGTTTTTCACAGGAAGACTTCTTCATTGTACTGCATGACATATTAGCACAAACGGAGGACGTCAGTCAATTGCAACCTGTACCTGATGCACATGTACCTGTGATGAAATTTAAGTTCCATGGGATATCGATTGACCTTCTATATGCCAGCGTTTCTCTTCTTGTAGTACCATCTGTAAGTTTGTATTTCCTATAAAATATATTCGTGCATTTATTTGTTTCTCAATTCATACCAAGTTTAAGTAGGGGTGAATACGAACTAGTACGGTTCCTCCTAATATCTGCTTTCCTTCTCATCCTGATGGATTACTCTTACTTTTTTGTGATAATTTCATAGTAATCACATATACCCTGTTTTCAGCTTGGTGTGCTAGTACTGTAGGTGGGTAATGTAGGTTTGTCCTGCTATTCATAGCGTGATCTACTTGTACTTCTGTGTGCTTGTTTCATAGTGTTTTCTAACATATGGGGAAGTGTTAGAGCAGTTATGTTGAAGGTCTGTTTTTTTGGGTGAAAACTAGTTCTCTTAGCAAGCATATTTAAGTTGCAATGTTCGTATTATGTTGGATGTGAATGTAACTTTGATGTTGATTTTCTTGTGGTGACTAACTCTTAAATCTCCCATCATCATTATCCATTAATCCTGTTTGCTGACCTCACGGTAAAGCCTAGTTGTTGCCATTGGCAGAACTCCTTCCTAGAATTAACCGTTTATTCCTTATTATCATGCATATATTGCCAAATTGTATTTTGTAAAATTACTTCTTTTGCTACTTGGGACAGTTCTTCACTAACAGTCCTGCGGTGATAAGAGGACAATTCACAGCCATCAATTCAACACTTCCTCTGCTGTTGATTTTGTCAGCTGTTTAATTCCGTTCGTGCTCGTGTTCTTTGAACTGTGGAAGGGAAATACTCTTTAGAAGTCCATTCCTGCTTGCCTATATTGATCTCGAATGTTTCAAGAGATACATCTTTGTCTTAACATGTTGCTGCAGGATTTGGATATCTCTCAGGAAGCAGTGCTTTATGACATTGATGAGGCAACTGTTCGTAGTCTTACTGGCTGCAGAGTGGCTGACCAAATTCTTAGGCTTGTTCCTAATATTGAGGTTGACTCAAGGAACTATAATCTACTTTTAATCTACTCAACATTTTTTCATCTTTATTTTCTAGAATGGCAATATTAACAATATACATACTTCTGTTGTAGAGCTTTCGAACAACACTAAGGTGTTTAAAGCACTGGGCGAGAAGAAGAGGTGTTTATTCTAATGTAGGTGTGGTTTTACTAAATGTTGGTAACTACATTTGAATTTCTAGGATTAATCCAATATCTGGCTTGCTAGGTTACTGGTTTTCTTGGAGGTGTGAATTGGGCTTTACTGGTCGCACGAGTCTGCCAGCTCTATCCTAATGCCGTGCCAAGTATGCTGGTCTCGAGATTTTTCAGGGTTTTTACGCAGTGGCGCTGGCCAACTCCAGTGATGCTTTGTGCCATTGAGGAGGAGGAACTTGGCTTTCCTGTGTGGGATCCCCGCAAAAATCCTCGTGACAGAACTCATCATATGCCCATTATCACCCCAGCATATCCTTGCATGAACTCCAGCTATAATGTTTCGACGAGCACACTGAGGGTTATGATAGAACAATTCCAGTTTGGCAATAAAATATGCCAGGTATTTTCTCTGGCATCATAATTACTACTCTGTATCAAAATGCCTTATATTTTGGTATGGAGGTAGTATTCAGCAACTGCTTTTTTTGACTGTTCCCAACTCTTTAATGCAGGAAATTGAGATGAATAAGGCTAGTTGGTCTGCCCTTTTTGAGCCTTTCAATTTTTTTGAGGCGTATAAAAATTATTTGCAAGTTGACATCATCGCTGAGGATGATGAAGATCTCAGACTTTGGAAGGGATGGGTGGAGTCTCGATTGAGGCAACTGACTTTAAAGGTAATAGTGTGTTGTATATGCTCATATTTGTGCACGGCTTCACTTCCTTTTGGGCCTATACTGCATTAGTTGAGTTGTTATGGGAATTCCTGGTTGTGGAATCGGGATTGCATTGTTTTGATTCTTGGATTATGTAGAAGTTAAGTCTTTCTGAACTGCAGAACAATTATAAAGGGGAGGGTCAGAGTGGAATTTAGTGATTGGGTTGGGAACTTGTAGGGTGACAATTTGCATGCCTATTTCGAACAGCAAATAGACCCTGTGTTTCAGTTTCAACCGTGTTCTTACTATTTATGTCTGATGCTTGACTGTTTAGCCTGCGGATTTTGCTCGACACTTGCAGATTGAACGGGACACCTATGGGAAATTGCAATGCCATCCATACCCATATGAGTATGCGGATCCTTCTAGACAGTGTGCTCATTGTGCTTTCTTCATGGGCTTATCAAGGAAAGAAGGTGTGAAAATACAAGAAGGTCAGCAGTTTGATATTCGTGGAACAGTTGATGAGTTCAGGCATGAGATCAACATGTATATGTTCTGGAAACCTGGGATGGAGTTGGCGGTTTCTCATGTCCGTAGGAAAGAGATTCCAGCTTATGTTTTTCCAGAAGGATACAAGAGACCTCGTCCTCAAAGGCATGTGAACCATCAGCACCAGTCTGATAAAAATGACCCTGGAAATGGATCTCCAGACAGCCAGCTGAAGAGAAAGCATGATTCTACTGGGATTGATGATACTGAACCTTGCCAATCTGTTAAGAGGGCTTCAATCAGCCCAGGTCACCCAAAAACTTCGTCACCTCGGTCAGGCAATGTTAGTGATGAGCCCATAAGCAACAGCCAACAGAAGGTTACTTCTAATGCAAGTGGTGGGAGTCAGGATTCACCTGGCAGTGGAAATCAAGATCAAACAAAGTGCTCAGGTTCATCACATGCATCTGAGAAAAGCTTGGATTCAGTCGCATCAGGCTCCAAGTGTGTGAAAATTGAAGCTGTTTGTTCCGGTGACGTGACTAGCAAGCATGTTGATTGTATTTCACCTGTCAAGGACAGCATTGCTCCAACCGTAGCAGTGAGTACAACTTTAAAGCGTGTTGCCGAGAAGGTCGTTTTGGAGCTTGTTGGAAGTGAAAGCATGGGCGGTAATAATGCAGAGTTACTGCAGATTGCAGAAACGGACATGGGAAATGTACTTGTTGAAAATCTGCACTTTGGTGGGAATGGAGTTCCTCAGAGCGGCCTTCCTGAAGAATTAGAGGTCTTGCATTCTTTCCTTCTTGAAATGATTTGTGGTTGTTTCTAGATATGATCTGAATTTCCTTATTTGCTCATTTGGTCTATAAAGCTGAACAATGGGATTGAAGTCCTTTTTAAAGCTCATGCAGGTGTGAAGTCAGATGGATTCCAGAAGTTGTCATTGAGGCATGATCTTGAACTCAATCCTTGTACATTGAGTATCTATGTTGCTCCGTTTTCTTTATACTCTGCTGTTTGGTATTTGTTTGCTACTTTGCGCAGAGTTAGTTTGACATCAACAGCATGAGGTTCCAGAGCCGGGTGGAATGGAGGGTCTGGTGTCCCTTTGGTAAGTTGTTCAACTCACAAACTTTCCTTTTCGACACAGATCTGCAAACACTGGGGACTTGAAGGCAGATGGTAAAATCATGTCTAGCAATGGCATGGCAAAAACAACAAACAAGCGAAGTTTCTTTCATGGAAGGTCATAAGATCTTTGCCAACTCTAGTCTAGATCTGTGGCAAGTTCATTTATGGAACCAGCTCGCTCCGCAGCTTAATTTGTTGATTCTGTCTGGAGTTGCGGTGTAGCCCTAATGTAAGCTCCAGCAGGCTCCTTGGGATGACTTGTTGACTTCGCAAGGATTCTTCTGTAGGTCTAGATTAGAGAGAGATATGTGATACTATCCTTCGTTGTTTCTCAAGGCCCCTTTGTACCTTCCCAACCTTTGTAATATATAAGATTGCAAGTTGGTTTCTTGTACTTTGGCATAGCTCGCTTGTTTATTTAAGTTTCATGTTCAGGCCGCGGTTGCATGTTTGTTAGGGTAAATATTTACCTGTTGGGATAACACCATGTAATACAATTCTACATAATCTCAGAAAGCTACATACTCCCTCTGTTTTCTATACAAGGCAACTGTCCAATCTCTGAGATACCAAAGAAAACAAATAGGAACAGCGAAATGTTCAGTCTCAAACAAATTGGTGTAGGCTAGGGTTGAATCTTATAAGATCTTGTGAACAATTTCAGGTACATGGAAGCTTTCATGAATCCCTGTTCATGGCTAGTTCTTTGGTGACAAGTCTTTTTGATTTCTCAAGTTTGGTATACCCAGCCTCTTTTGATATTATTAACAGCTTTAGTTGTTTGCTATGCATTGTGAAGGCCTGTGCTGAATATGTTTAAAATCATTTGGCATTTATTGGACAGCCTTCTCTTCATTCGGTGCTATTCAGCTTTATCTCATACCACATATTCATCTCAACATACATCTCAGTTATACCTAACCGTTATACATATTGTTTTTTAATCGGTTAACGCTCTACGTCATACAACATTACGTGTTAAACCGCTGTTCTTGTCTTTAAGCTTTTGTGACTTTTTTTTGTCATGGAGAATGCTACAAGGTTGTCGTCACTTCATCTATATTCAATGTTTCACAACTTCATCGATATCCTTATCGATGGGCATCATTGACCTTCAAATCCTTATCTTTACCTACTAATAAAGTAATTAATGCTTCTGTCATTAACATTGTTCATAAAGTTGATGAAAATTACCCACAATTGCCACTTATAAGTCACAGAAAATGTTCCAAACAGTAAAATCTTCAGACTGGGCCGGCTCATGTAGACACCTTCTATATTACGCTCTGGGCATTGGAAAAAGATGCAGCACACTTATTTGGACCGTCCATGCGTGGCTGTCTGTTCTTTTAGTTTAGTTTTTTTTATTTTACTTCTTAGTTCCATTTGTTTCTACTTTAAATAATTTAGAACTTCAAATAACTTTTCTTAAATTTAAGAAACTGAGAATTTTGAAATAAAATATTCCAATAACATAATTTTTTTGAGAATTCAAAAACTACTCAGGAGTTTTGAAAAATGTTTGCATATACAAAAAAATGTTTAAACTTTTATAAAATGTCTGTAAAATGAAAGAAGTCAATAATTTTAAACAAAAGTCCGTGTAAAAATCTTAAAAACAGTTCATGCCTCTGTTTTTAGTCTCATTTTCTGTTCCATTTTTTAAATTTAAATAATATCGACTTTTGAAAAACTTTTGGAACTTATAAAACTGAGAATTTTGAAGAAAACATAAAATGTTTGTGAATTCAAAAAATGCTCGGGATATTTGTAAAAGTATTCCCATATTCAGAAAAATGTTCATAATTTTGAGAACAATGTTGGTGAAAGCAATAAAAGTTCATGATTTTGAGAAAAAAGTTTGTGTATTATTTTTTGAGTGCAATTGAAAAAAATGTTTGCTAATTCAAAAAATGTTCATGTATTTCAAGAAATGTCCTAAAATTTGAAGGACGTAATATGATCAGCATTCTTGAAGATTATAATTATTTTTCTTCCGTTGCAACGCACAGATCATTTTGCTAATATTAAAAAATGTCCTTCTGAGACATCGGCTGTCCATAAAGACTAACCTTCTCTTCTTTGTTGTGACTAGTTGTATTAAAATCGTACATGATGTATCTGGTTTTAGTCCTACTAAGTCTAAAATCTTTTGCTTTTAAAATTAGCCTCAAACCTCCTCTTCTTTGTTGTGACTAGTTGTACTAAAATCGTACATCATGTATTTGGTTTTAGTTCTATTAAGTTTAAAATCTTTTGCTTTTAAAATTAGCCTCAATAGCTCTGACTTTCTAGTGATCCCTTCTGACTATTATCGACTACCATCACATCATCCGTAAAGAACATACATCATGAGATATTTTCTTGTATATGCCTTTTGTGGATGATGTAATGCTAGTCGATGATACTCCGTCATTGCTCCATGGTCACACTTTTGGATGCTGATGAACAGTCAGCATTGATCAATGCTTCATTTTTTGAATTTGACCCACCTTCCAAAGCTCCAGGTGTTGCAACGAATATGCTGAGATGCGCTCTACTAATATATAGAGTCGTAGTAAACTCTGGTAGCAACCAACGTGGAAATTGAGCTACTCTAGGTAGCATCCCTTGGCAGTCCTAAGAGCATCTCCAACAGCCGCGCTATACTGGCGCCGCGCCGTAAAAAAGGGACTATAGCGCGCGCGGAACGCGGCCGACAGCTCCAGCGGACGCGTAAAAAACGCGCGCGCGCTAAAACGAGTTGGGCGCGCTGGTCATAGCCTCATCCCGCGCGGTTAATTTCGGGCGTCCACTTCCGCGCGCGGCAGACTCGAGCGCGCGCGCGAACTCGCCCTTTCCTTCCTCCTTCGCACCCGCGCGCGCCGGCGCCAGCGCCCCGGCCACCATGGACGCGCACACCGGCGCCCCGCTGACCCCGCTGTACAGCCGCGACCCTCCCGCCCCCGCCGCCGCCGCCGCAGACGCCGCCGCCGCCGCCGAAAACCCTAGCGCTGGCGCCGCCGCCGCCACCGGAGCTCCGCCGACCGTCGGCCTCGCGCGCAGCCTCTTCTTACCGCCGCGGATGACCACGCCGACGGGTGGCGTCGCGCCGGCGCCGTCCCGTGCTGCCGCCGCGCCGTCAAAGCTCCCCAATGCGTCGGAGCCGAAGAAAGGAAAAACATCCGCGAAAAAGAAGGCGGCGGACGGCTCCGGCAGCTCGAAGGCGAAGAAGAAGCTTGCAGGGCGGCGGACGGGCGCGGCGTCTACCGAAGCGCCGATGAGCTCACTCTTTGATGAATGTTTCAAACTATTTTGTGTCCATATGCCCTATATTTGAAAGCTGCTGGAGCGGCGCGCGCGCTGCATTTTAGCGCGCTGCTGGAGCGGAGCGCGCGCGCTGCATTTTAAAGCTGCCGCTGGAGCCAGCGCTGTGCGACGTGGCAAACCAGGCGACCAGCGCGCGGCAAACAGGTTTTTTAAACGCGGCGCGTAGCGCGACTGTTGGAGATGCTCTAAACGCGAGGAAGCTCATTGCACCAGGTGGACCTACTGGTCTCCGCCTCAGCACCCCTACCCTACACCCATTTCTGTAACCTATACTACTACGTGAGTAGTGTATTTGAGAGGAAACCGCGCCAACATCAGGCAGTCAATGATGACGATTCTCCCGATCTCCAGCTTTTCCTCGCCGGAGAAAGCAGGAACTGTTTGATGCATTTTGACAAGGCCGGCTCTTCTCCCAATCACCCTACGTACACTACTATTAGTGGTAGTTGCAGAAGAAAACAAAGACGACGTCGCCCGGAAGAGCGCGGGCCGAACCAGATGGAGGCACGGCCTCGCCGCCCGGGCGCCTTTACGCCAACCCGGCCGACAGCAATCACGACGGCGACCCTTTCGAGAAATTCCAACATGCATGGCCACTCACCACCCCTAGGCATGCTCTCGCCGGCAGGAGTTTCATTAGGGCATCTACACCCGGTATCCTAAATCGGTCTTAAACGTCCGAAGTCTAGTCATGTAATTGATCGATCATAAAAATGCGATCCAGAAGGATCTTAAACGAGCCTCAAAAACCGGTTATCTGACATCATTCATATACAGTTCAAATCTAGAATGGATATGAATCGGTTCAGACGTGCCTAGGCGTGTCTGCCACGTTAGCCCGGGCCATCCCGACCCCATTCCGTCCTCGCAAATATCCCAATCCAGAAACCCTATCTCGCTCCACTCTCGCTCCGTCTTTTCTTTTATTCCTTCGATTTCTTTGATCTCTATCCAGTCCGACGACTCCGATGATCATCTCGAGCTCCGATAACCGCTTTGACTCTGGCCTCGATGCCGATGAGAAGCTCGCCCTCCACATTGCACTTGAGAGGTCCAAGGTGAACACGAGGCCAGTTTCGGATCTGCCGTCTCGCCTTTCCCCCGTCGATGCAGCAAGAACGTCGACGTTTTATCCTTCCGACCCGCGCGTAGCTCCATGTGGGCTGCATAGTCCGCGCCTCCCCGATGCCGCCCCTTGCCCTCGCCGGCTGTTGCTCCCCCACATGGGCATTAGTGGGTGCTTGTGTCCGTCCAGCATGCCCGAACATACACGTCAAAATCAAAGGCGCGGGTCGTCCGCCAGAGAGGCAACATGCATGGGAGAGGGACACATCGGAGAAATGTGTGCATCGCCGTTGCGGCTTTTCGACGGAGCTCGACGAGGACGAGCGTCCTCGCTTGAGTCTATCACGGGTCCTTACGACGGCGGAGACGAACGCTCGACGGCTTCACCGGAAGAAAGCCAAGGCGCTCGGCTTGCCATTGAGCTGCCGACCGCAAGCCCAAGGAGAAAGCGACGAAGGCGGCTCGGCTGGCAAAGCTCAAGCTATAGCAGGACAGGGCCGTCTGACGGCTCAAAGGGTCATCATCCTCTCCTTTTCCTCCTTCGACGACGACTACATCGCCTCATTCGACGGTTCGAACGATCCTCCACCAGTCGTCGACCGAAGGAGGAAAGGGCCGGCGAGGAAGTAGTGAAGATTTGTCTTCTCCATTTTAATTTCAAGTTTTTAAATGTAGTTTAAACGTTTTTCGTTTATGTGCATTATGTGAACTTTGGCGATCTTTTGAAGATCCGTTGGTGATCTTTTAATGAACGGATTGTGCATTTATATGTGTGTCTCACGATCTATGTAGTTTGATCGATGTTGCGTGGTTTAGTATGCATATAGGAGACTGGATATAAGATACATGGATGCGAATTGCGTGATTTACGGAGTGATCGCTGAGTACCGTGGACACATTCAGGCTCGTTTATGGGCGTTTGCGGGGCCAGATTTACAAAGAGGGATCTACAAACAAGACTTGCAAATCCGGGTCGTCAAACTCCTGCGAACGTGTCCGGCCGCGTCTGCGGGCACTGACCGGGCACTACTCAAATCCTGTCATCCGCTTCCATGTATCTCATATCCGGTCCCTCATATACATACTAGCATATAATGTAGATAAAAAAACGTAGATCAACCCACAAACACATAATCGAATCAGAGGAATGCACATTCTGATCACCAAAAGATCACTGCCGGATGTTCAAAAAATCGCCACAGTTCACATAGTTCAGATAAACGACGGACAAATTTAAACTAGATTACTAAAACCTTGAAATTGAAGATGGAGACGACGGACATTCACCACTTCCTTGCCGGCCCTTTGCCTTTCCGGTCGCCGGCGGAGCAGTAGGAGTCGGCGGCTGGTGGGGAATCATCCGAGTCATCCGATCAGGAGCCGTGGTCGTCCTCGTCGTTGTCAGAGAGGATGACGAGAACTTTTCGCCGTCGGACCTCCCTGTCGTGCTGCCGCTTGAGCTTGGCGAGCTAAGCCGCGTCCGCCACCTCGCCCTCGGATTGCGTAATAGCAATCCGGAGTGCCTTTGCATTCTTCCAACGGAGCCGCCACATGTCCATCTCCGTGGTCGTAAGCGACAGGCGGTAGACCCATTCGAGGAGCCACGCGTCCTTGTTGGGCTCCGCCTTCATCCCACGACGGCGGCGCACAGACTGCCTCGCCTCCCACCTCTCCCTTTGCCACTGTCGCTTGCGACGGGCAGCGCATGCCTCTGATTCCGGCGTGCACGTCTGGGCCGACGGGGCGGACACAAGAACCCACTGCTACCCACATGGGGGAGCAACAGCCGACGGGGGCAGGGGACGTCGTAGGATAGGCGCGGATTGCGCAAGTCGCGTGTCTGAGGTGCGCACGGGCCGGGAGGGGCCAACGTGGGCATTCGAGCTGCGCCGGCGCGGAAGCGGCGAGGCTGCAGATCAGGAGCTGCCCACAGCCTCCACCTTGGACTGCTCCAAGGCGTTGTAGGGTGCAAGCTCATATTCCGGATCTAGGTCGTCGTCGGAAGGGATGCCGGAGCTCGACATTTTGCCGGATTCGATCAAAATCAGTGCGCGAAGAGGAGAGGACGGAGCGAGAGAGGATGATGTGTGAGCTAGGGTTTCAGAGCGATGACCCGGATGGTTTTTTTATGGGACAACTGCGGGGTCGATGATAGGCCGAGCTTGTTAGACGGATGCGCCCGAACGTGTCCGAATCACCCTATATCCGCTTCATATTTAGGCTGGATATGAGGGGTGGTGATCAACATGGACGTTTGAGAAACCCGATTGAGTTGAATTTTTATATTCGGTCAGTAACTGCACCCGTGTCCGACCGTTTAAGACGGATTTATGGGTCCGGCTATAATGTCCTTAGGTGTGTGATAATGGCCACGAGGTGACGAGGCAGGCGACATGTCTTATACTTCTTTCATTTCTAAATATAAGTCTTTTTAAATATTTTATTTAAGAACTACATACGAAATAAAATAAGTGAATTTATAAAAAGACTTAGGCTGCGCTTGGATTGGGTGTATAATAATACGGAGGTATTTTTTCTACACTTGTAACTTACCTGCCAATGTGCAATTTGCGACAGGAAATAAAACGATCCATCGAGGTCTGTATATTTTACGGAGGTATGTCAAGCTGAAACGCTGATCCAAACAAGCCGTTATATTTAGAAACGGAGAGAGTAGTACGTAGATAGATACAGAGATATTCGTGGTAACTGGCCACTCCACTCGTACGTGCTGCTTTTTCTGTTGATGGTCATGATACGGAGCATTTCTCTTCGACATAATCTGCTTTGGCCCATGACCATTGCACACGGCTGGGAACGCCTTTATCGCATCTGATGATCAAACATGTATTATTTGCTTTCAAGACTATTGGTTATCGTCAGGTCTAATCTAGGAACCACCGGCCGCATCATGCCTCCAGATTCTGTCTCATAATCACGAGTAGGGTCGATACTACGAGAGTAGTTTAGGGTGCGTTTGGAAGCAAAGTATTTTTTGCAGTTTAAAAAAAATATAATGTGGTTTTTGAAGTTTTGTTGGTATTAAATACTCTAAGGCCTAGTTCAGTTAATCCCTTCCCTGCAAGGATTGAAGGGGATTTGTAGGGATTTTGACTTGTAATCCACTTTAAATTCATCTCAACCGAACAAACCCTAAGGCCTTGTTTGGCACGAAAGGGTTGGGGAGGATTGTGGAGGAGGGGGGGGGGGGGGGGGGGGTGTTTCAGAGGATTGGGTGAATCCCTTTCTTTCACCCAATCCTCTCAAATCCCTGAGCCATGAGACATGGTTTCTGAGCCGCATGGGTAGGAATAAATGGAGGGGGATTAGAGAGGATTGAAGGGGTTTGCTCATCACAAACCCTGTTCATTAAATGGACATGCGGAAAATCGTGGGGTTTCTTATCCCCTCGGAAATAATTCCCTACAAACCTCCTCAAGCCCTGTGCATCAAACAAGACCTAAGGTGTTTGGCTAAAAAGTTTTACTGTAGTTTTTCTACAGTATTTAAAAAAGAGGCCTGAACCACCTTTTTTAAAACTGAACCAAGGGAAATAGTTGGGCAGAACGCTCAGCCTGTTGACACCGCCGCTGACTCCTCTATCTATTACATTTTGAATTATTTATGATTATTAATTTCGTTTTACGCGTCTCGAACAAAGTTAGCTTGTTAAATATATTGGTCGTTGGAGCACACTCATATCCAGAAGGCTGACCTCGTGCATGGCCATATAGCTGTAGATGATTAATTATGTCATACACTAGCACACGGCATTAGCACATGTCATTCAGTCATGTAGTTATCAGTAAAAACTGGAGCAAAATAACACTAGCCAAACACTACGATGGACTTGACAAAATCGATAAAAACTATGATTTTGAAAAACCATATTATTTATTGTCCATACATAAGAATACTGTGGTTTTAGGATATTTCGTTTTTTCAAAAAAAGTGCTGCCAAATTAAGCCTTAGGTGTCGCAGCAAAAGGTTTCTCATCACGACCCATCACTTACGGGCAATCATGTAGAAGTTCTGTTCATGTTAATCACCACAATTTTCTTGCACCACAATTATATAACCAGTTCTCGCAGAAATTATTTTATGTTATGTGTTTTTGTGCTATTTTACACCTATTATGAGTTCCTAGTCCATGTATATGAAACATATTTCAGGATGGATCGAATGTTATTAATTTTATATTGTAGATATTCATATTTGTTCTATAAACTTGATCAAAGTATATAACGTTTAACTTATGATGAAACCTTTATATCACACTATATTTTAGAGTAGAATAGAGTGAGTTGTTGGTAGTTTGGATGCACTTTTCTCTGTACCTCTCCTTTACTTGCTACTTCCAAAATACTGTTGTGCAAGTACTTTTGTTTGTGGTTAACTGTAGCAGCCTATTAATGTGATTGCTAATCCAAAAAATGAGTTTTCTTTTTAGTTTTAATCGCTTTCGAGTTTCGATGGAGAAGTGGCGCAAAGAAACGAGGTTGATGCAGCGAGGCCTCGTCAGGACCTTGGAGAGACAAGACGATGGCATGACGCGACTAGCCGCAGTGTCCGGCGGAGGAGTGGCATGGGTGACAGGTTTGGGTCGGGGAAGGAGGAGTGATGTGGGATCATCGATGAAAAAAATAAGTGGGAAAGGAGAGAGGGGGGAAGGGTTGGAGGGATGACCTTGGGTGGAATCGGGCAAAGCAGAGCTACTGTGGGTGATAGGAGCTAATGGTTCAGCCGGTGGTACGTGCAGCAGTCATGTGGAGTACTCCTTTCGTTCTTAAATATAAGTCTTTTAAGAGATTTCACTACGGCTATCGCAAGAAAATAATAATTTTATTACGGACTATATATCGATGTTTATAGATATATTTTAGCATGTAAATTTATTCATTTTGATTCGTATATAGTTGATAATGAAATATCTACAAAGACTTATATTTAGAAATGAAGGGAGTAGAAAAAATGACGAATAAGGAAGAATAGTTGGTTAGCCATCGACAAAATCAACTAAAATTCTTTTCCTTCTTCCTCGGGCAACTGTTGACTAGACAGACGGTTCATTTTTTACTCTTTGTAAGATTTATTGCCTCGCTTTGGTGGGCTGATGACACCGAAATGAGAGGGAGGGTACACTTTAAAAGGGCAGACAAGTCACACTCGCACTTTGACATACACGAGCGATCAAGAGTGCATCTAATTGTCCGAGAAAAGGAAGACGCGATCTCATGAACGCATTTAATCTCGGGTTAATCAAGAGCTTAGCTCATCGATCTTCAGTCGACATCCATCTGGTCACGGCCAACTCAAGGCTCACGGGCCGAAAACGACGACACACGACTGGAAGATATATCGGATATTTACGTACGGATGTTAACGTCCAAACAAACATATTGGAGAAGTACCCGTCACCGAGACGACCAAGCATAACATCAAAACTATCTGATCGACCAGCGTTGAATATCTTCTCTTTAGAGTTAAAAGTTCACAAAAAGTACAAATGGTTTCTTCTGAAATTTTGTAAAGGAAAAAACCTTAGGCCTGACAATAATTTTTGATGGTCTTTGCATAGTTGTATATACCGCTGGTGCTATATTTGTCATTTTCTCTGCTAGAAAACTTCTAATCTATTCATCAATTATCAACATAGTACAGACAACATCATAGGTAAAAATTACATCCACGTGTGTAGACCACATAATATGACTAAAAACACTGAAGCGAGCCGAAGGCGTACCGGCGTCACCATCCCTCCCTCATTGAAGTCGGACAAATATTGTTGCAGTAGACAGTCGGAAAGTCGTCATCCTAAAGCCCTATAGGGCGAGCGCACCAAAACAACAACTGCCACTGATGAAGAAAAACGTATATCGAAAGGATCCAACTTACAGATACAAACACGTAGACGAACGAAGACGAGATTTAAACGGATCCACCAAAGATAAACACTGACCGGATCCAAAAAATCTGCCGGAGATACATCTTCACACGCCCTTCGATGGACCGGAGCTAGGCAGGGATAACTTTATTCCATCTTTCAAACCCCTGGTCGCCTTGTCTTCGGATGACATAAATCCTAACAAAACTAATAATAATACCTAAAAATGAAGCCCCCAGGTAGACAAGGGCCGAGATCCATCGCACCTGCATGGTCGAAGGACCATAGGAGACGAGACGGACCAGCGACAACGCAGGCGAGAGGCAGGAAACCCTTGATGAGGGCCTTGGTCTCACAAGAACGAGGGGGTACGTCCGCCTTTTACTTGCTATATTTGTCATCTCCAGAACCATTTTGGATCCATACTTGGTCCTTTCTTCGTCGACGGCTTTAAAAGACAAGGCAACGACGGATTTATGCCATTTTGGAACCATTTGTGGGTACCTTGTGGCTGGTCAACGGAGACTTCAACCAAATTTATTGCGCACGAGATAAGAATCATGCAAATGTTGATTAGAGTCGCATCATCAGGTTCCGGAACAATCTGAATTCCTCCTAGCTAAAAAAGATCCGTTTCCAAAATAGAAGATTCACTTGGAGCAATGGGCAGAGCTAGCCCGCCTTGAGCAAGCTTGATAGCTTTTTTTTGCAATAAAGAGTAGTGGGACTTGGAGTTTGGCTCCCACATCCTGCACGCCTTATCCTCCTCCCTGTCGGACCATTGCCCTCTTCTTCTTGCAAATGAGAATGGCCCTAGACGCACAAGGTGCTTCCACTTTGAAATTTTCTGGACTAAGATGCCCGACTTTCTTGCAACTGTCCAGGCTGCGTGGAACAAAGACCACAACCATGTTGAACCATACCATATCCTACACCATAAGCTCAAGAAGACTAGTGTCTATTAAAGACCTAGAGCAAACCCCTCTTCTCAAACGTGAAAAATCCAATTGCATATGGCCTTGGAGGTCATCCTTCGCCTCGACACTGTGCAAGAAACAAGATCCCTAAGCACAGACGATATTGATCTACGGAAAAGGCTGAAGAGGAAAGTGGTTTGCTTGGCCATGCTTGGAAAATCTCAAAAGCGGCAGGCTTCCAGAATCACACACATTAAAGAAGGAGATGCAAACACTAGATTCTTCCACCTTAGAATCAATCGTCGGAGAAGGAAAAACTTTATTCACCGCCTCAAGAACAATGCAGGTTGGGTGACCGATCACAACCACAAGAAGAGTATCATTCACAATCACTTCTCCTCCGTCCTCAAGAAAGGAACCAGAAGGCTCAAAGACTTCAACCGGAACTGCATACCCACCCCTGATTATGACCTCAGTGACCTTGATGCGCCGTTCACCATGGAGGAAGCTAGGAAGGCGGTCTTTGATTCGCTAAGTGATCAAATCACGGGACCAGATGGGTTCACAAGTCCATACTTCAAGACATGTTGGGAGGTTATCAAGGACGATGCCATGGCCGCTATCCATCATTTCTCCAACCTTCATCCCGCCAATTTACAGTGGCTCAACTCTGCCAACATCACTTCAATTCCCAACAAGGATGGTGCTAAGGATATCTCAGCCTTCAGACCAATAAGTCTAATTCATGACATGGCTAAGCTTTTTTGCAAAGATGACGGTGACCCGCCTTTCCGTCTACATGAATGACCTTGTCTCACCGGAGAAAAGTGCTTTCATCAAGACACGAAGCATCCAGGACAACTTCACCTATGTCCGCAACCTCGCTAGAAGGCTCCACCGTAATAATACCTCTATGTTGCTCTTCAAACTGAATATCAAGAAGGCCTTTGACTCGATGCGATGGGACTACTTAATGGATTTGCTACAACATTTGGGCTCCCCTGCGTGATTCAAAGCATGGATCTCAATGCTCCTCGCATTGGCTACCTCGAGAGTGTTGCTCAAAGGCACGATCGAGGACCCTATCCGGCATGGAAGGGAGCTCTGCCAAGGAGACCCCCTTTCCCTGCTACTTTTTGTGCTTGCCATTAACCCCCTGCATCACATTTTAAAATTTTCCACGACTCAAGGTAAGCTCCACCCAACCAGGAGAAATTCCACAATGCTTCGTGCTTCCTTGTATGCCGATGATGCTCCTGTTTTTCTGAATCCCATCAAGGAAGACATATCCTTTTTGCCTCCATCCTAGCTGACTTCGGAGAGGTCACTGCAATGGTCACAAACTGCAGCAAAAGCCTGGTGGTTCCCATACGTTGTTCTGGGTTTGATCTTTCTGACATCCTCCATCACTTCCCAACCATGCTCAAAAACTTTCGTGTGACGTACTTGGGGCCGCCTCTTTCAGTGAGGAGACTCAAGGCTGTCCACTTCATGCCTATGGAGGACAAAATTGCTCGCAAGCTCGCTCCTTGGATTGGCCACCTCATGGCTACCCCTGGGAGGACTGTTCTTGTGAAGGCGGTCCTCACTGCCATTGCCATCTACATCATGACCTCTCTGATCCTGTCGGTCGAGGTGATGAAGTGTATTGATGCCCTGCGACATGCTTTCCTTTGGGATTGCTACGACAAGGTTTCTCATGGCAAGTGTAAGATCAACTGGGAGGGGGTTTGTCGCCCCAAAGCCATGGGAGGTCTGGGAGTCCTAAATTTGGACAAGTTTGCCATGGTGCTTCACTTGTGGTGTCTTTGGAATGAGTGGACGGAACCAACAAAGCCGTGGGTGGGCCTGGGCACCCCTTGCAATGAGGCCGACAAAGACCTTTTCGAGGCGGCAATAAAAGTCACGATTGGAAATGAAGACAAAGCTTGTTTCTGGAGTTCTTCATGGCTAGATGGTCTTAGACCTATGGACATCTGATAAACCACAAGTGTAGGGGATCGTTTGTAGCCTTTTTGATAAGTAAGAGTGTCGAACCCAACGAGGAGCTAAAGGTACAGTAAATATTCTCTCAAGTTTTATCGACCACCAATACAACTCTACGCATGCTAGCGCTAACTTTACCTAGAACAAGTATGAAACTATTTTGCGAAAAAGAAACTAGAAGTACTTGCTGGTGTAAAAGATAATTTTGCAAACAGGTAAATAACAAGTATATAAGAGTTAGGGGCTGTTTAGTAGAAAGCTTTTTTCTAACGCAAGAGAAAGATTGTCCACACACAATTGAATATAACATGATATATACTTATCATATTTAATGAGGAAGAGGAATACGCTAACACACTTTCCGTACTTGGATCATATGCACTTATGGTTGGACCTCTAGCAAGCATACACAACTACTAGAAATCATTAAAGTAAACCCAACCATAGCATTAAACATAAAGTCCTCTTTACTCCCATACGCACACAACTCCCTTACTCGCGTGTAAGCTTCTATCACTCTAGCCACCTACTATAAGCGAATCATGAACATATTCTAAACTCTCCAACGTGAATCTTTCAAGTGTGCGCATCACGGTAATCACCTTAGGACAACACCATATCAACACACAATTCATATCAATAACATCATATCACAATTAACCCATAGGACAAAATAAATCTACTCAAACATCATAGGATAGCCACAAATTATTGGGTAATAATATATAGAATTAAACACCATGTTCAAGTAGAGATTACACCCGGGAAGATAGGTTTTACACCGTTTCATAGAGGAGGAGAAAGTTGGTGATGACGACGGCGAAGTTGTTGGTGTAGATTGCCATCACGATGGTTGCCCCGGTTGCGCTCTAGTGCCACCGGGAGAGGGAGAGCCCCCTCCTTCTTGTTCTTCCTTGTCCTCCTCCCTAGGTGGGAGGAGGGTTTCTCCTCTGGTCCATGGCCGACATGGCACCCGAAGAGTAGCAGCCCCTCTGGGATAGGATCTCTCTCTTTGTCTCTCTCATGTTTTCGCGACCTGTTTTCTGGCCCTTCACCGTTTCTTAAATATATGGAGATCCGTAACTCCGATTGGGCTGAAATTTTAAGGGGATTTTTTTCTTCAGAAAATTATCTTTCTTGTGGCCAAAGGAGAGCTCCAACCGACTTAAGGGGTGGGCACAAGCCATCAGGGCGCGACCCCCCTGGGCAACGCCCTGTTGGCTTGTGCCTCCCTCGGGCACCGTGTTGCGCTCATTCCGCATCCCAAAATTCATATATATTTCAAAAATAATTTTTTTTGTAAATTTTTATCGCGTTTGGAATCCGTTTGATACAGAATTTTGGCGAAACAAAAAACAGGAACTGGCATGGGCACTGCGTCAATAAGTTAGTGCTTAAAAATAATATAAATTGGTAAATAATTACTCAAAAAGTATCCTAAAATGATAATATAATAGCATGGAACAATACAAATTTATAAATACGTTTGAGACGTATCAAGCATCCCCAAGCTTAATTCCCGCTCGTCCTCGAGTATGTAAATGATAAAAAAGAACTTTTGTTGTGATATGCTACCCAATATGTAATCTTTTGCATGTATGATTATTGAGAAACGATGAATTAACAAAAAATGACATACACTACAAGAAATGTGCTCATACATGACGTCCTTTAAGATGTCGTTGATGAATTTGTCATAAATCTATGACCATTTCATCCAAGATTGTCGTTAGCCGTTTGAGGGGATCAAATCTACATATAAATTACAACGACGTGAGTAAAAAACGTCGTAACCGCATAAGATGAGATCGTCAAAACTTTTACGACGATTATAAAAATGTCATAACATGTTCTAACTATGTTGACATGTCACTCGTGTGTCCATTCTATCCCACCTCATCCTAGTTTGTGAAGCAACCTACTATTCTATCATTCAAAAAATTCTCGAAAAATTCTCATAAATACTTTGGACCATATATTCCTCAAATATATGAAAACCCTTCCTTCCATAGTTCAAAAATAATTCAGCAATATTCATTTTCCTATTCTATTCAGAATAGCACTTTGTGAAGGAAGTGCTATTTCTATTTCTTTGATTACCCTCATATTTTTTGGGCACTCTTTCCTATCCAAATCATTGCCTCATGAAAACTTTCGTAACGATTTGCCTAGTAAATCTTTCTCGGCAAATTTCCAAAGTTTGTGTTTAGCTAACAGCTTTGTGAAGGAAGTACTAGATAGGAATATCTTGATGAGTTGAATTTTTTCCACATCTTCTATGTGCCCAAAACATAGCTCTCCACAAAATTTTAGCCCCATCTCACAATCCAGGTGAGCTCATCATCCAACCTTTGTTTCTGGTCATATTTTTATTTTGTGAAGCAACTACATTTTATATTGCTTTATAGTTGATGAAAAATTACCAAGGGATAAAAGTAATCATATAACCTCACTCCACCAAAACTTAGCTCATTTAATTCAGCCAGTTTCCCTCAATATTTTTCCCAATATTCTGTCGAGTAGAGAGCATTGTGAAGGAAGTACAATTTTTGTTTATCCAATTTTTTTGAACTTTTTACAGTGCCTTAATGTCCCCAAATTATCATCCTCCTCCAAATTTCAGCTCAATCCAATCATCTATGTGAGCCCAGTTTCAATTACCATTTTCTGTCCAAATTGGCACACTGTGAAGGAAGTGTCACTTTGGCATGTCCAAATGGCATAATTTTTTACAGTGCCTTAATATGCCCAAATTAACATCATACACCAAATTTCAGCTCAATCCATTCATTCATTTGATCCCAGCTTCAACATCCATATTTCTGCACAGTGTGTTACTTTGCAAAGCAAGTGCCACCTAGATTCATCCATTTGAGCTAAAAATTTGCCAAGAGAGTCTACTTAGTAGATGATCATCCTCAGCAAAAATTTAGGCCCATTGTCTATGTGCATTACCCGCACCGCTAATCAAACACTTGGCTGCTAATTCATGTTTGAGCTTAGTTCAGTCTCCTCGTGAGATTATTCTATTGTATTCTTCTTCCTAACACCTACCGAGGGATTGTCCAACCCACCAGACATGCCTATTCCACCCATAACGCGTGGCAACGCAACGGTCAGGCGGTGACAATGCGGCTGTGATGCAAGTTCACGCGCTCTGGAGTTGGGGCCCTCGACCACCATCCAAACCTCAACGTCAAGCCACCACACCATGCATTTCTGATTAAATAGATACTTATGTACCTATAAATGATTTTTGGAAAAAATAAAGAGCAAACTATAATGCAGCCGCAATTCAAATTTAACCCGCTTCCAACTGAATCGACATAAATTTGTCTTTTTTACGAGAGGTGGATAAAAGCTTTTAACACCCAACTATTTTGTCAATTGTATATTAAATATGACCTAGTATTTTAGAAAAATGATTTGGTCCAATTTTGAAACAAATATATGGTAGGTTCTTCACAATTTTTTTTCATTTTGGGCACTTGAAAAATGGAAAATGATTTTTACATACAAGGAAAATGAGAACTTACTTAATCAACATTGTTTGCCATTCCAATATGCACCCTTGTGCATAATATTATATTATTTTAAAAAACTATGTCATGAATGTGGCCATAAGATTGATCATTTTCCTTAAAAGCCATGAATCTTCACACATGGTAGCCCATTTCTAAGAACATTTTTTTAAAATAATTGTCGTATTACAAGTTCATTATTTTCCATGCTAACTTTGTCACATATAATGACACAATGCAAAGGTTTTCCATTTTTTGATTTTTTTTGAATTTTTCATGGTCATTTCAAAATGCGGTCAAAAGAGCGGGTATGACCGTTCCTACCTAGTGGTTGAATCTTGAAAATATTTTGGTGTTTCTCTGATTAAATAGATACTTGTGTACCTAGATATTATTTTTGGGAAAAATAAAGAGCAAACTATAATGTAGGTGCAGTTTAAATTTGACCCGCTTCCACCTGATTCAGCGAAAAATTGTCTTTTTCACGAGAGGTCGATAAAAGCCTTTAACACCCAACCATTTGGTCAATTGTACATTAAATATGTCCTAGTATGTTATAAAAATGATTTGATCTAATTTTGTAACAAATATATGGTAGGTCCTTCACAAAAAACTCATTTTGGGTACTCGAAAAATGGAAAATGAATTTTCCGTCCAAAGAAAATGAAAACTTGCTTAGGAAACACTGTTTGACATTCCAATACGCACCCTTGTGCACAGATCATTTAAACAAACTATGTCATGAATGTGGCCATAAGATTGATCATTTGGCTTGAAAGCCATGAATCTTCACACATGATAGTCCATTTCTAAGAATACTTTAAAAACAATTATTTCCATATTACAAGTTTATTATTTTACCTGGTAACTTTATCAAATATAATGACACAATGCGAATGTTTTCCAATTTTTTGATTTTTTTTGAATTTTTCATGCCCATTTCAAAATACGGTCAAAACAGTGGGTATGATCGTTCGTAACTAGGGCTTTAGTTTTGCAAATATTTTGGAGTATCTATGAAGAAATAGATACTTTTGTATCTAGAAATGTTTTTTGAAAAAAATAAATAGCAAACTATGAGGCAGCTGCAGTTCAAATTTGACCTGCTTCCAGCTGAATCGGCAGAAAGTTTTCTTTTTCACGAGAGGTGGATAAAAGCTTTTGACACCCAACCATTTGGTCAATTGTGTATTAAATATGCACTAGTATTTTAGAAAATTGATGAAGTCCAATTTTACAACAAATATTTGGTAGGGTCTTAAAAAAACCTGATTTTGCAACAAATATTTGGTAGGTTCTTCACAAAAAACCTTCATAAAAATGGAAAATGATTTTTTTTCATCCAAACAAAATAAAAACTTTCTTAGGCAACATCGTGACACTCAAAATGTGGTATAATATTTTTGAATAATGGTGTAGTCCAATTTTGCAACAAATATTTAATATTTTCTGTATTTTTTCTAGACATTTGGATAAAAAAATCGCGTTTCGAGCCGACCAATGAGAGACGAGAAACTGCCTTCACGTGGATCACCTAGTTGGATGGGATCTGAACCATCCATCAACATCCATCCAACGGAGGAGCCTCTCCTGAGAAAGCACAACACCAACCACCCACACACCCACCCACCCTTCCTCACTTTCCAGATCCTATCGAGCCATCGTCCATCGGCTTCTTCCTCCCCCTCCCCACCACCACCACCTCCGGCCGATCCCTGCGCCCTCAGCCGCCAAATCCCGCAAGCTCCCACCCCACCCCCTCTCGTGCGTGCGTGCGCGCTCCCCGCGAGCTCCACTTTGGACCTCAACTACCGCCCAGTCCAGCGACCGCCGGTTCGGTCCTCCAAACGGAAGCAACCAAACCAAGCATGGCGGCGGCGACGAAGATAACGCCGTCCATGCTCTCATTGGACTTCGCCAACCTCGCCTCGGAGGCCGAGCGCATGGTCCGCCTCGGCGCTGACTGGCTCCACATGGACGTCATGGTACGATCCGCCCGGCCATCCCCCTCCCCTCTCCCCACCATGTTTCCTAACCCTACCTTCTTGCTTGATCCACCCCGATGAGCACCAGCAAGTAGCGCAAGCGGTGCCGGCCTTTGGTTCGTCCAGGAGTAAGATTGGTCCGCGTAGCGCACTGTAATGGAGTCCGTCAGGCAGGGTAGGGATGATAAGATTGAACTACTGAATTACTGATTCAGAGGAGTTGTCGTGCTTTCACTACAACAAGACCCCACCTATAGCATTTTTCCGTATCTAAAAGTCCATATATGCGTTGTTAGTGTCTTTACGAACGGTTTGGGATGTGTAGCCTTATCCAGTGTTGCTAGCGCATAATGCAACACTTACACAACCGTTGGTAAAAGGGACCGTTGCAACAGTACAACACATAAACACAACTTCTACAACACATATGTATGTTGGTGATTAATGTACAGGAATCCAAATCTCAATGTTTGGCAACAGATGCAATGCTTCACGTGTTGGTGTGTATGTGCATATATATTGCAGCAATTAAATTAATTATCCACATAGTGGTAATGATTATGTATATCAACTATCAAGTGCGAAAAAAGAGAATGAACTCACGAGAGAAAGAAATCATATATTGGATAAAATTGTTGGATTACAATAGTGGATATTACATGAGGAACATCATCCAACTATGATGCATGATCTAAATATTTTTCTTGACTGATAAACTTAAACTACAAGCATTCATCAACATTCCTACAACTTAGCAAAAACTTAACCGAGGAACATCAGCCAACAGGAATATCATCCCTAGAACATAAACTAAAACTGAAAGCATCCATCATCATCATCAAGAACTCGAACATCATCATCGTCATTGCAGTATACTTGCCATGCACCATATATCTTTTGAATCTGCAAAGAACATAATAAAATGAATTGTTAACACATAATATACATGTACAAAGATTGAATACCATGCAAATTTTGTTTTTCTACATTATGGACATGATGCAAGTAGTTATAGAGGAAGGATATTAGACATATACAAAGGTTGAAGGCCATGCAATATTTGTTTTTTCTGCATTACCAAGACTATTTTATTTTTTGCGAGTCCAGATCAAATCTTTAGTTTTCACAAGTCATATCAACATGCACTGCCAAGAATTCATTTGTAAATTCAACACCTTTAACTTTCAATCTAGGGTCACATCCTATAATTGTAACAAGAGCTACATCCCTGTTATCATTACGAAAACATACCAGCATGAGTAGTTGTCATTGATGACTAATCCAGGTGCCACAATATACAACACAACCTGCAGAACAACATGGCTCGATAAAATTATATGGATAGTAGTCTAAGTGTTGTTGCGCATTCAAGGGTAATGTGAGTGACTGTACCATTTCTCTTCTCTTCTCCCGTTAGTTAGAAAACTGAACTAAAGCGGTTTTAGTCATCTGAAACTCAACCAAAACATTTAGCTCTTGTTGGTTTATGTCATCCAACAGAAAACAGACAAACTTAGTGGTGCTTACCATGCTTAGGAACAAACCTACAACCCCAAATCCACTCAAACGAATTTACATGGCCATCACTAGCCTAGAGATCCATTGCTAATTATGTACACCTACAGTCAAACTATTTTGTGTGAACCAACAGGTTCCATTGAAACCTACAATCGCAAATCCTATAAATTTGCATGGAGAGCACAAAAAACCTAGCACGACTCAATGGGCGTGGACACAACAAGCAGTATCGGTAGGGGGAGGGAAAGTATACTTTCAATGTCATAGTCAATAACATGCTCCACGAACTTGACTTGCTACCTGGCTCCACAAAACCAAAGTGACCTCAAGCAGCAGAACCTTATCCTTAGATTCTCTCGTCTAATTTCCAGTTTACTGAATTTATCAATGAAGCCTCACAAATTGGTTCATGTATGATATGTAACAAAAAATAATCAGTTATGCAGGTCTATCAACAATAATAATCTATGCAAAATCACGAGTCGATGAAAGAGAAGGATATCTAGTCTGCAATGCCACAAGAGGCGCCTTACAATACTTGCAGCAGGGCAGCATTCACTGAATCAACACGTCGAACACCGGACAACCAACTCAGTTTGACAACAACTCACTTTAATGTTAACTAGAGGCTTTAGAGATGTTCTCCATGTAACATTAAGTAACACTGACCTTCAGTGTACATACTGACTAGAATTAGGACTTAAGTTATGCTACTCAGAATATGTGGATTGCTATGATGCATTTCGCACCTGAAACTTTTAGAAGAAAAGTTTTTAGAAACTTATATTCATAATGGTACGGATATAGCTCCCTGAAATATGCATCAGACCTAGTGACATTGTTATCCTCGTCTAAAACAAATACTAACAAAACAAACATGATAAATTTCCGAATAAGTAAAACATGAACTGCATCTCTATCATAAAGTACAACTGCTGCAGTAACGATATAGATCATTTGATATAGTAAACTCACCATTTTTGCAAATTTCTCTTTCAAATAAAGAAATATCTGGTTTGATCCCAAACTGGAAGCAACATTACCCGTATATGTTTAATTAACATGCATACACACTTGAACATCCATAAACATAATACTGAACCAGATTTTGAATATACTAATAGGCACACAGACATGTTCAAAGAGATCCAGAACTAGAATTAAGCCATAATTAAAAAACACTGGCTTGAGTTGTCTTAGAAGATGTCACTTGTTCCAACTTGCATTGTACATGTAACTATTGAAACTACCCCGTTCGTTCCTAAATATAAGTCTTTTTAGAGATTACAATATGGACTACATATGGAGCAAAATGAGTGAATGTATACATTCATATCTAGTCCGTAGTGGAATATCTTAAAAACTTGTATTTAGGAATGGAGGGAGTATATGGTAAGCATTTTTCTACATGTGCATAAGAAATTTATTGTAAGCATTTGTTTAGCAGCGAAAAATATCAACACCTTTTCTCCAATAATAGTACAACACCTTATGGATACAATGTGCATGCTAAATTTAAATTTTATAAGTACAGAAAAAATTTCAAGGCAAGAAATCAACACAATGTTAAAATAAAATACAAGCGATTTTGTACAGAATCACCTTTGCACGGTTAAAAAGTGAAATAAAATCATTATCAAAAAGTTTCCTATGTTGCTATGCACTTGATCCCAAATAGTGGCAAATCCTAACACCATGACACATGATGTGCCACGAACTAGAGCGGAGAAGAGGAGTAGACCCACTTAGTTGAAGCCACAGGAGGAGGAAGCTCCATGGCTGCTTCGTCCTGAACAACAGCAAGGCTCTCCACTGGCCATTCCTCCCTACACGTCTATAGGTGAAGATAAAATGAGAGGTTAGATAAAGGGGGAGAGAGAGAGAGAGAGGCCAAAGACAGGCGATAGGATGCACTCACCGGACAATAGGAGGAGGGCATGGCCACCGACGCCCGAGCCGACGCCGAAACCCTAGCCATGGGGTTAGGGTCGTGGTAGAGATTTGGTGGCCGGGAGTGCCAGATCTAGCCGGATGGGAGAGCTCCCTAGTGCGAGGGGACCTCGAGATATGCTTCGCGGTGGCGGGATTCATCACACATCGCCTAAATCAGCCGTCGTAGGTGGCATAGCTGGGAGCCACGTTAAGAAATAGAGACGGGACGCGAGAGGGATGTGTGGGTGGAGGATAGAATGGATCCGACAGCCTACAGAGCTGCAAGGTCGTAGGATTGGAGGGGAAGGTCCGGTGGCAAGGTGGGTGGAGCAAGTTGGTTCGGAGGAGGGAGACGAGGTGGTGGGCGGTGGCGATTTGGGAGGAATCGTGGGTTATGTTTGCTGTGCGTGTCTCTCTCTCCTTTTCTGTGTTTTTTTTTCTCAAATATACCAACAACGCATATTGTACACAACTTATATGCGTATCTATCGTAAAATTTGCAACATATACTTAAAATGTTGTAGAATTTATGTTGCTTTATAGGGTGTATCCTTGTAGTGTTTTTTTGTTTCTGCACGCAACTATGGCTTGCAGAGCATATGCGATTCGGTATAATCTGCTTTCTGCTGCTGAAAGATTAGTCTGAACATCGTTTGTTCACAGCGTGTGCACCGTCAGGTTCGCGTTAGTTCCCGTCTGCCTACTAGTTTTTCTAGGAGTATTTTTCAAGCGTACCAGTAGATACTAGTCGTGGTAACTTGCGTGTCACGTGCATCTGATACAAGTTCAGTTAATCTTGTTCCTCTTGGCGGTTGTGCCTCGTTTCATTCTTCTGTTAGACAGGTATTGCATTCGTTGACCATGGCCATTTCAAGCTTCGAAGTTCATTTGTGTTATGCTCATCCTTCTCCTTTTCCATCTTGCAGGATGGGTGAGTTGGTATCTGATTTCCGCTGCGGGTGCGATACATCAATTTTGATGTATTACTCGGTTGTGTTGAAGCTTGATGGTGCCAAAAATACTATTATCGCATACCGCCGCCCATTTTTATTCTGTATATTTTTAATATGCCTGGTGTGGTGTTTAAAATGATGCCTGGATAGGCTGGTCATCTGTACTATAATGTCATTTGCAACTTATTACTGTAGATGACCTTGCTTTTCTGCCCCATTTGCAACTCATAGAATGTTGCTTGACATAGCCTCTTTGTGACATGGTTCTGGACATATGCATAGCCTTTTAACTGTCACTATATTTGTTAGGATACTTTTGCTTGTCATCTTCACACACTTTTTAAGCCTAAATTATGATTACTTATTTTTGGTTGTTGATTCATTGAAGTGGCGTTCGTTGGTTGCTAAATATTCTTTTTGTTTGGTGCTTTTCGCGTCATTGCAGGCTGCGCGATGGTTCTTGTCCCCGCCCGTGTCATGCATGCCCAAAATCTGAATCTTGATGACCTCAACGCCTAGCCTCGCTACCCCGGCAGCTTCGTTCTTGACCAAGGTAAACATCTCAAACCAAACTAAAAACTCTTGTTGGAATATTTCATAATGGCAAGTTAATCTGACAGCAAGCTCTGCTGGTGTGCAGATGCCCTGATTAGCCGGAGCAATGCCATGCTCGCAAGCGAGAAGACACAGGCTGCGGAGACCACCAGCGCCGCTCCGTGAACCCGCCGAAGCAGTCTAAAGGGAGCCACACCCCTCCATCTGTTCTTGACTCTATTTATTCTCAAAAATAAAAATTAGTGCGAGTAGTAATCTGTATTTGGTTGTAGCCTTAGCAATAGAAGTAGGAGAACAGTAGTAGCAGCGTCAGTGATAGAAGTAGGAGAGCAGTAGATGATCACACACATCTAGCAACCTAGAAGTGTTAGCAACAATAAAAATTAACCTTACGATTCATTCAATTGACGCAAGCATGCTCTATTCATTTTTAGATACCACCCATGCACGTACTGATAACCTAGCTCAAGCAAACACACATGCAACTCAATTTATTTCTATAGGTATAACAAAAATATGTATGTGTCTCCTATACTCCATCAAATTGATCCAGGTTCTAGTTATTAATAGAAAAACAATGAATTGCATGCACATTCTAAAACCTGCATGTGAAGCTATATCATTAAATTACTGTTTTGTAGTACTCATCCGATAAGAGAGCTATTATCTGTATGATGTTGGTGTTCCTCACTAATATAATATTTAGTGATTGTTGTCAGTCACTGGTATTCACTAATAACTATCCCTTGTTTTGTTTTTTCTGTTGTTATTTATGCATAGTCTGCCTACAAGTTAACATGTTAGAATTTATTTTGTTCCTAATTATATTGTTTTATAACATGCAGATGATGGCCTTCATTCTTGTTTTGTTGCAAGCTCCAGGATGAAGAAGTGAGAAGAAGCAAGGCATGCAAGATCTTGCAAAATACTCAAGTGAAGAAACTGCTCAAGATAGAACAATTGTCTATTTGCACCTTTCATGGTTGTGTACTGGATGTGCTTCCTTTCCAAAATGAGAGGAGAATCACTTCCTCTTGCTAGGAATTTTAGCTCGTTTCAACACTTGGTAAGGTGATTTTTTCCAAATTGAGAGGAGTTTTAGATCAAGGTGTCCTCTTTACAGCTGAACAAGTTGTCCTGGTTCTAAGTTCTTTCTTTGTAGCACATTGTTATGTGATAGCACTTGGTTTGGTAGCAAATTTTGTGCACTTGGTTGTGTAATTTTGTACCAGATTGTGCTACACGTTTGGTAGCAGATTTGGTTGTGCTACAGGTTTTGGCTATATTATCATATCTTGAAATGTGCTTCAAACTTTGTGGTGTGGGCTGTCATTTAGAGATGCTTCAGATTTATGTTTATGGGCTTTAAAGTTGTATGGGCTGTTATTTATAGATCCATTAACAACATAAAATAAAAAAGTTGTTGAATTCAAAAATGAAAAAAGGCCAAAACTGAACTGAACCAAATGTATTTGGGCACTAAAAGGCGAGAGCCCAAATTATAATGATAATTTTTTTTCGAAAAAAATACTAGAAGTGGTTGTAAATAGGCTAAGGCCCCAAAAGAAGCCCAATAAGAAAAATCCCCAAAAAATAAAACGAGCCCATGTGATCAATTGAAATGGGTTGGGCTGATTTCAGCCATGACGTTTTGATTTCGTCGTAATTTTGCCACGTAGGACTGCCACGTAGGATTGGGTTAGATTGCCAACGACGATTTAGGATCGTCGTAAAGGTTACGATGATCCAGGAATCTTCGTAAAAGTTATGACGATTTCGATCAAAACGTCGCTGCTGTCAGTTTTTGATGCTTGGTTTTTCGTCGTAAGATTGTCGTAAATTAAAACCGTGACGATGTAGCGATGAAAAAATAGCGTCGTGTATTAGCATATTCCTTGTAGTGATAGTAATACTTATAAGCATAAGCAAGAAAATCATGAATCTTTCAAAGTATACGACCCTTAAAGAATGTTTACCCCCATTCATCTTATTATATTAGCAAGCCATGGCTCCGTCTTCGCCACACTAATACAAATGTCAAGGACCATGGTGCCCAAGTTAGGCAATTGGATCGTACTTTGTTAATATGCATATACTTTTTATTCTTGACGCAATACATGGGTGTGAACCATGGACATAGCATATAGGTGGAATAAAATGTGGTGGTAGGTTTCAAAGGGGTAAAAGTGGAGAAGAAAGTCTCGCATCAACTCCACGTATCAACGGGCTATGAAGATGCCCATCAATGGATATCATTGCGAGGAGTAGGGATTGCCATGCAACGTATGCACAGAGCTATAAGTGCATGAAAGATCGACTCAAGCTAAGTGGGTGTACATCTAACTTGCTTGCTCATGAAGACCTCGGGCATTTGAGGACGCCCGTCATCGAAATATACAAGCCAAGTTTTATAATAAAAAATTCCCACTAGCATATGGAAGTGACAACACAAGAGACTCCGTATATGAAGAACATGGTGTCACTTTGAGGCACAAGTGTGGTAAAGGATAGTAGCAAAGTCCATTCTCTATTTTTCTCTCATTTGTTTTTTTGTTTCTTTTCATGGTGGTTTTTTCCTTTTTTCTTATTTTTTACGCCTCCCCCATTTTTTATGGTGGGATCAATTGACCTTAACCATTTTTATTTCCTCACTGGTACAATTCTCTAATAATGATGATCATCGCACTTTTATTTACTTACAACTCAATATGAAAAACTGATAGGAAGATATGACTCTATATGAATGCCTCTCGCAGTGTATGAAGATGTGCAATGATCTAGCATAGCAAAGGATATCAATTTTTTTACAAGCCATAGAAATATCATGCTAGCTATCTTACGATCATGCAAAGCAATATGACAATTGAAGTACAAGTCATATGAAGTGACGGTGGAAGTTGCATGGCAATATATCTTGGAATGGCTATGGAAATGACATGATAGGTAGGTATGGTGACTGTTTTGAGGAAGATATAACGAGGGCGCAACAGAGCGTATCATGTCACGTGGTTTGGATGCACCGACGAAAGTTGCACCAATCCTCGAGGTGAGAATGAGCAATGGACAGTCCCGAAGAGGCTAGAAAATATAAGGAGGTGAGATTGTGTATGTCCATGGTGTCACATTAGTCATAAAGAACTCATATACTTATTCCAAAGTTTTATTAGTTTATCACAAATCAACGTACTACACGCATGCCCTAAGGGAGAGGTTTGGGAGGAATTAACCATCACGCGACTCCGACTCGAAACAACACTATGATTTCAACGAGGAATAGAAATGCTCACACATCCTCACCATGCCTTTTTAATTTTAAGACAAACAAGAAGTTAACACCTCTTAATATCGACACTTATACGAATCAATAATGATGCACTCACACCTTTTCACATTACCACATCAATACCATAACACATAATTTCTCTTTAATGTGCTACATGAAGGTTTTGATTATCACTCCTTGAATACCTATTATTTTTGGACTAGTCTTATAACCATGCAAATTACCGTCACTGTTTATTATCTCTCAAACAAATATAAGTGAAGAACGAGAGTTTAATTCTTTCTAAAAAATACCACACTCTAATACATATAAGTGAAGCCAAATAGCATTCTACAAATAATGATTTTCTATATTTAGAGAAACATACATCTAACTTCAAATGATATAAGTGAAGTACATGAAGCATTCTATAAAGCCATACTCAAAAGATATAAGTGAAGTGCAAAGAGCATTCTAAAAATAAAGCATGGACTTTCCCATACCAGCATGGTGCATTTATAAAAGTAAAATAAAATGCACACAACATTCCAAGAATTTACGCATATCATGTGAACAAAACAAAATCTGAGACATACCGATAGTTGTTGAAGAAGAAAGATGGGATGCCTTCCGGTGCATAGCCAAGCTGAGATGCTTGAGTGTCCTTGAATAATTACTTGGGATGCCTTGGGCATCCCCAAGCTTGAGCTCTCGCCTCTCCTTATTCTTCTCATGTCCATACCTCCTCGATCTTCGAACACTTCATCCACATAAAACTTAGCAAGACTTTTATTAGAAATGTTAGTACATAATCATCAAATCTGATCATGTCCTGCTATAACATTATTCCATAATCATAATATAACATCACCCACTATATTTTATGACATTTCTATGGCTCCCAAGTCAATGAGCCTCAACAAGAATTCAGAACATAAGCACACAAAGCAACTATAACAACAATATGTAAAGACAAGACAGTCTATAAAGATGAAGATGAAATCTATACTTCTGTAACTCAGAAAATTTTGGAAACTTAGGACGTGGTAAAATATCTGTATAGAATTACTGTGTAAAAGTTTCAGAATTTTTTGATGTTCTAGTAAAATATGCAAAATCAAACACTACAGCCAAAGTTTTCTGTTTTTGCACAACACATATCAAACAAGCAATTTAAACATCCTAAAGGTAAATCTTGGCACATTATTTTTATAATACAATGGATTTTCACAAGGGGATAATTATTTTTGTTGAAAAGTTTCTGTAATCAAGATTCACAAAGTTTCAATGGGCATGAACAAAGTGCAAGGCTAGCCCCCACTTCAACGGTGCCTGTTCTTCTCACTTTCACTTTTCTTTTTGAAAAGGTTTTAGGTTCCCCACTTTTTTAATTATTTTAAAATCACACAACAGAAATAAATGACTCTAAAACTTCCGGGTTGTCTCCCTGGCAGCGCTTTCTTTAAAGCCATTAAGCTAGGCATATAGTGCTCAAGTAATTGATCGACCCGGGTCCCAAGGTATATCAGTGAATTTTAATTGACAATGATTTGTAATTTACTAGTGAGCACAAAGTGATATATAACATGCAACAACAAAGTCTAACTCTCATCATATGCATTGAGATGTCATAAAAGAACAATTCATTCACAGAAAGTAAAGGCCAATAAATATCATAAGTAGTTCCTTGCAATTTTATCGTATTGAAAAAAATAGAGAGATGAAGATTCGGTTCCTCTCTCATAGAGAAGCAAGCACATGCATATTATATCCATCAAAATCATCATGTGTAGTGGTAAAATGCAACCCATCAATATAATCCTTAATAAGTGCAAACTTCTTCGATATGGTGTAGTTGGGAGAACTCAAAAAGATAATAGGACTATCGTGTATGGGTGCAATAGCAACAATTCCATGATTAACATAAGGAACTATAGAAAGTCCATATTCATGATCATAATTCATATTGGCATCATGGCCATAAGCATAGCAATCATCAAGTTCATCAAAAAAGGATATTTCAAATGAATACAAGGGATCATAGCAATTATAATAGCATTCATCCTTCGGTAAGCACGAAGGGAAATTAAACAATGTATGATTTGAAGAGTTACTCTCATTAGAAAGTGGGCATGGGTAGATAATATGCTCTTCCTCCTTTTGTTCTTCGATCTCCTCCTCATCTTCTTCATCCAATGAGCTCACAGATTCATCAATTTTTTCTTCCATAGATTCCAGCAAAATATTATTCTCTTCCAAGGAAAAAGTCATTCTTTCAATAAATTCAGTAATACCAACATTGTATTTGTAATTCTCATAGCAATATTTAAGTATGGATTTTTTTTCCAGATTTGTAAGGAATATCATCATACTTTACAATCAAAGAAGCAATTTCATATGCACCCTTAAAATCCGCAAATTCATTCATTTGTTCCACATCATAGAAATCATATATACCATTAGGATAAGAAGCAAATGTTTTATTATCATTAAATTCACATTTCAGGGGAAGGTGTAGACCCTTACTCTTAGAGCAACAAGTATAATCACTTCTCACACATAAATCCCAAGCATGCCAACGCAACATTTTAATTTGATCCCATAAGTGTTTTCTTTTTGAGACAAGTGATAATCCCTAAAGTACTCATGTTGATCAAACGTGTCTTCCATTATCAAGTTGAATGATGATTTCTCAGGATTATCAAAGCAATAATTAATGTGTCTCACATGACCAGCATCGAGGGTTTTAGGAGGTTGCCCATCTCCATGAGTAGGAAACACAACTAGTTTTTTTGGTGTTTCGTGTTCCATATCCATAACTAAAGATATAAAAAAGCTAATAATAAAAAGTAAAATTACTTAATGATAAAGCAAACAAGCACACACGAGGATATCAACCACTATGCTATTGCTCTACGACAACGACGCTAGAAAAATGTCTTGATAACCCACAAGTGTAGGGGATCGTTTGTAGCCTTTCTATATAAGTAAGAGTGTCCAAATCAACGAGTAGCTAAAGGTAGAATTAATATTCTCTCAAGTTCTATCGACCACTGATAGAACTCTATGCACGCTAACGCTTACTTTACCTAGAACAAGTATGAAACACAGGAAAGAAACTAGAAGTACTTAGTAGGTGTAAAAGATAGTTTTGCAAGAAAATAAAGAGCAAGTAAAGAAGAGTTAGGGGATGTTTAGTAGGAAGCTTTTTTGTAACACAAGAGAAAGATTGTCCATATGCAATTGAATATAACATGATAGATACTGATCATATACAATAAGGGAGAGGCATACGCCAACACACTTTTCGTACTTGGATCATACACACTTATGATTGAACCTCTAGCAAGCATCCAAAACTACTAGAAATCATTAAGGTAAACCCAACTATAGCATTAAACATCAAGTCCTCTTTACTCCATACGCACACAACTCCCTTACTCGGGTGTAAGCTTGTGTCACTCTAGCCACCCACTATAAGCGAATCATGAACATATTGCAAACCCTCCAGCGTGAATCTTTCACATATGGGCCTCACGGAAAGCACCTTAGGACATCACCATATCAACAAACAATTCATATCAATAACATCATATCATAATTAACACGTAGCCAAATGAGATCTACTAAAACATCATAGGATAGCCACACATCATTGGGTAATAATATATATCATTAAGCACCATGTTGAAGTAGAGATTACAACAGGGAAGAGAGGTTTTAGACCGCTGCATAGATGAGGAGAGAGTTGGTGGTGACATCAGCGAAGTTATTGGTGTAGATCGCCGTCATGATGGTTGCCTTGGTGGCGCTCCTGCGCCACCGGGAGAGAGGGGGAGAGAGACGGCCTCCTTCTTCTTATTCCTTGGCCTCCTTCCTAGGTGTGATGAGGGTTTCTCCTCTGGTCCATGGCCGCCATGGCACCCGGAGGGTAGCAGCCCCTTCGGGATTGGATCTTTCTCTCTGTTGCTCTCTTGTTTTCGCGACCTGTTTCTCGCCCTTCATCGTTTCTTAAATATTCGGAGATCCATGACTCCGATTGGGCTGAAATTTTGAGGGTATTTTTATCGAAAAATTATCTTTCTTGTGGCGAAAGGAGAGCTCCAACCAACTTAAGGGGTTGGCACAAGCCATCAGGGCGCGACCCCCTGGGTAGCGCCCTGTTGGCTTGTGACTTCCTCCAGCTCCGTGTTGCGTTGATTCTGAATCCCAAATTTCATATATATTCCAAGAAAAATTCTCTGTAAGTTTTTATTACATTTGGAGTCCATTTGATATGGAATTTCTGCAAAACAAAAAACACACAAAAATCTTGAACTGGCACTGGGCAATGGGTCAATAGGTTAGTGCTCAAAAATAATATAAATTAGTAAAAAGTTACTCAAAAAGTATTCTAGAATAATAATATAATAGCATGGATCAATAAAATATATATATATATGTTGAAGACGTATCAACATCACCCCTAAAATCTTTTAGATCTCAAAAAAGAAGGCTTGCTCTGTTAGAAAGTCCCTCACCGTTGTTCACTGGATTTCACATGTTAACATGACAAATGGCATTACCATCGAGCACATTCAGGAATTTGTCACCCTCCGGGAGAGGTTGGATGGAATAACCCTCGACCACGACACCCAAGATATGATTAGCTGGAAGCTCACGGAAAATGGTTCTTACTCCACATCCATGACCTATTCGCTTCAGTTCGAGGCGCGCACCTCCACTCCACTCATGAAGACCGTTTGGAAGGTTTGGGCCGCCCTAAAGTGCATGTTCTTTGCTTGGTTGATCATCCACAACAGAGTTTGGATGGAAGATAGACTACATCGAAGGGGGTGGCCAAATTGCGGCTTGTGTCCACTATGCAGCCAAGTGCAAGAGACTACAACGCACCTTTTGTTCCAATACCGATATTCGGTTGCAGTGTGGAATGCAGTAAAGACGAAGATCGGTCTAGGTGATATTGTCACATCACACAGGATGGTATGCGAAGCGTGAGGCCATGATGGACCAATATTTCACTTGCACGCTCACCAAATGGCAAAGGAATGGCCTTCCTCCTCATGTTGATTTCTTGGGAACTTTGAAAGGAGAGGAACGCTAGGGTTTTTCAGAATGTCTTCACACCTTCGATGATCCTCGTCGAGGAAATCTTGAACGAGGCAAGGCTTTGAGCTCTATTGGGTGCCAAAGGGTTGGTGTAATTTTACATAGCGAGTAATCGTTTTAATTTTTAATTTTATGTTGATTGTCTCTGAATTCTATTACTTGTTGGTCCAGATCCGACGTTGAGTACTTCTCGACGATGACAATAACAGATGACGAACAACGAAATGAAGCACTTGATTCTTCTCGATTGATTGTAGCGAGCAAAAATAGCTACGTATGCCTCACGTACATATACCGGCCTCACGAGGACAACTTACACACGTAGAGAACAACCCGCTGATTGATCTTCCTTGATCGAGTCGACTATCTGTAGACACACATGAAGGCACGCAAGAGCTAGCTGCTTTTATGGCCGCAGGAGCATATCATTCCTGTTTGCTTTATTAATTTTTGATGATCTGTTTAAAGGGGGTATATATACTAGCTAAACCTAACTATTACTAGTCCTACTCGGTGACTACTTAGAGTCCTACACGCACACGTATACATGTATCTAGCCGGACATGACACAGATGTACTTTGTGTTTAAATTCAATAATCACCCTTAAACACAATGTCATTACGTCACAACTTCGACGTCGATCCTTCTTTGCCCTCAAGAACATCTCTCGATCCAAAGCCTTGGTCCGGAAGTCCGTCATCTGATCATCGATACGAATGTAGTTGACCTCTGTTTTAACTTCTTCCACGCCGTCCTTCATGTAATGATACATCGTATCAATGTGCTTGTTCCTGTCACACCACACTCGATCCTCACGTGGAAAAATATAGACTTGCTGTCAACATTGAGCACCACTTGTTCTAGATCTCGATCCATGAGATCGCTGTATGGACTCCCTTGCCACACACCTTGACAGTTTGCTTCACCTAAAGTCGATGTCATCACTTTCTGCTTTCGTGATAGCCAACTTACTATGCTTTCATCAAGTAAATAAGGTACTCTTACGACCGTCAAAAAATCCTTCCTTATCACTACTACTATAGCCGAGTAGTTTCATCATCCCCTTCTTGCTCAGCTCAAGACGAGGTTTCATTGAAGTATCAATTGAATTGCAGTCTTTCATGCCACAACCTTCAAGTATCTTCCTTGCGTATGCATCATGGCACAGTGTGATCCCCTTTGAATTTTGATGTACCTCAATATCGAGGTAGTAACTCAATAGCCCTATATCATCCATTTTGAAAAACTCCTTCACTTGTAGCTTGAACTTTGCATTCACCTCTTCATCTGCTCCACTAATCAATAGGTCGTCGACATAGATGCCAACTCGTAGATGATCCCTTCGTTGACCTCTCTTGTACATTGCATGCTCTAGAGGGTCTTTCTCAAATCCAAGAGAAATCAATGCTCGATCAAGTTTGATGTTTCACGCTCGAGGGTCCCGTCGTAGACCATACAAGACATCGTGTAGTTTCAATATCTTGTGTTATTCTGCCTCTTTGATGAAGCTTGATGGTTGATTCACATACACATCTCCTTCTATATCATTGTTAAAAAACATGGATTTTACATTCATGTGATGTATCTTTCATGATTCATGAGCCACGAGAGCGAGAGTAATTTCACTGATTCCATCTGTGCAACGAGAACAAACACTTCTTCGAAATCCACACCTTCCTCTTGCATGTACTCTTTGTCCACTAGCTTCGTCTTGTGCTTCACATAATTTTCTTCAACATTTTTCTTGATCTTAAATCCCCACTTGAGTTTCATGGCTTTTTCATTATTAAAAAGATCCACAAGCTCCCATGCATTGTTGTAATAGATCGACTTCAATCATTCTTTCATAGCATGACGCAAACACTCCTTTGTATTTGCATCTTTAAATTCCGCCGGTATCTCGACGCATGCTTGGCACCGTCACCCACTACTTGTCGCGTTTACCGGGTCAAGGGTCCGAAGAGATTCCTCCGGATATGGGTGAAACACTGGTTGAAGCAATACTGATGTAGATGCGAGTGTCATGTCCTCCATTATTGTCGGAGGTGATGGAGGTGCGAACATGGCATCTTCCCTTGCGTACAAACATGCAACCGGGTGTGCTACTGATGAATCCACATCACGTGTGGATGCAAGCATATCCTTTAGTGCGCATTGTGACCTGCTCAGGCGGCTACTGCCTAGGCAACTAGCGCCTACAGCCAATGTGCCAAGCCCATGCCACCTTGACCTTCAGACACGCCCCTCTGAGAGTCTTGCATACTCCTGCTTCCAAGCCGAGCTCAATCTGTTGTGTCGCGGCTACTCTCTGCTACTCTACAACACTTTCTGATGGGTGCGAGAGGAACTCGAACTCCGTGCGAGACCTTCTACTCGAGTGCCCATGGCTGGTGCTTTCAGCATACTCAGCGAGACACCACGCCCATGTGTTACTGCGCAACGTAGCACGGCAGCTGCGTACGTGTTCACTTTTGAATCAACATACTTTGATTCGTGGTCTTCAGTCATCACATATTCTGAAGTAATATTTGCGTCCATAATATTGATACAAGTTTCAGAATTATGTCTTCCGTGAGTAGCTTTGACACGAGTCTCACAATTACCCCTCATGTGTGTAACAAGGGTGCTTCTTCATGGCCGAGCGCATTCAATGAACGCTTCCTTTACTTCAGCACAATTAACACTTACACCTGTAGCATTCATGTAAGTTTTGGAATTACCTCCCCCCCCCCACATTTGTAGCATCGACACGAGTTTTCGAACAATGATCTTGAGATCAAACTTTTTCATCATGGAGCGCGATAATTTCTTTAGCCGACACTTAAAGAACTGGATCCTCCTCATCCACGAGCTCACACATCAACATCATGTCACCTCATCTCCTAGGTGGGCCATGAGCGCCTTCTCCTTTAGGGGATTCTTGCACTCCGACTTGAAGTGCCCCATGATGCCACAATTGTGACACTTGATCTTGCGGTCGTCGAACTTCTTCTTCTTTTTTGGACCGCCATCGCTAGCGTCCTTCTGACTTTATTCGTTTGGCACACGATCTTGTCGAGTGTAACTGCTAGAGCCCTCACCTTCTCGCCTTGAGTCCAGCGCGTGCCAGTGAGCCCGTGTTAGCATGACATGCTCATTATTCTTCCCGTCCCCGAGCATGTACCACATATGCTCGTCGTGCGCATTGTAGCGTTCGACGAGATAATCAATGGAAAGGGTCGCCACATCGGTGCACTGGTCGATCGCTGTAACAATTTGCAGGTACCGAGGAGGGGCTGTGCGCAAAAACCGACGGACAACCGAAGCCTACGTGAGGTTTTGTCCAAGTGCGCGGATCCGATTAACGAGAGTAGCTACCCGTGGGGCGAACGCGGACGCATTGTCGCCCATGACCAAATTCTCATAGGTCCTTAAGAGAGTTTGGAGAGTGGCTTGCTTGATGCGCGTGTGTCCCTTGGACACGAGTTTCAAGGTATACCACACCTATTTCACCGTTTCTTTAGCGATTAGGTGTTGGAGGACATCCATGGGCATCATCGAATAAACTGTCGACGCCGCGTGTTGATCCTTCTGGTGCTCGGTTCCCTCCTTCTTGAAAGCGCCGGCTCCTAGATTGACCGCATCCCACAACTTGTTGGCACGAAGACAACACTCCATCAGGGCCTTTCAGACCCCAAAGTTCTCGCGATCAAGCTGTGGGTACGACGAACTCGCCGGAGCATCAATTACTTTAGCCACATCGAAGTACGCTGCCGACTGCTTGTTCTTTTCGTCATACGACATGACCTCCCATCACCGGCTTAATGGATTTCCTACGACATCTTGGCTTCCCCACGCGATTCAAAGGATGTATCTCAGTGCTCCTCTCCTCGGCTACCACAAGAGCGTTGCTCAACGGCACGGTCGGGGACCCCTATGCAGCATGGAAGGGGGCTCCGCCAAGGAGACCCCCTTTCCTCGCTACTTTTTTGTGCTTGCCATTGACCCAGTGCATCACATTTTAAATTTGGCCACGACTCAAGGCAAGCTCCACCCAATCAGGAGAAATTCCGCAACGCTTCGTGCCTCCTTGTATGCCGATGATGCTGCTGTTTTTCTGAAGCCCATCAAGGAAGACGTCTCCTTTTTTTGCCTCCACACTAGTAGAAAATGGCTCATTTCTTCCGGTTCCAGAGGCCCATTAGCCCTGGTTCTGGAACTGGGACTAAAGGGTCGGGACTAAAGCCCATAACCTTTAGTCCCGGTTCCCTTACCAACCGGGACCGAAGGGTCTCCACGTGGCCTCTGCAGGTAGCCCGGGCAGGAGGGCCTTTAGTCCTGGTTGGTCACACCAACCGGGACAACATGGGATCCACGCGTCAGCATCTGGCCGAAGCTGGGTTTTTTGTTTTTGTAATGGGGGGGGGGGTGGGTGGGTGGGTTTGTTGGGGGGGGGGGTTTGGGAGCGTTAATTTAGTGGTTTCATATTGTGTTAGCTAGCTAATAGAGAGAAGTGTCCTCTCTTTCTCCATGCTTGGTCGAACAACAAGTTTTCGTATATCTATCCGATGCTATTACATATATACTCCCTCCGTCCCAAAGTAAGTGACTCAAAAAAGACTCAACTTTGTACTAAAGTTAGTGCAAAGTTGACTCACTTTTGAGTCACTTATTTTGGGACCGAGAGAGTACAATATAAAATCTTTTACAATTAATCCAACACATCATCTAATTAAGATCCAATGACAAATCCACATGGCATTCTCCGTCTTTAGGTATGACGTGGTCAACAAAGAATCCCGCCAATTCCTCTTGAATTGCTCATATGCGATCATATGGTAGGAGTTGATCCCGCATCTTGCAGATCTAATTTAAAGAAGGGGGGGGGGGTCAATACATGCATATATATGAATAAAACTCAACAAAATTGTGAATATTATTTACGTACTTGAAATTGTTTCTCATAGAAGACCCACTCAGAGGTCGAGTGGCGAATGAACTCACATACATAGTATGCACATAAAAGAGTGCCTTCTTTCTGGTACACACACTTTACGAGAATAGAGTTCAATCAAACTGATAAGCAAGCATGGTAATGATATATTGATGAAAATTTGAATCAATTAGAGATGCGCGGAACTAGATAGTACTACTTACTTTGGAGTGCGCAAATCACAACTCTTTGTTTAGACCGGGAACCTTATTGGCGAACTTCGTCCAAACCGTGCGAGGCAAAGAAAATGATTACTTGATATGAGGAAATTAACGAAGGTTGCATGCCGATATGGTCTCGGTATATTGACTGAACTTACTTCTTGAGCAATGCAGTAATGTCCTCATAATCCTCTTCGGCTTTATGTCTCGAGTCTAAGACATTTACTAGTGCCCTGCCAATGTCAATGGATAGCAGAATAAAGTGGTCTCTGCGCACGCATATATAACTCATCAATTACATTACTTAATTAACCTCGAGTAAGCAAAACCGAGTTTACAGAGAAGACAACAACACTCACTTGAAGTTGTAAGGAAAGATTATTTCCCCTTTTTTTGATGTATAAGGAACGAGTTTAGCAAGTTCTCCTCGGTCTCTTTGATTGAGTTTCGTACCGTTAATTCATTTACAACATCTGGGCTAATGAACCCAACGTCGATGATTCCTGCTTTTTTTAATTCGACGACCTTCAATCTACATAATATATATAGTGAGGATAATTATATATACATGCAATGAACGAGTTAAGCTAGAGACTTAACTATAGAAGTAATACTTACAGACAGTAGGAAGCCATGAGTTGTTTGTCGAGGGCCAGTTGATTGTATAACTGAAGTAACTCCTCAAATTGAATAGTAATAATGGGAAGTCCAATGAATTTGTGCTTTGGTTTCACTGTCACATACATAGCATTTTTCCCAGACTCCCTGCAGGTTTTCATGTAGCACTCATGCAATCTGTGCATCATCGTTGTTAGAGCAAGATGACCAGGTTTGATGAGTGGCTTCCCGTGCACGTATTTATATTGTTCTTTTGTTACATCATCCCCTAAGTAATCATCAGGATTGGTACTGGCACCATCTCCGGATGATTAGCGACGACGATATCGAGCTCGGTAATTGTTTTCCCACTTGTTCGTTCTGCTAACCTTGCATCACTAGAAGTAGTTCCCGACTGCACCGCTTGTGCACATGTATTTTTAAGAATGTGGTCATAGTTGGAATCCAGCGGAGGCGCTGGTGGACGCTGAAGTTGATTGATAGTGCGCTCCACTCTCACCGGATCTAGCTTCTCCTTCAGAGGTGGAGTTTTCTTTGCGAAATGGGCCCTCAATTCGGCACGACATATCTCCTCGTTTTCCTCCTTGGTACTCTCATATGATAACTTTTCCAGAGGCTTGAGAGATGGACCGTATTTCCCGCCTCTGCTTGTACTGCTAGCCGCTGGAGAGAAGGAGGCGTATCTGTTCCGCTTGATAGAAGGAGGCGTATCTGTTCCGCTTGATAGAAGGAGGCGGACTGCTCTGACGCGCAGGACGACCGGAGCGACGACGTTTGTCTTCCGACATTGCCGACGAGGCAAAGGAGGAGGCGGACTGCTCTGACGTGCCGGAGTATGCGAAGGAGGAGGTGAAATGCCCTCACGCGTTAGAGGAGCTGGAGAAGGAGGCGGAGTGCCTTGATCACTCGCCGGAGGAGGAGGAGGAGGGGGAGGAGGCGGAGTGCCCTAACTCATCGTCGTCGTCGGAGGAGGCGGAGGCGTCCAGTTTGGAAGCTTGATGAACTCCTTCTGCCATAGACATGTACTCCCCACAGCACGAACCAGCTGAATCTCCCCTTCACCTATAGGGTGGTCAAGCTCGAGCTGCTCAAATTCCTCCATTACTTGATCTACCATCACAACATCATAGCCATGTGGAATCGGAAGGCAGTGAAAAGTCCCGTTGGGTTGAGGAGGTTCAACACAGCCGACAACCGCCTTGAAAGTGAGGTTCCGACATTTCATCATGAGATCGCAATGTTGAGCCTCCGTGATAGTATCCACGAGGTAGCTAGGAGCCATGAAATCATGCTGAACGGGCTCCGTGGAAGCCACGCTGCTTCTTTGCTGAGATGGTGGGGTACCTTCTAGGGTAGCTTCGTGCCGCTGAGATGGTTGGCCGGCAGCTCGCTGGCTCTCAAGTTCCTCTAGCTTTTCCAGTCTTGCCTTGATCTGCTGCATGTCACTCAGCTCCGCTTTCCTCTTTCTCTTCCGGCTTCTGTAACCGCTTGCGTTAGGAAACCCAAACTTCCACGGAATGGAGCCTAGTGTGCCTCGTGTTTATCCAGGGTGCTCAACATTCCCTAGGGCCTCAGTTAGCTCGTCATTCTCACTGTCTGGAATGAATGTCCCTTCCTGCGCTGCGGTGATACACTTCCGAAGCTTGATCATGGGTATTGCAAGTTTCTCGTCCGTCCAACGACACTTCCGTGGTTCAGGGTCCAAAGTTCCCCCAACCCCGAAGAAGCAAGTCCTTGAACGCTCTGGCCAGTTCAATATCTGTGGTTGGACCCCTTTAGCAATCAGGTCATTCTGAGCTTTGTCCTAGAATGGTCGGGCTTTGAGGTAGTGACCTGACCCCGTGTGATGGTGATACTGCTTCTTTGCGGCATTGTTCTTGTTTATCTCTGACATTTTCTTAATCTTCTCCGATGACTTGTAGGCCACAAATGCGGCCCAGTGATCTCTTATCTTCTCAAATCGGCCGACGAATTCTGGAGTGTTCCCTTTGTCGACAAACATTGATTTCAAATCATTCTTCCACTTCCCGAATAGATGTGCCATCTTCTTAAGAGCACACGCCTTGACAAGTGGCTCTATAACTGGCTTATTCGGATCTTCCTCTGGCGGTAGGGTGAAATTTTCCTTCAGCACGGTCCAAAGATCATCTTTCTGCCTATCAGTGACATAATCACCTTCAGGGACGTCGTCGCCCTCAGGCTTTTTTCCATTGCTTGACTCTGATCGAGATGTTGTCCCTAACAATAGCTCCGCACTGAGCAGAAAATGCGTCCTTGGTCAGCTTGGGTTCAATCGGTAGGCCATCGGTCGCGATTGCTGTGATTGTGAACTTTTCATCCATGCACAACCATCTCTTCGGGCCTCATCTCTTTACCAAAGTTTGGCTCGATCCGGAGGGCTATAAAAGAAGAAAGAAGTGTTAATATATGTACATACCTTCGGGTTTAATTAATATATATACCTTGCCGAACTTTGCAACATCTCCCTCCTCTGTTCGGTCACCGGAGCCGTCATCATGGTCTCCTTCTTCCTCCGGCCTTCAGTCACCGGAGCCATCATGATCATGTCCTTCCTCCTCCATTGTTCGATCATCCGAGCCGTCATCCTCTCCTTCCAGACCATCGGTGTCGTTGAGATACGGCAGATAATCACCGAGCATTATCTCCCCCAACAACTGTTCTCTTTGATCCATATAGTTTCTGCAAATATTTCAGCTCCTTGTATGAATAACCGAATTACACGAACTTCTATGATTTAAACATGCACAAACTTTTTTATATTTCATTTCCAAATTTTGAATAGTTCGTAGATGTACGTTATGATATATAATGCGATATATCTCAAGAGGCAAAAATGTTATCTTTCAGTTAGAACCAATAATAAACGTAATTCATCTCGAATTTAATCTTGAATACATCTCTAGTATAATCTATATATGACCAAAATTTGTATGAACAACAATATGGAGGGGCGGTGGCGGCGACAAGCAGAGCACGCAGAGGAGGAGATCACCGGGGCCGACGGGCTCGGGGCGGCAAAGACGACGGGCTCGGGGCGGTGACGACGGGCTCGGGGGCGGCGACGTGCTTGGGGCGTCGACGACGGCGAGGAGGACTGGATCGGGGGCGGTGGCGACGACGACATGCTCGAGGCGACGACGACGGGCTCGGGGACGGCGACGACGAGGAGGAGGACTGGATCGGGGACGGCGACGACGAGGACTGGCTCGGGGGGCGACGACGAGCAATGGGAGAGTTTTGGGGGAAATTTCGACAACTCCCGCCTATATGCGAAAACCTTCTCCCCGGTTGGTGGTTCGAACCGGCGCCAATACCACCCTTTCGTCCCGATTGACCTAGCAAACCGGGACTAAAGGTGGCCAATTGCCCCGGTTTGTGCCACCAACCGACACAAAAGCCTGTCTGTAGTCTCGGTTTGTGCCACAAACTGACACGAAAGGCCTGTGCCTAGCAGAGCCGCAGTGCGGTTAGATGTTTAGTCCCACCTTGCTAGCCGAGGGAGAAGTGTAGTGGTTTATAAGCGCTCGTGCGCACACAGTCTCGAGCTCCTCTCATATGCACGCTTCCGGGCCTAAACTTTCACTAGCTGTTGGGCCTTTTGCGGGCCTGAATCCTCGCCCAACTATCTAGTTGGGTTTCTAGTCGTATTCAGGCCGTGGTGGCCCATTAGTTGACATTTTTTTAAAGAATATAGTTTTTTGTTCCTACTTACTATTTTTCAGTGATTCTTTATATTTTTTTGTTTCGTTTGTTACTTTATTTATTTTATTTTGTTCTGATTTACAGTTTTTAGTTAAAGTTTTTAGTGATACTTTTTTGCTTTTAGGTCACAAAAAATATTATCACGGTTTCATACGAAAACTGATCTGTTACAAAGGGATTTCATTATTTTGGAATTATTTTAACTCCAGACCTTTTATGTGTTCAAAATACACCATTCAAAGCGACATAATCATTTTTCAACTATTTCTGACTTCATTTGATATTTTTCATGCATCTATTGATTTTTTTGAGCTAAATGACCCAAAAATTGAAAAGCACTACAAATGAACACTGAATAGGTTGAAAGTTGGCATGGTATCATCATTTCACCCACATAGCATGTGCTAAAAAGTTGAGAGGGTTGCGGCAAAAACTGGACGCACTTCGTGTACAAATCGGACAATCTCTTTCGAAGTATCACGGTTTCATACGAAAACTCATCTGTTACAAAAGGGATTTCATTTTTTGGAATTATTTGAACTCCAGACCTTTTGTCTTTTCAAAATGCACCGTTCAAAGCCACATCATCAATTTTCAACTATTTCTGACTTCATTTGGTATTTTTCATGCATTTATTGATTTTTTGAGCTAAATGACCCAGAAATTGAAAAACACTACAAATGAACTCTGAATAGGTTGTAAGTTGGCATGGTATCATCATTTCACCCACATAGCATGTGCTAAAAAGTTGAGAGGGTTGCGGTAAAAACTGGACGCACTTTGTGTACAAATCGGACAATCTCTTTCGAAGTATCATGGTTTCATACGGAAACTCATGTGTTACAAAAGGGATTTCACTTTTTGAACTTATTTGAACTCCAGACCTTTTGTGTGTTCAAAATGCACCATTCAAGGCCACATCATCAATTTTCAACTATTTCTGACTTCATTTGGTATTTTTCAGCATTTACTATTTTTTTGAGCTAAATGACCCAAAAATTGAAAAAAAGCACTACAAATGAACTCTCAATAGGTTGAAAGTTGGCATGGTATCATCATTGCACCCACATAGCATTTTGTGTTTGCACCAAGTAAGACCTTTGGGATGGTCTACGGTGTTTGCAATTTAATTTTGCTGAAAAATAGAAACTTCGACCTCAGTCCAGGAATTTTTAAATTCACCGGAACGTGCTTTTGATCTCAATTTGTTACACAATATTCATATACAATTTACCCAGATTGTCTTAATTTTTCATAATTTTTGGAGTTACATAAGTATTCGAATTATATAGATTACTTCCGACTATTCTGTTTTTGACAGATTCTGTTTTCTTTGTGTTGCTTGCTTATATCGATGTATCTATGTGTTGTATCGGGGGGTATGAACCATGGAGAAGTTTGAATACAGTAAATATTACATCAATATGAATAAATAATTAGTTCACAACAATACCTAAAGTGGTGATGAATAAAGAAAGGGCTAAATAACCATTCAAATTTGGAAACTATATAATGGGACAAACAGAAACTAGATATATATAAATTGGTCCAAGCACTACATAATAATACATGCAAGCAGTACATAATAATAGCTAGCATATATATATATATATATATACACAAGTGTTCGTCGTTGTGAACACTACTCATCTGAATCTGAATCTGAATCGGAATGTCCCAAAGCTGGTAATGCGAGGTGATGCTGGCCATAGTTCACGATACTAATCTTGAGGTACAACTCGTATGCAACGTATGCATCTTTTGCTGCATACTCAACGTTGATAGGGTCAAGTCGGGTCTTCCCCCACTTCTTGTGCTGAGGCTTCGGGAATGAAGTCTTCATATCATGGTACTCCTCGTCGATCAAGGCGACTACCATACCAGCCATCGAAGTCCTCGAATATTGAAGCTGGAATAGGCCTTGGATATCAATGTGGCACTCAGCTGGTATCTCAATACCAAAGCTGCGCCTCATATTCGTCTTGTCGTTTGTTATGTTAACGCTAGCGAAACATATGCCGCTGCAAAGGAAGTCCATGAGTTCTAGACAATGCTTATCACTACTGCAACATCAACAAATTAAAATGAAACAAATGTTACATACTGCTGCAACAAGGAAAAATGTTTTAGTACTACTAAAGAGAAATTTATCTTAACGATTCAAATGGAACATATTGCTATTCTATGCAATTTTCATATCCTATGAGTTGATCTTTATAGGATTCCAATATTGTAACATATTGCTATCCGATGCAATTTTCATATCCTATGAATTGATCAAGAAACCCTCAATTAACTATCCAATGGAACATATAAAGAAACTGCATATTGCTATCCAATGGAACCTAGAGAGATCAGTATATGCATTTTTCATAACCTTTGGATCAAAGAAAGCCTCAAAACTTACCAATGAAAAATTGTTTCACTACAACTAAAGAGAAATTAATCTTTATAGGATTCCAATATTGTAACATATTGCTATCCTATGAATTGATCAAGAAACCCTCAATTAACTATATATCCAATGGACCATATATAGAAACTCCATATTGCTATCTGATGGAACCTAGGGAGATCAATATATGCAATTTTCATAACCTTGGATCAAAGAATGCCTATGTTGTAATATATCCACTAGAACCTAGGGAGATCAATATATGCTATCCACTGGAACCTAGGGAGATCAATATATCCAATGTTCTAACACATATTGCTATCCTATGCAATTTTCATATCCTATGAATTGATTAAGAAACCCTCAATTAACTATCCAATGGAACGTATATAGAAACTCCATATTGCTATCAAATGGAACCTAGAGAAGATCAATACATGCAATTTTCATGACCTTGGATCAAAGAAAGACTCAAAACAAACCTCGCCCATTGGAAGATCAAGACATTCTGTTTGAAACACAGCTGGATGACGGCAACACCTTGATGGTTGGCCGTGAACTCTAGATCAAGCCCCAAGAATGCCTCATGCTCCGGCGCGGCGTCAACCCACTCCTGGAACCGTCTAAGAAAATTTGGCACCGCCCAGCTCTCGTTCGTGTACCCGACCCTGAGATTGGTCGTGCCATGTCGGGGGGATAACCCCCGGGTAGGCTCATCGAGCCTACTCCTTTGCCTTCTACCATGAAGGAACTTCATGAAACATTCTACAAAGCCCAAGTCCCCCTGGCCGGCTAGGAAGGACCTGTCGGCTGGGGGCGAGACGACCAACTCTCAGGCCGGCCAGGAAGCCCGTGCCGGCTAGACGCGAGACGACCAACTCTCAGGCCGGCCAGGAAGCCCGTGCCGGCTAGACGCGAGACGGTTACCTCCCTCTGACCGTCTAGGCCAAGCCGGCCGGCTAGAGGCGAGGCGGTCGTGCCCAGGCCGGCTAGTTAAGCGACTAGCCGGCTAGGGAGCTCAAGTCACATCAAATCGGAGGTCATGACGAGACCCTACGGTTAAAGGTGGCTATGCGTCAGTCAAGGTACTGGATTGGGGTGCACGACAGGTACACGGTCGGCGGCCATGCCGCTGACCTCCTCCGGCTCCGATCCATCATCTGCACAGTGTCGGCCCGTCAAACTCCCACTCCATTACTGCACTCGGCGTGGGAACAGTGGAGACGGCCATACTGACAGCCCATGACCAATCTCGCTGGACGACGCCGGACGTACCACACGTGTCCTGCGTCAACTTTATGTGAGAGCCTGACTGGCTAGCCGGCGGGTCCCACAACCAGACGGGACCTCGCAGCCGGCGGGCCCCTCCAACGACAAGACAAGACCCCCGTGGGTCCCCTGGCGAGCCGGCGAGGCTGCCAGCCGGGCCCCACTCCTGTACTTTTATCCTTATTGTAGGTCGGTGGGTTTGTCTATAAAACCCCCCGGCCCCCTCCATGCAGAGGGTCGGTGCTACTGCAAAAAAAGACCTTCCAACGGCACCAGAAATAGGCACGTCAACGGGAGAATACTTGGCTTGATCTTTCTGTTGCGGCTACGCCTTAAGGGACTTCCTAGGCAAGTGTGCAAAGGATTTCCCCCGTGGCCTTGGATCCTTGCGTTGGTGTTCCCTCGAAGCGGAAAGGGTGATGTAGTGTAGCGGTGGTAAGTATTTGCCTCAGTTTGAGAACCAAGGTATCAATCCAGTGGAGGAGTATCTCAAAATCCTGCACAAACACAAAAACTTGCTCCCAACGCTATGAAGGGGTTGTCAATCCCTTATAGATTGTTTGCCAAGTGAGAACTGAAAGCAACAAAGTAACAAAGCAAAGTAAAAGCGGAGATGTAACGATGGATGTGAATAGACCCGAGGGCCGTAGTGTTTACTAGTGGCTTCTCTCATGAAAGCAAGTAGACGGTGGGTGAACAATTACTGTCGAGCAATTGATAGAACCGCGCAAAGTCGTGACGATATCTATGCAATGATTATTTCTATAGGCATCACGTCCAAAACAAGTAGACCGATACTGTCTGCATCTACTACTATTACTCCACACGTCGGCCGCTATCCAGCACGCATCTAGTGTATTAAGTCCATAAGAACACAGTAATGCCTTAGGCAAGATGACATGATGTAGAGGGATAATCTCAAACCAATGATAAAACCCCATCTTTTTACCCTTGATGGCAACTACTTGATGTGTGCCTTGCTGCCCCTACTGTCACTGGGAAAGGTCACCACATGGCAGAACCCAAAACCAAGCACTTCTCCCATTGCAAGAATCATAGATCTAGTTGGCTAAACAAAACCCAAGACTCGGAGAGACTTACAAGGATATCAAATCATGCATATAAGAAATCAACAAAGACTCAAATATATATCATAGATAATCTGATCACAAATCCACAATTCATCGGATCTCGACAAACACACCGCCAAAGAAGATTACATCGGATAGATCTCCATGAAGATCATGGAGAAGTTTGTATTGAAGATCCAAGAGAGAGAAGAAGCCATCTAGCTACTAACTACGGACCCGTAGGTCTGAAGTGAACTACTCACGAGTCATTGGAGGGGCGATGATGATGATGAAGAAGCCCTCCAACTCCAAAGTCCCCTCCGGCAGGGTGCCGGGAAGGGTTTCCAGATGAGATCTCGCGGAAACGGAAGCTTGCGGCGGCGGAAAAGTATTTTCGAGGCTCCCCTGATTTTTTGCGGAATATTTGGGAATTTATAGGCCAAAGATCTAGGATTGGGGGCGGCCAGGGAGGCCACAAGCCTGCCCACCGCCGCCTCCCCCTGGTGGCGGAGTGGGGGCTTGTGGGCTCCCTGGAGCCCACCTGGCTTGGCCCAAAGGCCCCCTGATCTTCTTCCGTTCGGGAAAAAAATCATTTTGGGGTTTTTCTTTCGTTTGGACTCCGTTCCAAAATCAGATCTGAAAAGAGTAAAAAACATGGAAAAAACAGGAAGTGGCACTTGGCACTGAATTAATAAGTTAGTCCCAAAAAAGATATAAAAGGTACATAAAACAACCAAAGAAGACAAGATAACAACGTGAAACAATGAAAAATTATAGATACGTTTGAGACGTATCAGTCGGTCAACTTTATACACACACACCACACAGGAGAGGTAGACGCGAGCCAGCTGCTCCTTCTTCCTCCTCCATAGAATGGCTCAAGGAGCACATGGTAGCCTCATTGATACTTCATACACTCCGACAGGATTAGGGGTGTTATCTCTACGAAGAGCCCTGAACCTGAGTACATTGTGCGTTCCATGCTTGTACCATCCTCGTTCCTAGTGCCCTCCGGTGCCACTTCGGTTCCCACCATCTTTAGCCTACCCATGGCTTATGTTGTGAGTAAACACCAACATTTCGCACCCACCATGGGGCCGTCTGCGGCGTCGGCTGGATTTATGCGCTGGGTGGGGCCCTACGCTTACACCGCCGGATGCATCGCGTCCGGACCGATCAGCATGCCCCTCGATCCTACTCTTGAGGAGGCTTCTCCGATGTTGATCGATGTCCCAGTCCGTCATTCGGACTCCGATGGGGAGTCTGACGACGAGTCACTCCCCAGCATCGTCATCACTGCTGTTGAGAACCTCAGTGTTCTCTTCAGCGACTTGGGCCTCGACGATGGTCCTCGCTAACTGGCGAGGACATCGACGTCGATGCGTTGTGCGCCAGCTTCAGTAGGCTCTCCCTCGCGGAGACGCCTGCATTTGACGTATACCGTAGCGACGTGCTCGTCTTCGATGGCCCACCGTCATCTGCGGGGTGCCTTGCCCCGTATCACGTCACCGTCGTCTCCGACATCATGGAGGTGATGGTCATTGGTGTCGACACCAGCACAGTTCATGGCAAGGCGTCAGTCGACGCTGGTGATCCTGCTGCTGTATCCGCTGACACGCTTCATGCCGCCCTAGCCAGCTTGAAGACGCCCATCACCACCTCCACAAACCCCACAAACGCGGGAGCCTCGCTGGAGGAGGCTCACAGGCAGATCTTGGAGGAGGGCATTTCCATCACCGCGGCTAAACGCCAGATGGAGGCCATGCAGTGCGAGTATAACTCCGCTTACGGCCTCACTCCGGTTTCCGAGGGTCCTAGCCGGCTTGGCGCAGTTCGCGGCCGCCGCCAGGTCATTGCCGAGATCCTAGGCGGCAAGCTGCCCATCTACGAGACTCCTGCGGCCAACTTATGGTTTGCGCATGCGGCCATGGCAGAAATGCCAGACTTGGAGGGCGAGGAGCGCATCCTTTAGGAGAAGCGGGTCAAGGATCTCCTTGACGCCGCAAATGAGCAGCAGACACAGCTTGACCCTGGCCAGTCACAGTCGGAGTCTCCGGGACCCAATCCCGGAGCGCGCTGTAACCCCAGCGGTCGTCATCAAGCCGAGAGATCTTCCTCGCATCACACTTCCGACCGGAAGGGCAAGGGCAACCAAGACAGACGTTCTCAGCGCCAGAGCGAGCAGACTTCAAGCCGGCGTCACAGAGATGATGAGAGTGATTCAGTGTATGAGGTTCCACGTCCGGGGAGGGCCCATGCTACCGGCTCACAAGACACACTTCCAATCTCATCTCAGATCGGCCCTCGTGTCCCACACAGCGACAATGATGCTCGCAAGCGCCTCAATGCCCTGGCGCAGTCAGCTCTCCTGGAAGAGGACGATCCCATCGTCCAGCGTGCTTCGGCCCCCAGATCCGAGGGGAGCCGTTTCCCCGAGACTCCACTCTCCCTCGGGACACCCCCAAGTACACGGGTACTGCCAAGCCAGAAGACTGGCTGATCGACTACACCACTACAGTTGGCATCGCCCGGGGAAACAAGCGCGTAGCCGTCCGCTACGTGCCACTCATGCTGTCCGGCTCGGCTGGAACATGGCTTACTAGCCTTCCAGCCGGCAGCGTCAACTCCTGGGTTGACTTCGAGGAGGCGTTCGTCCGCAACTTCACTGGCACCTACAAGCGCCCTGGACAGCCTCGCGAGCTGGCTATGTGCGTCCAGAGGCCCGACGAACCCCTTTGCGACTACGTCATGCGTTGGACCGAGCTGCGCAACTCATGCGAGGGAGTGCATGAGGTACAGGCCATCCAATACTTCATTGACGATTGCCGAGACAACACTCTCCTCAAGCACAAGCTCATGTGCTCCGAGCCCACCTCTCTCGCGGTGCTCATGGCCAAGGCGGACAAGTACGCCACGTCCGACTCCGCGATGCGGGTCAAGGTGACTGCTTCGGACAAAGTTGCCCCCATGCCGATGATACGTCTCCATCGTATCTACTTTTCCAAACTCTTTTGCCCTTGTTTTGGACTCTAATTTGCATGATTTGAATGGAACTAACCTGGACTGACGCTTTTTTCAGCAGAATTGCCATGGTGTTGTTTTTCTGCACAAATGAAAGTTCTCGGAACGTCCTGAAAATTTACGGAGAATATTTCTGGAAAATATGAAAAATACCTACGCAAAGATCCACCGGAGGGGACGACCAGTGGGCCACAAGCCCTGTAGCCGTGGCCTCCCCCCTGGCCGCGGCTACCAGGCTTGTGGGGCCCACGTGGCTCTACCGTCCCTAATTCCAGCGCTATTTATTCCCTTTCGTCCCGGAAAAAAATCAAGAGAGAAGAGTTCATCGCGTTTCACGATCCACAGGCGCCGTCACATCCCGTTCTTGTCCTGGAGGGCAGATCTAGAGTCTGTTTTGGGCTCCGGATCAAGGAGATCGTTGCCATCATCATCAACAACCTTCTTCCTCTCCAATTCCATGAAGCTCTTCATCGTTCGTGAGTAATCTATTCGTAGGCTCGCTGGACGGTGATGAGTAGGATGAGATCTATCATGTAATCGAGTTAGTTTTGACGGGGATTGATCCCTAGTATCCACTATGTTGTGAGATTGATGTTGCTACTACTTTGCCATGCTTAATGCTTGTCACTAGGTCCCGAGTGCCATGAATTCAGATCTGAAATTATTATATCGTCACCAATATATGTGTGTTTTAGATCTGATCTTGCAAGTTGTAGTTACCTACTATGTGTTATGATCCGGCAACCCCGAAGTGACAATAACCGGAACCACTCCCGGTGAAGACCATAGTTTGAGGAGTTCATGTGTTCACCAAGTGCTAATGCGTTGGTCCGGTTCTTTATTAAAAGGAGAACCTTAATATCCCGTAGTATCCATTTGGACCCCGCTGCCACGGGAGGGATGGACAATAGATGTCATGCAAGTTCTTTTCCCTAAGCACGTATGACTACACACGGAATGCATGCCTACATCACATTGACGAGTGGGAGCTAGCCACATATCTCTCCGTGTTATAACTGTTGCATGATGAATGTCATCCAACAAGTCACCAATCCATTGCCTACGAGTTTGTCCCACAGCTACTGTTACTTGCTTTGTCCTGCTGCTGCTGCCACTACTGTTGCTACTACTATTACTTGCTGTTGTTGTTACTTGCTACTGTTGCTACTTGCTACTGCTGGCACTACCGATGTTCCTTGCCACTGCTGTTACTCGCTACCCTGCTACTACCCGCTACAATACTTTACTGGCGCCATTGATACTTCAGTTAGGAATAATCTGCCGTCAATAGATTCTTTCCTAGCACCGTCTCTATCATACTACGTTTGCTGCTTATATCCTTCTTGCAGATACTAATCTTTCAGGTGTGGTTGAGCCGACAACTCAACTGCTAATACTGGAGAATATCCTTTCAGTCCCATCGTGTCGAACCAACAAATTTGGGTTGAATACTCTACCCTCGAAAACTGCCGCGATCCCACACGCTGGTGGGCCATTGCAAGACAATTGCTAATTGTTGAGCAACTGGAAGCAGCTCTTTTCTGGCGCTGTTGCCGGGGAGGATAGCTATATTCTGTGAGTCACTTGGGATTTATATCTTTTGATCACTATGAAGAATCTGAAAGATCCAAGAACCAAAGTCTTGCCTTCAACTACGAGGGGAGGTAAGGAACTGCCATCTAGCTCTGCACTTGATTCACCTTCAGTTATGAGTAAGTTTGCGACACCACCTCCTGCTAGAAATCTTGATATGTCGCCTGTGCTAGATGATGCTACTGCTATTGATGATGCTTATGATGCTACTATGCCTGATACTGCTAGAGATACTATGCCTGATACTGCTAGAGATGCTATGCCTGATACTGCTAGAGATGCTATGCCTGATACTGCTAGAGATGCTATGCCTGATACTGCTATCCATGATGCTATGCTTGATACTGCTTTGCCTGATGATGCTAGAGATGCTATTTTGCCTCATGATGCTATGCTTGATACTGCTAGAGATACTAGTTTGCCTGATATGCCACTAGGGGTATTCCTTGATGCTCATATTGCTAGAGTTACTGCCAATGCTCGTGATGCTTCTGAAACTGCTGATACTATTGAGATAGAACCTGCTTTTGCTCCTGCTAGATCTAGCTCTCCTAGATATGAATTTCCTGATATACCTGAGGGTTACGTTATGGAGGGAGAGATAGCTGAGGATTTTCTTGCGTGTAAGGATGCCTATGAGGCTGAGAAATTACTTCTCAAGTGGAAGGAAAAATCTCTGAAAGCTATGATGAAATACGACCCGAAGTTTGCCACTTCACCTATCTTTATCACCGATGAGGATTATGAATTCTCTGTCGATCCTGAGATAATCTCTCTAGTCGAATCTGATCCTTTTCATGGTTATGAGTCTGAGATGGTCGTAGCCCATCTTACCAAACTACACAATATAGGCACCCTTTTTACTAGTGAGGAGAAGATCCGCTACTACTATATCCTTAAGCTATTTCCTTTCTCTCTAAAGGATGACGCTAAAGCCTGGTTCACTTCTATTGCTCCTCGATGTGTGAGTAGTCCCCATGATATGGTCTATTACTTCTGTGAGAAATATTTCCCTGCCCATAAGAAGCAAGCTGCCTTGCAGGAAATATACAACTTTGCTCAACTCAAAGAAGAGAGTCTCCCACAAGCTTGGGGGAGGCTCATCCAGCTACAGAATGCTTTGCCTGATCACCCTCTTAAGAAGAACGAGATACTTGATATCTTCTATAACGGACTTACCGATGCTTCTAGAGACCACCTAGATAGTTGTGCCGGTTGTGTTTTTAGGGAACGAAATGTAGAACAAGCTGAGATCCTACTGAATAACATCTTGATCAGCGATAATGCTTGGACTATTCCCGAACCACCTCCTAAGCCAACTCCTAAGAAAAGAGGTATTCTATTCCTCAGTCCCGAAGATATGCAAGAAGCCAAGAAATCTATGCAAGAGAAAGGCATTAAATCTGAAGAACTAAAAAATCTACCGCCCATCAAAGAGATCCATGGTCTCGATAACCCGATACAAGTAGTAGAGGTGAATTCTCTGCGTAGATTCAATGAGAGTGATATTCCTTTTGACAAACCTGCTAGCCTATTCTTTGATGAATTTGACAACTTTGTTGCCAAACAACAAAGTTTCAATGATTTTGTTAGCAGACAATTGGAACAAAGTACTCGTATGCTTAGTCATTTAAGTGCTTGTGTAGACAGAAATGTCAATGATCTGAAGCTTCTGAGTAAACATGCCTCTATGATTACTACTCAGGTAGAACATGTACTTAAAGCTCAGAATGACTTGCTCAATGAATTAAATGACAACTCTGTCAGAGTCATTACTAGAGGAGGCAAAATGACTCAGGAACCTTTGTATCCTGAAGGCCATCCTAAGAGAATTGATCAAGATTCTCAAGGAATTAATGCTGATACACCCAGTCATCGTAAGAATAAGAAGAAGGATGATAGAAACCTACATGTCAGTTCACCAAATACTGTCACACCTGAAGAACCAAATGATATTTCTGCGTCTGATGCAGAAACACAATCTGGTGATGAACATGAACCTGGTGACAATATGGACAACGATGTTCATAATAATGGTCAACCTAGCAATGATAAGGATGTGGAGATATGATAAGAATGACTTCACTGCTAGGAAGCATGGTAAAGAAAGGGAGCCATGGGTTTAGAGACCCATGCCCTTTCCTCCTAAGCCATCCAAGAAAAAGGATGATGAGGATTTTGAGCGCATTATTGAAATGTTGAGATCCGTCTTTCTGCAGATGCGGTTAATTGATATGCTCAAAATGTCTCCATGTGCCAAGTACATGAAAGATATCGTGACTAATAAACGGAAGATACCAGATCTTGAGATCTCCACCATGCTTGCCAATTACACTTTCAAAGGTGGAACTCCTAAGAAACTTGGTGATCCCGGAGTGCCCACTATACCTTGCTCCATTAAAGGAAACTACATAAGAACTGCCTTATGTGACGTTGGAGCCGGTGTTAGTGTTATGCCTCTCTCTCTTTATCGTAGACTTGAACTAGATAAGTTGACACCCACTGAAATTTCTTTGCAAATGGCCGACAAATCAACTGCTTTCCCTGTCGGCATTTGCGAGCATGTGCCTCTTGTGGTTGCTAACGTTACTATCTTAACAGACTTTGTTATCCTGGATATTCCTGAGGATGATGCCGTGGCGATCATTCTTGGAAGACCATTCTTAAACACGCAAGGGCTGTTATAGATTGCAGCAAAGGCAATGTCACCTTCCATGTCAACGGCAATGAGCATACAGTGCACTTTGCAAAGAAACGATATCAAGTACATTGCATCAATGCTATCGAAAAAACTTCATCGATTCTTATTGGGAGCTTTGAATGCCCTATTCCTCGTGTTAAGATGAAGTATGATTTTCTTGTTGGGGAGATTCATATCCCCATTGAGGTGACTTAGTGGCTATTCGACAATTCTCCGTTTCCTTTTGCGATTTGAAAAAGTTTTGTCATGAGGATTTGATCAACCCCACTGACGGATTTCTTTCGATGACCATGAAATGGATGAATCAAAGAGTCACATACCTCTGTTTTAAGCTTTCACTTTCTGTTGCTTAGAAGAAAAATGATAGATTTAGTTTAGTTTTTTCTATTTTCTGTTTTAGCATCCCGGAGAAAAGTACCCCAAAAATAAAAGTTCTCCGATGGTCCTGAAAATCAAATATGATTTTTTCTGGATTTTTTGAAAAATACTAGGACTGAGAGCTGGCCTGGGGGCCACACCAGTGGGCCACAAGCCCTCCAGCCGCGACCTCCCCCCTGGCCACGGTTACCAAGCTTGTGGGGCCCACAGGGACCCCCTTCACTCATTCCAGCTCCCATCCTCTTCTTCTACCTCCAGAAAAAATCGTTTCATAGCTCAAACCCGTGTTCTTGCTCATTTGGCTATGATTTTCGATCTCCTTGCTCGAAGCACCATTCTCCGAACCGTTTTGGGAAAATTACTCCTTGGTAAGTGACTCCTCCATTGGTCCAATTAGTTTTTACTCTAGTGCTTTATCCTTCGCGTATTCTTGCTACCTTGGTGACCCTGTTCTTGAGCTTGAAATGTTGATTTTAGCTTGTCCCAAGTAGTTTTAGCGCGTGATACGGTCTCTAGGCACTAGTAGGAGTAGTTGCTACGAGTTAGGTTAATCCTTACTCACTTTTCTTTCGAAGTCTCTAAAAATTTCAGAATTTTTCAGAGTTAGAAACGGGAAAAGATGAGGAGGTTCTTGAGAGGCTCTTCAAGCCGTAACCCCAAGGAGGATGAGAAGAACCACCCCAAGTACATGGTTCCTCGAGTCACAGAAGTTCGAGCGTCCGAGTGATGAATTTTTGCGTGCCGCTGGGCTTTATGAAGACTTTTATTACTTGGTGGAGAACGTAGGTCTTACCGCGTTCATTGAAGATAAGTGCCCACAATACCTCCTTCTCACCAATATTTTCGTTCAAAGCTTCAACTTTTATCCGAGGAAGAATCCTCCTATGGTTGAGTTCATGTTATACGATATCCCCCAGCGCATGACACTACAGGATCTTTGCAATGTGTGCAAATTACCTTATGTTGGGGATATTCATGATCCTCGTCCACGGGACTTGGAGGCTTTCATAGATACTATTGCTGTTGGAGAGGAGAGAGGAGTGTCTCGCGCTAGAATTGCTAGCATACATTTTCCTGTGCTTCGGTACTTCTCATTATTTGTGGGAAAATGTTTGATTGGCCGTGGGGAGTCTGGATCACTTAGCTCTCCAGACCTTGCGGTTTTGCGCGAAGGCCTTTATAACAATAAGACTTATAGCCTAGGTGCTATAGTAGCTCAGCGGTTGAACACAAACCATTCCAAAGGTGTCGTCTTTGGAAGTATCTATGCTACTCGTCTTGCTATACACTTTGAGATACCTATTAGACTTCATGAGGAAGAAGAAATGCTTCTTCCTAAGAAATTTCTAGATTATGACAACATGGTTCGCCATGATTTTCTGGATAGAGATGCTAGTAGACAGATGATTTATAACCTGGTATTTAGTCAGGGTACTCGAGAGACTATTACTTTGCCTGCTCCTTCTTTGTTCAACCTTTATGCAGGCAGGTACATTATTATGCCCTCGGACATCTACGTGTATTGGGGCCAAGCCCAACCACAAGTGCCCGCGCGTGAGCCACCAGTCGAGTACCAGGCACCAGTTTATCAGTGGAAGCCGGAGGAGCTCGCACAACAGTGGCACCCTCAGTCCACTCCGGAGGTTCTAGACGGTTACTACTCACCTTGGGAGTAGACCAAGCTAGGCCAAAAGCCTAAGCTTGGGGGAGTACGTGTTTGCACCAACTTTACATTCATGCCTATGATTTCACTTTGTTAGTCGGTGTTTACAGTTTGCCACTGTATTATCCATGCTAGTTTATTTTCGTTTTCTGGTTTTCTTGTTTAGTGTCCTTTTGAGAAAACCCAAAAAGATTTTCCCTTCTTCTTTTGCTTGTTGGGAGCTTTCCCGTGTAAATAGTTTTATTTTTCTTTGAGTCGAGGTAGAAGACCATGGTTACAATGTTTAGTGGCTCTCGCATGCATACCTGTTCATTTGTTAAAGAGCCATATTACTTTGTCTTCTCCTTTGTGTTTTCCTGCAGATTCAGCTTAGTCCAATGCACGAGCACTCTTATTATTGTTCACGTCGTTCGATTGTGCAAGTGAAAGGCAATAATGATGATATATGATGAAGTGACTGAGACTTGAAAAGCTGGTATGAACTCCCTCTATTTTGTTTTTATAAATATGACTAGCTTGTCGTCCCAGATTCAGCTTTGTTGAGAGAGAACCATGTTTGCAATGACAACTTAGAGATCATAGTTTCTGATGCCATGCTTAATTAGTCAGGAGCTTATAATGGTTTGTCTTGAATGCCAACATAGATTTTGAGATGTCTATGATGTATTATGATAGGATGGTATTCTCCTTTGAATGATTCAAGTGGCTTGACTTGGCGCATGTTCATGCATGTAGTTGAAACAAAATCAACATAGCCTCTATGATGTTCGTGTTCATGGTGATTTATATCCTGCTCATGCTTGCACTCAATGTTAGTCAAACTCATTGCATCTTGATGACTGTTGTCACTCTCTAGATGGTCGGTTCCCAGTATTTTGCTAGCCTTCACTTGTACTAAGCGGAATACTGCTTGTGCATTCACTTCCATAAACCCAAAATATTTCCATGAGAGTCCACCATACCTACCTATTTGCGGTATCTACCTTCCGTTCCAAGTAAATTTGCATGTGCCATTATCTAAACCTTCAAGAAATAATCTGTTTTGCATGCCCGAACCGCTCATGTGGTGACAGGGGGCTATTGGTATCTTCCATGTTAGGCATGTTATCCTCGACATGTGTTTATTCACTGTCATTCACGAGAAAGGGGCCGGTAATTGGAATGCCCAGTTCCACGCTTAAATCGAAAACATAACTGTAAAACAAGACTCCCCCCGGATTGATGTTAGTATGGACGGTAGCCGAGGATTCGGCTAGCCGTGGAGTGTGATTGATTGGTGGTGGGGGAGTTAAAACTTTACTTTTCTGTTTGGGAACCGCCTATAGCATGAGTAGCATGGAAGATATTGAGAACTCTTGGTCATTGCGTTGACAATGAAAGCATGCCACCCAAAATTATTATCTCTGTTTTCAAAGCTTGAGCTCTGGCACCTGTGCAAATCAATGCTTCCCTCTACGAAGGGCCTGTCTATTTATTTTCCTGTTGAGTCATCCTCTTCTTATATAAGCACAAATTAGAGAGCACCTCTGTCATTTTTATGCTTTGATTTTGATTGATATTGAGTATGACTATGACTGGATCTTCGTTGCTACGAATTACAATGTTTAGTCCGCCCTTGATCTTTGAAAGTGCTCTGGATTTATGTTTTGCGGTCTCAGAAAGAGCTAGCGAGATACCACCTATTCATATTGCTTCATGCTTGTTTTTATTGAATTGTTGGTATCTAAAACTCATTATTATTTTCTCGCTAGCTGATTATGCCATTGAAATTAGTTTATCGTGAGACCTATGTGTCACTTGCTTATGTGGTTAACTTGTGATCTTGCTGAAATTCTGGTTATGAGTTAGACATAGTTGCAACAACAAGATCAAACAGAGTTTGTCGAAGTTTTTCTTTTTCTTTCAGTTTGTCAACTGAGTTGCTTGAGGACAAGCAAGGTTTTAAGCTCGGGGGAGTTGATACGTCTCCATCGTATCTACTTTTCCAAATTCTTTTGCCCTTGTTTTGGACTCTTATTTGCATGATTTGAATGGAACTAACCCGGACTGACGCTGTTTTCAGCAGAATTGCCATGGTGTTGTTTTTGTGCAAAAATGAAAGTTCTCGGAACGTCTTGAAAATTTACGGAGAATATTTCTGGAAAATATGAAAAATACCTACGCAAAGATCCACCGGAGGGGACGGGCCAGTGGGCCACAAGCCCTGTAGCCGCGGCCTCCCCCCTGTCCGCGGCTACCAGGCTTGTGGGGCCCACGTGGCTCTGCCGCCCCCAATTCTAGCGCTATTTATTCCCTTTCGTCCCGGAGAAAATCAAGAGAGAAGATTTCATTGTGTTTCACGATCCAGAGGCGCCGCCACATGCCGTTCTTGCCCTGGAGGGCAGATTTGGAGTCCGTTTTGGGCTCCCGATCAAGGAGATCGTCGCCATCATCATCATCAACCTTCTTCCCTCTCCAATTCCATGAAGCTCTTCATCGTTCGTAAGTAATCTATTCATAGGCTCGCTGGGCGGTGATGAGTAGGATGAGATCTATCATGTAATCGAGTTTGTTTTGACGGGGATTGATCCCTAGTATCCACTATGTTGTGAGATTGATGTTGCTACTACTTTGCCATGCTTAATGCTTGTCACTAGGGCCCGAGTGCCATGAATTCAGATCTGAAATTATTATGTTGTCACCAATATATGTGTGTTTTAGATCCGATCTTGCAAGTTGTAGTTACCTACTATGTGTTATGATCCGGCAACCTCGGAGTGACAATAACTGGAACCACTCCCGGTGATGACCAAAGTTTGAGGAGTTCATGTGTTCACCAAGTGCTAATGCATTGTTCCGGTTCTTTATTAAAAGGAGAACCTTAATATCCCGTAGTATCCATTTGGACCCCGCTGCCACGGGAGGGATGGACAATAGATGTCATGCAAGTTCTTTTCCCTAAGCATGTATGACTACACACAGAATGCATGCCTACATCACATTGACGAACGGGAGCTAGCCACATATCTCTCCGTGTTATAACTGTTGCATGATGAATGTCATCCAACAAATCACCGATCCATTGCCTACGAGTTTGTCCCATTGCTACTGTTACTTGCTTTGTCCTGCTGCTGCTGCCACTACTGTTGCTACTACTGTTACTTGCTGTTGCTGTTACTTGCTACTGTTGCTACTTGCTACTGCTGTCACTACTGCTGTTCCTTGCCAGTGCTGTTACTCGTTACCCTGCTACTACCTGCTACAATACTTTACTGGCGCCATTGATACTTTAGTTAGGAATAATCTGCCGTCAACAGATTCCTTCCTAGCACCATCGCTATCATACTACCTTTGTTGCTTATATCCTGCTTGCAGATACTAATATTTCACGTGTGGTTGAGCCGACAACTCAACTGCTAATACTGGAGAATATCCTTTCACTCCCATCGTGTCGAACCAACAAATTTGGGTTGAATACTCTACCCTCGAAAACTGCCGCGATCCCACACGCTGGTAGGCCATTGCAAGACAATTGCTAATTGTTGAGCAACTGGAAGCAGCCGACTACTCCCAAGCCGGCTGGCGACAATCGAGGTGGCCAGAACAACAACACCGCAAAACGGATCAACTTGATTCGCGCTCCAACAACAAGCTGGTAGCCAACATGGAGGGAGATGCGCCGGCTACTCAAGCCGGCTCTCAACAGAGGCGGACCGACAAGAACGATTGGCAACCCAAGCTCAGCTTTGAGGAAATGCTTGATGCACCCTTCAAGATGCACAATGGGGCGAAGCCCGCTACCCATACCCTTCAACAGTGCAGCTTTGGACTGCGAGTGTTGCAAGGAGAGGGCCTGCCGGCTGCCCCAGGTGCAGCTGCAACGCCTCATGCGCCGACTCCTGGTCCAGCTCCGGCTCCGCCACCGCCGCCTCACAACGACGTCCGTCTCCACGACGACTACCCCCATCAAGACGGAGCATTCGTTGTCTTCACCAGCGAAGGTGATGACAAGCACAGCCAGCGACAACACCGACATGAGGTGAATGCCATGGTCCCCCCAGTTCCCCAATACATGCATTGATCTGAAAATCCAATTACATGGAGCCGGGTTGACCATCCTGCGGTGATGCCAAATCCTAGCTCATACGCGCTCGTCCTAGACCCCACTTTTGCCTCTGAGAGGCTCACCTGCTGGTTCTCCCGGGTGTTGGTCGACGGCGGCAGCAACATTAACATCCTCTACCTCGACACCTTGCTCAAGCTTGGGCTCAAGGAGAAGGACCTCCAGCCGACCAGCACTGTCTTCCACGACATTGTGCCGGGACAGTCCTGCTCGCCGATCGGCAAAATCCAGCTGGACGTCCTTTTCGGTGAAAAGGCGCACTTCCACCGAGAGTCCATATGGTTCGAGGTGGTGGATCTTAGCAGCCTGTATCACGCGCTGTTGGGCAGACCTGCTCTGGCCAAATTCATGGCCATCCCCCACTACGCCTACCTCAAAATGAAGATGCCGGGTCCAAAGGGCATCATCACCATTGCTGGCGACTACAAGAAGTCGCTCGAGTGTGCACAGGACAGCAGCCGTCTGGCCGACGCCATGGTGATTGCTGAGGAGAAAAGGCAGCTCGACCGGCTCGTGGCTCAGGCTACCCAGCATCCACCGATCCCTACTCCACCATCTCAGTCGGCCGGCGAGGGCTCATTCAAGCCGGCCAAAGAAACGAAGCAGGTGCTACTCGACCCTGCGAACCCCAAGCAGTGCGTCACCATCGGGGCTAACCTTAGCCCCAAATAGGAAGGCGAGCTTGTCGACTTCCTACGTGAGAATCGGGACATCTTTGCATGGTCTACAAAAGACATGCCAGGGGTTCCGAGGAAGTACGCCGAGCACAAACTTCACGTGCGGCCGGGTGCAAAGACGGTGCAACAACCTTTGCGCCGCTTCACCGAGGGGAAACGACGCACAATTAGGGAAGAGATTGCCCGGCTCCTTGCAGCCGGCTTGATCATGGAGGTTTTCCACCCGGACTGGTTGGCCAATCTAGTCCTGGTGCTGAAGAAGAACAATACATGGCGAATGTGTATCGACTACACGAGCCTGAATAAGGCGTGCCCGAAAGACCCTTTCGTCTTGCCCAGGATAGATCAAGTGATCGGCTCCACAGCTGGCTGCGAACTACTATCATTTCTGGATGCATATTTAGGCTATCATCAAATCAAGCCGGCCCAGTTGATCGCCTGAAGACCTCCGTCATCACACCCTTCGGGGCCTACTGCTACACCACCATGACGTTCAGTCTGAAGAACGCTGGTGCGACATTCCAACGCTGCATGCAGCAGTGCCTCCTGCCACAGATTAGCAGAAACATCCACATCTATGTGGATGACATCGTCGTCAAGACCAAGCAACACTTCAGTCTCCTTGACGACTTGCGGGAGACGTTCGCCAACCTGCGCAAGTACAAGATCCGGCTCAACCCGTAGAAATGCGTCTTCTGGGTTCCAGGCGGCAAGCTATTGGGGTTTTCGTGTCCACTCGTGGCATCGAAGCAAACCCTGAGAAGATCGGCACCATCGAGTGGATGGTGAAGCCGGCTCGAATCCTCGACGTCCAGAAGTTCGCCGGCTGCCTGGCGTCCCTTAGCCGGTTCATCAGCCGGCTCGGCGAGAAGGCTCTTCCACTCTACCAAGTCATGAAGAAACCAACCAAGTTCGAGTGGAGCGACCAGTCGGACGAAGCCTTCCGCGACCTCAAGCGGGTCATATCAAGCCAGCCAATCTTGGAAGCACCGGCTGAAAGGGAACCCATTCTCATATACATTGCGGCGACTACTCGCGTGGTTAGTGTAGTGTTGGTAGTAGATCGCAAGGAGGAGGGCAAGGTACTGTTAGTGCAACACCCTATCTATTACTTCAGCGAGGTCTTGTCCGCCTCCAAGCAAAACTACTCCGACTACCAGAAAATGCGTTTTGGTGTTTACCTTGCGGCAAAGAAGTTGAAGCAATACTTCCAAGAGCATGCCATCACTGTGGTGAGCACTGCTCCAATTTCAGAAATCATGGATAACCGTGATGCAACTGGCCGGATTGCCAAGTGGTCCATCTCCATGGCCGATCACGATATCGGCTACGAGCCGCGCAGTGCCATCAAATCTCAGGTGGTGTCCGACTTCCTTGTCGATTGGGCTGAAACCCAATTTGAGCCGCCGCCTCCAGACTCCACTCCTTGGCGGATGCACTTCGACGGCTCGAAGATGCGAACTGGTCTGGGAGCCGGCATTGTCTTGACGTCTTCGAAAGGAGACCAACTCAAATATGCTCTCCAAATACACTTCGCCGCCTCCAACAACGTCGCCGAGTATGAAGCGCTCGCTCATGGCCTTTGGCTTGCCAAGGAGATTGGCATCCGGCGGCTCCTCTGCTTCGGCGACTCTGATCTCGTGGTGCAGCAAGTCTACGGCGAATGGGACGCCAGGGATGCCAACATGGTGAGCTATCGCTTCCTCATCAAGCAGCTCAGTGGCCCTTTCGAGGGCTGTGAGTTTCATCATGTCCCCAGGGCGGACAACGAGGCGGCTGATACATTGGCCAAGATCGCCTCTACAAGATAGGCTATTCCAGCCGGCGTCTCCCTTGAACAACTGCACAAGCCATCCATCCAGCCGTCTTCGAAATCGGCGTCATTTTTTGTGCCGGCAGATCCCTCAGTACCAGCGTCGTCGGCTACGCCAGCTATGCTGGCTACAGCTCTTGTGCCGGCTACACTGTCTCTGTCGACTCCAATTGCTGTGCCGGCTGCAACTACTTCGCCGGCTACAACGACTTCGCCGGCTGCAACAACAGATCCGGCTATGGCAAACCTCGAATCCTATCATCTCGGCACCCAGTGGGTGGACGTCATGGAGGTAGACGGCGAGCCGGCTGCCACGACGACATCAGAGACAGAGAGTCTCGAGCATGCGACTGCTTCATCAAGCACGGGGGCTGCAGAAGCCCTTGATATTCAGGTCGAGACGGAGCCAGCCCTTATGTCGGCTCCGTCGTGGGCTCAACCCATCTTGGCCTTCCTTCTTCACGACGAGCTTCCTCAAGATGAGGCAGAGGCAAGGCAGATTCAGCACAGATCAGCAGCCTACGCCATCATCAATCGCGAGCTGGTTCAACGTAGTGTGACTGGCGTGTTCGAGTGCCGCGTCGAATCAGAAAAGGGGCAGGAGATCCTCAGAGACATACACCAGGGTGAGTGTGGGCATCATGCAGCCTTTAGAACCCTGGTGGCCAAGGCGTTCCGCCACGGATTCTACTCGCCCACGGTCCTCGAGGAGGCCGTGGACATGGTCAACAAATGCGAAGGCTACCAACGCTTTGGCGCGGAGAGCCACATGCCGGCTTCAGCACTCAAAACCACCCCCCTGTCATGGCCATTTGCCGTCTGGGGATTGGACATGGTGGGGCCATTCAAGACCGCTCGAGGCGGCTTGACGCACCTCTTGGTGGCCATCGACAAGTTCACCAAGTGGATCGAGGCTAGGCCCATCAAGAAGCTTGACGGCCCCACGGCCGATAGGTTCATCAAGGACATTGCGATCCGCTATGGCGTCCCCCACAGCATCATCACCGACAACGACACCAACTTCGCCAAGGGTGCTTTGGCACTTTACTGCTCCAAGGAAGGCATCCGGTTCAATTTGGCTTCACTCGTGCACCCGCAGTCCAACGACCAAGTGAAGAGGGCCAATGGACTGATCCTGGCAGGCATCGAGCCAAGGTTGGTGGCACCACTAGTCAGGTCAGCCGGCTGCTGGATGGAAGAGCTCCCGGCAGTGTTGTGGAGCCTCCGCACCACGCCGAACCGATCAACCGGCTTCACACCATTCTTTCTGGTATATGGGTCCAAGACAATCATCCCAACGGATGTCGAGTTTGACTCGCCTCGTGTCACCTTATACACAGAGACAGAAGCGAAGGAGGCAAGAGAAGACGGCGTAGCCCTGCTCGAGGAGGCATGATACGTCTCCGTCGTATCTACTTTTCCGAACTATTTTGCCCTTGTTTTGGTCTCTAACTTGCATGATTTGAATGGAACTAACCCGGACTAACACTGTTTTCAGCAGAATTGCCATGGTGTTGTTTTTGTGCAGAAATAAAAGTTCTTGGAATGGCATGAAAATTTACGGAGAATTTTTATGGAATTAATGAAAAATACCTGCGCAAAGATCCACCGGAGGAGGTGAGCCAGTGGGCCACAAGCCCATGGGCCGCGCCCACCCCCTAGGCCGCACCGTGAGGGCTTGTGGGGCCCACATGGCACCACTGCCCCCAAACTCAGCTCTATTTATTCCGTCTCGCCCGGAAAAAAATCAGAGAGAAGGATTCATCGCGTTTTACGATACGGAGGCACCGCCACCTCCTGTTCTTCATCTGGAGGGCAGATCTGGAGTCCGTTTCGGGCTCTGGAGAGGGGAAATCATCGCCATCGTCATCATCAACCTTCCTCCATCGAAAATTCCATGATGCTCTTCACCGTTCGTGAGTAATCTCATCGTAGGCTTGCTGGACGGTGATGTGTTGGATTAGATCTATCATGTAATCGAGTTAGTTTTGACGGGGATTGATCCCTAATATCCACTATGTTCTAGATTGATGTTGCTACTACTTGGCTATGCTTAATGCCATGATTTCAGATCTGAACCTATTAAGTTGTCGCCAATATATGTGTGTTTTAGATCCTATCTTGCAAGTTGTAGTCACCTACTATGTCTTATGACCCGACAACCCCGGAGTGACAATAGCCGGAACCACTCCCGGAGATGACCATAGTATGAGGAGTTAATGTATTCACCACGTGTTAATGCGTTGGTCCGGTTCTTTATTAAAAGGAGAACCTTAATATCCCGTAGTTTCCATTAGGACCCCGCTGCCACGGGAGGGATGGACAATAGATGTCATGCAAGTTCTTTTCCCTAAGCACGTATGACTACATACGGAATACATGCCTACATTAGATTGACGAACGGGAGCTAGTTACTTATCTCTCCGTGTTATAGATGTTACATGATGAATCACATCCGGCACACTCATCCATCTCCGATCCACTGCCTACGAGTCTTTTACTGCTGGTCCTTGCTACGTTACTTTGCTGCTACTGCTGTTACTCTGCTGTTACTACTGCTGCTGCTACTGCTGTCACTACTGCTGTTCCTTGCTACTGCTGTCACTACTGCTGTTACTTTGCTGCTACTTGAAGACTTTTCTGGAGCCGTTGCGAGGGAAGAATATTACCCGTCCATGTGCTATTAACTAGCGCCATTCATACAACAGTTAGGAATAGTCTGCCGTTAACAGATCTTTTTCTGACACCGTTGCTATCATACCACTTTGCTACTGATACTTTGCTTATACACACTAATCTTTCAGGTGTGGTTGAAATTGACAAACTCTGCTGCTAATACCTGAGAATATTCTTTCGCTTCCCTTTGTGTCGAATCAATAAGTTTGGGTTGAATACTCTACCCTCGAAAACTGTTGCGATTCCCTACACTTGTGGGTTATCAAGACTATTTTCTGGCGCCGTTGCCGGGGAAGCACAACTATATTCTCTGAGTCACTTGGGATTGATGCTTGCTGGTCACTATGAGGAATCCGAAAGATCCAAGAACTGAAATCTTGACTTCCACTACGAGGACATGTAAGGAACTGCCATCTAGCTCTGCACTTGATTCACCTTCAGTTATGAGTAAGTTTGCGACTTCGCCTCATGCTAGAAATCTTGATATGTCGCCTGTGCTTGATACTAATGTGCTTGATGATGCTACTTCTGCTGCCCATGATGCTTATGATGAGGCTATGCTTGATACTGCTTTGCCTTATGATGCCATGATTGATACTGCTTTGCCACTAGGTGCATTCCTTGATGCACAAATTGCTAGAGTTGCTGCTAGACGTGATGATACTTATGAAACTGCTGATACTATTGAAGTAGAACCTGCTACTATGCCTGAATTGCCTGTTATGCCTGAATGTTATGTTAAGGAAGGAGAGATAGATGAGGACTTTCTTGCGTGTAAGGATAGCTATGATGTTGAGAGACTACTGCGCAAGTGGAAAGAAAAATCTCTGAACGCTAGGATGAAATACGACCCGAAGTTTTCTACTTCGCCTATCTTTGTGACTGATAAGGATTATGAATTCTCTGTCGACCCCGAGTTAATCACTTTGGTCAAATCAGATCCTTTTCACGATTATGAGTCTGAAACGGTTGTAGCCCATCTTACCAAACTGCACGATATAGCCACCCTATTCACTAGTGAGGAAAAGATCCGCTACTACTATATCCTCAAGCTGTTTCCTTTCTCGCTAAAGGATGATGCTAAGACCTGGTTCACTTCTCTTGCTCCTGGTTGTGTGCGTAGCCCCCAGGATATGGTCTACTACTTCTCTGGAAAATATATCCCTGCCCATAAGAAGCAAGCTGCCTTGCAGGAAATATACAACTTTGCTCAAGCTAAGGAAGAGAGTCTCCCACAAGCTTGGGGGAGGCTCATCCAGCTACTGAATGCTTTGCCTGATCACCCTCTTGAGAAGAATGAAATACTTGATATCTTCTATAATGGACTTGCCGATGCTTCCAAAGACCACCTAGATAGTTGTGCTGGTTGTGTTTTTAGGGAACAAACTGTAGAACAAGCTGAGATCCTATTGAATAACTTCTTGTGCAATGAGAATGCTTGGACTATTCCCGAACCACCTCCTAAGACAACTCCGAAGAAAAGAGGTTTTCTATTCCTCAGTCCTAAAGATATGCAAGAAGCCAAGAAATCTATGCGAGAGAAAGGCATTAAATCTAAAGATGTCAAAAATCTACCACCTATCGAAGAGATCCATGGTCTCGATAACCCGATACAGGTAGTAGAAGTAAATTCTCTGCGTTGGTTTGATGAGAGTGATATTCCTTTTGATAAACCTGCTAGCTTATGCATGGATGAATTTGATAACTTCGTTGCCAACCAACAGAGTTTTAATGATTATGTTAGGAGACAATTGGAACAGAATGCTTGTATGCTTAGTCATTTAAGTGCTTGTGTGGACACAAATGTCAATGATCTTAAGCTCCTGAGTAAACATGCCTCTATGGTTACTACTCAGATAGAACAAGTACTTAAAGCTCAAAATGACTTGCTCAATGAGTTGAATGACAATTCTGTTAGAGTCGTTACTAGAGGCGGTAGAATGACACAGGAACCTCTGTATCCTGAGGGTCATCCGAAGAGAATTGAACAAGATTCTCAAGGAGTTAGCACTGATGCACCTAGTCATCCTAGAAAGAAGAAGAAAGATGATAGGAACCTGCACGCTAGCAACCCTGTTGCTGCTACACCTGAGAGTCCAAACGACGCCTCTGTCTCTGATGCTGAAACACAATCTGGTGATGAACATGAGCCTAATGATAATATCAATAGTGATCTTCATGTTGATGCTCAACCTAGCAATGAAAACGATGTGGAGATTGAACATGTCGATCTTGATAACCCACAACCTAAGACTAAGAGATATGATAAGAACGACTTCGCTACTAGGAAGCAGGGTAAAGAAAGGGAGCCATGGGTTCAGAAACCCATGCCCTTTCCTCTCAAACCATCCAAAAAAGGATGATGAGGATTTTGAGCGGTTTGTTGAAATGATCAGACCTGTCTTTCTGCAAATGCGTTTGACAGTTATGCTCAAAATGTCTCCGTATGCTAAGTACATGAAAGATATTGTGACTAATAAGAGGAGGATACCTGAGGTTGAGATTTCCACCATGCTTGCTAACTATACCTTCAAGGGTGGAACTCCTAAGAAACTAGGTGATCCCGGTGTGCCCACTATACCTTGCTCCATTAAAGGTAACTACGTGAGAACTACTTTATGCGACCTTGGAGCCGGTGTTAGTGTTATGGCTCTCTCTCTTTATCGTAGACTTGAACTAGATAAGTTGATACCCACTGAAATCTCTCTGCAAATGGCCGGCAAATCAACTACTTTCCCTATCGTCATTTACGAGGATGTGCGTGTTGTGGTTGCTAATGTCACTATCTTAACAGACTTTGTTATTCTGGATATTGCCGAGGACGATGCCATGGCAATCATCCTCGGAAGACCCTTTTTAAACATTGCAGGGGCTGTTATAGATTGCAACAAAGGCAATATCTCTTTCCATGTCAATGGTAATGAGCATACGGTGCACTTTCCGAAGAGACAATGTCGAGTACATTGCATCAATGCTATCGAAGAAACTTCATCGATTCTTATTGGGAGCTTTGAATGCCCTATTCCTCGTGTCAAGATGAAGTATGATTTGCTTGTTGGAGAGATTCACATCCCCATTGAGGTGACCTAGTGACTATTCGAGAATTCTCTGTTCTCTTTTTGCAATTCGAAAAAGTTTGTCAAAGAGGCTTGATCAACCTCACTGACGGATTTCTTTCGATGACCATGAGATGGATGAATCGAGGAGTCACAAACCTCTGTTCCAAGCTTTCACTTTAGGTTTCTTAGAAGAAAAATGATAGGTTTAGATTAGTTTTCCCTGTTTTCTATTTTAGCGTCCGGTAGAAAAGTACCCCGAAAATAAAAGTTCTCCGAACGTCCTGAAAATCAAGTATGATCTTTTCTGGAATTTTTGAAAAATTCTAAGACAAAGAGCTTGTTTGGGGGCTGCACCGGTGGGCCACAAGCCCTTGGGGCGCGGGCACCCCCCTGGCCGTGCCACCCAGGCTTGTGGGGCCCACAGGCACCCCTCCACTCATTCTTGCTCTTATCTCCTTCTCCTACCTCCAGAAAAATCGTTTTGCAGCTCAAACCCGTGTTCTTGCTCCTCTTGCTGGGATTTTCGATCTCTTTGCTCAAATCACCATTCTCCGAACTGTTTTGGGGAAATTTCTCCTTGGTAAGTGACTCCTCCATTGGTCCAATTAGTTTTTGCTCTAGTGCCTTATACTCCGCGTATTTTTGCTGCCTTGGTGACCATGTTCTTGAGCTTTGCATGCTGATTTTAACTGGTCCCAAGTAGTTTTTATGCGTAATATGGTCTCTAGGCTCTTGTGGGAGTAGTTGCTACGAGTTTTGTTGATCCTTGTTCACCTTTCCTTAGAATCACTGAAATCTCAGAAAAGGAAGATGTTTAGGAGAAACTATCATGGTGGTTCCTCAAGCAAGAGAGGTCCCCGTCTTGCGATTCAGGAGCCTGATCGTTACAACCCAAGGGATGCGCAGGTACAACCATGTGAATGGCCTTCTGATGAATTTATGATTGAGGCAGGTTTCAAAGATGAGTTTGATGCACTTGTTCACAACGCCGGACTCGAAGAATTCATCTTCGATAAATGTGAACAGTATGTTGCTCTCACTGCCTCTTTTGTTCGTAGATTCAAATTTTCAGCTGGCCGTGAGACATCGGTACTGTTTGATCTCTATGATAAATCGTATACCATGGATTTAGAGGATTTCAATAGAATTTGCAAAATACCTATTTGGGGTAGCCTCAATGATCCTCCTAAATCTTCGGTTTGAGATTTTTGCTCTGGTATTACTGTTGGAGAAACTAGAGACATTATGGAAGCTACCATGGGGAGTATTCATTTTCCTGCCTTGCATTACTTTGCCCTCTTCATAGGCAGATGCATTAATGGCAAGATTGAGCATTGTCACCTCTGCGCACCCGACCTTAGTATCCTTAAGAGCGCAGTGACGGGTGACAAAAGCTTCAACATGGGAGCTATTATAGCAACGAGGCTGAATAAGAATGCTAATGAAGGGGATTTCTTTGGTGGTATCTATGCCACTCGCATAGCAAATTTTCTTGGAGTACCCATCCAGGAAGGAGATCTCCTGCTCCATACAGCCTTCCTTGACTGTCTCGCTTTGACACGCTACCAGTTCCTTGAGAGGGATGATGAATCCCTCCTATACTGTTTGATAATTAACCGGCAGCGTGTTTTCCATATTACCCTTCCTGCTACTACCTTCTTTGACTTTCAGGTAAAACAAAGATATTACATAACCAGAGGAGAGGCAGAGGAGTATGAGAGAGAGGCAAAGGCTGCTCGTTGATACGTCCATTTTGCATCATGTTTTCATGTTGATATTTATCGCTTCTTGGGCTGTTATTTCACTTCACGGTACAATACTTATGCCTTCTCTCTCTTATTTTGCAAGGTTTACATGAAGAGGGATAATGTCGGCAACTGGAATTCTGGCCTGAAAGTGGAGCAAGTATGAGATACCTATTCTGCGCAACTCCAAACGCCGTAAAAATCAACGAGGATTTTTTTCCTGATTTATCAAAAATACTGGGCCGAAGAAGTGCCAGAGGGGTGCGAGGGGGTGGCCACAAGCCTACACGGCGCGGCCACCCCCCAGGCTGCGCCATGGGGGCTTGTGGGCACCCTGCTGGCCCACTTGCCCCCCTATTTTTCTATATGGAGGGAAAAATATCAAGGAGGAGATTTTTCGTGGTTTCGCCACCGCCACGAGGCGGAACTTGAGCATAACCAATCTAGAGCTCCGGCAGGACGATCCTGCCGGGGAAACTTCCCTCCCGAAGGGGGAAATCGTCGCCATCGTCATCGCCAACACTCGTCTCATCGGAGGGGACTCGTCACCATCAACATCTTCATCAGCACCATATCCTCTCCAAACCCTAGTTCATCTCTTGTAACCAATCTCCATCTTGCGACTCCGATTGGTACTTGTAAGGTTGCTAGTAGTGTTGATTACTCTTTGTAGTTGATGCTAGTTGTATTACTTGGTGGAAGAGTTTATATTCAGATCCTTGATGCTACTCATTACCTTTCTGGTCATGAATATGATTATTCTTTTTGAGTAGTTACTTTTGTTCCTGAGGACATGGGATAAGTCATGCTAATAGTAGTCATGTGAATTTGGTATTCGTTCGGTAATTTGATATGTTGTATGTTGTTTTTACTCTAGTGGTGTTTTGTGAACGTCGACTACATAACACTTCACCATTATTTGGGCCTAGAGGAAGGCACTGGGAAGTAGTAAGTAGATGATGGGTTGGTATGGTGACAGAAGCTTAAACCCTAGTTTATGCGTTGCTTCGTAAGGGGCTGATTTGGATCCACTAGTTTAATGCTATGGTTAGACTTTGTCTTAATTCTTATTTCGTAGTTGTGGATGCTTGCGAGAGGGTTTTATCATAAGTGGGATGCTTGTCCAAGTAAGGGTAGTGCCCAAGCGCCGGCCCACACACATATCAAACTATCAAAGTAACGAACGCGAATCATATGAACATGATGAAAACTAGCATGACAGAAATTCCCGTGTGTCCTCGGGAGCGTTTTTCCTCCTGTAAGACTTTGTTCAGGCTTGTCCCTTGCTACAAAAGGGATTGGGCCACTTTGCTGCACCGTTGCTACTTTTGTTACTTGTTGCTTGCTACGAATTATCTCACCACACAATCACTTGTTACCGACAATTTCAGTGCGTGGAGATTTTACCTTGCTGAAAACCACTTGTCAGATCCTTCAGGTCCTCGTTGGGTTCGTCACTCTTACTTACCGAAAGGACTACGATTGTTCCCCTATACTTGTGGGTCATCAAGACTCTTTTCTGGCACCGTTGCCAGGGAGTGAAGCGCCTTTGGTAATTGGAACTTGGTAAGGAAACATTCATATAGTGTGTTGAAATTTATTATCACTTGTCACTATGGATACTAATCGTTTAAGGGGCCTGTTTGGGGCATCTTCACCTCGAACAGAAGCACAGAGACTTGCTCCTCAACCTGCTGCACCTACTGAAAATATTTGCTTTGAATTTCCTTTGGGTATGCTTGAGAAACTGCTGGCTAATCCTTCTACAGAGGTGGAACATCACATCCAGACTTGCATCTAATCTATGTAGATGAAGTTTGTGGTTTATTTAAGCTTGCAGGTTTGCCCGAGGATGAGGTCAAGAAGAAGGTATTTCCTTTATCTTTGAAGGATAAGGCGTTGACATGGTATAGGCTATGTGATGATACTGGATCATGGGACTACAATCGGTTGAAATTGGAATTTCATCAAAAGTTTTATCCTATGCATTTAGTACATCGTGATCGGAATTATATTTATTATTTTTGTACTCGTGACAGAGAAAGCATCACTCAAGCTTGGGGGAGGCTTAAATCAATGTTATATTCATGCCCCAATCATGAGCTCTCGAGAGAAATTATCATTCAGAACTTCTATGCTCGGCTTTCTCATGATGCTCGCACCATGCTTGACACTTCTTGTACCGATTGCTTTATGAAGAGAGATATTGACTTCAAATGGAATTTATTTGAGAGAATTTAACGCAACTCTGAAGATTGGGAGGTTGAAGTTGGTAAGGAGTCAGGTATGAATTTCACTTTTGATTGCGTTAAATCCTTTGTTCAGACAAATACTTTTTGTGAATTTAGCGCTAAGTATGGACTTGACTCTGAGATAGTAGCTTCATTGTGTGAATCCTTTGCTGCCCATATTTATCTCAGCAAAGAGAAGTGGTTTAAATATCATCCTCCTTCAGATGTCAATGTAGTTAAACCCACTCCAGTTGAAGAGAAAGTCATTGCCTATAATGATCCTGTGGTTCCCAGTGCTTACATTGAGAAACCACCTTTCCCTGTTAGGATAAAGGATCATTCTAAAGCTTCAACTGTGATATGTAGAGGCTATATTAGAACACCTACACCCGCTGAGGAAATTAGAGTTGAACCTAGCATTGCTATTATTAAAGATCTTCTGTCTGAAGAAGTTGAGGGACATAATATTCACTTCTGTGAAGATGCTGCTAGAATTGCTAAACCTCACATTAGAGACAAACATAGGCGTGTTGTTGGCATGCCTGTGGTTTCTGTTAAGATAGGAGAACATTGTTATCATGGTTTATGTGAGGTGGGTGCAAGTGTTAGTGCAATACCTCAATCCTTATACGATGAAATCAAAGATGAGATTGCACCTGTTGAGATAGAGCCTATTGATGTCACTATTCAGCTTGCCAATAGAGATACTATCTGCCCCGTGGGAATTGTTAGGGATGTTGAAGTCTTGTGTGGTAAAACGAAGTATCCTGCTGATTTCCTCGTTCTTACTACCGCACAAGATAGCTTCTGTCCCATCATATTTGGCAGACCCTTCCTCAATACCGTCAATGCTCATATTGACTGTGAGAAGCAAATTGTCACTCTTGGCTTTGAAAGTGTGTCACATGAGTTCAATTTCTCCAAGTTTGGTAGACAACCTCATGAAAAGGAGTTGCCTAGTAAGGATGAAACTATTGCCTTAGCTTCTATTGCCGTGCCTCCTACTAATCCCTTAGAGCAATACTTGCGTGAGCATGAAAATGATAAGCATATGGATGAAAGGGATGAGATAGATAGAGTTGTCTTAGAACAATATCCTATCCTTAAGAATAACTTGCATGTTGAACTACTTGGGGATCCACCTCCACCAACGGGTGATCATGTGTTCGAGCTTAAACAGTTGCCTGATACTCTTAAGTATGCCTATCTTGATGAAAAATAGATATATCCTGTTATTATTAGTGCTAGCCTCTCGGAGCATGAAGAAAAGAAGTTACTAAAAACTCTGAGGAAGCACCGTGCTGCTATTGGATATACTCTTGATGATCTTAAGGGCATTAGTCCCACTCTATGCAAGCACAAGATCAAAACTGATCCTGAATTCAAACCAGTTGCTGATAATAAAAGGAGATTAAATCCTATGATGAAAGAAGTAGTAAGAAAAGAAATACTAAAGCTCCTGGAAGCAGGTATTATCTATCCTATTGCTCATAGCAATTGGGTGAGTACGGTGCATTGCGTCCCTAAGAAGGGAGGCATTACCATCGTCCCTAATGATAAGGATGAATTGATCCCACAGAGGATTATTACTGGCTATAGGATGGTGATCAATTTCAGGAAACTGAATAAAGCCACTAGGAAAGATCATTACCATCTGCCTTTTATCGACCAAATGCTAGAAAGGCTGTCTAAACATACACACTTTTGCTTTCTAGACGGTTATTCTGGTTTCTTTGAAATACCAGTTGCACAATCTGATCAGGAGAAAACCACTTTCACCTGCCCTTTCGGTACCTTTGCTTATAGACGTATGCCTTTTGGCTTATGTAATGCACCTGCCACCTTTCAAAGATGTATGATGGCTATATTCTCTGACTTTTGTGAAAAGATTGTCGAGGTTTTCATGCATGACTTTTCCGTTTACGGGTCTTCCTTTGATGATTGCCTCAACAGCCTTGATCAAGTCTTACAGAGATGTAAAGACACCAATCTTGTCTTGAATTGCGAGAAGTGCCACTTTATGGTTAATGAAGGCATCGTCTTAGGACATAAAATTTCTAAAAGAGGTATTGAAGTCGATAAGGCTAAGGTTGACGCAATCGAGAAAATGCCATACCCCACAGATATCAAAGGTATAAGAAGTTTCCTTGGTCATGCTGGTTTCTATAGAAGGTTTATGAAGGACTTCTCTAAGATTTCTAGGCCTCTTACCAATCTCTTGCAAAAGGATACTCCTTTTTTTTGACGATGATTGTGAGGAAGCCTTCGAAATACTTAAGAGGGCTTTGATAACTGCACCTATTATTCAACCACCTGACTGGAACTTGCCTTTTGAGATCATGTGTGACGCTAGTGATTATGCTATTGGTGCTGTTCTAGGGCAAAGAGTTGATAAGAAGTTGAAATTTATTCACTACGCTAGTAAAACTCTAGACAGTGCCCAGAGAAACTATGCTACTACGGAGAAGGAATTTTTAGCAGTCGTATTTGCATGTGAAAAGTTCAGGTCTTACATAGTTGATTCCAAAGTCACTATTCACACTGATGATGCTGCTATTAAGTACCTCATGGAGAAGAAGGACGCTAAACCTAGACCTATCTGATGGGTTCTCTTGCTACAAGAATTTGATTTGCATGTTGTTGACAGGAAGGGTGCTGATAACCCAGTAGCAGAAAACTTGTCTAGGTTGGAGAACGTTCTTGATGACCCACAATCTATTGATGATAGCTTTCCCGACGAGCAATTAAATGTTATCAATGCTTCACGTAGTGCACCATGGTATGCTGATTATGCAAACTATATCGTTGCCAAATATATACCACCTAGTTTCACGTACCAGCAAAAGAAGAAATTCTTCTTTGACTTGAGACATTACTTTTGGGATGATACTCACCTTTATAAGGAAGGAGTAGATGGTGTTATTAGACGTTGTGTACCTCAACATGAAGAGGGACATATCCTACAGAAGTGTCACTTCGATGCCTACGGAGGACACCATGCGGGAGATAGAACTGCACACAAGGTATTGCAATCAGGTTTCTATTGGCCCACTCTCTTCAAGGATGCCCGTAAGTTTGTCTTGTCTTGTGACGAATGTCAAAGAATAGGTAATATTAGCAAACGTTAGGAAATGCCTATGAACTATTCACTTGTCATTGAACCATTTGATGTTTGGGGTTTTGATTATATGGTACCTTTTCCAAAATCCAACGGGTATACTCATATCTTAGTTGCTGTTGATTACGTCACTAAATGGGTAGAATCTATCCCCACTAGTAGTGCTGATCACAACACTTCTATCAGGATGCAGAAAGAAGTTATCTTCCCTAGATTTGGAGTCCCTAGATATCTAATGACCGACGGTGGTTCACACTTCATTCATGGTGCTTTCCGTAAAACGCTTGCTAAGTACGATGTCAACCATAGAATTGCGTCTGCCTACCACCCTCAGTCGAGTTGTCAAGTAGAGCTAAGCAATAGAGAGATTAAACTAATTCTGCAGAAGACTGTCAACAGGTCTAGAACGAATTGGTCTAAGAAGCTCGATGATGCACTTTGGGCTTATAGAACTGCCTATAAGAATCCCATGGGCATGTCTTCGTACAAAATGGTGTACGGTAAAGCATGTCATTTACCTCTTGAGCTAGAGCATAAAGCTTATTGGGCAATCAAAGAGCTCAACTTTGATTTCAAACTTGCCGCTGAGAAGAGGTTATTTGATATTAACTCGCTTGATGAATGGAGAACTCAGGCATATGTGTCACAGCTCCAGACCTAGAATTGTTTGTCTTTGCATCTCATGCATGCATTCCTATTTTTTTTTCTTTTGGAAATGAAATGAGAAGTGATCAAGCCTCATCATTTAAATTTTTGTCAATCAAGCAACATAAATATTTCTTCAAATTGATTCAAGAAAATGTCCCTGATTTTCTAATAAAGTATTGAGCTGAGTAAAAATTCAAATAAGTATTTTGGAAAACAAATAACCATTTTATCTTGGCTTGTTGAATCAATCAAACAATTATTTTAATTAGAATTATATTTTCTAAATATAATATTTAGTTTCAAATACTCTGAAAATATTTATGTGGCATTGGACAATTATGTTATGTCACATAAATATGTCATTAGGATTTTATAAAATGTTTGATTTTATTTTCAATTCAAACACAAATGTCAAAAAACAAATAAAAGCAGAAAAAGAAAAGAAGAAGAAGGAGATTACCTGGCTTACCTGTCGCGTGGCCCAGCCCACCAGGGGCAGAGCCGTGTTCCTCCTCTCGCCACAGCAGGCAGGCAGCTCGGTGTCGAGCATGCATGCACCTCGGCCACCACCTCCCACGCCCCCGAGCTTATCTCCTCGCCTGTAGACACCCCTAGACCCCTCGAGCTCATCCCCCTTTCTGGTCTCTTCCCTCCCCATCTCTATGCTTCTCTCTTCCCCCGGATCCCAGCGAGGCCGTCGTCGCCGTCCGTCGCAGTCGTAGCCTCCGGCCTCCCCTCGCCTCTCCAAGAAGCTCAGAAGGATGGCCTCGTCGCCCTGCTCCTCCTTGCCAAAGGAATCGAGCACGAAGGCCTCGGAGAATCGCTACACTCGTCGTCTCCACCTCCGGCCACCGAAGGCCGCCGACCCCGATTCGCGATGTCTAGAGCGTCCCCGAGCCCATCGAGCATCCCATGAGCCTTCCCGTGAGCTTCTCCGTCGTTTCCCCCATTTTCCCGTTCCGTTCCATGCCCCTAGCGCAGCCCCACGATGGCCGACTCCGGATACCGCGCGAGCTCGTCGCCGGCCTCATTCCGGCCACCCCTTGGCCCGTGGGCGGGTCGGAATGGATGCGCCGTGTTGCCAGCTCCCCGTAGAGCCTAGTCGTGCCTCGAACCGCTGCCCGAGCAGCGTTCCGATGAACTTCCGCCGTCGGATGGGTCACCGTCGGTGAAGCTCCGGCGTGCCGACGTGGCCAGCCTATTAGCCTAACTACCCCCCCTAGAGCCACTGCGAGGGGGCCCCATGCCTGGTCAAACCCCAATTAGGGGCTGGTCAGCGCGGGTTTAGCCTCTGGGTCACTGACCAGTGGGCCCCACTGGTCAGGTTTGACCTGGACCGGCTGGTTGACCTGCTGACGCAGGGATGACATCAGCCTGATGCAATAATAGTATTTCTGTTATAAAATAATTCCAGAAAATGCCTAAAACTTCTAAAAATCATAGAAAATAATCTGTAAGTCCAATGAAAATAATTTATATATCAAAAAGGATCAGAAAAATCCAAAGAATCTGATTATGGCATTTTTATGCATGTTTGAAAAAGTTAACAACACCAAATAGGCAAAATGATGAATAGGATAAATTTAATAATTAGTTTGGAGTAGGAAATTGGTACTTATTTGATTTCCACTTCAACTGTTATGACCAAACATTGGTCAATGCAAATCAGTACCTCAAAATACTAACTCCATACATGTTGGAACAATTTGTTTTTAGCTTCAGGTCGAATCAATTAAAAGGTTATCCGAAAAAATAACCGGCTTGAAGTGATGTTTGGATCCTAATTCAAACCAACTTCAACTTAAGAAATGATAACCACATTAGCCCTGCCACTTTTCATTTCATGACTTGAGCATGCATCATAGTGTTGCATTTCCGTGAAGTAACGTTGTCTTTCTTGTTTGCCGGTGTTGTTCCCTCTCGGTAAACGATGTTTCCGATGATGTGATCGTTGACATTGATGAAGACTCATTGCTATCTTCAGACGTGTCAGGCAAGCGAACCCCCCTTGAGCATATTGAAATAAACCCACTCTCTCGCTCCTGCTCTCTTTTACTGCATTAGGACAAACACGATTCAACTGTACATGTTATCAGTAGTTGAACCCATTCCTTTGCATGACCTCATTTTGTCACAGTAAATAGTTGAAACCACTTAGCATGAGTAGCAACTGCTTGAGCCTTGTTGTGCTTACTCATCCATGCTTGTTTACAATGCCTGCTATGCTTAGAGTCGTGTCGGGTCTGATCCATCTGGATGATGAATTAGAATGGTTGTGTTCATGTCCTACAGTGTGAGAGTAAAAGTGTGAATCCGATTTGGCAAAGGTAGCGATGAGAGGCCATGTAGGAGTACATGGTCGGTTGTCTCATTGGGACCGTCCTTAAGAACTGAGTTCTGTGTGTGTTATCCAAGACAAGATACTACCACACATTGGGATACTTAATTGACCCTCTCGTCTTATTAATCGCCTAGATCTCTGTCCACGAGTTGCAATTAGTTTCCGGTGTTTGTAGGAAAAGTGTTGGCTGCCGTGTTTAGCTCTGCCCGACGGGGTAGGCTTCACTATGGTAGATACACAGTGGCACGGTGTACCAAGTGGCACCCGGATGGTGGGCTTGGGAACCCTGCGCGCATCGTTTGGGGACGTAGATGAAACCTCGGCCGGACTTCCTTGCGGGTTCAGTCTCAAATAGGCGATAAACCTGGACTAGGGTCTTGTGTGGTTAACGGTCGTGGCCGACACCCATGCCAGTGCTTCCGCTTGAAGGTTGCCGAGATGCAATACGTGCATATGGGGCTAAGTGGTGGGAGCATGTGTGAAGAAGTATACCCCTGCAGGGTGATTTAATCTGTTCGAATAGCCGCGTCCTCGGTTATGGACTACTTGGAAACATTGCGTGGTACATAGACAATTTAAATGGATACTCTAAAACATGCAAGATAAGTGTGAGTGCTATGGAAGGCCTTCTCGTGGGGAGACGAGAGTGGATCCATAGTGGTGTATTGAATTGGTGAATATGTGGACTCGTGTGCGATATCCCAACTCAAAGAAAGAACTTGTAGTCGTAGTACAGGTTAGCCAAGAGTCAAAGCTGGCTTGCTGCAATCAAACCCCACAATCCTTTCATTGAAACATGATGCATATGTAGATAGTTCTGATGTAAGACTTGCTGAGTACCTTTGTACTCACGGTTGCTTTAATTATGTTTTTGCAGAGAAGGCTTAGACTCATTAAAGGGTTCTACGCGATGTGTTCGATGTTGCCGGAATAGCTTGGGAATCCCAGACACAGGTCTGGCTCCTTTGGTAGGGTCGTAGTAGCTTTTGAGGCTCTTCCAGCCACTTTAGTAGATGTCTGTACCCAGACATGAATTGCTTCCGCTTGTTGTTTGTATGACTTGAGTGTCGGGTCACGAGACCCCTGTTTGTAATATCATACTATGTTGATTCTTATGAGTCTTTAATAAATGCTGAAGTCATAGAGTTATGTTGTGATGCCATGTTGTATCTACACATATCGTGCATAATGTGTGTATGTTTGAAATGCATTATATGTGTGGGATTCGACACCTAGTTGTTTGTCTTTAGTAGTACTCTTTACAGGGAAATGCCTCTTTGTGATTCCATCGAGCCTTGGTAGTTTGCTACTGCTCGGAACACATTGATTGACCGGCATGTATCCTTCTTTGCTGCTGTGTCTGTCCCCTCGGGGAAATGTCATGCGGTGTAATGGAGTCCTTGTAGCTTGCTACGACTCGTCTACACACGCTGATGGCCGACACCTGCTTTGCTGGGTTATGTATGTCTGTCCCTGTACGGTTGTACCGCTGGGGTTTATAACTAGTCATGTCGACCCAGGTTCTTTGTCGTTTGAATGCTAGCAACATATTCATATACGTGAGCCAAAAGACGCAAACGGTCCCGGCCAAGGTAAGGTGGCAGCTATGGAGTTTACCGTGCGTGAGGCCGCAAAGTGATGTGATGTGTTACAGGCTAGGTTCTTATGACTCAGGATCGGGGTCCCGACAGCTTTGGTATCAGAGCTTGACTGCCTGTAGGATAACCAAGCCAATTTGGTCGATGTTGAGTCTAGCAACTCTTTAGTTATATAAGGGAATTGTTTGTGGAAGGGAGCGTAAGGCTCTTTTTACTCCTTTCCTTGTGTCATTCTTGTTCTGAGTCACCCTCTTCTTTGTTCTACGGGGTTTAAGAATTAGGCTTTCCCATCTATTCATTAGGATGACGAGTTACTATGTTGGAGACTTATAGGAAAGTTGATATCTTCAAGGATCAGTGTCTCCATAAGAATTCAATTGTTATGTTGTTAGTTTTCTTGCAGGTTGCCTCATATTTCATGCCCGTACAGCCGTTATGCTGTCCGAGTTTTCCAAAGTTTCCAAATAGTTTGATGCGATTGCAAATTCCTTCCTTTTTCCCAATGTCTTTTGTCCGGACAAAGCACACTAATAATTGTGTTGAGGTACTTTATTACCTCGATGTTTTGAAGAAGTATTAGGAAAACATGTTACTCCGAAAACTACCCAATAGTCTAGATGTGTGGTATGTCTTCCAGTGTGATAGTTCTGGCCATCATCTTCGAAAAAAAACATCACGTGATGTTAAATAGCTTGTAGGTACTCTATTTCTGGGTTCCTGAATCCAATGATCATTCTGCTTATCTCTGTTGATAGTGTTGCTAGTTCCTCTAGAATGATTAGTAACCTTGTTGTAATCCTCAAGGTGCGTGGTATATCATTCTTCCAATACCATGGACCATCTCTGTAAAAAGTCCTTCGTGAACTAAAGATCATAATAAGAGTGCTCGTGATGAGTTCTCCACTCCATATTGTGATTCTGCCTACTCCGCTCTTCTGCATGGGTTATCTGGAAGAATTATGTTGAACTCTTTCGACATTCTAATCCATGCATCCATAACTCAAGAAATCATGTGCTCTTGAGTTGGCCCTATCTAGTTGTATTCTGACCTTCATCCATGAGAGGATAGTCAATAATAGTTGTGCATTCGTGTCATTAATGCCTTTTATTTCGTGGTCTGTCAAGTTGTTCTATTCTCGAATGACTCGGAGAAGCAAACTCCAGTACCTCATCCATTTCTTGGATTGGGTCAAAGTAGTTGTAATCCGCAGATCAAAATGCCAATCTGGGTTTAGTTCTGTTCTATCCTGGAGTATTATCTTCTTTTGTCAAGAATGTCGTGAGAATTGCACCATCTCTTATGAGCTCTTGATGTAGTGATACTTTTCGCTATCATTGTTCATTCCTCGGTTTTCGTGTTGGTTGTAACCGGAATATCGACAAGTGAACCATGATGTGTGAAATGAATACTCCTAGCAATGCCTTTGTTTAGTAGTTAATGGACAATAAATTCATTCTTATGGTGATGGTGATTGAATCGTCATCCTAAGATTGACCGTGCTACCTAGTCCATGGTTCATGGAGCACTTTTCGATCAATGAGTTAGGATTTTGTCAATCCCTCGTTCTATTGATCACATCATCTTGCCCTGAAAAGCGAGATTGTTCCCGAGCTTAATAATATATCGGTGGTTCGTGATTTTCTGAATATCTTCTCGGAAGTATTACCAGGTTGTTTCCTGACTGTTATGATAGAGCTCGTGATCAAGTTGGTTTTTCTATAAACCAACCCCTTCTCCAAGAATCTGTATTGGATACCCCGAGCTAGTTCGTTAAGCTAAACAACAACTTGGAGAGTTGGAAGATAAAAGCTTCGCCTAAACTCAACTCATTTAAAAGGGATATCTTTCTATTGTGTGAGTCTGAAGAAAGATGATATTTTCATCGGTTGATTCGAGTGATCAATTGTTGCATATATTATCTTGTTCAGTTTTGATTTGAGCATGGGCTATCGTCAAATCAAACTTAGAACCAAAGATTTTCGTAGTGGTGTTTTTCTCATGGATTTCTCTGAGCATACACCATTATACTCTTTGATCTGACCAATGCTATTATCTTGCTCACATAGTTATGGAAATCCATTTATATGGGTATCTTGATGAATTGTTGTTGAGCCCATCGGCAACATTTTCATTTGTTCCATGATTTATGTTGAACATTAAGTTAGTGCTGGAAACTTTGTAGACATTGTCTTTGTGTCTCGTGCACGAGGTATATGTTAGGTGTAAGAAGTGACTTCCTCTAATTCATGTGCATCTGATGCAAGTTGTCGCCGTGAATTCGAGAAAAGTTAATTTGTTTCTTCGGAATCATCCCAAGTCAGTCATGCAAGTGCGAAGTATTCTATGGTTTGATAGACTGATCATCTTCACTCCATATGTATCTCCTAGCACACCAAGCCATTGATTGATTTGTTTAAGGAAAAGAAGGTTAGTGCCATTCCTGAAGGTACCAGACGGACTTGCACATGGCTTCGTCATCCACAATGATGGTTCCCAAACTAGAACGCGGTAGTGTTTTGTTGTAAGATTTTTCATGTGGTCATCATTGTCTTGGGTAGTGTGTTCACGTGGGTCTTGCGATCCAGCTCATGTTTTGGAGTTGTCTTCCATAGTTCATTTCCTGAGAATCATGCAACGTTATCTCGTCGATTTGTGTTGAAAACTTTCTTTTCAGACATGCTGAGTCTAAAGCTTCGTGTCACTAATCGGAGCTGAATCTCATGCAGTTATAATGGTTGGAACTTTCCCAAGAATTATAATATTGGTCTCTATGTAACCCGGTAAAGTGGTGAAATGGCTAACACACCTAGCCGGAAGACTTGATATTACAATATCTTGCATCAGCAATCTTAGCCATCTCCCCGTGAGGTTCTGGATGACTTATTTTGGAAGTTGTTCCTCATGGACTTCCTTTGATGCCCGAATTCCGACCTATATTTGATGTGCTAGATATAAAGCATGACTTATAATTGGGTTGTGCTAGTACATCAAGGAGAACATTAGAAGCGGAGTGCTAAATGTCTCTCGGTCGATCAACCAGATTTCGTTCCCTTGGCACAGCTAAGGTGAAATCTGAGGAGGTGTTGTCTTCCTTTGCATCTGCATCCTCCATCTCTGTTCATAATGGTAGTATGTTGTGTCACCAGGATCTTTGGCATGGATGTTGGTAAACCTTGATGAATATGGAAATGCTCAAGTTCTTGAGAGCACGCTCAGACACTAGGTTATACCCTCGGCAATACTTGGAATGTGCTTTCCGTTCGCCGAGTTGTTCTATAACTCTAGTTTCTTTTCAACTGAGTATGCCATTCTTTCAAATTCCTCCAACAATTAGTTGTGAATTGCCTTACCCTGGTATGAAGAGTTTCAATGATCTTAGGAACAAAAGTAATTCTTTTTGCCACTTGAGGGAATAACTCTAAGAGTCACCTTCCTAAGGTGCCCCATTATGGTATGAAGGGTAACATAATCCTCGCTACTTTGAAAAAACCTCATCACCATCTATCTTACGTGTGGATTTGTTGCCTACCGATTGAACCTTTGTCTTATGCCTCACTTCCTCGTTTCTGTCATGAGTGTTTTGTTTCAGCTCAAGGGACGTCTTTATGTCTCATTCTATGAGTTGATCTTGAGTTGCTCGATCTTCGAGGAGATCGAATCTTTTGTCGTCTCTCTGTTCTTTTGTCGTCAAGCTAGATGAAGACCTCAAGGACAAAGATGTCAAGATCAACATGGTACGATGAATCAACATCCTCGAGAGAAGCAAATAGATCGTGAAGATTGTGATAGTTTAGTGTCCCCTCTTCCTCCTCCCGACTACGCCTGAATCTCGGGACGAGATTCTTGTTTAGTGGGGGTGAGTTGTCACAGCCCTAGACCTAGAATTGTTTGTCTTTGCATCTCATACATGCATTCCTATTTTTTTTTCTTTTGGAAATGAAATGAGAAGTGATCAAGGCTCATCATTTAAATTTTTGTCAATCAAGCAACATAAATATTGCTTCAAATTGATTCAAGAAAATGTCCCTGATTTCTAATAAAGTATTGAGCTGAGTAAAAATTCAAATAAGTATTTTTTGAAAACAAAGAAACATTTTATCTTGGCTTGTTGAATCAATCAAACAATTAGTTTAATTAGAATTATATTTTCTAAATATAATATTTAGTTTCATATACTCTGAAAATATTTATGTGGCATTGGACAATTATGTTATGTCACATAAATATGTCATTAGGATTTTATAAAATGTTTGATTTTATTTTCAATTCAAACACAAATGTCAAAAAACAAATAAAAGCAGAAAAAGAAAAGAAGAAGAAGGAGATTACCTGGCTTACCTGTCGCCTGGCCCAGCCCACCAGGGGCAGAGCCGTCTTCCTCCTCTCGCCAGAGCAGACAGGCAGCTCGGTGTCGAGCATGCATGCGCCTCGGCCACCTCCTCCCGCGCCCCCGAGCTTATCTCCTCGCCTGTAGACACCCCTAGACCCCTCGAGCTCATCCCCCTCTGTGGTCTCTTCCCTCCCCATCTCTATGGTTCTCTCTTCCCCCGGATCCCAGCGAGGCCGTCGTCGCCGTCCGTCGCAGTCGTAGCCTCCGGCCTCCCCTCGCCTCTCCAAGAAGCTCAGAAGGATGGCCTCGTCGCCCTGCTCCTCCTTGCCAAAGGAATCGAGAACGAAGGCCTCAGAGAATCGCTACACTCGTCGTCTCCACCTCCGGCCACCGAAGGCCGCCGGCCCCGATTCGCGACGTCCAGAGCGGCCCCGAGCCCATCGAGCTTCCCATGAGCCTTCCCGTGAGCTTCTCCGTCGTTTCGCCCATTTTCCCGTTCCGTTCCACGCCCCTAGCGCAGCCCCACGATGGTCGACTCCGGCCATCGCGTGAGCTCGTCGCTGGCCTCATTCCGGCCACCCCTTGGCCTGTGGGCGGGTCGGAATGGATGCGGCGTGTTGCCAGATCCCCGTAGAGCCTAGTCGTGCGTCGAACCGTTGCCCGAGCAGCGTTCCGACGAACTTCCGCCGTCGGATGGGTCACCGCCGGTGAAGCTCTGGCGTGCCGATTTGGCCAACCTATTAGCCTAACTAACCCCCCTTAGAGCCACTGCCAGAGGGCCCCATGCCTGGTCAATTCCCAATTAGGGGCTGGTGAGCACGGGTTTAGCCTCTGGGTCAATGACCAGTGGGCCCCACTGGTCAGGTTTGACCTGGACCGGCTGGTTGACCTGCTGACGCAGGGATGACATCAGCCTGATGCAATAATAGTATTTCTGTTTATAAAATAATTCCAGAAAATGCCTAAAACTTCTAAAAATCATAGAAAATAATGTGTAAGTCCAATGAAAATAATTTATATATGAAAAAGGATCAGAAAAATGCAAAGAATCTGATTATGGCATTTTCATGCATGTTTGAAAAAGTTAACAACACCAAATAGGAAAAATGATGAATAGGGTAAATTTAGTAATTAGTTTGGAGTAGGAAATTGGTACTTATTTGATTTCCACTTCAACTGTTATGACCAAACATTGGTCAATGCAAATCAGTACCTCAAAATACTAACTCCATACATGTTGGAACAATTTGTTTTGAGCTTCAGGTCGAATCAATTAAAAGGGTATCCGGAAAAATAACCGGCTTGAAGTGATGTTTGGATCCTAATTCAAACCAACTTCAACTTAAGAAATGATAACCACATTAGCCCTGCCACTTTTCATTTCATGACTTGAGTATGCATCATAGTGTTGCATTTCCGTCAAGTAACGTTGTCTTTCTTGTTTGCCGGTGTTGTTCCCTCTCGGTAAACGATGTTTCCGACGATGTGATCGTTGACATTGATGAAGACTCATTGCTATCTTCAGACGTGTCAGGCAAGCGAACCCCCCATGAGCATATTGAAATAAACCCACTCTCTCGCTCCTGCTCTCTTTTACTGCATTAGGACAAACATGATTCAACTGTACATGTTAGCGGTAGTTGAACCCATTCCTTTGCATGACCTGATTTTGTCACAGTAAATAGTTGAAAGCACATAGCATGAGTAACAACTGCTTGAGCCTTGTTGTGCTTACTCATCCATGCTTGTTTACAATGCCTGCTATGCTTAGAGTCGTGTCGGGTCTGATCCATCTGGATGATGAATTAGAATGGTAGTGTTCATGTCCTATAGTGTGAGAGTAAAAGTGTGAATCCGATTTGGCAAAGGTAGTGATGAGAGGCCATGTAGGAGTACATGGTGGGTTGTCACATTGGGATCATCCTTAAGAACTGAGTTCTGTGTGTGTTATCCAAGACAATATACTACCACACAATTGGATACTTAATTAAACCTCTCGTCTTATTAATCGCCTAGATCTCTGTCCAGGAGTTGCAATGAGTTTCTGGTGTTTGTAGGAAAAGTGTTGGCGGCCGTGTTTAGCTCTGCCCGACGGGGTAGGCTTCACTACGGTAGATACACAGTGGCACGGTGTACCAAGTGGCACCCGGATGGTGGGCTTGGGAACCCTGCGTGCATCGTTTGGGGCCGTAGAGGAAACCTCGGCCGGACTTCCTTGCGGGTTCAGTCTCAAATAGGCGATAAACCTGGACTAGGGTCTTGTGTGGTTAACGGTCGTGGCCGACACCCACGCCAGTGCTTCCGCTTGAAGGTTGCCGAGATGCAATACGTGCATATGGGGCTAAGTGGTGGGAGCATGTGTGAAGAAGTATACCCCTGCAGGGTGATTTAATCTGTTCGAATAGCCGCGTCCTCGGTTATGGACTACTTGGAAACATTGCGTGGTACATAGACAATTTAAATGGATACTCTAAAACATGCAAGATAAGTGTGAGTGCTATGGAAGGCCTTCTCGTGGGGAGACGAGAGTGGATCCATAGTGGTGTATTGAATTGGTGAATATGTGGACTCGTGTGCGATATCCCACCTCAAAGAAAGAACTTGTAGTCGTAGTACAGGTTAGCCAAGAGTCAAAGCTGGCTTGCTGCAATCAAACCCCACAATCCTTTCATTGAAACATGATGCATATGTAGATAGTTCTGATGTAAGACTTGTTGAGTACCTTTGTACTCACGGTTGCTTTAATTATGTTTTTGCAGAGAAGTCTTAGAATCATTAAAGGGTTCTACGCGATGTGTTCGATGTTGACCGGAATAGCTTGGTAATCCCATACAGAGGTCTGGCTCCTTTGGTAGGGTCGTAGTAGCTTTTCAGGCTCTTCCAGCCACTTTTAGTAGATGTGTGTACCCAGACATGAATTGCTTCCGCTTGTTGTTTGTATGACTTGAGTGTCGGGTCACGAGACCCCTGTTTGTAATATCATACTATGTTGATTCTTATGAGTCTTTAATAAATGCTTAAGTCATAGAGTTATGTTGTGATGCCATGTTGTATCTACACATATCGTGCATAATGTGTGTATGTTTGAAATGCATTATATGTGTGGGATTCGACACCTAGTTGTTTGCCTTTAGTAGTACTCTTTACAGGGAAATGCCTCTTTGTGATTCCATCGAGCCTTGGTAGTTTGCTACTGCTCAGAACACATTGATTGACCGACATGTATCCTTCTTTGCTGCTGTGTCTGTCCCCTCGGGGAAATGTCACGCGGTGTAATGGAGTCCTTGTAGCTTGCTACGACTCGTCTACACACGCTGATGGCCGACACCTGCTTTGCTGGGTTATGTATGCCTGTCCCTGTACGGTTGTACCGCTGGGGTTTATAACTAGTCATGTCGACCCGGGTTCTTTGTCGTTTGAACGCTAGCAACATATTCATATACGTGAGCCAAAAGACGCAAACAGTCCCGGCCAAGGTAAGGTGGAAGCCGTGGAGTTTACCGTGCGTGAGGCCGCAAAGTGATGTGATGTGTTACAGGCTAGGTTCTTATGACTCAGGATCGGGGTCCTGACAATATGAGAATGCCAAGTTGTTCAAAGAAAAGGTTAAGAGGTGGCATGATAAGAGGATACAAAAGCGCGAGTTCAGTGTAGGTGATTATGTCTTGCTATATAACTGTCGTTTAAGATTCTTTGCAGGCAAGCTTCTCTCTAAATGGGAAGGTCCCTATGTTGTTGAGGAAGTATATCGTTCCGGTGCTATCAAGATCAACAACACGGAAGGTAATTGTCCGAGAGTGGCAAATGGGCAGAGAATCAAGCATTATATCTCAGGTACTTCCATAAATGTTGAGAGCAATATTATCAATACCATAACTCTGGAAGAATACCTAAGGGACATTTATCAGCCTGTTTGAGACTCCGAAAATGAAGAGGTATGTGATTCGGTAAGAAAACAGAGTCCAGAACTTTTCCAATAGGAAATTTTCTCCGTTTTGGAATATTTCAAAAATACAAAAATTGGAAGTAGTCCGGAAAGTGCGCGAGGAGTCGACAAGCCTGCACGGCGCGGGCCCACCCCCTGGCTGCGCCCTGAGGGCTTGTGGCCACCTCGTGCGCCTCCCGGACTCCGTTTTCGTGCAGGGTACTCCTTCTGGTCTGGAAAAAATCATTATATATACTCCCGTTTGGTCTGACTCCTGCATCATGCAGATTTCCTCTGCTTTTCGTTTTGAGCCTGTTTCTGTTGCAGATCTTGATCGCGATGACTTATCCAAAAGCTCCAAAGGAAAAGATCTTCAAGAAGTCATCAATCCCTACCTCAAGGGAGTGCCGAAACACCCTCAATCTATCGAGATGCGTGAGGGGATGTTGCACATCCGTGATGTTGAGGGGCCCAAGAAGACCGGAAGCATGGAGACGAGGCTCGAATCAATGGAGCAACAAGTCTTCTAGTGCCAAGGGATGGTGGAGCGTGGCCTCAACGCCAACCACATGATGATCACGGAGTTCACCATCAAGCACATGATTGATGCCAATGACATTGGGAAACACCTCTCTAGGCTCTATGATAGGATTGATCAACTCCACGGCCAGATCTATGACCTGTAGAACCAAAACTGTGACTATGAGTATAGATTTAAATCAATACGGTTGGCTGCAGATTTGTGGATTCCGGAGACTCATTCATCTTTCCATGATGGAGCGCCTATGCCTTGGAAGACAGAGGATCAAGCCAATGTTGCAACAACTCTGCCACCATCACCACCAAATGAATACAACTGAGCACTGGTATGGGCAATCCCCTTGGCTTGTGCCAAGCTTGGGGAAGTTTCCCCTGTATCGTATCATCATCACATCTTTTGCCTTTACCTTTGTTTTAGTTTTTCTTTTCAGTTTTCTCTTTCTCTAGTAGAATAAAAGTCTTAGTGTTTTAGTCTTGAGTTTTGCTTTGTGTCACCCCCGATGTATTCGAGCTCGTGATCCATATAATAAAGAGTGTCTTAGTTGAAGGGCTTTGCCTCTTGCCATGATCAAAAGAGTGAGAATAGAACAAAAGCATGAAAGATCATGTAATGATCTTATGGGAAGTGATGGCTTCACAGATAAAAAGAATGAGGATTGAAACTTGTTGAGGGTAGGCAAACGTAGACCTTGGTCATTTTTGCAATTAATAGGAAGTGATAAAGAAGGAGACGTTCACATATAAATATATCATCTCTGACACGATCTATGATTGTGAACACTCACTAAACTATTGCTTGCTTAGAAGTAGATGTTGGAAAAGGAAGACAACATAATGAATTGTGTTTGCTTGGCTCCAAACAATGTTATATGATTAGAGATCCCTTATGATGTGACGATTGCTTCCACCTCACAATAGCCAAACCTCCTGCACTAAGTAGAGATACTACTTGTGCATCCATAAACCTTCAAACCAGTTTTGCCATGAGTGTCCACCATACCTACCTATGGATTGAATAAGATCCCTCAAGTAAGTTTTCATCGGTGCAAGCAATAAAAATTGCTCTCTAATATGTATGATCTATTAGTGTGTGGAAAATAAGCTTTGTACGAATCTGTGATGAGGAAGACATAAAAGCGACAGACTTCATAATAAAGTCCTTTATCACAGGGGGCAATATAAAGTGACATTCCTCCGCACTAAGAGGACACACATCCAAACCTCAAAAGCGCATGACAACCTCAGCTTCCCTCTGCGAAGGGCCTCTCTTGTACCTTTACTTTTTGCCCTTGAAAGAGTCATGGTGATCGTCACCAATTCCTTATCTCGCCTTTATCTTGGCTAACGTCATATGCTTGGGAAAGATCTATATTCATATGTCAACTTGGAAGTAAGTATTCATGAATTATTATTGTTTACATTACCCTTTAGGTAAGCAGTTGGGAGGAAAAACTGTAAGCCCGTATCTTTCTCTGTGTCCAGCTAAAACTTTGATCTCATGAGTACCACGTGAGTTGTAGCAATTGTAGAGAACGAAAGAATGATTGAGTATGTGGATTTGCTTTACAATCTCTTATTTGACTCTTTCTGATGTTGTGATAAATTGCAATTCCTTCAATGACTAAAGGCAATCGGTTGTTACTTCTTGGTAAGGTTCTTGATCCATGCTTTACTTTGTGAAGGAATTATCACTTTAGCATGAGAGACTATATGTTGGTATTGCTGTTCTGAGCTTGATCATGATGAATGCATGTTCGTATCTTGTTTTGTCGACACATCTCTCCCTAAACATGTGGACATATTTATTGAGCTAGGCTTTCGCTTGAGGACAAGCGAGGTCTAAGATTGGGGGAGTTGATACGTCCATTTTGCATCATGTTTTCATGTTAATATTTATCGCTTCTTGGGATGTTATTTCACTTCACGGTACAATCTTATGCCTTTTCTCTCTTATTTTGCAAGGTTTACACGAAGAGGGAGAATGTCGGCAACTGGAATTCTGGCCTGAAAGTGGAGCAAGTTTGAGATACCTATTCTGCGCAACTCTAAACGCTGTAAAAATCAATGAGGATTTTTCTCCTGATTTATCAAAAATACTTGGCCGAAGAAGCGCTAGAGGGGCGCCAAGGGGTGGCCACAAGCCTGCACGGCGTGGCCACCCCCAGGCCGCGCCATGGGGGCTTGTGGGCACCCAACTGGCCCACTTGCCCCCCTCTTTTGCTATATGGAGGGTTTTGTCCAGGAAAAAGTCAAGGAGGAGCTTTTTCATGGTTTTGCCGCCGCCACGAGGCGGAACTTGAGCAGAACCAATCTAGAGCTCTGGCAGGACGATCCTGTCGGGGAAACTTCCCTCCCGGAGGGGGAAATCATCGCCATTGTCATCACCAACACTCATCTCATCGGAGGGGACTTGTCACCATCAACATCTTCATGAGCACCATCTCCTCTCCAAACCCTAGTTCATCTCTTGTAACCAATCTCCGTCTCGCGACTCCGATTGGTACTTGTAAGGTTGCTAGTAGTGTAGATTACTCTTTGTAGTTGATGCTAGTTGGATTACTTGGTGGAAGAGTTTATGTTCAGATCCTTGATGCTACTCATTACCTCTCTGGTCATGAATATGATTATGCTTTGTGAGTAGTTACTTTTGTTCCCGAGGACATGGGATAAGTCATGCTAATAGTAGTCATGTGAATTTGGTATTCGTTCGGTAATTTGATATGTTGTATGTTGTTTTTCCTCTAGTGGTGTTATGTGAACGTCGACTACATAACACTTCACCATTATTTGGGCCTAGAGGAAGGCATTGGGAAGTACTAAATAGATGATGGGTTGCTAGAGTGACAGAAGCTTAAACCCTAGTTTATGCGTTGCTTCGTAAGGGGCTGATTTGGATCCACTAGTTTAATGCTATGGTTAGACTTTGTCTTAATTCTTATTTTGTAGTTGCGGATGCTTGCGAGAGGGGTTAATCATAAGTGGGATGCTTGTCCAAGTAAGGGCAGTACCCAAGCGCCGGTCCACCCACATATCAAACTATCAAAGTAACAAACGCGAATCATATGAACATGATGAAAACTAGCATGATAGAAATTACCGTGTGTCCTCGGGAGCGTTTTTCCTCCGATAAGACTTTGTCCAGGCTTGTCCCTTGCTACAAAAGGGATTGGGACACTTTGCTGCACCGTTGCTACTTTTGTTACTTGTTGCTTGCTACGAATTATCTCACCACACAATCCCTTGTTACCGACAATTTCACTGCCTGCAGATTTTACCTTGCTGAAAACCACTTGTCAGATCCTTCTGCTCCTCGCTGGGTTTGACACTCTTACTTATCGAAAGGACTATGGTTGATCCCCTATACTTGTGGGTCATCAAGACTCTTTTCTGGCGCCGTTTCCGGGGAGTGAAGCGCCTTTGGTAAATGGAACTTGGTAAGGAAACATTCATATAGTCTGCTGAAATTTATTGTCACTTGTCACTATGGATACTAATACTTTGAGGGGCTTGTTCGGGGTATCTTCACCTCGAACAGAAGCACAGAGAGTTACTCCTCAACCTGCTGCACCTACTGAAAATATTTGCTTTGAATTTCCTTCGGGTATGCTTGAGAAACTGCTGGCTAATACTTTTACACGAGATGGAACATCGCATCCAGACTTGCATCTAATCTATGTAGATGAAGTTTGTAGTTTATTTATGCTTGCAGGTTTGCCTGAGGATGAGGTCAAGAAGAAGGTCTTTCCTTTATCTTTGAAGGATAAGGCGTTGACAAGGTATAGGCTATGTGATTATACTAGATCATGGGACTAAAATCGGTTGAAATTGGAATTTCATCAAAAGTTTTATCCTATGTATTTAGTACATCGTGATCAGAATTATATTTATAATTTTTGGCCTCATGACAGAGAAAGCATCGCTCAAGATTAGGGGAGGCTTAAATCAATGTTATATTCATGCCCCAATCATGAGCTCTCGAGAGAAATTATCATTCAAAACTTCTATGCTCGGCTTTCTCATGATGATCGCACCATGCTTGACACTTCTTGTACCGGTTGCTTTATGAAGAGAGATATTGACTTCAAATGGAATTTGTTGGAGAGAATTAAACGCAACTATGAAGATTGGGTGCTTGAAGAAGGTAAGGAGTCAGGTATGAATTTCACTTTTGATTGCGTTAAATCCTTTGTTGAGGCAAATACTTTTTGTGACTTTAGCACTAAGTATTGACTTGACTCTGAGATAGTAGCTTCATTGTGTGACTCTTTTGCTGCCCATATTGATCTCCCCAAACAGAAGTGGTTTAAATATCATCCTCCATTAGAAGTCAATGTAGTTAAACCCACTCCAGTTGAAGAGAGAGTCATTGCCTATAATGATCCCGTGGTTCCCAATGCTTACATTGAGAAACGACATTTCCCTGTTAGGATAAAGGATCATTCTAAAGCTTCAAATGTGATACGTAGAGGCTATATTAGAACACCTACACCCCCTGAGCAAATTATAGTTGAACCTAGCATTGCTATTATCAAGGATCTTCTGTCTGAAGAAGTTGAGGGACATAATATTCACTTCTGTGAAGATGCTGCTAGAATTGCTAAACCTCACGTTAGAGACAAACATAGGCGTGTTGTTGGCATGCCCGTGGTTTCTGTTAAGATAGGAGATCATTGTTATCATGGTTTATGTGACGTGGGTGCTAGTGTTAGGGCAATACCTCAATCCTTATACGATGGAATCAAAGATGAGATTGCACCTGTTGAGATAGAGCCTATTGATGTCACTATTCAGCTTGTTAATAAAGATACTATCTGCCGTGTGGGAATTGTTAAGGATGTTGAAGTCTTGTGTGGTAAGATGAAGTATCCTGCTGATTTCCTCGTTCTTGCTACCATACAAGATAGCTTATGTCCCATCATATTTGGCAGACCCTTCCTCAATACCGTCAATGTCATATTGACTGTGAGAAGCAAACTGTCACAGTTGGCTTTGAAGGTGTGTCACATGAGTTCATTTTCTCCATGTTTGGTAGACAACCTCATGAAAAGGAGTTGCCTAGTAAGGATGAAACTATTGCCTTAGCTTCTATTGCCGTGCCTCCTACTGATCCCTTAGAGCAATACTTGCTTGAGCATGAAAATGATATGCATATGGATGAAAGGGATGAGATAGATAGAGTTGTCTTAGAACAATATCCTATCCTTAAGAATAACTTGCCTGTTGAACTACTTGGGGATCCACCTCCATCAAAGGGTGATCCTGTGTTCGAGCTTAAATAGTTGCCTGATACTCTTAAGTATGCCTATCTTGATGAAAAAGAGATATATCCTGTTATTATTCGTGCTAGCCTCTCGGAGCATGAAGAAAATAAGTCACTAAAAACTCTAAGGAAGCACCGTGCTGCTATTGGATATACTCTTGATGATCTTAAGGGCATTAGTCCCACTCTATGCCAGCACAAGATCAAAACTGATCCTGAATTCAAACCAGTTGCTGATCATCAAAGGAGATTAAATCCTAAGATGAAAGAATTAGTAAGAAAAGAAATACTAAAGCCCCTGGAAGCAGGTATTATCTATCCTATTGCTCATAGCGATTGGGTGAGTCTGGTGCATTGCGTCCCTAAGAAGGGAGGCATTACCGTTGTCCCTAATGATAAGGATGAATTGATCCCACAGAGGATTATTACTGGCTATAGGATGGTGATCGATTTCAGGAAACTGAATAAAGCCACTAGGAAAGATCATTACCCTCTGCCTTTTATCGACCAAATGCTAGAAAGGCTGTCTAAACACACACACTTCTGCTTTCTACATGGTTATTCTGGTTTCTCCCAAATAACAGTTGCACAATCTGATCAGGAGAAAACCACTTTCACCTGCCCTTTTGGTACCTTTGCTTATAGACGTATGCCTTTTGGCTTATGTAATGCACCTGCCACCTTTCAAAGATGTATGATGGCTATATTCTCTGACTTTTGTGAAAAGATTGTCGAGGTTTTCATGGATGACTTTTTCGTTTACGGGTCTTCCTTTGATGATTGCCTCGGCAACCTTGATCGAGTCTTAGAGAGATGTAAAGGCACCAATATTGTCTTGAATTGGGAGAAGCGCCACTTTATGGTTAATGAAGGCATCGTCTTAGGACATATAATTTCCGAAAGAGGTTTTGAAGTCGATAAGGCTAAGGTTGATGCAATCGAGAAAATGCCATACCCCACAGATATCAAAGGTATAAGAAGTTTCCTTGGTCATGTTGGTTTCTATAGAAGGTTCATTAAAGACTTCTCTAAGATTTCTAGGCCTCTTACCAATCTCTTGCAAAAAGATATTCCTTTTGTTTTTGACGATGATTGTGACTAAGCCTTCGGAATACTTAAGAGGGCTTTGATAACTGCACCTATTGTTGAACCACCTGATTGGAACTTGCCTTTTGAGATCATGTGTGAGGATAGTGATTATGCTGTTGGTGCTGTTCTAGGGCAAATAGTTGACAAGAAGTTGAATGTTATTCACTTTGCTAGTAAAACTCTAGACAGTGCCCTGAGAAACTATGCTACTACGGTGAAGGAATTTTTAGCAGTCGGGTTTAGATGTGAAAAGTTAAGGTCTTACATAGTTGATTCCAAAGTCACTATTCACACTGATCATGCTGCTATTAAGTACCTCATGGAGAAGAAGGACGCTAAACCTAGACTTATCACATGGGTTCTCTTGCTACAAGAATTTGATTTGCACGTTGTCGACAGAAAGGGTGCTGACAACCCAGTAGCAGATAACTTGTCTAGGTTGGAGAACGTTCTTGATGACCCACAACCTATTGATGATAGCTTTCTCGATGAGCAACTGAATGTGATCAATGCTTCACGTAGTGCACCGTGGTATGCTGCTTATGTAAAATATATCGTTGCCAAATATATAGCACCTAGTTTCACGTACCAGCAAAAGAAGAAATTCTTCTTTGACTTGAGACACTACTTTTGGGATGATCCTCACCTTTATAAGGAAGGAGTAGATTGCGTTATTAGACGTTGTGTACCTGAACATGAACAGGGACAGATCCTATAGAAGTGTCACTCCGAGGCCTACGGAGGACACCATGCGGGAGATAGAACTGCACACAAGGTATTGCAATCAGGTTTCTATTGGCCCACTCTCTTCAAGGATTCCCGTAAGTTTGTCTTGTCCTATGACGAATGTCAAAGAATAGGTAATATTAGCAAACGTCAGGAAATGCCTATGAACTATTCACTTGTCATTGAACCATTTGATGTTTGGGGCATTGATTATATGGGACCTTTTCCAAAATCCAATGGGTATACTCACATCCTAGTTGTTGTTGATTACGTCACTAAGTGGGTAGAAGCTATCCCCACTAGTAGTGCTGATCACAACACCTCTATAAGGATGCTTAAAGAAGTCATCTTCCCTAGATTTGGAGTCCCTAGATATCTAATGACCGACGGTGGTTCACACTTCATTCATGGTGCTTTCCGTAAAACGCTTGCTAATTACGATGTCAACCATAGAATTGCGTCTCCCTATCACCCCCAGTCCAGTGGTCAAGTTGAGCTAAGCAACAGAGAGATTAAACTAATTCTTCAAAAGACTGTCAACAGGTCTAGAAAGAATTGGTCTAAGAAGCTCGATGACGCACTGTGGGCTTATAGAACTGCCTATAAGAATCCTATGGGCATGTCTCTGTACAAAATGGTGTACGGTAAAGCATGTCATTTACCTCTTGATCTAGAGCATAAAGCTTATTGGGCAATCAAAGAGCTCAACTTTGATTTCAAACTTGTCGGTGAGAATAGGTTATTTGATATTAGCTCGCTTGATGAATGGAGAACTCAGGCATATGAGAATGCCAAGTTGTTCAAGGAAAAGGTTAAGAGGTGGCACGATAAGAGGATACAAAAGCGTGAGTTCAATGTAGGTGATTCTTTCTTGCTATATAACTCTCGTTTAAGATTCTTTGCAGGCAAGCTTCTCTCTAAATGGGAAGGTCCCTATGTTGTTGAGCAAGTATATCGTTCCGGTACTATCAAGATCAACAACACGGAAGGTAATTGTCCGAGAGTGGTAAATGGGCAGAGAATCAAGCATTATATCTCAGGTACTCCCATAAATGTTGAGAGCAATATTATCAATAACATAACTTCGGAAGAATACCTAAGGGTCGTTTATCAGCCTGTTGTAGACTCCGAAAATGATGAGGTATGTGATTCGGTAAGAAAACAGAGTCCAAAACTTTTCAAATAGGAAATTTTCTCCGTTTTTGAATATTTAAAAAAATACATAATTTGGAAGTTGTCCGGAAAGTGCACGAGGAGGCGACAAGCCTACACGGCGCGGGCCCACCCCCTGGCCGCGCCGTGAGGGCTTGCAGCCACGTCGTGCGCCTCCCGAACTCCGTTTTCGTGCAGGGTACTCCTTCTGGTCCGGAAAAAAATCATTATATATACTTCCGTTTGTTCTGACCCCTGCATCACGCAGATTTCTTCTGTTTTTCGTTTCGAGCCTGTTTTCTTCCGCAGATCTAGGTCAAGATGTCTCCTCAGGATTCAGAGGGGGAGAGCTATGTGGCTGATTACCTTGCTAACCCCAAGGTCCATGGGGACTTTGATCCTTATGGCTGGACCTCTGATGAGGAAGAAGATTATGATCCCAAGGGGAAGGAACAAACGAGTTCCGATGAAAAGGAGGCTCCTCTACGTCAACCTGGACGCGTGCATGTGGAGTTCAAGAAGTCGAGGCGCCCTGACTCAAGGAAGAAGCCTAAGACCTTGTTTATCCCTTCTCGTTTCTTGCAGGAGAGTAAGCAGGAATTATGCCAAATGGTGATGAAGCTTGAAGAGGAAAATGATGATTTGAGGGAGCAGAATTTTATGCTCTAGTGGAAATTAAACAAGCTCAAGGCCTCTTAAACAATTCCGCCACCATCACCACCAAAGGAAGACAACTGAGCATTGGTATGGGCAATCCCCTTGGCTTGTGCCAAGCTTGGGGGAGTTTCCCCCGTATCGTATCACCATCACATCTTTTTCCCTTACCTTTGTTTTAGTTTTCCTTTTCAGTTTTCTCTTTCTCTAGTAGATTAAAAGTCTTAGTGGTTTAGTCTTGAGTTTTGTTTTGTGTCACCCCCAATGTATTCAAGGTCGCGAGCCATATAATGAAGAGTGTCTTAGTTGAAGGGCTTTGCCTCTTGCCATGATCAAAAGAGTGAGAATAGAACAAAAGCAGGAAAGATCATGTAGTGATCTTATGGGAAGTGATGGCTTCACATATAAAAAGAATGAGGATTGAAACTTGTTGAGGGTAGGCAAACGTAGACCTTGGTCATGGTTGCAATTAATAGGAAGTGATAAAGAAGGAGAGGTTCACATATAAATATATCATCTCTGACACTATCTACGATTGTGAACACTCGCTAAACTATTGCATGCCTAGAAGTAGATGTTGGACAAGGAAGACAACATAATGAATTGTGTTTGCTTGGCTCCGAACAATGTTATATGATTAGATATCCCTTATCATGTGACGATTGCTTCCACCTCATATTAGCCAAAACTCTCGCACTAAGTAGAGATACTACTTGTGCATCCACAAACCTTCAATCCAGTTTTGCCATGAGTGTCCACCATACCTACCTATGGATTGAATAAGATCCCTCAAGTAAGTTGTCATCGGTGCAAGCAATAAAAATTGCTCTCTAATATGTATGATCTATTAGTGTGTGGAAAATAAGCTTTGTACGAACCTGTGATGAGGAAGACATAAAAGCGAGAGACTGCATAATAAAGTTCGTTATCACACCGGGTAATATAAAGTGACGTTCCTCTGCACTAAGAGGACACGCATCCAAACCTCAAAACTGGATGACAACCTCTGCTTCCCTCTACGAAGGGCCTTTCTTGTACCTTTACTTTTTGCCCTTGAAAGAGTCTTGGTGATCTTCACCAATTCCTTATCTCGCCTTTATCTTGGCTAACGTCATATGCTTGGGAAAAATATATATTCATATGTCAACTTGGAGGTAAGTATTCATGAATTATTATTGTTGACATTGCCCTTAAGGTAAGCAGTTGGGAGGCAAAACTGTAAGCCCCTATCTTTCTCTATGTCCAGCTGAAACTTTGATCTCATGAGTACCACGTGAGTTGTAGAAATTGTAGAGAACGAAAGAATGGTTGAGTATGTGGATTTGCTTTACAAGCTCTTATTTGACTCTTTCCGATGTTGTGATAAATTGCAATTGCTTCAATGACTAAAGGCTATCGGTTATTACTTCTCGGTAAGGTTCTTAATCCATGCTTTACTTTGTGAAGGAATTATCACTTTAGCATGAGAGATTATATGTTGGTATTGCTGTTCTGATCATGATCATGATCCATGCATGTTCGTATCTTGTTTTGTCGACACCTCTCTCCCTAAACATGTGGACATATTTATTGAGCTAGGTTTTCGCTTGAGGACAAGCGAGGTCTAAGGTTGGGGGAGTTGATACGTCCATTTTGAATCATGTTTTCATGTTGATATTTCTTGCTTCTTGGGCTGTTATTTCACTTCACAGTACAATTATTATGCCTTTTCTCTCTTATTTTGCAAGGTTTACATGAAGAGGGAGAAGGCCGGCTTCTGGAATTCTGGCCTGAAAGTGGAGCAAAGTTGAGATACCTATTCTGCACAACTCCAAACACCGTAAAAATCAACGAGGATTTTTTTTCTGATTTATGAAATATACGGGGCCGAAGAAATGCCAGAGGGGCGCCAGGGGGTGGCCACAAGCCTGCACGGCACGGCCACCACCCGAGGCCGCGCCATGAGAGCTTGTGGGCACCCTGCTGGCCCACTTGCCCCCCTTTTCTTCTATATGAAAGGTTTCGTCCAGGAAAAAATCAGAGAGGAGCTTTTTCGTGGTTTTCCCGCCGCCACGAGGCGGAACTTGAGCAGAACCAATCTAGAGCTCCGGCAGGACGATCCTGCCGGGGAAACTTCCCTCCCGGAGGGGGAAATCGTCACCATCGTCATCACCAACACTCCTCTCATCGGAGGGGACTCGTCACCATCAACATCTTCATCAGCACCATCTCATCTCCAAACCCTAGTTCATCACTTGTAACCAATCTCCATCTCGCGACTCCGATTGGTACTTGTAAGGTTGCTAGTAGTGTTGATTACTCTTTCTAGTTGATGCTAGTTGGATTATTTGGTGGAAGAGTTTATGTTCAGATCCTTGATGCTACTCATTACCTCTCTGGTCATGAATATGATTATGCTTTGTGAGTAGTTACTTTTGTTCCTGAGGACATGGGATAAGTCATGCTAATAGTAGTCATGTGAATTTGGTATTCGTTCGGTAATTTGATATGTTGTATGTTGTTTTTCCTGTAGTCGTGTTATGTGAACGTCGACTACATAACACTTCACCATTATTTGGTCCTAGAGGAAGGCATTGGGAAGTACTAAGTAGATGATGGGTTGCTAGAGTGACAGAAGCTTAAACCCTAGTTTATACGTTGCTTCGTAAGGGGCTGATTTGGATCCACTAGTTTAATGCTATGGTTAGACTTTGTCTTAATTCTTCTTTCGTAGTTGCGGATGCTTGCGAGAGGGGTTAATCATAAGTGGGATGCTTGTCCAAGTAAGGGCAGTACCCAAGCGCCGGTCCACCCACATATTGTTTACATTACCCTTTAGGTAAGCAGTTGGGAGGAAAAACTGTAAGCCCGTATCTTTCTCTGTGTCCAGCTAAAACTTTGATCTCATGAGTACCACGTGAGTTGTAGCAATTGTAGAGAACGAAATAATGATTGAATATGTGGATTTGCTTTACAATCTCTTATTTGACTCTTTCTGATGTTGTGATAAATTGCAATTCCTTCAATGACTAAAGGCAATCGGTTGTTACTTCTTGGTAAGGTTCTTGATCCATGCTTTACTTTGTGAAGGAATTATCACTTTAGCATGAGAGACTATATGTTGGTATTGCTGTTCTGAGCTTGATCATGATGAATGCATGTTCGTATCTTGTTTTGTCGACACATCTCTCCCTAAACATGTGGACATATTTATTGAGCTAGGCTTTCGCTTGAGGACAAGCGAGGTCTAAGATTGGGGGAGTTGATACGTCCATTTTGCATCATGTTTTCATGTTAATATTTATCGCTTCTTGGGATGTTATTTCACTTCACGGTACAATCTTATGCCTTTTCTCTCTTATTTTGCAAGGTTTACACGAAGAGGGAGAATGTCGGCAACTGGAATTCTGGCCTGAAAGTGGAGCAAGTTTGAGATACCTATTCTGCGCAACTCTAAACGCTGTAAAAATCAATGAGGATTTTTCTCCTGATTTATCAAAAATACTTGGCCGAAGAAGCGCTAGAGGGGCGCCAAGGGGTGGCCACAAGCCTGCACGGCGTGGCCACCCCCAGGCCGCGCCATGGGGGCTTGTGGGCACCCAACTGGCCCACTTGCCCCCCTCTTTTGCTATATGGAGGGTTTTGTCCAGGAAAAAGTCAAGGAGGAGCTTTTTCATGGTTTTGCCGCCGCCACGAGGCGGAACTTGAGCAGAACCAATCTAGAGCTCTGGCAGGACGATCCTGTCGGGGAAACTTCCCTCCCGGAGGGGGAAATCATCGCCATTGTCATCACCAACACTCATCTCATCGGAGGGGACTTGTCACCATCAACATCTTCATGAGCACCATCTCCTCTCCAAACCCTAGTTCATCTCTTGTAACCAATCTCCGTCTCGCGACTCCGATTGGTACTTGTAAGGTTGCTAGTAGTGTAGATTACTCTTTGTAGTTGATGCTAGTTGGATTACTTGGTGGAAGAGTTTATGTTCAGATCCTTGATGCTACTCATTACCTCTCTGGTCATGAATATGATTATGCTTTGTGAGTAGTTACTTTTGTTCCCGAGGACATGGGATAAGTCATGCTAATAGTAGTCATGTGAATTTGGTATTCGTTCGGTAATTTGATATGTTGTATGTTGTTTTTCCTCTAGTGGTGTTATGTGAACGTCGACTACATAACACTTCACCATTATTTGGGCCTAGAGGAAGGCATTGGGAAGTACTAAATAGATGATGGGTTGCTAGAGTGACAGAAGCTTAAACCCTAGTTTATGCGTTGCTTCGTAAGGGGCTGATTTGGATCCACTAGTTTAATGCTATGGTTAGACTTTGTCTTAATTCTTATTTTGTAGTTGCGGATGCTTGCGAGAGGGGTTAATCATAAGTGGGATGCTTGTCCAAGTAAGGGCAGTACCCAAGCGCCGGTCCACCCACATATCAAACTATCAAAGTAACAAACGCGAATCATATGAACATGATGAAAACTAGCATGATAGAAATTACCGTGTGTCCTCGGGAGCGTTTTTCCTCCGATAAGACTTTGTCCAGGCTTGTCCCTTGCTACAAAAGGGATTGGGACACTTTGCTGCACCGTTGCTACTTTTGTTACTAGTTGCTTGCTATGAATCATCTCACCACACAATCGCTTGTTACCGACAATTTCACTGCCTGCAGATTTTACCTTGCTGAAAACCACTTGTCACATCCTTCTGCTCCTCTTTGGGTTCGACACTCTTACTTATTGAAAGGACTATGGTTGATCCCCTATACTTGTGAGTCATCACTCTACTCCGTGAGGCAGCTATTCAGGCAGTTGCTGTAGCGCTCCCGTATAACCCCCATTATGATTTTGGGTTTCGCCAGGACCATCCTTGGGAGTAGACCAACTTAGGCCAAAAGCCTAAGCTTGGGGGAGTACGTGTTCTCACCGACTTTACATTCTTGCTTATGCTTTCACTTTGTTAGCCGGTGTTCACACTTTGCCACTGTATCATCCATGCTAGTTTATTTTCTTTTTCTCGTTTTCTTTTCGTGTGTCTGTCTAGTTTGAAAAAAAACAAAAATATTTTCTTTTTCTTCTTTTGCTTGTTGGGAGCTTTCCCGTGTAAATAGTTTTCTTTTTCTTTGGTTCAAGGTAGAAGATATTGGTTACAATGTTTAGTGGCTCTTTCTTGCATACCTGTTTAGCTTTCAAAGAGCCATATTACTTTGTCTTCTCCTTTATGTTTGTCTGCAGATTCCAGCTTTAGTCCAATGCACGAGCACTCTTATTATTGTTCACATAGTTCGGTCGTGCGAGTGAAAGGCAATAATGACGATATATGATGAAGTGACTAAGCCTGAAAAAGCTGGTATGAACTCAATCTATTTTGTTTTTGTAAATATGACTAGCTCATCATGCCTGATTCAGCTTTCTTGTGAGAGGAACATGTTTGCAATGAAAACTTAGAGATCATAGTTGCTAATGCCATGCTTACTTAGCTAGGAGCTTATAATGGTTTGTCTTGGATGCCCACATGAATTTTGAGATGACTGTGTTGTAGTATGATAGGATGGTATCCTTCTTTGAATGATTCAAGTGGCTTGACTTGGCGCATGTTCACGCATGTAGTTGAAACAAAATCAACATAGCCTCTATGATATTCATGTTCATGGTGATTTATGTCCTACTCATGCTTGCACTCAATGTTAGTTAATCTCAATGAATTTTGATGACTGTTGTCGCTCTCTAGTTGGTCGCTTCCCAGTCTTTTGCTAGCCTTCACTTGTACTAAGCGGGAATACTGCTTGTGCATCCACCTCCATAAACCCAAAGTTGTTCCATATGAGTCCACCATACCTACCTATATGCGGTATCTACCTGCCGTTCCAAGTAAATTTGCACATGCCACTCTCTAAACCTTCAAGAAATAATCTGTTTTGCATGCCCGAATCGCTCATGTGGTGACAGGGGGCTATTGGTATCTTCCATGCTAGGCGTGTTATCCTCGATATGTGTTTATTCACTATCATTCACGAGAAAGGGGCCGGTAATTGGAATTCCCAGTTCCATGCTCAAATCGAAAAGATAATTGCAAACAAAACTCCCCCAGGATTGATGTTGGTATGGACGGTACCCGAGGATTCGGCTAGCCGTGGAGTGTGATTGATTGGTGGTGGGGGAGTCAAAACTTTACTTTTCTGTTTGGGAACCACCTATAGCATGTGTAGCGTGGAAGATGTTGAGAACTCTTAGTCATTGCGTTGACAATGAGAGCATGCCACCCAAAATTATTATCTCTGTTTTAAAAGCTTGAGCTCTGGCACCTCTGCAAATCAATGCTTCCCTCTGCGAAGGGCCTGTCTATTTATGTTCCTGTTGAGTCATCCTCTTCTTATAAAAGCACGAATTAGAGAGGACCTTTGTCGTTTTTATGCTTTGCTTTTAACTGTGTTGAGTATGACTGTGACTGGATCTTCTTTGCCATGAATTACAATGTTTAGTCAGCCCTTGGTTTTTGAAGGTGCTCTGCATTTATGTTTTGCGGTCTCAGAAAGAGCTAGCGAGATGCCATCTGTTCGTACTGCTTCATGTTGTTTTTATTGAAGTGTTGACGTTTGAAGCTTATTATTATTTGCTCGCTAGCTGATTATGCCATTGATACGAGTTTACCATGAGACCTAGATGTCATTTGCTTATGTGGTTAGCTTGTGATCTTGCTGAAATTCTGGTTATGAGTTAGACATAGTTGCAACAACAAGATCAAACAGAGTTCGTCAACGTTTTTCTTTTGTCTCTTTCAGTTTGTCAACTGAATTGCTTGAGGACAAGCAAGGCTTTAAGCTTGGGGGAGTTGATACGTCTCCGTCGTATCTACTTTTCCGAACTCTTTTGCCCTTGTTTTGGACTCTAACTTGCATGATTTGAATGGAACTAACCCGGACTAACGTTGTTTTTAGCAGAATTGCCATGGTGTTGTTTTTGTGCAGAAATAAAAGTTCTCGAAATGACCTGAAAATTTACGGAGAATTTTTCTGGAATTAATGAAAAATACGTGCGCAAAGATCCACCAGAGGAGGTGAGCCAGTGGGCCACAAGCCCATGGGCCGTGGCCACCCCCTAGGCCGCGCCGTGAGGATTTGTGGGGGTCACGTGGCACCACCGCGCCCAAACTCAGCTCTATTTATTCCGTCTCGCTCGGAAAAAATTAGAGAGAAGGATTCATCGCTTTTTACGATACGGAGGCGCCGCCACCTCGTGTTCTTCATCTGGAGGGCAGATCTGGAGTCCGTTTCGGGCTCCGGAGAGGGGAAATCGTCGCCATCGTCATCATCAACCTTCCTCCATCGACAATTCCATGATGCTCTTCACCATTTGTGAGTAATCTCATCGTAGGCTTGCTGGACGGTGATGAGTTGGATGAGATCTATCATGTAATCGAGTTAGTTTTCACGGGGATTGATCCCTAGTATCCACTGTGTTCTAGATTGATGTTGCTACTACTTGGCTATGCTTAATGCTTGTCACTAGGGCCCGAGTGCCATGATTTCAGATCTGAACCTATAATGTTGTCGCCAATATATGTGTGTTTTAGATCCTATCTCGCAAGTTGTAGTCACCTACTATGTGTTATGACCCGGCAACCCCGGAGTGACAATAGCCGGAACCACTCCCGGAGATGACCATAGTATGAGGAGTTCATGTATTCACCACGTGTTAATGCGTTGGTCCGGTTCTTTATTAAAAGGAGAACCTTAATATCCCGTAGTTTCCATTAGGACCCCGCTGCCACGGGAGGGATAGACAATAGATGTCATGCAAGTTCTTTTCCCTAAGCACGTATGACGACATACGGAATACATGGCTACATTAGATTGACGAACGGGAGCTAGTTACTTATCTCTCCGTGTTATAGCTGTTACATGATGAGTCACATATGGCACACTCATCCATCACCGATCCACTGCCTACGAGTCTTTTACTACTGGTCCGTGCTACGTTACTTTGCTGCTACTGCTGTTACTCTGCTGTTACTACTACTGCTGCTACTGCTGTCACTACCGCTGTTCCTTGCTACTGCTGTCACTACTGCTGTTACTTTGCTGCTACTTGTTGCAAGACTTTTCTAGAGCCGTTGCCAGGGAAGAATTTTCCCCGTCCACGTGCTATTCACTGGCACCATTGATACAACAGTTAGGAATAGTCTGCCGTCAACAGATCTTTTTCTGACACCGTTGCTATCATACCACTTTGCTACTGATACTTTGCTTGTAGACACTAATCTTTCAGGTGTGGTTGAAATTGACAAACTCAGTTGCTAATACTTGAGAATATTCTTTTGCTTCCCTTTTTGTCGAATCAAAAAATTTGGCTTGAATACTCTACCCTCGAAAACTGTTGCGATCCCCTACACTTGTGGGTTATCAAGGCACGGGATCTAGCCTTGAGCCGGACAGCCATTTATCAATAGAAGTTGAGGTACTACCACAACAAGAAGATCAAGCCTCTCTCCTTCAGAGAGGGGGACTTGGTGCTCAGAAGAATCCAGTGAACAACTGGCCAGCACAAGCTCTCGTCCTTGTGGGAGGGGACCTTCATCATCAGTCGGGCACTGCATAACAATGCATACTACCTGATCGATGCCGAGAAGCCAAGGAAGCGCAAGAGAGACGACTCCGGCCAGGAGACGGAGCATCCATGGAACGCGGCGTTGCTTCGCCCTTTCTATTGCTAGAATGCAAGTAAGAAAAATGAAAAGAGCATGTACATATGTATCTTCCTCCCTCTTCGGGATTTCCAAATGAATGCAATGGGTGTTTCAAGCCGAGGCATGAGACACGCCTCTTTTGGATTCATAACCAGAGTCTTCACTCGTTTGTGAGTCCCTTGGTCCGGCTTCATGGGCTCGGGGGCTCTCTAGCCGGCCTGAACGATTTCCTTAGTTGTAGATGAGCATATAGTGTACGTCGGGTCGAACCCTTACCGTCTCGTAACAGCTACAGACCGGCTCCCCGCTGTTCGGCTAGCGAGGCGGTGGCAGGGAAGGCTGGTTGCATAGAAAGTTCAACTACAAAAAGGGTTGCCGGCTCGGGTTGGTTTGATCATCTTTCGATCTTATTATTCTAGACGGTCTCTGCTGGCTTGAATTGGAGTCTTTAAGTCTTGATGGCTTCGAAAAATCTATGTCCAATATTATCAAAGCCAGAAGCCTCGTCCCAGTCACAGACCGGCTCCCGGTTGTCGGGCTGGCGAGGTGGCTGTTAGAGGGAATAAAGGAGTCGGAGAAAAAGGAGTCAAACAGGAATCAAAAGACGAAAATACAAGGCATCAAGCATGGTGTTTACGAATTTAATGCAGAATACATACATTCAAAAGCATTCAAAAGGCCCACGGCCGAAGTTCATTATAGTAAACACCCCCAGTGGGTGGAACTATTGGATTGACCATACATTGCAGAGACAATGAAAAAACAAAGGCACCAGCTAAGGGGTGGCGGCTGCATCTGTCAGCCCGGCTGCAGCTCCTGAAGTGGTGGCTTCACCATCGCCGGCTACTCCCGAGGCGGATGCGCCGTCTCCACCACGAGATCCTTCGGTTCCGTCCCTTGCGGCCGAGTACGCATAGGCTTCGCTGGTGGAGTTGGTAGCCTCCCCCTCATGGGTCGCCTCGCCGGAGCTGCCATCGGCGTCAGACGGCTGAAGATGGTGCAAATCCTTAGGGATCACGTTTCCATCTTCATCCTGCTCCAAGTTGAGCTCATCCCAGGCGGCATAAGAGGCGATGTTGCCGGCCCTCATCTGCAGCTGGTCCTCCCCGACCTGCAGCTCCCCCTCCAAGTCGTCGCCCTATGCGACGAGCTTGCCCAAGTCCAGGTTATGATACCAGGACTTGGCCAAGCGCATCGCCATGTAGGCACCACCACGCGCGGCTGAGGCGCGCCAGGCGTCGAGGCGATTGCCACCGGCTGCAAGCCAGCGGGATAACCGGTTCATCGATGCCGGCTCCACGACCTCGGGCCACAGAGCCCTTATCATCCATGCACCAGTGCTCTGGAGCCGCTCCAGGGATTCGGCCAAGAAAAGCAGGTAGGCTCTGACGCCCACGACAATCTCCTCCATAGTCGAGCCGGCGTCGGCATCCACCTCCTCACCAGCAGCGCGACGCTCCTCACGGCTGGTCTCCACAGCCGTTTCAGCCACTTCCTGTGTCTCAGGAAAGATTCCTGGGATATGGGAAGGGGTGCGAAGAAGAATAAGAGAGGAGATCAATAAAGAAGAAAATATCAATACAGAATAAAAAGAAAGGCTTACGGTTGAAATGTATGTCGGTCTCGCGGGCCTCCTCTAGGGCCTCGCGCTCCCGCACTGTGATCGCTTGAGCTGCGCCGGAGAGCTCTTCCTGGAGGACCGCGGCCGCCTACATCGCCTTGGCCAGCTGCGCCTGCTTCTGGATCAGGGCCTCCTCCTTCTCCTTTAGGGCGGCTGCTACGTCGACAGAAACCTTTTGTCGTCTCTTGAGCTTGCGTTGTTTTTTCCCTTGAAGAGGAAAGGGTGATACAACACATGAGCAATAAGTATTTCCCTCAGTTTGAGAACCAAGGTATCAATCCAGTAGGAGAATCTCATCAAGTCCAGAGTACCTGCACAAACACAAAGAGCATGCACCCAACGCTATAAAGGGGTTGTTAGTCCCATCAAGATTGATTGCAAAGTGAGATCTGAAGGCGGAAACTGGAACAAAGTAAAAGAGTAAGGCTGAAAATATGGTGTGAAGTAGACCCGGGGGCCATAGTGTTCACTAGAGGCTTCTCTCAAAATAGCAAATATTACGGTGGGTGAACAAATTACTGTCGAGCAATTGATAGAACCGCGCAAAGTCATGACGATATCTAAGGCAATGATCATACATATAGGCATCACGTCCGAGACAAGTAGATCGATACTTTCTGCATCTAGTACTATTACTCCACACATCGACCGCTATCCAACATGCATCTAGTGTATTGTGTTCATGACGAACATAGTAACGCCTTAAGCAAGATGACATGATGTAGAGGGATAATCTCAAACCAATGATGAAAACCCCATCTTTTTACCCTTGATGGCAACAACACGATGCGTGCCTCGCTACCCCTTTTGTCACTGGGTGAGGTTACCGCACGGTATGAACCCAAAACTAAGCACTTCTCCCATTGCAAGAATCATAGATCAAGTTGGCCAAACAAAACCCACAACTCGAAGATAATTACAAGGATATGAAATCATGCATATAAGAGATGCGAAGAAACTCAAATAAGATTCATAGATAATATGATCATAAATCCACAATTCATCGGATCTCGACAAACACACCGCAAAAGAAGTTTACATCGGATAGATCTCCATGAAGATCATGGAGAACTTTGTATTGAAGATCCAAGAGAGAGAAGAAGCCATCTAGCTACTAGCTATGGACCCGTAGGTCTATGGTGAACTACTCACGCATCATCGGAGAGGTCATGGTGTTGATGAAGAAGCCCTCCTTATCCGAATCCCCCTCCGGTAGGGAACATGAACGTGCCCCAGATGGGATCTTGTGGTGACAGTAGCTTGCGGCGGCGGAAAAATACTTTCGATGATCTCCTGATTTTTTTCTCGAATTTTTGGGAAAATATAGGCGAAAGACCTAGGATAGAGGTGGCCCAGGGAGCCCACAAGCCTGGGAGGCGCCCCCTGGCCGCGGCTAGGGGGCTAGTGTGGTCCCTGGTGGCCCGTGCCTTGGTTCTCAAGTTCCCCGATCTTCTTCTGTTTTGGAAAAGATCTTTTTGGAAGTTTCGTTCTGTTTGGACCCCGTTTAAAATCCTCCTCTGGAATGGGTAAAAAACACGGAAAAAACAGGAACTGACACTTGGCACTGAGTTAATAAGTTAGTCCCAAAAAAGATACAAAAGGCATACAAAACATCCAAAGTTTGACAGGATAATAGCATGAAACCATCAAAAATTATAGATACATTGGAGACATATCAAGCATCCCCAAGCTTAACTCCTGCTCGTCCTCGAGTAGGGAAGTGATAAAGACTGAATTTTTGATGTGGAATGCTACCTAGCATAGTTGTCCTTTGTAACTGCTTTCGTGTGACATGAATGTTCAGATCCGTAAGATTCGAAACAATAGTTTGCTATTGCCATGAAAAAATAATACTTCAAGCAAACTAGCAAGGTAATCATGAACTTTCAAAGTAACAAGGCCAAGGAAAGTTATCCCTACAAAATCATATAGTCTGGCTATGCTCCATCGTCCTCACACAACTAATTTGAATCATGCACAACCCCGGTATTGGCCAAGTAATTGTTTTAGCATTCTTACTTTCTCAAAAATTTTATAACTATCACGCAATACATGAGCGTGAGCCATGGATATAGCACTGTAGGTGGAATAGAGTGTGGTGGTGGTTGTGAGACAAAAAGTAGGAGATGGTCACATTGACTCTGCGTATCAAAGGGCTATGGAGATGCCCATTAATACATATCAATGTGAATGAGTAGGGATTGCCATACAAAGGATGCAATAGAGCTATAAGTATGTGAAAGCTCAAAAGGAGAAATGGTGGGTGTGCATCCAACTTGCATGCTCACGAAGACCTAGGGCAATTTGAGTAAGCCCATCATTGGAATATACAAACCAAGTTATATAATAAAGATTCCCACTAGCATATGGTGGTGATGAAACGAGAGGTTCTCAATCATGAACAACATGGTGCTATTATGAAGCACAAGTGTGGAAAAAGATAGTAGCACTGTCCCATCTCTCTTTTTCTGTTTTTTTATTTTGGGCTCTTGGGCCTCTTTTTTTTGGGCTCTTTGGCCTCTTTTTTTATTTCCTCACATGGGACAATGCTCTAATAATGATGATCATCACACTTTTATTTACTCACAGCTCAAAGCTCAGAACGATGACGACTCTATAGGAAATGCCTCCGGCAGTGTACTAGGATGTGCAACGATCTAGCTTGGCGTATGACGTTGAAACATCTCGCTAGCTATCTTACGATCATGCAATGGCAATATGAGATTGATGACACAAGTCATGAGACGGAACGGTGGGAATTGCATGGCAATATATCTCGGAATGGCTATGAAAATGCCATAGTAGGTAGGTATGGTGGCTGTTTTGAGGAAGGCATATGGTGGGTTTGTGTACCAGGGAAAGTTGCGCGGCACTAGAGAGGCTAGCAATGGTGGAAGGTGAAAGTGCATCTATACCATGGACACACATTAGTCATGAAGAACTCACATACTTGTTGCGAAAGTTTTTATTAGTAATCGAAACAAAGTGCTAAACGCATACTCCTAGGGGAAGGGTTGGTAGGTGTTAACCATCGCGCGATCCCAACCTCAACACAAAGGATGATAATCAATAGATCAATTATGCTCCGACTTCCTAATATAGCGGTTCACCATACGTGCATGCTACGGGAATCACTAACTTCAACACAAGTATTTCTAGATTCACAACACCCTACTAACATAACTCTTAATATTACCAAATCCATGTCTCAAAACTAACAGAGAGGAATCAAGACTTCTCTTTCTACTCAATGCACATGAAGATGGAGGTTTTTGTATTCTCTTTGGATACCTATCACCTTTGGGACTACTTTCATAGCACAAGCCAACTACCAAGTCACGCACCGCCGTGCTCTAAAAGATCTAAGTGAAGCACATAGAGCAAAATTATCTAGTTCAAAAGATATAAGTGAAGCACGATGAGCATTCTAGCAAAATCACGATGAGTGCATGTATCTCTGTCAAAAAGTTGTGCAGCAAGGATGATTGTGACACAACAAAAAGAAAAGACTCCTACAATACAAGACGCTCCAAGCAAAACACATATCATGTGGTGAATAAAAATATAGCTTCAAGTAATGTTACTGATGGATTGGAGACGAAAGAGGGGATGCCTTCCCGGGGCATCCCCAAGCTTAGGCTTTTCGGTGTCCTTAAATTTAGCTTGGGCTGCCTTGGGAATCCCCAAGCTTGAGCTCTTTCCACTCCTTATCTCTTTGTCCATGAGAACATCATCCAAAACGTGAAAACTTCACAAGACAAAACTTAAACAGAAACTCGTGATAACATTAGCACAAGAAAACAAACTACCACCTCTTTAGTTACTGTAGCAATCTTGATTTGTATTTATATTGGTGTTAGATTACTGTATTCTCATTTTTCCATGGCTAGTACCCCCCCCCCCCCGATACTATCCATAGTTTCATCAAAACAGAATCTATCAAAAACAGACCAGTCTGTAGCAATTTGTATACTTCGTATACTTCTGGTACCTCAAAAATTCTGAAAATTTACGAATGCCTGGGAAAAAGGCATATAAACCAGTAACAAAAAGAATCAACTCAAAAGCTCGTTCTGAATAAAAATGAAAAATAATCTCATGAGCGAAATGTTTCTATCTTTTTCCAGCAGGATCAAACAACCAACACCAAACTAGTCATAAAGGTTTTGCTTGGCTCAAACACAAAAAGAAACACAAAAAACACAATCATAACAGAACTGTGATGGTGTGGACGCGACAAAACAGAAAGCAAAAAGCAATGATAAACTCATTGGATTGCCTTCCAACAAGCGCTATTGTTTAACGCCCTTAGCTACGCATTGATAAATCAATGGTGCTCACACAAAAGAAAAGAATTGAAGCACAACGAGAGCATCATAAAGTATGTGAAAATCACATCTAAGTCTAACATACTTCCTATGCATAGGCATTTTATAGGAAAACATATTGTCAAGACAACCAATAGTTGCGATATGCAAGGAAGAATAAAGAGACAATAGCATTCTCCACATAACGGGAGGTAATTCGGTAACATGAAATTTTCTACCACAATGTTTTCCTCTCTCATAGCAATTACATGGGGGATCACAATGAAATTCAACAAAGTAGCTATCACAAAGGATATTATTTTCATGATCCATATGCATGCAAAGTTGACGCTCTTCAAAAATAGTGGGATTATCATCAACTAAAGTCATGACTTATCCAAACCCACTTTCAATATTATTGCAAATATCATTGCAACAAGTAGTGGATATAGCAAAACTAGCATCCCCAAGCTTAGGGTTTTGCATATTTTTAGCATGATTGTCATTAATAGAATTTATAATGAAATAATTGCAATCATGCTTTTGATTCAAGGAGCCCTCGTGAATCATTTCATAAATTTCTTCATCACGATTTTCAGATTCACGCATCTCAAGCAAAACTCCATAGAGAAAGTCAAGTGCACTCAACTCACTAGCAATTGGTTCCAAATAAGTGGATCTCTTAAAGAGATTAGCAAGTGGGTGAGGATCCATATCACTATATTTTCAGCAAGCGAAGATGCAAGCATATTGAAGGAACATAGCACACAAGCAAAGGAAAGGCAAACGAAAAAGGAAAACGAAGAAAAGGGCAAATATTTTTGTAAATTTTTGTTTTTCAGAAGTGGGGGAGAGGAAAACGAGAGACAAAAGAGTAAATGCAAGAGATGAGTTTGCGACACTTACTTGGATCAGTTCTTGACTTGATTTTCCCCCGCAACGGCGCCAGAAATTGGCACGTTGACGGGAGACTATTCTTGACTGGATCCTCCTCCCCGGCAACGGCGCCACAAATCCTTCTGCTACGTCGACAGAAACCTTCTGTCATCTCTTGAGCTTGCGTTGGTTTTTCCTTTGAAGAGGAAAGGGTGATGCAGCACAGGAGCAGTAAGTATTTCCCTTAGTTTGAGAACCAAGGTATCAATCCGGTAGGAGAATCTCGTCAAGTCCAGAGTACCTGCACAAACACAAAGAGCTTGCACCCAACGCTATAAAGGGGTTTTCAATCCCTTCAAGATTGATTGCAAAGTGAGATCTGAAGGCGGGAAGTGCAACGAAGTAAAACAGTAAGGCTGAAAATATGGTGTGAAGTAGACCCGGGGCCATAGTGTTCACTAGAGGCTTCTCTCAAAATAGAAAATATTACGGTGGGTGAACAAATTACTGTCGAGCAATTGATAGGACCATGCAAAGTCATGACGATATCTAAGGCAATGATCATACATATATGCATCACGTCCGAGACAAGTAGACCGATACTTTCTGCATCTAGTACTATTACTCCACACATCGACCGCTATCCAGCATGCATCTAGTGTATTGAGTTCATGACGAACAGAGTAACGCCTTAAGCAAGATGACATGATGTAGAGGGATAATCTCAAACCAATGATGAAAACCCCATCTTTTTACCCTTGATGGCAACAACACGATGCGTGCCTCGCTACCCCTTCTGTCACTGGTTGAGGTCACCGCACGGTATGAACCCAAAACCAAGCACTTCTCCCATTGCAAGAATCATAGATCAAGCTGGCCAAACAAAACCGACAACTCGAAGAGAATTACAAGGATATGAAATCATGCATATAAGAGATCAGAAGAAACTCAAATAAGATTCATAGATAATCTGATCATAAATTCACAATTCATTGGATCTCGACAAACACACCGCAAAAGAAGATTACATCAGATAGATCTTCATGAAGATCATGGAGAACTTTGTATTGAAGATCCAAGAGAGAGAAGAAGCCATCTAGCTACTAGCTATGGACCCGTAGATCTATGGTGAACTACTCACGCATCATCGGAGAGGTCATGGTGTTGATGAAGAAGCCCTCCGTATCTGAATCCCCCCTCCGACAGGGAACCAGAACGTGCTCCAGATGGGATCTTGCAGAGACAGAAGCTTGCGGCGGCGGAAAAGTACTTTCGATGATCTCCTGATTTTTTCTGGAATTTTTGGGAATATATAGGCGAAAGACCTAGGGCAGAGGTGGCCCAGGGAGCCCACAAGTCTGGGAGGCGCGATCACCCTGGTCGCGGCTAGGGGGCTTGTGGGGTCCTTGGTGGGCCCCTGCCTTGGTTCTCAAGTTCCCCGATCTTCTTCTGTTTTGAGAAAAATCTTTTTGGAAGTTTCGTTCCGTTTGGACACCATTAAAATCCTCCTCTGAAAAGGGTCAAAAACATGGAAAAAATAGGAACTGGCACTTGGCACTGAGTTAATAAGTTAGTCCCAAAAAAGATATAAAAGGCATACAAAACATCCAAAGTTTGACAGGATAATAGCATGAAACCATCAAAATTATAGATACGTTGGAGACGTATCAGCAACATCCTTGAGATTCATCTCCTCGAGATGAGCCGTCTTGAGATGCTCCGTGTCGACAACATGTGAGGTGTCCTTCTCCTGAAGGGTGGCGCGCAACTGCCCCAGTTCGGCCTGAAGGGCCGCCTTGCGATCCTTCTTCTCCGTCTGGAGAAGACTCAGCTGCTGCTAGAGCTGCAGGTCCGCCTCGCACAAGGCATCTCACTCCGAGACTGCAGCGCCCAGCCGGCCCTGAAGATCATCAACTTGGCCATCATCCGCCTGGGTCTGGGCCCGCAGCACATTGTACGCCTCCACTTGGGAGTTATGAAGCTCCTACGAGCAAAGCATAGAAAGAAAGAAGTAAGATTCGACCCGGCTAATTCATAGACCCGATTCTCGGGGGCTACACCCAGTGGGTGCTCTAGCATGCCCCACTAAAAACGCAAAACAAAGCATAGCACAAGGAGATTTGGCCCGACCAATGCTTGGCCGGCCCGATTATCGGGGGCTACACCCAGTGAGTGCGGTGGAGCGCCCCCACTGATTCAAGAGCAAAAAAAGAAAAAAGCCAAAACCCAAGGCAATGAAAACACAAAAGATGAAGGACTCACCTTGGCGCGTCCTTCCACACGCTCTAGATCGCTGTGGGCCACCCGGGCCGCCTGCTTCACCTTGTCCCGGCTACTGGTAAACAGCGCCACCAGTTCCGGGACACGGGTGAGAGCGGTGCGTGGAGGCAGAGTTATGTGATGACCCACAAGTATAGGGGATCAATCGTAGTACTTTCGATAAGTAAGAGTGTCGAACCCAACGAGGAGCAGAAGGCTGTGATAAATGGTTTTCAGCAAGGTAATAACTGCAAGCACTGAAAGTAGCAGTAACAAGTGATGGTGTACTGATGTGAAACGTAGCAAGCGAAAAGTAACTAGTAACAAGTAGTAGCAATGGTGCAGCAAGTGGCCCAATCCCTTTTGTAGTAAGGGACAAGACTGAACAAAGTCTTATAGGAGAAAAATACTCCCGAGGTCACACTGGAATTTCTGTCATGCTAGTTTGATCATGTTCATATGATTCGCGTTCGTTACTTTGATAGTTTGATATGTGGGTGGACCGGCGCTTGGGTACTGCCCTTACTTGGACAAGCATACCACTTATGATTAACCCCTCTCGCAAGCATCCGCAACTACGAAAGAAGAATTAAGACAATGTCTAACCATAGCATTAAACTAGTGGATCCAAATCAGCCCCTTACAAAGCAACACATAGACTGGGGTTTAAGCTTCTGTCACTCCAGCAACCCATCATCTACTTACTACTCCCCAATGTGTTCCTCTAGGCCCAAGTATGGTGAAGGGTTATGTAGTCGACGTTCACATAACACCACTAGAGGAAAAACAACATACATCATATCAAAATACCGAACGGATATCAAATTCACATGACTACTATCAGCATGACTTATCCCATGTCCTTAGGAACAAAAGTAACTACTCACAAAGCATAATCATAATCATGATCAGAGGAGTAATGAATAGCATCAAGGATCTGAACATAAACTCTTCCACCAAGTAATCCAACTAGTAGCAACTACAAAGAGTAATCAACACTACTAGTAACCTTACAAGTACCAATCGGAGTCGCGAGACGGAGATTGGTTACAAGAGATGAACTAGGGATTGGAGAGGAGATGGTGCTGATGAAGATGTTGATGAAGATGCGTCCCCTCCGACGAGAGGAGTGCTGGTGATGACGATGGCAATGATTTCCCCCTCCGGGAGGGAAGTTTCCCCGGCAGGATCGTCCTGCCGGAGCTCTAGATTGGATCTGCTGAAGTTCCGCCTCGTGGCGGCGGCGAAACCACGAAAAAGCACCTGATTGATTTTTTATGGAACGAAACCCTTCATATAGAAAAAGAGGGGGGCCAGTGGGCCGTCAAGGAGCCCACAAGCTTGCCATGCGCCACCAGGGGGTGGCGGTGGCAGGGCTTGTGGCGCCCTAGTAGCCCCCCTCTGGTACTTCTTTAGCCCAGTATTTTTTATATAATCCCAAACAATTCCACGTAACTTTTCAGGGCATTTGGAGATGTGCAGAATAGTGGACTAATATTTGCTCCTTTTCCAGTCCAGAATTCCAAGTGCCTGAATTCTCCCTCTTCAAATAAACCTTGCAAAATAAGAGAGAAAAGGCATAAATATGGTACCAAAAAGTAATATAACAACCCATAAAGCAATAAATATCAACATAAAAGCATGATGCAAAATGGACGTATCAACTCCCCCAAGCTTAGACCTCGCTTGTCCTCAAGCGAAAACCAAGTTCCATAAACATGTCCACATGTTGAGGGACGAAGGTGTCGATAAAACATAATACGGACATGAGGGCATCATGATCACACATAGGACAACAATACATCATAAAGATTCTTATGGGAAAGTAACAATTCCTTCACAAAGCAAAGCATGAAGCAAAAACCTTACCGAGAAGTAATCAACAACAGTCCAAAGTCATTGAGGCAATGGCAATTTATCACAACATCAGAAAGAGTCAAATAAGAGCTTGTAAGGCAAATCCACATACTCAATCATCTCTTTTGTTTTCCACAATTGTTACAACTCACGTGGTACTCATGGTGTCAAAGTTTCAGCTGGACACAGAGGAAGATAGGGGCTTATAGTTTTGCCTCCCAACTATTTACCTCAAGGGTAAAGTCAACAATAATAAAGTATAAGTACTCAACTCCAAGTTGATATATGAATATAGATCTTTCGCAAGCATGTGACGGTAGCCAAGACAAAGGCAAAAATAGGGAATTGGTGAAGATCACCATGACTCTTACAAGGGCAAAAAGTAAAGGTACAAGATAGGCCCTTCGCAGAGGGAAGCAGAGGTTGTCATGCGCTTTTGAGGTTTGAATGCGTGTCCTCTTAGTGCGGAGGAACATCACTTTATATTGCCTCCTGTGATAAAGAACTTTATTATGCAGTCTGTCGCTTTTATGTCTTCCTCATCACAGGTTCGTACAAAGCTTATTTTCCACACACTAATAGATCTTACATATTAGAGAGCAATTTTTATTGCTTGCACTGATGACAACTTACTTGAAGGATCTTATTCAATCCATAGGTAGGTATGGTGGACTCTCATGGCAAAACTGGGTTGAAGGTTTATGGATGCACAAGTAGTATCTCTACTTGGTGCGGGAGTTTTGTCTAATATGAGGTGGAAGCAATCTTCACATGCTAAGGGATCTCTAATCATATAACATTGTTTGGAACCAAGCAAACATAATTCATTATGTTTACTTCCCTGTCCAACATCTACTCCTAAGCATGTAATAGTTTGGTGAGTGGTCACAATTGAAAAAAGTGTCTAAGATGATATATTTATATGTGAACCTCTCTTTCCTTATTACTTCTTATTAATTGCAACAATGACTGAGGTCTATGTTGATTTATTCTCAACAAGTTTCAATCATCATACGTGTCATATGTGAAGTTATCACTTTCCATAAGATCGTCTCATGATCTTTCATGCTATCGTTCTTTTCATACTTTTGATCATGGCATAAAGCAAAGCCCTTGACTAAGATAGTCTTTATTATATAACTCGTAAGCTCGAATACATCGGGGGAGAGACAAAAGCAAAAGACTCAAAATAAATACTAAAGGCTTATTCCTCTAAGAGAAGAAATAAAAATTGAAAAGGAAAGAACTACAACAAAGGTAAAAGCAAAAGATATAAAGGTGATACGATACCAGGGCAACTCCCCCAAGCTTGGCAGAAGCCAAGCGGATTGCCCATACCAATGCTTAGTTGTCTTCCTTTGGTGGTGATGGTGGTGGAGTTGTTGAAGCAGTCTTGAGCTTGTCTAATTTCCACTTGAGCAAAAAGTTCTTCTCCCTTAGATCGTCATTTTCCTCCTCAAGTTTCAACACTCTATGGCAAAGTTCCTGCTTACTCTCCTGCAAGAAACGAGAAGGGATAAACAAGGTCTTAGGCTTCTTCCTATGGTCAGGGAGGCTTGACTTCTTGAACTCCACATGAGTGCATCTAGGTTGAGGTAGAGGAGCCTCCTCTTCATCAGAACTCGTTTGTTCCTTCCCCTAGGGCTCATAGTCCTCTTCCTCGTGAGTGGTCCAGCCATATGGTCCCAAGTCCCTATAGACCTTGGGGTTAGAAAGGTAGTCAGACACATAACTCCCCCTCTGAATCCTGAGAAGACATCTTGACCTAGATCTGTGGCAGCCAACAGGCTCGAAACGAAAACAGAGGAAAACTGCGCGATACGGAGATCAAAACCTTCGGGAGAATATATATTGATTTTTTCTGGACCAGAAGGAGTGCTCCGCAAGAAAACAGAGTCCGGGAGGCACACGAGGTGCCCACAAGCCGCCCCTCCGCTACCAGGGGGTAGGTGGCGGTTTCCAAGCTTGTGGCCGCCTCGTGCGCTCTCCGGACTGCTTTTTATTTTTCTAATTTTCCAACAATTCCAAAACAGAGGAAAATTCCTATTGGAAAACCATCGGAGTCCAATTTCTTACAGAAACAGATACCTCTTCATTTTCAGGGTCTGAAAGAGGCTGATAAACATCCCTTATGTACTCCTTTGGAGTTATGACATTGGTCTCAACATTTATGGGAGTACCAGAGATGTAATGCTTGATTCTTTGCCCATTTACCACTCTAGGAAAATTTCCTTCCGTGTTATTGATTTTGATGGCACCGGAATGATATACTTCCTCGATAACGTAAGGACCTTCCCATTTAGAGAGAAGCTTGCCTGCGAAGAATCTCAAACGAGAATTGTATAGCAGGACATAATCAACTACATTGAACTCTCATTTCTGTATTCGTTTGTCGTGCCATCTCTTAACCTTTTCCTTGAACAACTTGGCATTCCCATATGCATGGGCCCTCCATTCATCTAATGACCTGATATCAAACAACCGCTTCTCACCGGCAAGTTTGAAATCGAAGTTGAGCTCTTTGATTCCCAATAAGCTTTGTGTTCCAGCTCAAGAGGTAAATGATAGGCCTTACCGTAAACCATTTTATACGGCAACATGCCAATGGGATTCTTATAAGCAGTCCTATAAGCCCATAGTGCATCGTCAAGTTTGCTAGACCAATTCTTTCGAGATCTATTGACGGTCTTTTGTAGGATCAATTTGATCTCCCTATTACTCAACTCTACTTGACTACTAGACTGAGGATGATAAGGAGATGCAACTCTATGGTTGACATCATACTTAGCGAGCATCTTGCGGAAAACACCATGAATGAAGTGTGAACCGCCATCAGTCATCAAATATCTAGGGACTCCAAATCTTGGGAAAATGACTTCTTTAAGCATCTTAATAGAGGTGTGGTGATCAGCATTTTTAGTGGGAATAGCCTCTACCCACTTAGTGATGTAATCCACATCAACTAAGATGTCAGTATACCCATTGGAACTCGGGAAGGGTCCCATATAATCAAAGCCCCAAACATCAAATGGTTCAATGACAAGTGAATAGTTCATAGGCATTTCCGGACGCTTACTGATGTTCCCTATTCTTTGGCATTCGTCAAAAGACAAGACAAACTTACGGGCATCCTTGAAGAGAGTGGGCCAATAGAAACCTGATTGCAATACCTTATGGGCAGTTCTATCTCGAGCGTAGTGTCCTCCGTAGGCTTTGGAATGACACTTCTGCAAGATCTGTCCTTGCTCATGTTCAGGCACACAACGTATAATAACACCATCTACTCCTTCCTTATAAAGGTGAGGATCATCCCAAAAGTAGTGTCTCAAATCAAAGAAGAATTTCTTCTTTTGCTGATAGGTGAAACTGGGTGGTATGTATTTGGCTACGATATAGTTTGCGTAATCAGCATACAACGGTGTACTATGTGAACTGCGGATGACATTTAATTGCTCATCAGGAAAGCTGTCATCAATAGGTCGTGGGTCATCAAGGACATTCTCTAGTCTAGACAAGTTATCTGCTACAGGGTTATCAGCACCCTTTCGGTCAACGACGTGCAAATCAAATTCCTGTAGCAGGAGAACCCATCTGATCAGTCTAGGCTTAGCGTCCTGCTTCTCCATAAGGTACTTAATAGCAACATGATCAGAGTGAATAGTGACTCTGGAGTCAATTATATAAGATCTGAACTTTTCACATGCAAACACGAGTGCTAAAAATTCCTTCTCCGTAGTGGCATAGTTTCTTTGGGCACTGTCTAGAGTTTTACTATCGTAGTGAATAACCTTCAACTTCTTGTCAACTCTTAGTCCTAGAACAGCACCAACAACATAATCACTAGCATCGCACGTGATTTCAAAGGGCAAGTTCCAGTCAGGTGGTTGAACAATAGGTGCGGTTATCAAAGCCTTCTTAAGTATTTCAAAAGCTTCCTCACAATCCTCATCAAAAACAAAAGGAACATCCTTCTGCAAGAGGTTGGTAAGAGGCCTAGAAATCTTAGAGAAGTCTTTAATGAACCTTCTATAGAAACCAGCATGACCTAGGAAACTTCGTATACCTCTGATATCTGTGGGGCAAGGAATTTTCTCAATTGCATCAACCCTAGCCTTATCAACTTCAATGCCTCTTTCAGAAATTTTGTGTCCTAAGACGATACCTTCATTAACCATAAAGTGGCACTTCTCCCAATTCAAGACGAGGTTGGTATCTTCGCATCTCTGTAAGACTCGATCAAGGTTGCCGAGGCAATCATGAAAGGAAGACCCGTAAACGGAGAAGTCATCCATGAAAACCTCGACAATCTTTTCACAAAAATCAGAGAATATAGCCATCATACATCTTTGAAAGGTGGCAGGTGCATTGCATAAGCCAAAAGGCATACATCTATAGGTAAAGGTACTGAAGGGGCAGGTGAAAGTGGTTTTCTCCTGATCAGATTGTGCAACAGGTATTTGCGAGAAACCTGAATAACCGTCTAGAAAGCAGAAGTGTGTGTGTTTTGATAGCCTTTCTAGCATTTGGTAGATAAAGGACAAAGGATAATGATTTTTACTGGTTGCCTTGTTCAGTTTCCGGAAGTCTATCACCCTCCTATAGCCAGTAATAATCCTTTGTGGGATTAGTTCATCCTTATCATTAGGAACGACGGTGATAGCTCCCTTCTTAGGTACGCAATGTACTGGACTTACCCAATCACTATGAGCAACAGGATAAATGATTCCTGCTTCCAGAAGCTTTAATATTTCTTTTCTAATGACCTCTTTCATCTTAGGATTTAATCTCCTTTGATGATCAGCAACTGGTTTAGAATCAGGATCGGTTTTAATATTGTGCTGACATAGAGTGGGACTAATACCCTTAAGATCATCAAGAGTATATCCGATAACAACATGGTGCTTCCTCCGAGTTTTTAGTAACTTCTTCTCTTCGTGCTCTGAGAGGAGAGCACTAATAATAACAGGATATATCTCGTTCTCATCAAGATAGGCATACTTAAGAGTATCAGGCAACTGTTTAAGCTCGAACACAGGATCACCCTTTGGTGGGGGAGGATCCCCAAGCAGTTTAACAGGCAGATTATTCTTGAGAATAGGATATTGTTCTAAGACAATTTTATCTATCTCATCTCTCTCCTCCATATGCATATCATTTTCATGCTCAAGGAGATATTGCTCTAAAGGATCCGTAGGAGGTACGGCAATAGAGGCAAGAGCAATGATTTCATCCCTACCAGACGACTCTTTTTCATGGGGCTGTCTTCCAAACTTGGAGAAGTTAAATTCATGAGACACACCCTCGAAACTAACTGTGACAGTCTTCTTAATGCAATCAATGTGAGCATTGACAGTGTTGAGAAAGGGTCTACCAAATATGATGGGACAAAAGTTACCTTGTGCGGTACCAAGGACGAGGAAATCAGTAGGATACTTCGCCTTACCACATAGGACTTCTACGTCTCTCACAATTCCCAGAGGGCAGATAGTGTCTCTATTAGCTAGCATAATAGTGACATCAATGGGTTCTAACTCAGCAGGTGCAATCTCATCTTTGATTTCATCATATAAGGAATGGGGTATTGCACTAACACTAGCTCCCATATCACATAAACCATGGTAACAGTGATCTCCTATCTTGACAGAAACAACGGGCAGGCCAACTACAGGTCTGTATTTGTCCTTCGCATGAGGTTTAGCAATTCTAGCGGAGTCCTCACAGAATTTGATAACATGCCCGTCTACGTCTTCGGTTAAGAGATCTTTGATAATAGCAACACTAGGTTCAACTCTAATCTCCTCAGGGGGTGCAAGTGGTCTAATCTAACCCCTACGTATCACAGTTGGAGCTTTAGAATAATCCTTTATCCTAGCAGGGTATGGTGGTTTCTCAGTGTAAGCTCAAGGAACAACAGGATCACTAAAAGCAATGACTTTCTCCTCAACTAGATTGGTTTTGACTATGTTGCTTTCTACAGGAGGATGATACTTAAACCACTTCTCTTTGGGAAGATCAACATGAGCAGAAAAAGATTCACATAGAGAAGTGTTTGTCTCAACAAAAGATTTAACGTAATCAAACAGGAAATTCATACCTGACTCCTTACCTTCCTCCAACTCCCAATCTTCAGAGTTACGTTTGATTCTCTCCAATAAATTCCACTTGTGGTCAATAACCTTCTTCATAAAAGAACCGGTACAAGAAGTGTCAAGCATGGTACGATCTTCATGAGAAAGCCGAGCATAAAAGTTTTGAGTGATAATTTCTCTCGAGAGCTCATGATTGGGGCATGAATATAGCATTGATTTAAGCCTCCCCCAAGCTTGAGCTATGCTTCCCCTATCACGAGGACAAAAGTTATAAATAAAGTTCCGATCACGATGTACTAAATGCATAGGATAAAACTTTTGATGAAATTCCAATTTCAACCGATTGTAGCCCCATGATCCACTATCATCACATAGCCCATACCATGTCAACGCCTTATCCTTAAAAGATAAAGGAAATACTTTCTTCTTTACCTCATCCTCGGGCAAACCTGCAAGCTTAAATAAACCACAAACTTCATCTACATAGATCAGATGCAAGTCTGAATGTGAAGATCCATCTCCTGTGAAAGGATTAGCCAACAGTTTCTCAAGCATACCCGAAGGAGTTTCATAAAAGATATTTTCAGTAGGTACCTCAGGTTGAGGAACAACTCCTCGTGCTTCCGTTCGTGGTGAAGATAGCCCGAACAAACCCCTGAAAGGAACAGTTTCCATAGTGACAAGTGACAATAAATTTTTGCACAGTATATAGATGTTTCCTTACCAATTTCCACTTACCAAAGTTGCTTCACTCCCCGGCAACTGCGACAGACAAGAGTCTTGATGACCCAGCAGTATAGGGGATCAATCTTAGTCCTTTCGATAAGTAAGAGTGTCGAACCCAACGAGGAGCAGAAGGCTCTGATAAACGGTTTTCAGCAAGGTAATAACTGCAAGCACTGAAAGTAGCGGTAACAAGTGATGGTGTAGTGAGGTGAAACGTAGCAAGCGAAAAGTAACAAGTAACAAGTAGTAGCAATGGTGCAGAAAGTGGCCCAATCCCTTTTCTAGCAAGGGACAAGCCTGAACAAAGTCTTATAGGAGGAAAAACGCTCCCGAGGACACATGGGAATTTCTGTCATGATAGTTTCATCATGTTCATATGATTCGCGTTCGTTACTTTGATAGTTTGATATGTGGGTGGACCGGCGCTTGGGTACTGCCCTTACTTGGACAAGCATCCCACTTATGATTAACCCCTCTCGCAAGCATCCGCAACTACGAAAGAAGAATTAAGACAACGTCTAACCATAGCATTAAAGTAGTGGATCCAAATCAGCCCCTTACGAAGCAACGCATAGACTGGGGTTTAAGCTTCTATCACTCCAGCAACCCATCATCCACTTACTACTCCCCAATGCCTTCCTCTAGGCCCAAGTATGGTGAAGTGTTATGTAGTCAATGTTCATATAACACCACAACAGGAAAAACAACATACATCATATCAAAATACCGAACGGATATCAAATTCACATGACTATTATCAGCATGACTTATCCCATGTCCTCAGTAACAAAAGTAACTACTCACAAAGCATAATCATAATCATGATCAGAGGTGTAATGAATAGCATCAATGATCTGAACATAAACTCTTCCACCAAGTAATCCAACTAGCAGCAACTACAAAGAGTAATCAACACTACTAGTAACCTTACAAGTACCAATCGGAGTCGCGAGACGGAGATTGGTTACAAGAGATGAACTTGGGATTGGAGAGGAGATGGTGCTGATGGAGATGTTGATGAAGATGCCTCCCCTCCGACGAGAGGAGTGTTGGTGATGACGATGACGACGATTTCCCCCTCCAGGAGGGAAGTTTCCCCGGCAGGATCGTCCTGCCGGAGCTCTAGATTGGATCTACTCAAGTTCCGCCTCGTGGCAGCGGCGAAACCACGAAAAAGCTCCCGATTGATTTTTTATGGAACGAAACCCTTCATATAGCAAAAGAGGGGGGCTAGTGGGCCGTCAGGGAGCCCACAAGCTTGCCATCCGCCACCAGGGGGGTGGCGGTGGCAGGGCTTTTGGCGCCCTGGTAGCCCTCCTCTGGTATTTCTTTAGCCCAATATTCTTTATATAATCCCAAAAAATTCCAAGTAACTTTTAAGGGCATTTGGAGATGTGCAGAATAGTGGACTAAGATTTGCTCCTTTTCCAGTCCAGAATTCCAGCTACCTGAATTCTCCCTCTTCAAATAAACCTTGCAAAATAAGAGAGAAAAGGCATAAATATGGTACCACAAAGTAATATAACAGCCCATAAAGCAATAAATATCAACATGAAAGCATGATGCAAAATGGACGTATTATTATGCGATCAGCGTTAGCCACGTGCCAAGTCTTCATGGGCTGGCTTCCGGCGATGGAGCCGGCTGGGCCGCGATTGGCCATGACGATGGTGCCATCTCCAGGTGGTTGGTTGGTGGCCGGCTCCATGGGTGTTCCGGCCGACGCCGTCTCTACGGCTGGGGGTGGATCGGCCGCCTCCGGCGCATCCATGGTCGCCTCCCACGCCTCCAGGTTCATCTCCGGCCCGCCGCCTACGTCGGCCTCCGGCATGTCGGGGATCACCTCGAGGTCTGCAGGTGTGGAGGCGGCCGGCTCGAGAGACTTGGCCGCCTCGGCTCCCTGGTCGCGCCTCGGAGCCGCCTCGCTAGCTGGCTCCTCCATGCGCGTCCGCTTGGAGGGGTCATGCCTAGCTTTCAATGCTTCTCCTTGGGCTTCACCTTGGTCTTTCAGCCCGGCTGGGCTGGGGTTGGCCCGTGGCCATCTTGTTCGCCGCCGCTTCCCAGCGAAGGGCGGATTCGTCCTCCAGTGCCTTCTAGGCAGTGTCGGCAGGTGCCCAACCGGCTCCCTCGGCGTTGGAGGCGGTTTCTTCCTCCACATCTTTTGCCTCCCTACCAAGCACTATTTGAGGAACCTATCCTCGCACGACAAAACAAAAAGAGATAACAAAGGACTCTTACCCCGCCAGGACGGGCACCTGCTTCCTGCTGGCGCCGGCGCGACGCTTCTTGGCGCCGCCTGCTCGTCCTCCGGCTGGAGGTCCTGTCGAGGCACGTTTGGGGGACGGCTTGGAGGTTGTGGCACCCTTGCCCTTGTTCCTGGCCACCTCTCCGGGCACGGCCGTCTCGCCAACATTGCGGCGGCTTCGTGTCAGGGGAGGGCTGGTGACTTCCTCCACCTCCTCTGAGTCCTCCTCGAAGGCTGCATCATATGAAGAAGGCGGCGTCTCATCATCATCCGTCCAATCAACAAGGGGAGGCCTCAGGTGCTCACCAGGCGGCTCGGAGCCCTCCGACTCCAGCGCTTCCTCTGAGATGGAGGCCCGCGGCTCAATCATCCCCTCATCCTCAATTTCCAAGGGGTCTGACGTCTCCACGTCGGCGGCTGGCGGGTTGAGCGCTTGCAGGCTCTCAAATAACTAAGCAATAGAGTTGGTACCCGGCTCAATAGAGGAAGCAACAATTTCGAAGACAAGAAAAACAAGATCCATGAAGAAGCTTACCATTGGGGGCAGATGGGCTCTATCGTAAGGGACTAGCTCCCATTCCCAATCTCCACCTATATCCATGTTGGTGGTGGAGATCTGGTTCACGTTCTTGGCCATCGCACCGGTGTGGAAGTTTTTGGTGGAGAGCCGGCAGGGGTCACGCCGGCCGCTCATATGAGAAATCAGATGGGGCCGTCTCTGCAGAGGCAGGATCCGACGGGTCATCATGGTGGTAGTCGCGAGTCTTCATGCTTTCGAGGTAGACGCATATCTGCGCTACCTCGGCTATCGGCTTCCGGTATTTAGCCTGCCAGTTCTGCTTCGCCGTCGGAGGCTCGATGGCGAAGCGGGGCATGTAATAACTCACAAGTATAGGGGATCGCAACAGTTTTCGAGGGTAGAGTATTCAACCCAAATTTGTTGATTCGACACAAGGGGAAGCAAAATAACATTCTCGAGTATTAGGAGTTGAGTTGTCAATTCAACCACACCTGAAAGACTTAGTATCTGCAACAAAGTTTCAGTAGAAAAGTAGTGTGATAGCAAAACTAGCAACAGTAACAGTAGCAGCAGTGACAGCAGTAGCGGTAACAGTAGCAGAAGTGACAACAGTAGCAACAAAGTAACGTAGCAAGGACCAGTAGGAAAAACTCGTAGGCATTGGATCGGTGATGGATAGTTATGCCGGATGACATTCATCATGCAACAATTATAACATGGGGAGATATGTAACTAGCTCCAGTTCGTCAATGTAATGTACGCATGTATTCCGTATATAGTCATACGTGCTTAAGAAAAGAACTTGCATGACATCTATTGTCCATCCCTCCCATGGCAGCGGGTCCTAATGGAAACTACGGGATATTAAGTTTCTCCTTTTAATAGAGAACCGGAACAAAGCATTAGCACTTAGTGAATACATGAACTCCTCATACTATGGTCATCTCCGGGAGTGCTTCCGGCTATTGTCACTCCGGGGTTGCCGGGTCATAACACATAGTAGGTGACTAAAACTTGCAAGATAGGATCAAGAACACACATATATTGATGGAAATATAATAGGTTCAAATCTGAAATCATGGCACTCGGGCCCTAGTGACAAGCATTAAGCATGGCAAAGTAGTAGCAACTTCAATCTCAGAACATAGTGGATACTAGGGATCAATCCCCATCAAAACTAACTCGATTACATGATAGATCTCATCTAACCCATCACCGTCCAGCAAGCCTACGATGAGATTACTTACGAACGGTGAAGAGCATCATGGAATTGGCGATGAAGGAAGGTTGGTGATGACGACGGTGACGATCTCCCCTCTCCGGAGCCTAGAACGGACTCCAGATCTGCCATCCAGAGGAAGAACAGGTGGTGGCGACGCCTCCGTATCATAAAACGCGATGAACTCTTCTCCTTGATTTTTTTCCAGGCAAAAGAGACTAAATAGAGTTGGAGTTGGAGGCGGCGGAGCCCCGAGGGACCCACAAGCCTGCAAGGCGCGGCCAGGGGGGGGGGGCGCCTCCTGGGCTTGTGGGCTCCTCGCTCCACGTCTCCGGTTGATTCTTGCGCCAGTATTTTTTATATATTCCACAAAAAATCCTCGTAAATTTCCAGGTCATTCTGAGAACTTCTATTTCAGCGCAAAAACAACACCATGGCAATTCTGCTGAAAACAACGTTAGTCCGGGTTAGTTCCATTCAAATCATGCAAATTAGAGTCCAAAACAAGGGCAAAAGAGTTTGGAAAAGTAGATACGATGGAGACGTATCAACATGTTGATGGCATCGTGGGAGGGGTTGGCATTCTTCACGTAGAAGAATCCCCTCTGCCACTGCTTGATGGAATCTTGGAGCGGCATCCGGGGGAAGCCACACTTCGTTCGATCATGCACCAGTGCAGTGCCGCACGAGGTCATCGGGCGAGGGCCCGTGAGCTTCTCCGCCTTGGCCTTGTCCATTTTTATGGACTGTTGCTTCAATAAGAAGAGGCTTTGCCAAAGGTCGAGGCGGGGTTCGATCCCTAGAAAGCCCTCGCACAGGACGACGAAGGAGGCGAGCTGAAGAATGGCGTTCGGCGCCAGATGATGCGGCTGCAAGCCGAAGAATGTAAGGAAGTTGGCGAAGAAGTTGTTCACCAGGAGCCCGAAGCCTCTGTAGAAGTGTTCATCGAACACAACTACTTCTCCCTCCTTCGGCGCCGGGGCGGTCTTGGCTCCGGGAATCCGCACGGCCACGAGGGAGGCCAGAGGCAGCATACAGCGATGGCGGAGCGTGTCGATATGGCCGGCGCAGATGTCGCTGCCAAGCCAGGCACCTTTGTGCTAGCCCTTCTTGGAGGAGCCGCTCGACATGACGACGGGCGACGAGGGCTCGAGGGGGTTGGCGGCGATGGTCTAGGCGACGGGGAAGATGAAGACGAAGGCAAGGCTCTCTCTCTTTCTCTGGGCTCAGAGAAGGAGGGGGCACAGGTGCGGGACGAGAAGGGGGCAAGTGGCCTCCTCAGTACCCCTGCACCGCATTTAAACCCCACGATGGATCGTGGGGAGGGGATCCGGTGCAGGCATGTCGCACCATCCCCGATTATTACGGGGACATTACGACTCCTGAAACCCAACCGTCGCAGAGTAAATCCGCAGAGGATCCTCCTAGCGGGGGCTGAGGGGGCGTCGTGGCGGGGCCTAGGGCTCTGGCCCAGTCCCGTCATCTGAGCAATCCATCATCACGTCAGGACAGGGCCTGGCACGTGGCGCAATCTGCGCAACTTACGACGAAGCCGAGGCGTCGCTTGGAAGCCAGCCGACTTCTGAGACGACGTCTCCTGTCACACGTGGCGGCAGGCATTCAACAACAAACAACTCAAGCCGATGAGGCCACCCGCTCCAAGGTGGCGGGCCTCCCCTGCTTTGGGGACTACTGTCGGTGGGATAACCCCGGGGTAGGCTCATCGAGCCTACTCCTTTGCCTTCTACCATGAAGGAACTGCAGGAAACATTCTACAAAGCCCAAGTCCCCCTGGCCGGCTAGGAAGCACCTGTCCGCTAGGGGCGAGACGACCAACTCTCTGGCTGACCAGGAAGCCCCTGTCGGCTAGAGGCAAGACGGTTACCTCCCTCTGGCCATCTAGGCCAAACCGGTCGGCTAGAAGCGAGGCGGCTGTGCCCAGGCCGGCTAGTTAACCGACTAGCCGGCTTGGGAGCTCAAGTCACATCAAACCGTAGGTCATGACAAGACCCTATGGTTAATGGTGGATGCGCGTCAGCCAAGGTACTGGATTTGGGTGCAAGACAGGTACAAGGTCGGCGGCCATGCCGCTGACCTCCTCCTGCTCCGATCCATCATCCTGCACAGTGTCGGCCCGTCAAACTCCCACTCCATTACTGCACTCGGCAAGGGAACAGTGGAGACGGCCCTACTGACAGCCCATGACGAATCTCGCTGGACGACGCCAGAAGTACCACACGTGTGATGCGTCAACCTTACGCGAGAGCCTTACTGGCTGGCCAGTGGGTCCCACAACCAGACGGGACCTCGCAGCCGGCGGGCCCCTCGAGCAACAAGACAAGACCCTCGTGCGTCCCCTCGCCAGTCAGCGAGGCTGCTAGCCGGGCCCCACTCGTGTACTTTTATCCTTATTGTAGGTAGGTGGGTTCGTTTATAAAACCCCCCGCCCCCTTCATGCAGAGGGTCGGTCAACTTCATACACACACACCACAAAGGAGACGTAGAAGTGAGCCGGCTGCTCCTTCTTCCTCCTCCATAGAATAGCTCAAGGAGCACATTGTAGCCTCATTGATACTTCATACACTTCGGCAGGATTAGGGGTGTTATCTCTATGGAGAGACCTAAACCTAGGTACATCGTGCGTTCCATGCTTGTACCGTCCTCGTTCCGAGCGCCCTCCGGTGCCACTTCGGTTCCCACCATCTTTAGCCTACCCATGGCTTATGTTGTGAGTAAACACCGACATCCCATGTGAGCGCACCACTCCGGTTTCATACGTCTTGGTGTAAGAAGAATGGAAGAAGAGATGGGAAGAAGAGAGGAAGAAGAAGAACAGAGGAGAGCGCTAGAGGAGAAGAACAGAGAATGGCGATAGACTCTGCTTCGGTTGCATTTTTCATCGCTGGAAACGACGCGAGAGGGTGAATCGTTTGGACCTTTAGTCTCGGGTTGGACGACAAACCGACACTAAAGGGGTGATTCAAAGGGCCGCCACCCCGGTTTGATCCACCAACCGGGACTAAAGGAGGATACGAACGGTTGTACGAACGCGCGCCACCACACCTTAGTCCTGGTTTGATCCACCAACCGGGACTAAAGGGGATACGAACGGTTGCCGGCCTATTAGTCCCGGTTCTTGATTGGAACCGAGAAAAAAGGGGTGAGACAAATCGGGACCAATGGCCCACGATGCCCAGCCGGCGCCTTGGCCTCACGAATCGGGACCAATGTAACCATAGGCCCCGGTTCGTATGTGAACCGGGACTAATAGGATTTCAGGACCTGGACCAAAGCCCTCTTTTCTACTAGTGCCATCCTGGCTGACTTCGGAGAGGTCATGGGACTGGTCAACAACTGCAGCAAAAGCGTGGTGGTTCCCATACGTTATTCTAGGTTTGATCTTTCTCACACCCTCCCTCACTTCCCAGCCATGCTCACAAACTTTCCTATGACATACTTGGGGCTGCCTCTTTCAGTGAGGAGACTCAAGGCTGTCCACTTCATGTCTGTGGAGGACAAAATTGCTCGCAAGCTCGCTCCTTGGATTGGCCACCTCATGGCTGTCCCTAGGACGATTGTTCCTGTGAACACGGTCCTCACTGCCATTCCATCCACAACATGACCTCTCTCATCCCGTCGGCCGAGGTGATGAAGCGTATTGATGCCCTGCGACGTGCTTTCCTTTGGGATGGCTGCGGCAAGGTTTCTAGTTGCAAGTGTAAGATCAACTAGGAGCGGGTTTGTCGCTCAAAGCCATGGACGGTATGGGAGTCTTAAATGTTGACAAGTTTGCCATGATGCTTCGGTTCCGGTGGCTTTGGAATGAGTGGACGGAACTACCAAAGCTGCTGGTGGGCCTGGGCACGCCTTGCAACGAGGCCGACAAAGACTCGACGCCGAGTACTTTCTGGCGACGGTAACGACGGACAACGAACAATGAAAGGAAGCACTTGATTTTTCTTGATTGATCGAAGCGAGCAAAAATAGCTATGTATATACTTGGCCAAGGGATACCCGTCCAGCTGGCCCGACCCAAAATAGTCCGACCCGACCCGACCGAGCATGCCCATAGGCCGGGCCTGGGTCTGAGATCCAGGCCCGATAGCCGTGCCGGGCCAGGCTTGGGCTTGCCTTTTTTGCAATTTAGGAAGGGGCCCGACCCAATAGCCCGAGGCCCTCTGATAGGCTGGGCTTGGGCCTCAAATTCAGGCCCGATAGCCAGGCTAGGCCGGGCTGGGGCCTAGGTTTTTTTGCTGCGGGCTTTGTCGGGCTTTGCCCGAAGCCCGACCCAAGGTATGGCCAGGTATGACTACGTACGCCACATGTACATACACCGGACTCACCAGGACAAATTACGCACGTACATATCAGGCTGATCGATATTGCTTGATCGAGTTGACTATCCGGTGACACACAAGAACGCAAACACGAGCTAGCTGCTTTTATGGTCGTAGGAACATATTGTTCCTGTTTGCTTTATTAATTTTCGATAATCTGTTTACAGGGGATATATATGACTATATACACTAGCTAAACCTAACTAGTACTAGTCCTACTCGGTGACTACTTAGAATCCTACACGCCTACGTACACATGTATCTAGCCGGACATGACACAGGTGTATTTCGTGTTTAAATCCAATAACCACTCCCTAAACACGATGTTGTTATGTCATAGCTCCGATGCCGATCCTTCTTCGCGGCCTCAAGAACTTCTCTCGATCCAAATCATTGGTCCGATGTCGGTCATGCGATCATCGATGCGAATGTAGTTGACATCTGTTTTACCTTCTTCCACGCCGTCCTTCATGTAGTGATACTTCATATCAATTTGCTTGTTCCTGTCACAGCATACTCGATCCTCACGTGGAAAAAAATATAGACTTGCTGTCAACATTGAGCACCACTTGTTCTAGATCTCGATCCATGAAATCGCTGTGTGGACACCCTTGCCACACACCTTGACACTTTGCTTCACCTAAAGTCGATGTCACCACTTTCTGCTTTCGTGATAGCCAACTTACTATGCTTTCATCAAGTAAATAAGGTACTCTTACAACCGTCAAAAAATCCTTCCTTATCACTACTACTATAGCCGAGTAGTTTCATCATCCCCTTCTTGCTCAGCTCAAGACGAGGTTTCATTGGAGTTTCAATTGGATTGCAGTCTTTCATGCCACAACCTTCGAGTACCTTCCTTGCGTATGCATCATGGCACAGTGTGACCCCCTTTGAATTTTGATGTGCCTCCCTTGTCACACACCTTAGACATTTTTCTTCACCTAAAGTCGATGCCACCATTTTCTGCTTTTGTGATAGCCAACTTACTATGCTTTCACCAAAGAAATATGCCATGCCCGAGGTACTCTTACGGCCGTCAACAATTCCTTCCTTGCCACTACTATTATAGTCGAGTAGTTTCACCGTTCCCTTCTTGCTCAGCTCAAGACGAGGTTCCATTGAAGTATTAAGTGAATTGCAGTCTTCCATGCTACAACCTTTAAGTACCTTCCTTGCGTATGCCTCATGGCACAGTGTGATCCCCTTTGTATTTTGATGTACCCCGACATCGAGGTAGTAACTCAATAGCCCTAGATCATCCATCCTGAAAAACTCATTCATTTGTAGCTTGAACTTTGTATTCACCTCTTCATCTACTCCACTAATCAGTACGTCATTGATTTTAACTAGATGCTAACTGGTAAACGATCCCTTAGTAGACCTCTCTTGTACATTGCATGCTCTAGTGGGTCTTTCTCAAATCCAAGAGAAAGCAATGCCCGATCAAGTTTGATGTTCCAGCCCGAGGGTCCCGTCCTAGCCCGTGGGACGAAGGGAGTAGATGACAATGTCATGTCTTCCATTATTGTCGGAGGCGATGTAAGTGCGAACATGGCATCTTCTATTGCGTACAAACATGCAGCCGGGTGTGCTCCTGATGAATCCACATTACATGAGGATGCACGCATATCCTTTAGTGTTCCTTGTGACCTGCTCACGTGGTTACTGCCCAGGGAACCAACGCCTACAGCCAATGGGCCAAGCCCACTGCCACCTTGACCTACAGACGCACCCCTGTGAGAGTCTTGCACGCTCTTGCTTCTAGGCTGAGCTCAATCTGTTGTGTCGCGGCTGCTCTCTGCTGTAATACTTTCTGATGGGTGCGAGGAACTCTGACTCCATGCGAGACCTTCTAGTCGAGTGCCCACGGCTGGTGCTTTCGGCATACTCAGCGAGACACCATGCCTGTCCGTTACTGCACAACGTCGCATGGCTGCTGCGTATGCGTTCACTTTTGCATCAACATACTTTGATTTGTGATCTTTGTAGTCTACACACATCATGTATGCCAAAGTGACATTCGTATCCGTAACATCAACACAAATTTCAGTATTATGTCTTCATGAACAAACTTGCCCCCCTTATGCTTGCATGCTGGCTCCGTACCTCCTGACAATTACCCCTAATGTTTGTAACAAGGCTGCTATTTCATGACCGAGCGTGTGCAATGATCGCTTCCTTCGCTCCAGCTAAGTTGGCACTTTCACGCGTAGCATAGATGTAAGTTTCGACATCACCCTCCCGCATTTTTAGCATCGACACGAGTTTCCGAACCATGATCTTGAGAGCAAAATTTTGCACGACAATTTCTTAAGCCGACACTTGAAGAACTGGATCCTCCTCGTCCACGAGTTCACACATCAACATCATGTTACCTTCATCTCCTAGCGGAGCCATGAGTCCTTCTCCTTCGGGGGATTCTTGCACTCCGACTTGAAGTGCTCCATGATGCCATAATTGTGACACTTGATCTTGCGCTTGTCGAACTTCTTCTTCTTCGGAGCGCCATCGCTGGCGTCCTTCTAAATTTGTTCGTTTGACATACAACCTTGGTGAGTGTAACTTCTAGAGCCTTTGTCTTCTCTCTTTGAGTCCAGCGCATGCCACTGAGGCCATGTGAGCATGTCATGCTCATCGTTTCTCCTGTCCCCGAGACTGTACCGCATACGCTCGTCGTGAGCCTTATAGCGTCCCACGAGATCACCAATGGAAAGGGCCGTGAGATCTACGCACCGCGCGATCACCGTAACAATATGCAAGTACCGGGTAGGAGCCGCGCGCAAGAACCGACGACCAACCAAAGCCTCCGTGAGGTTTTCTCCAAGTGTGCGGATCCGATTAACGAGAGTAGCTACCCGTGACGCGAACGCGTCCACGGACTCATTGTCGCCCATGACCAAAGTCTCATAGTTCTTTAAGAGAGTTTGGAGATTGGCTTGCATGACTCGGGTGTGTCCCTTGAACATGAGCTTCAATGTATCCCACACCTCTTTTGTTGTTTCTTTAGCGATCAAGTGTTGGAGGACATCCATTGGCATCATCGAATAAACTACCGACGCCGCCTGTCAATCCTTCCGGTGCTCGGCTCACTTCTTCTTGAAAGCGTCGCCTCCTCGAACGATTGCGTCCCACAACTCATTGGCGCGAAGACCACACTCCATCAGGGCCTTCCAGACCCTAAAATTCTCGCGATCAAACCATGGGTATGACTAACTCGTCAGAGCAGCAATTACTTTAGCAGCACCAGAATACACCGCCAACAGCATGTTCTTTTCATCATCTGACACGACCTCCCATCACTCGAAGATCAACCTTACTCTACATATCAGAGCAACTCCAATGGGGCGACCCATTTCGTCCTCCGCCGTCCGTTTGGGTCGACGCGGACACAAAAGTTGGCCCAACGCGCCGACCCAAACGGACGCGAGATGGACGCTCGCGCGCGCCTACTCCTCTCCCCGGGCCCGCCGGTCGGTGGCTTCAACCACCATTTCCCACCAAAAACCCTCCTGCCCGCGCGCGCTCCCATCCCACTTCCGCTCCCGCCATGGACGGCAACCTCGACCTCGACATCGACCTTGACCTCGACGCAGCAGCCGGCCTGGCCTCCCTCGCATCTGACAAAGGCAAGCCTCGTGCCTCCCGGAAGGCCGACGCGCCGAAGCCGAAGCCGAAGAAGGTGCTGACGGCCAAACAACGGGCAAAGGAGTCAGCCAAGAGGAAGGACCAGAGGCACGCGGCGGGCGCGAGGGATGAAGCCATCGCGGCGGCCGCCGCGCAGCAGCATGTCACCAATGCCCGCGTCGCGGCGGCAACGAGGGAGGCGCTGTGCATGTTGGGGGTTAAACCCTAGCCAACACGGCCTCGTCAATGCCGCCATGGCCGCCCGGTCAGCACCGGCTCATCCGCCTTCCATCGTGCGTTGCTGCCCGACTCGCCCCGCGCGTCGTCTTGCAACCCGGTGCCCGGCTTCTACGTCTACCCGCAGGCCTCCCTCCTCTCGGGGGAGTGCTCGCCCGAGGTGAGCGTGGTTGCTCTTTCCACGCCCGCGCCCACGACCATCGACCTCAAGGCCACACCGATGGCTGGTGGCTCGTCATCCGGAGGCGCGAGGAAACGTGCGAGGCAGACGCCAGTGGACTAGCTTCCAGGCGCGCGCAACCTGTTCGACGGAATGCTGACCGCCGACGACTACATGCAGAACATGATCTTCGAGGGTGGTGCGCAGGCTGCTGGCTTCATCACGACGAGACACAAAGCCAGGATGGCCAAGGCTACAATGAAGATCAGGTCGCCTTCATGCGTGATCAGGTCGGCGACGGCCTGGACGTGGATGCTACTTCTTGAGCTTGCGTTGGTTTTTCCCTTGAAGAGGAAAGGGTGACGCAGCAAAGTAGAGATAAGTATTTCCCTGAGTTTGAGAACCAAGGTATCAATCCAGTAGGAGTATCAAGATGAGGCACCAATGAACCTGCGCAAAAGCAAACAAACTTGCACCCAACGCGATAAAGGGGTTGTCAATCCCTTCACGATTACTTGCAAGGTGAGATCTGAAGGTGATAAAAGGTGAAAAGAAATAAAAGTGCAGCAAAGTATTTTTGGTATTTTTGTATGTAGATCTGAATATATGATGTGTAAAATAGACCCGGGGGCCATAGTGTTCACTAGAGGCTTCTCTCATGATAGCAAGTATTATGGTGGGTGAATGACTTACTGTCGAGCAATTGATAGAATCGCACAAAGTCATGACGATATCTAAGGCAATGATCATACATATAGGCATCACGTCCGAGACAAGTAGACCGATACTTTCTGCATCTACTACTATTACTCCACACATCGACCGCGATCCAGCATGCATCTAGTGTATTAAGTTCATAACAAACGGAGTAACGCCTTAAGAAAGATGACATGATGTAGAGGGATAAATTCATGCAATATGATATATCCCCCATCTTTTTACCCTTGATGGCAACAACATGATGTGTGCCTCGCTACCCCTTCTGTTACTAGCTGAGGACACCACACGGTATGAACCCAAAACCAAGCACTTCTCCCATTGCAAGAATTATAGATCAAGTTGGCCAAACAAAAACCCATAACTCGAGGAGAATTACAAGGATACGAAATCATGTATATAAGAAATAAGAGGAGACTCAAATAATATTCATAGATAATCTGGTCATAAATCCACAATTCATCGGATCTTGACAAACACACCTTAAAAGAAAGTTACATTGGATAGATCTCCATGAAGATCATGGAGAACTTTGTATTGAAGATCCAAGAGAGAGAAGAAGCCATCTAGCTACTAGCTACGGACCCGAAGGTTTGTGGTGAACTACTCACGCATCATCGGAGAGGCAATGGTGTTGATGAAGAAGCCCTCCATGTCCGAATCCCCCTCCGACAGGGCACCAGAACAGTCCCCAGATGGGATCTTGCGGAGACAGAAGCTTACGGCGGCGGAAAAGTATTTTCGTGGCTCTCTCCTTTGGTTTCAGGATTTTTGGGAATTTATAGGCGAAAGAGGTAGGGCAGAGGAGCCACGGGGGGCCCACGAGCCTGCTAGGCGCCCCCCTAGGGTGCGCCTAGGGGGCTCGTGACCTCCCACGAGACCTCCTGCCTTGGTTCTCAAGTCCTCTGCGTATCTTCTGTTATAGAAAAAATCATTCCGCGGGTTTTATTTCGTTTGGACTCTGTTTAATATTTTTTGTGAAAAAGGTCAAAAACACGGAAAAAAACAGAAACTGGCACTAGGCACTGAGTTAATAGGTTAGTCCCAAAAATGATATAAAATGGCATATAAGACATCCCAAGTTGATAATATAATAGCATGGAACAATCAAAAATTATAGATACGTTGGAGACGTATCAAGCATCCCCAAGCTTAACTCCTGCTCGTCCTCGAGTAGGGAAGTGATAAAGACCGAATTTTTGATGTGGAATGCTACCTAACATATTTGTTCTTTGTAACTTCTTTATTGTGGCATGAATGTTCAGATCCGTAAGATTCAAAACAATAGTTTAATATTTACATGAAAACAATAATACTTCAAGCATACTAGCAAAGTAATCATGAACTTTTGAAATAACAAGGCCAAATAAAGTTATCCCTACAAAATCATATAGTCTGGTTATGCTCCATCGTCCCCACATGATGAATTTAAATCATGCACAATCCCGGTATTGGCCAAGTAATTGTCTTTGCACTCTTACTTTCTCAAACTTTTCAACTCTCACGCAATACATGAGCGTGAGCCATGGATATAACACTATAGATGGAATAGAGTGTGGTGAAGGTTGGGAGGCAAAAAGGAGGAGATGGTCACATCGACTCGGCGTATCAGCGGGCTATGGAGATGCCCATCAATAGATATCAATGTGAATGAGTAGGGATTGCCATGCAACGGATGCACTAGAGCTATAAGTGTATGAAAGCTCAAAAAGAAAACTAGTGGGTGTGCACGCAACTTGCTTGCTCACGAAGACCTAAGGCAAATTTGAGGGAAGCCCATCATTGGAATATACAAGCCAAGTTATATAATGAAAATTCCCACTAGTATATGAAAGTGACAAAACAAGAGACTTTCTATCATGAAGAACGTAGTGCTATTTTGAAGCACAAGTGTGGAAAAAGATAGTAGCATTGTCCCTTCTCTCTTTTTTTGTTTGGGCTCTTTGGGCTCTTTTTTTTATTTCCTCACATGGGAGAATGCTCTAATAATGATGATCATCACACCTTTATTAACTTACAACTCGATACTTAGAACAATAATGACTCTATATGAAATGCCTCCGGCAGTGTACCGGGATGTGCAACGATCTAGCTTAGCATATGATGTTGAAACATCTCGCTAGCTATCTTACGATCATGCAATGGCAATATGAAAGTGATGGCACATGTCACGAGACGGAACGGTGGAAGTTGCATGGCAATATATCTTGAAATGGCTCTAAAAATGCCATAATAGGTAGGTATGGTGGCTGTTTTGAGGAAGGTATATGGTGGGTTTGTGCACCGGCGAAAGTTGCGTGGCACTAGAGAGGCTAGCAATGATGGAAGGTGAGAGTGCATCTATACCATGGACTCACATTAGTCATGAAGAACTCATATACTTATTATGAAAGTTTTATTAGTAATCAAAACAAAGTGCTAAATGCATACTCCTAGGGGAAGGGTTGGTAGGTGTTAACCATCGCGCGATCCCGACCGCCACACAAAGGATGACAATCAATAAATCAATTATGCTCCGACTTCCAAACATAGTGGTTCACCATACGTGCATGCTACGGGAATCACTAACCTCAACACAAGTATTTTTAGATTCACGACACTCTACTAACATAAGTCTAATATTACCATATCCATATCTCAAAACTAATTGTGAGGAATCGAACTTCTCTTACTAATCAATGCACTTGAATATGAAAGTTTTTATTATATCCTCTTTGGATGCCTATCATATTTAGGACTAATTAAATAGCACACGCCAATTACCAAGTTACTTAGAGAGAGCCCTCTCAAAATGATATAAGTGAAGATCGAGAGTTTTTATTTCTATAAAATATGCCACCGCCGTGCTCTAAAAGATTTAAGTGAAGCACTAGAGCAAAATTATCTAGCTCATAAGATATAAGTGAAGCTCATGGGAGCTAAATTGGCTAGCTCAAAGGATATAAGTGAAGCTCATTGAGTATTTTAACAAATTCACGATGAGTGCATGTCCCTCTCAAAAAGGTGTGCAGCAAGGATGATTGTGATGAAACAAAAAGCAAAGACTCCTATAATACACAACGCTCCAAGCAAAAGATATATCATGTGGTGAATAAAAATATAGCTCCAAGTAACGTTACCGATGGATTGAAGACGAAAGAGGGGATGCCTTCCCGGGGCATCCCCAAGCTTAGGCTTTTTGGTGTCCTTGGATTTGGCTTGGGATGACTTGGGCATCCCCAAGCTTAAGCTCTTTCCACTCTTGATTCCATTGTCCATAAGAACATCACCCAAAACTTGAAAAGTTCACAACACAAAACTTAAACAGAAACTCGTGATATCATTAGCATAAGAAAACAAACTACCAACTTTTTAGGTAGTGTAGTAAACTTGATTTCTATTTATATTGATGTTATATTACTGTATTTTCACTTTTCCGTGGCTCGTACCCCCCAATACTAACCATAGTTTCATCAAAATAAGCAATCAACACAACAACAAAAAACAGAATCTGTCAAAAACAGAACAATCTCTAGTAATCTGTATATTTCGTATACCTGTGGCATCCCAATTTTTTTTGAAAAATTAGTAAAATTAGGGAAATTTGCATATAAATCAGCAGCAAGACGAATAACCTCAAAATATCTTTCTGAATAGGAACTAAAAATAATTTCGTTAGCACAAAGTTTCTGTCTTTTTCAGCATGATTAAACAACTATCACCAAAACTAATCATAAAGGTTCTACTTGGCACAAACACTAATTAAAACATAAAAAACACAATCATAACATGATCATGATGGTGTGGACTCAACAAAACAGAAAGTGAAAAGAAAAAATAAATTTATTCATTGGGTTGCCTCCCAACAAGCGCTATTGTTTAACGCCCTTAGCTAGGCATAAGGCAATAGAATCAAGTATCGTCATCTTTAGTGCTCAAACCATAAGTAGCTCTCATCATGGATTCATAAGGAAATCTTATTTTCTTTCTTGGAAAGTGTTAGATGCCCTTCTTTAATGGAAATTGAAATCAAATATTCCCTTCCTTCATATCAATAATAGCACCAGTAGTCCTAAGGAAAGGTCTACCAAGAATAATGGGACATGTCGGATTGCAATCAATATCAAGCACAATGAAATCTACGGGCACATAGTTCCAATTTGCAATAATAAGAACATCATTGATCCTTCCCATAGGTTTCTTAATAGTGGAATCCACAAGATGAAAATTAAGAGAGCACTCATCAATCTCATTGAAACCTAGAACATCACATAAAGATTTTGGAACTGTGGAAACACTAGCACCCAAATCACACAAAGCATGGCATTCATAATTTTTAATCTTGATTTTTATAGTAGGTTCCAACTCATCATGAAGTTTTCTAGGAATAGATATCTCCAACTCAAGTTTCTCTTCAAGAGATTTCATCATAGCATCAATGGTATGATCGGTAAAAGCCTTATTTTGTCTATAAGCATGTGGAGAGTTTAGCATGGATTGCATCAAGGAAATACATTCAATCAAAGAGCAACTGTCATAATTAAATTCCTTGAAATCCAAAGTAGTACTTTCATCACCACTCAAAGTTTTGATACCCTCTACTCCACTTTCAGTATTTTTAGCATCAAGATAAGTAGACTCCGAATCGTCGGGGCGTTTCCCAACCAAAGTGGATTCACATCCAGCCCCATCATCATTAGGATTGACATTAGAAAACAGGGATTCAATAGGAGTCACACCAACCAATTTAAGATCTTCGTGATTCTCATCACGAGAACACGCCTTTTTAATACATTCATGTGTAGCACGAATTTGGGCGGTTCTTTCTTTACTCTCATTCATGGAAACACACATAGCTTTCAAAGTTTCATCCATATTAATCTTGGGAGGAGGATATCTCAATTTCAAAGCATCAATATCAAGAGACATTCTATCAACAGTCCTAGCCAAGTCATCAATTTTAAGAAGTTATTCTTCCATGGAAGCATTGAAAATCTTTTGCGAAGTAATAAACTCCTTAATATTACTCTCAAGATCAAAGGGTAATTTATTATAATTTCCATGAGCATTCTTGTAGGAATTGCCAAAATTATTAGAGGGATTACTAGGAAAAGGCCTAGGATTAAAGTTACCTCTATAAGCATTGTTGTTACCAAAATTATTCCTACCAACAAAATTAACATCCAAATTTTCATTGCAATTCTCAATCAAGGAAGACAAAGGCATATCATTTGGATCTAGAGGATCACTTTTACTAGCAAACAACTTCATTAACTCATCCATCTTAGCACTCAAAGAGTTAATTTCTTTTATAGCATGCACTGTTGTACTAGTAGGTGACCTTTCACTGTGCCATTGAGAATAATTTGTCATGATATTATCTAGGAGTTTTGTGGCTTCTCCTAGTGTGATTTCCATAAAAGTTCCACCAGAGGTGGAATCCAAGATATTTCTAGAAGCAAAATTCAAACTAGCATAGAAAATTTGTATAATCATCCAAAGACTCAGGCGATGAGGGGGACAATTTCTAATCATCAAGTTCATTCTCTCCCAAGATTGTGCACCATGTTCATGATCTAATTGCTTAAAATTCATGATATCATTACGAAGAGAGATAATCTTAGCTGGTGGAAAATACTTGGAAATAAAGGCATCTTTACACTTGTTCCATGAATCAATACTATTTTTTGGGTAAAGATGAAAACCAAGTTTTTGCTCGATCTCGTAATGAGAATGGAAATAGCTTAAATTTAATCATATCATTATCCACATCTTTCTTATTTTGCATATTGCATAACTCAATAAAGGTATTAAGATGGGATGCGACATCTTCACTAGGAAGGCCGGAAAATTGCTCTTTCATAACAAGATTCAACAAGGCAACATTAATTTCATATGATTCCGCACTAGTGGCGGGAGCAATTGGAGTACTAATAAAATCATTGTTATTAGTATTGGAGAAGTAACACAATTTGGTGTTTTCACACATGGTGACTTAGCTAGCAGACAAGCACACAAGCAAACAGAAAGCAAGCAAAAAAAAGGGCGGATGAAAAAGGAAAATATTTTTGTAAATTTTGTTTCTTTAGAAGTGGGGGAGAGGAAAATGAGAGGCAAATGGAAAATAATGTAAATGCAAGATATGAGTTTGTGATAGGTACTTGGTAGATATGCTTCACTTGAATACTCCCCGGCAACGGCGCCAGAAATTCTTCCTGCTACTTGAAGAGGCAAGGGCAATGGCGTTGGTTTTCCCTTGAAGAGGAAAGGGTGATGGAGCAAAGTATAGATAAGTATTTCCCTTAGTTTGAGAACCAAGGTATCAATCAAGTAGGAGTATCAAGATGAGGCACCAATGAACCTGCGCAAAAGCAAACAAACTTGCACCCAACGCGATAAAGGGGTTGTCAATCCCTTCACGATTACTTGCAGGGTGAGATCTAAAGGTGATAAAAGTTGAAAAGAAATAAAAGTGCAGCAAAGTATTTTTGGTATTTTTGTATGAAGATCTGAATATATGATGTGTAAAATAGACCCGGGGGCCATAGTGTTCACTAGAGGCCTCTCTCATGATAGCAAGTATTATGGTGGGTGAACGAATTAGTGTCGAGCAATTGATAGAATCGTGCAAAGTCATGACGATATCTAAGGCAATGATCATACATATAGGCATTACGTCCGAGACAAGTAGACCGATACTTTCTGCATCTACTACTATTACTCTACACATCGACCGCTATCCAGCATCTAGTGTATTAAGTTCATAACAAACGGAGTAACGCCTTAAGCAAGATGACACGATGTAGAGGAATAAATTCATGCAATATGATATAAACCCCATCTTTTTACCCTTGATGGCAACAACACGATGCGTGCCTCGCTACCCCTTCTATCACTAGGTGAGGACACCGCATGGTATGAACCCAAAACCAATCACTTCTCCCATTGCAAGAATTATAGATCAAGTTGGCCAAACGAAACCCATAACTCGAAGAGAATTACAAGGATACGAAATCATGCATATAAGAAATCAGAGGATACTCAAATAATATTCATAGATAATCTGATCATAAATCCACAATTCATCGGATCTCGACAAACACACCGCAAAAGAAAGTTACGTCGGATAGATCTCCATGAAGATTACGGAGAACTTTGTATTGAAGATCCAAGAGAGAGAAGAAGTCATCTAGCTACTAGCTACGGACCCCGAAGGTCTGTGGTGAACTACTCACGCATCATCGGAGAGGCAATGGTGTTGATGAAGAAGCCCTCCGTGTTTGAATCCCCCTCCAGCAGGGCACCAGAACGGTCCCCAAATGGGATCTTGCGGAGAGAGAAGCTTGCGGCGGCGGAAAAGTATTTTCGGGGCTCTCTCCTTTGGTTTCGAGATTTTTGGGAATTTATAGGCGAAAAGAGGTAGGGCAGAGGAGCCACGGGGGGGCCACGAGCCTGCTAGGCGCACCCCCCTAGGGCGCGCCTTGGGGCTCGTGACCTCCCACGAGACCTCCTGCCTTGGTTCTCAAGTCCTCTGCGTATCTTCTGTTATGGAAAAAATCATCTTGTAGGTTTATTCCGTTTGGACTCCGTTTAATATTATTTTCTGAAAAAGGTCAAAAACACGGAAAAAACAGAAACTCGCACTAGGCACTGAGTTAATAGGTTAGTCCCAAAAATGATATAAAATGGCATATAAATGCATATAAGACATCCCAAGTTGATAATATAATAGCATGGAACAATAAAAAATTATAGATACGTTGGAGAAGTATCAGTGGATGGCTTGCCTCTCCATCATGAGTTCCCAGAGGACTACGGGCTAGAGGAAGAGGACAAGTGCGACATTGAAGCGGAGCCTTCATTTGAGGACGAGCTCGCCAACCAAGCGAACGGGACGGCACCGAAGCGCAAGACCAAGCGGACCAAGGAATACACGGCGGTCGATGACAATCTTCTTTGCGAGTGTTGGAGAGACATTGGGCAAGACCCCAAGACGGGCGCTGAACAAAAGCATTCAACCTTTTGGATTCGTGTTCACCGTGAGTTTCATGAGCGCAAGATGTTTCCGCCATATTAAATAGCAAGCACGCGGGGATGGTGTCCATTTCGAAGTGTTGTAGGGTGATTCAACAAGAGTGGAACAAGTTTTGTGCCACTCTTGAGAGCGTCAAGGCGCGCCCCGTGAGCGGCATCGGTGTGCAAGACATGGTATGCTAGCAAGCCGCCCTCTTTTTGTGTCATCATGTACATGCTTTTGCATATCATTTTGTCAATAGGCTTGCATGAAATACATTTGTAGGCATTTCAAGCGTTGAAGGCATTCAAGGCCCAACATAATGGCAAGTGCTTCAACCTCTCCCATTGCTTTAGGGTGATCAAAGACGAGGAGAAGTTCAAGGCGCAATATGCCGGCCTCAAGTCGCGTGTTGGGAAGCAAGCCGTGGAGGAGGTTGGGGACGGCGAGAAGGCTCGTCCGAGGGGGAAGACCAACTCCAAGAAGGAGGACAAGTGGGATGCGACATCGATCGCCTTGATCGCAACCGTGGAGGGCATGATCACCAAAAAGGACTCAAGGGAGGAGAAGCTCCGGCAAGAAAGAGAAGAGCAAATAAACGCCTTCTTGGAGCTCCAAAGGAGGAGGCTTTACATGGAGGCGAAGAAGCAAGCACGGATGCTTGAGATGGATGCGGAGAAGCAAGCCAAGATGCTAGAGATCGAGGCCGCCAACGCCAAGACCAAGGCCAAAGAAGTGGCTCTCACGAGCATGATGACCGGGGTGGAGATCATGAAGGTGGATCTCAACACCGTGTCGTCAAGGAAGAGGCCGTGGTTCGAGAAGATGCAGGCCAACATGCTCACCTTCGACAAGAGTGATCCATGGCGACGAGCGCCATATTTTTTGGATGCGAGCAGGTGTATTGGCATGACCACGGGGCCGCAATGGCGTGGTCGAACTCAAGTCCCACCGTTTTTTTATGTGCTGGCATGTGTTTCGGCCGGCTTGCGAGTGCGCCAGCACGATTGTGGTGCTATTTTTTGAGGCCGGCATTGTATGCTTACGCTGACATGGTGCTGGCATGAAACATAACCGCTGGTATGATCGGCCGCGGGCCTTTTTTAAAATATGTTGACTGCGGACATGAAATAGGTCGATGCGTTGGACGTACTGCCGACCCAAATCTCAAATCTAAAACAGGACGGACGCCTGGCTGGCGGTCGACCCAAACGAACAAAAAACGGACAAATTCACTTTCCTTTTTGATCGGCCCGTTGGAGTTGCTTTCAATTATTGGTCCAGACTCGACGGAGAATACTTTTCGGCGACGGCAACAATGGACGACAAACAATGAAGCGAAGCACTTGATTGTTGTCGATTGATCGAAGCAAGCAAAAGTCATGTACGCCGCCACACGTACGTACACCGGCCTCACGAGCACAATTTACGCATGTATAGAACAGTAGGCTGATGGTGCAGACACACGGGAATGCACACAAGAGCTAGCTGCTTTTATGGCCTAGCCGGACATGACACCTGTGTACTTCGGTGTTTAACTTCAACATAACCACCCACTCTTAACTTATAAAATGGCAAATATTTTACCTCGTTTAAAAAATATATACAATATGTGATACATGAGGCTTCATATTTCTTGTGAGCACTCAACTGTAGTTTTTTCTTGGTTCGTCCTTCTGACTTTTTTTCTACGACTGCTAGACGTCATACGGATGTAGGAAAGGCAAAAAACATCCGTCACGATATAGACATCTCTTACAGTTTGATGGAAGTCAACGCGGCATAGCCTTTTCTCTTTTCATCCACAACACCGCACACAAAACCTTGCTTGCATAGCAAGCTTCGCTGGCATCACAGAATGCTGACAACACTAGCTCACAACAATTCCGGTGACCTCGCATCACCGGCTAGCAGCACGAGTGCACGACAGAGCCGTTGCAGCAACTCCGGCGACCTCGCATCACCGGCTCGCATCACGATGGAGCCGTCGCAGTAACTCCGGCGACTTCGGAGCTCCAGCTTGCAACACGGCGGAGCCGTTGCAGCATCACCGGCAACTTCGCAGCACCGGCTCGTAGCACAACGGGGCCGTCACAGGAACTCCGACGACCTCGTAGCACTGGTTCGCAGCACGGTGGAGCCGTCGCAGGAACTCCGGTGACCTCGCATCACCGGCTCGTAGCACGATGGAGCCATCGCAGCAACTCCGACGATCTTGCAACACCGGCTCGCAGCACGGCGGAGCCGTCGCAGCTCACCCAGCAAACACGACGTCGACCGTCCGCTTCTCCAGTGAGATGTGAAACGAGAGAGTAGGAGACGAGAGAGCAATTTGGAGAGAGAATGAGTGGAAGAGGTGGTTCGGCTGGAGATAGGAAAAGGGATAAGCGGTTGTTGGTCCCACTGAACGCGTGTCCCTCAAGCGACACAGCTGCCGATTGGGATGCGTTCATCCGCCTGTTTCGAAGCAGTTTCTTTTTTATCACACCTGAAACATCTTGGATGCTTGTAAACTCCATGTATGATGATGGAATTGCATGATGTATTGATTAGGTGCAATCACACGTGTATATGATGTACAAAGTGGGCCACAACCCCTGCTATACAAGTAACTAGGAGGTGGGCCAAACACACAATATGCACATAACATATATAGTCACCCCCCCAAAGTCGAAGCATCGCCATTGCTGACACAAAGACTGGATCGGAACTCCTCGAAGGACGTCGTGGGCAAGCCTTTGGTCATGATATCCGCAATTTTTTGGCACGTGGGAACGTGTAGCATAGGAACGTGGCCAAGGGCCACCTGATCCCGAACAAAATGAATATCAAGCTCAATGTAGTTGGTGTGGCGATGATGGACCGGGTTTGCGGAGAGGTAGACGATCGAGACATTGTCGAGGTAGACCATCATCGCCTTGTTGACAGGGCACGAGAGCTCAAGAAGAAGTTGACGAAGCCATGAGCACTCAGCGATGTCATTCGCCAAAACGCGATACTCAGCCTCAGCGCTGGACCGGGAGACTATAGGCTGCCGCTTGGACGACCACAAAATGAGTGATGGACCAAGGAAGACATAGTAACCCGAAGTGGATCGCCGTGTGTCGGGGCAGCCGACCCAGTCAGTGTCGGTGTAGGCGATGAGGTCGGAGGCGGAGGCGTACAACGTGATGCCAAGATCCACAGAGCCACAAATATAATGGAGGATCCGCTTGACAGAGGCCTAATGAACATCCCGAGGAGCATGCATATGAAGATAGACCTGCTGGACGACGTACTGGATCTCCGGTCGAGTAAGGGTGAGGTATTGTAGAGCACCAAGAATGGAGAAATAGAGAGAAGCATCCGAAGCAGGAGAACCATTAGTGACAGAGAGCTTGGCCTTCGTGTCGACATGCATGGCTGCGGTTTTGCAATTAAGCATTCCATCATGGTCAAGGAGCTCATGAGCGTACTTCCCCTGGTGAAGGAAGAAACCATCAGGATGAAACACCACCTCAACACCGAGGAAGTAGTGCAACGGACCCAAGTCCTTGATGGCAAGATCAACGCGAAGACACTCACTGAGCCGGCTGAGAAGTCCACGCGTCCATTGTTGGGGAACGTTGCATGGGAAACAAAATTTTTCCTACGCACACAAAGACCTATCATGGTGATGTCCATGTACGAGAGGAGATTATATCTACGTACCCTTGTAGATCTGTAAGCGAGAAACGTTAAGAAATGCGGTTGATGTAATGGTACAGCTTCGTGATTCAAATCACCGTCGTCCCACGATCCGTCCCATGATCCGTTCCGATCTAGCGCCGAACGGACGGCACATCTGCGTTCAGCACATGTACAGCTCGATGACGATCTCGGTCTTCTTGATCCAGCAAGAGAGACGAAGAACTAGATGAGTTCTCCGACAGCGTGACGGCGCTCCGGTGGTGGTGATGATCTACTCCTGCAGGGCTCCGCCCGAGCTCCGCAGAAATCCAATCTACAGGTAAAACTATGTGGAATAGTTTTGAGTTGCACGTGGCAAAGTTGTGTCTCAAAAACCCTAAAACCACCAGTATATATAGGAGGAGGGGAGGGGATAGCCTTGGGGCACAAGGGCCCAAGGGTGCGCCAGCCGAAGTGGAGAGGAGGACTCCTTCTCCAATTCGGGTTGGGAAGGAGGAGTCCTCCTCTTCCTTCCCACCTCCCTCTTTCCTTTTATCTTCTTTCATGTGGTATTTTTACTTGTGGCGCCTTAGCCCTCTTGGTCTGGCTCCACCAGCCCACTAAGGACTTGGTGCGCCACCCTAAGGCCATGGGCTCACTCCCGGGTGGGTGGGCCCCTCCGGTAAACACCCGGAACCCATTCGTCACTCCTGGTACACTACCGGAAATGCCTGAAACTTTCCGGTGAACAAATGAAACCATCCTATATATCAATCTTCATTTCCGGACAATTCCGGAAAACCTAGTGACGTCCACGATCTCATCCGGGACTCCGAACAACATTCGGTAACCACACATATAACTCAACTATACTAAAACATCATTGAACCATAAATGTGCAGACCCTACGGGTTCGATAATTATGTAGACATGACCCGAGACACTCCTCGGTTAATATCTAATAGCGGGACCTGGATGCCCATATTGGATCCTACATATTCTCCAAAGATCTTATCGGTTGAACCTCAGTGCCAAGGATTCGTATAATCCCGTATGTCATTCCCTTTGTCCTTCGGTATGTTACTTGCCCGAGATTCGATCGTCGGTATCCGCATACCTATTTCAATCTTGTTACCGGTCAAGTCTCTTTACTCGTTCCATAACACAAGATCCCGTGACTTACACTTAGTCACATTGCTTGCAAGGCTGGTTTGTGATGTTGTATTACCGAGTGGGCCCCGAGATACCTCTCCGTCACATGGAGTGATAAATCCCAGTCTTGATCCATACTAACTCAACGGACACCTTCGGAGATACCTGTAGAGCACCTTTATAGTCACCCAGTTACGTTGCGACGTTTGATATACACAAGGTATTCCTCTGGTGCCAGTGAGTTATATGATCTCATGGTCATAGGAATAAATACTTGACATACATAAAACATAGCAATAAAATGACACGATCACATGCTACGTTCATAGTTTGGGTCTTGTCCATCACATTATTCTCCTAATGATGTGATCCCGTTATCAAGTGACAACACTTGTCCATGGTCAGGAAACCTTGACCATCTTTGATCAACGAGCTAGTCAACTACAGCTTACTAGCGGCATTGTTTTGTATATGTATCTAGACATGCATTTGTGTTTCCAATCAATACAATTATAGCATGGATAATAAACGATTATCATGAACAAAGAAATATAATAATAACTAATTTGTCATTGCCTCTAGGGCATATTTCCAACAGTCTCCCACTTGCACTAGAGTCAATAATCTATCACCACGTGATTTTAACGAAACCAACACCCATACAGTTCTGGGGTTTGATCACGTCTTGCTCGTGAGAGAGGTTTTAGTCAACAGTTGTGAATCTTTCAGATCCGTGTGTGCTTTACAAATCTTTATGTCATCTAACAGATGCTACTACTACGTGCTATTCGGAAATACTCCCAATATCTACTCTACTATACAAATCCGTTTGACTACTCAGAGTTTATTTGGATTAGTGTCAAAGCTTGCATCAACGTAACTCTTTACGACGAACTCTTTAATCACCTCCATGATCGAGAAAAATTCCTTAGTCCACTAGTTACTAAGGATAACTCTGACCGATGTTTTAGTGATTCAATCCTAGATCACCTTTTGTACCCCTTGATAGACTCATGGCTAGGCATACATCAGGTGCGGTCCACAACTTGGCATACTTTAGAGCCTACGGCTAAGGCATAGGGGACGACCTTCGTCCTTTCCCTTTCTTCTGCCATGGTCGGGCTTTGAGTCTTACTCAAATTCACACCGTACAACACAACCAAGAACTCCTTCTTTGCTGATCTATTTTGAACTCCTTCAAAAACTTGTCAAGGCATGCATTTTATTGAAAGTTCTATTAAGCATTTTGATCTATCTCTATATATCTTGATGCTCAATGTTCAAGTATCTCTATCCAGGTTTTTCCTTTGAAAAACTTCTTTCAAACAACCCTTTATGCTTCACAGAAATTCTACATTACTTCCGATCTACAATATGTCAACCACATATGCTTATCAGAAATTCTATAGTGCTCCCACTCACTTCTTTGAAAATACAAGTTTCTCATAAGCCTTGTACAAACCCAAAAGCCTTGATCATCTCATCAAAGCGTATATTCCAACTCCGAGATGCTTGCATCAGTCCATAGAAGGATCGCTGGAGCTTGCATACTTGTTAGCATCCTTAGGATTGACAAAACCTTCTGGTTGTATCACATACAACTTTTCTTCAAGGAAACCGTCGAGGAAACAATGTTTTGACATCCTATGTGCAATATTTCACAAACAATGCAGCAATTGCTAACATAATTCCAACAGATTTTTAGCATCGCAACGAGTGAGAAAGTCTCATCATAGTCAACTCTTTGAACTTGTCGGAAACATCTTTGCGATAAGTCGAGCTTTTCTTAATGGTGAATTTTCACCATTATCGTCTGTCTTCCCTTTAAAGATCCTTCTTTACTTAATTGTCCTACGACCATCAAGTAGTTCTTCCAAAGTCTACACTTTGTTTTCATACATGGATCCTCTCTCGGATTTCATGGCCTCCGGCCATTTATCGGAATCTGGGCCCACCATCGCTTCTCCATAGCTCGTAGGTTCATTGTTGTTCAACAACATGACCTCCAAGACAAGGTTACCGTACCACTCTATATTAGTACGTGACCTTGTCGACCTACGAGGTTTGTAGTAACTTGATCGGAAGCTCAATGATCACCATCATCAGTTTCCACTTCAATTTGTGTAGGCGCCATAGGAACAACTTCCTGCGCCGTGCTACACACTGGTTGAAGTGAAGGTTCACTAACCTCATCAAGTTCCACCGCCCTCCTACTCAATTCTTTCGAGAGAAACCTTTCCTCAAGAAAGGACCCGTTTCTAGAAACAAACACTTCGCTTCCGGATCTGAGATAGGAGATGTACCCAACTGTTTTGGATATCCTATGAAGATGCATTTATCCGCTTTGTGTTCGAGCTTATTAGACTGAAACTTTTTCACATAAGCATTACAGCCCCAAACTTTTAAGAAATGACAGCTTAGGTTTCTCCAAACCATAGTCTATACTGTGTCATCTCAACGGAAATACGCGGTGCCCTATTTAAAGTGAATGTGGTTGTCTCTAATGCATAACCCATAAACGACAGTGGTAATTCGATAAGAGACATCATAGTATGCACCATATCAAATAGGGCGCGGCTATGACGTTCGGACACACCATCACACTATGGTATTCTAGGTGGCATGAACTGCGAAACAATTTCCACATTGTCTTACCTGTGTACCAAAACTTGCAACTCAGATATTCATCTCTATGATCATATCGTAGACAGTTTATCCTCTTGCCACGATGATCTTTACTCTGAAATAGCTTTGAACTTTTCAATGTTTCAGACTTGTGATTCATCAAGTAAATACTACTGTATCTACTCAAATCATAAGTGAAGTAAGAATATAACGATATCCACTGCGTGCCTCAACACTCATTGGATTGCACACATCAAAAATGTATTGCATCCAACAAGTTACTTTCTTGTTACATGTGGTATGATTTTGCAAGTCTCAAGTGAGTCAAAATCAAGTGAGTCCAAGCGATCCATCTGCATGGAGTTTCTTCATACGTTTATACCAACAGGTATGGTTTGCATGTCTCAAACGTTTCAAAAATGAGTGAGTACAAAGATCCAGCAACATGGAGATTCTTCATGCATTTTACACCAACATGACTCAAGTGGTAGTGCCACAAGTAAGTGGTACTATCATTATTACTTTGTATCTTTTGGCACCAATATTATGAACATGTGTAACACTACGATCGAGATTCAATAAACCATTGAAGGTAAATATTCAAGCAAATAGAATAACCATTATTATATGTAGATGAATAATCGTATTGCAATAAACATAATCCAATCATGTTCGTGCTCAACGCAAACACCAAATAACAATTATTTAGGATTAACACCAATCCCGATGGTAGAGGGAGCGTGCAATGTTTGATCACATCAACCTTGGAAACACTTCCAACACTTATCGTCACCTCGCCTTTAGCTAGTCTCCGTTTATTCCGTAGCTTTTATTTCGAGTTACTAATCACTTAGCAATCGAACTTGTATCTAATACCCTTGTGCTACTAGGAGTTCTAGTAAAGTACACATCAATATCATGTATATCAAATATACTTCTGTTGACTTCGCCAGCCTTCCCATCTACCAAGTATCTAGGGTAGCTCCGCCTCAGTGACCATTCCCCTCATAACACAATCACTTAGTCTTGGGTTTGGGTTCAATCTTGGGTTTCTTCATTAGAGCAGCAACTGGTTTGCCGTTTCATGAAGTATCCCTTCTAGCCCTTGCCCTTCTTGAAACTAGTGGTTTTACTAACCATCAACAATTGATGCTCCTTCTTGATTTCTACTTTCGCAGTGTCAAACATTGTGAATCGCTCAAGGATCATCATATCTATCCTTGATATGTTATAGTTCATCACGAAGCTCTAGCTGTTTAGTGGCAGTGACTTTGGAGAACCATCACTATCTCATCTGAAAGATTAACTCCCACTTGATTCAAGCGACTGTTGTACACAGACAATCTGAGAACATGTTCAACGATTGAGCTTTTCTCCTTTACTTTGTAGACAAAGAGTCTTGTCGGAGGTCTCATACCTCTCAACAAGGGCACGAGCATGAAATCTCAATTTTATCTCTTAGAACATCTCTTATGTTCCGTGACGTTTCAAAACGTCTTCGGCGCCTTGCTTCTAAGCCATTAAGTATTATGCACTAAACTATCACGTAGTCATCAAAAATGTGTATGTCAGATGTTTGCAACATCCAAAGACGACGCTCGAGGTGCAGCACACCGAGTGGTGCATTAAGGACATAAGCCTTATGCGTAGTAATGAGGACAATCCTCAGTTTTACGGACTCAGTCTGCAAAGTTGCTACTATCATCTTTCAACTAAATTTTCTCTAGGAACATATAAAAACAGTAGAGCTATAGCGCAAGCTACATCATAATTCGCAAAGACCTTTTGACTATGTTTATGATAACTAGAGTTTAACTAATCAAATTACTTAATAAACTCCCACTCAAAAAATACATCTCTCTATTCATTTGAGTGGTACATGATCCAAATCCACTAACTCAAGTCCGATCATCGCGTGAGTTGAGAATAGTTTCAGTGGTAAGCATCTCTATGCTAATAATATCAACTATACGATTCATGCTCGACCTTTCGGTCTCATGTGTTCTGAGGCCATGTATGCACATGCTAGGCTCGTCAAGTTTAACCCGAGTGTTCCACGTATGCAACTGTTTTGCACCCGTTGTATGTGAACGTTGAGTCTATCACACCCGACCATCACGTGGTGTCTCGAAACAACGAAGTGTCGCAACGGTGCACAGTCGGGGAGAACACAATTTCATCTAGAAATTTTAGTGAGAGATCACCTTATAATGCTACCATCGTTCTAAGAAAAATAGGGTGCATAAAAGGATTAACATCACATGCAATTCATAAGTGACATGATATGGCCATCATCTTGTGCTTCTTGATCTCCATCACCAAAGCACCGGCATGATCTTCTTGTCACCGGCGCCACACCATGATCTCCATCATCGTGCCGCCATCGAGGTTGTCGTGCTATCTATGCTATTTCTACTAATGCTACGACCTAGCAATATAGTAAACGCATCTGCAAACACAAACGTTAGTTTAAAGACAAACCTATGGCTCCCGTCGGTTGTTGTAGCATCGACGTGCAAGTCGATATTAACTATTACAACATGATCATCTCATACATCCAATATATCACATCACGTCATTGGCCATATCATATCACAAGCATACCCTCCAAAAACAAGTTAGACGTCCTCTAACTTGTTGTTGCATGTTTTACTGGCTGCTATGGGTATCTAGCATGATCGCATCTTACTTACGCAAAAACCACAACGGAGATGTGAAAATTGCTATTTAACCTCTCTCCAAGGACCGCCTCGGTCAAAACCAATTCAACTAAAGTTGAAGAAACAGGCACCCGCCGGTCATCTTTATGCAACGAGTTGCATGTTAGTCGATGAAACCAGTCTCTCGTAAGCGTACGAGTAATGTCGGTCCGGGCCGCTTCAATGCAACAATACCGCCGAATCGAGAAAAGACTAAGGAGGGCACTAAATCAAAAATCAACGCCCACAAAACCTTTTGTATTCTACTTGAGATAACATCTACGCATGAACCTAGCTCATGATGCCACTGTTGGGGAATGTTGTATGGGAAAAAAAAATTCCTACGCACACGAAGACCTATCATGGTGATGTCCATCTACGAGAGGAGATTAGATCTACGTACCCTTGTAGATCGCTAAGTGGGAAGCGTTAAGAAACGCGATTGATGTAGTGGTACAGCTTCGTGATTCAAATCACCGTCGTCCCATCATCCGTCCCACGATCCGTTCCGATCTAGCGCCGAACGGACGTCACCTATGCGTTCAGCACACGTATAGCTCGATGACGATCTCGGCCTTCTTGATCCAGCAAGAGAGACGGAGAAGTAGATGAGTTCTCCGGCAGCGTGACGGCGCTCCGGTGGTGGTGATGATCTACTCCTGTAGGGCTCGGCCCGAGCTCCGTAGAAATCCGATCTAGAGGTAAAACTATGTGGAATAGGTTTGAGTTGCACGTGGCAAAGTTGTGTCTCAAAAACCCTAAAACCACCAGTATATATAGGAGGAGGGGAGGGGCTAGCCTTGGGGCACAAGGGCCCCAAGGGTGCGCTGGCCGAATGGAGAGGAGGACTCCTTCCAATTCGGTTTGGGAAGCAGGAGTCCTCCTCTTCCTTCCCACCTCCCTCTTTCCTTTTTTTTTTCTTCTTTCCTTTGGTATTTTTACTTGTGGTGCCATAGCCCTCTTGGGCTGGCTCCACCAGCCCACTAAGGACTTGGTGCAACACCCTAAGGCCATGGGATCAATTCCGGGTGGGTGGGCCCCTCCTGGTAAGCACTCGGAACCCATTCGTCACTCCCGTTACACTGCCGGAAATGCCCGAAACTTTCCAGTGACCAAATGAGACCATCCTATATATCAATATTCGTTTCCAGACCATTCCGTAAACCCTCTTGACGTCCGTGATCTCATCCGGGACTCCGAACAACATTCGGTAACCACACATATAACTCAACTATACTAAAACATCATCGAACCTTAAGTGTGCAGACCCCGCGGGTTCGAGAATTATGTAGATATGACCCGAGACACTCCTCGGTCAATATCCAATAGCGGGACCTGGATGCCCATATTGGATCCTACATATTCTCTGAAGATCTTATGGGTTGAATCTCGGTGCCAAGGATTCATATAATCCCGTATGTCATTCCCTTTGTCCTTTGGTATGTTACTTGCCCGAGATTCGATCGTCGGTATCCGCATACCTATTTCAATCTCGTTACTGGTCAAGTCTCTTTACTCGTTCTGTAACACAAGATCCCGTGACTTACACTTAGTCACATTGCTTGCAAGCTTGTTTGTGATGTTGTATTACCGAGTGGGCCCCGAGATACCTCTCCGTCACATGGAGTGACAAGTCCCAGTCTTGATCCATACTAACTCAACGGACACCTTCGGAGATACCTGTAGAACACCTTTATAGTCACCCAGTCATGTTGCGATGTTTGATACACACAAGGTATTCCTCCTGTGCCAGTGAGTTATATGATCTCATGGTCATAGGAATAAATACTTGAAACGCAGAAATCAATAGAAATAAAATGACATGATCACACGCTACGTTCATAGTTTGGGTCTTATCCATCACATAATTCTCCTAATGATGTGATCCCGTTATCAAGTGACAACACTTGTCTATGGTCAAGAAACCTTGACCATCTTTGATCAACGAGCTAGTCAACTAGAGGCTTACAAGGGACAATGTTTTGTCTATGTATCCACACATGCATTTGTGTTTCCAATCAATACAATTATAGCATGGATAATAAACGATTATCATGAACAAAGAAATATAATAATAACTAATTTATCGTTGCTTCTAGGGCATATTTCCGACATCCATGATGTCAGAATGATGTCATCGACGTAGAGGAGCAGATATGCAGTATCGACGCCGTGGTGATTGACAAACAACGAAGCATTGGAGTGTGTAGAGCGAAAGCTGAGGTGATGAAGAAACACTATGATGCGCTGGTACCAGGCGTGAAGAGCCTGCTTGAGCCCATATAAGGAGTGCGAGAGCAGGCACACGTGATCTGGAGACGTCGGGTCAACAAACCCCGTAGGTTGCTTACAGAAAACCTGCTCCTTAAGGTGACCATGAAGGAAGGCGTTGGAGACGTCCATCTAGTGTACCGGCCATGCACGAGAGACTGCAAGCTATAAAATAGTGCGGATCGTGCTAGGCTTAACGACCGGAGCATAAGTGTCGGTGAAGTCGACGCTAGCACGTTGACGGAAGCCACGAACAACCTAACACGCCTTGTAGCTATCGGGGCACCATCAGGTCAGAGCTTGTGCTTGAAGACCGACTTCCCGATAATCACGTTGGCTTGCCGGGGTCAGGGAACAAGCTGCCAAGTACGGTTCCGCTGTAAGGCATCAAATCCTCCTGCATTGCAGCCACCCAGAGCGGATCATAGAGAGCAACTCGAATGGATGACGGCAAGAGCGATGGCATAGATGTGGATGTCGTGCATACGTACTCATCCTAAGCATACCGTGAGCTTAGACGAAAGATGCCCGAACGAGTGCGGTTAACCGAACCAACCGTTGGACCGGTGGGACCAGCCGAAGGTGGCGGGTATGGCGTTGAGTCCACACGCAAGGCGGACTCGTTAGCCTAGAGCGGTGTCACGAGCGAGGCTAGCGCAGCGGGCGACCGGGGCATCGAGGCGTACGAAGCCGTAGGCGAGGCCGATCCTGAGAGATTTGCCGCGGAAGAGGAGCCCGAGGCTGTGCTAGAGAGCACGACGCCCGAGACAGAAGAGGCCGCGGCCGATGAGCTATGGCGCGATGCGAAACAAGGGGGCAGGCCGAGGGCCACACGTGAACGTCCTGGTGGAGGGGTCGGCGCCCGGCGACGTCAGTGACTGGTGATAAAGAAGCAACCGGAGGCACCTGCTGAAACGGAAACACACACTCATCAAAGTAAACATGCCGGGAAGTGAACATGCGAGGTGAGACAAGATCATAGCACCGATATCCTTTGGAGTTGGGAGGATAACCGATGAAGATGCAGGTGACGGAGCATGGTGCAAGTTTGTGAGCAGTGATGTCGATGATCCTAATATAACAGAGGCACCCAAAGATGTGCAGACCCTCATAGGAAGGTGGCGTATTGAAGAGTAAGTGATGGGGTGCATAGTTCCATCGCGGTCGACAAGGCCGGAGATTGAGGAGAAGTGATGCGGTAGCGAGGGCATCCGGCCAGAAGCGGGGCGACACATTGGCATGAAATAGGAGTGTGCGACCGTACTCGCTAAGAGTGCGAAGGACATGTTCGGCGCGACCATTTTGCTGGGAAGTATACGGGCAAGTGAGACGAAAAGCTATGCCATGGTGCGAGAGAAAAGAGCAGAATGCGAGATTGTCGAACTCTTTTCCATTGTGATTGTGAAGAGCAAGAATGGGAGCCCCAAACCGCGTGCTGACATAGGAGTAAAAAGCCGTCAGAGTGAAGAGCGCATCCGACTTACATCACAAGGGAAAATTCCACACATAATGGGAGTAATCGTCAAGAATATCAAGATAATATAGATAGCCCGAATTAATATGGAGAGTTCCACACATCACTCGAATTAACTGAAAAGGAAAAGAAGCAATGGTGGTGGAATTATTAAATGGAAGATGAAAGTTTTTGCCAACACGTCATGCATGACAAGTATGATCCTCAATCTTATTATAGCTGAAACTGAAACTCCTAAGGATATGACGAAGAATGACGGGGTTGGGATGACCCAGATGAGCGTGCCAGAGATCCACACCGACGGAGAGAGCAACTAGAGCGGTGGTGGCGGAGGACTTCGGGTGGACCACACAGAGATCGTCTTCTGGACTATCAAATCGGTGAAGTACCATCCCGGTTCGAGCGTCGTTGACACAGAAACCGAACTTGTCAAACTCAACAGTCACATGATTTTCACGAGCAAGATAATGAATGGAAACTAGGTTTTTTAATGAGGTCGGGTGAAAAAAGAATATTAGATAAAGATAGTGTCATGGAATTTAGGAAACGAGGTGTCCCCGACATGAGTGATCGGGAGGGTGGAATCGTCACCGACAGTGATACGGGTGGTGGTGTTGACGGGATAGAAAGAGGTAAGATTACTAGGATCAGCGAACATGTGTGTAGTAGCCCAGTGTCCATGACCTAGTCACCACCTCTGGTATAAGTGTTGGCGAAGGAGCATTGTGCAGGCGACGAGAAGCGCTGAGTCTAATGGTGCTGGAGGTAGCTTGGGCTGCGGTGATAGAAATGCCATGGGGAAGTTGTAGGCCCCGGTGAGGTGCAGTGGTGGAGGAGGGTACCCGCCGTATGATTGTGGCATGGCAACATATGTCTGATGAGCTGGGGGTCGTGGCACGGGAAAAGTCGGCGTCGGTGCCGGAGTCACTAGTGTGGTATACACGTGCACGACACCCGTCCATGGGTTGTAGCCACCAGCCCAGGGCGGAGTGGGCTGTTGCACCTCTTGCTGCTGCGGATGAGGGGCCCCGCCTGCCAGTTGTTGCTGCTGCTGATGGCCACGGCGTCGCCTCCCCAGAGACGAGCGTTAGCAGGCGTGGGAGGCGGTGGAGGCACGCTGAAGGGTGTCGGCGGCAGGGGCAGCAGTCGTGGCTTCTACGACGGCTGGAAGGGGCAAGGGCCCGCTGCTGTTGAGGAGCAGCAGACGGTGGTGGAGGACCACCGCGAGTGGATCCGGTAGCAAGGGTAGTATGCATGGCTCGGCTCTTGACTTGTTTCATCCGGCGTTCCTCCATCCAGAGATAGGCCACAAACTTGGTGAAGGAAGGATCGGAGATGAGGGAGAGGTTGGCCGCAACATTGCCGAAGTCCTCGTTGAGGCCAACAATGAGGGTGTGCTGCTGGCTACGCCTATAGGGATTTCCTTGGCAAATATGCAAAGGATTCCCCCGCGGCCTTGGAGCCTTGCGTTGGTGTTCCCTTGAAGAGGAAAGGGTGATGTAGCACAGCGGCGGTAAGTATTTCCCTCAGTTTGAGAACCAAGGTATCAATCCAGTAGGAGGATCGCGTCAAGTCACAAGTACCTGCACAAACACAAAGAGCTTGCACCCAACGCTATGAAGGGGTTTTCAATCCCTTATAGATTGTTTGCAAAGTGAGAACTGAAAGCAAAAAGTAAACAAAGCAAAGTCAACGTAAAAGTGGAGATGATAGTTTTGAATAGACCCGGGGCCCGTAGTGTTCACCAGTGGCTTCTCTCATGAAAGCAAGTAGACGGTGGGTGAACGAATTACTGTCGAGCAATTGATAGAACCACGCAAAGTCATGACGTTATCTATGGCAATGATCATACATATAGGCATCACGTCCAAACAAAGTAGACCGATACTTTTTGCATCTACTACTATTACTCCACACATCGACCGCTATCCAGCATGCATCTAGTGTATTGAGTTCATAAGAACAGAGTAACACCTTAAGCAATATGACATGATGTAGATGGACAATCTCAAATCTATGATCACAGCCCATCTTGTTACCCTTGATGCATGCCTTGCTGCCCCTTCTGTCACTCGGAATGGGCACCGCACGGTATGAACACAAAACCAAGCACTTCTCCCATTACAAGAATCATAGATCTAGTTGGCCAAACAAAACCCAAGACTCGGAGAGACTTACAAGGATATCAAATCATGCATATAAGAAATCAGCAAAGACTCAAATATAATTCATAGATAATCTAATCACAAATCCACAATTCATTGGATCTTGACAAACACACCGCTAAAGAGGATTCTATCGGATAGATCTCCATGAAGATCATGGAGAACTTTGTATTGAAGATCCAAGAGAGAGAAGAAGCCATTTAGCTACTAACTACGGACTCGTTGGTCTGAAGTAGACTACTCACGAGTCATTGGAGAGGCAATGATGTTGATGTAGAAGCCCTCCAGCTCCAAAGTTACCTCCGGCACGGCACCGGGAAGGGTCTCCAGATGAGATCTCGCGGAAACGGAAGCTTGCGGCGGCGGGAAAGTGGTTTCGTGGATGCCCTTTTTTTGGGATTTTAGAGAATATATAGGCCAAAGAGCTAGGGCAGGGGAGCTCCAGGGAGGCCACAAGCCTAGTAGCCGCGGGACCCCTGGCCGCGGCTACAGGGCTTGTGGGCTCCCTGTGGGCCTCCTGCCTTGGCCCTCAAGTCCCCCGATCTTCTTATGTTCTGGAAAAATTCATTTCGGGTATTTTATTCCGTTTGGACTCCGTTCCAAAATCAGATCTGAAAAGAGTCAAAAACACAGAAAAAATAGTTAGTGGCACTTGGCACTGAATTAATAAGTTAGTCCCAAAAAAGATATAAAAGGTATATAAAACGTCCAAAGTTGACAAGATAACATCATGAAACCATCAAAAATTATAGATACGTTTCAGACGTATCAAGCATCCCCAAGCTTAACTCCTTCTCGTCCTCGAGTAGGGAAGTGATAAAGAATGAATTTTTGATGCTTTCATGCTACCTAGCATAGATGTCCTTTGTAACTCCTCTTATGTGACATGAATGTTCAGATCCGTTAGATTCAAAACAATAGTTTGCTATTGACGTGGAGACAATAATACTTCAAGCAAACTAGCAAGGTAATCATGAACTTTCAAAATAAGAAGGCCAAAAGAAAGTTATCCCTACAAAAGCATATAGTCTGTCTATGCTCTATCATCCTTGCACAACGAATTTAAATCATGAACAACCTTGGTATTGACCAAGTAATTGTTTTCACACCTTTACTTTCTCAAACTTTTTCAACTCTCATGCAATACATGAGCGTGAGCCTTGGTTTTAGCACTATAAGTGGAATGGAGTGTGGTGGAGGTTGCAGGGCAAACAAGGAGAAGATGGTCACATTGACTAGGCATATCAATGAGCTATGGAGATGCTCATCAATAGATATCAATGTGAATGAGTAGGGATTGCCATACAAATGTACCGTGACAATGATCTAGCATGGCATAGACATAAATGGAAACATCATGCTAGCTATCTTATGATCATGCAATGGCAACGCAGAAGTGGTGACACATCTCATGGTGGTAGTTGCATGGCAATATATCTCGGAATGGCTTTGAAAAAGCCATAGTAGGTAGGTATGGTGGCTTTTTTGAGGGAGGCTATATGGGGGGTTTTGTGCACCGGCAAAAGTTACACGGCACTAAAGAAGATAGTGATGGTGGAAGGTGAAAGTGCATCTAAACCATGGACTCAACATTAGTCATTAAGAACTCATATACTTGTTGCAAAAAGTTTTAGTAGTAATCGAAACAAAGCATTCAACGCATACTCCTATGGGAAGGGTTGGTAGGTATAAACCATTGCGCGATCCCGACCGCTACACAAAGGATGACAATCAATAAACTAATCATGCTCAGACTTCATCACATAGCGGTTCACCATACGTGCATGCTACGGGAATCACTAACTTCAACACAAGTATTTCTAGATACACAACACCTTACTAGTATAACTTCAATATTACTACAACCACAACTCAAAACTAATTGAGATGAATCAAACTTCTCTAACTACTCAATGCACATGAAGGTGGAAGTTTTCATATCCCTTTGGATAACTACCCCGTTTGAGACTACTTTCATATCATAGATCAACTACCACGCCACGCACTACCGTGTTCCAAAAGATAGAAGTGAAGCACATAGAGCAAAATCAACTAGCTCAAAAGATATAAGTGAAACACATGTGAGCTGAATTTCCTAACCAAAGGATATAAGTGAAGCTCGACAAAATCATGGTGAGTGCATGTCTCTCTCTCTACGTGTGCTACAAGGAAGATTGTGACACAACAAAAAATAAAAGACTACTACGATACAAGGCGCTCCAATAAAAACACATAACATGTGGTGAATAAAAATATAGCCCCAAGTAACGTTACCGATGGATTGAAGACGAAAGAGGGCATGCCTTCCCGGGGCATCCCCAAGCTTAGGCTTTTTCGGCATCCTTGAATCAACTTGTGGTGCCTTGGGAATCCCCAAGCTTGAGCTCTTGCCACTCTTTATCTCTTTGTCCATAAGAACTTCACCCAAAACTTGAAAACTTCACAACACGAAACTTAAACAGAAACTCGTGATATCATTAGTATAAGAAAGAAAATCACCACTTCCTTAGGTACTATAGCAAACTTAAATTCTACTTATGTTGATGTTGGGTTACTGTATTTTCAATCATCCATCAATAATACCCCCCGATACTATCCATAGTTTTATCAAAATAAGCAACCAACTCAACAAAAACAGAATCTGTTAACAGCAGACCAGTCTGTAGCAATCTGTATACTTCGTATACTTCTGGTACTTCAAAAATTCTGAAAAATTACGTCAATATGAGGAATTTGCGTAGCAATCAGCAGCAAAAGAACAACTCAAAATCTCTCACAGAGACAAAATGAAAATTCTTTTAGTGAGAAGAAAGTTTCTGTCTTTTCCAGCATGATCAAACGATCATCCCCAAGACTAATCATAACGGTTTCACTTGGCACAAATGCAAAAGAAACACATAAAACACAATCATAACAGAATTATGAAAGTGTGGAAAGCACAAAACAGAAAGAAAAATGATAGATTCGTTGGGTTGCCTCTCAACAAGCGCTCTTGTTTAATGCCCTTAGCTAGGCATAAGGTGATGGAATCACGTATAGTCATCTTTGGTGCTCAAACCATAAGTAGCCCTCATCATAGATTCATAAGGCAATCTTATTTTATTTCTAGGAAAATGCTCCTTGCCCTTCTTTAGAGGAAATTGAAATCTAATATTCTCTTCCTTCATATCGATGATAGCACCAATAGTCCTTAGGGAAGGTCTACCAAGAATAATGGGACATGAAGGATAGCAATCTATGTCAAGTACAATGAAATCCACGGGTACATAGTTCTTATTTGCAACAATAAGAACATCATTGATCATTCCCATGGGTTTCTTGACAGTAGAATCCGCAAGATACAAATTAAGAGAACACTCTTCAATCTCATGAAAACCAAGAATATCACATAAAGACTTTGGAATCGCGGAAACACTAGCACCCAAATCACACAGAGCATTGCATTCATAGTTTTTTATTTTGATTTTGATAGTAGGTTCGCACTCATCATGAAGTTTTCTAGGTACAGAGACTTCTAATTCGAGTTTCTCTTCAAGAGATTTCATCATAGCATCTACGATATGTGCGGTAAAGGCTTTGCTTTGGCTATAAGCATGTGGAGAGTTTGCAATGGATTGCATCAAGGAAATGCATTCAAACAAGGAGCAACTATCATAATTGAATTCCTTGAAATCCAAAGTGGGAGTTTCATTACTACCCAATATTTTGATTTCTTCTAGTCCACTCTCCACACCTTCATCATCAAGATAGGTGGACTCCGAATCATTGGGGCGTTTTTCTATGAAAAGGCCTAGGAACATAGTTTGCTCTAAAAGCATTGTTGTTGCCAAAATTGTTCCTACCAACAAAATTAACATCCAAACTAGCGTTGCTACTCTCAATCAAGGAAGATAGTCGCATGTCATTAGGATCTAAAGGAGCATTTCTACTAGCAACCAAATTCATCAACTCGTCCATCTTAGCACTAAGCGAGTTGATTTCTTCTATAGCGTGTACCTTTTTGCTAGCAGGTGACCTTTCAGTGTGCCACTGAGAGTAGTTGGTTATGATATTGTCTAGGAGTTTTGTAGCTTCTCCTAACTTGATTTCCTGAACGTTCCACCTGAGGCGGAGTCCAAGATATTTTGAGAAGCAAAATTCAAACCAGCGTAAAAGATTTGTATAATCATCCACAAACTCAAGCCATGAGCGGGACAATTTCTAATCATTAACTACATCCTCTACCAAGATTGTGCAACGTGTTCATGATCAAGTTGCTTGAAATTCATGATATCATTACGGAGAGAGATAATCTTAGCCAGCGGAAAATACTTGGATATGTAAGCATCTTTGCACTTATTCCAAGAGTCGATACTATTTTTAGGCAAAGAAGAAAACCAAGTTTTTGCACGATCTCGCAAAGAGAACGGAAAATGCTTCAATTTAACAACATCATTATCCACATCTTTCTTCTTTTGCATATCCCAAAGTTCAATGAAAGTACTCAGATGGGATGTGGCATCTTCACTAGGAAGTCCAGAAAATTGCTCTTTCATAACAAGATTCAGCAAGGCAGCATTGATTTCATATGATTCCGCACTAGTGGCGGGAGCAATCAGAGTACTAATAAAATCATTATTATTAGTATTCGAGAAGTCGCAAAGTTTGGTGTTTTCAGCCATGATGACTTCAACAAACAAAGAAGAACACAAGCAAGCAAGAAAACTGGCAAACGAAAACGGCAAAAGGCAAAAGAAAACGGCAAAGGAGAAAGGAAAATGAAAACAACAAATGTGAAGTGGGGGAGAGGAAAGCGAGAGGCAACTGACAAAAAGGTAAATGCAAGAGATGAGTTTGTGACACTTACTTGGATAGATCTTGACTTGATCTCTCCCCGGCAACGGCGCCAGAAATCGGCGTGTTGACGGGAGATTATTCTTGTCTTGATACTCCTCGGCAAGCGATCCTCCCCGGCAACGGCGCCAGAAATCCTTCTGCTGCTGGCTACGCCTATAGGGATTTCCTTGGCAAATATGCAAAGGATTCCCCCGCGGCCTTGGAGCCTTGCGTTGGTATTCCCTTGAAGAGGAAAGGCTGATGTAGCACAGCGGCGGTAAGTATTTCCCTCAGTTTGAGAACCAAGGTATCAATCCAGTAGGAGGATCGCGTCAAGTCACAAGTACCTGCACAAACACAAAGAGGTTGCACCCAATGCTATGAAGGGGTTGTCAATCCCTTATAGATTGTTTGCAAAGTGAGAACTGAAAGCAAAAATTAAACAAAGCAAAGTAAAAGTAAAAGCAGAGATGATAGTTGTGAATAGACCCGGGGGCCGTAGTGTTCACTAGTGGCTTCTCTCATGAAAGCAAGTAGACGGTGGGTGAACGAATTACTGTCGAGCAATTGATTGAACCGCGCAAAGTCATGACGTTATCTATGGCAATGATCATACATATAGGCATCACATCCAAAACAACTAGACCGATACTTTCTGCATCTACTACTATTACTCCACACGTCGAACGCTATCCAACATGCATCTAGTGTATTGAGTTCATAAGAACAGAGTAACGCCTTAAGCAAGATGACATGATGTAGATGGACAATCTCAAATCTATGATGAAAGCCCATCTTGTTACCCTTGATGCCAACAACACGATGCATGCCTTGCTGGCCCTTCTGTCACTGGGAAAGGTCACTGCACGGTATGAACCCAAAACCAAGCACTTCTCCCATTGCAAGAATCATAGATCAAGTTGGCCAAACAAACCCAAGAATCGGAGAGATTTACAAGGATATAAAATCATGCATATAAGAAATCAACAAAGACTCAAATATAATTCACAGATAATTTGATCACAAATCCACAATTCATCTGATCTCGACAAACACCCCGCCAAAGAGGATTACATCGGATAGATCTCCATGAAGATCATGGAGAACTTTGTATTGAAGATCCAAGAGAGAGAAGAAGCCATCTAGCTACTAACTACGGACCCGTAGGTCTGAAGTAGACTACTCACGAGTCATTGGAGAGGCAATGATGTTGATGTAGAAGCCCTCCAGCTCCAAAGTCCCCTCCGGCAGGGCACCGGGAAGGGTCTCCAAATGAGATCTCGCGGAAACGGAAGCGTGTGGCGGCGGAAAAGTGGTTTCGTGGGCGCCCTTATTTTTTCCGGGATTTTAGGGAATATATTGGCCAAAGAGCTAGGGCAGGGGAGCTCCAGGGAGGCCACAAGCCTGTTAGCCGTGGGCCCCCTGGCCGCGGCTACAGGTCTTGTGGGTTACCTGTGGGCCTCCTGCCTTGGCCCTCAAGTCCCCCAATCTTCTTCTGTTTTGGAAAAATTCATTTCGGGATTTTATTCCGTTTGGACTCCGTTCCAAAATCAGATCTGAAAAGAGTCAAAAACACACAAAAATCAGGAACTAGCACTTGGCACTGAATTAATAAGTTAGTCTCAAAAAAGATATAAAAGGTATATAAAACATCCAAAGTTGACAAGATAACAGCATGAAACCATCAAAAATTATAGATACGTTTGAAACGTATCAGGGTGCTGAGAAGGGTGTCATCATCAATCTTCGAGGCAATTTCGTGGAGCTCGTCAGCAAGGGTCTTGAGTCGCGGACAGTAGTCGTCGATGGAGGAGTTATCCCGGTGGCACCCAAAGAACTCTTGCTGCAGAAAAACACGACGTTGAAGGCGATTGTCAGTGAAGAGGCCGCTCAGGTTGGTCCAGACGGCGCATGCATCATCACCGTCGTGCACGTCCGTATGGAATATGTCGAGCGAGATGATGAGAAAGAACCATCGGATGAGCGTGGCGTCGATGGCGGACCACTCGTGATGCGCGGGCACGAGGCTTGAGTCAACGTAGCCATCCACGTGGTCAAGGAGGTTGTAATCCCGGAACACAAGGGAAAAGTAGGTCTTCCAAGCGTAATAGGAGGAGCCTGTATGGGCAAGTCAAACTGGAAGCCGCTCGTGGATGTTAAGGTTGCGGATGTCGGCGACGTCGGGAGGGTTGGTGCCGGTGAATGGGTTGGAGCCGGAGAGGTGTCTGAAGCCATGAGGAAGGTGAGGCGGCGATGGTGCTAGGGAGCACGACAGCGGCGGGTAGATGAACCGGCAGCGGCGCTGCTAGGGAGGCACGTCGGCGGCGACAGTGACGACACGAGCGGCGCGAGGGAGGCATGGCGGTGGCGGCAGCGGCGGTGCCTAGGAGGCGCGACAATGGCAGGGAGGAGAGGTGGCAGCAGCGCGAGTGAAGAGGAGGCGCGACGGCGGTGGGCGGAAGCTAGGGTTAGAACCCGGAAAGTAATACCATCTGTGATGATGGAATTACACGATGTATTGATTAGGTGCAACTGCACGTATATATGATGTACATGATAAACCACGACATCAACTATACAAAGAACTAAGAGGTGGACCAAATACACAATATACACACAATAGCGATCCGAGGCTGAAACGACGCCCCACGCAAACAACACATGTATAGTGTCAAACGGTAAAAATATAGTAGCTATACCTATAATCAACAAAGAATCGCTGGCCACGCCCGAGGTCAAGGTCTTGACTGCCTAGGGCCTGGGTCCGCCAGTGTATACACATAACATATATATCAAACATTCTGCAATAAGTAATTGAGGGCGACGCTAATCGATCTGACACTCATTTCAAAAAACAAATATCAGCTGGAATGTACTAGCTCCGTTTCAAAAAATTTGTCTTAGATTTATCTAAAAATAAATGTATCTAAATACTATAACATGACTAGATACATTTATATTTAAACAAATTTAAGACAAGTATTTTAAGAAGAAGGGAGTATGGAACTTTGCATGAATACCAAATGAAATAGTTAAGGTATCCCTTTCTACGAACTAGTGCGTTAGATAAGTGAAGTCTGAAATAAACCTTAAGATTGTAATTGCCGATGTAACTGGACCCTCATCTCTAAATCCCTGAAATCTGTACCCTAACCTTTCTAATCCCGGTCTATCCAATCCCTAGATATGTTTGGCAGAGCAGGAAAAGCACAATCCTGTCGGCTGTTCGCTTTTCTCCTAGGTGTGGGTTAACACATCATAGCCATTTTTCCCATCTGTCCACGACGAGCTTGAGCAGAGGGGAGCACCGGAGCAGCACAAGATGGCAACCACCAACGTAGAGTTCGGCAGCCAATATATATCACGCCAAGCTCCGGGCGCGGACGCAAAGAGAAGGCCACGCTGATCCCGCACAGCGCGGCGGACGCCTACGCCGCCGTCGCGGCCGACTCTATCAGCAGCCCCGTCACCTCCACCTCCGTCGCGCTGCCTTGGCCACCGTCGAGGATGCTCAGGCGCGAGGGACGGCTGGAACACTCTCTGGCCACGGCGGCGAGGCATGCAAGCTCCTTGCCGGCCCTGCGCTGCGCCGCACGGCCGAATCCAGGCGCGCCCCGTCGCGTCGGTGCACGGCGGCAAGCGCCTCAGCCACGTCATGCTTGAGCGCGACCACGGCCTCCTAGAAGCATCCGTGCGTGTCGGCAAGGCGGAGGAAGGAGTACAAGAGCCGGTCGACGTTGCCGCCGGTGCCGGAGAGCTCGCCCTGGGCCTTGGGCAGGTCGAGGAGGTCGCCGAGTGCGTCGTGGAGCGCGTCGACGTGCACCAGCCCCATGGCCATGGAGGCGGCCAACGCCGCCGGGCCCTGCTGCCCCCAGGCGCGCACGGAGCGGATGCGGGTGTGGAGATGAGCGACGCGGTTTCTTAGGAGAGAGATAGATAGATCGGGCTAGAGAAGATGAATATGACATGTGGACCCGTACTGTCAGTGGATTAAAGTGTGATTCCGACTGGGATACTTGATTTCCTAGCGGGTCAAACAAGTCTAGATAGGTTCAGGGTTGAGATTGATCGGGATTCATAAATATAGGGTACATATTTCAAGGATTTGAAGGTGAGGGTTCATTTCCGACCGACTTTATAATCTTAAGGTTTAAAACACACTTCGCTCGCGTTAGATATATGTATTTGATACTGCTGCGAACGATTCTTGAGGAGTTCATGACTGGCGTTTTCTCGCGCATCCGATCGAGAGTGAGAACGCACGTAGCCAAAATTAAGCCTTAAGAGTATTTACAGCTGGACCCTCTTATGATCCCTCATATGTTTGTGAACGTGTCCGATATAGGAAAGAAAAGAAAAAAATGATTTAATCGAATCCGTCATATCGTCCTTATATGTCCGGACTATTCGCATACCATTATATGCATCACAAATATGGGGAGGATACGAGGGCTCGCGGACGCGCCCGGGCGCGACCTTTCAGTTCGCCACATAGGACGCGACCCCATCTGAGACCACTTTTTTTTTCTTTATTCATTTTTTTCTTTCTCTCTCTTCCTCTCCACCAATCACGTGCAAGTGACCGGACATATAAGGAAGAAAATGAGGAATGTGACTGTGTGGACAAACAAATAGCACTACTAGAAAAAGGGCTATTAGTGACGCACCTACTTTATCTATTAATGGCGCACTATAGGTGCACCATTATTATCACGTCACTACTAATAAATAGTAATGGCGCACCCCTGGTGCGCCACTGTTAATATACATAACAGTGGCGCACCACCTGGTGCGCCATTACTATCCCACACACTAATGGCGCACGACCTGGTGCGCCATTACTATCCCAGATACTAATGGCGCACCACCTGGTGCGCAACTAGAATGCAACTTGGTGCGTCACTACTATGAATATTATGATTTTGTTTTCTTTTCTGATATTCGTACAGGTTAAAATATACATTATAACACAGAATATAAAGAACACAACATATATATAAACAACAGATTTATCGAATACAATAGAAGATTAGTCTCCGAATACAATTCATCATATTAGAATCTGAATTCAAAATACCGAACAAAGTTAGAACATTACAAGTCTCGAGACCGCGTGTAGCGAGTTTGTATTCACATTACAAGTCGATATCTAAACTACCATCACGTAGAAGAGGGTTGCGGTCACGATGAACATCATCGCGATGAAACTGATCTTCATTCGGTTCCTCCTCCGCTCCCTCTCTCCCGCTAGATAGCGCGCGTATCTAGCTTCCGCCTCCGCCGTAGTGGTGTACTCTTTGTAACTGTTACCGCTGAAACGGTGAACCTATCTCCGACACTCCTCCCAGTCGTCGTAAACTCCGGAAACCTCACCCTTGTACACGACATACGACGACATCTCTATGCACTAGACAAACAAAAGCAATTCACAGATAATATATAAGCAATATATAAGTATGCATCAAAAGGATCGGAAGAGAAAAGCAACACATTAATAGCACGATTCATGGTCCTACTAATAAAAAGCATCGACTACACATATAAGTTGAACGACTGTCCAAACTAAAGAGACATACAAGTTCATTAAAGTTTAATTACGACATAGCATCAGTACTTTCGACTCGACTCAGGGACCGGAGCGTGGATGAAGCCTCCGTCTTTCGTGATGGTCATGAATGTGCGGTTGTTGTCAGCCTCCATTTGTAGCGTTGTGTCAATTTCACTGTTGGACGGTTGAAAGTTTAGGTAGAACTGCCCCGATCTAGCAAGGACATCTTGAAAGATGATTTCCGCCAACGCCAACTGGATGCGAAAGAATTCTTGTCTGATGTCCTCGTCCTGGATTGCTGACATGCGTGCGGCCCAATCTTTGAGCTCATTTGGTGGCATACGGTGATGTTGGTCCCGTACGATCGCCCTCATGTGATGGAGGGCATAGTAGGCATCCTTTTGACTGCCAGCCGGCTGCTTGACGCAGGGGAACGTCGTTACGTGGGTGAACACGTGCTTTCCATACCTAAGAATTGGCCTCCTGAAGGTGCCTCCAGATTTGGCGTAGCCGGGGAGGACATCATCAAGAACTTTCTTGATATGTATGTAGTCTTTCTTCGACTGACAGTCCGAGTCGAAATACGTGGCCATGGAATATTTCGGGCTTAAGAGGATGAGTGTGCAATGTGTGTCACTGCACAAAACACGGAATGTTAGAAAAAAAAGAATGATCGAAGTCTAAGAAATCATATGTTACGGGGCGATGAGGGGATGACTTACTCAGAAAAGTAAGGCACGAGGAAGTTATCCTTATCTATGTTCGCCAGAATGACGCCTTCGAGGTATGAACTCGCGACTTGTCGGTCCCCAGCGCCGTCCAAGAGCTTGGCACGCATGTAGAAGGGGTCGACTATCACGATGTCCGGGGTCTTGTCTCTAATTATCCGCATCTCCATACTGAGCGAAAATAGCCGAATGAAGGTGTAGTGCAGCGGATAAAGGTTAAGCATAGCGAAGATGTCATCAAACCGCAGGATGATCATACGCCCGATGGTGCTATCGACAAAGCCCTTGCCCTCTGGCACCTCGGCCACGAAAACCGGGTATGCCACATCATTGTTGGAGAGACGCCGCTTCTCCATATAAAGAACAACGTCATGCAGACTCCGCATAGCACTGGTTGCAGCATTGAGCAGATTAGTCAGTAGCATCGGCCTACCCGCCACATGCACCCTCCTCTCAATATCCTTAGATATTGGCGGCCCGTCGTGAGCACAGATCGTACTCGGTACCGGCTGGCTCGCACCCTTGTTAGTTTTTCTTTTCCGTCCCTTCTGGTTCTTCTGCTATAATGGGATCGAGTTCTACTCAGAGACCACCTTCTTGAGTGTGTTGGGGCTGATAATATTTCGCACCGCGGCTATTTGAGTCTCGGTGAAGGCGGGAGCTGAAGGCGTCTCCTGAGAACTGAACAGTCGACTCTTGTTGAAATTGGGTTTCTCCGCGGTACCAGCTAGATCGCCATCGTCTTTTGCAGGGTTGGGTTCTTGAGAAGGAGGCCCGAACAAGTCATCATCGTCACCGTACCCATGTTCGTTGATGTACTTATCGATGTTGGAAATTTTATCGTCGTCGTCGTCCGGATCCTGTTCCATATGCATGTCCGGATCAGCTGACGGTCGTAGCGTTGCGGCGGTCTTGCCATAGCTTGGTGCCGGCACGACTGGCGGTGTTGTCTGTGGGTGGTGTCCCCCGCCCCCAAATGAATCTGGCTCTTCGGCCAAAGCATGCACCACTTTAAGCAGGCGCTGAGGGTCATCACATCATCTTCGTCGGCCCTAGCGGGTCGATACGTAGGTAACAAGTCGTCGCAGCCCAGCAACACCCGAACCAGTTGAACCCTATACACGGTGGGTGGCATCGGATTACCGTGGAACACGCGGTTGCCCGGTTCAGCGATTTTGGCCTTGGCGACATAGATCAACTCGCCGTCCACGAAGTGCAGGAGAGTGCATGGAACGTTGGCGGCGCCCTGCGAAAACATGTAGGGCGTCAGGGATGCCCAGTCAAAAAGGCAAGGAGATGAAGTCATCGGCTGAGGCTTATAGTTACCGTGATGGCATCGAGCTCGGCTAATGTAGAGGCACCGCCAACGGCAGGAGTGCAAGTGACGGAGGGGCCGCTTGATGCCGAGGTGCCGGCCGGCGTATTCTTCGCACACACAGGTGCAGTAACCTCCAATACCGGCGCCGACGCCGGAGGCACCTACAATGCGGCCTCCGCCGGAAACACCGATGCCGGCGCGTTGTGCGAGTTGCTGCCCGTGAAGGTGGGAATCGGGGTTGGCCCCTGTTGGCCGCTCGCAATCCACCCCCGCAGCCCCTCAAGCAAGGAAGGCATAATGGCGGTGATCGTTGCTCCAAGTTGGTCTCGCACATGCTCTTGGACTATCTCCGGAATCCGCACCACTTGTGCCTTGAGTTCTTTAACCTCGCGCTCCTGGCTTTGCGAGATGTTCTTTCTGTCCTTTCGCCCAGCCTTATAGTATTCCAACCATTTCGTGAACAAGCCTTCGCCGACCACACTACCAGCTGACGATGGCTTACTGAGCTTATCCTTGTGTTTCGTTACGTTCAATGCCCTATTTAAAGTGTGGTCCCAAGGGGCAGACGGGGAGCTCGGAGACCCCGCGCTACTGCTTTCAGTTTCCAATGGAAGGAACGTGAACCATTTTGAAATTTGGCTTCATTAATTAGAATACAACCATATGGAGCTAATTACGCGGGGGTGTATTCCTTACCAGAACACGCTCAAGCTCCTTCACCTTTGGATCCGTGGTAAGATCCTTAGTTACCGGGTCCACCTTGTACCGGGCCCTGACATAGCTCCTGGTCTCCTTTTCAGGGTATTTATCGAAGAGGGGCGGTAGGCCTTGCTCGGCACGCTCCGCGTCCTCCTTGTCCCATTTAGGTTCCGCCACTCTGTAAACGCCGGGACCGAGTTTGTGGACCCCTAAGTTCAAGTCCCGCATATCTTTCCCCCACTGACTTGATTCCGCGGATGCGTTGCTCTCTGCTACCTCTTGAGCTTGCATTGGTTTTTCTCTTGAAGAGGAAAGGGTGATACAGCACAGTAGCAGTAAGTATTTCCCTCAGTTTGAGAACCAAGGTATCAATCTAGTAGGAGAATCAAGCCAAGTGTCCACAGTACCTGCGCAAACACAAACGAGCTTGCACCCAACGCTTCAAAGGGGTTGTCAATCCCTTCAAGATTGTTTGCAAAGTGAGATCTGAAGGCGGAAAGTGCAACGAAGTAAAAGTGTAAGGCTGAAAATATGATGTGAAGTAGACCCCAGGGCCATAGTGTTCACTAGAGGCTTATCTGAAAATAGCGAATATTACGGTGGGTGAACAAATTACTGTCGAGCAATTGATAGAACCGCGCAAAGTCATGATGATATCTAAGGCAATGGTCATACATATAGGCATCATGTCCGAGACAAGTAGACCGATAATTTCTGCATCTACTACTATTACTCTACACATCGACCGCTATCCAGCATGCATCTAGTGTGTTGAATTCATGACGAACAGTGTAACGCCTTAAGGAAGATGACATGATGTAGAGGGACGAATTCATACAATATATATAAACCCCAGCTTTTTACCCTTGATGGCAACAACACGATGCGTGCCTCGCTACCCCTTCTGTCACTGGGTGAGGTCACCGCATGGTATGAACCCAAAACCAAGCACTTCTCCCATTGCAAGAATCATAGATCTAATTGGCCAAACAACACCCACAACTCGAAGAGAATTACAAGGATATGAAATCATGCATATAAGAGATCAGAAGAAACTCAAATAAGATTCATAGGTAATCTGATCATAAACCCACAATTCATCGGATCTCGACAAACACACCGCAAAAGAAGATTACATCGGATAGATCTCCATGAAGATCATGGAGAACTTTGTATTGAAGATCCAAGAGAGAGAAGATGCCATCTAGCTACTAGCTATGGACCCAAAGGTCTATGGTGAACTACTCACGCATCATCGGAGAGGCAATGGTGTTGATGAAGAAGCCCTCCGTATCCGAATCCCCCCTCCGGCAGGGCACCAGAACGTGCCCTGATGACCCTCAAGAATAGGGATCGCAACAGTTTTCGAGGGTAGAGTATTCGACCCAAATTTGTTGATTCGCCAAAGTGGAAGCGAAAGAATATTCTCAAGTATTAGCAGCTGAGTTTGTCAGATTGAACCACACCTGAAAGATTAGTGTCTGCAAGCAAAGTATCAGTAGCAAAGTAGTATGATAGCAACGGTGTCAGAAACAAAACTGTTGACGGCAGACTATTCCTAACTGTTGTATCAATTGCGCCAGTGTTGCACGTGGTCAAGGAACTATTCTTTCCCGACAACGGTGTCGAAAAAGTCTTGCAACAAGTAACAACAGAGTAGCAAGGAACAACAGTAGCAATAGTAGTAGCAGCAAAGTGGCCCAATCCCTTTTGTAGCAAGGGACAAGCCTGGACAAAGTAACATAGCAAGGACGAGTAGTAAAAGACTCGTAGGCAGTGGATCGGCGATGGATGAGTGTGACGGATGTGATTCATCATGTAACAGCTATAACACGGAGAGATAAGTAACTAGCTCCCGTTCATCAATCTAATGCAAGCATGTTTTTCGTATGTAGTCATACGTGCTTAGGAAAAAGAACTTGCATGACATCTATTGTCCATCCCTCCCGTGGCAGCGGGGACCTATTTGAAACTACGGTATTAAGGTTCTCCTTTTAATAAAGAACCGGACCAACGCATTAACGGGCGGTGAATACGTGAACTCCTCATACTATGGTCATCTCCGGGAGTGGTTCCGGCTATTGTCCCTCCAGGGTTGCTGGGTCATAACACATAGTAGGTGACTACAACTTGCAAGATAGGATCTAAAACACACATATATTAGCGACAACATAATAGGTTCAGATCTGAAATCATGGCACTCGGTCCCTAGTGACAAGCATTAAGCATAGCCAAGTAGTAGCAACATCAATCTAGAACATAGTGGATACTAGGGATCAATCCCCGTCAAAACTAACTAGATTACATGATAGATCTCATCCAACTCATCACCGTCCAGCAAGCCTACGATGAGATTACTCACGAACGGTGAAGAGCATCATGGAATTGTCGATGGAGGAAGGTTGATGATGACGATGGTGACGATTTCCCCTCTCCGGAGCCCGGGACGGACTCCAAATCTACCCTCCAGATGAAGAACAGGAGGTGGCGGCGCCTCAGTATCGTAAAACGCGATGAAACCTTCTCTCTGATTTTTTTCCAGGTGAGACGGAATATATAGAGCTGAGTTTGGAGGCGGTGGTGCCACGTGGGCCCCACAAGCCCTCACGACGCGGCCTAGGGTGTGGCTGCGTCCCGTGGGCTTGTGGCCCACTCGCACGCCCCCTCCGGTGGATCTTTGCGCAGGTATTTTTCTTTTATTCCAAAAAAAATCTCCATAAATTTGCAGGACATTCCGAAAACTTTTATTTCTGCACAAAAACAACACTATGGCAATTCTGCTGAAAACAGCGTTAGTCCGGGTTAGTTCCATTCAAATCATGCAAGTTAGAGTCCAAAACAAGTGCAAAAGAGTTCAGAAAAGTAGATACGACGGAGACGTATCAACTCCCCCAAGCTTAAAGCCTTGCTTGTCCTCAAGCAACTCAGTTGACAAACTGAGAGAGACAAAAGAAAAACTTTGACGAACTCTGTTTGATCTTGTGGTTGCAACTATGTCTAACTCATAACCAGAATTTCAGCAACATCACAAGCAAACCACATAAGAAAATGACATCTAGGTCTCACGGTAAACTCATATCAATGGCATAATCAACTAGCGAGCAAATAATAATAATGCTCAAACGTCAACACTTCAATGAAGACAATCATGAAGCAGCACGAATAGATGGTATCTCGCTAGCTATTTCTGAGACCGCAAAACATAAATGCAGAGCACCTTCAAAGACCAAGGGCTCGCTAAACATTGTAATTCAAGGCAATGAAGATCCAGTCACAGTCGTACTCAACACAGTTAAAAGCAAATCATAAAAAGGACAGAGGTGCTCTCTAATTGGTGCTTTTATAAGAGGAGGATGACTCAACAGGAACATAAATAGACATGCCCTTCGCAGAGGGAAGCATTGATTTGCAGAGGTGCCAGAGCTCAAGCTTTGAAAACAGAGATAATAATTTTGGATGGCATGCTTTCATTGTCAACGCAATGACTAAGGGTTCTCAACATCTTCCATGCTACACATGCTATAGGCGGTTCCCAAACTGAAAAGTAAAGTTTTGACTCTCCCACCACCAATCAATCACACTCCACGGCTAGCCGAATCGTCGGGAACCGTCCATACCAACATCAATCCTGGGGGAGGTTTGATTGCAATTATCTTTTCGATTTGAGCATGGAACTGGAAATTCCAATTACCGACCCCTTTCTCGTGAATGATAGTGAATAAACACATATCGAGGATAACACGCCTAGCATGGAAGATACCAATAGCCCTCTGTCACCACATGAGCGGTTCGGGCATGCAAAACAGATTATTTCTTGAAGATTTAGAGAGTGGCACATGCAAATTTACTTGGAACGACAGGTAGATACTGCATATAGGTAGGTATGGTGCACTCATATGAAACAACTTTGGGTTTATGGGAGTGGATGCACAAGCAGTATTCCCGCTTAGTACAAGTGAAGGCTAGCAAAAGACTGGGAAGCGACCAACTAGAGAGCGACAACAGTCATCAAAATGCATTGAGATTAACTAACATTGAGTGCACGCATGAGTAGGACATAAATCACCATGAACATGAACATCATAGAGGCTATGTTGTTTTTGTTTCAACTACGTGCGTGAACATGCACCAAGTCAAGCCACTTGAATCATTCAAAGGAGGATACCATCCTATCATACTACAACACAGTCATCTCAAAATTCATGTGGGCATCCAAGACAAACCATTATAAGCTCCTAGCTAAATAAGCATGGCATAAGCAACTATGATCTCTAAGTTGTCATTTTAAACATGTTTCTCTCACAACAAAGCTGAATCAGGCATGATGAGCTAGTCATAATTTCAAAAACAAAATAGATCGAGTTCATACCAGCTTTTCCAGGCTCAGTCACTTCATCATATATTGTCATTATTGCCTTTCACTTGCATGACCGAACGATGTGAACAATAATAAGCGTGCTCGTGCGTTGGACTAAAGCTGGAATCTGCAAGCAAACACGAAGGAGAAGACAAAGTAATATGGCTCTTTGAAAGCTAAACAGGTATGCATGCAAGAGCCACTAAACATTATAACCAATATCTTCTACCTTGACCCAAAGAAAAATGAAAACTATTTACACGGGAAAGCTCCCAACCAGCAAAAGAAGAAAAATAAAATCTTTCTGCTTTTTCTCAAACTAGACACACACACGAAAAGAAAACGAGAAAAAGAAAAGAAACTAGCATGGATGAGACAGTGGCAAAGTGTGAACACCGACGAACAAAGTGAAAGCATAAGCAAGAATGTAAAGTCGGTGACAACACGTACTTCCCCAAGCTTAGGCTTTTGGCCTAAGTTGGTCTACTCCCAAGGAGGGAAATAACCAGCTCTGGGGTACTCCGGAGTGGATTGAGGATGCCACTACTGTGTGAGCTCCTCTGGCTCCCACTGATAAACTGGCGTCTGGTACTCGACTGGTGGCTCGGGCACGGGCACCTGTGGTTGGGCTAAGCCCCAATATGCTAGATGTCCGAGGGCATAATAATGTACCTGCCTGCATGAAGATTGAACAAATAAGGAGCAGGCAAAGTAATAGTCTCACGAGTACCCTGACTTAACACCAGGTTATAAATCATCCTTCTACTTATATCTCTATCAAGAAAGTCATGGCGAACCATGCTATCGTAATCTAGATATCTCTCGGGAAGAAGAACCTCTTCTTCCTCCTCCAGTCTAATGGGTATCTCAAAGTGTCTCGCAAGACGGGTAGCAAAGATACCTCCATAGACAACACCTTTAGAACGGTTCAGGTTCAACCGTTGAGCTACTATAGCGTCCAAGCTATAAGTTTTATCCTTATAAAGGGCTTCGCACAAGACCGCAAGATCTACGGAACTACGTGACCCAGCTTTCCCACAGCCAATCAAACATTTTCCCACAAATAGTGAGAAGTACCGAAGCACGGGAAAATGAATGCTAGCAGCTCTAGCGCAAGACACTCCTCTCTCCTCTCCTACATCAATTGTACCGATGAAAGCTTCCAAGTCCCGTGGATGAGGTTCATGAATATCCTCAACGTAAGGTAGTTTGCAAACATTGCAAAAATCTTGGAGTGACATGCTCTGGGGGATATCATAAAGTTTGAACTCAACCATAGGAGGATTCTTCCTAGGATAGAAGTTAAAGCTTTGTAAGAAGATATTAGGGAGGAGGAGGTATTGCGGACACTTATCTTCAACGAAGGCGGTAAGGCCTGCGTTTTCCACCAAGTGATAAAAGTCCTCATAAATTCCAGCGGCGTGTAAGAACACGTCGCTTGGACACTCGCAAGCTCGAACTTCTACGACTCGAGGGACCAGATACTTGGGCTTCTCCTCACTCCCATCATCCTTGGGGTCACGGCTTGAAGAGCCTCTTAAGAACCTCCTCATCTTTTCCCTTTTCTATCTCTGAAAATTTCTGAAATTTTTAGTAATTCTAAGGAAAAGTGAACAAGGCTGAACGAAACTCATAGCAACTACTCCCACAAGTGCCTAGAGGCCATATTACGCATCAAAACTACTTGGGACAAGCTAGAATCAGCATGCAAAGCTCAAGAACATGGTCACCAAGGCAGCAAAAATTCGCGGAGTATAAGGCACTAGAGAAAAAACTAATTGGACCAATGGAGGAGTCACTTACCAAGGAGTAATTTCCCCAAAACAGTTCGGAGAACGATGATTTGAGCAAAGAGATCGAAAATCCCAGCAAGAGGAGCAAGAACACGTGTTTGAGCTGCGAGATGATTTTTTCTAGAGGTAGGAGAACCAAATGAGAGAAAGAATAAGTGGAGGGGGTGCCTGTGGGCCCCACAAGCCTGGGTGGTGCGACTAGGGGGTGCCCGCACCCCTAGGTCTTCTGGCCCATTGGTGTGGCCCCCAGACAAGCTCTTTGTCTCAGAATTTTTCAAAAATTCCAGAAAAAATCATACTTCATTTTCAGGACGTTCGGAGAACTTCTATTTTCGGGGTACTTTTCTACCGGACGCTAAAACAGAAAACAGGGAAAACTAAACTAAACCTATCATTTTTCTTCTAAGCAACCAAAGGTGAAAGCTTGGAACAGAGGTTTGTGACTCCTTGATTCATCCATCTCATGGTCATCGAAAGAAATCCGTCAGCGAGGTTGATCAAGCCTCTTTGACAAACTTTTTCGAATCGCAAAAAGAGAATGGAGAATTCTCGAATAATCACTAAGTCACCTCAATGGGGATATGTATTTCCCCAACAAGCAAATCATACTTCATCTTGACACGAGGAATAGGGCATTCAAAGCTCCCAATAAGAATCGATGAAGTTTTTTCGATAGCATTGATGCAATGTACTCGATATTGCTTCTTCGGAAAGTGCACCGTATGCTCATTACCGTTGGCATGGAAAGTGACATTGCCTTTGTTGCAATCTATAACAGCCCATGCGATGTTTAAAAAGGGTCTTCCGAGGATGACCGCCATGGCATCGTCCTCAGGAATATCCAAGATAACAAAGTCTATTAAGATAGTGACATTAGCAACCACAACAGGCACATCCTCGCAAATGCCGATAGGGAAAGCAGTTGATTTGTCGGCCATTTGCAGAAATATTGTAGTGGGTGTCAACTTATCCAATTCAAGTCTACGATAAAGAGAGAAAGGCATAACACTAACACCGGCTCCAAGGTCGCATAAAGCAGTTCCTACGTAGTTGCCTTTAATGGAGCAAGGTATAGTGGGCACACCGGGATCACCTAGTTTTCTAGGAGTTCCACCCTTGAAGGTATAATTAGCAAGCATGGTGGAAATCTCAACCTCAGGTATCCTCCTCTTATTAGTCACAATATCTTTCATGTACCTAGCATACGGAGACATTTTGAGCATATCTGTCAAACGCATTTGCAGAAAGACAGGTCTAATCATTTCAACAAAGCGCTCAAAATATTCATCATCCTTTTTCTCGGATGGTTTGGGAGGAAAGGGAATAGGTTTCTGAACCCATGGTTCCCTTTCTTTACCATGCTTCCTAGCAGAAAAGTCATTCTTATCATATCTTCTATTCTTAGGCTGTGGGTTATCAAGATCAACAGGTTCAATCTCCACATCATTATCATTGCTAGGTTGAGCATCAACATGAACATCACTATTGATATTATCATTAGGCTCATGTTCATCACCAGATTGTGTTTCAGCATCAGAGATAGAGGCATCGTTTGGACTCCCAGGTGTAGCAGCAACAGGGTTGCTAGCGTGCAAGTTCCTATCATCTTTCTTCTTCTTTCTAGGATGACTAGGTGCATCAGTGCTAACTCCTTGAGAATCTTGTTCAATCCTCTTCGGATCATCCTCAGGATACAGAGGTTCCTGGGTCATTCTACCGCCTCTAGTGACGACTCTGACAGAATTGTCATTCAACTCATTGAACAAGTCATTTTGAGCTTTAAGTACTTGTTCTACTTGAGTAGTAACCATAGAGGCGTGTTTACTCTGAAGCTTAAGACCATTGACATTTCTGTCCACACAAGCACTTAAATGACTAAGCATACGAGCATTCTTTTCCAATTGTCTGCTAACATAATCATTGAAATTCTGTTGTTTGGCAACATAGTTATCAAATTCATCCATGCATAAGCTAGCAGGTTTAGCAAAAGGAATATCAGTCTCATCAAACCTACGCAGAGAGTTTACTTCTACTACCTGTATCGGGTTATCGAGACCATGGATCTCTTCATTAGGTGGTATATTTTTGACATCTTCAGATTTAATGCCTTTCTCTCGCATAGAATCTTGGCTTCTTGCATATCTTCAGGACTGAGGAATAGAATGCCTCTTTTCTTCGGAGTTGGCTTAGGAGGTGGTTCGGGAATAGTCCAAGCATTCTCATTGCACAAGATGTTATTCAATAGGATCTCAGCTTGTTCTACGGTTTGTTCCCTAAAAACACAACCAACACAACTATCTAGGTGGTCTTTGGAAGCATCGGCAAGTCCATTATAGAAGATATCAAGTATTTTATTCTTCTCAAGAGGGTGACCAGGGAAAGCATTCAGTAGCTGGATGAGCCTCCCCCAAGCTTGTGGGGGACTCTCTTCTTCAGCTTGAGCAAAGTTGTATATTTCCTGCAAGGCAGCTTGCTCTTTATGGGCAGGGAAATATTTTTCAGAGAAGTAGTAGACCATATCCGGGGGGCTACGCACACAACCAGGAGCAAGAGAAGTGAACCAGGTCTTGGCATCATCCTTTAGCGAGAAAGGAAACAGCTTGAGGATATAGTAGTGGCAGATCTTTTCCTCACTAGTGAATAGGGTGGCTATATCGTGTAGTTTGGTAAGATGGGCTACAACCGTTTCAGACTCATAACCGTGAAAAGGATCTGATTCGACTAGAGTGATTAAGTCAGGGTCAACAGAGAATTCATAATCCTTATCGGTCACAAAGATAGGCGAAGTAGCAAACTTCAGGTCGTATTTCATCCTAGCATTCAGAGATTTTTCTTTCCACTTGCGCAGAAGTTTCTCAACATCATAGCTATCCTTAAACGCAAGGAAGTTCTCAGCTATCTCTCCCTCCATAACATAGCGCGTATCATGCATAACAGGCATAGTAACAGGTTCTATTTCAATAGTATCAGTAGTTTCAGAAGTATCATCACGTCTAGCGGCAACTCTAGCAATTTGTGCATCAAGGGCACCTAGTGGCAAAGCTGTATCAGGCATAGCATCATCAGGCATAGTATCAAGCATAGCATTAGAAGGCATAGTATCAAGCATAGCATCATCAGGCATAGTATCAAGCATAGCATCATGGGCAGCAGAAGTAGCATCATCAAGCACAGGCGACATATAAAGATTTCTAGCAGGAGGCGATGTCGCAAACTTACTCATAACAGAAGGTGAATCAAGTGTAGAGCTATATGGCAGTTCCTTACCTCTCCTCGTAGTGGAAGGCAAGATTTTAGTTCTTGGATCTTTCAGATTCCTCATAGTGACCAGCAGACGTCAATCCCAAGTGACTCAGAGAATATAGTTGTGCTTCCCCGGCAACGGCGCCAGAAAAAGGTCTTGATAACCCACAAGTGTAGGGGATCGCAACAGTTTTCGAGGGTAGAGTATTCGACCGAAATTTGTTGATTCGCCTCAAGGGGAAATGAAAGAATATTATCAAGTATAGCAGCTGAGTTTTCTCAGATTCAACCACACCTGAAAGATTAGTGTCTGCAAGCAAAGTATCAGTAGCAAAGTAGTATGATAGAAACGGTGTCAGAAACAGAACTGTTGACGGCAGACTATTCCTAACTGTTTTATCAATGGCGCCAGTAAGTTGTACGTGGACGGGGAACTATTCTTCCCCGGCAACGGTGTCGCAAACTTACTCAAAACTGAAGGTGAATCAAGTGCAGAGCTAGATGGCAGTTCCTTACCTCTCCTCGTAGTGGAAGGCAAGATTTTAGTTCTTGGATCTTTCGGATTCCTCATAGTGATCAGCAGACGTCAATCCCAAGTGACTCAGAGAATATAGCTGTGCCTCCCCAGCAACGGCGCTAGAAAAATGTCTTGATGACCCTCAAGTATAGGGGATCACAATAGTTTTCGAGGGTAGAGTATTCGACCCAAATTTGTTGATTCGCCAAAGGGGAAGCGAAAGAATACTCTAAAGTATTAGCAGCTGAGTTTGTCAGATTCAACCACACGTGAAAGATTAGTGTCTGCAAGCAAAGTATGAGTAGCAAAGTAGTATGATAGCAACGATGTCAGAAACAGAACTGTTGACGGCAGACTATTACTAATTGTTGTATCAATGGCGCCAGTGTTGCACGTGGGCGAGGAACTATTCTTTCCCGACAATGGTGTCGAAAAAGTCTTGCAACAAGTAACAGCAGAGTAGCAAGGAACAGCAGTAGCAACAATAGTAGCATCAAAGTGGCCCAATCCCTTTTGTAGCAAGGGACAAGCCTGGACAAAGTAACGTAGCAAGGACCAGTAGTAAAATACTCGTAGGCAGTGGATCGGTGATGGATGAGTGTGACGGATGAGATTCATCATGTAACAGCTATAACTCGGAGAGATAAGTAACTAGTTCCCGTTCATCAATCTAATGTAGGCATGTATTCTATATGTAGTCATACGTGCTTAGGGAAAAGAACTTGCATGACATCTATTGTCCATCCCTCCCGTGGCAGCGGGGTCCTAATGGAAACTACGGGATATTAAGGTTCTCCTTTGAATAAAGAACCGAACCAACGCATCAACAGGCGGTGAATACATGAACTCCTCATACTATGGTCATCTCCGGGAGTGGTTCCAGCTATTGTCACTCCGGGGTTGCCGGGTCATAACACATAGTAGGTGACTACAACTTGCAAGATAGTATCTAAAACACACATATATTGGCGACAACATAATAGGTTCAGATATGAAATCATGGCACTCGAGCCCTAGTGGCAAGCATTAAGCATAGCCAAGTAGTAGCAACATCAATCTAGAACATAGTGGATACTAGGGATCAATCCCTGTCAAAACTAACTCGATTACATGATAGATCTCATCCAACTCATCACCGTCCAGGAAGCCTACGATGAGATTACTCACGAACGGTGAAGAGCATCATGGAATTGTCAATGGAGGAAGGTTGATGATGACGATGGCGACGATTTCCCCTCTCCGGAGCGCGCGACGGACTCGAGATCTGCCCTCCAGATGAAGAACAGGAGGTGGCGGCGCCTTCGTATCGTAAAACGCGATGAAACCTTCTCTTTGATTTTTTCCGGGCGAGACGGAAGATATAGAGCTAAGTTTGCGGGCGGTGGTGCCATGTGGGCCCCACAAGCCCTCACGACGCGACCTAGGGGGGTTGCCGTGGCCTGTGGGCTTGTGACCCACTGGCACGCCCCCTCCCGTGGATCTTTGCGCAGGTATTTTTCTTTTATTCCAGAAAAAATCTTCATAAATTTTCAGGACATTCTGAGAACTTTTATTTCTGCACAAAAACAACACCATGACAATTCTGCTGAAAACAGCGTTAGTCCGGGTTAGTTCCATTCAAATGATGCAAGTTAATGTCCAAAACAAGGGCAAAAGAGTTCGGAAAAGTAGATACGACGGAGACATATCATGCTCGGGATGGGATCTTGCGGAGACAGAAGCTTGCGGCGGCGGAAAAGTATTTTCGTGGATCTCTCCCGTGCTTTTTGATTTTTCGGGGATTTATAGGCGGAAGAAGTAGGATATACGACTCACAGGGGGTCCACAAGCCTGCTAGGCGCGGGCCCCCCCGGGCCGCGCCTAGGGGGCTTGTGGCCTTCCCCGGTGGCCTCTGCCTTGGTTCTCATGCCCCTTGCGTATCTTTTGTTTCGGAAAAAATCTTTTCGGAAGTTTTATTCCGTTTGGACTCCGTTTAATATTCTCCCCTGAAAAGGGGCAAAAACACGGAAAAAACAAGAACTGGCACTTGGCAATGAGTTAATAAGTTAGTCCCAAAAAAGATATAAAAGGCATACAAAACATCCAAAGTTTGACAAGATAATAGCATGGAACCATCAAAAATTATAGATACGTTGGAGACGTATCAAGCATCCCCAAGCTTAACTCCTGCTCGTCCTCGAGTAGGGAAGTGATAAAGACTCAGTTTTTGATGTGGAATATGATGTCCGTTATGCTACTGCACAATAGACCTTCCACTGGCGCCAGAAATGGGTACATTGACGACACCAGGAATCCTTCTGCGTTGGTGTTCCCTCGAAGCAGAGAGGATGATGTAGCACAATGGAGGTAAGTATTTCCCTCAGTTTGAGAACCAAGGTATCAAACCGGCGGAGGAGTATCTCAAGATCCTGCACAAACACAAAAGCTTGCACCCAACACTATGAAGGGGTTGTCAATCCCTTATAGATTGTTTGCCAAGTGAGAAGTGAAAGCAACAAAGTAACAAAGCAAAGTGAAAGCGGAGTTCTAAACGATGGATGTGAATAGACCCGGGGGCCGTAGTGTTTACTAGTGGCTTCTCTCATGAAAGCAAGTAGACGGTGGGTGAACAAATTACTTACGAGCAATTGATAGAACTGCGCGGAGTCGTGACGATATCTATGCAATGATTATTTCTATCGGCATCACGTCCGAAACAAGTAGATCGATACTTTCTACATCTACTACTATTACTCCACAGGTCGACCGCTATCCAGCATGCATCTAGTGTATTAAGTCCATAAGAACAGAGTAACACCTTAAGCAAGATGACATGATGTAGAGGGATAATCTCAAACCAATGATAAAAACCACATCTTTTTACCCGTGATGGCAACTGCTTGATGTGTGCCTTGCTGCCCCTACTGTCACTAGGAAAGGTCACGACATGGCAGAACCCAAAACCAAGCACTTCTCCCATTGCAAGAGTCATAGATCTAGTTGGCCAAACAAAACCCAAGACTCGGAGAGACTTACAAGGATATCAAATCATGCATATAAGAAATCAGCAAACACTCAAATATATATCATAGATAATCTGATCACAAGTCCACAATTCATCGGATCTCGACAAACACACCGCCAACGAAGATTACATCGGATAGATCTCCATGAAGATCATGGAGAACTTTGTATTGAAGATCCAAGAGAGAGAAGAAGCCATCTAGCTACTAACTACGGACCCGTAGGTCTGAAGTGAACTACTCACGAGTCATTGGAAGGGCGATGATGATGATGAAGAAGCCCTCCAACTCCAAAGTCCCCTCCGGCAGACCGCCGCCTCCCCCCTGGTGGCGGAGTGGGGGCTTGTGGGCTCCCTGGAGCCCACCTGGCTTGGCCCAAAAGCCCCCTGGACTTCTTCCGTTCGGGAAAAAATTATTTCGGGGTTTTTCTTCCGTTTGGACTCCGTTCCAAAATCAGATCTGAAAAGAGTCAAAAACACGGAAAAAATAGGAACTCGCACTTGGCACTGAATTAATAAGTTAGTCCCAAAAAGATATAAAAAGGTACATAAAACATACAAAGAAGGCAAGATAACAGCATGAAATCATCAAAAATTATAGATACATTTGAGACGTATCAAGCATCCCCAAGCTTAACTCCTGCTCGTCCTCGAGTAGGGAAGTGATAAGAATAAATTTTTGATGCTTTCATGCTACCAAGCATATGTGTCCTTTGTAATTCCTCTTATGTGACATGAATGTTCAGATCCATTAGATTCAAAACAATAGTTTGCTATTGACGTGGAAACAATAATAATTCAAGCAAACTAGCAAAGTAATAATGAACTTTCAAAATAACAAGGCCAAAAGAAAGTTATCCCTACAAAAGCATATAGTCTGGCTATGCTCTATCATCATTGCACAACTAATTTAAATCATGCACAACCCCGGTATTTGGCCAAGTAATTGTTTCACACCTTTACTTTCTCAAACATTTTCAACTCCCACGCAATACATGAGCGTGAGCCATGGTTCTAGCACTATAGATGGTGTGGAATGTAGTGGAGGTTGCAAGACAAAAAGGAGAAGATAGTCACATTAACTAGGCGTATCAATGAGCTGTGGAGATGCTCATGAATAGATATCAATGTGAATTAGTAGGGATTGCCATACAAATGATGCACTAGAGCTACGAGTATGCGAAATCTCTTAAAGAAAACTAGTGGGTGTGCACCCAACTTGCTTGCTCACGAAGACCTAAGGCAATTTTTAGGAAGCCTATCATTGGAATATACAAGCCAAGTTATATAATGCAAATTTCCCACTAGCTATATGGTGGTGACAAAACGAGAGACTCTCAATCATGAAGATCATGGTGCTTAATATGCACAAGTGTGGAAAAACTGGTAGCATTGTCCCTTCTCCCTTTTTCTCTCATTTTTTTTATTTTGGTGGGCTCTTTGGCCTCTTTTATTTCCTCACATGGGACAATGCTCCATTAATGATGACCATCACACTTTTAACTCAAAACTTAGAGCAACTATGACTCTATATGGAGTGCCTTCGGTACTGTACCGTGGCAATGACCTAGCATCGCATAGACATCAATGGAAACATCATGCTAGCTATCATACGATCGTGCAAAAGCAAAGTAGACGTGGTGGCACATGTCATGGTGGTAGTTGCATGGCAATATATCTCCGAATGACTTTGAAAAAGCCATAATAGGTAGGTATGGTGGCTGTTTTGAGGGAGGCTAATGGTGGGTTTTGTGCACCGGCGAAAGTTGCACGGCACTAAGAAGATAGTGATGGTGGAAGGTGAAAGTGCATCTAAACCATGGACTCAACATTAGTCATGAAGAACTCATATACTTTTTGCAAAAGTTTTATTAGTAATCGAAACAAAGCATTCAACGCATACTCCTAGGGGAAGGGTTGGTAGGTATAAACTATCGCGCGATCCCGACCGCCACGCAAAGGATGACAATCAATATACTAATCATGCTCAGATTTCATCACATAGCGGTTCACCATACGTGCATGCTACGGGAATCACTAACTTCAACACAAGTATTTCTAGATTCACAACACCTTACTAGCATGAATTCAATATTACCATAACCACAACTCAGAACTAATTGAGATGAATCAAACTTCTCTAACTATTCAATGCACATGAAGGTGGAAGTTTTCGTATCCCTTTGGATAACTACCCCTTTTGAGACTACTTTCAAAGCATAGATCAACTACCAAGCCACGCACCGCTGCGCTCTAAATGATATAAGTGAAGCACACAAACAAAAGTATCTAGCTCAAAAGATATAAGTGAAGCACATGTGAGCTTAATTGTCTACCAAAAGATATAAGTGAAGCTCGACAAAATCACGGTGTGTGCATGTCTCTCTCTCTCTAGGTGTGCTGCAAGGATGATTGTGACACAACAAAAATAAAAGACTCCTACGATACAAGACGCTCCAACCAAAACACATAACATGTGGTGAATAAAAATATAGCCCCAAGTAACGTTGCCGACGGATTGAAGACGAGAGAGGGGATGCCTTCCTGGGGCATCCCCAAGCTTAGGCTTTTACAACATCCTTGAATCTCTTGGGGTGCCTTGGGCATCCCCAAGCTTGATATCTTGCCACTCTTTATCTCTTTGTCCATAAGAACTTCACCCAAAACTTGAAAACTTCACAACACGAAACTTAAACGGAAACTCGTGATAACATTAGTACAAGAAAGCAAACCACCACTTCCTTAGGTACTGTAGCAACTTAAATTCTACTTGTGCTGATGTTGGGTTACTGTAGTTTCAATCTTCCATGGCTAATACCCCCCGATACAATCCATAGTTTCATCAAAATAAGCAACCGACACAACAAAAACAGATTCTGTTAACAGCAGACCAGTCTGTAGCAATTTGTATGTTTCATATACCTCTGTTACTTCAAAAATTCTGAACAATTACGACAGTCTGAGGAATTTGCGTAGCAATCAGCAGCAAAAAGAATCAACTCAAAATCTATTACATAAAAAAAATGAAAATCCTTTTCGTGAGCAGAAAGTTTGTGCCTTTTCCAGCATATGACCAAACGATCATCCTCAAGACTAATCATAACGGTTTTGCTTCGCACAAATGCAAAAAGAAACACAAAAAACACAATCATAACAGAATTATGAAAGTGTGGGAAACACAAGACCGAAAGAAAAAGGATAGATTCGTTGGGTTGCCTCCCAACAAGCGCTTTTGTTTAACGCCCTTAGCTAGGCATTCAATGATGCTCACACAAAAGACAAGAATTGAAGCACAATGAGAGCATCCTAAAGCATGTGAAAATCACATCTAAGTGTAACATACTTCCTACGCATAGGCATTTTGTAGGAAAACAAATTGTCAACACAACCAATAGTTGCCATATGCAAGGAGGAAGAAAAAGACAATAGCAATCTCAACAAAACGAGAGGTAATTTGGTAACATGAAAGTTTCTACCACAATATTTTCCTCTCACATAGCAATTACATGTGGGATCATATTCAAATTCAACAATATAGCTATCCCATAGGATAGTCTTTTCATGATCCACATGCATGCAAAGTTGACGCTCTTCAAAAATAGTGGGATTATCATCAAATAAAGTCATGACTTCTCCAATCCCACTTTTAGTATTGTTGGAAATATCATATTCATCATGAGGTTTGGACAAATTTTCAAGATCATAAGAAAGATCATCACCCCAATCATGATTATTGCAACAAGTAGTGGTCAAACCAAAACCGGCATCCCCAAGCTTAGGGTTTTGCATAATTTTAGCATGATTGTCACTAATAGGATTTATAGTGCAATCATTGCAATCATGCTTTTCATCCAAGGAGCCCTCGTGAATCACTTCATAAATTTCTTCCTCACAATTTTCAGATTCACGCATCTTACGCAAAACTCCAAAGAAATAGTCAATTGCCCTCAACTTACTAGCAATTTGTTCCACACGAGTGGGTCTCTTAAAGAGACTAGCAAGTGGATGAGGATCCATATCACTAGATTTTCAGCAAGCGAAGATGCAAGCATATTGAGGGCACAAGGTACACAAGAGAATAGAAAGCAAGCGAGAAAAAAGGGCGAACGAAAAAGGCAAAGGAGAAAGGCAAATGTGAAGTGGGGGAGAGGAAAACGAGAGGCAACTGGCAACAAAAGTAAATGCAAGAGAAGAGTTTGTGAGACCTACTTGGATAGATCTTGTTTTCTCCTCCCCGGCAACGGCGCCAGAAATGCTTCTGATGTCCGTTATGCTACTGCATAAAAGACCTTCCAGTGGCGCTAGAAATGGGTACGTTGACGACACCAGGAATCCTTCTGCGTTGGTGTTCCCTCGAAGCGGAGAGGATGATGTAGCACAGCGGAGGTAAGTATTTCCCTCAGTTTGAGAACCAAGGTATCAATCCGGCGGAGGAGTATCTCAAGATCCTACACAAACACAAAAGCTTGCACCCAACGCTATGAAGGGGTTGTCAATTCCTTATAGATTGTTTGCCAAGTGAGAACTGAAAGCAACAAAGTAACGAAGCAAAGTAAATGTGGAGTTGTAAACAATGGATGTGAATAGACCCGGGGGCCATAGTGTTTACTAGTGGCTTCTCTCATGAAAGCAAGTAGACGGTGGGTGAACAAATTACTATCGAGCAATTGATAGAACTGTGCAGAGTCATGACGATATCTATGCAATGATTATTTCTATAGGCATCACGTCCGAAACAAGTAGACCGATACTTTCTGCATCTACTACTATTACTCCACACGTCGACCGCTATCGAGCATGCATCTAGTGTATTAAGTCCATAAGAATAGAGTAACGCCTTAAGCAAGATGACATGATGTAGAGCGATAATGTCAAACCAATGATAAAAACCCCATCTTTTTACCCTTGATGGCAACTGCTTGATTTGTGCCTTGCTTCCCCTACTGTCACTGGGGAAGGTCACCACATGGCAGAACCCAAAACCAAGCACTTCTCCCATTGCAAGAATCATAGATCTAGTTGGCCAAACAAAACCAAGACTCGGAGAGACTTACAAGGATATCAAATCATGCATATAAGAAATTAGCAAAGACTCAAATATATATCAGAGATAATCTGATCACAAGTCCACAATTCATCGGATCTCGACAAACACACCACCAAAGAAGATTACATTGGATAGATCTCCATGAAGATCATGAAGAACTTTGTATTGAAGATCCAAGAGAGAGAAGAAGCCATCTAGCTACTAACTACGGACCCGTAGGTCTGAAGTGAACTACTCACGAGTCATTGGAAGGGCGATGATGATGATGAAGAAGCCCTCCAACTCCAAAGTCCCCTCCGGCAGGGCGCCGGGAAGGGTTTCCAGATGAGATCTCGCGGAAACGGAAGCTTGCAGCGGCGGAAAAGTATTTTCGAGGCTCCCCTGATTTTTTGCAGAATATTTGGGAATTTATAGGCCAAAGACCTAGGTCAAGGGGCGGCCAGGGAGGCCACAAGCCTGCCCACTGCAGCCTCCCCCCTGGTGGCGGAGTGGGGGTTTGTGGGCTCCCTAGAGCCCACCTGGCTTGGCCCAAAAGCCCCCTGGACTTCTTCCGTCCGGGAAAAAATCATTTGGGGTTTTTTCTTCCGTTTGGACTCCGTTCCAAAATCAGATCTGAAAAGAGTCAAAAACACGGAAAAAACAGGCACTGGCACTTGGCACTGAATTAATAAGTTAGTCCCGAAAAGATATAAAAAGGTACATAAAACATACAAAGAAGGCAAGATAACAGCGTGAAATCATCAAAAATTATAGATACGTTTGAGACGTATCAGAATGCTACCTAGGATATTTGTCCTTTGTAACTTCTTTCATGTGACATGAATGTTCAGATCCGTATGATTCAAAACAATAGTCTGCTATTGACATGAAAACAATAATACTTCAAGCAAACTAGCAAGGTAATAATGAACTTTCGAAATAACAAGGCCAAAGAAAGTTATCCCTACAAAATCATATAGTCTGGCTATGCTCCATCATCCCCACACAACTAATTTAAATCATGACAACCCTGGTGTTGGCCAAGTAATTGTTTTCGCACTCTTACTTTCTCAAACCTTTTTCAACTTTCACGCAATACATGAGCGTGAGCCATGGATATAACACTATAGGTGGAATAGAGTGTGGTGGAGGTTGTGAGACAAAAAGGAGGAGATGGTCACATCGACTCGGCGTATCAAAGGGCTATGGAGATGCCAATTAATAGATATCAATGTGAAAGCATAGGGATTACCATACAATGGATGCACTTAGAGCTATAAGTATGTGAAAGCTCAAAAGAAGAACTAGTGGGTGTGCATCCAACTTGGTTGCTCACGAAGACCTAGGGCAATTTTGAGGAAGCCCATCATTGGAATATACAAGCCAAGTTATATAACGAAGATTCCCACTAGCATATGGTGGTGACAAATCAAGAGACTCTCAATCATGAAGAACATGGTGCTATTATGAAGCACAAGTGTGGAAAAAGATAGTAGCATTGTCCCTTCTCTCTTTTTCTCTCTTCTCTTTTTTTGTTTGAGATCTTTAGCCTCTTTCCATATATGTATATATATATTGTCCTCTTTCCACATATATACACACACACACACACACACACATATATATATATATATATATATATATATATATATATTGTGGGCAACTTTGGCCTCTTTTTTTTATTTCCTCACATGGGACAATGCTCTAATAATGATGATCATCACACTTTAATTTACTCAAAGCTCAATGCTTAGAACAATGATGAATCTTATAGGTAATGCCTCCGGCAATGTACCGGGATGTGCAACGATCTAGCTTGGCGTATGACTCGCTAGCTATCTTACGATCATGCAATGGCAATATGAAAGTGACGGCACAAGTCATCAGACGGAATGGTGGGAGTTGCATGTCAATATATCTCGGAATGGCTACGAAGATGCCATAGTAGGTAGGTATGGTGGCTGTTTTGAAGAAGGCATATGGTGGGTTTGTGCACCGGCAGAAGTTGTGCGGCATTAAAGAGGCTAGCAATGGTGGAAGGTGAAAGTGCATCTATACCATGGACTCTCATTAGTCATGAAGAACTCACATACTTATTGCGAAAGTTTTTTTTAGTAATCGAAATAAAGTGCTAAACGCATACTCCTAGGGGAAGGGTTGGTAGGTGTTAACCATCGCGCGATCCCGACCACAACACAAAGGATGACAATCAATAGATCAATTATGCTCCGACTTCCTAACATAACAGTTCACCATACGTGCATGTTACGGGAATCACTAACTTCAACACAAGTATTTCTAGATTCACAACACCCTACTAACATGACTCTTAGTATCACCAAATCGATATCTCAAAACTAATTGAGAGGAATCAAACTTCTCTTTCTAATCAATGCACAAGAAGATGGAAGTTTCATTGTATCCTCTTTGGATTCCTATCACATTTGGGACTACTTTCATAGCACAAGTCAACTACCAAGTTACTCAGAGAGATCACTCTCCAAAAGATATAAGTGAAGATTGAGAGTTCTTATTTCTCCAAAATATGACACCGTCGTGCTCTAAAAGATCTAAGTGAAGCACATGTGAGCTAAATTGCCTAACTCAAAAGATATAAGCGAAGCTCAAAGAGTATTCTAGCAAAATCACGATGAGTGCATGTATCTCTCAAAAGGTGTGCAGCAAGGATGATTGTTACACAACAAAAATAAAATACTCCTATGATACAAGACGCTCCAAGCGAAACACATATCATGTGGTGAATAAAAATATAGCTCCAAGTAATATTACCGATGTATTGAAGACGAAAGAGGGGATGCCTTCCCGGGGCATCCCCAAGCTTATGCTTTTTGGTGTCCTTGAATTTGGCTTGGGGTGCCTTGGGCATACGCAAGCTTGAGCTCTTTCCACTCTTTATCCCTTTGTCCATGAGAACATCACCCAAAACTTGAAAACTTCAAAACACAAAACTTAAACAGAAACTCGTGATATCATTAGCACAAGAAAACAAACTACCACCTCTTGAGGTACTGTAGCAAACTTGATTTATATTTATATTGGTGTTAGATTACTGTATTCTCACTTTTCCATGGCTAGTACCCCTCGATACTATCCTTAGTTTCATCAAAACAAGCAACCAACACAACAAAAACAGAATCTGTCAAAAAAGTCCAGTCTGTAGCAATCTGTATACTTTGTATACTTCTGGTATCTCAAAAATTCTAACAACTTACGACAGTTTGGGCAATTGGCATATCAACCAGCAGAAAAAGAATCAACTCAAAAGCTCTTTATGGATAAAAATGAAAAATAATTTCATGAGCGAAAAGTTTCTGTCTTTTTCCAGCAGGATCGAAGAACCATCACCAAACTAGTCAAAAGGTTTTACTTGGCTCAAACACAAAAAGAAACACAAAAGACACAATCATAACAGAATTATGATGGTGTGGACGCAACAAAACAAAAAGCAAAAAGCAAAGATAAATTCATTGGGTTGCCTCCCAACAAGCGCTATAGTTTAACACCCTTAGCTAGGCGTAAGGTGATAGAATCACGTATCGTCGTCCTTGGTGCTGAAACCATAAGTAGCCCTCATCATGGATTCATAAGGCAATCTTATTTTGTTTCTAGGAAAATTCTCCATGCCCTTCTTTAAAGGAAATTCAAATCTAATATTCCCTTCCTTCATATCGATGATAGCACCAATAGTCCTTAGGAAAGGTCTACCAAGAATGATAGGACATGTAGGATTTCAATCAATATCAAACACAATGAAATCCACGAGTAGATAGTTCCTATTTGCAATAATAAGAACATCATTGATCCTTACCATGGGTTTCTTAACAGTAGAATCCGCGAGATGCAAATTAAGAGAGCACTCCTCAATCTCATTAAAGCCTAGAACATCACATAAAGACTTTGGAATCACGGAAACACTAGCACCCAAATCACACAAAGCATTGCATTCATAGTTTTTGATTTTGATTTTGATAGTAGGTTCCCACTCATCATGAAGCTTTCTAGGAATAGAAACTTCCAACTCAAGTTTCTCTTCAAGAGATTTTATCATAGCATCGACGATATGATCGGTAAAGGCCTTTTTTTGGCTATAAGCGTGTGCAGAGTTTAGCATGGATTGCATCAAGGAAATGCATTCAATCAAGGAGCAACTATCATAATTGAATTCCTTGAAATCCAAAGTAGTAGTTTCATTACTACTCAAAGTTTTGATATCCTCTACTCCACTTTCAATGCTTTTAGCATCAAGATAGATAGACTCCGAATCATTGGGGCGTTTTTCAACCAAGGTGGATTCATATCCAGCCCCATCATCATTAGGTTTGACACTAGAAAACAAGGATTCAATGAGAGTCACACCAAGCACTTTAAGATCTTCGTGATTCTCATCACAAATTTCAGGGTTAGCAGCCATTTTATTGACTAAGGTAGCATGTTTATCAGAAATCTGGCCTACCAGTTTTTCAAGACGAGCAAACTGAGAATTTAGCGCAAGGAATTCTTTGGCCATATCATCAACTTCTTTATTCATAAAAGCCAAAAAAGAATCTTGCTCCCTTAGTTCTCTACGGAAGTAACTATTATAATCAAACTGTGTAGACATGAAGCCTTTAACACTAGTTTCAATCTCTTCCAACCTTGTGTAGTAAGCATCATAATCGTTTGGTTTGGCCATACAGGTCTTAGCAGGAAGACAAGCGCACAAGCAAACAGAAAGCAAGCAAAAGAAAAGGGCGAACAAAAATGGCAAATATTTTTGTAAATTTTTGTTTTTTCATAAGTGGGGGAGAGGAAAACGAGAGGCAAAAAAAGTTAAATGCAAGAGATGGGTTTGCGACACTTACTTGGATAAGCTTCACTTAGAATAATCCCCGGTGCGAGAAATTCACACGTTGACGGGAGACTATTATTGACTTGATCCTCCCCGGCAATGGCGCCAGAAATTCTTCTTGCTACCTCTTGAGCTTGCGTTGGTTTTTTCCTTGAAGAGGAAAGGGTGATGCAGCACAGTAGCAGTAAGTATTTCCCTCAGTTTGAGAACCAAGGTATCAATCCAGTAGGAGAATCAAGCCAAGTGTCCAGAGTACCCGTGCAAACACAAACGAGCTTGAACCCAATGCTATAAAGGGGTTGCCAATCCCTTCAAGATTGATTGCAAAGTGAGATCTGAAGGCGGAAAGTGCAACGAAGTAAAAGTGTAAGGCTGAAAATATGATGTGAAGTAGACCCCGGGGCCATAGTGTTCACTAGAGGCTTCTCTCAAAATAGCGAATATTACGGTGGGTGAACAAATTACTGTCGAGCAGTTGATAGAACCGCGCAAAGTAATGACGATATCTAAGGCAATGATCATACATATAGGCATCACATCCGAGACAAGTAGATCGATACTTTCTGCATCTACTACTATTACTCCACACATCGACCGCTATCCAGCATGCATCTAGTGTATTGAGTTCATGACAAACAGACTAACGCCTTAAGCAAGATGACATGATGTAGAGGGATAAATTCATGCAATAGATATAAACCCCATCTTTTTACCCTTGATGGAAACAACACGATGCGTGCCTTGCTGCCCCTTCTATCACTGGGTGAGGTCACCGCACGGTATGAACCCAAAACCAAGCACTTCTCCCATTGCAACAATAATATTTCAAGTTGGCCAAACAAAACCCACAACTCGAAGAGAATTACAAGGATATGAAATCATGCATATAAGAGATCATAGGAAACTCAAATAAGATTCATAGATAATCTGATCATAAATCTAGAATTCATCGAATCTCGACAAACACACCGCAAAAGAAGATTACATCGGATAGATCTCCATGAAGATCATGGAGAACTTTGTATTGAAGATCGAAGAGAGAGAAGAAGCTATCTAGCTACTAGCTATGGACCCGAAGGTCTATGGTGAAATACTCAAGCATCATCGGAGAGGCAATGGGGTTGATGAACAAGCCCTCCGTATCTGAATCCCCCCTCCGGTAGGGCACCAAAACGTGCCCCAGATGGGATCTTGCGGCGACAAAATCTTGCGGCGGCGGGAAAGTATTTTCGTGGATCTCTCCCATGGTTTTGGATTTTTCGGGGATTTATAGGCGGATGAAGTAGGGTAGACGAGCCATAGGTGGCCCACAAGCCTGCTAGGCGCGGGCCCCCCTGGCCGCGCCTAGGGGGATTGTGCCCTCCCCTGGTGGCCTGTGGCTTGGTTCTCACGCCCCCTGCGTATCTTCTGTTTCGGAAAAAAATCTTTTCAGAAGTTTTATTCCGGTTGGACTCCGTTTAATATTCTCCTCTGAAAAGGGGCAAAAACACGGAAAAAACAGGAACTGGCACTTGGCACTGAGTTAATAAATTAGTCACAAAAAAGATATAAAAGGCATACAAAACATCCAAAGTTTGACAAGATAATAGCATGGAACCATCAAAAATTATAGATACGTTGGAGATGTATCACTCTCGCACTTGATCTTGAACTCCAGGTAGTCAGCTTCGCTGATCGAAGGATTTGTCTCCTTGATCTTCTCATAACTATCACCTCTTGGAATCCTTCTCTTCACCGAGGCTCTCCAAGTAGCCCGGGCCGTGCTCATCTTCGTGAGGGTGGCCTGTTCACTTTATTCCCTGTGAGGCGTGTGTTTGCGACGTCACCAAGGAACTTGTATCGTTCGTGCAGCTTCGTGAAGAGGAGGTTGCGCAAATTCGCTCGGCCTTGATGCCTTAGGTTCTCGGTGTTGATTGAGACGGTGCTCCGGAGAATGCACACGAGTTGTCCCGCGTACCCACCGACTAATTATTTGGGCTCCATTGGATGCCCACTGGAGGACACTTCAGTAAGTTCCTCCCTGACGGTGCCGAGCACGTTCGGGCGCCGGTCCTTCCGTTGCTTCTTCGGTTGGCTGCCATCTGTGCGTTCGCTGCCATCATCAGTGGTGGCATCCCCGGCGGCACCATCAATGGTGTCATCCCCGACGCCACTAGGGGTTGTGTAGTCATGATCGGTATCTTCCGCGGCGTCCTCATAGCGGTGAGGTTCTTCCTCCAGCTCCTAGGACAGCTCCCAGAATGGCTTGCCCGAACCGCCGGCCTCATCGTTGTTGGCCATGTTCGCTCTAAATAGGAAAAATGGCTACTAGAGTTATTGGATGAGATTAGGGTAGTATCTATTCTTCTTAGATTTAGACGAAAACTGAGAATAAAACATGCAAATTGATATGATGAAGATGAAGATTTGGCAGCAGAGCTTAGGTTAGAGAAGATGCGGAGATCAACATATTGAAGAATTAGTCACATGTTGTTATTTTCCTACCCTCCAATTGCTCTTCTTATTTATGCAAGTTTCCTTCTTGTCCTTCCCCTGTCTTTAGTCACATGTTGTTATATTTCAGATATTTCGGTTGCTCTGCCTATAGTGACTAGTTTGATCAAGAACAGAAATGATGAGAGTGGTGTTATCATTTCCTAGCTTGTTGTCTTATCCATTATTTGGGCTTAGGAGACATGGGGACAAACAGATGTGTGGGTTTGCACACTCATACTTGGCTTGGAGAACAGAAGGGTAGATGGTCTTGTGTCTACAATTATTAATTAGCAGGAAAGGCAAATGGACATTGCATTCCCTTCTTTTTGAAAAATGGACTCTTAGAAATATTTGCTTTGTAGAAATGACATTGTCTCTAAATGTTGATTAATTTTTGTTTCGGTTGAGAATCGGGCACCTTCTAGGTCAAGAAAATTGGGCATGACCTTTGCTAATTTTCTTGACCTAGGAGTGCCCCATTCTCAACCGAAACTGAAATTAATCAACATTTCAGGAGAAAGGGGTAACCTTCAGAACACAAGCAGTAAGTTCAAGAGGTCCAGTTACATATTTTTGGCTGCAACGGTACGCAACCACATGGAACATATGACCTGACTACAAACCAACATGCAGATCTGCGCGAAGAAAAACATTTTCTCTCACTATTTGCATGAGTCCGGAACAGATACAATTAAGCAAACAGTTATAATGATGAGTCCAACCAACAACAACTCCAGGCTAGGACAGTCAACAATACATCACACTTCCGCCTGCGAGCGTGTGAGACTGTGACTGAAGCTCCTAAACCAAACATATAAATCAAGTAGAGCAAGATGCTAGAAGATAGTTCACAACAAGAATCAACCATACTATTATAGGGCATAAAAGTATCCCATTGTGGACATGCTACTTACCAACATGGCCTGCTTGGACAAACAACTCCCACAGTAATTCCTCCAAAACCTGTCAAATAATATAGGGAGTAAGTTCTGCCAAATGGTGCTCTTAGCCACAGCTGGATGCATACAATAAACTAGAATCACTCAAACAGGTGACTATGTTGCTGAGCCTCTTCAGTCCATGGTTTCACTGTTATATAGTACTCTATGCTATATGACTATGGTTGATGTAAACCTTTTGTTAGCTACCGTAGTATGCAAATTCAAACTTTCATGAAGTTGTCATGCATCTCTAAGGCCTGATGTATTGTCGTTTGAAATGTCAACAAGACATGTGGTGTAAATTTCCATGCCACTACAGTCTATAGCAGTGACTCTGCCTAATCTTTTGGTGCATTTGTTACCGCATTCGATTTAATTTTACTGAAATGTAATTCAGAAAAACTGCAAAGTGGCCTCTGTTTAGATGCAAGTTAAGTTTCAGAAACCGCATCGTTTTCCCCTGTATATGTTCACTGGTTCGGACTACATGCGTATCATCAAAGTAGCTGGGAGCTGAGAACAAATCAAACAGCATGCTATTACAATCAAAGAACTCAAATTTCTCCTCCAAATTACAGGCAGTAAGGTCCAACTCCTCCTCTATACAGATCTTGAGCAACAACAAGGATATTGTAACGATGATTTTGCAAGTAAGAAGTCCCATGCGTATTTGAGATCTGAGGAATAGCTGCCAATATCGGCACAGAGCGATGCATTGAGAGCGGAAAATGAAGCAAAGCATATCTAAGAATCATCGATACGCCACGAACTGGACATGTTGGGAACTAATAAACTAGCAACGAAATCGATCACAACAACTAAATCGATCCAGCACAAGAAACGGAGTGCACAGATTCATAGAGCCAAAACACAAGAAAGAGTACTGGATTTTACTCAAAACACCTACTCTACGGGTTTGCACATGACAAATGGTGGTCCCTCTTGTAAGTAGCAGCAAGTTCATGGTGAAGAAGATTAGCCACTTAAACCAGCATGTCAAAATTAATGATGTATTCTTATTCCAGTTACAATTGGTCCATTCAACCTTTTTTACCCAAAATTCCATATCTCCAGAATATGCAAGAAAATCCAGTACTATTTTGGGAAAACACGACCCATTTGGACCAACCGTTTTTTAGATATTGGAAGTCCAAGTTTTGTTTGATTCGAATTTTGGTTCAAAATCCAGCATTTTCAGAAGAAAAAATGTGGATAATCTAGCAAACCATAAACGTCTACCATAATCATTTGTGAATATCTCAACTCATTTGGGCTAGAAGTTTGGCAGATATTGTCAATTTTTTGTTATTTATTGTCTAAATACTCCATCCCATCGCATGTTTTCATCTAGTAAAGCATCTGTCACATCGTATATGCAACTGCCCCATAAATTAGCATATTTGTCTTACTGTCCATCTAAATGCAAAATTGGAGCAAGGAAAATATAGCTTCAACATGACAAAAAATTGGAGCAAGGAAAATTGTTCAGTGCATTTTATTGCTCTACATATGTTCTTGATGTAGGGACCATGGTTTGCACAAGTGAGTGGTATTTTGCAAGAGGGCTCATATGTCGGCTTTTATGTTGGGGGGTGATGAGATAGCACTGTATACCGGCGGCGTAGACGGGCGGGCTGTTAGAGAGACTGTCGTCGATATCCGGCAAGACGGGCGGGCTGTCGGAGAGGGGGGTGCCGCCGTTGAGGGGGCCGCTGCCGTTGAGGGGACCGCTGCTGTGGAGGGAGAAGGGAGTCCCTAGCGGGGCAGTCCCCATGGAGGAGGAGGAGGGAGTCCCCGGCGGCGCAGTCCCCGTGAAGGAGGAGGAGGGAGTCACCGGTGACGCAGTCCCCGTGGCGGCGGTGCAGTTCCAGCGAGATCGAGGAGAGGTGGGGGGGGGGGGAAACGACGGGCGCGCTGTGGGGAGAGTTAGGGGAGGGGGTAATGAATTAATATAGTGGGGCAGGATTAGCAATGGCACACCATTTAGGGGTGCGCCATAAGTAAGGTGATAGTAATGGCGCACCTTCTAGTGGTGCGCCATAAGTAAGGTGATAGCAATGGCGCACCTTCTAGTGGTGCGCCATAAGTAAGGTGATAGCAATGGCACACCTTCTAGTGGTGCGCCATAAGTAAGGTGATAGCAATGGCGCACCTTCTCCTGGTGCGTCATTAGTAACTTTTTATTATTTTTTTGATTTTTAGTTGCATGCATGTAATTATAGTTTCGCTGCCTATCTAGTATACTTTGTATTTACTTCATCTATTTTATTACTAAGAACTATGAAAAGAGCCAATCACTCATTTCCACTTGTTTAGCCAAACGAGCTAATGTGTTTTACGAGTAGCCCGAGAAAAGCATGTTTTACACCTAACCCATCCATAAAGCTCACGGAGAGAGACACTTACAAAAAATCATGTTATGAGGTGATATCACATTGTGCAAAGATTTAGAATTACATGACATGGTTGAAATCAAGTGACGTGAAATAACAGTCATCAAAGATTGAGCTTGCCACTAACACACACACGCGGCTGACACGTCGTGATTCGATCTTAGCTATATTTTCACAATGATATTCTTGCCCTTCTTTCTCGCGGTTGAATAATTTAGCCCCGGAACCCCTTGAATTCTTCTCTTGAACGGACGTCCTTTAGGTAGGGTGGTCCTGCTTCTTCTTGTAATGTGTGCTACTTCATCGTCGTCGTCATCTTCCATCTTCGGGACGTCGTACTTGACAAAGTCTTGCTCATTGGCGACTCCATCCATTCCGATGATGTTCCTTTTGCCTCTCCTCACGACAACACGATGGGCTTTGACGGGTCGGTAATGAAGAAGCATTGGTCCACTTGGCAAGCCAGTGCCCATGGCTCATTTTTCGCGGTGACGTTTGCGCTCCCGGTCTTTGATTTGGCTTCGTGTATAACCATGGTGGTGAAATATCGATCTTATTTTAGGACGCTCTTGGCCCATCTGACACGGAACATCGGAACCTTCTCTCGAGTGGAGCTCAGCTCCCAGATCGCCTCGATCCTTCTGTAGTATATGTCCTTGTCGTTACCGGTGTAGGATTCCATCGTTACCCCGGAGTTCTGATAATCGCTCTTCATGTCCTTTTACTCGGTGTAGAATGTGTAGCCGTTGATATCGTACGTCTCATAGGTCATCAGGTTGTGCTCGGCGCCCTGTGACAAGGCGAATATGAGTTTTTCTTCCGTGGAAGAATCCTTGTGTAAAGGGTACGACAGAAGCTTGTCCTTGAACCAACACATGAAATATGAGTTGTGCTCTTTGATTATATCTCCGTCCGTCCTCTGTTGGCCTCAGTCATTGTACGTCTTCTCAATATTGGTTTTGTGCTCTACCACCCAAGGATCGACCACGTCTATGTGTTGTAGCGCGACTAGGTTTACTCTTTCAAATTCGGCGAGTTGACCCTTGAAGTCGACATGCATTTCGCGGCGACCCTCGCGGTGACCCCATCCAGTGAGCCTGCCAAGGTGCCTGTTGACGGGGAGACCAACGGGGTTCTCGATTCCTAGATAATTCATGCAGAAGGAGATGCACTCTTTGGTCAGAAAGCCCTGGGCTATGCTTCCATCTGGACGTTCCCTGTTGCAAACGTATCCTTTGATGACACCATTCATCCTTTCGAACGGCATCATGCTGTGCAGGAACGTCGGCCCGAATTGGATGATATCCTCCACTATATGGACCAACAGATGCACCATAACATCGAAGAATGCGGGCGGGAAGTACATCTCAAGCTCACATAGTATCACCACGATCTCTTCCTGTAGCCTTCTGAGTTGCCTCACGCAGACCGACTTCTGAGAGATGACGTCAAAAAAGTTGCATAGGCCAAATAGCGTTTCACGGACGTGCACGTCCATGATCCCATGGATTGCAACTGGAAGTATCTACGTCATCAGCACGTGACAGTCGTGAGACTTCATCCTGCTGAACTTCTGCTTCGCTGAGTCTAGGTATCTACTTATCTTCCTCGCGTAACTGCAAGGAAGTTTTACTCCTACGAGGCATGTGAAAAACTGATCGATCTCCTTCTGACTTAGAGTGAAGCACGCGGGAGGGCAGTCATATTCGATCTTCTTGGCATTTTTGCCTTTGCGACGACTTTTCGTGTCCTTTTCCTCCTCATCATCATCATCATCATTAGGGCATTTTGCATGAAGCTCCTCCCTGATTCCCATTGATTGCAAGTTTGCCTTGCTTTCGACCCATCTTTGGTCCTCTCTGGCATGTTGAGGAGGGTACCAAGCAGACTCTCGCACACGTTCTTCGTGATATGCATGACATCAAGGCTGTGAGGCACACAGAGGATCTTCTAGTACGTGAAGTCCCAGAAAACAAACCTCGTTTTCCATACCTTTAGAAGCGGCTCTGGCGCCTTTTGCTTCTTTCTCGACGATGGGAGCTCTTTCCTATTTTTCAACAGCTCGTCTATTTCCTCACCGCTCCTCGTACGTGAGGGTCTTCGGGGTTTGGTTTCACCATCAGACAGATCCTTGCGTTTTCTCCATGCGACATCGTTGCGAAGCCACCTTCAATGTCCCATGAACACGGTTTTCAAAGACCCAGGATCTCTATCTAGCTGGCGATACATTGTGTCATCCATGCACCTAAAGCATGCACAAAATCCGTGGACCACCTGCCCCGCGACATATCCGTAACCGAGATAGTCGTGCACCGTCGTGAGTGGTGCGCCACTCATAGGGAAATATTGGTTCGCTGCGGCGTCCTATGTATTGGCTGGCGTTTTCCACAGCGTGTCTAGCTCCTCTTTCAGCAGCCCCAGATACAGATTGATGTCCTTCCCTGGTTGTTTCTGTTGGAAATATGCCCTAGAGGAAATAATAAATTAGTTATTATTATATTTCTTAGTTCATGATAATCGTTTATTATCCATGCTATAATTGTATTGATTGGAAACACAATACTTGTGTGGATACATAGACAAAACACTGTCCCTAGTAAGCCTCTAGTTGACTAGCTCGTTGATCAAAGATGGCCAAGGTTTCCTGGCCATAGGCAAGTGTTGTTACTTGATAACGGGATCACTTCATTGGGAGAATCATGTGATGGACTAGACCCAAACTAATAGACGTAGCATGTTGATCGTGTCATTTTGTTGCTACTGTTTTCTGCGTGTCAAGTATTTATTCCTATGACCATGAGATCATATAACTCACTGACACCAGAGGAATGCTTTGTGTGTATCAAACGTCGCAACGTAACTGGGTGACTATAAAGATGCTCTACAGGTATCTCCGAAGGTGTTAGTTGAGTTAGTATGGATCAAGACTGGGATTTGTCACTCCGTGTGAACGGAGAGGTATCTCGGGGCCCACTCGGTAATACAACATCACACACAAGCCTTGCAAGCAATGTGACTTAGTGTAAGTTACGGGATCTTGTATTACGGAACGAGTAAAGAGACTTGCCAGTAAACGAGATTGAAATAGGTATACGGATACTGACGATCGAATCTCGGGCAAGTAACATACCGAAGGACAAAGGGAATGACATACGGGATTATATGAATCCTTGGCACTGAGGTTCAAACGATAAGATCTTCGTAGAATATGTAGGATCCAATATGGGCATCCAGGTCCCGCTATTGGATATTGACCGAGGAGTCTCTCGGGTCATGTCTACATAGTTCTCGAACCCGCAGGGTCTGCACACTTAAGGTTCGACGTTGTTTTATGCGTATTTGAGTTATATGGTTGGTTACCGAATGTTGTTCGGAGTCCCGGATGAGATCACGGACGTCACGAGGGTTTCCGGAATGGTCCGGAAACGAAGATTGATATATAGGATGACCTCATTTGGTTACCGGAAGGTTTTCGTGCATTACCGGAAAAGTTTCGGGCTCATCGGTAGTGTACCGGGAGTGCCGGGAGGGGTGCCGGGGACCATCGGGAGGGGTGTCACGCCCCAAGGGGTCTCATGGGCTATGGGAAGAGATAAACCAGGCCCTAGTGGGCTGGAATAAGTTCCCACTAAGGCCCATAAGGTTTGAGAAGGAAAAAACACAAGGTGGAAAGAGTTTCCAAGTGGGAAGGTGGAATCCTACTCCAAGTAGGATTGGAGTAGGACTCCTCCACCTCCAATTTCGGCCAAACCTTTAGGTTTTGAGGCTGCCTCCTCCCCTCCCTTCCACCTATATATACGGAGGTTTTAGGGCTGATTTGAGACGACTTTCTCACGGCTGCCCGACCACATACCTCCATAGTTTTTCCTCTAGATCGCGTTTCTGCGGAGCTCGGGCGGAGCCCTGCTGAGACAAGATCATCACCAACCTCCGGAGTGCCGTCACGCTGCCGGAGAACTCTTCTACCTCTCCGTCTCTCTTGCTGGATCAAGAAGGCCGAGATCATCGTCGAGTTGTACGTGTGCTGAACGCGGAGGTGCCGTCCGTTCGGTACTAGATCGTGGGACTGATCGCGGGATTGTTCGCGGGGCGGATCGAGGGACGTGAGGACGTTCCACTACATCAACCGCGTTCACTAACGCTTCTGCTGTGCGATCTACAAGGGTACGTAGATCACTCATCCCCTCTCGTAGATGGACATCACCATGATAGGTCTTCGTGCGCGTAGGAAAAATTTTGTTTCCCTTGCGACGTTCCCCAACAGTGGCATCATGAGCTAGGTTCATGCGTAGATGTCTTCTCGAGTAGAACACAAGAGTTTTTGTGGGCGGTGATGTGCGTTTTGCTGCCCTCCTTAGTCTTTTCTTGATTCCGCGGTATTGTTGGATTGAAGCGGCTTGGAGCGACATTACTCGTACGCTTACGAGAGACTGGTTTCATCGTTACGAGTAACCCCCTTTGCTCAAAGATGACTGGCAAGTGACTGTTTCTCCAACTTTAGTTGAATCGGATTTGACCGAGGAGGTCCTTGGATGAGGTTAAATAGCAACTCATATATCTCCGTTGTGGTGTTTGCGTAAGTAAGATGCGATCCTACTAGATACCCTCGGTCACCACGTAAAACATGCAACAACAAAATTAGAGGACGTCTAACTTGTTTTTGCAGGGTATGATTGTGATGTGATATGGCCAACGATGTGATGTGATATATTGGATGTATGAGATGATCATGTTGTAATAGAAATATCGACTTGCACGTCGATGGTACGGCAACCGGCAGGAGCCATAGGGATGTCTTTATACTAACGTTTGTGCTTGCAGATGCGTTTACTATTTTGCTAGGATGTAGCTTTAGTAGTAATAGCATAAGTAGCACGACAACCCCGATGGCAACACGTTGATGGATGATCATGGTGTGGCGCCGGTGACAAGAAGATCGTGCCGGTGTTTTGGTGATGGAGATCAAGAAGCACGTGATGATGGCCATATCATGTCACTTATGAATTGCATGTGATGTTAATCCTTTTATGCACCTTATTTTGCTTAGAACGACGGTAGCATTATGAGGTGATCTCTCACTAAAATTTCAAGACGAAGTTGTGTTCTCCCCGACTGTGCACCGTTGCGACAGTTCTTCGTTTCGAGACACCACGTGATGATCGGGTGTGATAGACTCAACGTTCACATACAACGGGTGCAAAACAGTTGCACACGCAGAACACTCGGGTTAAGCTTGACGAGCCTAGCATGTGCAGACATGGCCTCGAAACACATGAGACCGAAAGGTCGAGCATGAATCGTATAGTTGATATGATTAGCATAGGGATGCTTACCACTGAAACTATTCTCGACTCACGTGATGATCGGACTTGAGATAGTGGATTTGGATCATGTACCACTCAAATGACTAGAGAGATGTACTTTTTGAGTGGGAGTTCTTAAGTAATATGATTAATTGAACTAATTGTCATGAACATAGTCTAATGGTCTTTGCGAATTACGATGTAGCTTGCGCTATAGCTCTACTGTTTTTTTATGTTCCTAGAGAAAATTTAGTTGAAAATTGATAGTAGCAAACTTTGCAGACTGAGTCTGTAAAACCGAGGATTGTCCTCGTTGCTGCGCAGAAGGCTTATGTCCTTAATGCACCACTCGGTGTGCTGCACCTCGAGCGTCGTCTGTGGATGCTGTGAACATCCGACATACACGTTTCTGATGACTACACGATAGTTCAGTGCAAAGTACTTAATGGCTTAGAAGCAAGGCACCGAAAACGTTTTAAACGTCACGGAACATAAGTGATGTTCTAAAGAGATGAAATTGTGATTTCATGCTTGTGCCCTTGTTAAGAGGTACGAGACCTCCGACAAGATTCTTTGTCCACAAAGTAAAGGAGAAAAGCTCAATCGTTGAGCGTGTGCTCAGATTGTCTGAGTACGAGAATCGCTTGAATCAAGTGGGAGTTAATCTTCCAGATGAGATAGTGATGATTCTCCAAAGTCACTGCCACCAAGCTGTGAGAGCTTCGTGAAGAACTATAACATATCAAGGATAGATACAATGATCCTTGAGCGATTCGCGATATTTGACACTGCGAAAGTAGAAATCAAGAAGGAGCATCAATAGTTGATGGTTAGTAAAACCACTAAGTTTCAAGAAAGGCAAGGGCTAGAAGGGATACTTCGTGAAACAGCAAAACAGTTGCTGCACTAATGAAGAGACCCAAGATTAAACCCAAACCCGAGACTAAGTGCTTGTGTAATGAGGGGAACAGTCACTGAGGCGGAGCAACTCTAGATACTTGGTAGATAAGAAGGCTGGCAAAAGTCGAAAGAAGTATATTTGATATACATGATGTTGATGTGTACTTTACTAGTACTCCTAGTAGCATGAGGGTATTGGATACCGGTTCGGTTGCTAAGTGATTAGTAACACGAAATGAAAGCTACGGCATAAACGGAGACTAGCTAAAGGCGAGGTGACGATACGTGTTGGAAGTGTTTCCAAGGTTGATATGATCAAACGTCGCACGCTCCCTCTACCATCGGGATTGGTGTTAAACCTAAATAATTGTTATTTGGAGCTTGGTGCTTGCGTTAAGCATGCACATGATTGGATCGTGTTTATTGCAATATGATTATTCATTTAAAGAGAATAATGGTTACTCTATTTTCTTGAATAATCACCTTCAATGGTTTATTGAATCTCGATCGTAGTGTTACACATGTTCATGATATTGGTGCCAAAAGATACGAGGTAATGATGATAGTACCAGTTACTTGTGGCACTGCCGCTTGAGTCATGTTGGTATAAATTGCATGAAGAGGCTCCATGCTGATGGATCTTTATACTCACTTGATTTTGAATCACTAGTGACATGCAAATCATACCACATGAGCAAGGCCTTGTTTTCATTGAGATGAAATAAGATAGTAACTTGTTGGAAGTGATACATTTTGATGTATGTAGTCCAATGGGTGTTGAGGCACGCAGTGGATATCATTACGTTCTTACTTCAATGACAATTTGAGTAGATACTAGAGTATTTGCTTAATGAATCACAAGTCTGAAATATTGAAAAGTTCAATTCTGTTTCGGAGTGAGGTTCGTCGTGACAAGAGGATAAACTGTCTATGATATGATCATAGAAATGAATATCTGAGTTACGAGTTTTGGTACGCAGTTAAGACAATGTGGAAATTGTTTCGCAGTTCATGCCACCTAGAACATCATAGTGTGATGATGTGTCTGAACGCCATAGCCACACACTATTTGGTATGGTGCATGGTATGATGTCTCTTATCGAATTACCACTATCGTTTATGGGTTAAGCATTAGAGACAACCGCATTCACTTTAAATAGGGCACCACGTATTTCCGTTGAGATGACACAGTATAGACTGAGGTTTAGAGAAATCTAAACTGTCGTTTCTTGAAAGTTTGGGGTTTCGACACTTATGTGAAAAAAGTTTCAGTCTGATAAGCTCGAACCCAAAGCGGATAAATGCATCTTCATAGGATATCCAAAACAGTTGGGTACATCTCCTATCTCAGATCCGAAAGCAAAGTGTTTGTTTCTAGAAACGGATCCTTTCTCGAGGAAAGGTTTCTCTCGAAAGAATTGAGTGGGAGGGTAGTAGAACTTGATGAGGTTATTGAACCATCACTTCAACCAGTGTGTAGCAGGGCGCAGGAAGTTGTTCATGTGGCGCCGACACCAATTGAAGTGGAAGCTGATGATGATGATCATTGAGCTTCGAATCAAGTTACTACAAACCTCGTAGGTCGACAAGGTCGCGTACTGCTGCAGAGTAGTACGGTAACCCTGTCTTGGAGGTCATGTTGTTGAGCAACAGTGAACCTACGAGTTATGGAGAAAGCGATGGTGGGCCCAGATTCCGACAAATGGCTGGAAGCCATGAAATCCGAGAGAGGATCCATGTGTGAAAACAAAGTGTAGACTTTGGTAGAACTACTTGATGGTCATAGGACTATTGAGTAAAATTGGATCTTTAAAAGAAGACAGACGATGATGGTGATAATTCACTATTAAGAAAAGCTCGACTTGTCGCAAAGATGTTTTCGATAAGATCAAACAGTTGACTATGATGAGACTTTCTCACTCGTAGCGATGCTAAAAGTCTGTTAGAATTATGTTAGTTGTTGATGCATTATTTATGAAATATTGCACGTAGGATGTCAAAACATTGTTTTCTCGACGGTTTCCTTGAGCAAACATTGTATGTGATACAACCAGAAGGTTTTGTCGATCCTAAAGATACTAGCAAGTATGCAAGCTCCAGTGATCCTTCAATGGACTGGTGCAAGCATCTCGGAGTTGGAATATACACTTTGATGAGATGATCAAAGATTTTGGGTTTGTACAAGGTTTATGAGAAACTTGTATTTCCAAAGAAGTGAGTGGGAGCACTATAGAATTTCTGATAGGTATATGTGGTTGACATATTGTGGATCAGAAGTAATGTAGAATTTATGTAAAGCATACAAGGTTGTTTGAAATAAGTTTTCAAAGGAGTACCTGGATTACGCTACTTGAACGTTGAGCATCAAAGATCTATGGAGATAGATCGAAAGCGCTTAATAGAAGTTTCAACAAGATGCATGCCTTGACAAGTTTTTGAAAGAGTTCAAAATAGACCAGCAAAGAAGGAGTTCTTGGTTGCGTTGTGAGGTGTGAATTTGAGTAAGACTCAAAACCCGACCACGGCAGAATAAAGAGAATAGACGAAGGTCGTCTTCTATGCCTTAGCCGTAGAATCTAAAGTATGCCATGCTGTGTACCGCACCTGAAGTGTGCCTTGACTCAATGTATGTTGAGAGGTACAGAGAGTGATCCATGATTGAATCACTAGCAGCGGTTGAAATTTATCCTTAGTAACTAATGGACTAAGGAATTTTTCTCGATTATGGAGGTGGTTAAAGAGTTTGTCGTAAAGGGTTACGTCAATGCAAGCTTTGACACTAATCCGGATAACTATGAGTAGTGAAACAGATTCGTATAGTAGAGTAGATATTTGGAGCATTTCCAAATAGCACATAGTAGCAGCATTTATAAGATGACATAAAGATTTGTAAAGAACACACGAATCTGAAAGTTTTAGAACCGTTGACTAAAATCTCTCTCACGAGCAAGACGTGATCAGACCCCATAACTATATGGGTGTTGGATTCGTTGGAATCACATGGTGATGTGAACTAGATTATTGACTCTAGTGCAAGTGGGAGACTGTTGGAAATATGCCCTAGAGGCAATAATAAATTAGTTATTATTATATTTCTTAGTTCATGATAATCGTTTATTATCCATGCTATAATTGTATTGATTGGAAACACAATACTTGTGTGGATACATAGACAAAACACTGTCCCTAGTAAGCCTCTAGTTGACTAGCTCGTTGATCAAAGATGGCCAAGGTTTCCTGGCCATAGGCAAGTGTTGTTACTTGATAACGGGATCACTTCATTGGGAGAATCATGTGATGGACTAGACCCAAACTAATAGACGTAGCATGTTGATCGTGTCATTTTGTTGCTACTGTTTTCTGCGTGTCAAGTATTTATTCCTATGACCATGAGATCATATAACTCACTGACACCGGAGGAATGCTTTGTGTGTATCAAACGTCGCAACGTAACTGGGTGACTATAAAGATGCTCTACAGGTATCTCCGAAGGTGTTAGTTGAGTTAGTATGGATCAAGACTGGGATTTGTCACTCCGTGTGAACGGAGAGGTATCTCGGGGCCCACTCGGTAATACAACATCACACACAAGCCTTGCAAGCAATGTGACTTAGTGTAAGTTACGGGATCTTGTATTACGGAACGAGTAAAGAGACTTGCCAGTAAACGAGATTGAAATAGGTATACGGATACTGACGATCGAATCTCGGGCAAGTAACATACCGAAGGACAAAGGGAATGACATACGGGATTATATGAATCCTTGGCACTGAGGTTCAAACGATAAGATCTTCGTAGAATATGTAGGATCCAATATGGGCATCCAGGTCCCGCTATTGGATATTGACCGAGGAGTCTCTCGGGTCATGTCTACATAGTTCTCGAACCCGCAGGGTCTGCACACTTAAGGTTCGACGTTGTTTTATGCGTATTTGAGTTATATGGTTGGTTACCGAATGTTGTTCGGAGTCCCGGATGAGATCACGGACGTCACGAGGGTTTCCGGAATGGTCCGGAAACGAAGATTGATATATAGGATGACCTCATTTGGTTACCGGAAGGTTTTCGTGCATTACCGGAAAAGTTTCGGGCTCATCGGTAGTGTACCGGGAGTGCCGGGAGGGGTGCCGGGGACCATCGGGAGGGGTGTCACGCCCCAAGGGGTCTCATGGGCTATGGGAAGAGATAAACCAGCCCCTAGTGGGCTGGAATAAGTTCCCACTAAGGCCCATAAGGTTTGAGAAGGAAAAAACACAAGGTGGAAAGAGTTTCCAAGTGGGAAGGTGGAATCCTACTCCAAGTAGGATTGGAGTAGGACTCCTCCACCTCCAATTTCGGCCAAACCTTTAGGTTTTGAGGCTGCCTCCTCCCCTCCCTTCCACCTATATATACGGAGGTTTTAGGGCTGATTTGAGACGACTTTCTCACGGCTGCCCGACCACATACCTCCATAGTTTTTCCTCTAGATCGCGTTTCTGCGGAGCTCGGGCGGAGCCCTGCTGAGACAAGATCATCACCAACCTCCGGAGTGCCGTCACGCTGCCGGAGAACTCTTCTACCTCTCCGTCTCTCTTGCTGGATCAAGAAGGCCGAGATCATCGTCGAGTTGTACGTGTGCTGAACGCGGAGGTGCCGTCCGTTCGGTACTAGATCGTGGGACTGATCGCGGGATTGTTCGCGGGGCGGATCGAGGGACGTGAGGACGTTCCACTACATCAACCGCGTTCACTAACGCTTCTGCTGTGCGATCTACAAGGGTACGTAGATCACTCATCCCCTCTCGTAGATGGACATCACCATGATAGGTCTTCGTGCGCGTAGGAAAATTTTTGTTTCCCTTGCGACGTTCCCCAACAGTTTCTGCCCTTCAATTAGCATACTCATGTGAATGTACTTCCTCTTCATGAACATCCAGGGGGAAGGTTGTACATCCACACAAACACAGGCCAGGTGGTATGTGTGCCTCTTTGGCTGCCAAACGGATTGACTCCATCGGTGCTCGCGCCCAGCATGATGTTTCTTGGATCGTCCCCAAATTCTGGGTGTTCGAAGTTCAACGCTTGCCACTGGCTCGCATCCTTAGTGTGACTCAGCATCTTGTCTTTTTTATTTATCTCTGGATCACTTCCGTCATCTTCTCGCTTCTTCTCCTCCCTATCCGCGTGCCAATGCTGGAGCTCTGCTTGCTTAGGGTTCGCGAAATACCACTGCAGATGAGGAGTGATCGGAAAGAAACACACCACTTTTCGAGGAGCTTTCTTCCTCTTCTTGTATCGGGTGACGCCGCAAACCGGACATATGGTAGACTCCGCGTGCTCGTCCCGATAAATCCAGAGGACACACGATTTTCTTCGCCTCCTCGAAACTATTCGGGCACTTGTTCCCCATGGGAAAACATTCGTGCCAGAATGACATGTTCTCGTCGAAGCATGTGTCGGTCATTTTGTGTTTTACCTTCATCTCCAAAGCCATGAGCGTTACTTTCACGCGGGTATCCTCGGGCCTGCATCCTTCATACAATGGAGTAACCGCGTCTATCTCCAGTTGATCCAGCTTGACTTTCTCTCGGGCGACAGCTCTTGCGTTACCCGTCTGCTTGAGAAGCAACTCTTGAATATGAGGGTCCTGCACCCAGCCCATCGATGGTCCATCGTCGTCTGCTCCGGCATCTTCATCTTCATGATCATGCCCTTTGTCTTGATCTTCCTCATCATCATGTCTGGCATCTTCTACATGATGACTGTGTCCTCCATCTACTTCGTGATCATGTCATGGAGATTCTTCGTCTTCTCGCGCGCCCTCGCCGCTATTGTCTTGCAGCCCTTCCTTTTTTCTTGCCCGGCCCCCATGGACGACTTCATAATCATCTTCATCACCTTGCCACCGATAGCCATCGATGAAACCATGTACGAGCAGGTGGTCCTGCACCTTTCTGGAATCCAGGTCCATAAGGCTCTTCATCCTGCATCTTTGACACAGACATCTTATCTCCTTCTCATTCTTTTGAAGCATCTCGGCCTTCGCGGAGCTCAAAAACCTATTCACGATGCCTTCAGTCATCGTGCGGACCATGGTCGCCTGCGGGGTAGAGCAAAGCGATATGTTAGAACCAAAAATAATTTGGCATGACTTTGCGTAAAAATAAGACCAAAAAGAATGCATAGTGCCAAATTCTCGCTGAAACAGAAATGAATCAACATTCCGGAAAAATATTGACAACTATCGCATTTCAAATACCAGTACCTGTAAACACAAACATATGCAATACCACAAACATACGTAGATCTAGGCCATAAAAGTGTGTACACGTTAGAGGGAGAAAAAAGTAGATCTAGAATATAAAGAAGGCTTTCCCCTTACTTACCTATCAAAAAAAGGAAATTTAATCACTTAATTTGGGTGAATCTATGGTGCAAATGAGGTGAGGAGGAGGAGGCAGCCGAGACCAACAAGGTTGGTAGAGGTGGAGAGAGTGAAGTGGGGGAAAAGTGAGTGTGAAGTGGGGCTGTCAAAAATATCTACTGCTCCCAGGTTACTAATGGCGCACCTTGTAAGAATGCGCCATTAGTAACTAGGGTTACTAATGGAGCACCTGGTAAGAATGCGCCATTAGTAGTTTTGAAAAACAATATTATTACTGGCGCACCGTGGATGTGGTGCACCATTACTAGTTAAAACTAGTAATGTCGCACTTTCCATGGTGCGCCACTGATAAGCGTAGGAAAGGGTGTGGGGCCAGGACAAAGATAATAATGACGCACCTAACACAAGGTCCGCCATTAGTAATATGTACATTAATGGCACACCACATACATGGTGCGTCATTAATGTCCATATTAGCTATGGACTTTTTCTAGTAGTGTATTGGACACGACCAATCACTGACCGGGCGCATGTGCCGGCGGGCCAAATTTGCAAGGTCCGCATCTACAACCTAACGTCTCAAAGGCCCCCTCATACGTCCGCGAACGTGTCCGGTTAGTGACTGAACAGAAAAGAGAAGGAAAAAAGTGAACCAAGCTGAGACCCTTATATCATTTCTATATGTCCGGGCTACCCACGAACCCCCATATCCATCTCAAATATATAAAGGATATGAGGGCTCACGGACGTGCCCGGGCGTACGTGGATAGTCCACTACGTAGGACACGACCTCACGCCGGATCATTTTTTTTCTTTTTTTATTCATTCTTTTCTTTCTTTCTCTTTCTTTCCATCAATCACGTGCAGATGATTGGCCATATAAGGAAGAAAATGAGGCATGTGATTGTACGTCCGGAAAAATAAAAGTCATGTCCGATTATTGACCGGACGCATCTACGAATATTTAAAAGGGAAACGCTTGGAGCGGGCGCCGGCCGAACCGTTCGGCCGGTTTTGCACGACCCACACGGGTGTCTGGCCCAGTCACACATCATTTTTTATCCAGATTTGCTGCAATCAACATTTAAATTTGCTACAAGCCTTTTCCCATTTGCTATAATTTGTCCATTAAAAAATTTGTATCCATGTTTGGTTACAACCCGAATTCGTTTGATTTTTTTGTCAAAACCGGCGTTTGATTTTTGCTACAAATGATGTTAATTTTTGCTACAAGGGGTATCAATTTTTTCTACAACCGTCACTAAAAAAGCTGCATACACGATCGTCAGAGTTGTTGATATTTTTTTACTACAACCATATCGTTGCTGCATTGGTGATCGAAATTTTCTACATCGCTACTTATTTTTACTTCGATCGTTGATTTTTGCCGGATGGACAAATCTGACGGTCAAACCAGATTCGATCTGGCGGATCAGGCGGTTCGCGTGCGGCCAACCGAAACTTTCGATGGACGCGCCGGTGCAGAACACTGCCCTCTTTAAAAGGTTATATTTACTATATCAGGTTGTAGATGCTTTCGTCATCGTGTTGCTACTTTGCCGGCACTCTAGAACTTGACTATCAAAACAAAATTTCGGCTAAGAACCCACGATCAAGACGAAAACCATAAACTAAAACATGTAGGGATATACACCGCATGTAACAAGGGTGGAGCCCCACCATGCACGACAATGCCTCCTACCGTTTCCTCGAGCATCGGTGCTTTAGATCTACTGCTCTATCTGGGAATTATTCTTTCATTTAACCAGCAAAGCTTGGATGTACTTTTCCATAAAGTCTGGCACACAGCATGATTGAAATATATCCGGACTAGACAGTTTTCCGATACTAAGCCCACGCTTCCTTCCAAAACATAGGCACACTTTCTCGGCAAATAAGGAAGAAAAAGAGAAAGAAAAGGTAAACATTGATTTTAGTTTTTAATACAGTACAACCGCAAATGCTCATATACATACATTTTTATAAACACATGCACATCCTCTACTTTTATAAGAACATATGAAATACTGATTGACACAACATTTTGAGATTAACGAAGTTACCATACATTTCTCATAGTCGACGGAAACAAGTTTTCTCACTGAACAAACATCGTAGGAAAGCCTAGAATAGATTCAAAAAAAATGCAAGCAGGAGTGTCAAGTCTAAGACTTGAATTTTGATGGACTAGTTTCAACACAAGGGCTTAACCATCTAAGGTACGCTCAGTTCACAACATTGATTCTGGCAATTAGTTTTCTCTTTGCTGGTAATTCTACGTAGTACTGCTTTTTGTGAGTAGTTATTTTTGCTAGTATTAAAAAAAGTAAAGTATAGAAAAATTAGAGATAGAGCTAACCCCATATCTTTATTTAATACGTGTCATACCCAATGTATATAAAGTACAATAATCTTTTGGTTAAGAAATATAAGGTGTATTTTGACATATACATACAAGTTTTAGCCAGAGGCTAGAGTTGCCCATAACCATCGCATTGTTATATTATTTACCAAAATTCATCTCGGCTGGGATGTAAATTTTAGTAGTCCACCGAGGGAACCATATATATTGATTTGTGCTAGAACATTTTAAGACTTTTCTGAAAGGTTTGGATTCCCAACCAAAAGTAACACATGAATGTCAAAATCACTAATCCACCTTCTAAGCATCCATCTTAATAATGTGCACCAACCTTCCCAATGGTGATGGTTCTGAGTAAAATGTTACTAAGTGGTGGTTATGAGCAACCCAATCCCCAATTTATGATTATTTTTATGCAATTTAATCTAGTTAGATTTTTGCACGACCCAATTTGTATCCAAAAGTACTTTCTTATGGTTGTGATTTTATGGCTAACAATTAAATGATGTGGAGTTTAATAAATACTATAGTATGGGAGTGATGTGACACAAAGTTTTTATACCACTTGATCCCTATTCGAAAGCTCTTTCTTTTCTTTCTAAGCATTTGTAACTATTACCAAAATATTGTGAATTTCTTTTTGTAGCGAAGCTTTGAACTTCAAAATTTAATATAAATTCGGATGAAGGGAGTTCAATGCATCATATGTTTTTGACACTGACAAAAACATGAATTGAATTTACTTAACTTGTATTTCAAACTATATATGATGAAAGTAGGAACCATATAATGTTATGAGAGAATAACTGTTTTATAACAAAAGTGTATATGGAGGCATTTTCATATGTCCATGGTTCAAGAACGGTTATTATGTAGTGTTCATAAACTTAACATGTTAAATTATATTATTATTTATGGAAGGAACATACTATAAGAAGTGTTCAACATGAGTGGGGGCAAAGGAGATAATGGGGAAGTTACAAAGTCAATTGACCTGCCAACTTTATGCAATTCAAACATCTCTAGCTATACCTTTTGGTATTTATATTTAAGATAACGAGGTTACCTTTATTTTGGCTAATATACCAGACTGATGTGTTGATAAGTACTCTCACCGTTCCAAAATAAGTGTTACAGTTTTAAACTAAGGCTAGTTAAATTTATGTTCAAAACCGCGACACGTATTATGGATCAGAGGGAGTACTAATCCACACATGTACATTTTTGGGTCAACCAATAATTTCAGATTAAAAAATTGAGATGTCATGCTATGTTCAAATACAGAATGCAAGCACAAACTTCCTAGACAACCACTCATCAAGCATGTGTAGAATATCAATATCCACAAAAGAATAGAAAGGGGCCGTTTTCACGTGCAAAAAGGCCTCCATTTTTGTGAAATCAAATAGTTGGCAAGGTTGAAGAAAAGTCTCTTGGAGAGAACGATGGTGTGCAAAAGGAAGGGGCAACAATGGGTTGCACATAGTGTCACCAATATTGCACTGCAGTAAGCTGAATGCAGTTTTTTTAAAACCACATCATCTATTAATTAAATAAAAGAGTTATTACAATCATAAATTATAAAATTCATCACACATGACATACCATTGTTAACAAGGACACCATCCGATCTACTATCAAAGCTAAATTTCACGATATGATGAGCCACCACATTGAACATACGATTAATTTTTGTTTTAAAATTATTTCTAAGCTTTGAGATACTCGTTACTTCCTTCTCCAAATTAACTAGAGCTGACATGTCAAAATTTTCAATTGCAAGGGTTGCAACGATAAACGCACAACGAGACTCTTGAATTATATGATTGTGCCGAGTGATACCTATATAGAGAGTGGCAAGGCGAGCGCAAAGTTCCACTTCCTCCACACTTTTGTAGAGCCCAATAAAGTCCAGAGGATATGATGACTGCCCGATACTAGTGGAGAAAGGGGTATTAGAACCGGTTGGTAAGGGCCTTTGGACCCGGATACACATCCGGTGCTACGTATCCGGGACTAAAGCCCCCCCCCTTTAGCACCGGTCTCTTACAAACCGGTGCTAAAGGCCTCCACGTGGGTGCCGAAGAGTGCGCGCAGGCGGAGGACCTTTAGAACCGGTTGGTAACACCAACCGGTCCTAATGCTTTTTTTTCTTTTTTTTTCCTTTTCTTTTCAGGGTTTCCGATTCCGTATTTCGGTGTTTCCGTGTTCCGTATTTTCAGGGTTTTCGTTTACGTGTTTCCGGTTCCGTATTTCCGTTTACGTCTTTCCGATTCCGTGTTTCCGATTCCGTGTGTCCGTGTTCCATTTTTTACGAACACGGAATCGGAAACACGTAATCAGAAACACGTATCCGGAAACACCGATTCCGTGTTTGCGGTTAAGTGTTTCCGATTCCGTGTTTGCGGTTAAATGTTGATGCACCAAATAAAAGTACATATATACATGTAACACGAAGTACTGGACCGATTATCGTTACATAATTTGAAGTTCGTTTCCTATAGCTGTATACTTGCTTAGAGAAGGGAGCTGGCTATTGGTTCATAGGATGGAAAAATTCTCCGCCTTCATCTATGACTTGCGAGAGGAGAAATCCTGCCAATTCCTCTGCAACTTCCTTGCAACGTTGGATTGGTCTGAGCATCGCCCGCTTTCGTTACAGCTTTAAAAGAAGTAGATGAAAACAATTAAGTTATGAACAAAACTAAACATAATTGATGGCAACATAAATAAAGTTGTGAAGATCCGGTTACGTACCTCTAGATTTCTGGAAGTACGGAATTTCTCATTGATAATCCTGTGAATGTACTCGCAAACGTAGTATCCACAATAACCAGTGCCCTGTGGTTGTTGTGGGACGCCCTATATACGAGAACATAATTCAGTCAAATTAATAATAATCAAGAGAATGGTAATGATATTAAAACCAGGGTACGTAGTACTACTTACTTTGTTAATGTGAAAGTGGAACTTGTCTGCCCATGTACCGGGTTCTTCCTTGATGAACATTTGCCAAACCCTGGCGACAAAGAAAAATGAATACAAGAGTTAATTATTACTTACTTGATATCAGGAAATGAACGAAAAAGAGGCCGATGAACGAAAGAGGCCGATATATATATACCTTTGAAGCATCTGACGCGCGCTCTTCCATTTGTCAGCGTCCCAGGTTAACGGGTCCCAGACTTCAACTTGTCCTTGATCGATTCTAATGATGAACAATATGAAGTGGGACCTGCGCACGTGTACACACGCAGTCATGCATACTCATCAATTACACTTCACATCAGGTAAGCAAAATGAAATGTGTACAAGACAATAACAGTCATTGAATCCGTAGGGCCAAAGTATTTCTTTTTTGGTACTTTGTTGCTTCAAAAACCTTAGCAAATCATCTGGTGTATCCTTGTTGAACTTTTCTATTGTCTCTTGATGAAACGAATACGGGTCAATGAACCCAAAGTCCCAGATTCCTGCCAGCCTGCATTTACGAATCTTCATTCTGCATAGTAGCATACAAAAAGAATGTCTCGTGAGTGATAATTATACGGGCAATGAACGCGAGCTTAACTAAATAATTAAATTACACAAATAAATCACTTACAAACAGTAGCAGCTGACGATAGCTTTGTCGAGGGCACGTTGATTGTACATCTGGAGAAAATCATCGAACCCAACCTCCACACCTTACTCTCCGAAGTAGTGTTGATCCTGAACTGCCGCCATGATACAGTCTCTCTTTTGCCTTGCGGCCTCCAAGTACCAACCATGTAAATTCGATAGTTGGGTTTTTAGAGCACTAGGATTTTCGACCAGAGGGTGCTCGGGCTTATATTTATATACCACATCAGCAATAGCGTAACCTACGTCGCCCATGCGTGGACCGAACACTGAAGCCTGGTCAGATAACACCTTGAGCGGGGCAATTGACTGTGCTTCTTGTTGTCCGAGCTGGGGAACTTGTTTCCCGCATTTCGTCTGCTCCGCCTGCTTCATCTGTGCGGTGTGCATCTTTATAATGAACCGTTCATAGCCTGAAAGGGGCGGCGGTGGCGGCGGTTCAGGATAATATAAGTTGTCGATGGTGCGCTCAATTTTCCACTTTGGTACGTTCTTCAGAGTTTCCTTCCAGATGTCTGGAGGGGGCTTTAGGGGAAACCGTGCGAACCATGCTTTGTTTTTGGCTTTCACGGCCTCGTCTAGTTCCTCCGGAGTCATCAGGCCTAGTAACTTCGGGGGAGTCTTGACTTTATTGGGTTTCCTTTCTCTCTTCTTGGGAGGAGTCTCGTTTCTTCTGAACTGCAGCTTCCGCTTTGCCGTACCCGTAGTGGGCGCATCCGTCGGCTCACTGGAGTGCACGGGCGATGGACTCTCGGCCTCAGGCTCCCTATATTCGTTGTGGGGTGGACTTGGAGGTGCGTTGGGGGGTGGACTTGGAGGTCGTGCATTCTCTGTACGAAAGTGAAAAAACTATTAAAAATAGGCTTACATGTGGTGCAACATTCAGTAATTGTTGGAGGTGGTGCATTTGTACTTGGAGGAGTCGGTGGCCTTGGCGCCGCGTTAGGAAACACGATGTGTTTCTTCTTCCACAAGATGATACCAAGCTCCATTTCTCCCAGTGTCTTCTCGCCTTCACCTCCAAGAATATCAAGCTTAATTGACTGGCATCCCGGCGTAATTGTTGACAACCCGACACGAGCATGGGATGCTGGAATCTGACCACCATGGTAGGTTGCTCCAGGTTGATTCGGTAAAGCATAGCCTGACGCCACCATGAAGGATATGTTCCCCATTGGCATATGTATCTCACAGTTTGTCTTCTCCGTGACATCATCCACGGGGATCTTCTAACATGTGCTCCAACTTCAACCTCTCGTTTTCACTTCCGCAGTTTATCGGTTCTTCACGAATGACCTGACAAAGATCATCATCAGACTCATCAACAATGTCCTCAAGTTCAGGCTCGTCTTCCCCCATTTCAGTATCACCGTGTTCACCGAACATAGGATAGTTATCATTATCCTCTTCTTCTTCAATGTCTTCCATTACAACCCCTCTTTCTCTGTGCTTGGTCCAACAAAAATAACTGGGCATGAAGCCTTCTTGCAACAGGTGGGTGTGTATGGTTCTTGAGTTAGGGAAATTCCTCTTATTCTGGCATTTTTTACATGGACAAAAAATAAATCCATTCTGCCTGTTTTTCTCAGCCACATTGAGAAAAGTATGCATGCCATTAAGGAATTCGGGACGACGTCGATCACTGTACATCCATTGCCGGTTCATCTGCATTATATAAATTTATCAAAAACCATTATGCTAAATCATCATGACTAAATTAATTAATTAATACAAAAAGTTCATCACACGTTAAAACCAAAGTAGCGTAGTGACCATACATATATAGTTCTCATAAAAACACACACTCAAACCAACCATAAAAACTCTCTCTAATTAATGCATTTAAAAACAACAACAAATGCGATCAAAATCGCAACAAAGGTAACAATTGACCCGACGGCATAATGATACCAAGCCTCTTTACTAATTGCATATTTTCTAATCTTTCTAATCTTCAGGCGTCCATCTCGCTCTTGTGACCATCGATGACACCGGCAAGAACCTTTTCCAAGGTCATCTTCTCTCTTTCAGTTTTTTCCAATCTTTCTTCAGTTTTTTTCAATCTTTCTTTCAGGCCAACATTTTCTTGTTCAACTAAGTGTAACTTCTCAACAATAGGATCGATTGGCATTTCCGGTTCCACTACCTCCTAGATAAAAATATCTATGTCAAGTTGGTCGGCGTAATTAATTGTCATATAATCAGGAAATGAAAATATGTAGTTATAAAAGATAATATACCACATCCGAATCATAGACTGGACGAGGGCCAACGGGGACGGATATCAAAACCATGGCGCTATACATATAAAAAAAATCTTACACAATAAGAAAATTATATACAAGTAAATAGGTAAATCATACAAATCAAAATTTGTTTTGGTAAATAAAAACAATAGGCTCACCAAGGTTGTGTCGGTGACGGGCGATCGACGGCGGTGAGGAAGGGGACAAGGCGCGCGACACTAAAAAAACCACAAATCATAATTAAATTTGAGCTCAAATTGCATATGTATACATAACAAATGATGAACTCTCTCTAGCTTAGGCATTTCATCAAACACCTAGCTAGCACAACAAAAATGAAATGAGCAAGAAAACGAGCAAAACTTGCAATGCCGGAAGAGGGAATGTTGATGCTAACCATAGGACCGATGGGTGCCAACAATCTTGACAAATGGTGGAGAAAAATGGGGATGGATTAGAGCTCCCAAGAGGAAGAAGAGAGCAAAAATGGAGTTGAGCTCGAGCTAGAAAAAATGGAGCTGACCTCGGGGTGGAATATAGGGGTGCTCGGGGAGGAAGGAGAGGAGGGCTTTAGGACCGGTTTGTGTTAAAAACCGGTGCTAAAGGGTCTGACAGCGGGGCCCCGCAGTTGCTGCAAAAATGAGAAAACCTTTAGCATCGGTTTGTGATACAAACCGGTTCTAAAGGGTCTGTCCACTGGGCCCCCCTCCCTGCAGCAAACGGTCCTAAAACCTTTAGGACCGGTTTGTGTTACATACCGGTCCTAAAGGCCTTGCGGCCATTTGCTGCAGGGAGGGGGCCCAGCGGACAGACCCTTTAGAACCGGTTTATATCCAATCCGGGTCCAATGTGATTGCCTCAATGCCCTGTTTTCTACTAGTGCGAGACGAGTCCCTGGCCACCACCCCCACACTTGCAACCCTAAATGCAAATATGTTGGACTCTATATTATTACATAATTGATGGATTCTATTGATAGAGCATTTGAAAAAGGAATGAAACGGTGATCTTTCAAAAATAATAATCATTGTAACGTTTTTATATTTCCATGACACAATAAAGACCTCATCGCGCGGAACAACACACACATGCGAATTTGCATAGTTCCATTATTGTATACTACCACATGAGATCTAGATCCGCCATAAAGAAGATTTGAAGGCCACCTAATGGCATTCATTATTTTGGTATATGATCATATCCCATGCATACACTCACACTCAATTAAAGGTGCAAGTGTGATGTCCAAGTCAAACAAACTTTAGCTACCAATTTGATTTTGCACGTGGATATACATATGCCTGCCGATCTAGTAAAGTACACCGTTGTGTCTCGCTTAAGAAGAAAGCTGCTTTAGTGGGATTCTGCAGAATCCACCATGAGAGAGAGAGAGAGAGCGAGCTTCACAAAAGGGAACATATAGATATAGGTCATGTGGTGAGAAGGTCAAGCAGGATGGGATACTGATGGATATTTTCTTCCTTTGCTTCTTTGGAGAATACATGCGTGCATGAGTGTGCGTGCGTCAAGGAAAGAAGAAGGTTGTTCTAATTTTTCATGCATTGCCTTCGAAGTTTTGAATTGACTTGACTTGTCAACCGCGCGTGCAAGCATGTGCACGAGTGGCCTAATTAATTAACTTGACTGGTGGCACTTTGGTCGGTCCAAGCGCCCACGGATGCATGCATGCATGCACCCCATACGTGTTGTTTGTCACTTTGTGCAATCGGTTGAAATTCACGCACATTGACGCACATCGTCTCCCTTAGTCTGGTTGTAATGGTAGTATCATATAATAGTATCATGCATATGATACTAGTATATGATATCACATCCGTAATGCATAGTATGATATGTTAGTATCACTAGCAAAAGAGCCCGTGAGTTGTAACGGAAGAGAAAATAACACACGCTCTGAATGCAATATATTTTCACTTGGCATTACATTTTTGTTGACGACGATGGCCTCAGTGCTCACACAACGAAAACACGTTTGAATATACAGTCACTCGGAATAAGATGAGAAATATGTTGTTTCTTCCCACGAGATTTTCCGAAGGTGTGCATGTGTGGTTAACGATGTTTTCTTTCCTCTCAATTTGATTTTAATTTAATGGATGTTTATTGCAATTCATATCGTCACCGGAAAAGAGAGAAAAAAGGATCGTGCACTACAGATTAAGTTTACATCAAAAATAATATTTAAGAAGTATTCAACAGCTAAAAATAACATCGTATTTAGATCATAGACATTTTTTTAATCAAATTTCATATATAACATGTTAAAATCAGAGTTACGGTTTAAAAGATATGGATACTTTTGTATTATTGTTTTAGATAAAATGTGGATTGATTAATTGAAAGGTCAGGGTTTTTTTGTTAAAGCAAATAAACGTTTCGGCTGACTTAAATACGAAGGACGGGTTGATTCCTCTGAAAAATGCAAAAAAAAAAACAGTTCGGTTGTGACTAAAAGATGGTCTGCAGGTTAATTATTGAAAAAGACATGGACTTTTCTGCAAAATAGCCACGACGGACGATAGAAGCCATCGGTGCTTTATTATTAGGGAGAGATAGAGTAGTTCACTTAGTGCTATGCAAGACACATAGTAGCACATCATTTAATTCTATGCCACCTCATTAAGATTGACTAGTTGTCATGCATGATACCACATATGATAATCCCATTACGGACAGCCTTAGAGCAACTCCAACCGCTGCACTCACACAACACGTGTTTTATTTATCTTTTACCATTTGTATCGGCCAGACGAACATCTATGTTCGCTTTCGAAATTGGATCGGCGCTTGCATCCAACACTGATATGACCCGTATTTAGATGGCGCAGAAAAACAAAATAATTACTATGAAAATATAAAAAAGTTAATTAAACATTAGTGCCGTCTTCAAAGGCCGGTGATAGTCCACGAGTCCACATTCCATTAAATAGAAAATTTAACTAAGGTAAAAATGAGTAGGCGCTGCCCTAGGCGTCCTCGTGTTGTCCTCGGGGCCGGTGAGGTCAACGAGCATCGGTGTCGGGCCAGCCCAAGGGAAGGCCGTCTCCCAAGTGGTGGCGGTGATGAGGACATCAATATCATTGTTACATCCACAGCCCCAACTGCTATACATACTCGACCAGTTACTAGAGCTCGCGCACGCCAACTGAAATTACCAGATACTTCCGTTTCTTAGAAATCCTTCGAATGTTCATGAACATATGATGCTGCCTAAGTTAGATAATTTTGTTGTATTTATGAATGAAGGACCTAGCATGGACAATAAGAATATCTATTGGAGTAGTATCAAGCATGGAGAAGAAGGTGCACATGCGGGAAAGAACAATTGAGCTTCCACTGGTGATTTTCGCACTTTGAAACCACCATGAGGAGAGCATGAAGGATTGGACGGAATATTCAAGATGCCACTTAATAAATTTCCTCCATATGCTATTATAGGTGCTGCGCCACCTTATTTTTGGGCCACACCCATGTAATTTCTAAATACCATATTATAGGCTATTTTTAGAGCCCGTATGTGTGGGGAAACTTAGTTGGGGTCACTTTCGGACCCCTCCTCCAAGGGGTCAAGAAATCCCTCCTCTATTCCCTCATATATACAACCCTTAGGGAGCCGTTTAGACTTGGGTTTTTTTAGATTACAAGTTCGCCATAGCTGCAACTTCACGTTTTTCGTTTGTGTTCCACGACTAGACAAAGGCGTCACAAAACCCCCACTTTCATCAATAAAGCTTTCCTCTTGTATTTGCAATTTCAAGATTGCAATCTTAGTTTCTTCTTGTTCTTTGTTTGCGTGTAGGAAACATACCCTCGTGGTCATGTTGATCGTGCTCCGGCGTGGTCAATAACCTCTCGGAGTTGGTTTAGCGATTACTAAGGCGTGACCTCCTCACACGTCCATAGTCGGATCATCAAAGTCTACTCCACCAAAAACGATAAGAACCATCTCATCGAAAGACAGGGACAACTTAGCCTCTATCAAGTGGTATCAGATTTCTAGGTGGCTCGGTGAGATGTTTTAAGTTTTTGATAGTTAGACCGCATCTATTCTTCATACCTATAGTCCACAGAAAAGTCACAAAAAATTAGGGTTAGATCTTCATATCCAAACCAATCTGAGCCTTTGCATAGTCTTTTCAGTATTTTGCTTTGTTGAATTTGTGGTTACATCGTCATGTCGAGTTGCTGGTCTTAGTGTCGAGTCCTTTAGAGTTTCGAATCTGTTCACAGGTTGTCATGCCGCCACCACGCCATCTTTCATTGCTGCCATATACCACCACCACGCTACCATCATTGTTGCTGCCATATACCAACACCACGCCACCGTCATCCCTGCTACCATGTATCACCACCACATATCCACCACCAATCCTAGTCCGAGTCCTTTATGTATTAGGTTAATTTCAAGATATTCTTGTTTTCGGTTTCGCGTTTCCTTACCTAAGTAGGTTTCAGAAAAAAGAGCGTGACACACTTTTCAAAGCATTTTTTAGGCCAAAATTTTGGAGGGTGAATTTTTTCTCTATCGTTTTGTTAGGATTTTTAGAGAGTTTTGAGACACTCGCCACCATAGTGATTTTTGTCGCAATTTTTGGTCATCGCAACCCCAAATTGCTCGAGAAAAATAAATAAATTTGTCAACAAAAAATTTCGTGCCTATCCTCTTTTTAGTCCTTTGGAAGAGTTTTGACACACTTGCCATTATACTGATTTTCTGAAAAAATAGCGCACAAAAAAAGTGCAATAAAAAAAGAAAAAAGAAAAAAGAAAATCAGAGTGGCTCTTCCCTTGATTACGTGTAGCGTTGTGATTTTGTTGGTGTTCTAGGTAGACGTATCTAGTACGGTCTAGGCTAGGACCAGCACGGTACCGTCATTGAGTGTCCTTTCAACTTTGCATCTCTAAACTGATTATTGCTGACCCTTTTTGCTACCATATTATAAGCCTTCCCAACTCCACATACATCTACATCGTGTGTTTGAGACCACCTGGAAATCGCTATATCCAAGCTTTAAGAGTTTTGACTACACCGGTTGCCGATCACCACCTGCTCTTGGGTAAGAACTCGTAAGAATTTGAGATTTGCTTGATGGATTTGTGACACAGCACCACCACCACCACTTCCTAGTAGTCTGTAGGTTCATATTCTTTTGTGTTCCTATTTCTTCTAACCATGCCAGGATCACAAGACGATGAGATCGACTGGGAGAGCCTGACCAACTGGGAGCTCCATGATAAATTTCGGCAAATGATGGCTCACCAGGTACAAGACTTCGTGACCACCCTTGAAGAGGCCATGGAGAAGCTAGACGTTTTGGAGAAGACATTCAACACCAAGATGGACGCCAAGTTCAATGAGGTTCTTGCCCGTCTATCACCACCAGCTCCAACTTCCGTCACTCTCCAACAACAACAACAACGACAACAACGAGGCCTGAATTTTGTGGGACGAGCGCAACGTGTGCCTTCCGGCCAAGTTCAGAATTCTGGTGTTGTTGCTCCTGCTGCTGCTCCTGCTGCTGCTCCTGCTACTACTACTAAGGTTTTTGTGGCTGAGCAAAATGAGGATTACGACGGTGATTACGATGATGAGGGAGAGGTTGCTCCAAATCAGCAACAGGGACAACAACCACCAACACAATGGTCGTCCACATGGATACAATCGCAATGGTAGGGCTGCACCACGACCTTAGGTACGGGATCATGACCATCTCCGTAAACTTAAATTGAATATTCCTACATTTGATGACCGATATGTTCCTGATATATATCTTACTTGGGAGTTAGAAGCAGAACAATGTTTTACATGCTTACAATTTCCTAAGGATAGACGTGTTGTTGTTGCTGTTTGTTCATGCACTAGTTTTGCTTGTGTTTGGTGGTCTGAACATTGTCGAATACATCATGCTAATATTCCAAGTACTTGGGTTGCTTTGAAAACTGCTATGCGTACTCGTTGGGTTCCACCATATTATCAACGTGAATTACTTCAAAAATTGCAACGTCTAAGAGAACGAAAAAATTATGTAGAAGAATATTATCAAGAATTACAAACTGGCATGATTAAATGTGGTATTGTTGAGGGCAATTAAGCTATGCTTGCATGTTTTATGGGTGGATTAAATAGATATATTGAGACTATTATAGAATATAAGAATTATAACACTATCACTCGTTTATTCCATCTTGCTTGCGAAACTGAACGTGAAGTGCAAGATCGACAAGCATTGGCGAGAATTAACTTTTCTACAGGTCGTACTTCCTCATGGATGCGACGAACCTCATCTACTTCCACACGTCCTCCTGCATCACGACCACCTATTTCAGTCACCAACTCCAACAGAGATACTAGGAAACATGCCCCTGCCCCACCCTCCGCCAAGAGCACACCTTTCGGGCCAGCACAAAGCTCTTTTTCATCCGTGAAATCCACATGGCAAAGACACGAGGTTATGTGTCGTCGTTGCAAGGATGGAGGTCATTATGCGAGAGAGTGCCCATCCAAGCGTGTGATGATTGTTACTGAGGATGGTGGATATGAATCTGCTAGTGATTATGACGAGGAGACTCTGGCTATTGTTGCAAGTGAAGAATATGGTGTAGATGATACTGAACAAGAGACCCAATACATGGCTGCTGATTACGCTGATAGGTACGAAAGTTTAGTTGTTTAACGTGTTTTAAGTGTGCAGGTAACACATGCTGAGCATAATCAGAGGCACAACTTGTTCCATACAAAGGGAGTTGTGAAGGAACATTTTGTTCACGTAATCATCGATGGAAGGAGTTGTAACAACTTAGCTAGCATGGAGATGATGGAGAAGATGTCTCTCACCACCTGACCACATCCTCATCCTTATTACATCCAGTGGTTCAACAGTAGTAGCAAGGATAAGGTAACACGTATTGTTCGCCTGCATTTTAGCATTGCTACATATTCTAATTTGTTGATTGTGATGTGGTACCCATGCAAGCATGTTCTGTTTTACTTGGTAGACCATGGCAATTTGATAAAAATTATGTACATCATGGTAGGACAAATCAGTATACTATTCTTCATAAGGATCAAAATATAGCTTTGCTTCCTTTGTCTCCTGAACATATTATGAAAGATGACATTGCTAGAGCTAGTAAAGCAAAATATGACCTACATAAGAGTGAAAATCAGATTGTAGCAAAGGAATTTGAGCAACACAATAAGCCCACTAAACCATCATCTAGTGTTGCATCTGAAATAAAACTAAAGAGTGGTTGTTTACTTGCCACTAAATCTGATATTACTGATTTGGATGTTACTACATCTGTTTGCAATGCTTTCGTATGCAAAGAGGTATTATTTCCATTCGAGAACATGCCTCCATCTTTGCCTCCTGCTGTCATTAACCTTATACAGGAGTTCATTGACATCTTTCCAGAAGACATGCCACTAGGATTACCACCTATTAGAGGGATTGAGCATCATATTGACTTAATTCCCGGTGCATCGCTACCCAACCGTGCACCATACCGCACCAACCCATAAGAGACAAAGGAGATTATACATCAAGTACAGGAGCTGCTCGACAAAGGTTATGTACGCGAATCTTTTTGTCCTTGTGCTGTTCCTATTATTCTAGTGCCAAAAAAGGATGGCACATCGCGTATGTGTGTTGATTGTAGAGGCATTAATAATATTACTATTCTTTATTGTCATCCTATTCCTAGGCTAGATGATATGCTTGATGAATTAAGTGGCTCTAGAATTTTCTCCAAAGTTGATTTGCGTAGCGGATACCATTAAATTCACATGAAATTGGGAGATGAATGGAAAACAACATTTAAAACTAAGTTTGGATTATATGAGTGGTTAGTTATGCCTTTTGGGTTAACTAATGCACCTAGCACTTTCATGAGATTAATGTATGAGGTTTTATGTGCTTTCATTGGACGATTTGTGGTAGTCTACTTTGATGATATACTGATTTATAGTAGATCTTCGGAGGAACACTTGGATCATTTGCGTGCTGTTTTTATTGCTTTACGTGATGCATGTTTATTCGGTAACCTTGGGAAGAGCACACTTTGCATCGACTGAGTATATTTTATTAGCTATGTTGTTAATACATAGGGAATTGAAGTTTGTAAAGCCAGGATTGAAGCTATTGAGAGTTCGCCGCAGCCCAAAATGGTCACACAAGTGAGGAGTTTTCTTGGATTCGCCGGGTTTTATAGGCGTTTTGTGAGAGATTTCAGCACCATTGCTGCACCTCTCAGTGAGCATACAAAGAAGGATGTGCCTTATGCTTGGGGTACCGCACAGGAAGAAGCCTTCACGGTTTAGAAAGATAAGTTAACACATGTGTTGGAAATATGCCCTAGAGGCAATGATAAAATAGTTATTATTATATTTCCTGTTACAAGATAATCATTTATTATCCATGCTATAATTGTATTGAATGAAAACATAGATACATGTGTGGATACATAGACAAAACAATGTCCCTAGCAAGCCTCTAGTTGGCTAGCCAGTTGATCAAGGATAGTCAAGGTTTTCTCACTATGTGCAAGTGTTGTCACTTGATAATTGGATCACATCATTAGGAGAATCATGTGATGGACTAGACCCAAACTATGAATGTAGCATGTGATCGTGTTATTTTGTTGCTATTGTTTTCTGCGTGTCAAGTATTTATTCCTATGACCATGAGATCATATAACTCACTAGCACCGGAGGAATACCTTGTGTGTATCAAACGCCGCAACGTAACTGGGTGACTATAAAGGTGCTCTATAGGTATCTCCGAAGGTGTCCGTTGAGTTAGTATGGATCAAGACTGGGATTTGTCACTCCGTGTGACAGAGAGGTATATCGGGGCCCACTTGGTAATACAACATCACACACAAGCCTTGCAAGCAATGTGACTAAGTGTAAGTCAAGGGATCTTGTATTACGGAACGAGTAAAGAGACTTGCCGGTAACGGGATTGAAATAGGTATGCGGATACCGACGATCGAATCTCGGGCAAGTAACATACCGAAGGACGAAGGGAATGACATACGAGATTATATGAATCCTTGACACTCAGGTTCAACCGATAAGATCTTCGGAGAATATGTAGGATCCAATATGGGCATCCAGGTCCCGCTATTGGATATTGACCGAGGGGTGTCTCGGGTCATGTCTGCATAGTTCTCGAACCCGCAGGGTTTGCACACTTAAGGTTCGATGTTGTTTTAATATAGTTGAGTTATATGTGTGGTTACCGAATGTTATTAGGAGTCCCGGATGAGATTTCCAAGTACCTCACGAGGGTGTCCGGAATGGTCCGAAAACGAAGATTGATATATAGGATGGTTTCATTTGGTCATCGGAAAGTTTTGGGCATTTCCGACAATGTACCGGGAGTGACGAATGGGTTCCAGGTGTTTACCGGGAGGGCCCCACGCACCCGGGAGTGAGCCCATGGCCTTAGGGTGGCGCACCAAGTCCTTAGTGGGCTGGTGGAGCCAGCCCAAGAGGGCTATGGCGCCACAAGTAAAAATACCAAAGGAAAGAGGAAAAAAAGGAAAGAGGGAGGTGGGAAGGAAGAGGAGGACTCCCCCTTCCCAAACAGAATTGGAAGAGGAGTCCTCCTCCCCCTTCGGCCGGCGCACCCTTGGGTCCCTTGTGCCCCAAGGCTAGCCCCTCCCCTCCTCCTATATATATATGTGGTTTAGGGATTTTTTGAGACACAACTTTTCCACGTGCAACTCAAGCCTATTCCACATAGTTTTGCCTCTAGATCGGATTTCTTCGGAGCTCGGGTGGAGCCCTGCAGGACTAGATCATCACCATGACTGGAGCGCCTCACGCTGCCAGAGAAATCATCTACTTCTCCGTCTCTCTTGCTGGATCAAGAAGGCCAAGATCGTCATCGAGCTATACGTGTGCTGAACGCGGAGGTGCCGTCCGTTCGGCGCTAGATCGAAACGGATCGTGGGATGACGGTGATTTGAATCACGAAGCTGTACCACTACATCAACCGCATTTGTTAATGCTTCCCACTTAGCGATCTACAAGGGTATGTAGATCTAATCTCCTCTCATAGAAGGACATCACCATGATAGGTCTTCGTGTGCGTAGGAAATTTTTTGTTTCCCATGCAACGTTCCCCAACAGTGGCATCGTGAGCTAGGTTCATACGTAGATGTTATCTCGAGTAGAACACAAAAGGTTTTGTGGGCGTTGATGTTCAATTTGCTGCCCTCCTTAGTCTTTCTCGATTCAGCGGTATTGTTGAATTGAAGAGGCCCGGACCGACATTACTCGTACGCTTACGAGAGAATGGTTTCATCGACCAACATGCAACTCGTTGCATAAAGATGACTGGCAGGTGCTTGTTTCTTCAACTTTAGTTGAATTGGATTTGGCCGAGGCGGTCCTTGGAGAGAGGTTAATAGAAATTTGCACATCTCCGTTGTGGTTTTTGCATAAGTAAGATGCGATCATACTAGATACCCATAGCAGCCATGTAAAACATGCAACAACAAATTAGAGGACGTCTAACTTGTTTTTGTAGGGTATGCTTGTGAAATGATATGGCCAATGACGTGATGTGATATATTGGATGTATGATATGATCATGTTGTAATAGTTAATATCAACTTGCACGTCGATGCTACGACAACGGACAGGAGCCATAGGGTTGTCTTTAAAGCTAACGTTTGTGTTTGCAGATGCGTTTACTATATTGCTAGGTCGTAGCTTTAGTAGTAATAGCATAGATAGCACGACAACCTCGATGGCGGCACGTTGATGGAGATCATGGTGTGGCGCCGGTGACAAGAAGATCATGCCGGTGCTTTGGTGATGGAGATCAAGAAGCACAAGATGGTGGCCATATCATGTCACTTATGAATTGCATGTGATGTTAATCCTTTTATGCACCTTATTTTGCTTGGAACGAGGGTAGAATTATAAGGTGACCTCTCACTAAAATTTCATGATGAAATTGTGTTCTCCCCGACTATGCACCGTTGCGACAGTTCGTCGTTTCGAGACACCACGTGACGATCGAGTGCAAAACAGTTGCACACGCGGAACACTCGGGTTAAACTTGACGAGCCTAGCATGTGCAGACATGGCCTCGGGACACATGAGACCGAAAGGTCGAGCATGAATCGTATAGTTGATATGATTAGCATAGAGATGCTTACCACTGAAACTATTCTCAACTCACGTAATGATCGGACTTGAGTTAGTGAATTTGGATCATGTACCACTCAAATGACTAGAGAGATGTACTTTTTGAGTGGGAGTTTATCAGTAATTTGATTAGCTAAACTCTAATTATCTTAAACATAGTCTAAGTTCACTTTGCAATATTTGTGTTGTAGATCAATGGATCACGCAACAGTCATCCTGAATTTTAATACATTTCTAGAGAAAGCTAAGTTGAAAGATGATGGAAGCAACTTTATAGACTCGGCTCGTACTCTAAAGCTGCTCCTGCAAGCTAGGAAGAAGCATTATGTCCTTAATGCTGCACTAGGAGATGAACCACCCGCTACGTCTAGCCAAGATATTTTGAACGCGTGGTTAACACGTAAGGAGGACTACTCAGTAGTTCAATGTGCAGTCTTGTATTGCTTAGAGTCAGGATTTCAACGTCGCTTTGAGTATCATGGAGCATATGAGATGTTCCAGGAGTTCAGGTTTATCTTTCAGAAGAACGCCCGGATCGAGAGGTACGAGACCTCCGATAAATTCTATGCTTGCAAGATGGAGGAGAACTTGTGTGTCAGTGAACATGTGCTCAAAATGTTTGGGTACTCAAACCTCTAGCTGAGCTGGGGATTGAACTCCCGCAAGAGGGTATCACTGACAGAATTCTTCAATCACTGGCACCTAGCTATAAGAGCTTTGTGTTGAACTATAACATGCAAGGGATGAACAAGTCACCCGGCGAGTTATTCGCGATGCTAAAAGTCGCAGAGTCAGAACTCCGAAAAGAGCATCAAGTGTTGATGGTCAATAAGACCACTGGTTTCAAGAGAAACGACAAAGGCAAGAAGGGTAACTCCAAGAAGAGCGGCAAGCCTGTTGCCAATCCGACGAAGAAACCAAAGGTTGGACCTAAGCCTCAAACACAGTGTTATTATTGCAAGGGATTGGGTCATTGGAAGCGCAACTGCCCCAAGTATTTGGCTGATAAGAAGGCGACCAAGGAAAAATCAGGTATATTTGATATACATGTTATTGATGTGTACTTTACCAACTCTCGTAGTAGTGCGTGGGTATTCGATACCGGTTTCGTTGCTCATATTTGCAACTCGAACCAGGAACTGCGGAATAAACGAAGGCTAGCGAAGGATGAAGTGACGATGCATGTGGGAAATGGTTCCAAGGTTCATGCAATCGCCGTCGGCACAGTCTCACTTGAGTTACCATCATGATTAGTTATGAACTTAAATAATTGTTATTTAGTGCCTGCGTTAAGCATGAACATTATATCTGGATCTTGTTTATTGCGAGACGGTTACTCGTTTAAGTCAGAGAATAATGGTTGTTCTATTTCTATGAGTAATATCTTTTATGGTCATGCACCCAATGTGAGAGGATTGTTCATATTGAATCTTGATAGCGATGATACACATATACATAACATTGAGACCAAAAGATGTAGAGTTAACAATGATAGCGCCATGTTTTTATGGCACTACCGCTTAGGTCATATTCGTGTAAAGCGCATGAAGAAACTCCATTCCGATGGGCTTTTGGAGTCACTTGGTTTTGAATCACTTGACACGTGCGAACCATGCCTCATGGGCAAGATGACTAAGACTCCGTTCTCCGGAACAGTGGAGCGTGCAAGTGACTTGTTGGAAATCATACATACCGATGTGTGCGGTCCGATGAGTGTGGAGGCGCGCGGTGGATTTCGTTATTTTCTCGCCTTCACTGACGATTTGAGTAGGTATGGATATATCTACTTGATGAAGCACAAGTATGAAATGTTTGAGAAGTTCAAGCAATTTTAGAGTGAAGTTGAAAATCATCATAACAAGAAGATAAACTTCCTACATTCTGATCGTGGGGGTGAATATCTGAGTTTCGAGTTTGGTGCTCACTTAAGACAATGTGGAATTGTTTCATAGTTGACACCGCCTGGAACACCACAGCGTAATGGTGTGTTGATACGTCTCCAACGTATCTATAATTTTTGATGGTTTCATGCTTTTATCTTGTCAAACTTTAGATGTTTTGCATGCCTTTTATATATTTTTTGGGACTAACTTATTAACTTAGTGCCAAGTGCCAGTTCCTTTTTTTCCTTGTTTTTGACCCCTTTCAGAGGAGATTTTGAAACGGAGTCCAAACGGAAGAAAATCCCCAAAAAGATTTTTTTTGGAATGGAAGAAGATCGGGGAACTTGGGAGCCAAGGCACAGGAGCCCCAGGGGCCCCACAAGCCTCCACCCTGCGGCCAGGGGGGCCGCACCATCCAGGCTTGTGGGCCCCTGGACGCCCTTTGCCCTAGGACTTTCGCCTATATATTCACATAAATTCCAGAAAAAATCAGGAGATCATCGTAATCACTTTCCTGCCGCCGCAAGCTTCTGTCTCCGCAAGATCCCATCTGGGGCACGTCCTGGTGATTCGATGACTGGAGCACCGTCACACTGCCGGAGAACTCATCTACTTCTCCGTCTCTCTTGCTGGATCAAGAAGGCCAAGATCGTCATCGAGCTGTACGTGTGTTGAACACGGAGGTGTCGTCCGTTCGGCGCTAGATCGGAAAGGATCGTGGGACGACGGTGATTTGAATCACGAAGCTGTACCACTACATCAACCGCGTTTCTTAATGCTTCTCGCTTAGCAATCTACAAGGGTACGTAGATCTAATCTCCTCTGATAGATGGACATCACCATGATAGATCTTCGTGTGCGTAGGAAATTTTTTGTTTCCCATGCAACGTTCCCCAACAACATGCTCCTTTACTCCAACTTCCTAATTTTAATAAGACTTTCGAGCTTGAATGTGATGCTAGTGGAATTGGATTAGGAGGTGTATTATTACAAGATGGTAAACCTGTTTCATACTTTTCTGAAAAAATGACTGGGCATAGTCTGAATTATTCTACTTATGATAAGGAATTATGTGCTCTTGTTCAGACTTTGGAAACGTGGAAAAACTATTTATGGCCCAAAGAATTTGTCATACATTCTGATCATGAATCATTGAAACATATTTAAAGTCAAGAAAAATGAACCCTAGACGTGTTAAATGGGTTTAATTCATTGAGACTTTCCCGTACGTCATTAAATACAAGAAGAGTAAAGAATTATTGTTGATCCATTGTCTCGTCGTTATACTATGCTTTGACAACTTGACTTTAAAATATTTGGTTTGGAGACCATCAAAGATCAGCATGTGCATGATGCTGATTTTAAAGATGTGTTGGACAATTGTAAAGAAGGGAGAACACAGAACAAGTTCATCATTAATGTTGGATTTGTGTTCCGTGCTAACAAGCTATGCATTCCAGCTAGCTCCATTAGTCTTTTGTTGTTACAAGAGGCGCATGGAGGAGGATTGATGGGACACTTTGGAGTAAAGAAGACGGAGGACGCACTTGCTACACATTTCTTTTGGCCAAATATGCGACGGGATGTTGAGCGTTTTGTTGCTCGCTGCACGAGATGTCAAAAAGCTAAGTCACGACTCAATCCTCATTGTTTGTATATGCCTTTGCCTGTAGCTAGTTTTCCTTGCGAGGATATATCTATGGACTTTGTTTTAAGTTTACCTTGAACAAATAAGGGGAGGGACAACATATTTGTTGTCGTGGACAGATTTTCAAAAATGGCACACTTTATACCATGTCATCAAAGTGATGATGCCGCTAATGTGGCTGATTTGTTCTTTCATGAAATTATTCGCTTGCATGGTGTGCCAAATAAGATTGTTTCAGATCATGATGCTAAATTTCTTAGCCACTTTTGGAGATGTTTATGGGCTAAGTTGGGGACAAAACTGCTTTTTAGTACTACATGTCACCCCAAACTGATGGACCAACTGAAGTAGTCAATAGATCATTGGCTACTATGCTTAGGGCTGTTTTTAAGAAAAATCTGAAAATATGGGAAGTATGCTTGCCTCATAGTGAATTTTCTTATAATCGTTCGCTGCATTCTACAACTAAGATGCGCCCTTTTGAAGTTGTGTATGGCGTCTTACCTTGTGCACATATTGATTTGTTACCTCTTCCATCTTCGGAGAAGGCTAATTTTGATGCTAAAGAACGTGCTGGTTTGATATTAAAGATGCATGAGTTAACTAAGGAAAACATTGAGCATATGAATGCTAAATATAAACTTGCTGGAGATAAGGGTAGAAAACATGTTGTCTTTGCACCTCGAGATCTTGTTTGGTTGCATTTGCGTAAGGATAGGTTTATTGATTTGCGCAAGTCAAAGGTAATGCTACGTGCTGATGGTCCTTTCAAGGTGTTAGAGAAAATAAATGATAATGCATATAGACTTGAGCTGCGTGCAGATTTTGGGGTTAGTCCCACTTTTAACACTGCAGATTTGAAGCCATATTTGGGCAAGGAAGATGAGCTTCCGTCGAGGATGATTTCAGTTCCAGAAGGGGAGGATGATGATGACATCAATACCATTATTACATCCACAACCCCAAATGAATACATACTAGACCAGTTACTAGAGCTCGTGCATGCAAATTGAATTAACACATAATTTCGTTTCTTGGAAATGCTTCGAATGCTCATGAACATATGATGCTGCCTAAGTTACATACTTTTGTTGTACTTATGAATGAAGAGCCTAGCATGGATAAGAAGGATATCCGTTGGAGAGGGATCAAGGATGGAGAAGAAGGTGCACACGTGGGAAAGAACAATCGAGCTTCAACTGGTGATTTTCGCACTTTGAAGCCACCATAAGGAGAGCATGAAGGATTGGACGGAATATTCAAGATGCCACTTAATAAATTTCGTCCATATGCTATTATAGGTGCTACGCCACCTTAATTTTGGGCCACACCCATGTAATTTCTAAATACCATATTATAGGCTATTTTTAGAGTTCGTATGTGTGGGGAAACTGAGTTGGGGTCAGTTTCGGACCCCTTCTCCAAGGGGTCACAAATTTCCTCCTATATTCCCTCATATATACAGCCCTTAGGGAGCCGTTTAGAGTTGGATTTTGTTTAGATTAGAAGTTCGCCATAGCTACAACTTCGCGTTCTTCATTTGTGTTCCACGACTAGACAAAGGCCTCACAGAACCCCACTTTCATCAATAAAGCATTCCTCTTATATTCGCAATATCCAGATTGTAATCTTAGTTTCTTCTTGTTCTTCGTTTGCGTGTAGGAAACAGACCCTCGTGGTCATGTTGATCGTGCTCCGACGTGGTCAATAACTTCTCGGAATTGGTTTAGTGATTGCTAAGGCGCGACATCCACACATGTCCATAGTCATATCGTCAAAGTCTACTCCACCAAAAACGATAACCAACATCTCGTCGAAAGACAGGGTCAACTTAAGCTCTATCAGGCGACATCATTCGCTAGTGGGTGCTGAAAGCACATATGCTTCCTTGGTGGTTTTGATAATTCATAATAACATACATTGTCTCTTGGACTAACACTTTTACCTAGTATATTTCAGGTATAGTCCACAAAGATGCATTGGCTAAGGATTGTGAGGAGAAGCCCTTGATACAAGGAAATGAATATGATTGGCAAAGTTTCAAGCTACAAGACTCTACATTTTATATTTGTGAGAAATCACATTTGAGACCTTAGAAAAGCCAATACTATTAAAAGGGGGTGAGGTATGTATGACGAATTGATCGCTCAATTGGTTAGAGATAGCCACCAAAAATACTCACCCATTCTCCCACAAAATTCTCTGTCCAAAGTCTAAACATGAAAGTCCGTGCCACCAACTTTTTCCATTTAGCCCTACCGATTTTTCTAGAGACAGAACCATTCCCAAACCTTAGAATCTCGGTACCACCAACATTCCATTCGGTGCCACCAAAATTAGTGACCAAATTTCTGGTTAGCCATTTTCAAGAATTGATACCCACTACTCGAATCAGGGAATTTTCTGTCATCGAGTACTTTGCCGTCATCTAGCAGACGACAAAGAAGGCATTTGTTGTCCACTTGCAGAAAACGGACGTCAAAGAACGGGTTGATTGGCAAAGATATAGTTTGCCATCTGCCAGTTCTTTGTCGACGGCCAGCATACGGCGAAGCGCCTAGAGAAAGACAACAAAGAGACCAACTGGGCCCCACTCGACCATGAAGTTGGCTAGATCAAATGGAAAGTCTGGATGCTGTCAGCCAAATCTTTGCCCTCTGCCTCTCGGGCCTTTGCTGTTTGCTAGCATACGACAACGAAGTTACCTAACTAACGTCCGTTTCCCCCCGACCTACCCTCTTTGCCCTCTGCTAGCACACATCAAAGAAGTTGCTTAGCTAATGCCCGTTCCCCCCAACCCCACACCCGCTTTGTCGTCTGCTAGCAGACAACAAAGAGGTTTGCCTAACTAACGGCCGTGCACCCCTTGGCCCCAACCCCCCTCTCTTTGCCCCCTCTTTCTTTCCCCACAACCTCACCCGCCACCCCTCCCCCAACAACCTCACCCTCCGCCCCTCCACCGACGAGCTCACTCGCCGCCCCGCCCTTGACGAGCTCACCCGCCACCCCTCCCCCGATGAGCTCACCCGCTGCCCCTCCCACGACGACCTCACCCTCCGTTCCGGTCCCCGGCCCCTGCACCCACCACTCCCGTGACAACCATGGAGTGGCGGTGCCTCCCCGCGACGCCCCACCACCGGAGCAGGCTGCGGCGCTGCCCCCCTCTTTGTGTCCTTCCTCCCCCTGCGTCGGCTGATGACCCACAAGTATAGGGGATCAATCGTAGTCCTTTATATAAGTAAGAGTGTCGAACCCAACGAGGAGCAGAAGGATCTGACAAGTGGTTTTCAGCAAGGTAAAATCTGCACGCACTGAAATTGTCGGTAACAAGTGATTGTGTGGTGAGATGATTCGTAGCAAGCAACAAGTAACAAAAGTAGAAACGGTACAGCAGAGTGGCCCAATCCCTTTTGTAGAAAGGGACAAGCCTGAACAAAGTATTATAGGAGGAAAAACGCTCCCGAGGACACACGGGAATTTCTGTCATGCTAGTTTTCATCATGTTCATATGATTCGCGTTCGTTACTTTGATAGTTTGATATGTGGGTGGACCGGTGCTTGGGTACTGCCCTTACTTGGACAAGCATCCCACTTATGATTAACCCCTCTCACAAGAATACACAACTACGAAAGAAGAATTAAGCCAAAGTCTAACCATAGCATTAAACTAGTGGATCCAAATGAGCCCCTTACGAAGCAACACATAAACTAGGGTTTAAGCTTCTGTCACTCTAGCAACCCATCATCTACTTACTACTTCCCAATGACTTCCTCTAGGCCCAAATAATGGTGAAGTGTTATGTAGTCGACGTTCACATAACACCACTAGAGGAAAAACAACATACAACATATCAAATTACCGAACGAATACCAAATTCACATGACTACTATTAGCATGACTTATCCCATGTCCTCAGGAAAAAAGTAACTACTCACAAAGCATAATCATATTCATGACCAGAGAGGTAATGAGTAGCATCAAGGATCTGAACATAAACTCTTCCACCAAGTAATCCAACTAGCATCAACTACAAAGAGTAATCAACACTAATAGCAACCTTACAAGTACCAATCGGAGTCGCGAGATGGAGGTTGGTTACAAGAGATGAACTAGGGTTTGGAGAGGAGATGGTGCTGATCAAGATGTTGATGGTGACGAGTCCCCTCCGATGAGAGGAGTGTTGGTGATGACGATGGCGACAATTTCCCCCTCCGGGAGGGAAGTTTCCCCGGCAGGATCGTCCTGCCGGAGCTCTAGATTGGTTCTGCTCAAGTTCTGCCTCGTGGCGGCGGCGAAACCACGAAAAAGCTCCTCCCTGATTTTGTTTCCTGGACGAAACCCTTCATATAGCAAAATAGGGAGGCAAGTGGGCCAGCAGGGTGCCGACAAGCCCCCATGGCGCGGCCTGGGGGGTGGCCGCGCCGTGCAGGCTTGTGGCCACCCCCTGGCTCCCCTCTCGCACTTCTTAGGCCTAGTATTTTTGATAAACCAGGAAAAAAATCCTCGTTGATTTTTACGGCGTTTGGAGTTCCGCAGAATAGGTATCTCAACTTTGCTCCACTTTCAAGCCAGAATTCCAGTTGCGGGCATTCTCCCTCTTCATGTAATCCTTGCAAAATAAGAGAGGAAAGGCATTATTGTACCGTGAAGTGAAATAACAGCCCAAGAAGTGATAAATATCAACATGAAAACATGATGCAAAATGGACGTATCACCGGCCCTCCTCCACCACCGCGCCGACCCTCCTCCACTGGCCTTCATGGTGAGTTTTTTTTGTTTTTTTTTCAGTTTAGGTTAATTAGTATTTGGTTTAGGATAGTGCTAGTATTAGGTTTAGGTTTAGATTTAGATAATTAGAAGAAGAAGAAGAAAGATGAAAAAAATAAGAAGAAAAGAAGAATAAGTAGAAGAAGAGGAAAAAGGAAAAGAAGAAAAGAAGAAGAAGAAGAAAAAGAAGAGAAGAGGAGAAGAAGAAGAGGAGGAGGAGGAAGAGAAGAAAATAATATAATAATAATTAGAAGAAGAAGAAGAAAAATGGGAGAGGAGGAGGAGAAGAAGAGGAAAAAGGAAAAGAAAAAGAAGAAGAAGAAGAGGAGGAGGAGGAGAAGAAAAAAGAATAAGAAGTAGTAGTAGAAGAAGAAGAAGAAGAAAAGGACGAAAAGGAAAAAGAGGAAGAGGAAGAAGAATAAGAATAAGAATAACAAAAGGAAGAAAATGAAGAAGAGGAAGAAGAAGAAAAGGAAGAAGAGGAAAAAAAGAAGAATATGGAGTAGAAGAAAACGACACCCTGACACCCTGACACGACACCTCGACACACTTACACGACACCCCGACACGACGCCCCGACACCATGATGTGTCGGCACAACACCCCGAAATGACACCCCCGGCGACGCCCCTCCGGTGAGCCCCCTGCACGACACCCCAACGTCACCCCATGACGACACCCCGATGACACCACGACACGACACCCCGGCACGACACCAGACACCTACACCTATATGTGGCTACGGGAAGATGTCACTGATAGATCGCCATTAGAATCCCCTGCGCATCTGTTAATAAACCGCTCGACGCCACTTACCCCGACCCCCGACACCTCTTCGGCCTCCTCTTCACCAAAAAGGTTCTCTTTGGCCTTCCAGAGGCCGACAAGGTCATAGTTTTGTAAATTATTAGTTGTGTCATATTTTTCCGATTTTGTTATAAAAAAAAATATTTGTGTTGATTGGGTGGATTTACATGTGCACTTGTTTCGTCGTTGTGAGGCAAGAAGAGTGGTCATGCGTGAATGTACACCGGACACAGTAGTCAGAAAGACATAACCAAAGAATGGTTAACAAAAACCAAGGAGTTTGTGAAAACCGCATTTGCAAATGGCCAGAGAACAACCTGATGCCCCTGTCCTGGGAGCGACAACTTTAAAAAGAGGACACAAGATGAAATGGGTAAACACGTGCAGAAGAGGGGTTTTACGACTGATTATATGGTGTGGCCATTTCATGGTGAGTCTGCCCAATGTACCAGAGATGAGGTGGTTTGTCGTCGCACTGACAAGCATGGTGCCGGGATCGAAGACATGGTGCAAGAATTTTATGGTGCTTGAGATTTGGATGATGAGATGGAGGAATCTGCAAAGGGATTCTATGAAATGTTGGAGTCTTTAAAACATCCTCTCCATGAGCACACTAAGCTTTGTCAGTTGGATGCCATCGCACAAGTAATGGCTCTGAAGGCTTAATTCAACTTGGGAAGAGAATGCTACGACGCGATGATGACACTATTTGGACGCTTTCTACCCAAAGGCCATGTCATGCGTGGAAATCTATACCGATCGGACAAAATACTCCGTGTATATAAGATGCCTAATGAGAAGATAGATTCTTGTGAGAAAGGATGCGCCTTATGTAGGCTTGAGTATGCGGACTTGAACTATTGTCCCATTTGCAAGTCTTACAGGTATGTTGTGGTAATGGTATGGGTGAGAAGAGGCAGACCAAAATCCCAGGTAATGTTCTTCGGTATATGCCAATCATACCAACACTTCAATGTATTTTCATGGTCGAAGAGATGGCCATACATATGACATAGCAAAAATTGGGAAAAGGGATCGAACTAGATACTCACGGGAATAAGATGTTGGTACACACATTGGATGCGAAGCATGGGAGCACTTTGATGCACTATATTCGGGTAAAGTGACAGATTCAAGGCATCCTTGAGTCTGCGTCGCCACGGATGGGTTCAATCCTTTTTGTATGACAACAACTGAATACAGTAGTTGGCCTGTATTTTTCATTCTACTCAATCCCCCGGACAGATTATGCAAAGAAAGAACATATTCCTGACGTTGATAATTCCACGGCCCAACTATCCGGGGAAGATTATGAATGTGTACATGCAGTCTCTTAAGGATGAAATGCAACAAGCTTGTGATAATGGGTTCAAGACATATGATGCCGCTAGAAAAGAAAACTTCAAAATGCATGCCTGGTTCATGTAATCGATGCATGACTTGCCGGCGTATGTGCTAATCGTTGGCTGGTGTGTGCATGGAAGGTTATTGTGCCCCACATGCAACACAACTCTTCAGTTTCATTGGTTGCAGGCAGGTCATAAGTATTATTGCTTCGGCTTGCATGGACAGTTCCTGGATCCCCGCCATTAGTTCAGAAAAGACAAGAATAACTTTATCAAAGGTAAAGTTGTCAAAAACTCGGCACCACCTGCGTTGACAGGCCAACAGATCCTGGATCAGTTAAACGCTCTCGAGCCTAATCGAGAGCGTCCAGGGTATTTCAAGGAGTATAATTCAGAACATGCCCGGACTGATTCATTGGTGATGATATCTGGTGGCACGAGGCCCCATGGCTCGATAGCCATTAGAGATGGGCTGATACATTGTGCTCTCACTCTCCCGGAGATCAAGGCACCCCAAATGAGCTCCTGTCGTGAGATAAGACCTCGTCCACGGCCAGTCGATTTCGCCATCGAAGTTAGTTATTCAGACTTGGAAAACTTTCCTCCATTACGTCGTGTGTGTGGCCATCGATGATTACAATGCTAACGAGGAGTGGTGTTGCATTCTAGTCTTTAGAGAGAGAGTGACAACCCATGTTGCTGTTCATGAGCTTTTGCAGGACAGGGACCGGGTGGCATCGGAGACGGCTCGAGCTGTAGAGGAGAAGACGGCTCGGTTGTTGGAGGAGAAGAGGGCACAAAATGAGGCAGCTCACGGGGCCATGTACGATCTCTTTGTGGTAGTTTCTTCTTCATATCATCCAAATCATGCATGTAATGTCTGTTTCATTACTAACTAACATAACTTCTTCTTCTTCTTCTTCTTCTTCTTCTTCTTCTTCTTCTCCTGCTCCTTCTCCTCCTCCTCCTCCTCCTCCTCCTTATCCTTCTCCTTCTTCTTCTTCTTCTTCTTCTTCTTCTTCTTCTTCTTCTTCTTCTTCTTCTTCTTCTTCTTCTTCTTCTTCTCCTCCTCCTCCTCCTCCTCCTCCTCCTCCTCCTTCTCCTTCTCCTTGTCCTTCTCCTTGTCCTTCTGCTTGTCCTTGTCCTTGTCCTTGTCCTTGTCCTTGTCCTTGTCCTTGTCCTTGTCCTTGTCCTTGTCCTTGTCCTTGTCCTTGTCCTTCTCCTTGTCCTTCTTCTTCTTCTTCTTCTTCTTCTTCTTCTTGTTCTTCTTCTTTTCCTTCTTATTCTTCTCCTTCTGCTTCTTCTCCTTCCTCTTCTTTTTCTTCTCCTTCTCCTTCTCATTCTTCTTCTTCTTCTTATTCTTCTTCTTCTTAGCTAATTATCCTCCAAAATGATATAATTAGCTTATGTAGTTCATTTATGACATAATTAGTTTAGCTAGGTCAGAAATGGCATAAGAACCTTGGTTAGGTCATAAATGTCATATACTTAGCTTATCTTCCTCCAAAATGACATAATTAGCTTAGTTAGGTTAGAAATGGCATAAGAACCTTTGTTAGCTCATAAATGTCATATACTTAGCTTATCTTCCTTCAAAATGACATAATTAGCTTTGTTAGCTCATCAATGTCATATACTTAGCTTGTTTTCCTATAAAATGGCATAATTAGCTTAGTTAGGTAAAAATGGCACAATAACCTTAGTTAGCTCATAAATGTCATATACTTAGCCCATTTTCCTCCAAAATGACATAAGAAGTTGAAAAATGGCATGAAAAGAAAAAGAAAGAATAGAAGAGGAAAGAGGAGAAAAAGAAATAATATAAGAAGAAGAATGAGCTTCTTCTTTCTTTCTTTCTATTATTTTCCTTCTCTTTCCTCTTCTTCTTCTACTTCTTCTTGTCCTTCTAACATTCTTATTTTCATTTGGAAGATTTGATTCACTTCATGGAACCTCACATTGATGGGCTTCTATTGTTTTCCTTTTATTTTGATTTGTATGGATGAACAATGTGATGTTTGAAACTATGTGTATATATGGATGAACTATGTGAAAATATTTCTTATCTTGCTCAATATTTTCACTATGATGTTGGATACATGGCCTATGTTTCTTATATGTTGTTTGAAACTACATATGATGTTCGAAATTATATATATCATAGAAGTATTCTGAAAATGCAGGGAAATAAGTGAAAACAAACAAAAAAGTGGCAATATACACATTTTGTCGTCTCCGAGCAAATGACAAAGGCCTTTGCCGTGTGCGAGCTAATGGCAAAGCTACCACGTGGCAGCTACTTGTGCAACCTGGGAGCAGCAGGTCTGACCTATATGGTCATTTGCCATCAGCTAGAGGAGGGCAGACGAAAAAGGTGCACCCGAGACAGACGACAAAGGGGCACCCCAGGAAGACGACAAACTGGCACGCTAGGCAAACAACAAAGGACACGACAGGCTCCGGCTGGCGGAGCTAGTGATGACGTTGGTTGGCAGAGGACAAAGGCTACCGCGAGCTAGCAGACGACAAAGGCTCCCTTAGCCACCTAAAGGAGCACATTCCTATCGCAGTCGTCTAGCACCTTTGCTGTCTAGGGGCCTAGTTAGACAGACGGCAACGATCTTTGTCGTCCTCTACTAGTTGACAGACGACAAAGAAAGCCTTCACCGTGAGTTTCAGTGTCGGAAATTTTGCCGTTGACCGACGGACGACGAAGATCTTTGCCATCCGTGGAGTGGTCCTTTGCCGTCTGCTATGGCAGACGACAAAGAAGGTGATTCCTGTAGTGACCACCGAGTATGAGAATTGGTCTCATCGATTCCTGGAAGCGTTAAGAAACACGATTGATGTAGTGGAATGTCTTCACGTCCCTCGAACCGTCCCGCGATCCGTTCTGATCTAGCGCCGAACGGACGGCACCTCCACGTTCAGCACACGTACAGCTCGACGATGATCTCGGCCTTCTTGATCCAGCAAGCAAGACGGAGAAGTAGATGAGTTCTCCGACAGCGTGACGGTGCTCCGGTGGTGGTGTTGATCTACTCCTGCTGGGCTCCGCCCGAGCTCCGCAGAAATCCGATCTAGAGGTAAAACCATGTGGAATAGGCTAGATTTGCACGTGGGAAAGTTGTGTCTCAAAAAGCCCTAAACCACCAATATATATAAGAGGAGGGGAGGGGACAGCCTTGGGGCTCAAGGCCCTCAAGGGTGCGCCGGCCAAGAGGGAGGACTTGGACTCCAACCCCAATTCGGTTTGGTGGGGAAGGAGTCCACTCCTTCCTTCCCACCTCCTTCTCCTTTTTTCCTTCCCTTTGGTATTTTTTCTTGTGGAGCCATAGCCTTCATTTGCTGATTCCGCCAGCCCACTAAGGACTTGGTGTGCCACCCTAGGGCCTTGGGCTCACTCCCGGGTGGGTGGGCCCCTCCCGGTAAACACCCGGAACCCATTCGTCACTCCCGGTACACTGTCGGAATTGCCCGAAACTTTCCGGTGACCAAATGAAACAATCCTATATATCAATCTTCGTTTCCAGACCATTCCGGAAACCCTCGTGATGTCCGTGATATCATCCGGGACTCCGAACAACCTTCGGTAACCACACACATAACTCAACTATACTAAAACATCATCGAACCTTAAGTGTGCAGACCCTGCGGGTTCGAGAACTATGTAGACATGACCCGAGACACTCCTCGGTCAATATCCAACCCATATTGGATCCTACATATTCTCCGAAGATCTCATTGGTTTAACCTCAGTGTCAAGGATTCATATAATCCCGTATGTTATTCCCTTTGTCCTTTGGTATGTTACTTGCCCGAGATTCGATCGTCGGTATCCGCATACCTATTTCAATCTCATTACCGGCAAGTCTCTTTACTCGTTCCATAATACAAGATCCCATGATTTAGACTTAGTCACATTGCTTGCAAGGCTTGTGTGTGATGTTGTATTATGGAGTGGGCCCCGAGATACCTCTCCATCACACGGAGTGACAAATCCCAGTCTTGATCCATACTAACTCAATGGACACCTTGGATATACCTGTAGAGCACCTTTATAGTCACCCATTTACGTTGCAACGTTTGATGCACACAAGGTATTCCTCCGGTGCCAGTGAGTTATATGATCTCATGGTCATAGGAATAAATACTTGACACGCAAAAAACAATAGCAATAAAACGAGATGATCAATATGCTACGTTCATAGTTTGGGTCTTGTCCATTACATGATTCTCCTAATGATGTGATCCCGTTATCAAGTGACAACACTTGTCCATGGTCAGGAAACCTTGACCATCTTTGATCAACGAGCTAGTCAACTAGAGGTTTACTAGGGACAGTGTTTTGTCTATGTATCCACACATGTATTTGTGTTTCCAATCAATACAATTATAGCATGGATAATAAACGATTATCATGAACAAAGAAATATAATAATTATTGCCTGTAGGGCATATTTCCAACAGTCTCCCACTTGTACTAGAGTCAATAATCTAGTTCACATCACCATGTGATTTTAACGAATCCAACACCCATACAGTTCTGGGGCTTGATCACGTCTTGCTCGTGAGAGAAATTTTAGTCAATGGTTCCGAATCTTTCAGATCCGTGTGTGGTTTACAAATATTTATGTCATCTTATAGATGCTGCAACTACGTGCTATTCGGAAAATACTCTAAATATCTACTCTACTATACGAATCCATTTTACTACTCAGAGTTATTCGGATTAGTGTCAAAGCTTGCGTCGACGTAACCCTTTACGACGAACTCTTTAATCACCTCCATAATCGAGAAAAATTCCTTAGTCCACTAGTTACTAAGGATAACTTTGACTGCTGTTTTAGTGATTCAATCCTGGATCACCTTTTGTACCCCTTGACAGACTCATGGCAAGGCACACATCAGGTGCAGTATACAGCTTGGCATACTTTAGAGCCTATGGCTAAGGCATAGGGGACGACCTACGTCCGTTCTCTTTCTTCTGCCGTGGTCGGGCTTTGAGTCTTACTGAAATTCACACCTTACAACACAACCAAGAACTCCTTCTTTGCTGATCTATTTTGAAGCTGCTTCAAGAAACTTGTCAAGGCATGCATTGAAAGTTCTATTTAGCATTTTGATCTATCTCTATAGATCTTGATGCTCAATGTTTCAAGTAGCTCTATGGAGGTCTTCCTTTGAAAAACTCCTTTCAAACAACCTTTTATGGTTCACAGACACTCTACATTACTTCCGATCAACAATATGTCAACCAAATATACTTATCAGAAATTCTATAGTGCTCCCACTCACTTCTTTGGAAATACAAGTTTCTCATAAACCTTGTACAAACCCAAAAGCTTTGATCATCTCATCAAAGTGTATATTCCAACTCCGACATGCTTGCACCAGTCCATAGAAGGATCGCTAGAGCTTGCATACTTGTTAGCATCCTTAGGATTGACAAATCCTTCTGGTTGTATCACATACAACGTTTCCTCAAGGAAACCTTCGAGGAAACAATGTTTTGACGTCCTATGTGCAATATTTCATAGACAATGCAACAATTGCTAACATAATTCCAATAGATTTTTAGCATCGCTACGAGTGAGAAAGTCTCATCATAGTCAACTCTTTGAACTTGTCGGAAACATCTTTGTGATAAGTCGAGCTTTTCTTAATGATGACTTTTCACCATCATCGTCTGTCTTCCCTTTAAAGATCCATCTATACTTAACAATCCTACGACCATCAAGTAGTTCTTCCAAAGTCTACACTTTGTTTTCATACATGGATCCTCTCTCAGATTTCATGGGCTCCAACCATTTGTCGGAATCCGGGCCCACCATTGCTTCTCCATAGCTTGTAGGTTCATTGTTGTTCAACAACATGACCTCCAAGACAGGGTTACCGTACCACTCTGTAGTAGTACGTGACCTTGTCGACCTACGAGGTTTGTAGTAACTTGATCCTAAGCTCTAATGATCACCGTCATTAGCTTCCACTTCAATTGGTGTAGGTGCCACAGGAACAACTTCCTGTGCCCTGCTACACACTGGTTGAAGTGATGGTTCAATAACCTCATCAAGTTCTACCACTCTCCCAGTCAATTCTTTCAAGAGAAACTTTTCCTCGAGAAAGGACCCATCTAGAAACAAACACTTTGCTTCCGGATCTGAGATAGGAGATGTACCCAACTATTTGGGATATCCTATGAAGCTGCATTTATCCGCTTTGGGTTCGAGCTTATCAGACTGAAACTTTTTCACATAAGCGTCGTAGGCCCAAACTTTCAAGAAACGACAACTTAGGTTTCTCCAAACCATAGTCTATACTGTGTCATCTTGATACGTCCATTTTGCATCATGCTTTCATGTTGATATTTATCGCTTTTTGGGCTGTTATTTCACTTCACGGTACAATACTTATGCCTTTTCTCTCTTATTTCTCAAGGTTTACATGAAGAGGGAGAATGCCGACAGCTGGAATTCTGGCCTAAAAAAGGAGCAAGTTTGAGATGCCTATTCTGCGCAAATCCAAAATCCGTGAAAATCAACATGGATTTTTTTTTGGAATTTATAAAAAATACTGGGCCAAAGAAGTGCCAGAGGGGCGCCAGCAGGTGGCCACAAGCCTGCTAGGCGCGACCACCCCCCTGGCCGCGCCTAGGGGGCTTGTCGGCTCCCAGCTGGCCCTCTGGCTCACCCCTTTTGCTACAAGAAGGGTTTTGGTCTGGAAAAAAAATCAAGAGGAGGCTTTTTAGAGGATTCAGCGCTGCCACGAGGCGGAACTTGAGCAGAACCAATCTATAGCTCCGGCAGGACGATCCTGCCGGGGAAACTTCCCTCCCGGAGGGGGAAATCGAAGCCATCGTCATCACCAACACTCCTCTCATCGGAGGGGACTCATCACCATCAAAATCTTCATCAGCACCATCTCATCTCCAAACCGTAGTTCATCACTTGTAACCAATCTCCATCTCGCGACTCCGATTGGTACTTGTAAGGTTGTTAGTAGTGTTAATTACTCTTTGTAGTTGATGCTAGTTGGATTACTTGGTGGAAGAGTTCATGTTCAGATCTTTGATGCTACTCATTACCTCTCTGGTCATGAATATGATTATGCTTTGTGAGTAGTTACTTTTGTTCCTGAGGACATGGGATAAGTCATGCTAATGGTAGTCATGTGAATTTGGCATTTGTTCGGTAATTTGATGTGTTGTATGTTGTTTTTCCTCTAGTGGTGTTATGTGAACGTGGACTACATAACACTTCACCATTATTTGGGCCTAGAGGAAGGCATTGGGAAGTAGTAAGTAGATGATGGGTTGCTAGAGTGACAGAAGCTTAAACCCTAGTTTATGCGTTGCTTCGTAAGTGGCTGATTTGGATCCACTAGTTTAATGATATGGTTAGACTTTGTCTTAATTCTTCTTTCGTAGTTACAGATTCTTGCGAGAGGGGTTAATCATAAGTGGGATGGTTGTCCAAGTAAGGGCAATACCCAAGCGCCGGTCCACCCACATATCAAACTATCAAAGTAACGAACGTGAATCATATGAACATGATGAAAACTAGCATGCCAGAAATTCCCATGTGTCCACGGGAGCGTTTTTCCTCCTATAAGACTTTGTCCATGCTTGTCCCTTGCTACAAAAGGGATTGGGCCACTTTGCTGCACCGTTGCTACTTTTGTTAATTGTTACTTGCTATGAATCCTCTCACCACACAACTACTTGTTACCGATAATTTCAGTGCTTGCAGATATTACCTTGCTCAAAACCACTTGTCAGATCCTTCTGCTCCTCGTTGGGTTCGACACTCTTACTTATCGAAAGGACTGCGATAGATCCCCTATACTTGTGGGTCATCAAGACTATTTTCTGGTGCCGTTTCCAGGGAGTGAAGCGCCTTTGGTAAGTGGAACTTGGTAAGGAAACATTCATATAGTGTGCTGAAATTTATTGTCACTTGTCACTATGGAAAATAATACTTTGAGGGGCTTGTTCGGGGTATCTTCACCTCGAACGGAAGCACAAAGATTTGCTCCTCACCTGCTGCACCTACTGAAAATATTTGCTTTGAATTTCCTTCGGGTATACTTGAGATACTGCTGGCTAATCCTTTTTCAGGAGATGGAACATCACATCCAGACTTGCATCTAATCTATGTAGATGAATTTTGTGGTTTATTTATGCTTGCAGGTTTGCCCGAGGATGAGGTCAAGAAGAAGGTCTTTCCCTTATCTTTGAGGGATAAGGCGTTGACATGGTATAGGCTATGTGATGATACTGGATCATGGAACTACAATCGGTTGAAATTGGAATTTCATCAAAAGTTTTATCCTATGCATTTAGTACATCGTGATCGGAATTATATTTATAACTTTTGGCCTCGTGACAGAGAAAGCATCGCCCAAGCTTGGGGGAGGCTTAAATCAATGTTATATTCATGCCCCAACCAAGAGCTCTCGAGAGAAATTATCATTCAGAACTTCTATGCTCGGCTTTCTCATGATGACCGCATCGTGCTTGACACTTTTTGTACCGGTTCTTTTATGAAGAGAGATGTTGACTTCAAATGGAATTTATTGGAGAGAATTAAACGCAACTCTGAAGATTGGGAGCTTGATGAAGGTAAGGAGTCAGGTATGAATTTCAAGTTTGATTGCGTTAAATCCTTTGTTGAAACAAATACTTTTTGTGATTTTAGCGCTAAGTATGGACTTGACTCTGAGATAGTAGCTTCATTGTGTGAATCATTTGCTTCTCATATTGATCTCCCCAGAGAGAAGTGGTTGAAATATCATCCTTTTTTAGAAGTTAATGTAGTTAAACCCAATCCAGTTGAAGAGAAAGTCATTTCCTATAATGATCATGTTGTTCCCAGTGCTTACATTGAGAAACCACCTTTCCCTGTTAGGATAAAGGATCATTCTAAAGCTTCAACTGTGATACGTAGAGGCTACATTAGAACACCTACAGCCCCAGAGGAAATTAGAGTTGAACCTAGCATTGCTATTATCAAAGATCTTCTATCCGACGATGTTGAGGGACATAATATTCACTTCTGTGAAGATGCTGCTAGAATTGCTAAACCTCACGCTAGAGACAAACGTAGGCCTGTTGTTGGCACGCCTGTTGTTTTTGTTAAGATAGGAGATCATTGTTATCATGGTTTATGTGACGTGGGTGCTAGTGTTAGTGCAATACCTCAATCCTTATATGATGAAATCAAAGACGAGATTGCACCTATTGAGATAGAGCCTATTGATGTCACTATTCAGCTTGCCAATAGAGATACTATCTGCCCTGTGGGAATTGTTAGGGATGTTGAAGTCTTGTGTGGTAAAACGAAGTATCCTGCTGATTTCCTCGTTCTTGCTACCGCACAAGATAGCTTTTGTCCCATCATATTTGGTAGACCTTTTCTCAATACTGTCAATGCTCATATTGACTGTGAGAAGCAAACTATCACTGTTGGCTTTGAAGGTGTGTCACATGAGTTCAATTTCTCCAAGTTTGGTAGACAACCTCATGAAAAAGAGTTGCCCAGTAATCATGAAACTATTGCCTTAGCTTCTAGTGCTGTGCTCCCTTAGAGCAATACTTGCTTGAGTATGAAAATGATATGCATATGGATGAAAGGGATGAGATAGATAGAGTTGTCTTAGAACAATATCCTATCCTTAAGAATAATTTTCCTGTTGAATTGCTTGGGTATCCACCCCCAACAAAGGGGGATCCACCCCCACCAAAGCATGAAAACTGATCCTGATTCCAAACGTGTTGCTGATCATCAAAGGAGATTAAATCCTAAGATGAAAGAGGTAGTAAGAAAAGAAATACTAAAGCTCCTGGAAGCGGGTATTATCTTTCCTGTTGCTCATAGTGATTGGGTGAGTCCGGTGCATTGCGTCCCTAAGAAGGGAGGTATTACCGTTATCCCTAAAGATAAGGATGAATTGATCCCATAGAGGATTATTACTGTCTGTAGGATGGTGATTGATTTTAGGAAATTGAATAAAGCCACTAGGAAAGATGATTACCCTTTGCCTTTTATCGACCAAATGCTAGAAAGACTGTCTAAACACACACACTTCTGCTTTCTAGACGGTTATTATGGTTTCTCCCAAATACCAGTTGCACAATCTAATGAGGAGAAAACAACTTTCACCTGCCCTTTCGGTACCTTTGCTTATAGACGTATGCCTTTTGGCTTATGTAATGCACCTGCCACCTTTAAAAGATGTATGATGGCTATATTCTGTGACTTTTGTGAAAAGATTGTCGAGGTTTTCACGGATGACTTCTCCGTTTACGGGTCTTCTTTTGATGATTGCCTCAGCAACCTTGATCGAGTCTTGCAGAGATGTAAAGACACCAATCTTGTCTTGAATTGGGAGAAGTGCCACTTTATGGTTAATGAAGGCCTCGTCTTTGGACATCAATTTTTTGAAGACGTATTGAAGTCGATAAGGCTAAGGTTGATGCAATCGAGAAAATGCCATACCCTACAGATATCAAAGGTATAAGAAGTTTCCTTGGTCATGTTGGTTTCTGTACAAGGTTCATTAAAGACTTCTCTAAGATTACTAGGCCTCTTACCAATGTCTTGCAAAAGGATATTACTTTTGTTTTTGACGATGATTGAGAGGAAGCTTTCGAAATACTTAAGAAGGCCTTGATAACCGCACCTATTGTTCAACCACCTGATTGGAACTTACCTTTTGAAATCATGTGTGATGCTAGTGATTATGCAGTTGGTTCTGTCCTAGGGCAAAGAGTTGATAAGAAGTTGAATGTTATTCACTATGCTAGTAAAACTCTAGACAGTGCCCAAAGAAACTATGCTACTACGGAGAAGGAATTTTTAGCAGTCGTGTTTGCTTGCGAAAAGTTCAGGTCTTACATAGTTGATTCCAAAGTCACTATTCACACTGATCATGCTGCTATTAAGTACTTACTGGAGAAGAAGGACGCTAAACCTAGACTTATCAGATGGGTTCTCTTGCTACAAGAATTTGATTTGCACGTTGTCGACAGGAAGGGTGCTGATAACCCCATAGTAGATAACTTGTCTAGGTTGGAGAACGTTCTTGATGACCCACAACCTATTGATGATAGCTTTCCCGATGAGCAGTTGAATTTCATGAATACCTCACGTAGTGCACCGTGGTATGCTGATTATGAAAACTATATCGTTGCCAAATATATACCACCTAGTTTCACATACCAGCAAAAGAAGAAATTCTTCTTTGACTTGAGACATTACTTTTGGGATGATCCTCACCTTTATAAGGAAGGAGTAGATGATGTTATTAGATGTTGTGTACCTAAACATGAACAGGGACAGATCCTACAGAAGTGTCACTCCGAGGCCTACGGAGGACACCATGCAGGAGATAGAACTGCACACAAGGTATTGCAATCAGGTTTCTGTTGGCCCACTCTCTTCAAGGATGCCTGTAAGTTTGTCTTGTCTTGTGACGAATGTCAAAGAATAGGTAATATCGGTAAACGTCAAGAAATGCCTATGAACTATTCACTTGACATTGAACCATTTGATGTTTGGGTCTTTGATTATATGGGACCTTTTCCAAAATCCAACGGGTATACTCATATCCTAGTTGCTGTTGATTACGTCACTAAGTGGGTAGAAGCTATCCCCACTAGCAGTGCTGATCACAACACCTCTATTAGGATGCTTAAAGAAGTTATTTTCCCTTGATTTGGAGTCCCTAGATATCTAATGACTGATGGTGGTTCACATTTCATTCATGGTGCTTTCGGTAAAAAGCTTGCTAAGTACGATGTCAACCATAGAATTGCGTCTCCCTATCACCCTCAGTCCAGTGGTCAAGTAGAGCTAAGCAATAGAGAGATTAAACTGATTCTGCAAAAGACTGTCAACAGGTCTAGAAAGAATTATTCTAAAAAGCTCGATGATGCACTGTGGGCTTATAGAACTGCCTATAAGAATCCCATGGGCATGTCTTCGTACAAAATGGTGTATGGTAAAGCATGTCATTTACCTGTTGAGCTAGAGCATAAAGCTTATTGGGCAATCAAAGAGCTCAACTTTGATTTCAAACTTGCTTGTGAGAAGAGGTTATTTGATATTAGCTCGCTTGATGAATGCAGAACTCAGGCATATGAGAATGCGAAGTTGTTCAAAGAAAAGGTTAAGAGGAGGCATGGTAAGAAGATACAAAAACGTGAGTTCAATGTAGGTGATTATATCTTGCTATATAATTCTCGTTTAAGATTTTTTGCAGACAAGCTTCTCTCTAAATGGGAAGGTCCCTATATTTTTGAGGAAGTATATCATTCCGGTGCTATCAAGATCAACAACATGGAAGGTAATTGTCCGAGAGTGGTAAATGGGCAGAGAATCAAGCATTATATCTCAGGTACTCCCATAAATGTTGAAAGCAATATTATCAATACCATAACTCCGGAGTAACTACAGGAATCAGCTTCTTTGCTGTCTGCCATCACAGACGGCAAAGAGGACTCCACCGACGGCAAAGAGTAATACACAAACGGCAAAGAAAAGTCTTGTCGGCAAAAATTCTGCGTCAGCCTACGACAGCATTGTAGCTTCTTTGCCGTCAGCCTCACTGAAGCGGACAGCAAAGAGCTTTGCTGTCAGCTTTTCATAAGAGCAGTCGACAAAGAGGTCGAGACGGCAGCCGACAGGCGTTGCCTCCGTTAGGGGCTAACGGAGGCTTTGCCGTCTGCCTCGCCCTGTTCTTTGTCGTCTCCCTCCACCTCCACTCTTTGTCATCTGCCTCCACTTCCTCCCCCCTCCACTCTTTGCCGCCTGCCTACCCCTCCTCCCCCCTCCTCTGTGCCCTCTTCTTTGTCGTCTCCCCCCAGGAAGCATACGACAAAGAGACTATATGGACACCCAGGGAGCACAGCTGGGTGCCATGTGGCACCTTTGCCGTCGGTCAGCTGATGGCAAAGGCCTTTGCCATCAGCTAACAGACGGCAAAGAGCCTATATTGTCACATTTTTTTTAATTTTTTCTCACAGCACACATATATATAATTCATAGCACATATATGATAAATAGGTCACAACACATATATGATATACATATAAAGCTCATCAATGCCATTTGTTCATCAACGTACATCCCATATATCAAAAGAACCAACACATACAAAGTTTCATCCATATATACATACATATAGTTGCACATATATTGTTCATCCATATATACATACATATAGTTCCACATTGTTCATCAACTCAAATAAAAACAAGAACTAAAGCACTCCAATGCCAGCTTCCATGCATGTAGTACATCCAATCTGCAAAATTGGAATAAGAAAGTCAAAAGAAGAAGAACAACAACATATATATGACAAATAAGCTAAATTGAAGAAAAAAGATAAGAAGCAAGAAGAGAAGAAGGAGAAGAAAAAACAAGAATAAGGAGGAGGATGAGGAGAAAGAGAAGGAGAAGTAGGAGGAGAATAGGAGAAGAAGAAGGAGAAGAAGGGGAGAATAAGGAGGGAAGAAGAAGGAGAATAAGGAGGGCTCCTTCTCCTCCTTCTCCTTCTTCTCTTCTTCTTCTCATCCTCCTCCTTCTCCTTCTCCTTCTGTTCTCTTTCTCTTCTTCTTTTTGTTCTTCCTTTTCATTTCTCCTCTTCTCCTCTTCTTGGAGCTAAATTAGCTAACTATGTCTTTTCGGAGCTAAATGGGCTAATTATGTCATTATAGAGGAAAACAAGCTAAGTATATAATATTAATGAGCTAACCAAGGTTCTGATGCCATTTTGAGCTAATAATGTCTTTTTGGAGCTAAATGGGCTAATTATGTCATTGTTGGGGGGAAATTAAGGCAAGGAGAATATGAAAGAGGAGAAGAAACAGGAGGAGGAGAAGAAGAAGAAGAAGTAAAGAAGAAGGAGGAGGAGGAGGAGGAGGAGAAGGACTAGAAGGTCCTTGGCCTTCTCCTCCTCCTCCTCCTCCTCCTTCTCCTTCTTCTCTTCTTCTTCTTCTTTCTTTTCGTTTTTCCTATTGCTTCTCCTCTTCTCCTCTTATTGGAGCTCAGTTAGCTAACTATGTCTTTTTGGAGCTAAATGGACTAATTATGTCATTATATAGGAAAACAAGCTAAGTATATAATATTAATGAGCTAACCAAGGTTCTTATGCCATTTTGAGCTTATAATGTCTTTTTGGAGCTAAATGGGCTAATTATGTCATTGTTGGGGAAATTAAGGCAAGGAGAATATGAAAGAGGAGAAGAAAGAGGAGGAGGAGAAGAAGAAGAAAACAAGAAGAAGGAGGAGGAGGAGGAGAAGGACTAGAAGGTCCTTGGCCTTCTCCTCCTTCTCCTCCTTCTCCTCCTCCTCCTCCTCCTCCTTCTCCTTCTTCTCTTCTTCTTCTTCTTCTTCTTCTTCTTCTTCTTTATTTTCATTTTTCCTATTTCTTCTCCTCTTCTCCTCTTCTTGGAGCTCCATTAGCTAACTATGTCTATTTGGAGCTATATGGGCTAATTATCCCATTTTAGAGGAAAACAAGCTAAGTATATAATATTAATGAGCTAACCAAGGTTCTTATCCTATTTTGAGCTTATAATGTCTTTTTGGAGCTAAATGGGCTAATTATGTCATTATTGGGGAAATTAAGGCAAAGAGAATATGAAAGAGGAGAAGAGAGGAGGAGGAGGAGAAGAAGAATAAATCAAGAAGAAGGAGGAGAAGGAGGAGGAGGAGGAGAAGGACTAGAAGGTCCTTGGCCTTCTCCTCCTTCTCCTCCTCCTCCTTCTCCTCCTTCTCCTTCTTCTCTTCTTCTTCTTCTTCTTTCTTTTCATTTTTCCTATTTCTTCTCCTCTTCTCCTCTTCTTGGAGCTCAATTATCTAACTATGTCTTTTTGGAGCTATATGGGCTAATTATCCCATTTTAGAGGAAAACAAGCTAAGTATATAATATTCATGAGCTAACCAAGGTTCTTATGCCATTTTGAGATTATAATGTCTTTTTGGAGCTAAATGGGCTAATTATGTCATTGTTGGGGAAATTAAGGCAAGGAGAATATGAAAGAGGAGAAGAAAGAGGAGGAGGAGAAGAAGAAGAATAAATCAAGAAGAAGGAGGAGAAGGACTAGAAGGTCCTTGGCTTTCTCCTCCTTCTCCTCCTCCCCCTCATCCTCCTTCTCCTTCTTCTCTTCTTCTTCTTCTTCTTTCTTTTCATTTTTCCTATTTCTTCTCCTCTTCTCCTCTTGTTGGAGCTCAATTATCTAACTATGTCTTTTTTGGAGCTATATGGGCTAATTATGCTATTTTAGAGGAAAACAAGCTAAGGATATAATATTAATGAGCTAACCAAGGTTCTTATGCCATTTTGAGGTTATTGTGGCATTCTGGAGCTAAATGGGCTAATTATGTCATTGTTGGGGAAATTAAGGCAAAGAGAATATGAAAGAGGAGAAGAGAAACTTACCGTAGTGGTCATCAAGGAGGAGAAACACCACGGTTGCTCGCGGCGTCTTCGTTTGGAGACGGTTGCCCTGGAGAAGGGTCGTGTGATGCCGCTCGGGAGTTATTCTGTAGGAAAGATATTTTGCAATGTCTCAGTTAGCATGATGACACTCAATTATTAATACTAGTTTATAATGAAACTCACCGTGCCAATCGAAGAGAAGACGGGCATCGGCGGAGGGACTTGACCGCTCTTCTTGCACACACCCTGAAGAGTGGGTCGTATTAGTTAGTAATGAAACAGACATTACACACATGATTTGGCTAATGTGAAAAAAAACTTACCACAAAAAGCTCGTACAGGGCCCGTTGACCCGCCTCATTCCGGGCCCTCTCCTCCTCAAGCAATCGTGCCGTGGTGTGGTCCCTCTCATCAAGAGCAGCCTGAAGATCAGCCTTGCTTGCCAATCTCTCTTTCTCTAGAGCAGCCTGGTTTGCCGCTCTCTCTTTCTAAAGAGCAGTCTGAAAGACCATTCCTCGTTACCATAGTAATGATCTATGGTGACACACATAATGAAATGGATGAAAGTTTTCTGAGTCCGTACAACTAACCTCGATGGCAAGATCGACTGGTCGTGGACGACGCGTTATCTCAGGACAGTTGCTCGACTGGCACGCCTTGATCTCTGGGAGAGTGAGTGGACAACGTATTATCCCATCTCCAATGGCTATCGAGCCATGGGGCCTCCCGCCACCAGATATCATCACCAGCTCTGGATCCAAAGGTTCCTGGCTCGGGTTAAAGTCATCCCCTTTCGTAGCCTTCCCCGTGTCCCTGTATGTCACAAGATTGTGGTGGGATGATATGTTGGTGAAGTTATTTGGATCATCCAGGTCAGACTCAGAGAATGCCTTCTCCTTCTTGTACGAGGCATTATGGGCTATGCCATAAAGGTCATACAAGTGTGGCATCTCCGTCTTATTGTGATGCACCTAAAAGAGAGGAACAAAATATTAGCATGAAGAATGAATTGCATGAATCATGAAGCAAATCACATACCCAGTTTCGTCCGAACTGAAGTAAGTTGGCGCTGCCTTGATGGTGTGGCACACCAACCATTTGGCTACGCCGATCCTTCGCATTGTCATGGACGGCTCGCCAGTTGCCTGTGCACCACTCATCAACCAACGCCTCCCAAAAATCCATCTTATCCGCACACCATCTCGGGGGCACCTGTAAGTTATTAGAAAGAATTTTGAGCGCTACGCCTATGAATGAAATCAAGAAAACTACGTAGAAGGACTTAAGAATAGGTAATTACCTTCATGTATTGCTCCTTCTTCAGAAACTTTTCGCGGCAATCCTTCTTCTGCTTCTTAATACCACACGTGGCGTAGTAGTCTCGAATAGCCCGCGGCCGAGCCTCGTGGCGTAAGTTCTGTAGTAACCGCCTACACCCGGCGTCGAGAACCTTGTCTGCCTCCTCCTCATATCCATCCTCACACCTATAGAAGGTCTGCAATCAAACGTGGAAACACCGATTAGTACAATAATTAGCTATATTCTTAATTTTACATTGTGTAAAAGGATAATTTACCCAAAAGCTCTTGATCACCATCTCGGCGCTCGTGTGGCACAAGAGACCATCTATAATCTCCTCCGGTGGGGCTGCGCAGCCTGGTAGTGCTCCCAGGAAAATCCTAGTGTAGGAACCTGACCCTCACTAGGCAACATGACAAAACCCGGGAAATGTGTCCGGCAAATCACACCAAGGACGGAGTTCGGCTTGTGGACTCCACGAGGGTGTGCCCATCCCCTGCAGTATGATAAGGTCAACACATTAGATATTTGAACAAACTTGAAGGAAAAGCTAAAAAAGAGTAAATGTACTTACCTATCTCCTTCAGGTTCAATCACCGGCCTCTGCTCGCGGGTAGCCGGCACGACCGGGAGACATGTACTACCACGCTTGTACATAGTGGCCCCATCCACCTGCACATCGCCCTCACTATCCGTAAACTCTTCCCCGCCCCCTGAGCCACCCGGACCCTCGGTCCAATCCGGCAACTCGGTCTGATCCGGCCAGGCATCCCATCCGGACCTCTCCACGTCGGGTGAAGCCTCCGGAACCGTAGTCTCGTGGGCCGAATGCACCTCGGCCCGAGGCTGATCCTGGACCGGAGTCTCCGTAGCCTCCTGCGCAAATGGGTCGACCATAGTAGTCCTATGCTCGGGTGAATGAGCTGGTGGTGGTGGCGTGGACGGCTCAACAGTCCTCCTGGATCTTCCGCGGCCACCACCTCTCCCTGTACCCTTCCCCTTCTTCCCTACCCGACTAGCACCTCTCCCAGTGGGCAATGCCGCCGACGAAGAAGAACCCACGGGTGGTGTCGACAGACTGTCTGCCAAGGCTCTACAGAGAGATAGGGGTGGAAGGGAAGTACCACCCCTCGTGCGGGGCGCCTGGGAAGAACCCGTCGAGCGATCTGGACCAGCGCCCAACATCTTTCAACACCTGGTGGCCTGCCATGATAAAGATTAAAAGAAATTAGTACAACATAAAAAAATTGAATAACAGACATGAATAATAATATGTACATGAATAATAAAGATTAATATATATATAATTTAAGTTGTGAATCTTACAAACTAATAATCATCATCAATAAATGCATCATCATCACTATCACGCATGTCTTCATGAATGACGTGCTCGTCGGGTTCAACGGCGTGAAGTTGTGAAAGGCCTTTCTGTAATCGGTGAAGCATTAACAGGTCATCCACATCAGTAACCTCTACGAGTTCCAGGTCTTCTGGTTCCGTCTCATGGGTGGAGTCGGATTCATTGTCGTTGTCTACTTCCATGTTCATGGGTGAAGCACGACGGTTCTTGAAACGTTTCTTGGAAAGACGTGTTTCTTGGAAGAATTCTCCATCATATGTGTCTGAGTTAATGTGAGGTTCATAATCCTGTTCATTTGGGAGAGGTGGTCTGACATGTGGCGGCACTTCATAAACAACATACCAACCTTCCAGATTCTTATCCGTTTGGCATGCCCACGGTAGATAGAAAACTTGGGTCGCGTGTTGAGCCGTAATATAGACATCGGGAACATCTAAATGGGTGTTTGGATTGATTTCGACTAGTCCTATATGTTCATGAGTCCTCCTAGTCTCCTTCGGCTGGAACCAATAACATTTGAAGACTACGACGTTCGGTGGGTTTTCACCATAGAATTGAAGTTCATAAATTGCTTCAACTCTTCCATAATACTCGATAACACCTTCGCCGATAGCAGAGACACCACAATTTTTAGATTTCCGGTCAGGCATAGATAGCTCTTTGCCAAAGGTACGAAAGAGATACCCGTTGATGTTGTATTTCTCAAATGAAAGGACCTTATAGTCAAAACCATTAGCGACTTGTCTCAATTGGTCGTCCATAGACTCTGAATTAGCCTACAAGTTTAATACGAAACGATTGTTGCATTATCCGCAAGTTAGACCAAGAAATGAAATGGTCCTTTGACAGAAGCTCATACTCTTTGATGGAATCATTTTCGATCACTGCTCCATCCGAGAATTTGGCGATGTAATGGCTGTTTGAAATATCTGGGAATAAGAGCAGTTCAAAGAAATTAGAAGTTACGGGAAAATGTGCCGAGAACGCACTCGATGTATGGCTGCACTTGTGTTAGGTTGTTGAAGATATACAACGAAATGTTCCGCCATTCTTCGACATCCAACGTTATTGGTTTCGAAGCACCGGCTGGTGCGAGCTTCCCTTTTAATAGCCTGAGGTTGGACCCACCTTTTTTAGGGTCTGCATCATTGTGCCGAGGCTTCAGATTATGCAAATGAAGATTTTTGGCTTCGTAGTGTGCTGTCACAAAGTTTGCCACCTCCTCAGTAATGAATGCCTCAGCCATCGATGCTTCAATTCTACGCTTATATTTACATTTAGCTCGAAGGGTCTTCTGCATCGTCTCAGTTGCATTCCACCATGTCTTCGATCCCGGTACCATGCTCGTCGGTGCGACGACGGACCACCTCAGCTCTTGTGCGTTGTATAGACTCACCATGAAATGTCCACACCGTATAATTAGGCTTAAAACCCCTCCTCTGCAGGTGTTTAATCATTATAGCCTCTGTCGTCTTTTTATAGTTGTCGCATCCAGGACAGGGGCAATAGTTTCTTTCCTGGCCATTTGCGAATGCGGATTTCACAAATTCCTTTGTTTTGACAAACCATTCTTTCGTCATCTCTTTCTGACTAGGGTGACTGGTATACATCCACGCACGATCACTCATCTTGCCTAGCTAGTAAAGACAGAAGAAATATATTTATATATTATTTAGCATTTATATTCATCGGTTAATCAGGTTCGCTAATAGATAAATATAGGTCCTAATCCCACCCGAGTATGTGTAGATTGGGTTCGTTTTCCCATGCTCTGCTCCAGATCCAACACAAAATTTTGGCAGCACCTCCCCGCTGTTCTCCTGATACACGTCTCCACAATAAACAGAGAGGATGTGCATCCGGAGAACAACAGGGAGGCACTGACGAAATTCCGCATAGGATCCAGAGCACAACATACGGGAAAACGAACCCAATGTACACATACTCGGTCTATCCATGGATAATGTTGGACAATTCGAAAGGATGGCGGTTATAAATATGCAAATACATGCATATTTATAGATGTCGCCCTTTCGAACGGAGACGCATACTGGTCACGTATACTGATAAATTAATTTGATTACCTAAATGTAGAAAGTTTCATCCGGAAACCGAGCCACAGTAAATGAAGGGGCGAGGAGGAGATGAAATTTGTACTGACCCACGAATTCAGGGGCGGAGCTCGTACAACCCATGGGGAGGTCTTCGCACAGCAGACCTCACAGCGACGAGACAACTATCACATGTAAATCCACCCGATCAACACAAATATTCTAATTATGTCTAATTATGTCATTTTTTAGGAAAACAAGCTAAGAATATAATATTCATGACCTAACCAAGGTTTTTAGCTTATTATGTCATTTTGGAGGATAATTAGCTAAACAAGCTAAAAAATAAGAAGGAGGAGAGAAGAAGCAGAAGGATAAGAAGGAGGGCTCCTTCTCCTCCTCCTCCTTCTCCTTCTCCTTCTCTTCTTCTTCTTTTCATTTTTCCTCTTTCTTCTCCTCTTCTCCTCCTCTTCTTCTTCTTCTTCCTCTTATTTCTATTTCTATTTTTCTTTATTCTCTTCTTCTACTTTTTTTTTCTCTTCTGCTCCTTCTTATTTTTTTCTTCTTCTCTTCTTCCCTTCTTCTCTTCTTCTCTTCTTCTCTTCTTCTTCCTATTCTTTCTATTAAGCTAACTAACTAGTGGCAGATGGTCTTTATATGAAAAGCTAAGAATATAGGGCTCATCAACCGGTACACCGACAACTACAACAACTACAATAACAACAACAACTACTACAACAACTACAATAACAACAACAACTACAACAACTACAATAACAAGAACAACTACTACAACAACAACAAAATATCAACTTTGTAGTTATAATCTAATTCCAAAAAACTAAATACCAAATAGTTAATTTTCCCGTGCGAGGGGGGTGTGGGGGCTCACCGGGAGGGGCGGCTGTGGCGTCGTGGGTGGCGGGGCCGGGGGTCTTGGGGGTGGCGGGGCGGCGCCGGGGGCGGTGGGGCAGCGTCGCCAGGGGGTTGTGGGGCACCGGGGCGATGGTGGTGGCGGCGGTGGGCGTCGGGGAGAGGAGTGGGAGAGAGAGAGAGGGGCGGGGTGTGGAGCCGTTACACAGTGGCCGACGTAAGTGAGTGAGAGAGAGAGGGGCCGGGTGGGGGCAAAGAGAAGTTACAGAGTTAGCTCTTTGTCGTCTGCCAGCCGACGGCAAAGAGTCTAGACTCTTTGCCATCTGCCTCCGGACTCTTTGTCGTCCGCTAGCAGACGGCAAAGCAGGGACTCCAGTTTGACCTAACGTCCCCGCGGTCAGGTGGGCCCACCAATATATTTGTCGTCTGCTCTGCGACTCTTTTCCGTCTGCAGCAGACGGCAAAGAAGGGCGTAGTTTGACCTAAGGTTTCCCCGGCCAGATGAGCATCTTTGACGTCTGTTGTCCCCTTCTTTGCCGTCTGCGGCAGACGGCAAAGAATTGACTGCTGGCAAAGACCTTCTTTGCCATCAGCCAGTTCTTTGCCATTTGCTTTGTGGGAGCTGACGGCAAAGATTTGGAAGACGGCAAAAAACTGATTTCCACAAATGTTGAAAGCAATATTATCAATACCATAACTACGGAAGAATACCTAAGGGATATTTATCAGCCTATTTCAGACTCCGAAAACGAAGAGGTATGTGATTTGGCAAGTAAACAGACTCCAAAAATTTCCAGTAGGAATTTTTCTCTGTTTTGGAATATTTGAAAAAATAGAAAAATTTGAAGTAGTTCGGAATGCGCACGAGCAGGCGACAAGCCTGCCAGGCGCGGGCCCACCCCCTGGCCGCGTCTGGGGGCTTGTGGCCACCTCGTGTGCCTCCCGGACTCCGTTTTCGTGCGGAGTACTCCTTCTGGTCCGAAAAAATCATTATATATTCTCCCGAAAGGTCTGACCCTTGTATCACGCAAATTTCCTCTGTTTTCGTTTCGAGCCTGTTTCTGTTGCAGATATAGATCGCTATGACGTCCCCAAAAGCCCCGAAGGACAAGATCTTCGAGAAGGTCATCAATCCCTACCTCACGGGAGTGCTGCAACACCCTCAATCTATCGAGATGCGTGAGGGGATGTTGCACATCAGTGATGTTGAGGGGCCCAACAAGACCGGAAGCGTGGAGGCGAAGCTCGAAGCAATGGAGCAACAGGTCTTCAAGTGCCAAGGGATGGCGGAGCGTGGACTCAACGCCAACCACATGATGATCACGGAGTTCACCAGCAAGCGCAGGATCGATGCCAATGATATTGGGAAGCACCTCTCCAGGCTCTATGACAGGATTGATCACCTCCAAGCCCAGATATATGACCTGCAGTACCAAAACGGTGAGTATGAGTATAGGTTTAAATCAATACGGTTGGCTGTAGATTTGAGGATTCCGGAGACTCGTTCATCTTTCCATGATGGAGCACCTATGCCTTGGACGACGGAGGATCAAACCCATGTTGCAACAACTCCACCACCATCACCTCCAAAGGAAGACAACTAAACATGGGTATGGGCAATCCCCTTGGCTTGTGCCAAGCTTGGGGGAGCTGCCCCGGTATCGTATCACCATCACATCTTTTGCCTTTACCTTTGTTTTAGTTTGTTCCTTTTCAGTTTTCTCTTTCTCTAGTAGAATAAAAGTCTTAGTGTTTTAGGCTTGAGTTTTGCTTTTTGTCACCCCCGATGTATTCGAGCTCGTGAGCCATATAATAAAGAGTGTCTTAGTTGAAGGGCTTTGCCTCATGCCATGATCAAAAGATTGAGAAAGAACAAAAGCATGAAAGATCATGTAATGATCTTATGGAAAGTGATGGATTCACATATAAAAAGAATGATGATTGAAACTTGTTTAGGGTAGACAAAAGTAGACCTTGGTCATTGTTGCAATTAATAGGAAGTGATAAAGAAGGAGAGGTTCACATATAAATATATCATCTTTAACACCATCTATGATTGTGAACACTCACTATACTATTACATGCCTAGAAGTAGATGTTGGACAAGGAAGACAACATAATGAATTATGTTTCCTTGGTTCTGAACAATGTTATTTGATTAGAGATCCCTTAGCATGGGACGATGTAGCGACCCGACTCAAGATGAGTCAAGCCTCTGTGTTTCTGTGCCATCCCTGGATCAGTATGCTGGCACACACAATACATCAGTGTGTATATCAAAGTGCATTCACATGTAAATAGCGTAAAACTGATATATACCTTAAATATTTCAGCGGAAGCAGTCAAGGGAGTGGAGTCCCAATAAACACCAACGGCAAGTTGAGTGTAGACCATAACCCTGAATCGAACTCTTACTCGTCGAAGAAAAATATCTGCAACATAAGACGTTGCAGCCGTGTAGGTCAGCATATTGAATATGCCGGCAAGTCACATAAGAGAGGGGGGTAAAATATCATCTCTACTATATGCATATATGGCAGGTGGTGTTGTAAGTTTTTAGCGAAAAGCAAGTTTTCTCCTAGATCAAGAGAGGGCTAAAAGCAAAATGTTACTACATTGTTGGTTGTTAACGAGATGGTTCCACCAACCAATTCTCGTACCCATGTTGTCAATAATACCCACATCAATATTATTATTTGTGTTGAGAATTTCAGATAACTTCAGTTCCCTTGGCTCAAGTTGTCCATGACTGTGGACACGGCTAATCGATTAGGTTTGAGTACTCTGCAGAGTTTTGCACACGTTCCCCACAAGATTTGATCGCCTCCGTGTTTGTCCTCGCACTTCAGGGTGTTTGAAGACCGGATGATCAAAACATGGTCTTTCAACGGGTCCCTCTGAATCCCTGTCGGTGCCCATCCATTCCTACCGTTCGTCTACATCTGCTAGCACCGCCTGTCCAGAGTCGCCGCGTTGTCCAACCAAGCCAGAGCCCATAATGACTTGTGGCTGTGCAGGTAAGCCTTGGGTCTTGAATATATCCGTCTGTCTCTTTGAGCCTGGGTGAAGCTTTCCGCGGGATGTCATGGCCGTCCCCAGCATCCAGGGTCATCCACTGGGTTCTCCAGGGAGCCGATCAACCGTCCTTCACCCAGAGTTGCATTGCGTCCGAGGTCTTGAAAATCTTGTCTTAACCGGTCTTGATTATTTAATCAACCTCGCATCACTCGTGGTATGCACTCAACCGAAATCCCGTCTACTCAAGCATAGCAATATGAAATTTGTCGTCCCGGGGCCAAGTATCGGGGTTGTTGTGTGCCTACCACATGATACTACAATCTATACTAAAATTTCCAAGTACCTAAGGAGCATGCAATCGGGCATAGGATGGTAGAACTACGATGCATAAAACATAGGTGATAGTATGATCAAAGTGACTTGCCTGGTGATGTTGACGAAGAAGAATTTCTCGAGAAAATAACTTGATAGACTATTCGTCACTCTCCGATGAAATCTATATAACAAACATATCATTCACATAAGCACTCATACTAGCAATAATTCTAGCAATCAAAACAAAAGAGAGAGCGAATAAGAAACCGAAAGGAACTTCAAATAAGACTAGAGAGTCCTCTACTACATCAAACACTAAATAGTTTTGTCTAACAGAAAATAATAACAAGGTACTAAGATATAAGTTTAACTAAGATAAAATAAAATATTTTTCACAAAACTATTTGAAAGTATTCCCAAATGGGATTTGAAACAGTGGTGAAACCAATTGCAAGTTACTAAGGAACTAGAATTGATTTCATGAAAACAAATAAAAATAAAATAAAAACTTGTTGCAAAACTACTGTTTAACTAACATAAACAAAACAATAATGTTTCTGAAATAATAAAGAAAATATTTTAAAAACAAATATAGAAAAGGAATTAGCCGTAATCCTAAAAGAGGTGAAACAGAAATTGTTTCACAAGAAACAGTGAGCTAAAATACTCAAACAAATCTGAAATATTTACCACTGATATATAAGATCACTAGTGATCGGTAGCAAAAGGAATCAAATTAAAAGCTATTTTTAAACTCCTGGAATAGGCAAAATAAGGATTAAACTAAATCTGATCTAATTCAAATTTGAAAATTTCAAACATAGACAAATTATATGTTCTTAAAAACTACAGGAAATTTGTGAGCTACTGGAAAAAAATCAACATCATTGGACTTCCTGATCAAAAGTTATGATCAAAAGAAAATTGAAACTCTCTCTGTTTTGGAATTAAAATAGAAAAAGGAAAAAAAAAACTGATTTGTGGACAGGGGTCCACGGGGCATCTTCTGATTGGCTAAGGGGGTGTTTGCTGCGAGACATTCTAGCAAACGGCCGGAATCTAACTAAAAACTCTGGCTAACAGTTAAGTGAATAAAAACCGGCGCGGTTTTTGTTTAAAAACCGAAAGGGTAAGTTACTCTAATCTACACCGTTGAAAATAGATCTAAGGGTAAAACTAAAACAAGTAAAAGAAAAAAAAAAGGAAAGAGGGGGCCTTACCGTGGCTGGGAGTTGCTCCCGTGGCTGGAGCCTTCTCCGGCGATGTGGCCGGCCGCCGGCGAGGGTGGGGAAGGGCCGGTGGAGGAGGGGGGGGGGGGCGGCGAGACTCCAGGGGGGGAGGGAGGCGAGGTGGAGGGATCTACAGGGGGGGCAAAGCGTGAGAGCTCCTGGCGATCTTCTCTGGTCGGGGCGATGGGGAGGGGTGCAGCGAGGTGGAGGGTGCCGACGGGGTGGGGTGGCGACGGTGGGGAGGTGGTGGGGAGGCGCGGCAGGGGTGGGGAGGGCTCGGCAGGGGCGAGGGGAAGATGCAGGGGCGATGTGGAGGAGTTCCTGGCGAGCTTCTGGTGCCGACTCCGGCGAGGTGCAGGGGGAGGAGGAGGTGGGGAGAGGCGGTGGTTTCAACGGGAATGGAACGAGGAGGCCATGGGGGTTCTTATAGAGGCGACGGGAGGTGCTGGGAGGGAAGGTGCTTCGCGAATCCCGGAGGTGAAGATCTCCGTGTCCATGGCTAGGAAAGTTGTGTGACGTGAAGAAGAAACAGAGGTAGGAGATGATCTCTGTTGGGCCAGTTTAGGAAAGTCTCTTAATGGGCCAGCCCTTATTTCCATTTAATAGAGATTTCTTTCCTATTTTTAAAACTAGGAAACTAAAACGATAAAAGGGAATTCAAATCAGTTCGGAATATAGAGTTTCTATATACTAAAATTATCAGAAAAATAAAATATAAATGATGGGCATTTTTCCATGGCAAAAATAAAAACTTCAGAAAAAATTATTTTCACAAAATTGCCTAAAAGATTTATTTTCTTTTGCAAATAATTTTCAAATGACCCTCTAAGGTTTAGGGTTCAAATAACTTTCAAAATGCCCGTGGGTTTGAGGGTCATGTTCCTCCTCTCTAGAATGTATTTCCCGGCATTTCTTGCACGAAGAAAACGAATGGAAATGCAAAAGAATTCAAGTGCAAATATCTCCGTTCAAATTCTTTATAGTTGAAGAAGTCATGTCATCTTCTCTCTTTGCTTTTAAAAGATTGAATTTGAATTCACCGGAGAAGGGGAAAGTCATTTTATTCCCTCTCATTCAAAAGTTTTGAAAAGTTTCAAATTTCCAGTCAAGTTTCAATCACACAAGCAAACAAACAAACAACTAATAATAATTAACATTCCAAAATTTATAATTTTGGGATGTTACAAACTACCACACTTACAATGAATCTCGTCCTCGAGATTCGAAGAGGCTAGAAAGAAAGGTTAGGGTTTGGGGGTCTTCTAACAATTCCAATCTCTGGCAAGGTGGGATGCTACCACACTTAAAATGAGAGATACTGGTCCCTCAAAATGCTTTAACGATCCTCTGGGGTTTTGGCATCTGACATCGCACAGTCTTCATATTAAATCCTTTGGTGATGCTATCCCGTTGATATAAGCTTCTTCCGTCACTGGGTCTTCTTAACTGACAGTCTCCTGGTCAATTCTAAATAACCTATCGATGGATCTCATGGTGGTCTACCATTTGTGGTTATCCTGCAGAGAGAGGGGTCTTGGTTTCATTCTCATCGTAAAACTTCATACGCGTGACAACAAATGCCATGTACATGGGCTTTTCTTATACCACTCTAAGGCTTAATCGAAAGCTTCAAAGAACGTCGTCTCTCTATATGGGTAAGTCTCTCAGATTTACCATTCCGAATAGCAAGATAAATAATAAGAGTAAGTCGTCATGGTGATCAATCCATTCCGCACCCAAATCATTTATCTGTATAAGGTTTAGCGAATCTCGCATTCTAACACTTGGGCATCCTCACAAGCGTTGCAGAATTTCTCTTGTCAACGAACGAAGTTCGGATAATCCATTGGTTCTGCAAGCTGAATGAAACATCTATCATATCTTCACAACTCTCAGGTTTTCGTATGCTCCTAAGAAAATGTTTGCTGATCCATCATAGCTTCTTTCCATAAATCATATTCATTTCATAATCAATCCTTTATTACATCCTTAATTTATCCTCAAAAACTCCAATTCAAAAGTACTCTATTACAAATGCTGCCATCCACATTGTTCGGTACGGTCAAGCATTTCTGCCAACTTTATTCATCTGCCTCTCTTGGAGGTACTTTAGTTCCACTCGAACTTTCTGAGGTGCTCCTTGAAATCATCCATCTTTTGCTTCATCATGGTGGTCATGAGCTTCATCTCCATCATCTCAGCATGCACTTCACTCAGGTATTCCTGGGTGTGACGAAGTCTTGCTTCAAGTATTTCTTCGATCTGACGTATGGCTTCCATGGAAGCTTCACGAAGAACATCAAAGAAGGTTGCTCGTGGTACACGTGAAATGAAAAAGTATTGCCCCATAGTCTTTGGACAAACTCCTTTCACATGGTGGAGGTGTACTTCCACATACCAAAGTTCTACTCCACTTTTCATGAATGGGTAGCCTTTGTAAACTGCACCTCCTTCAAGATGAATGTGCTTCATCATGTCCTTCAGGATTTTCGGGTAATCATGATCACTGGTCAGGGTCATGATCGTTTCTAGGCCCTTGAGGAATGACTCGTAGAGAGTTGTCATCTGCAGGTGTCAGTAAATAGGTACTCAGAGGAATGTATATGTCTCCTTGGTACATTCCTTCTCAGTGGATCCTGTGGGTTTTACCGATTGCTACCACACTTAAATGAGTTATACTCATGCCTGCATAGACCATATTTTTTCATATCCTCATAATTGTTCAGAGATCTTTGTTCGAAGAGAAACAATGCATACAGTTTCAACATAGACAATCATGAGACAATAAATTCCATTTATTCATGATGTTATTACAATCTCAGGGACTTCTGTTACAAAAAATTTCACTCCATAATCTTATGAAAAACAAGAGTGCTTCGGATTACACTTATTGCCATGGTCAAAACTTAACTACTCCATTCTAGCTTTCTTCCTTTGCGGACAATCGCTAGCAAATTGTCCTGCTTCCTTGCAACGAAAGCAAACGAGTTCTGACAAGTCTCGAGGCTTCTTAGCTTTTGCTTTTGCTCCTTGGATTTCCGGCTTCCTTCCTGAGCACATGTATTTGTGGTGGCCAAATTCCATACACTTGTAACATCTGACATGACTCAGGTCTATATCTACAGATATTTGGCTCTTCCGAGGGTATTTTTTCTTCTTTCCGGACTCCTTCATTTTGGCCAGTTCTTCTATCTCACGTGGATCAAACTCCACTTTTTCCGTCGGGAAGTTTCCCAGATACTCTTGGCTTCTCTTCGTGCAATCCTGTGAATAATGTCCTTCTTCTCCACATGAGTAGCATGCATTGGAGAAAAATCTGGTCAGACCTTGTCCATCAGGGTCTTCAATATTTTTCTTCATCACTGGTCCTTCTAGACCTTTCTTCTTGAGGGTTTCCTTCACTGCATCTTTCTGCTGCTTGACAACTTGTTGCACCTTGGGGTAAATGTGACACTGAGCTGGGTAGTGGGTGGTTCCTTCACACAAGAAACAAGTCACCTGACTACTTGGGCACTCCTCAGCTGGGTGATTTTCTTCACAATGAGTGCATCCATCCTTGTGTTCTTCCTGGGTGTGTCCTATTTCTCCACAGATCTTGCATGCACAAGTCTTCTCCTTCGGATTATCATAGCACTTCCGAATGAGATGGGATCTTAACAGAGTCTTCTTGAATTCGTCCCAGGTTTCTGCTCCACTAAATCCTTGTATGGCATGATCCATTTTCCACCAGATTGCAGCACTTTGTGTAAAGTACTGAAGAGCGTGTTCCACTTCATACTTCCTTGAAATTAAGTTACTCCCGAAGTGGTTCTCCATGTTCTGAATCCATATCTCAGCTTCCAGCTGGGTCATTGGTCCAGAGACTACAAGTCCAGCTTCATACTCCATCTGGTAGGGTTGAGGTTTTGGGGATGAGACGGGTAAGAGCGGGAGGGAGACACACACAATACAAACAATATTTTTGAGAATAGGTTTTATTTGTGGCTGTCGGAAAACACACACCAATGACGGCTCACAAATCATCGCATCTAACGTGAGTATATAAAAGGGGTTTGGACTTCTAATGGTCATATAATTATTCGGACACTTCAGGGTCTTCGAGTTCTTCGGGTCTTGAGAGTCTACTGTTGGTGTAGCTTCAATTGCATGATGAACTCCTCTTTACTTTGAAGTAGAACTCCGTTGATTCTTCATGAGGTCAAAGGGGTAAGGGGATTGTATAACTATTTGAGGTGAGAGAGAACATTTGATGAAATCAGAAGAGATGAGAAGTGAAAGGTGTTTTCGAAAATAAGATTTTCGAGAGATCCTATCCTAAGAAATTCCAGTTTCTAGGGTCACGTCCTACAGTCAACATGTGCTCTGAATACCATTTCTGTAGCGACCCGACTCAAGACGAGTCAAGCCTCTGTGTTTCTGTGCCATCCCTGGATCAGTATGCCGGCACACACAGTACATCAATGTGTATATCAAAGTGCAATCACATGTAAATAGCGTAAAACTGATATATACATTAAATATTTCAGCAGAAGCAGTCAAGGGAGTGGAGTCCCAATAAACACCAACGACAAGTTGAGTGTAGACCGTAACCCTGAATCGTACTCTTACTCGTCGAAGAAAAATATCTGCAACATAAGACGTTGCAGCCGTGTAGGTCAGCATATTGAATATGCCGGCAAGTCACATAAGAGAGGGGGGGGGGGTAAAATATCATCTCTACTATATGCATATATGGCAGGTGGTGTTGTAAGTTTTTAGCGAAAAGCAAGTTTTCTCCTACATCAAGAGAGGGCTAAAAGCAAAATGTTACTACATTGTTGGTTGTTAACGAGATGGTTCCACCAACCAATTCTCGTACCCATGTTGTCAATAATACCCACATCAATATTATTATTTGTGTTGAGAATTTCAGATAACTTCAGTTCCTTTGGCTCAAGTTGTCCATGACCGTGGACACGGCTAATCGATTAGGTTTGAGTACTCTGCAGAGTTTTGCACACGTTCCCCACAAGATTTGATCGCCTCCGTGTTTTTCCTCGCACTTCAGGGTGTTTGAAGACTGGATGATCAAAACATGGTCTTTCAACGGGTCCCTCTGAATCCCTGTCGGTGCCCATCCATTCCTACCATTCGTCTACATCTGCTAGCACCGCCTGTCCAGAGTCGCCGCGTTGTCCAACCAAGCCAGAGCCCATAATGACTTGTGGCTGTGCAGGTAAGCCTTGGGTCTTGAATATATCCGTCCGCCTCTTTGAGCCTGGGTGAAGCTTTCCGCAGGATGTCATGGCCGTCCCCAGCATCCTGGGTCATCCACTGGGTTCTCCAGGGAACCGATCAACCGTCCTTCACCTAGAGTTGCATTGCGTCCGAGGTCTTGAAAATCTTGTCTTAGCCGGTCTTGATTATTTAATCAACCTCGCATCACTCGTGGTATGCACTCAACTGAAATCCCGTCTACTCAAGCATAGCAATATGAAATTTGTCGTCCCGGGGCCAAGTATGGGGGTTGTTGTGTGCCTACCACATGATACTACAATCTATACTAAAATTTCCAAGTACCTAAGGAGCATGCAATCGGGCATAGGATGGTAGAACTACGATGCATAAAACATAGGTGATAGTATGATCAAAGTGACTTGCCTGGTGATGTTGACGAAGAAGAATTTCTCGAGGAAATAACTTGATAGACTACTCGTCACTCTCCGTTGAAATCTATATAACAAACATATCATTCACATAAGCACTCATACTAGCAATCGTTCTAACAATCAAAACAAAAGAGAGAGCGAATAAGAAACCGAAAGGAACTTCAAATAAGACTAGAGAGTCCTCTACTACATCAAACACTAAATAGTTTTGTCTAAAAGAAAATAATAACAAGGTACTAAGATATAAGTTTAACTAAGATAAAATAAAATATTTTTCACAAAACTATTTGAAAGTATTCCCAAAGGGATTTGAAACAGTGGTGAAACCAATTGCAAGTTACTAAGGAACTATAATTGATTTCATGAAAACAAATAAAAATAAAATAAAAACTTGTTGCAAAACTACTGTTTAACTAACATAAACAAAACAATAATGTTTCTGAAATAATAAAGAAAATATTTTAAAAACAAATGTAGAAAAGGAATTAGCCGTAATCCTAAAAGAGGTGAAACAGAAATTGTTTCACAAGAAACAGTGAGCTAAAATACTCAAACAAATCTGAAATATTTACCACTGATATATAAGATCACTAGTGACCAGTAGCAAAAGGAATCAAGTTAAAAGCATTTTTAAACTCCTGGAATAGGCAAAACAAGGTTTAAACTAAATCTGATCTAATTCAAATTTGAAAATTTCAAACATAGACAAATTATATGTTTTTACAAACTACAGGAAATTTGTGAGCTACTGGAAAAACAATCAACATCATTGGACTTCAGGATCAAAAGTTATGATCAAAAGAAAATTGAAACTCTCTCTGTTTTGGAATTAAAACAGAAAAAGGAAAAAAAACTGATTTGTGGACAGGGGTCCACGGGGCATCTTCTGATTGGCTAAGGGGGTGTTTGCTGTGAGACATTCTAGCAAACGGCCGGAATCTAACTAAAAACTCCTGCTAACTGTTAAGTGAATAAAAAGCGGCGCGGTTTTTGTTTAAAAACCGAAAGGGTAAGTTACTCTAATCTACACCGTTAAAATAGATCTAAGGGTAAAACTAAATAAGTAAAAGAAAAAAAAGAAAGGAAAGAGGGGGCCTTACTGTGGCTGGGAGTTGCTCCCGTGGCTGGAGCCTTCTCCGGCGATGTGGCCGGCCGCCGGCGAGGGTGGGGAAGGGCCGGTGGAGGAGGGGGCCGGCGAGACTCCAGGGGGGGAGGGAGGCGAGGTGGAGGGACCTGTAGGGGGGGCGAAGGGTGAGAGATCCTGGCGATCTTCTCTGGTCGGGGCGATGGGGAGGGGTGCAGCGAGGTGGAGGGTGTCGATGGGGTGGGGTGGCGACGGTGGGGAGGTGGTGGGGAGGTGCGGCAGGGGTGGGGAGGGCTCGGCAGGGGCGAGGGGAAGATGCAGGGGCGATGTGGAGGAGTTCCTAGCGAGCTTCTGGTTCCGACTCCGGCGAGGTGCAGGGGGAGGAGGAGGTGGGGAGAGGCGGTGGTTTCAACGGGAATGGAACGAGGAGGCCATGGGGGTTCTTATAGAGGCGACGGGAGGTGCTGGGTGGGAAGGTGCTTCGCGAATCCCGGAGGTGAAGATCTCCCTGTCCATGGCTAGGAAAGTTGTGTGACGTGAAGAAGAAACAGAGGTAGGAGATGATCTATGTTGGGCCAGTTTAGGAAAGTGTCTTACTGGGCCAGCCCTTATTTCCATTTAATAGAGATTTCTTTCCTATTTTTAAAACTAGGAAACTAAAACGATAAAAGGGAATTCAAATCAATTCGGAATATAGAGTTTCTATATACTAAAATTATCAGAAAAATAAAATATAAATGATGGGCATTTTTCCACGGCAAAAATAAAAACTTCAGAAAAAATTATTTTCACAAAATTGCCTAAAAGATTTATTTTCTTTTGCAAATAATTTTCAAATGACCCTCTAAGTTTTAGGGTTCAAATAACTTTCAAAATGCCCGTGGGTTTGAGGGTCTTGTTTCCCCTCTCTAGAATGTATTTCCCAGGATTTCTTGCACGAAGAAAACGAATGGAAATGCAAAAGAATTCAAGTGCAAATATCTCCGTTCAAATTCTTTATAGTTGAAGAAGTCATGTCATCTTCTGTCTTTGCTTTTAAAAGATTGAATTTGAATTCACCGGAGAAGGGGAAAGTCATTTTATTCCCTCTCATTCAAAAGTTTTGAAAAGTTTCAAATTTCCACTCAAGTTTCAATCACACAAGCAAACAAACAAACAACTAATAATAATTAACATTCCAAAATTTATAATTTTGGGATGTTACAGACGATTGCTTCCACCTCATATTAGCCAAACCTCCCGCACCAAGTAGAGATACTACTTGTGCATCCATAAACCTTCAACCCAGTTTTGCCATGAGAGTCCACCATACCTACCTATGGATTGAATAAGATCCCTCAAGTAAGTTGTCATCGGTGCAAGCAATAAAAATTGCTCCCTAATATGTATGATCTATTAGTGTGTGGAAAATAAGCTTTGTACGAACCTGTGATGAGGAAGACATAAAAGCGACAGACTGCATAAGAAAGTTCTTTATCACAGGAGGAAATATAAAGTGATGTTCCTCCGCACTAAGAGGACACGCATCCAAACCTCAAAAGAGCATGACAACCTCTGCTTCCTTCTACGATGGGCCTATATGGTACTTTTACTTTTTGCCCTTGAAAGAGTCACGTTGATCTTCACCAATTCCTTATTTCGCCTTTATCTTGGCTAACATCATATGCTAGGGAAAGATCTATATTCATATGTCAACTTGGAGGTAATTATTCATGAATTATTATTGTTGACATTACCCTTGAGGTAAATGGTTGGGAGGCAAAACTATAAGCCCCTATCTTTCTCTGTGTCCAGCTGAAACTTTGATCTCATGAGTACCACGTGAGTTGTAGCAATTGTAGAGAACGAAAGGATGATTGAGTATGTGGATTTGCTTTACAAGCTCTTATTTGACTCTTTCCGATGTTGTGATAAATTGCAATTGTTTCAATGACTAAAGGCTATCGGTTGTTAATTCTCGGTAAGTTTCTTCACCCATGCTTTACTTTGTGCAGGAATTGTGACTTTAGCATAAGAGTTCATATGATGGTATTGCTGTTCTGATAATGATCATGATGCCTGCACGTTCGTATCTTGTTTTGTAGACACTTCTCTCCCTAAACATGTGGACATATTTATTGAGCTCGGCTTTCGCTTGAGGACAAGCGAGGTCTAAGCTTGGGGGAGTTGATACGTCCATTTTGCATCATGCTTTCATGTTGATATTTATCGCTTTTTGGGCTGTTATTTCACTTCACGGTACAATACTTATGCGTTTTATCTCTTATTTTGCAAGGTTTACATGAAGAGGGAAAATGCCGACAGCTGGAATTCTGGCTTGAAAAAGGAGCAAGTTTGAGATGCCTATTCTACAGAACTCCAAAAGCCATGACAATCAACATGGATTTTTTTTAGAATTTATAAAAAATATTGGGCCAAAGAAGTGATAGAGGGGCGCCTAGGGGGCTTGTGGGCTCACAGCTGGCCCTCTAGCTCCCCCCTTTTGCTACAAGAAGGGTTTCGGTCTGGAAAAAAAAATCAAGAGGAGGCTTTTCAGAGGATTCGCCGCCGCCACAAGGCGGAACTTGAGATGAACCAATCTAGAGCCCCGGCAGGACGATCCTGCCAGGGAAACTTCCCTCCGGAGGGGGAAATCGTCGCCATCATCATCACCAACACTCCTCTCATCGGAGGGGACTCATCACCATCAACATCTTCATCAGCACCATCTCATCTCCAAACCCTAGTTCATCACTTGTAACCAATCTCCGTCTTGCGACTCCGATTGGTACTTGTAAGGTTGCTAGTAGTGTTAATTACTCTTTGTAGTTGATGCTAGTTGGATTAATTGGTGGAAGAGTTTATGTTCAGATCTTCGATGCTACTCATTACCTCTGTGGTCATGTATATGATTATGCTTTGTGAGTAGTTACTTTTGTTCCTGAGGACATGGGATAAGTTATGCTAATAGTAGTCATGTGAATTTGGTATTCGTTCGGTAACTTGATGTGTTGTATGTTGTTTTTCCTCTAGTAGTGTTATGTGAACGTCGACTACATAACACTTCATCAGTATTTGGGCCTAGAGGAAGGCATTGGGAAATAGTAAGTAGATGATGGGTTGCTAGAGTGACAGAAGCTTAAACCCTAGTTTATGTGTTGCTTCGTAAGGGGCTCATTTGGATCCACTAGTTTAATGCCATGGTTAGACTTTGTCTTAATTCTTCTTTCGTAGTTGCGGATGCTTGCGAGAGGGGTTAATCATAAGTGGGATGCTTGTCCAAGTAAGGGCAGTACCCAAGCGCCGGTCCAACCACATATCAAACTATCATAGTAACGAACGCGAATCATATGAACATGATGAAAACTAGCATGACAGAAATTCCCGTGTGTCCTCGGGAGCGTTTTTTCTCCTATAAGACTTTGTCCAGGCTTGTCCCTTGCTACAAAAGGGATTGGGCCACTTTGTTGCACCATTGCTTCTTTTTTACTTGTTACTTGCTACGAATCCTCTCACCACACAACTACTTGTTACCGATAATTTCAGTGCTTGCAGATATTACCTTGCTGAAAACCACTTGTCAGATCCTTCTGGTCCTCGTTGGGTTCGACACTCTTATTTATCGAAAGGACTACGATAGATCCCCTATACTTGTGGGTCATCACATCTCAACGGAAATACGCGGTGCCGTAGTTAAAGTGAATGCGGTTGTCTCTAATGCATAACCCATAAACGATGGTGGTAATTCGATAAGAGACATCATAGTATGCACCAGATCAAATAGGGCGCGGCTATGACGTTCGGACACACCATCACACTATGGTGTTCCAGCTGGCATGAATTTCGAAACAATTTCCACATTGTCTCAACTGTGTACCAAAACTCGCAACTTAGATATTCATCTCTATGATCATATCATAGACAGTTTATCCTCTTATTACGACGATCTTCACTCTGAAATAGCTTTGAACTTTTTCAACATTTCAGACTAGTGATTCATCAAGTAAATACTCATGTATCTACTCAAGTCATCGGTGAAGTAAGAATCACGATATCCACTGTGTGCCTCAGCACTTATTGGACTGCACACATCAAAAATGTATTACTTGCAACAAGTTACTCTCTTGTTCCATGTGGTATGATTTTGCATGTCTCAAGTCATTCAAAATCAAGTGAGTCCAAACGATCCATCTGCATGGAGTTTCTTCATGCATTTTACACCAACATGACTCAAGCGATAGTGCTACAAGTAAGTGGTACTATCATTATTACTTTGTATCTTTTGGCACCAATATTATGAACATGTGTAACACTATGATCGAGATTCAATAAACCATTGAAGGTAATTATTCAAGCAAATAGAATAACCATTATTCTCTTTAAATGAATAATCGTATTGCAATAAACACGATCCAATCATGTTCATGCTCAACGCAAACACCAAGTAACAATTATTTAGGTTTAACACCATTCCCGATGGTAGAGGGAGCGTGCGATGTTTGATCACATCAACCTTGGAAACACTTCGAACACTTATCGTCACCTCGCCTTTAGCTAGGCTCCTTTTATTCCGTAGCTTTTATTTCGAGTTACTAATCACTTAGCAATTGAACTGGTATCTAATACCCTCATGCTACTAGGAGTACTAGTAAAGTACACATCAATATGATGTATATCAAATATCTAGGGTAGCCTTCTCATCTACCAAGTATCTAGGGTAGCCCCGTCTTAGTGACCATTCCCCTCATAACAGAAGCACTTAGTCTCGGGTTTCGGTTAAATCTTGGGTTTCTTCATTAGAGCAGCAACTGGTTTGTCGTTTCATGAAGTATCCCTTCTAGCCCTTGCCCTTCTTGAAACTAGTGATTTTACTAATCATCAACAATTGATGCTCCTTCTTGATTTCTACTTTCGCAGTCAAACATTGCGAATTACTCAAGGATCATCATATCTATCCTTGATATGTTATAGTTCATCACGAAGCTCTAGCAGCTTAGTGGTAGTGACTTTGGAGAACCATCACTATCTCATCTGGAAGATTAACTCCCACTTGATTCAAGCGATTGTTGTATTCACACAATCTGAGAACATGCTAGACGATTGAGATTTTTCTCTTTTACTTTGTAGACAAAGAATGTTGTCAGAGGTCTCATACCTCTCGACAAGGGCACGAGCATGAAATCTCAATTTCATCTCTTAGAACATCTCTTATGTCTTGTGATGTTTCAAAACGTCTTCGGCGCTTTGCTTCTAAGCCATTAAGTATTACACACTGAACTATCACATAGTCATAAAAAACGTGTATGTCAGATGTTCGCAACATCCACAAACGACGCTCGAGGTGCAGCACACCGAGTGGTGCATTAAGGACATAAGACTTCTGCGCAACAATGAGGACAATCCTCAGTTTTACGGACTCAGACGCAAAGTTGCTACTATCATCTTTCAACTAAATTTTCTCTAGGAACATATAAAAAACAGTAGAGCTATAGCGCAAGCTACATCATAATTCGCAAAGACCTTTTGACTATGTTCATGATAATTAGAGTTTAACCAATCAAATTACTCATAAACTCCCACTCAAAAAGTACAACTCTCTAGTCATTTGAGTGGTACATGATCTAAATTCACTAACTCAAGTCTGATCATCACGTGAGTTGAGAATAGCTTCAGTGATAAGCATCTCTATGCTAATCATATCAACTATACGATTCATGTTTGAACTTTCGGTCTCATGTGTTCCGAGGCGATGTCTGCACATGCTAGGCTTGTCAAGTTTAACCCGAGTGTTCTGCGTGTGCAACTGTTTTGCACCCGTTGTATGTGAACATTGAGTCTATCACACCCGATCATTACGTGGTGTCTCGAAATGGCGAACTGTCGCAACGGTGCACAGTCGGGGAGAACACAATTTCATCTTGAAATTTTAGTGAGAGATCACCTAATAATGCTACCATCATTCTAAGCAAAATAAGAGGTATAAAAGGATTAATATCACATGCAATTCATAAGTGACATGATATGGCCATCGTATTGTGATTCTTCATCTCCATCACCAAAGCACCGACATGATCTTCTTGTCGCCGGCTCCACACCATGATCTCCATCATCGTGCCGCCATCGAGGTTGTCGTGCTATCTATGCTATTACTACTAAAGATACGACCTAGCAATATAGTAAACACATCTGCAAACACAAACGTTAGTTTAAAGACAACCCTATGGTCCCTACCGGTTCCCGCAGCATCGACATGCAAGTCGATATTAACTATTACAACATGATCATCTCATACATCCAATATATCACATCACGTCATTGGCCATATCATATCGCAAGCATACCCTGCAAAAACTAGTTAGACGTCCTATAATTTGTTGTTGCATGTTTTACATGGCTGCTATGGGTATCTAGTATGATCGCATGTTACGAAGATGTGCAAATTGTATTTAACCTCTCCAAGGACCGCCTCGGTCAAAACCAATTCAACTAAAGTTGAAGAAATATGCACCCGCCAGTCATCTTTATGCAACGAGGTTGCATGTCAATCGATGAAACCAGTCTCTCATAAGCGTACGAGTTATGTCGGTCTGTGCCGCTTCAATCCAACAATACCGCTAAATCGAGAAAAGACTAAGGAGGGAAGCAAATCGAGCATCACTGTCCACAAAACCTTTTGTGTTCTACTTGAGATAACATCTACGCATGGACCTAGCTCATGATGCCCCTGTTGGGGAACGTTGCATGGGAAACAAAAATTTTCCTACACACACGAAGACCTATCATGGTGATGTCAATCTATGAGTGGAGATTAGATCTACGTACCCTTGTAGATCGCTCAGCAGGAAGCGTTAAGAAACGCGGTTGATGTAGTGGAACGTCTTCATGTCCCTCGAAACGTCCCATGAAGCGTCCCGGGATCCGTTCTGATCTAGCACCGAACGGACGGCACCTCCGCGTTCAGCACACGTACAGCTCGACGATGATCTCAGCCTTCTTGATCCAGAAAGCAAGACGTAGAAGTAGATAAGTTCTCCAGCAGCGTGATGGTGCTCCGGTGGTGGCGATGATCTACTCATGCAGGGCTCCACCCGAGCTCCGCAGAAATCCGATCTAGAGGTAAAACTATGTGGAATAGGCTAGAGTTGCACGTGGCAAAGTTATTTCTCAAAAAGCCCTAAACCACCAATATATATAGGAGGAAGGGAGGGTCTAGCCTTGGGGCTCAAGGCCCTCAAGGGTGCGCCGGCCAAGGGGGGAGGAGTTGGACTCCAACCCCAATTCGGTTTGGTGGGGAAGGAGTCCACTCCTTCCTTCCCACCTCCCTCTCCTTTTTGTCCTTCCCTTTGGTATTTTTGCTTGTGGCGCCATAGCCTTCATGGGCTGACTCCACCAGCCCACTAAGGACTTGGTGGGCACCCTAAGGCCTTGGGCTCACTCCCGAGTGGGTGGGCCCCTCTCGGTGAACACCCGGAACCCATTCGTCACTCACAGTACACCGCCGAAATTGCCCGAAACTTTCTGGTGATCAAATGAAACCATCCTATATATCAATCTTTATTTCTGTACCATTCTGGAAACCCTTGTGACGTCCGTGATCTCATCCGGGACTCCGAACAACATACGGTAACCACACATATAACTCAACTATACTAAAACATCATCGAACCTTAAGTGTGCAGACCCTGCGGATTCGAGAACTATGTAAACATGACCCGAGACACTCCTCGGTCAATAACCAATAGCGGGACCTGGATGCCCATATTGGATCCTACATATTCTCTGAAGACCTCATCATTGAACCTCAGTGTCAAGGATTCATATAATCCCGTATGTCATTCCCTTTGTCCTTCGGTATGTTACTTGCCCGAGATTCGATCGTCGGTATCCGCATACCTATTTCAATCCCGTTACCAGCAAGTCTCTTTACTCATTCCGTAATAAAAGATCCCGTAATTTACACTTAGTCACATTTCTTGCAAGTCTTGTGTGTGATGTTGTATTACCGAGTGGCCCCCGAGATACCTCTCCGTCACACGGAGTGACAAATCACAGTCTTGATCCATACTAACTCAACGGACACCTTCGGAGATACCTGTAGAGCACCTTTATAGTCACCCAGTTATGTTGCGACGTTTCATGCACACAAGGTATTCCTCCGGTGCCAGTGAGTTATATGATCTCATGGTCATAGGAATAAATACTTGACACGCAGAAAACAATAGCAATAAAACGACATGATCAATATGCTACATTCATAGTTTGGGTCTTGTCCATCACATGATTCTCCTAATGATGTGATCCCGTTATCAAGTGACAACACTTGTCCATGGTTAGGAAACCTTGACCATCTTTGATCAACGAGCTAGTCTTCTAGAGGCTTACTAGGGACAGCGTTTTGTCTATGTATCCACACATGCATTTGAGTTTCCAATCAATATAATTATAGCATGGATAATAAAAGATTATCATAAACAAAGAAATATAATAATAACTAATTTATTATTTCCTCTAGGGCATATTTCCAACAGAAACTGCCCTAAGTCACCATATCGGTACCACCAAGATTCCTATATCTGCCTCACCGATAATTCGAAAGTTGCCACATTTTGTGCAAATTGGTGCCACTGAGATTCACTTCGTTTCACCGAATTGGGCAATAATGTTGTAACGGTTGGATTTTGGGAGATGCCTATATATACCCATCCACCTCCTCTCATTCGTAGAGGAAGCACTCAGAACACTCACACACTTGCCATATCCATATTTCTCAAAGAGGCACCACTCAAGATATTCCAATCCAGCCATTTGAAACTTGAGCTCTACCCTCCCCAAGTTGCTTTCCAACCAACCAATCTCTTCTACCCATGCCAAATCTATGACAGGGTGATTAAGTGTTGAGGAGACTATTTTTTGAAGCACAAGAGCAAGGAGTTCATCGTTCTACTGCATCTATTACCTTTTGGAGGGTGGTGCCTCCTAGATTGGTTTGGTGTCTCTTGGGAGCCTCCTACTTTGTATTGTGGAGTTGAACCAAGCAGTTTGTACAGGGAAGGAGATCGCCTACCAGTAGTAGAAAACATGGCTTTAGTCCCAGTTCGTATGGGCCTTTAGTCCCGGTTGTGCAACCGGGACTAAGCAATCGGGCCTAAAGGCCCCCATTTTAGTCCCGGTCGTGTTAGAAACCGGGACTAAAGGGTCTCCACGTGGCTGCTACGTAGCGCTTAGGCTGGAGGACCTTTAGTCCCCGTCCGATAACACCAACCAGAACTAAAAGGATGCCACGCGTGAGCCGCTGCATAGCGTCGGGGTTTAGGTTTTATTTTTGAAAGGAGGGGTTTTGGAGGGTTTAGGGGTTTCCTTTCGTGTTTCATTTTTTTTGTTTACCATTCAATTCTTTTCCATGTACGGTTTTCATTTTATTTTTTCCATTAAACTCGACGGTAGCTACTAATATCAATGAAGGAACCATTACACAACATCGTCATGAATATAGAGAAGTGACCTCTCCGTGCTTGGTCGAATGACAAGTTTGCGTATCTGTATTCGACGCTACTACATATAGTACACATTCATGCATATATACAATATAACATCACTTATGATCCCTAATATACAATTAATTACCAAAATCACATTCCAATTCTAGATAGTATTCTCAGGTTTAAGCTATGACCTCTTCAATGAAGAATCCACCCAATTCCTCTTGAATTGCTCGTATGCAATCTTTTGGTAGTAGTTCGTCCCGCTTCCATTGGATCTACTTTAAATAAGGGTATATATATATATATATATATGACAAATTTAATCTACGACCCGTGGTAGTTACCACCACTTGCGTTTTGTATGTTGTATGTAGTACCTATTAAATCGAGTAGTATGTATGCATAATTGATACGTCTCCAATGTATCTATAATTTTTGATGGTTCCATGCTATTATCTTGTCAACTTTGGATGTTTTGTATGCATGAATATGCTATTTTATATCTTTTCTGGGACTAACCTATTAACTCACTGCCAAGTGCCAGTTCTTGTTTTTCCTTGTTTTTGACCTTTTTCGGAGGAGAATATTAAACGGAGTCCAAACGGAATAAAACCTGCGCAATGATTTTTTCCATAACAGAAGACACGCAGGAAACTTAAGAACGAAGCCAGGGGACCACGAAGGAGGTCACAAGCCACCCAGGCCCGACCTAGGGGGCGGGCCTAGCAGGCTTGTGGTCACCCTCTGGCTCCCCTGCCCTACTTCTTCCGCCTATAAATTCCCAAAAAATCTGAAACCATGGGAGAGAGCCACGAAAATACTTTTCTGCTGCCACAAGCTTCTCTCTCCGCAAGATCCCATGTGGGGCACGTTTTGGTGCCCTGCCGGAGGGATGATTCGGACATGGAGGGCTTCTTCATCAACACCATTGCCTCTTCGATGATGCGTGAGTAGTTCACCACAGACCTTCGGGTTCATAGCTAGTAGCTAGATGGCTTCTTCTCTCTCTTGGATCTTCAATACAAAGTTCTCCATGATCTTCGTGGAGATCTATCCGATGTAATCTTCTTTTGCGGTGTGTTTGTCGAGATCCGATGAATTGTGGATTTATGATCAGATCATCTATGAATGTTATTTGAGTTTCCTCTAATCTCTTATATGCATGATTTCGTATCCTTGTAATTCTCTTCGTGTTGTGGGTTTCGTTTGGCCAGCTTGATCTATAATGCTTCCAATGGGAGAAGTGCTTGGTTTTGGGTTCATACCGTGCGGTGTCCTCACCCAGTGATAGAAGGGGTAGCGAGGCACTCATCGTGTTGTTGCCATCAAGGGTAAAAACATGGGGTTTATATCTATTGCATGAATTTATCCCTGTACATCATGTCATCTTGCTTAAGGCGTTACTCTGTTTGTTATGAACTCAATACACTAGATGCATGCTGGATAGCGGTCGATGTGTGGAGTAATAGTAGTAGATGCAGAAAGTATCGTTTACTTGTCTCGGACGTGACGCCTGTATGTATGATCATTCCCTTAGACATCATCATGACATTGCGCGGTTCTATCAATTGCTCGATTGTAATTCGTTCACCCACCGTAATACTTGCTTTTATGAGAGAAGCCTCTAGTGAACACTATGGCCCCCGGGTCTACTTCACATCATATTTTCAGCTCTACACTTTTTCTCTGTTCCTCTTTCCACCTTGAATTCTCACCTTGCAATCCAATCTTGAAGGGATTAACAACCCCTTTGTAGCGTTCGGTGCAACTTTGCTGTTTTTGTACAGGTACTTTGGAGACTTCCCTTGATACTCCTACTGGATTGATACCTAGGTTCTCAAACTGAGGGAAATACTTACTGCTACTATGCTTCATCACCCTTTCCACTTCAAGGGAAAAGCCAACGCAAGCTCAAGAGGTAGCAAGAAGAATTTCTGGCGCCGTTGCCGGGGAGCATCAAGTCAAGAATAGTCTCCCTTCATCGTGTCAATTTCTCGCACCGGGGATTATTCTAAGTGAAGCTTATCCAAGTAACTGTTGCAAACTCATCTCTTGCATTTACTTTTTTGCCTCTCGTTTTCCTCTCCCCCACTTCTGAAAAACAAAAATTTACAAAAATATTTACCTTTTCCGTTCGCCCTTTTCTTTCGCTTGCTTTATGTTCGTTTGTGTGCTTGTCTGCTTGCTGAAGTCACCATGCCTGAAAACACCAAACTTTGTGACTTCTCGAATACTAATAATAATGATTTTATTAGTACTCCGATTGCTCCCGCCACTAGTGCGGAATCATATGAAATCAATGCTGCTTTGCTGAATCTTGTTATGAAAGAGCAATTTTCCGGCCTTCCTAGTGAAGATGCCGCATCCCATCTTAATACCTTCATTGAGTTATGCGATATGCAAAAGAAGAAAGATGTGGATAATGATGTGATTAAATTGAAGCTATTTCCATTCTCATTACGAGATCGAGCAAAAACTTGGTTCTCATCTTTACCAAAAAATAGGATTGATTCTTGGAACAAGTGTAAAGATGCTTATATATCCAAGTATTTTCCACCGGCTAAGATTATCTCTCTCCGTAACGATATCATGAATTTTAAGCAACTAGATCATGAACTTGTTGCACAATCTTGGGAGAGAGTGAAATTGATGATTAGAAATTGTCCCGCTCATGGCTTGACTCTTTGGATGATTATACAAATCTTCTATGCTGGTTTGAATTTTGCTTCTAGAAATATCTTGGATTCCGCTTCCGGTGGAACTTTCATGGAAATCACATTAGGAGAAGCCACAAAACTCCTAGACAATATCATGACAAACTATTCTCAAAGGCACATTGAAAGGTCACCTACTAGTAAAAAAGTGCATGCTATAGAAGAAATTAACTCTTTGAGTGCTAAGATGGATGAGTTAATGAAATTGTTTGCTAGTAAAGGTGCTCCTTTAGATCCAAATGATATGCCCTTGTCTTCCTTGATCGAGAGTAGTAATGAAAGCTTGAATGTTAATTTTGTTGGTAGGAATAATTTTGGCCACAACAATGCTTTTAGAGGTAACTATATTCCTAGGCCTTTTCCTTGTAATCCCTCTAATAACTTTGGCAATTCCTACAACAATGCTCATGGAAATTACAATAAATTACCTTCTGATTTAGAGATTAATATTAAAGATTTTATCAACTCGCAAAACATTTTCAATGCGTCCATAGAAGAAAAACTGCTCAAAATTGATGACATGGCTAGGACCGTTGATAGAATGTCTCTTGATGTTGATGTTTTGAAATTGAGATGTGCTCCTCCCAAGATTAATATGGATGACACTTTGAAAGCTATGTGTGTTTCCATGAATGAGAGTAAAGAAAGAACCACCCAAATTCGTGCTAGACATGAATGGCTTAAAAAGGCGTGTTCTCGTGATGAGTATCACGAAGATCTTAAAGTGCTTGGTTTGACTCCTATTGAATCCTTGTTTTCTAATGTCAAACCTAATGATGATGGGGCTCGATATGTATCCACTTTGGTTGAGAAACACCCCAATGATTAAGAGTCTATCTATCTTGATGCTAAAAGCATTGAAAGTGGAGTAGAGGATGTCAAAACTTTGAGTAGTAATGAAATTACTACTTTGGATTTCAAGGAATTGAATTATGATAGTTGCTCTTTGATTGAATGTATTTCCTTCATGCAATCCATGCTAAACTCTACACACGCTTATAGCCAAAACAAGGCCTTTACCGATCATATCGTCGATGCTATGATTAACTTGAGTTGGAAGTTTCTATTCCTAGAAAACTTCATGATGAGTGGGAACCTACTATCAAAATAAAGATTAAAAACTATGAATACAATGCTTTGTGTGATTTGGGTGCTAGTGTTTTCGCTATTCCAAAGTCTTTATGTGATGTTCTAGGCTTCAATGAGATTGATGAGTGCTCTCTTAATTTGCATCTTGCAGATTCTACTATTATGAAACCTATGGGAAGGATAAATGATGTTCTTATTATTGCAAATAGGAACTATGTACCCGTAGATTTCATTGTGCTTGATATTGATTGCAATCCGACATGTCCCATCATTCTTGGTAGACCTTTCCTTAGGACTATTGGTGCTATCATCGATATTAAGGAAGGGAATATTACATTTGAATTTCCATTAAACAAGGGCATGGAACATTTTCCAAGAAAGAAAATAAGATTGACTTCTGAATCCATGATGAGCGCTACTTATGGTTTGAGCACCAAAGACGATGATACTTGATTATATCGCCTTATGCCTAGCTACGGGTGTTGAACAATAGCGCTTGTTGGGAGGAAACCCAATGAATTTATCTTTGCTTTTTGATTTCTATTTTGTTGTGTCCACACCATCATAATTCTGTTATGATTGTGTTCTTTGTGTTTATTTATGTGTTTGTGCTAAGCAAAACCTTTATGATCAGTTTTGGTGATGGTTGTTTGATCTTGCTGAAAAAACAGAAATTTTGTGCTCACGAAATTATTTTTAGTTCCTATCCATAAAGAGATTTTGAGTTGATTCTTTTTTCTGCTGGTTGATATGCCAATTGCCCTAATTTTCGTAAATTTTCAGAATTTTTGAGATACCATAAGTATAGGAACTATACAGATTGCTACAGACTGGTCTGTTTTTGACTGCTTCTGTTTTTGTTGTGTTGATTGCTTATTTTGATGAAACTATGGATAGTATCGGGGGTACCAGCCATGGGAAAATGAGAATACAGTAATATAACACCAATATAAATAGAAATCAAGTTTTCTACAGTACCTAAAGAGTTGGTGGTTTGTTTTCTTGTGCTAATGATATCACAAGTTTCTGTTTAAGTTTTGTGTTGTGAAGTTTTCAAGTTTTGGGTGATGTTCTCATGGACAATGGGATAAAGAGTGGAAAGATCTCAAGCTTGGGGATGCCCAAGGCATCCCAAGCCAAATTCAAGGACACCAAAAAGCCTAAGCTTGGGGATGCCCCGGGAAGGCATCCCCTCTTTCGTCTTCAATCCATCGGTAACGTTACTTGGAGGTATATTTTTATTCAACACATGATATGTGTTTTTCTTGGAGCGTCGTGTATTATATGAGTCTTTTATTTTTGTTGTGTCACAATCATCCTTGCTGCACACCTTCTTGATAGAGATACATGCACTCATCGTGATTTTGCTAGAATACTCATTGAGCTTCGCTTATATCTTTTGAATTAGGAAATTTAGCTCGCATGTGCTTCACTTATATCTTTTTGAGCAAGATAACTTTGCTCTAGTGCTTCACTTAAATCTTTGTAGAGCACGTCGGTTTCATATTTTGGAGTAATAAGAACTCTCGATCTTCACTTATACCTTTTTGAGAGTGCTCTCTCTGAGCAACTTGGAAATTGGCTTGTGCTATGAAAGTAGTCCTAAAAATGATAGGCATCCAAAGAGGATATAATAAAAACTTCCATATTCATGTGCATTGATTATAAAGAGAAGTTTGATTCCTCTCAATTAGTTTTGAGACATCGATTTGGTAATATTAGAGTTATGTTAGCAGGGTGTTGTGAATCTAGAAATACTTGTGTTGAAGTTAGTGATTCCCGTAGCATGCACGTATGGTGAACCGCTATGTTAGGAAGTCAGAGCATAATTGATTTATTGATTGCCATCCTTTGTGTTGCGCTCAGGATCGCACGATGGTTAAACACCAACCAACCCTTCCCCTAGGAGTATGCGTTTAGCACTTTGTTTCGACTACTAATAAAACTTTCGCAAAAAGTATATGAGTTCTTCATGACTAATGTGAGTCCATGGTATAGATGCACTTTCACCTTCAACCATTGCTAGCCTCTCTAGTGCCGCGCAACTTTTGCCGGTGCACAAACCAACCATATACCTTCCTCAAAATAGCCACCATACCTACCTATTATGGCATTTTCATAGCCATTTCGAGATATATTGCTATGCAACTCCCACCGTTCCGTCTCATGACTTGTGTCGTCACTTTCATATTGCCATTGCATGATCGTAAGATAGCTAGCGAGATGTTTCAACGTCATAAGCTAAGCTAGATCGTTGCACATCCTGGTACACTGCCAGAGGCATTACCTATAGAGTCCTCATTGCTCTAAGTGTTGAGTAAATAAAAGTGTGATGATCATCATTATTAGAGCATTGTCCCATGTGAGGAAATAAAAAGAAGAGGCCAAAGTTGCCCACCAAAAAAAAAGAGGTCGAAGAGCCCAAACAAAAAAAAGAGAGAAAAAGAGAGAAGGGACAATGCTACTATCTTTTTCCACACTTGTGCTCCATAATAGCACCATGTTCTTCATGATAGAACGTCTCTTGTTTTGACACTTCCATATACTAGTGGTAATCTTCATTATATAACTTGGCTTGTATATTCCAATGATGGGCTTCCTCAAAATTGCCCTAGGTCTTCGTGAGCAAGCAAGTTGGGTGCACACCCACTAGTTCTCCTTTTGAGCTTTCACACGCTTATAGCTCTAGGTGCATCCATTGCATGGTAATCCCTACTCATTCACATTGATATCTATTGATGGGCATCTCCATAGCTCATTAATATGCTAAGTCAATGTGACCATCTCCTCCTTTTTGCCTCACAACCTCCACCACACTCTATTCCACCTATACCGCTATATCCATGGCTCACGCTCATGTATTGCGTGAGAGTTGAAAAAGTTTGACAAAGTAAGAGTGAGAAAACAATTACTTGGCCAATACCGGGGTTGTGCATGATTTAAATTCGTTGTGTGAGGATGATGGAGCATAGCCAGACTATATGATTTTGTAGGTATAACTTTCTTTGTCCTTGATATTTCAAAAGTTCATGATCACTTTGCTAGCTTGCTTGAAGTATTATTGTTTTCATGTCAATAGAAAATTATTGTTTTGAATCTTACGGATCTGAACATTCATGCCACAAGAAATAAGTTACAAATGACAAATATGTTAGGTAGCATTCCACATCAAAAATTCAGTCTTTATCATTTCCCTACTCGAGGACGACGAGGAGTTAAGCTTGGGGATGCTTGATACGTCTCCAACATATCTATAATTTTTGATGATTCCATGCTATTATCTTGTCAACTTTGGATGTTTTGTATGCATGAATATGCTATTTTATATCTTTTTGGGACTAACCTATTAACTCAGTGCCAAGTGTCAATTCCTGTTTTTTTCGTGTTTTTGACTTTTTTCAGAGGAGAATATTAAACGGAGTCCAAACGGAATAAAACATGTGGAATGATTTTTTCCATAACAGAAGACACGCAGGAAACTTGAGAACCAAGGCAGGGGACCTCGGAGGAGGTCACAAGACACCCAGGACCGGCCTAGGGGGGCGGGCCTAGCAGGATTGTGGGCCCCCTGTGGCTCCCACGCCCTACTTATTCCGTCTATAAATTCCCTAAAAATCTGAAACCATGGGAGAGAGCCACGAAAATACTTTTCCGCCGCCGCAAGCTTCTGTCTCCGTAAGATCCCATCTCGGACACGTTCTGGTGCCTTGCCGGAGGGGGACTCGAATACGGAGGGCTTCTTCATCAACACCATTGCCTCTCCGATGATGTGTGAGTAGTTCACAACAGACCTTCGGGTTCATAGCTAGTATCTAGATGGCTTCTTCTCTCTCTTGGATCTTCAATACAAAGTTCTCCATGATCTTCATGGAGATCTATCCGATGTAATCTTCTTTTGTGGTGTGTTTGTCGAGATCCGATGAATTGTGGATTTATGACCAGATGATCTATGAATGTTATTTGAGTTTCCTCTGATCTCTTATATGCATGATTTCATATCCTTGTAATTCTCATCGAGTTGTGGGTTTCGCTTGGCCAACTTGATCTATAATTCTTGCAATGGGAGAAGTGCTTGGTTTTGGGTTCATACCATGCGGTGTCCTCACCTAGTGACAGAAGGGGTAGCGAGGCATGCATCGTGTTGTTACCATCAAGGGTAAAAAGATGGGGTTTATATCTATTGCATGAATTTATCCCTCTACATCATGTCATCTTGCTTAAGGCGTTACTATGTTTGTTATGAACTCAATACACTAGATGCATGCTGGATAGCGGTCGATGTGTGGAGTAATAGTAGTAGATGCAGAAAGTATCGATCTACTTGTCTCAGACGTGATGCCTATATGTATGAGCATTGCCTTAGATATAATCATGACTTTGCGTGGTTCTATCAATTGCTCGATAGTAATTCGTTCACCCACCGTAATGCTTGCTTTTATGAGAGAAGCCTCTAGTGAATATTATGGCCCCCGGGTCTACTTCACATCATATTTCCAGCTCTACACTTTTACTTTGTTGCTCTTTCCACCTTCACATCTCACCTTGCAATCAATCGTGAAGGGATTGACAACCCCTTTGTAGCGTTGGGTGCAAGTTTGCTGTTTTTACGCACGTACTTTGGAGATTTTCCTTGATACTCCTACTGGATTGATACCTTGGTTCTCAAACTGAGGGAAATACTTACAGCTACCATGCTAAATCACCCTTTCATTTTCAAGGGAAAAAACCAACGCAAGGTCACGAGGTAGCAATAATATGTAGTATATAATCATGTTCAGGTAGTATATATACTATTTTTTGGTATTATGTATCATATTTTGTGTATGCTTTTTTTTTACATACAAATATATACGTATTTCACAAATATAATAAAAACTATGGGTCAACTTCTAATTTTTCATTTAACTCACTTCAAAAAATCTTATATATAGTATATGAACATAATAAAAATGATAAATTAGTATATATACTCCCGCGTGGTAGTATATGAAATATCTGGGGTAACTACCCTTGGGTGGTAGGATGTGTATATATATATATATGTGTGTGTGTGTGTAGAAAGTCTATTCATCACCCAGGATGCAGAATACGTTATTCTTCACCAAAGCTAATCTTACGATTTTTCATAAATAAATTACATTTGAAATGCAAATAGTTACATTTATATTGATTCAACACGTAAAGTTTGACATAAGAAAACAAAAATATAGGTCATAAGACCAGAAAAATGGTGTTTTATATATATTTAACACTATGTTTTTGTGTTATTTAAATTGTTTGGGGCACCTAGGAGCCTAGGCACCTAGCATATAATAACGTGCATGTCAATTCATTAGCATTTATTAATTTATAAATAATTAAAACACGCATTAATTGATGGAAAGAGAATAAAAAAATAAAAGGAAAAAATATACATGTTAACATGCATTAATTTTTGGATCGTGGTGTGACTCGTCGACCGTCGAACCTTCTACGCGCACGTGAGTATCGATCGTATATAATACCTACTAATGAATTATATATATACAAGATTATATTTATCCAATTATTTATTCTTGGTTGTAGCTAGTAAAAAATGTACGTACGTGAATATGGATACCTAGTAACGAAAACATGTATGTACATGGATATGCATATACCTACTAATGATATACATATGCATGTATGCATATACCTACTAATAAAATGATAAATAAATATTTCCAAGAAATGATATACCTACTAATAAAATGATAAATAAATATTCTCAAGGTATGTTAAAGAGAAGTGACATATCGAAGAATATTTCTCCCAAAAATGATATACACCAAGATCATAGTCAAAGCGTGACATACTCGAAAATTACATAACCAAAATGGATATACCCAAAAAATATTTGTGAGTTGTACGTTCCGAGGAATTTGTGAGTTGTTCCAACCCCAATCTAGTTGAGCTCTAAAACCACCCAAAGTCTATAGACAGAAACTGTTGTTGATGTTCCTAGTCGCAGGAGAGAGTGTATGATCAGGCAAGGAGTGGATGGTGACTGATGGGAGGCTGGTCGACGCAATGGACAAGGTCTCCTGGCCTGCGTGGCACCAGGGTGACCACAACCGTGGTGATCACGGTGTTGGCGTACCATAGAGTGCGCTCTGCGCAACTCCAGTGACAGCCGAGCCGCCCCGAGCCGTCATTCGCTGCCCCATCCTTGTCTTGAGCGTCGATGAGGTCCCTGGTAGCCGCGTGGCACCTCCGGAAGCCTCTGGGTCACCGGAGAGGGCCTCCGTCGCTCACAGCAAAGCTCCACCACAGGCAGCACAGTGGGCTTCAGCCAGTGTGATCGTCTACAAGCCATTAATGGCTCCGAACCCGTCACGTCGCTCCCCTGACCTCATCCATCACCTCACCCCCACGCCGCGACAGCCAGCTCACCGTCCTTGCTCCAGTGGCAAGCCCGAGCCTCGCTGCTTCGGGAGAGCTCGGCAGCGCTCGTCGCTGGCCTTTATAAGGCGCTGCCCGAACCCCTCCTAGCAATCACCCCACCCTCCAACCCTGGATTAGACCTAGAGACCCCCAGCAAGAGCCGGGAGCTCATTTCCCTCAGCTCCGACGAAAGGCTCCGCCGCCAAATCGCCTCTGTCGCCAGCCACCTCCGCCCTGCCCTAGTCAAATCCGAGGCCTCCATCGTGTTCCCTTGGTCTCTCTGGTCCTCCTCGAGCCCTGGGTGAGCCGAACCCCTGCCAGAACCGTCACCGTCGACGACCACCATAGCTTCCACCTGCCGGAGAAGAAGGGGCGACGACGTCCGTCCACCTCCCGGGGAGCTACGGGTACAGGGAGAACCGCCGTCGAGATCCCGATCCATTCCCATCGTCTCCCAGCCCCGCCATCGTCTCTATCGCCGGTGAGCGCCGCCGGTGAGTCGCCCTCCTCTGTTCCCCTCCTCCCTCGTTGTTTTAAAAAGGGAAGGCCCCACCCGTCAGTGTCTGAGGCCTGCGGCCGAAGCGGTAAGTGGAGGCGCCCCTCCACTTTACGCCTTCGACGTGGCCCCTCCCAGGAAATTCTTTTCTTTTATTAATTCCATATTTGAATAGAAACTTTGACCATTTAAATCTTTTTATTTACAAGTCTAAATCACTTGATTCTTTTTGCATTGAGTTGGTATTGAAATTCTTTACAATCTGGTAAATTTTGGTATTTTTTTCCCACACTCATAGAATTTCTGGTTAATAAAAAGGTATTTAATGATTTTCCTTTTCTTTTGCTATTTAAAACACATTTTTAGACAGAAACTTTGAAGACGAGGATTGTTTGAATAACCCCACTGATCAAGGCAAGCCATCATATCCACTATGGTGTAGTTTTGCATATCATAAACAATCATATAGAGATATATGCCTACATTTTAAAATCACTATGGTTACTGTGGCATAGTAGTTGATCATGAGTCACCTGTCCGGGCATAACCGTACAACCACATCTTGCCGGTATGGGAAGGCCGTGACTTGGGTTGTCCGTGTGATCTCTCACCAAAATTCCGAAAGAGGGAGGGTTATTCATGCGTGCTAAGTTGGCCCGGTGGGTGGTGATAATCCTGTGAGCCCAGTTAAGTTGAGTTGGGCCCGTCCCCGGTTGGGACAGTTTTGCATGGCCACGATGGTGGCACGTGTCATGAGGACACACGGCCACCCAGGGTAGGACTCCGGAAGGGAGTGGTTGCCGGGGATATGATGAGAGAGTCACGGCTCAGGAAAGTTTCATTGGAGCAATGCTGGTCCAGCCGAATGGGATCATGAGGTCAGTGCTCCAGAGTGTGGGTAAAGTGTGCAACATGTGCACAGTGTCAAACCTATTCGAATAGCCATGTCCACGGTAATGGACAGCCCGACCAGACCTCAGTAGATGTCAACCGTGTGGATGTTTGTAATGATGGAAGAACCCTCCAGTTGAATGGAGATGCTTGATAAGCATTCCGGTGGTTGTGGGACAACCCCGGACATGAGTAAGTGGATATTATAAAGCCAAGTTGTATTATTCCTAACTTCTTGCCATGCTATTGTTTGCTGCATTACTTGGTTATTGTGAGCTTGCGAGTACGTTCCAAGTACTCACCTGGCGTATCATGCCAGATGAAGGAGAAGCCGAGGACGGAGGTCCTGATGATGCGTACTAGGAAGTGTCCACATCAGTGTCCCTGTGTATGGAGTTGTCGCTATGTTCCGCTATGTTGTAGAAGTGCTTAGTAGTTTCGAGGCCCCACTATGTCTCATTAATAATGTAGATACTGTTGTAGCACGAAGGGTGCATTTGTCCTCACCATCATTGTAAGATATGTACCTGTCACCTTGTTCTATCAATAAAGTCAGTTCAGTTCTGTTCCAAGTTGTTGAGTGTTTCCACAAGACATGGTCTCTGGGTTGGAAACACTTGTAATCCGATTCGTTGAATTAGGGTGCCACAACGCTTGGTATCAGAGCCACGGTGACTATAGGACACCCTAGTAGTCGAGTTAGCACAACGGGCAGTATAGGGTCGTGAGTATGCATTTGCTAGTTGCATTTTGAATGCTGCATTCGATTGTTGCATGGCATGCATCATGACGCATTGTTTTACTAACATTTGGCTTTGTGAGTGTAGATGGCACCAGTTCCGTATCATTTCTAGTATGAGCCCGCACCATCCTCCTTCCCATCACTGCTGCGGAACGTCTGGTTTCGACTGTACCCGCATGGCGAGGAACAAGTGTTTTGGGAGAAGCTTGCCGAGTCCGTGTACGAGTTCCATGGTCAGGCTTACCTGGTTGTCAACTCGGATATTGGGAGCTATTCTCGCTATACTAAGGGCAGAACGGCTTCTACTCCAGAGATGGCAATCCAGTTTGCTACGGTGGAGGCTCTCACCGACTTGCGCTACCACTAGGTGGAGATACAGACTCATCCAGGTTTCTTCCACTACCCCACCTTGTGTCCTTCGACAGGACGGTCATTTTTGCTCCCGTAGACCCGGCATGTGACCGTGCGACTGTTGTGCTGTCTCGCTATGTGAGCGCCAGCTATCGTACGATTGTGTCCCTGGCTGAGGAGCTATCCCGTCTCTGGGCGGCACTTGTCATTGCAACTGCAGTGCCACCCCCACCCCAGTGTTCTGGTCCACCCTCAGATGCACCACCAGTTCCACCACCACCTGGATTTGAGATCCCAGTTAGTTCTTTAGCATCGCCGGGCACTTTGTCTGGCAGTCGCCGTGAGACTCATTCTGAGTGGGCCTCAATCCTTGGCACTCCTGCTGCCCCGATACTGAGGCGTCGTGCTCCTTCGGAAGCAGGACCGTCTCGCCAGCGTCGCCGCATAGCCTTTGCTCCGGAGATTGAGGTCAACATCATTAGTTCAGACTCCAACTCATGATCAGACGACGAGGAGTCAGAGGTCTTCCAGTGTTCGTTCCATCCGCGCCACTAGAGCCGAGGTTGGAATTGTTGATCATGCATCTTTGCATATGTCAACTGCCGTGTGAGCTGTCTAGTCATGATATGTTCCCCTACTAGCTTGCTAGGAGTAATGTTAATCCGCATTGTATAATTATGTTATTTGCTTATTCTCCTTTCCATGAGAATTTCTTTGGTGTTTTATGACCAGGCTTTTCCCTTATGGATGTTGCTCATCGATTCGGTACTTTGCAATGGGAACAATAATTTAGGATGAAAGAAAGCTGTAGTCAAGGCAGCGATGGAACCCCTATTCGTCGATCCGCCAGACAGGCAGGTCAACCACCAGAAGAGCTACCACTTCCACCACCCCAGGCACCAAGTACTGAGCAGATCATGAGGTTGTTTGAGGAAAAGAGGAATCAGGACCTCATGGAATTCCTGAGAAGCATGCAGGCTATGGTAGGCCAGAATAACCACAACGGGGCACAATCCAAGTTGTCAGATTTTCAGCGTACTAAACCCCCCAATTTTGGCTAAGCTATGGATCCAATTGAAGCGAACGACTGGTTAAGGACTATGGAGAAGAAGCTAGAAATAGCCCGTTGTGAAGAAGCAGACAAGGTTCCTTTTGCCACTCACTACCTAGAAGGGCCAGCAGCAATATGGTGGGATAATACTAAGGTAACATGGCCCTGTGGAGAAGAGATTACATGGGAAAGATTCAAGGAAGCATTCCGCAAATATCATATACCTACGGGTATTATGAAGATGAAGCAAAGAGAATTGCTTTCTCTTACACAAGGGGGCATGACTCTAGCCGAGTACCTGAACAAGTTTAACAATCTGGCACGATACTCGACTTCTGATGTATCCACTTAGGAGAGGAAGATTGACCGCTGCCTAGGCGGTCTAAACCAGGCCCTCCGTTGTCAGCTTTGTATGCTGGACTTTCTAGACTTCGAGACATGGTAAACAAAGCTTTCATAGCCGAACAAGAGCTTAAGACTGGATACGATGACCGCAAGAGGAAGTTTGAAACCAAGAAGGAAAACAAGGAGCAGATTGCACAAAAGCCACATACCTGGCAACCAAACACCACAGTCTACAACCCCACTTGGAACAACAGTAATAACACTAACAAGATAGTGAGCCAGAACAAGGCCTTCAGCAAACAACCAGTGCTAGAGGATTGTCGTTGCAACAACACCTGTTTCACTTGCGGCCAAAGTGGACACTATGCAAAGCAGTGCCCCACCAATAGCGGAAAACCATCCTCCGACATCAAACCGCAGGTGAACACTATTGGACGCCGCCCTAACCCTAAGTTTAATCAAGGACGCGTCTACCATATCTCTGCCGAAGAAGCATGCGAAGCTCCAGAAGTCGTTATCGGTATGTTCTCTGTTAACAACATACCAGCAATAGTTTATTTGATTCCGGGGCTTCCCACTCATTTATTTCAAGGAGTTTGGCCGCCATACATCAATTTTCGCCTTCGTTGTTGGATAAAATCATGGTGGTACAATCCCCTGGCTCCATGCTCAGAACAAATCTCGTATACCGGGATCTAGAAATACCGATAGAAGGAGCTACCTTTCCAATTGCACTAATTGCCATCAAATCCTCGGGATTAGATGTAATATTGGGGATGGACCGGTTGACACCCCATCAAGTGTGCATCAATTGTGCCACCAGAACTGTGACGCTGGTTAATCCGGCCGGTCAAACCGTCTAGTTTATGGCCAACAACATGAAGACAAGGAACGGAATGGCATACCAAGCAGATGTCACGGATATGAATTTAATTCCAGTGGTATGTGAATTTCCAGATGTGTTCCCCGAGGAATTGCCAGGAATGCCACCTGACCGGGAGTTGGAGTTCGCAATCGAATTAGTTCCCGGTACTGCCCCAATTTACAAGAAATAGTATCATATGCCAGGACCGGAATTGGCAGAGCTAAAGAAATAGTTGGACGAATTACTGCAAAAAGGATGCATCCGCCCAAGCATCTCACCATGGGGATCACCAGTAATGTTTGTTAAAAAGAAGGATGGAAGTTTGCAAATGTGCATAGACTATCGTCAGCTAAATGAGGTCACTATTAAAAACAAGTACCCACTACCACGCATCGATGACCTACTCGACCAGTTGAGCGGAGCACGAGTATTCTCCAAAATTGACCTCGGGACTGGGTATCATTAGCTAAAAATCAGAAAAGAAGATATACCTAATATAGCGTTCACCACCCGATATGGCATGTATGAGTTTACGGTCATGTCATTTGGACTAACGAATGCTCCATCCTATTTCATGAGCATGATGAACAAGATCTTCATGGATTTCCTGGACAAATTCGTGGTAGTGTTCATCGATGATATCCTGATATATTCTAGGGATGAAGAGGCTCACAAGCGTCACCTTCGTGTTGTCTTGGAAAGACTAAGATCCCATCAATTGTATGCTAAGTTCAGTAAATGCGAGTTCTGGCTAAAGGAAGTGGGATTTTTGGGACACATCCTGTCAGATCAAGGTGTGGCCATCGACCCCAGTAAGGTAACATCAGTGCTAAACTGGAAAACACCAGTCTCGGTGACCGAAGTTCATAGCTTCCTAGGATTGACAGGCTACTACCGAAGATTCATAGAAGGCTTCTCCAAGATAGCCAAACCATTGACGGAGTTCCTCAAGAAAAACCAGAGTTTGTATGGACAAAAACATGCGAAAGCAGTTTCCTAGAATTAAAAACAAGACTAACGACCACACCTGTTTTAATCCTCCCAGACATTCACAATAGTTTGACATATATTGTGATGCTTCCCGATGAGGAATTGGTTGTGTGCTGATGCAGGAAGGGAAGGTTGTAGCATACGCATCCCGACAGCTATTGGTTGTGTGCTGATGCAGGAAGGGAAGGTTGTAGCATACGCATCCCGACAGCTACGACCACATGAAGAGCACTACCCCACTCATGACTTGGAGCTAGGAGCCGTGGTTCATGCCTTGAAAATTTGGAGGCATTGCCTCATTGGACAACGGTGTGAGACATATACGGACCACAAAAGTAAAACCAATGTGGTTGCAGACGCTCTTAGTCGAAAGCCAATCACTGTAAATGCATTATTGGGAAGTATGCACCCAAGACTGCAAGAAGAATTCATTAGTCTCAACATGATACTATGCGGTCCAATTACCCCAGAGACCGTGGAAATTACCCCCACCATCATAGAAGAAATCAAGAAAGCTCAAGGTTCAAACAAAGGAATCAAGAAGATCAAAGAGTCACTGCCAAAAGGGAAGGACAAATCCTTCTGAGTAAATGACCAAGGCATCCTATGGTTCGAAAAACGGATATGCGTCCCTGACCAAAATAGCCTGAGACAGCAAATACTCAGAGAAGAGCATGATTCCGCATATTCTATTCATCCAGGAGGTACGAAGATGTACCAAGATCTGAGGAAGATGTTTTGGTGGTCAGAGATGCGAAAGGATATAGCATATTATGTCGCCTGCTGTGATATATGCAACAAGGTTAGGGCGGAACACCAAAAGCCCACGGGATTACTACAGCCTTTACCGGTTCCCCAATAGAAGTGGGACGACATATGCATGGACTTCATTGTCGGACTACCCAAGTCGACAAGAGGCAATGATGCTATCTGGGTCATTGTAGATATGCTCACGAAAGTAGCCCACTTTATCCCGGTAAAGTCTACTTTCAACGCCATCCAACTGGCACAGTTGTACATGTCCCGGATCGTAATCCTACATGGTGTACCCAAGTCAATCACCTCAGACAGAGGCTCTCTATTCACCTCGGCATTTTGGCTATGGTTACACCAAGCCTTGGGGGCCATGCTAAAACACAGCACCGCATACCACCCTCAAACGGATGGACAAATAGAAAGAGTGAATCAAATATTAGGGGACATGCTTCGGTCATGTGCCCTCACCCATGGGCCCAAATGGGAAGATAGCCTACCCTATGCAGAATTTTCCTATAACAACAGTGATACGTCTCCAACGTATCTATAATTTTTGATGGTTCCATGCTATTATCTTGTCAAACTTATTAACTCAGTGCCAAGTGCCAGTTCCTGTTTTTTCCGTGTTTTTGACCCTTTTCAAAGGAGAATATCAAACGGAGTCCAAACAGAATAAAACTTTCAAAATTATTTTTTTCCGGAACAAAAGATACGCAGGGGGCGTGAGAACCAAGGCAGAGGCCACCAGGGGAGGCCACAAGCCCCCTAGGCGCGGCAAGGGGGGCCCGCGCCTAGCAGGTGATACGTCCATTTTGCATCATGTTGATATTTATTGCTTTATGGGCTGTTATATTACTTTGTGGTACCATATTTATGCCATTTCTCTCTTATTTTGCAAGGTTTATTTGAAGAGGGAGAATTCAGGCAGCTGGAATTCTGGACTGGAAAAGGAGCAAATATTAGTCCACTATTCTGCACATCTCCAAATGCCCTGTAAAGTTACGTGGAAATTTTTGGGATTATATAAAAAATACTGGGCTAAAGAAGTACCACAGGGGGGCTACCAGGGCGCCACAAGCCCTGCCACCGCCCCCTGGTGGCGGATGGCAAGCTTGTGGGCTCCCTGACGGCCCACTGGCCCCCTCTTTTGCTATATGAAGGGTTTTGTTCCAGAAAAAATGAATCCGGAGCTTTTTCGTGGTTTCGGCGCCGCCACGAGGCGAAACTTGAGCAGGTCCAATCTAGAGCTCCGGTAGGACGATCCTGCCGGGGAAACTTCCCTCTCGGAGGGGGAAATCGTCGCCATCGTCATCACCAACACTCCTCTCGTCGAAGGGGAGGCATCTTCATCAACATCTTCATCAACACCATCTCCTCTCCAATCCCTAGTTCATCTCTTGTAACCATCTCCGTCTTGCGACTCCGATTGGTACTTGTAAGGTTACTAGTAGTGTTGATTACTCTTTGTAGTTGATGCTAGTTGGATTACTTGGTGGAAGACTATATGTTCAGATCGTTGATGCTATTCATTACACCTCTGATCATGATTATGATTATGCTTTGTGAGTAGTTACTTTTGTTCCCGCGGACATGGGATAAGTCATGCTGATAATAGTCATGTGAATTTGATATCCGTTCGGTATTTTGATATGTTGTATGTTGTTCTTCCTCTAGTGGTGTTATGTGAATGTCGACTACATAACACTTCACCATACTTGGGCCTAGAGGAAGGCATTGGGGAGTAGTAAGTAGATGATTGGTTGCTGGAGTGACAGAAGCTTAAACCCCAGTCTATGCGTTGCTTCGTAAGGGGCTGATTTGGATCCACTAGTTTAATGCTATGGTTAGACGTTGTCTTAATTCTTCTTTCGTAGTTGCGGATACTTGCGAGAGGGGTTAATCATAAGTGGGATGCTTGTCCAAGTAAGGGCAGTACCCAAGCGCCGGTCCACCCACATATCAAACTATCAAAGTAACAAACGCGAATCATATGAAAAAGATGAAACTAGCATGACAGGAATTCCCGTGTGTCCTCGGGAGCGTTTTTCCTCCTATAAGACTTTGTTCAGGCTTGTCCCTTGCTATAAAAGGGATTGGGCCACTTGCTGCACCATCGCTACTACTTGTTACTTGTTACTTTTAGCTTGCTACGTTTCACCTCACTACACCATCACTTGTTACCGCTACTTCCAGTGCTTGCAGTTATTACCTTGCTGAAAATCGTCTATCAGAGCCTTCTGCTCCTCGTTGGGTTCGACACTCTTACTTATCGAAAGGACTATGATTGAACCCCTATACTTGTGGGTCATCATAAGGCTTGTGGGCCCCATGTGGCTCGTCTTCCCTACTTCTTCCGCCTATAAATCCCCGAAAAATCCAAAACCATGAGAGAGATCCATGAAAATACTTTTCCGCCGCCGCAAGCTTCTGTCTCCGCAAGATCCCATATGGGGCACGTTCTGGTGCCCTGCTGGAGGGGGGATTCGGATACGGAGGGCTTCTTAATCAACAACATTGCCTCTCCGATGATGCGTGAGTAGTTCACCATAGACCTTCGGGTCCATAGCTAGTAGCTATATGGCTTCTTCTCTCTCTTGGATCTTCAATACAAAGTTCTCCATGATCTTCATGGAGATCTATCCGATGTAATCTTCTTTTGCGGTGTGTTTGTTGAGATCCGATGAATTGTGGATATATGATCAGATTATCTATGAATCTTATTTGAGTTTCTTCTGATCTCTTATATGCATGATTTCATATCCTTGTAATTCTCTTCGAGTTGTGGATTTTGTTTGGCCAACTTGATCTATGATTCTTGCAATGGGAGAAGTTCTTGTTTTTTGGTTCATACCGTGCGGTGACCTCACCCAGTGACAGAAGGGGTAGCAAGGCATGCATCATGTTGTTGCCATCAAGGGTAAAAAGATGGGGATTATATCTATTGCTTGAATTTATCCCTCTACATCATGTCATCTTGCTTAAGGCATTACTCTGTTCGTCATGAACTCAATACACTAGATGCATGCTGGACAGCGGTTGATGTGTGGAGTAATAGTAGTAGATGCAGAAAGTATCGGTCTACCTGTCTCAGACGTGATGCCTATATGTATGATCATTGCCTTAGATATCGCCATGAGTTTGCGCGGTTCTATCAATTGCTCGACAGTAATTTGTTCACCCACCGTAATATTTGCTATTTTGAGAGAAGCCTCTAGTGAACACTACTGCCCCTGGGTCTACTTCACATCATATTTTCAGCCTTACACTTTTACTTCGTTGCACTTTCCGCCTTCACATCTCACTTTGCAATCAATCTTGAAGGGATTGACAACCCCTTTATAGTGTTGGGTGCAAGCTCGTTTGTGTTTGCGCAGGTACTCTGGACACTTGGCTTGATTCTCCTACTGAATTGATACCTTGGTTCTCAAACTGAGGGAAATACTTACTGCTACTGTGCTACATCACCCTTTCCTCTTCAAGGGAAAAACCAACGCAAGCTCAAGAGGTAGCAAGAAGGCATCCCCTCTTTCGTCTTCAATCCATCGGTAAGATTACTTGGAGCTATATTTTTATTTACCACATGATATGTGTTTTGCTTGGAGCATCTTGTATTGTAGGAGTCTTTTCTTTTTGTTGTGTCACAATCATCCTTGCTGCACACCTTTTGAGACAGACATGCACTCATCGTGATTTTGCTAGAATACTCTTTGAGCTTCGCTTATATCTTTTGAGTTAGGCAATTCAGCTCACATGTGTTTCACTTAGATCTTTTAGAGCACGGAGGTGTCATATTTTGGAAAAATAAGAACTCTCGATCTTCACTTCTATCTTTTTGAGAGTGATCTCTCTAAGTAACTTGGTAGTTGGCTTGTGCTATGAAAGTACTCCCAAAGGTGATAGGAATCCAAAGAGGATACAATGAAACTTCCATCTTCTTGTGCATTGATTAGAAAGAGAAGTTTGATTCCTCTCAATTAGTTTTGAGATATGGATTTGGTGATACTAAGAGTCATGTTAGTACGGTGTTGTGAATCTAGAAATACTTGTGTTGAAGTTAGTGATTCCCGTAACATGCACGTATGGTGAACCGCTATGTTAGGAACTCAGAGCATAATTGATCTATTGATTGTCATCCTTTGTGTTGCGGTCGGGATCGCACGATGGTTAACACCTACCAACCCTTCCCCTAGGAGTATGCGTTTAGCACTTTGTTTCGATTACTAATAAAATCTTTCGCAATAAGTATGTGAGTTCTTCATGACTAATGTGAGTCCATGGTATAGATGCACTTTCACCTTCCACCATTGCTAGCCTCTTTAGTGCCGCGCAACTTCCGCCGGTGCACAAACCCACCATATGCCTTCCTCAAAACAGCCACCATACCTACCTACTATGGCATCTTCATATCAATTCCGAGATATATTGCCATGCAACTCCCACCGTTTCGTCTCATGACTTGTGCTGTCACTTTCATATTGCCATTGCATGATCGTAAGATAGCTAGCGAGTCATACGCCAAGCTAGATCGTTGCACATCCCGGTACATTGCCGGAGGCATTTCCTATAAGAGTCATCATTGTTCTAAGCATTGAGCTTTGAGTAAATTAAAGTGTGATGATCATCATTATTAGAGCATTGTCCCATGTGAGGAAATAAAAAAAGGCCAAAGTTGCCCACAAATATATATATATATATATATATGGAAAGAGGCCAAAGTGCCCAAAGAAAAGAGAAGAGAGAAAAAGAGAGAAGGGACAATGCTACTATCTTTTGCCACACTTGTGCTTCATAATAGCACCATGTTCTTCATGATTGAGAGTCTCTTGATTTGTCACCACCATATGCTAGTCGAAATCTTCATTATATAACTTGGCTTGTATATTCCAATGATGGGCTTCCTCAAAATTGCCCTAGGTCTTCGTGAGTAAGCAAGTTGGATGCACACCCGCTAGTTTTTCTTTTGAGCTTTCACATACTTATAGCTCTAAGTGCATCCATTGTATGGTAATCCCTACTCTTTCACATTGATATCTATTAATGGGCATGTCCATAGCCCTTTGATACGCCGAGTCGATGTGACCATCTCCTCCTTTTTGTCTCTCAACCTCCACCACACTCTATTCCACCTATAGTGCTATATCCATGGCTCACGCTCATGTATTGCATGAAAGTTGAAAAAGGTTTGAGAAAGTAAGAGTGCGAAAACAATTACTTGGTCAATACCAGGGTTGTGCATGATTTAAATTAGTTGGGTGGGGATGATGGAGCATAACCAAACTATATGATTTTGTAGGGATAACTTTCTTTGGCCTTGTTATTTTGAAAGTTCAAGATTACCTTGCTAGTTTGCTTGAAGTATTATTGTTTTCATGTCAATAGCAAACTATTGTTTTGAATCTTACTGATCTGAACATTCATGTCACATGAAGGAAGTTAAAAAGGACAAATATGCTAGGTAGCATTCCACATCAAAAATTCAGTCTTTATCACTTCCCTACTCGAGGACGAGCATGAGTTTAGCTTGGGGATGCTTGATACGTCTCGAACGTATCTATAATTTTTTATGGTTCCATGCTGTCAAACTTTGGATGTTTTGTATTCCTTTTATATCATTTTTGGGACTAATTGATTAACTCAGTGCCAAGTGCCAGTTCATGTTTTTCCTATGTTTTTGACCCTTTTCAGAGGAGAATATTAAACGGAGTCCAAATGGAATAAAACTTCCGAAAAGATTTTTCCGGGAACAGAAGATACGCAGGGGCGTGAGAACCAAGGCACAGGCCACCAGGGGAGACCACAAGCCCCCTAGGCGCGGCTAGGGGGGCATGCGCCTAGTAGGCTTGTGGGCCCCCTGTGGCTCGTCTGCCCTACTTCTTCCGCCTATAAATCCCCGAAAAATCCAAAACCTCGAGAGAGATCCACGAAAATACTTTTCCGCCGCCGCAAGCTTCTGTCTCCGCAAGATCCCATCTGGGGCACGTTCTGGTGCCCTGCCGGAGGGGGGATTCGGATACGGAGGGCTTCTTCATCAACACCATTGCCTCTCAGATAATGCGTGAGTAGTTCACCATAGACCTTCGGGTCCATAGCTAGTAGCTAGAAGGCTTCTTCTCTCTCTTGGATCTTCGATACAAAGTTCTCCATGATCTTCATGGAGATCTATCCAATGTAATCTTCCTTTGCAGTGTGTTTGTCGAGATCCGATGAATTGTGGATTTATGATCAGATTATCTATGAATCTTATTTGAGTTTCTTCTGATCTCTTATGTGCATGTTTTCATATCCTTGTAATTCTCTTCGAGTTGTGGGTTTTTTTTGGCCAACTTGATCTATGATTCTTGCAATGGGAGAAGTGCTTGGTTTTGGGTTCATACTGTGCGGTGACCTCACCCAGTGATAGAAGGGGTAGCGAGGCACGTATCGTGTTGTTGCCATCAAGGGTAAAAAGATGGCGTTTATATCTATTGCATGAATTTATCCATCTACATCATATCGTCTTGCTTAAGGTGTTACTCTGTTCGTCATGAACTCAATACAGTAGATGCATGCTGGTTAGCGGTCGATGTGTGGAGTAATAGTAGTAGATGCAGAAAGTATCTGTCTACTTGTCTCGGACGTGATGCCTGTATGTAAGATCATTGCCTTAGATATCGTCATGACTTTGCACGGTTCTATCAATTGCTCGACAGTAATTTGTTCACCCACCGTAATATTTGCTATTTTGAGAGAAGCCTCTAGTGAACACTATGGCCCCCGGGTCTACTTCACATCATATATTCAGCCTTACGCTTTTACTTTGTTGCACTTTCCGCCTTCAGATCTTACTTTGCAATCAATCTTGAAGGGATTGACAACCCCTTTATAGCGTTGGGTGCAAGCTCGTTTGTGTTTGCGCAGGTACTCTGGACACTTGGCTTGATTCTCCTACTCGATTGATACCTTGGTTCTCAAACTGAGGGAAATACTTACTGCTACTGTGCTGCATCACCCTTTCCTCTTCAAGGGAAAAACCAACGCAAGCTCAAGAGGTAGCAAACATCTATCAGACAAGCCTGAAGATGTAACCCTTTGATGCATTGTATGGTAGAAAGTGTCGAACCCCGTTGAATTGGTCACAAACAGGAGACACACGCATCTTTGGAACCGACTTGCTGCTGGAGGCCGAGAAGCAGGTCAAGGATATTAAGGAACGCCTTCAGGCAGCAAATTCCCGTCAGAAAAGCTACTATGATCCAAAGCACCGAGAACTGACCTTTGATCCAGGAAAATATGCCTATCTTCGAGTAAGCCCCCTTAAAGGAGTGAGAAGGTTTCGCACACGGGGAAAGCTCGCACCGAGATATATCGGTCCCTTTCTAGTGATCACAACAAGAGGTAGAGTCGCCTATCAGTTAGAGCTACCGCCCGAATTGTCAGATGTGCATGACATCTTTCATATCTCACAGCTAAGAAGGTGTATTGCACCTCCAATTAAGCAGGCAGATATGAGTGAGGTAGAATTGGCTAAAGATCTGACCTATGAGGAGAAACTCGTCAGAATCTTGGATGAGATGGAAAGAACTACTAGGAGTAAGGTGCTTCAGTTTTATAAGGTACTATGGGAAGACCATACTGAGGAAGAAGCTACATGGGAGAGAGAAGATTTCTTGAGATCCGCATATCCATACTTGTTCCCTAAGCAACCGAATCTCGAGGATGAGATTCATCCTAAGGGGGGTAGGTTTGTAACACCCTGATTTTTCAAACTTTTTCTTTTTAAAATATTTTTGAAGATCACTTGCAATTTGGTGGATTTTCAAATTCTCAAAGCAAGTTGAATTGTGAAGTTTATGATTTCTTGTCTCAAACAACCCAAAACCTTTTGCCTCTTATAAAAACCTTTCTGAGATTTATTTGTAATATTTTTTTCCTTCAAATAATTCCCTTTTTCTATTTTGGGAATTATAGCATCACTGTGGGTTGTGAAGCAACTTATAGCTTGGAAGAGCTTTAAGACCCAAATAATTCCCTTTTTCAAAAAGATTTCATTGTCGAATGGAGAATTGTGGCCAGAATAATTATTTCTTTTCTGACCAGAATTGTCCAATTGTGAAGCAACCCCATGATTCCTGTTTTGGAAAATTTCCATAAATTCCTATAGTTGCTAGGGATCATAAATAGTTCCAATATGTTAAAACATCCCATGGTCCAATACAAATTTTGAGCAAAAACACTCTGCTAAGTTTCTGCTATAACTGAGCCCTTGTGAAGGAAGTGCTAGCTAGTAGTGCACAATGGAGCTACAAATTTTTGGGCATGTGTGCACTACCGAATGACACTTCCCCACCAAATCTCACTCATAGAAAAGCTTGCAATTGAGTGCTAGGAGTTCATTTGTGTTCTGGACCAGAAAGATGGTTTTCAAAGGAACTATATTCATTTGATCTTCAAACCTTGCCAATCTTTGCCAGTTTAGAGTCTTTTCTGTGTTGATCCTCCTACACATCTTATCTTGATGCAAACCCAACGCAGTTGAGCACTAAAGCCACCCAAAGTGTGTAGACAGAAACTGTTGTTGATGTTCCTAGTCGCAGGAGAGAGTGTATGATCAGGCAAGAAGTGGATGGTGACTGATGGGAGGCTGGTCGACGCAATGGACAAGGTCTCCAGGCCTGCGTGGCACCAGGGTGGCCACAACCGTGGTGATCACGGTGCTGGCATGCCATAGTGTGCGCTCTGCGCAAATCCAGTGATAGCAAATCATTCGCTGCCCCATCCTTGTCCTGAGCGCCGATGAGATCCCTGGTAGCCGCGTGGCACCTCCCGAAGCCTCTGGGTCACCGGAGAGGGCCGTCGTCGCTCCCAGCAAAGCTCCGCCACAGGCAGCACAGTGGGCTTAGGCCACTGTGATCGTCCGAAGCCATTAATGGCTCCGAACCCGTCACGTCGCTCCCCTGACCTCATCCATCTCCTCACCCCCACGCCGCGACAGCCAGCTCGTCGTCCTTGCTCCAGTGGCAAGCCCGAGCCTCGCCGCTTCGGGAGAGCTCGGCAGCGCTCGTCGCTGGCCTATATAAGGCGCTGCCCGAACCCCTCCTAGCCATCACCCCACCCCTCCACCCCTGGATTAGCCCTAGAGACCCCCAGCAAGAGCCGGGAGCTCGTCTCCCTCAGCTCCGGTGAAAGGCACCGCTGCCAAATCGCCTCTGTCGCCAGCCATCTCCGTCCTTCCCGAGTCAAATCCGAGGCCTCCATCGTGTTCCCTTGGTCTCTCTGGTCCTCCTGGAGCCCTCGGTGAGACGAACCCCTGCCGGAAACGTCGCCGTCGACGACCACCGTAGCTTCCACCCACCGGAGAAGAAGGGGCAATGACGTCCGTCCACCTCCGGAGGAGCTACAGGTACAGGGGAACTGCCGTCGAGAGCCCGATCCATTCGCGTCGTCTCCCAGCCCCGCCGCCGTCTCTATCGCCGGTGAGCGCCGCCGGTGAGCCGCCCTCCTCTGTTCCCCTCCTCCCTCTCTGTTTTAAAAAGGGAAGGCCCCACCAGTCAGTGTCTGAGGCCCGCGGCCGAATCGGTAAGTGGAGGCGCCCCTCCACTTTACGCCTTCGACGTGGCCCCTCCGAGGAAATTCTTTTCTTTTATTAATTCCAGATTTGAACAGAAACTTTGACCATTTAAATCTTTTTATTTACAAGTCCAAATCAGTTGATTCTTTTTGCATTGAGTTGGTATTGAAATTCTTCACAATCTGGTAAATTTTGGTATTTTTCCCACACTGATAGAATTTCTGGTTAATAAAAAGGTATTTCATGATTTTCCATTTCTTTTGCTATTTCAAACACATTTTCGGAGGGCAACTATGAAGACCAGGAGTGTTTGAACAACCCCACTGATCAAGGCAAGCCATCATATCCATGTGATGTAGTTTTGCATAGCATAACTCACATCTTCATGCATTATACATGCTTAACTTGTTAATAAATAATCATTTAATAAACAGTCATATAGAGATATATGCTTACAACTATAAATCACTATGGTTACTATGGCATAGTGGTTGATCATGAGTCACCTGTCCGGGCATAGCCGTACAACCGCAACTTGCCGGTATGGGAAGGCCGTGACTTGGGCTGTCCGCATGATCTCTCACCGATATTCCCAAAGAGGGAGGGTTATGCACGCGTTCTACCTTGGCTCGGTGGGCGGTGATAACCCTGTGAGCACACTTAAGTTGAGTTGGGCTCGTCCCCGGTTGGGACGGTTTTATTTGGCCATGATGGTGGCAGGTGTCATGAGTACACAGGGCCACCTAGGGCAGGACTCCGGAAGGGAGTGGTTGCCGGGGATATGATGAGAGAGTCACGGGTGAGGCATGTTTCGTTGGAGCAATGCTGGTCAACCCGAATGGGATCACGAGGTCAGTGCTCGAGAGTGTGGGTAAAGTGTGCAACCTCTGCAGAGTGTCAAACCTATTCGAATAGCCGTGTCCACGGTAATGGACAGCCCGACCAAACCTGAGTAGATGGTTAACCGTGTGGATGTTAGTAATGATGGTAGAACCCTCCAGTTGAACGGAGATGCTTGATAAGCATTCCGGTGGTTGTGGGACAACCCCAGACATGAGTAAGTGGATATTATAAAGCCAAGTGGTATTCTTCCTAATTTGTTGCCATGCTATTGTTTGCTGCATTACTTGGTTATTGTGAGCTTGCGAGTACATTCCAAGTACTCACCTGGAGACTTGCTTGCGTTGGTTTTTCCCTTGAGGCCTTGTTCGGTTTCTTCAAAATTGAAGGGGTTTGGAGGGGATTGGGAGGGATTAAATCCCCTACAAGTCAAATTCCACCCCAATCCGCTTCAATCCTCTTCAATCCCCTCCTCGATGGGATTAACCGAACAAGCCCTGAAGAGGAAAGGGTGATGCAGCACAGGAGTAGTAAGTATTTCCCTCAGTTTAAGAACCAAGGTATCAATCCAGTAGGAGAATCTCGTCAAGTCCAGAGTACATGCACAAACACAAAGAGCATGCACCCAACGCTATAAAGGGGTTGTCAATCCCTTTAAGATTGATTGCAAAGTGAGATCTGAAGGCGGAAAGTGCAACGAAGTAAAAGAGTAAGGCTGAAAATATGGTGTGGAGTAGACCCGAAGGCCATAGTGTTCACTAGAGGCTTCTCTCAAAATAGCAAATATTACGGTGGGTGAACAAATTACTGTCGAGCAATTGATAGAACCGCAAAGTCATGACGATATCTAAGACAATGATCATACATATAGGCATCACGTCCGAGACAAGTAGACCGATACTTTCTGCATCTACTACTATTACTCCACACATCGACCGCTATCCAGCATGCATCTAGTGTATTGAGTTCATGACGAACGGAGTAATGCCTTAAGCAAGATGACATGATGTAGAGGGATAATCTCAAACCAATGATGAAAACCCCATCTTTTTACCCTTGATGACAACAACATGATGCGTGCCTCCCTACCCCTTCTGTCACTGGGTAAGGTCACCGCACGGTATGAACCCAAAACCAAGCACTTCACCCGTTGCAAGAATCATAGATCAAGTTGGCCAAACAAAACCCACAACTCGAAGAGAATTACAAGGGTATGAAATCATGCATATAAGAGATCAGAAGAAACTCAAATAACATTCATTGATAATCTGATCATAAATCCACAATTCATCGGTTCTCGACAAACGCACCGCAAAAGAAGATACATCAGATAGATCTCCATGAGGATCATGGAGAACTTTGTGTTGAAGATCCAAGAGAGAGAAGAAGCCATCTAGCTACTAGCTATGGACTCGTAGGTCTATGGTGAACTACTCATGCATCATTGGAGAGGTCATCGTGTTGATGAAGAAGCCCTCTCTATCCGAATCCCCCCTCCGGCAGGGCACCAGAACATGACCCAGATGGGATCTTGCGGAGACAGAAGCTTGCGGCGGTAGAAAACTACTTTCGATGATCTCCTGATTTTTTATGGATTTTTTGGGAATATGTAGGCGAAAGACCTGGGGCAGAGGTGGCCGAGGGAGCCCAGAAGCCTAGGAGACGCGGGCCCCCCTGGCCGCGGCTAGGGGGCTTGTGGGGTCCGTGGTAGCCCCCTGACCTTGTTCTCACGTTCCCCGATCTTCTTCTGTTTCGGAAAAAATCTTTTTGGAAGTTTTGTTCCATTTGGACTCCATTTAAAATCATCCTCTGAAAAGGGTCAAAAACACGGAAAAAACAGGAACTGGCACTTGGCACTGAGTTAATAAGTTAATCAAAAAAATATATAAAAGGCATACAAAACATCCAAAGTTTGACAAGATAATAGCATGAAACCATCAAAAATTATAGATACGTTGGAGACGTATCATGTCGTAACCCATGGGCCCAAATGGGAAGATAGCATACCCTATGCAGAATTTTCCTACAACAAGAGCTATCACACAAGCCTGAAGATGTCACCCTTTGAGGCATTGTATGGCAGAAAGTGTCGAACCCCGTTGAATTGGTCACAAACAGGAGACCTTCGCATCTTTGGAACTGACTTGATGCTGGAGGCCGAGAAGGAGGTCAAGGATATTCAGGAACACCTTCAGGCAGCAAAGTCCCATCAGAAAAGCTACTATGATCCAAAGCACCGAGAAGTGACCTTTCAACCAGGAGAATATGCCTATCTTCGAGTAACCCCCATGAAAGGAGTGAGAAGGTTTCGCACACGGGGAAAGCTCGCACCGAGATATATCTGTCCCTTTCCAGTGATCGCAAGAAGAGGCAGAGTCGCCTATCAGTTAGAGCTACCGCCCGAATTGTCAGATGTGTATGATATCTTTCATATCTCATAGCTAAGAAGGTGTATTGCACCTCCGGTTAAGCAGGCATATATGAGTGAGCTAGAATTGGCTAAGGATTGACCTATGAGGAGAAACCCGTCAGACTCTTCGATGAGATGGAAAGAACTACCAGGAGTAAGGTGCTTAAGTTTTATAAGGTACTATGGGAACACCATACTCAGGAAGAAGCTACATGGGAGAGAGAAGATTTCTTGAGATACGCATATCCATACTTGTTCCCTGAGCAACCGAATCTCGAGGACGAGATTCATCCTAAGGGGGGTAGGTTTGTAACACCCTGATTTTTCAAACTTTTTCTTTTTAAAATATTTTTGAAGATCACTTGTAATTTGGTGGATTTTCAAATTCTCAAAGCAAGTTGAATTGTGAAGTTTCTGATTTCTTGTCTCAAACAACCCCAAACTTTTGCTTCTTAGTAAAACCTTTCTGATATTTATTTGCAATATTTTATTATTTCAAATAATTCCCTTTTTCTATTTTGGGAATTATAGCATCACTGTGGGTTGTGAAGCAACCTATAGCTTGGAAGAGCTATAAGACCCAAAAGTTTTACATCATTTTCTCAATACCATATGATTTCAAAATATTCAAAAATATTTCTTTGTCCAATGGAGAATTGTGGCTAGACTAATTATTTCTTTTCTGACCAGAATTGTCCATTTGTGAAGCAACCCCATGATTCCTGTTTTGGAAAATTTCCAATAAATTCCTATAGCTGCTAGGGATCATAAATAGTTCCAATATGTAAAAACATCCCATGGTCCAATATAAATTTTGAGAAAAAACACTCTACTAAGTTTCTGCTATAACTGAGCCCTTGTGAAGGAAGTGCTAGCTAGGAGTGCACAATGGAGCTACAAATTTTTGGGCATGTGTGCACTACCACACTTCCCCACCAAATCTCACTGATAGAAAAGCTTGCAATTGAGTGCTAGGAGCTCATTTGTGTTCTGGACCACAAAGATGGTTTTCAAAGGAACTATATTCATTTGATCTTCAAACCATGCCAATCTTTGCCAGTTTAGAGTCTTTTCTATGCTGGTCCTCCTAGACATCATATCTTGCTCCAACCATAACCCAGTTGAGCTCTAAAACCACCCAAAGTGTGTAGACAGAAACTGTTATTGATGTTCCTAGTCGCACGAGAGAGTGTATGATCAGGCAAGCAGTGGGTGGTGACTGATGGGAGGCTGGTCGACGCAATGGACAAGGTCTCCTGGCCTGCGTGGTACCAGGGTGGCCACAACCATGGTGATCACGGTGTTGGCATGCCACAAAGTGTGCTCTGCGCAACTCCAGCAACAGTCGAGCCGCCCCGAGCCATCATTCGCTGCCCAATCCTTGTCCTGAGCACCGATGAAGTCCCTGGTAGCCGCGTGGCACCTCCCGAAGCCTGTGGGTCGCCGAAGAGGGCCGCCGTCGCTCCCAGCAAAGCTCCGCCATGGGCAGCATAGTGGGCTTCGGCCACTGTGTTCGTCCGCAAGCCATTAATGGCTCCGGACCCGTCACGTCGCTCCCCTGACCTCCTCCATCACCTCACCCCCATGCCGCAACAGCCAGCTTGCCGTCCTTTCTCCAGTGGCAAGCCCGAGCCTCGCTGCTTCAGGAGAGCTCGGAAGCACTCGTCGCTGGCCTATATAAGGCGCTGCCCGAACCCCTCCTAGCCATCACCCCACCCCTCCACCCGTGGATTAGCCCTAGACACCCCCAGCAAGAGCCGGGAGCTCATCTCCCTCAGCTCCGGTGAAAGGCTCCGCCGCCAAATCGCCTCTGTCACCAGCCACCTCCGCCCTTCCCCAGTGAAATCCGAGGCCTCCATCGTGTTCCCTTGGTCTCTCTGGTCCTCCTCGAGCCCTCGGTGAGCCGAACCCCTGTCGAAACCGTCGCCGTCGACGACCACCGTAGCTTCCACCCGCCGGAGAAGAAGGGGCGACGACGTCCTTCCACCTGTGGAGGACCTACGAGTATAGGGGAACCAACGTTGAGAGCCCGATCCATTCTCGTCGTCTCCCAGCCCATCCGCCGTCTCTATCGCTAGTGAGCGCCGCCGGTGAGCCACCCTCCTCTGTTCCCCTCCTCCCTCTCTGTTTTAAAAAGGGAAGGCCCCACCCGTCAGTGTATGTGGCCCGCGGCCGAAGAGGTAAGTGGAGGCGCCCCTCCACTTTACGCCTTCGACGTGGCCCCTCCCAGGAAATTCTTTTCTTTTATTAATTCCAGATTTGAACAAAAACTTTGACCATTTAAATCTTTTTATTTACAAGTCCAAATCACTTTATTCTTTTTGCATTGAGTTGGTATTGAAATTCTTTACAATCTGGTAAATTTTGGTATTTTTCCCACACTCATAGAATTTCTGGTTAATAAAAAGGTATTTAATGATTTTCCTTTTCTTTTGCTATTTCAAACACATTTTCAGAGGGAAACTTTGAAGACCACGAGTGTTTGAACAACCCCACTGATCAAGGAAAGCCATCATATCCATGTGATGTAGTTTTGCATAGCATAACTCACATCTTCATGCATTATAATTGCTTAACTTGTTAAGAAATAATCCTTTAATAAACAATCATATAGAGATATATGCTTACGGTTATAAATCACTATGGTTACTGTGGCATAGTGGTTGATCATGAGTCACCTGTTTGGGCATAACCGTACAACCACATCTTGCCGGTATGGGAAGGCCGTGACTTGGGCTGTCCGCGTGATATCTCACCGATATTCCCAAAGAGGGAGGGTTATGCACACGTGCTACCTTGGCCCGATGGGCGGTGATAACCCTGTGAGCCCAGTTAAGTTGAGTTGGGATCGTCCCCGGTTGGGACAGTTTTGTTTGGCCACGATGGTGGCAGGTGTCATGAGGACACAGGGCCACCCAGGGCAGGACTCCGGAAGGGAGTGGTTGCCAGGGATATGATGAGAGAGTCACGGGTCAGGCAAGTTTAGTGGGAGCAATGCTGGTCCACCCGAATGGGATCACGAGGTCAGTGCTCCAGAGTGTGGGTAAAGTGTGCAACATGTGCACAGTGTCAAACCTATTCGAATAGCGGTGTCCACGGTAATGGACAGCCTGACCAGACCTCAGTAGATGGTCAACCATATGGATGTTAGTAATGATGGAAGAACCCTCCAGTTGAATGTAGATGCTTGATAAGCATTCCGGTGGTTGTGGGACAACCCCGGACATGAGTAAGTGGATATTATAAAGCCAAGTGGTATTATTCCTAATTTGTTGCCATGCTATTGTTTGCTGCATTACTTGGTTATTGTGAGCTTGCGAGTAAATTCCAAGTACTCACCTGGCATATCATGCCAGATGCAGGAGAAGCCGAGGACGGAGGTCCTGATGATGCGTACTAGGAAGTGTCCATAGCAGTGTCCCTGTGTATGGAGTTGCCGCTATGTTCCGCTACGCTGTAGAAGTGCTTAGTAGTTTCGAGGCCCCACTATGTCTCATAAATAATGTAGATACTGTTGTAGCACCAAGGGTGCCTTTGGCCTCACCATCATTGTAAGATATGTACTTGTCATCTTGCTCTATCAATAAAGTCAGTTCAGTTATGTTCCAAGTTGTTGAGTGTTTCCAGAAGACATGATCTCTGGATTGGACACACTGGTAATCTGATTCGTTGAATCAGGTGCCACATTTCTAAAGTGAAAAAAGATCGCATCTCATTTTTGTACGATACGTTTTATGTATGTGACAATAAAATCGGGAAAATGTTTCAGCCACAACTATGGGCATGTGAAATTTATAGATATGCTTGAGATAGTTGGTCTATATCTGGACTACAAATTATTCTCCTTCAACACATTAATATCATTTGTATACATTTGATTATATTAAAAAACATACGTCCCACACAATAGTGCCTAATACTTCCTTCAACACATTAGTACCATTTCTTTAAATATCTCCATATACCTAAGAACAGGAAGGTATACAAATCATGAAGCATTTACTCTTGATTTGTCTCTCTCCTATTTTTATTATTGACTCAAATAGGCAACATTGCCATGCATGCTAGTCTCTTTCCTTTTTCTACTAAGAATTGTTTCCATGCATGGTGGGCACGTGCCTTATTTATGGTATCCAATTAGTGATTAATGCATTAATACATATACCCTTTGTACACATCTAAATGCAATCGGGTGGTGGAAAGACAAGGAGCATGGGCACCTAGGTGCCCCAAATGTCCGTATATGTATGTGTGTGTGTGTGTGTGTATATATATATATATATATATATATATATTTATATATATATATATACATGTGCGCGTAGTATGTAGTATATAATAATGTTTAGGTAGTATATATACTACAGGGATGAATTAACAATTCAAATTATTGTGTCCACCGTAATATGACAACTTGGAGTTGTAGTTCGACCTCTTACAACTAAAACCGGATACTTAATAAAATACACCCAGATAAGTGAGAGATACAACTCGGCGGTCTCTCTTTCTCAGGGAGACGAGGAGAGGATCTCCAAGTTAGGATTATTGCTATACGATCATGCTTGTTACTATAAAATCTGTTCTCTTTTCATGCTATAAGATGATGTTTGCCCGAAGCATATTCTTCGACAGGACTAGCTTAGGGCCCCTTATTCTCGCATACTACAGTTTAATCCAAAGATACTACCCCTTTCATTTGATACGAATGCATATGTAGTTTAGACGTGATGTAAGTCTCGCGAGTACTTTGTATGAGTACTCACACCCGGTTTTCCTACCCTTTTCCCCTATGTTCTTCTACGCGATTGCCGCCAATAGGCGGAGGATCCCAGGAGCCAAATGCTAACGCCAACGACTACTACTACCTTGACGGTGCCTAGTACTACGTGGAGGCCGCAAAAGACTAGGAGTAGATAGCATGTCCCTAGGCAGGAGGCCTTGCCTTTTCGATCGATGTATCTTTTGTGTTGGCCTTCTTAGGCAAAACTTGTTTGCTTAATGTCTGTACTTAGATAATGTCACTTCCATTGACTGATGTTTTCAAGCCTCGTGTCCATGGCTTGTAATATATACCTTTATATTTGAATATGTGTCTGGAGTTGTGTTGTGATATTGATTAGTGAGTCCTTGAGCTTGATCATACACATTTGTGTGTATGATTAGTGTACGATCAAATCGAGGGTGTCACAACTTGGTATCGGAGCCGACTGTGTGTAGGTAGCTCCCTTTCCAACTCCTTGGCCGAACTTTAGTCTAGTATTTGAAAAACTTTTACTAACATTATTGGGTGGCTTATGGGCCGACATCTTAATCGGATGGTATTAACATCTTTTACTCCTCGTCTATACTCTGGGTTGTGATCTCTCTTCTCTTTTGGGTTCAAACTTTGCTAACTCTAACATTAGGTTCTTGTGATCACATCAAGCCAGAGAGTTGGATTATCTATTACTATTCCTTTGAAACTATGTTGAACACACTCTCTTTTGACATCTTTGAACCTCCTCGTTTCAGATGCGTCCCTCAAGACAACTCGTACACCTTATCATAGCTGTCGATGCAACTGGGTTCCTGGCAATTCTGGTTGACCTCTTGACTAGGCTGGGATATCGCTGGTACCCCGAGTACATTGTTTACGAGGACTACCAAGAGTTCATCCAGGAGCAGTACCAGGCTGTGGATCGTATCTTCGATCAGCAGAACCTCTCCATCACTGAGATGGACACATTTTGCGATGTTGGGCTCACTAGTGATATGGCAGTCCATGATACTGTCTATACTGCTATCACCCGCCTCGGTGGAGACTACCCTCGGTTGGAGGATACTGGATTCAGATACATCCCATATGCCCCTGCTCGGGATGAGACTGGATCTGACATTACTGCCTACACCCCTCACATGCGGCAGCGTAACGACCGATCCTGCACTGATGTTTGTACCCCTACGTTAGTTGTCTCTACGACCCATAGGTTCTAGTTCGGTACACTGAGGTCCTAGATCATGTTGTCCGTGCTCTGACTATTTAGTTGTACGCCACCCGTACTCGTATTTACGACGCAATTACACAGTTGCTACCAGCAGTCAGCATGAGGATACATCCCGAGTACATCCTTTAGCCGCGCAGGACAAAGCTACAACCAGGTCTTGAGTGGCCTGCTATTGGAGGTGTTACTCCTTCACGTGGATCTCTGCTCACCGTTCGGGACCAGTATTTGCATTTGAGTATCCATGGGATGCAGAATTCTGCCCCTGGGTTTGTTGTTCAGGGTCACTGTCAGTTACTTGACTTTAGTGGTTGTCCCCGACATTGATGAAGAATTATCGCTATGTCCAATTGTTGTATCCCCCCATCTCGTGCCCGCGTTCCGCCTAGTTGGTCTAGGTTATCATAAAATTTTGAACTTGTAACTTCTGGGTTGTAATCAAACTTATGTATGGATCAGTGTGTTCTACTTGACTACTATGAAGTATCTATCGCATTTCCCTTTTCTTATGCTTGTTACTTCATGAATGATACCATACCCCTTTTTACTCTATGCTAAACTATCCATGTTAAATTTTAGCAGGATGCTTTGATCAGCTGGTCGTGGCCGTGGTGCCAACAACCCACCTCCTCGTGAATATATGGCTGGAATGATCGAACAGTTTGAGATGAACCCTCAGTTAATGCAAGGTCTCATGGACCAGTTCCCATTTCCGAACATGAACCAGTAGCAAGCTATGGCACTACAGGACTTATGTCACATGAACCATGTAATTTACCTCAGGTCAAGCCAGCCTCTTGATGCTGATGACTCGCTCCGCGACATCATCTTTGAACTCGAATCTGCCAATGTGCCTCTAGAGAGCTATGTCAACTTTTCCGCATACGCTCTGAAAGGTCCTGCTGCACAATGGTGGGACAGTAACAGACGTTGTTAGCCTGCTAGAACCTTCATCACCTGGATGGAGTTCTAGGTTGCTTCTCATGTCTGCTTTATTTCTCAGGGAATTATGGACCCGAAGAAGCAAGAGTTCCCCAACCTCGTCCAAGGCAACAAAGCCATAGATGGTTATCAGCAGGAATTCCTGGAATTTTCCTGCTATGGTGAACAAGACATTGCCGTAAATGCACGTAGGAACGAGAAGTTCTGTGAAGGCATTCACACTGATATCAAGCTCGCGCTGCTTGTTCAGGACTATCCTGATTTTGCCTCCTTGGTGAACAAGGCCATCCATGTTAAAACGGGCCTGCAGGAATATAAGGATGGCAACAAGCCCAACAGTGACATGGGTTGATCTTCACGCTCAGCATCACAGAAGCGAACATCTAGATTCCCCCATAACATGTTCGATGCACCTGCTCCTTATCCAAGGCCATCTTATGCTGCACCTCGTCTGCCACCTCTACCAGCTAGGCAGCCGAGGCTTCCAAGTCCACCACCCCGAGTTCATCCTTTCCATCCTGAGGACGGGCAGTGCTTCAAGTGTGGCTGGCCAGGTCACCTTGCAAGGGAATGTCCTCAGAATCAGAATCAACTGACTCTTCCCGCACCTGGTCATGGAAACAATCAGCCCCAGAACAATAATGTCAATTATTATGGTCATCTTCAAGCCAACAACATTGATGTGAATGAAGCTCAGGGTCAGCCTGCTACTATGATGGGTACCCTCCTTGTTAACTCATTTCCAGCAGCTGTTTTATTTGATTCAGGTGCATCGCATTCATTCATATTAGAAGATTTTGCATACACGCACGACCTTAAATGTGAGGAAGTGAACATGTCAATATTAGTGCACACCCCCACGGGCCTATGTCGAACCTCCATGGTTTGCAACAACGTCCCTGTCAAAATTGAATGACTTGAATTCCATGCCTCTCCCATCCTACTAAAGTCATCTAGTATCGATCTCATTTTCGGGATGGATTGGTTGAATGTGCATACTACTTCTATAGTTCACTCTACTAAGACCGTTCATCTCCTACACCCCTCGGATTAGATAGTAACCTACCAGGTTGTTCTTGTACGAAATTTTGAAGCACATCTTTATGCTTTGAATGCATTGAACGCACCACCCCTTGAAGGAATTGACAACATTCTAGCGGTTTAGGATTTCCAAGATGTCTTTCGTGAAGAACTTCTGCGGATACCCCCTATAAGAGTTGTCGAGTACTTCATCGACTTGAAACCAGGCACCACTGCTATTGCCAAACGACCCTAAAAAATGCCACCACATGAACCCCTTGAACTTAAGAAGAAGGAAGAAATCGACAAATATCTTCATTGTGGTTTCATTCGTCCTAGTTCCTCTGCTTGGGGAGCACCTTCTCTCTTTGTTAAGAAGAAGGATGGAACAAATCATTTGGTTTCAAGATTACCGTCCTATCAACTAGGCAACTATTCAGAACAAGTATCCTCTTCCTCGGATAAATGATATGTATAATCAACTTGCTGGTTCCTCGGTCTTCTCTAAATTCGACTTGAGGTTGGGATACCACCAGATGCGAGTTCGCGAAGACGATATCCGAAAACCCGCCTTCATTACTTGATATTGATCATACGAGTACATCATCATGTCCTTGGGCTTGATAAATGCTCCAGCAATATTCTCTCGTCGGATGAACTATATATTCATGGACTACCTCGACGAGTTCCTCGTAGTTTATCTGGATGATATCCTGGTATACTCCAAGAACAAAGAGGAACATGTCGAACATCTTTGACTTATTCTGGCTAAGCTTGGAGAGCATCAACCTCACGCTAAATATTCAGAGTGTGAATTCTGGCTACCCGAGTTAACCTACCATGATCATGTCATCTCCAAGGATGGTATCGCTATCAACCATGAGTGAGTTCAGGCTATTCTCGATTGGACTCCCCCGAAAAATGTCAAGAAAATCAGATGTTTTCTCGAAATCGACAACTATTGTTGTTGATTCGTCGAGAACTTCTCCAAGATTGACAAACCCCTGACTAGTCTGATTCACAAAGGCATCAAGTTCCTATGGACATGTAAGTGTCGGGAAAGTTTCCAGACACTCAAGGACAAGCTAACATCTACCCTTGTGCTTGCTCCTCCAGACACTAAGAAGTATTTTGTCATCTACTACGACACTTCACGTCAAGGATTAGGTTGGTTCCGATTGCAAGAGCGTAGAGTGATTGATTATGCCTCTCGTTAGTTGCGCCCCAATGAAGTGAACTACCGAGTTCATGACCTTGAACTTACTTCAGTAATACATGCACAAAAAACTAGCAACATTACATTCTTGGTAACCATTGCGAGATATTCACCAATCATCAAAGTCTAAAGTACCTGTTTACTCAGTGGGATTTGAACCTCCTTCAACAAAGATGGATGGAGTGCATAGCAGGTTTCGACTTTGGTATTTCTTATATGCTTTGAAAATCTAATGTAATGGATGCTGCCTTGAGCCGCAAGTCATACTGCAACCACCTCCAGGTTCATACCCTTCTCTAAGAAGAATTTAGCAAGCTGAACCTCCATACTGTTTCTCGGTATTATCTCGCTCCCCCTCCTAAAAAGTTCCGCAAGATGAATGTTGTGTTGTTAACCAGGGTTCCCTTAATAACCTGGTTGCTAAAGAAGATCTCATTGGCAACATAAAAACTATTCAGCACTATGATGATGATGTCAAAAGGATTAAATGCTATCTTGTAGAAGGCAAACCCTCTTTCTTCACCATTGCTGATGATGATGCCTTGTATTCAAGGGTCGCCTATTCGTTCGAAGTACGAGGGAAAACCTGAATATGACTGGAAGGGTGATGAATGAAGCTCATGAGACACATCTGTCTATTCATCCAGGTAGTACCAAGATGTACCAAGACATTCGTCAAAGGTTCTGGTGGTCAAACATGAAGCAAGACATTGCATGGTATGTTGCACGGTGTGATATTTGTTGTCGAATCAAAGCAGAACATCAAAGGCATGTTGGAACTCTGCAACCTATTAATTTTCCTGAATGCAAATGGGACCATGTCGAAATGGACTTTGTCATTGAGTTTCCCACACACGGAAAGGTAATGATACTATTCTTGTCGTCATTGACCGACTGTCCAAAGTTGCACATTTTCTGGCCGCCAAAGAAACCATCATTGCTAGTCACCTGGTAGAACTATATATGTCCAGAATTGTTTCACTCCATGGTATTCCATTGGTAATTCACTTAGACTGTGGCAGCTTATTCACTTCAAGGTTCTAGGCAAGTTTCTAGAATGCTATGCGGATTCATCTGTCCTTTAGCACCGTTTTTCATCCTCAGTCCCAGGGACAAGTTGAACGAGTCAACCAGATTCTCGAAGACATGCTTCGAGCTTGTGTAATTTCTTTTGGCAAGAAATGGGAGGAATCTCTCCCGTATGCCGAGTTCTCCTACCACAATAGCTATCTAGCTAGTCTCAAGATGGCCCCCTTTGAAGTGTATTATGGACGAAAGTGTCAAACTCGTGTGAATTGGTTAGAAACTAGGGAACGTCCACTCTTCGGTCCGAATATTATCCAACACGCAGAAGATCAAGTCTGCATTATTATTGAGAACCTAAAGGCTACTCAGTCTCGTTAGAAGAGTAAGTATGACCGTCATCACAAAGATATGGTCTATCAACCTCGTGATAAGTTTTATCTTCGAGTCACACCAATGAGAGGTGCACACCGCTTTGGGATCAAGGGCAAGCTAGCTCCTCACTATATTTGTCGATTCACTATTCTTGAAAGACGTGGAAAGGTGACATATCAATTGGAACTACCGTCGTACCTTTCTCATGTTCGCGATATCTTTCATGTGTCCCAGCTTCGCTGCTGCTTCAAGGGTCCTATCCAAGAAGTCGATCATGATATTGTTGAGTTGCAACAAGACCTATCTTATAAAGAGCACCCGGTCCACATTCTCGATCAAACTAAATGTCGGACTATTCATAAGGCAATCAAGTTCCTTCAAGTTTAGTGGTCAAATCATTTTGAGAATGAAGCTACTTGGGACCCGAGGATCAGATTCGTGACGAATACCCGGAGCCTTTTTCTTCTACCTCTTAATTCTCGGGATGAAATTTCTTTTAGTAGGGGAGAATTGTAACACCCCGAATGTAATGAGCTACAATGATCATCGTTAAGGGACTAATCATTTTGCTAAATTGCTCTTGATCATCTAGATTCAAACCTTGTTTCAAATTTCACTTTGAATTCAAATTCAAATTTCAAGTGTGCAATAACGGTTCACAAGAATGAAACAAAAATGTTCCATGTGTTGCAAATAATATGTGGGTATTTTTCATGGTGATACCCACATTTTATAAATTATTCAAATGCCCTAAGATAAATAAAAACAAGGGATAAAACAATTAATTAAATACTTTTTATATAATAAAAAGTGTACAATATTTTATTTAAAATGCTAAATTAATTATGATAGTGACCAAATTAGTAATAGTAAATTAGGTGCTAGAATTATAATTTATGAAATTAAAAAGAAACTAGAAAAGGAAATAAATAAAAAGAAACAAACAAAAAGAAAAAATAAAAAATAAACATGGACGAAGTCCCCAAACCCCTCCTAGGCACGAGCCCATCAGTCCTCCCCCAAACCGGCCCATCTCTCCCCCTCCCTCATGTCCTATATAAGGGCCTGGATCCACCTCCCACGCCATAATCTTTTTCCCTCCCCTCCCACTCTCCCCCACCCCGGCGATGCACCTGCCCACCAGCCCCCATCGGGCCACGCAGAACCCGCACCCCTACGCCGCTGGTGAGGCCCCCAGCCTCATCTCCCTTCCTCTCCTCGTCATGCTCGTCACCGTTGCCCCCAGCCCTTTGCAGCGCCACCACACCCTACGCTGCGCCACCTAGCTCGTTAGTAGATTTGGCTGTCGCGACCCACCACTCCGGATGCTTCCCGCCGATGCACCTTGGCCTGGCACCGCTCACCGCTTCTGCCACTTAGCCTAGCCGCTGCCAATCCCTGTTGGTGCCGCCGGCCACGTGCCCCAACCCCCGTGGTCTGCCCCGCCACAGCCCTCAGCCACTACCGGCACTCCCCCACCCCCACGTGCCTTCGGGCACCCACGAGGGACTAGCGGGTGGAGGTCCACCCCAGCGCCCAGCGCCCGCACGCACGTTAGCCTCCTCGCTGACAAGATCCACTAACCACACGGGCCCACGCCCAAATTAAACGAAAAAAATAACCAAAAAATATTAAAATAATAATAAAATAATAATTAATTATTTAATGATTTAATTAACTTAATTAAAATTAACTTGATTAAATTTCTTGAGATAATTAAATAAATATGTTAATTACAGTAATAGAGAATGACACGGGTCCCACCCCCTATTGACGAGTCAATCTTTGACTTGTCAATTGGGCCCCACCCCCTCTTAAAGTACACAACACATGTGTACACGGAGCTGGGTCCACATAGCATTTTTTAACTAAATTTAGATTAAATTAATTGCATAAAATGAATAAAACTTTAAAAATTAATATAAAATAATCCGTAACTCGGATGAAAATACTTTGTACATGAAAGTTGCTGACAAAAATGAGATGAATCCAGATAAGCTGTTTGTTCATGTGTCACATACTCCTAGCATGATGAACATGAACATTTGGCGTTAGGTTCATCTTTGGGGAAATGCTGGAGACCGAGAAAACTTTCGCGGATGAATTCCTCCTTCCTTTGCAATGTGTAGTACTACATTAGGTCAACCCTCGCACATCATCTTATCATGACACGCATCCCTATGCATTTGTTTGCTATGTATTTATTGTTCCTTCCCCCTCTTTTTCTCTCCGGTAAACCTCGAGACTAACGCGACTACCGCCCGGTATGATTACGGTGTCGATGACCCCTCCTTCTCGATCGAGCTTCCACGCAAGCATCCCCCCTCCTTGATCATTCCGATATCGCCTATTGTTTTCTCTCTAGTGATTTCATTAGAGTAGTGTAGTTGTTATTGTTTATCAGTTTGATCCATTACTGCTGCGTAACATCTCCTTGCTACTATTGTTGATACTCTAACTGTTATCCTAAATGCTTAGTATAGGTTGCTAGTATTCCATTAGTGGCCCTACATCTTTGTCAGTATGCTATGCTATAATATCGGGTTGTGATCCCCTAAGGGAGGTAATCACGGGTATATATATATATATTATATACATAACAGCTAATGTGACTAAAGATGGGTCAGCTCGTGGAGCACTCGGAAGTGATTACCGGAGTGGGTGCTGAAAGGACAGTTTGTTCCATCTAGGTAGTGGTGGGCTCGATTTCCCGATGGCCCCCAACTTATTCTTGTGGTGGAGCGGCAGGACAGGTTGAGACCACCTAGGAGAGAGGTGGGTCTGGTCTCTGATCGTTGTCCGTGTTTATTTCATAATAACATTCTTAACAAGTTTGGGTATTTTATCTGAGCTTGTCAATTGACCTATACACACTAACCTTCATGTGGGAGCAGTTATGGGTATCTCGGCATCGTTGTATCAAAGCTCTTAGGACATCAGCATTGGAGCAGCGTGCACCCGAGTGGTTCGCATAAGCACCTGCCTTGTAAAGGACGTCACCAGGACTGGTCTCGGCCACCCACACAACTTGAAGGAGCGCAAAGGGGGATGTTCCCAAGACCCCTATGCACCTAGGATTTAGTCCGGTAGAAAAGCCTCTCTGCTGAGCCTAGGTAGGGATTCGACGTGTTGATCTCCCGAGTCCGGTCATGACCGAGGAAAGTGTGTCCGACTAGAGGTTATCAAGCCTATTAGGAAATTTGGTGCATCCCTGCAGGGATGAATTAAATATTCGAATAGTCGTGTCCACGGTAACATGATGACTTGGAGTTTTATTCTGACCTGTTACAACTAAAACCATATACTTAATAAAATACACCTAGATAAGGGACAGACACAACTCAGCAATCGCTCTCTCTCGGGGAGACGAGGAGAGGATCTCTCGGTTAGGATTATTGCTATACAATGACACTTGTTACTATAAAATTGGTTCTCTTCTCAAGATGCAAGATGTTGGCTGCCAGAAGCGTAGTCTTTGACAGGACTAGCTTATCGCCCCTTTATTATGGCATTATGTTGTTTAGTCGACACATACTACCCCTTTCGTTTGAAAACAATGCATATGTAGTTTAGACGTGATGTAAGTCTCCTCGGTACTTTGGATGAATATTCACATCCGCTTTTGCTACCCTTTTCCTCTATGTTCTTCTACATGACCCGAACAGATGGAGGATCCCGACGGTGCCTACTACTACGTGGATGTTGCTAATGACCAGGAGTAGATAGGAGGCTCCCACGCACGAGGCCTTGTCTTTTCAATCGATGTATATTTTGTGTTGGCCTTCTTAGGCAAAACTTGTTTGCCTAATGTTTGTACTCAGATAATGTTGCTTCCGTTGACTAATGTATTCAAGCCCTCGTGGCCATGGCTTGTAATATAAACCTTTATGTTTGAATTTGTTTCTAGAGTTGTGTTGTGATATTGATTAGTGAGTCCTGGAGCTTTATCATACAGATTTGCGTGTATGATTAGTGTACGATCAAATCGAGGGCATCGCAAAGTCGCCACCTAAGTACAATGGCTCCTAGACTTTGTCCTTTCATGAGGACATTTGTCGTGACAAAATAACGACAGTTGGCGCCCACCATGGGGCCAGCGCACGGTGGAGTTGAGTTCTTGAAGGGAGCTCTTCCAGGGATCAAGGGATATGCGATCGGAGAGATGACCAAGAGTCGAGTGGTAAGCTCTACATCAACGACTCACACTTGAGTCCCGAGGCCGGCTCAATCGAGTACGGGTATCGGGTCCCTTTCGGTAAGATCCATGTGTTCATCGGCAAGATTGGCGCATGAGGACCTGAGCCGTACATCTACACCAACATCATCGAGACGGCTCGGCGCTAGCAACCCCATCGCATTCAAGTCGATCGGAAGCACGTCTCCATTGGTTTTACTCAGGGGGTCGAACTTTTAGACAATTATGTGACCATCGGGGACACCTTTGTCAACTCTGAAGATGGTGAGTCATCGATCGATGACACCGAGTCGATCTGCCCACTTTTTGACGGCTGGCTTGGGGGCTACACAAATGATTTGGACTTTATCGAGCTTTCACGCCAGAGCGCCATCTACATGGCAGGGATCCCTAGGCTCGCAATTCTACCATCATAGGAACAACCAATGGTGCAGGCGAGTCAGCATCAGCTTCGAGAGCTACCGGAGCACGCAAGATGTCGGCTCAAGCATTGGCAAACTTGATGGTGGAGATATCAAATCTTCTGGCATCACCAGTTACATAAAAAAACTAGGAAGAGCGTAACACGGAGCTAACTAGGCTCCGAGATGAGTTAACCCGGATCAAGGGAGAGATCGATGTTGAGAACGTTCGCATGGCGGTGCTACATGATCACATCTGTAGTGAAACTGAGCGCTTAAAGGCGGAAACATGGAAACTGGAACTCTGACAAAATGCCTCGAAAGTTGTTCACCGAAGGAGACATGAGAGCCGCCAGTCTCTTAACACCGAGCCAAGTCGATTGTTCAATACTCCACAACACACACCTGGGACTGGCCAAACTAAGGCGGAACAACCCCATCAGCCGGCTCAGCAACCCCCAGTGGCTCACACACCGTTGGCTCAACGATCACCACACCGTTTCCATACACCGGTGGATAACATGCTGGTTGCAACTCGCTACCTTGAGTCTCTTCTAATTACTGGAAAAACACCAATTGAGGTTGAAGCTAGGAACGATATCGACATGCTCAGAACAACAGTCACCTAATAGGAGCAATACTCCGATAGTCGAGATCGGGTTCAATCTACACCTAACGCAAGTTGCAGTAAGAGTCGCAACGATTCACCATCGGTGTCAGGTAGTGGTCACAGGCAACAATCTCAGAATTCCCCAAACCGAAATGTAGTTCTATATGCCCAAGCTATCATGGACGTGGCTCGAGCCATACGAGAAGCAGAAGAAGCAACTGCGACGGTGGCTCAAGTGCCACCCTTTTTGACCCGGCCTAATACTTAAATGGCGGTTATAAACAGTAGTACGATTGGAGTTCCATGCTTATCTCCAGCTCTACGCAGCTAGGATATGGCAAAGGACTTCAAAGGCCCTCGCAAGGTTCCAAATTACACGGCTAACCTCGAGCTGGCAACATGGATTGAAAGTTATGAGCTAGCTATGGACATGCTTGACGTTAGTGATGTTGTGTGTGCTAAGTACTTGACATGATGTTGCAAGGACCGGGTCATACATGGTTGTAAAACTTGCCCCCCCCCCAAATTCCATTAATTCTTGCTCAAAGTTGAAGGAACACTTAATCACGAATTTCCAAGGTACGTGCAAGAGACCAATGATGATTGTCGACTTATAACACTGTGTGCAACATACGGATGAGTCGGCTCACCATTGGACTTGTTGGGTCGTGGAAATCATCCACACGTCGGAGAGTATCACAGTGCCCAACCTGTTTTAATTTTGGAGAAATATTGCCACTTCCAACCATTTGTCGAGAAGCTCGGGAACCTCAAGCGGAAGCTCTAGGATATGGGAGACCCGATGGATGTTCTTACCACGTATGTTGGATAGCACCAAAGATCTTATCTCAGATGAGAATAAATATGGTAAAGGGAAGAAGCATCAAAACAACAAAGGTCTTTAGCAGCACGATTCTGGGCATCAGGGAAATCATAATAACTAGGGCAATGTTGGAAATGCAAGAATCCAGACGGCGGGTCAGAATTTATTGCTAATACAAACACTAGTTTAAAAAACCAGCGACAAAACAACAACTCTCGTAGGGAGTATACCGGGAAGCCATCCAATTTTGAAGAAGCACTCAAGGACCCTTGTCCTAAACATAGTATCCCCGATAGGCCATCCACTCACTCGTGGGGAAATGGCGACTTTATGCGGGCATACCGCAGTCAAGTTTTCCAGCACTTTCAAGGACGCATTGGTGGTGGCAATACTAGTCATTCTGATGGGTATAGTGGCGGCTCGTCTGGGGGCTTTGCACGTCCAATCTCACATGAGCCGGGCAGCTCAGGTGCATGTTATCGACACTCTGGCGATAACAATGATTAGTAGCACTCACGACAAGGAAATCGACAACATGATAATCAAGCCAGTTTTCAGAGTAATCCCAGGCAATTAAGTAGCGGGCAGTAACATGTGTTCACCACTAGTATGTGGAGGCGGGAAAGTAAGGTCAAAAAGAGAGACATCAATATGGTTGATCCGTCAACCCCCCGGTATTTGAATTCTCCTGAATACCCAATCACATGGATCAAGAAGGATCATCTAGCTCGGGTTGATAATCCGGGTGGCTTAGCTCTGGTAATGGCGCCTCAAGTGGGAGGTTATGTTCTCAACATTGTTCTCATGGACGACGAAGCAACATCAACATCTTATATTATGACACCTTCTGGCGCATGAACCTTTTCAAGGTCAAGTTGCACCCATCTTCCACAGTTTTTCCTGGAATCATCACTCGGAAATCTACTTATCCAATTGGTCAGGTCAAACTAGATGTTTTTTACGGAACACTGTAAGGGCAAAACCCCCACAACCTTTAAACTTTATTGATAAAAAGTTACAATATGTACAGAGTAACCTCGGTAACCCAAAAAGAAAGAGTGTAAAAGTACTTAACTTGACATAACAGTACAGGGAAAATTCAGGGGGGCATGAAAGAAACCCACTTCAGCAAATCCTCCTTAAACTTGGGTTTAATCCTATGTGCGAGTAGTAGCATATCTGTTACCAAACCTGACTTCTAGATAGAAAACCTAGGTGGACATTCCGAAATACCTTTGCATTTCAAACGACCCAAATATGCCAACAAGCAATGAAAACCACCTCAGAGAAGAATGGTTGATTAAATCAGTTTTTTTGCATGGGAGGCAGCAATAGCAAATAACACCAAACTCTACTACTCAATAGGCAGGAAAAGAATAAATGATCCCTATCTTCCCTTTCTTGAGCATGGCAGATTCTACAATTCACTCCATCATCCATGTGCCAATTCCTCCTTTTCACCATATCCTTGGTATTCAATCTATCCATGATAAGCATCCAATCAAACACCTTAATCTTTAGGGTGTAGAACTGGCCCAAATCCACTTAAGCAAGGGGTTAAATGTTTGTTCTCTATGAGCAAAAGAATAAAAGGTCTTTGGGGTATAAGACTTATTAGTACCCATCCTAGAACAAATCCACTTAAGCAAGGGGTTGAATGTTTGTCAAACTAGATGTTGCGTTCGACTCAGAGTTCAACTATGGATGTGAATCTCTGATGCTTGAGGTTGTCAAAATTAGGAATCCATATCATGCTCTTTTTGGACGGCCGGATTATGCTCAGTTCATGGCTCGAACTTGTTATATCTCTCTCAAGCTTAAGATGCCAGGGAAACACGACACCATCAAAGTCCATGGGAGTCGAGAACTCGCCCAGGAGTGCGGGGAAGGGGTTGCAGCTTATGTGGAGACAACTTGTGTTGTGGAGGAACTAAAATACTACAAAGCCAATGCTGACCTTGCCGACATGACTTCTCTTAAGAAGAGCTAGAATTCAAGCCAGTAATATAGTGGCCAAGGTCATCCATAATTAAAGAAGAGTCGGAATTGAAAGGAAGGATTAGACGCTTCATGAACTACCAGTCATATAGTGAAACATTGGTCCGGTTCCGAGTAAGTCGACTAAATGGAGCAAAACAAAATATTTTGGTTATATTAACACCGACTCGAGAACAACTCAAAGACATTATCGAAACTTAGTAAAATCTTGCGAAGGCCACAAACGATTTCTTATCTAAATAGTTGAAGGATTGGATCTATGTGATGCATAAAAATGAGGGGAAAATATGCTCAAAAGTAGCAGAACTACCGAGACAAAACGTCTATGGGAGAACAAGATGAATCTACCACAGATCTATAAGAGTTTTAGGATGATAGCGGTTGTGAAACCGCATCAAATGTGCACATAACAAAGCCAAAGATCAATGGCTACAATCTACAACTTGCATGATGAACTTCGGATGAATTATGAACGACGGCGGCGAGCTAGAAGTGATAACAAAGGACTTACGGAGATCTCCTGCAGAAGAAGGTTGTGGTCGATTGTGCTCGAAAGACCTCTGCTGTCAACAAAGGTGAACTCCGGTGAACGGCTGGGAAGAGATGGAGCCAGTCGAGTTTGAGAGAGTGTTGCGAGCAAGAGGAAGAAGAAGAGGTGAAAAATAAGGCCTGTCCGGTCTATTAATAATAGTAAGACCCAAGGTAGCGCAGTAAAAAATGGAGTAATTGGTGGTGAAATGGACGCCTCGATTTTTGTGCCTGACAGTGATTTGAAACAAGGTTGGGGAAAGATTTACTATGATGACTAGATGATGTCAATAGTGAATGGGATGGTTTCATGACCATGACAGTTGACAGAAATATCAAGTCATCAACAAAACAGATGACCCAACACAATGTTGACCAGGGCAAATATGTTTCTCACAAGGGAGATTGCTAACTCAAAAGGCGACTCATGCTAATCCTCTCCTTTGAGATTTTTTATTTTTTTAGGATGAATATTAAGATGAATAAATTCAAATTAAACTTAGGAATAGTGTTTGGGATATACCACACGGGTTAACCCGCCATGGGGATAACTCTCTTGGCCTACACTTTTGGCTGGAGGTCCGGGATGCAGAGGCCCAAGGGGTGACCCGCCAAGAGGCCGGCTCAAGCACATCACATGGAGGCCGTTTCATTAAGGGAAACATGGAGATTCTCCCTCTCCAAAGTTAGTAAGAAGTAGAAGAGGACACGGGTTGCAATAAGACCCGGACTCTATTGTAACCTCGAGGCCTCCGCCTGCATATATAAAGGGGGGCCCTTGAGATAGAAAGGACAAGTAAGAAAAACTTGAGAGCTAGGCTAGCGATTCCACAACCTTGTAATCGAGATCGTCATCATCAATAGACACAAAACATGACATAGGCTTTTACCTCCATCGGAGGGACCGAACCTGGGTAAACTCGCGTCTCTCGTCTCCCGACTAAGCCCTTCAAGTTATTGCCTAAGTGCGATGGCTCCTAGACTTAGTCTTTTCACGAAGACATCTGTCATGACAAAACCATGACACATTTCATGTTAAATCTAATACTCCTTCGACTCATATTAATTGCACTAAATTAGTGACAACTAATATGTATATCAGTGTTAATATAGACTTATTTTTCAAAATAATATTTCTTAAATAATTCGGTTATATTTTACAAACATCGAGTTTGAAAAAGACTAATATAAGATATATTTAAAGAAAAAGCCTTTAGCTTTGCTGTATAAATATAGCAAACCGCCAGGAGACAACATTCAACATAAGTTCAGCGCGCGCACACACACACACAGACAAAGAAGTAGCACAAGACAACACCAAAGGGTTCCGCTGAGGGCACGACTCAACAAGCACTAAGAAACACACACACCCATACCTAAACCCAACAACGGGTAGAAAAGCCACACCAGTCTAATCCGGTTCAGGGGTGGAGGCGGAAGCGGGGGCGCCATGCGGAGAGCCATCGAGCGAAGGTCGGCGATGATGTTGTTGCTGGCCTCTCGGTCGGAGGAGCACCTAAGAGGCCATGAGAGCTTCACGAAACCGCACATTTTTAAAACTGCATCAGTGGCACGTGAGAGAGGCACACGCTGCCAAAACTTGTTGCGGACAGTCCAGAGAGTCCACGTGAGCACCCCGATGGTCATCCACCTAATGTGGTGGGCCGACGAGGGGACGGACTGAATCTCCGCGAAGAGGTCAGGGACATTGGTATGGCACGAGTGACCATCGATGGTGTCGCGAAAGCAACTCCAGAGGAATTGTGCTATGATACAAGTGAAGAAGATGTAATTCGGGTCCTCCAACATATCGCACAGGGGGCATATCCCATCTCCATGGCCATTGCATTTGAGCACCTCCACCCCTGAAGGTACCCGACCCCTAATCCATTGCCAGAGGAAGATTTTGATTTTGAGTGGTAACCTAATGGCCCACACGGTAGTAAGGGCCTTCGAGGTAGTCGACGGGGCGATGGTCTGGTACAAAGATCTAGAGGAGAAGCGACACGAGGGTTCCATGCGCCAAGACATTTGGTCCATGGAAATGTCGACGTAGGGCATGTGGAGGGCGATGCAATCCAGCATATCATCCTAGGTAGCGATATCTGGGGACCGAAGGGGCGTCGGAATGCAAGGCACCCCAAATCCAAAAGGGCGACATCGATCGAAGTCCTAGGCTCCACCAAGATGGAGAATAAGTGCGGGTAGCGGACAGCGAACGACACCATCCCATTGATCATACCAAAACATCCTATGGGACCCGGATCCAATCGAGATGGAAGATCCAATGCATAGGTGAGGGAGCCGTTGGACGACCGCGTGCCAGAACTGAGATCCTCCGGTGCATTGGCAGAAGGCCAACAGCTGGCTTCGAAGGTACTTGTTTCTAATGATGTCCAGCCACAGGCCACCGTCACCATTGGTGATCCTCCCGAGCCACTTAGTCAGCAATGCGATGTCCATGCGCTTCGACGACATGATCCCTAGACCTCCCTGGTCACGAGGCTTGCAGATGTCGGTCCAGCTGACCATGTGGTATTTTTGCTTATTTCCCTCACGAGCCTAGTAAAATCTAGACTAGTACATGGCAATCTCGTGATGCGGGGTTTCATGGAGACTCTAGAAGATCATGAAGAATATGAGAAGGCCGGACAGGAAGGAATTGATGAGCACGATCCTAGTTGCCTTGGATGACCACTTTCCTTGCCACGGTTCGATCCGGTGTTGGAGCTTAGTAACCATTGGCCGCAAGTCTATGACAGAGTGGTGTGAGTCACTAATGGGTACTCCGAGGTAGGAGGAGGGGAAGTACACAAGTTGGCAGTTGAGGCGGTCGGCAATGAGTTGGGCCTCGTCGGGAGAGTAGCCAAGGATCATCACTTTGCTCTTGTTGAATTTGATCTTGAGCCCCGACATCTGCTGAAAGCACAGGAGGAGGAATTTGAGGTTGATAATGTCATCCTCGGAGCCTTCCACCATGATAATAGTATCATTAGCATAATGCAGGAGGGAGACCCCTCCCCCTCTAGGAGATGAGGAACAACTCCATGAATGTGGCCGGCCGCCTTGGCCTTATCGAGGAAGTTGGCAACGGCGTCGACCACCATATTGAACAAGAAGGGGGAGAAGAGATCCCCTTGTCTAACACCACAAATGGTGGGGAAGTACGGTCCAGCCTCCCCGTTGATGTTAACGCGGTCCGTGTCGGGGGGATAACCCCGGGGTAGGTTCATCAAGCCTGCTCCTTCATTTCCTGCCCAAAGGATATGAACAAATACAATTTCCCAAGGCCAAAGTCTTCTGGCCGGCTAGGTTGCGCCTGTCGGCTGGAGGACGAGGTGGCCAACTCTCTGGTCGGCCAGGCAACCAATGCCAGCTAGAGGTGAGACGACTACCTCTTCCTGACCGTCTTGGCCAAGCCAGCTGGTTAGGAACGAGGCGATCGTGCCCAAGCCGGTTAGCCAAGCAGGCTAGCCGGCCGGGGATCTCAAGTCACATCAGATCGTAGGTCAGGATGAGACCTTACGATTAAAGATGGCTACGCGTCAGCAAAGGTACTGGATCGGAGTGTCCGGCAGGTACGAGCGTCAGCAGCCACGCCGCTGACCTACCCCTGCTCTGATCCATCACCTAGCATAGTGTCGGACCGTCACACTCCCACTCCATTACTGCACTCTGCGTGGGGAACAGTGGAGGCGGTCGTACTATCTGCCTATGACGAATCTCGCTAGAAGACGCTCGACGTACAGCGCGTGCTCGGCGCCAACCTTACGCGAGAGCTTCATTGGCCAGCCGGCGGGTCCCACGGCCAAACGAGACCATGCAGTCGGCGGGCCCCTCAAGCGACAAGACAAGACCCTCGTGGGCCCCTGGTCAGCCGGCGAGGCTGCCATCCGGGTCCCACTCTTGTACCCTTTATCCATATTGCAGGCCGGCGGGTTCGTCTATAAAACCCCCACTCACCCTCCATGCAAAGGGTCGGTCGAACAACACATCACATCCACCAACCACATAGAGAGAGGCAGAGATGAGCCGGCTGCTACCCTATTCCTCCTCCCAACACATCTCCAGGAGCAACCTTGTAATCCATCCATACACATCAAACACTCCGACAGGACTAGGGGTCTTATCTCTATGAAGAGCCCTGAACCTGGGTACATCGTGCGTTCCATGCTTGTACCAACCTCGTTCCCAGCACCCTCCTTTGTCCCTTCGGTTCTCGCCGACTTTAGCCTACCTATGGCATATGTTGTGAGTATTCACCGACATTTGGCGCCCACCGTGGGGCCGATCGCGGCATCGGCTGGCTTTACACGCTGGGCAGGGCCCCGCACCTACGCCACCGGATGCATCACGTCCGGATCGGTCTGCATGCCCGTGGAGCCCGCTTTCGACGAGGCAACACCGATGATGATCGACGTCCCCGTCCGCCATGCAGATTCGAACGAAGATTCTGATGACGAGGCGCTTCCTAGCATCGTCGTCGCTGCTATGGAGAACCTCAGCATTCTCTTTAGCGACTTACGTCTCAATGACGGTCCTCGCTACTTCGGCGAGGACTTCGACATTGAGGCACTCTGCACCAGCTTCAGCAGGCTCTCTATTGTTGAGATGCCTGCACATGACGTGTACCCCAGCAACGTACTCGTCTTCGATGGCCCTCCGCCGTCGGTGGGGTTCTTCACCCCATACCATGTTGCCGCCGTCTCCAACGTCGTGGAGGTGATGGTTATCGGCGCTGGCACCAGCACGGCTCATGGCATGGCGTTCGCGGACGCTGGTGGGCCTGCTGCTGTCACCGCCGATACTCTTCAGGATGCTATCACCGGTCTGAAGACACCCATCGCTGCCTCCGCGAACCCTAATGACGCCTGAGCCTCACTGGAGGAGCTCGCAAGCATATCTTGGAGGAGGGCATTGTTGTCGCCTCGGCAAAAAGGCGGATGGAGGCCACGCAGCGCGAGTATAACTCCGCATACGGCGTCACTCCGATTTCCGAGGCTCCCAGCCGGCTTGGATCGGTCCGCAGCCGCGGCCGGTTCATTGCTGAGATTCTTGGCGGCAACCAGCACACCTACGAGACCCCTGCTGCCAACATGCGGCCGACGCAGGCGGCCATGGAAGAAATGGCTAGTTTGTAGGGCGAGGATAGGGATACTCGGCTTGACCCCGGTTAGGATCGGGAAATTCCAGGAGAAGCGGGTCAAGGATCTCCTTGACGCCGCCAACGAACAGCATACTCGGCTTGACCCCGGTTAGGCCCAGTCAGAGTCTCCGGGACCCAACCCCGGAGCACGCCGCAACCCTAGTGGTCAGCATCACGCGGAGGGATCTTCCTCGCATCGCACCTCCGGCCGGAGGGCGAGGGAAGCCGAGTCCGGCACTGCCAGCGCTAGAGCAAGCACACTTCAAGCAAGCGTCGCGGTGGCGACGAGAGCAATTCGGCGTGTGCGGTTCCTCGCCCTGGAAGGACTCATGTATCCGGTTCGCGAGGTGCCTCTCCTCTCGCTACTCGGATTGGCGCTCGCATTCCCCAGGATGATCGGGTCGCCCGCAGGCGTCTCATCACCCTGGCCCAGTCAGCCCTCCTGGAGGAAGACGGTCCCATCGGTCCGTCCTGCTTCGACCCCCGGATCCGAGGGGAGCCATTCCCCCGAGGCTTCACCTTGCCTTAGGACACGCCCAAGTATAATGGCACGGCCAAGCCAGAGGACTGGTTGATCGACTACACTATAGCCGTCGGCATTGCCAGGGTCAACAAGCGTGTAGCAGTCCGCTACGTACCACTCATGTTTGCCGGCTCGTCTCGGACTTGGCTTGACAGCCTTCCGGCCGGCAGCATCAACTCCTGGGTGGATTTCGAGGAGGCGTTCGTCCACAATTTCACTGGCACCTACAAGCGCCCTGGCCGGCCTCGCGAGATGGCCATGTGCGTCCAGAGGCCTAACGAACCCCTTCGCGACTACGTCACCCAGTGGACGGAGCTCCGAACTCCTGCGAGGGGGTGCATGAGGTACAAGCCATCCAGTACTTCATCGACGGTTGCCGAGATGGCACCCTCCTCAAGCACAAGCTCATGTACTCCGAGCCCACCTCTTCGGCGGTGCTCATGGCCAAGGCGGACAAGTACGCTACGGCCGACTCGGCGATGTGCGTCAAGGTGACCACCTCGGACAATGTTGTCCCCACGCCGGCTACTCCCAAGCCGGCTGGAGACGGTTGAGGCGGCCAGAACAACAACAAGCGCAAGGTGGGTCAGATGGATTCGCGCTTCAACTACAAGTTGGTAGCCAGCATGGAGGGCGAGACGTCGGCTCCTCAATCCGGCCCTCAGCGAAAGCGTTCCAACAGGAACAATGCCAACTGGCTGCCCAAGCAGTCCTTCGAACAACTGCTTGACGCCCCCTGCAAGATACATTCTGGGGCGCAGCCGTCTAACCACACCCTTCGACGGTGCAGCTTCGCACGCCGGCTGTCGCAAGGGGATGGCCTGCCGGCTCCCCCAGGTGTGCAAGCGGCGCCTGATGCACCGGATCCTGGTCCTGCTCCGGCTCCCCAGCCGCCGCCTCGCGACGACGGCTGCCTCCACAACGATTACCCCCATCAAGATGGGGCATTCGTCGTCTTCACCAGTGAAGGCGACAATAAGCATAGCCTGCGCCAGAGACGGCGTGAGGTGAATGCCATAGTTCCCCCAGTTCCCTAGTACATGCATTGGTCTGACCGGCCAATCACATGCAGCTGGGTGGACCATCCTGTGGTGATGCCCAACCCGGGCTCATACGCGCTAGTCCTCGACCCCACCTTCGCCTCCAAGAGGCTCACCTGCCGGTTCTCCCGTGTGCTGGTCGACGGTGGCAGCAGCATTAACATCGTCTACCTCGACACTCTCCTCAAGCTCGGGCTCAAGTAAACGGACGTCCTGCCGACCAGCACTGTCTTCCACGGCATCGTGCCTGGGCAGTCCTGCTCGCCTATCGACAAAATCCAGCTGGACGTCCTCTTCGGCGACAAGGCTCACTTCCACTGAGAGTCCATATGGTTCGAGGTAGTAGACCTCAGCAGCCCGTATCACGCGCTGCTCGGCAGACCGGCTCTGGCCAAGTTATGGGTATACCGCACTACGCCTACCTAAAGATGAAGATGCCGGGTCCAAAGGGCATCATCATTGTTGTTGGCGACTACAAGAAGTCGCTCGAGTGCACCCAAGATAGCAGCCGCCTCGTCGACGCCCAGGTGATCGCTGAGGAGAAGCGGCAGATCGACGGGCTCGTGGCCCAGGCTACCGAGCAGCCGGCGATTCCTTCTCCTCTGTCCCAGTCGGCCGGCGAGGGTTCTTTCAATCCGGCCAAAGAGACCAAGCAGGTCCCACTTGACCATGCCAACCCCAAGCAATGCGTCACCATCGGGGCTGGCCTTAGCCCCAAATAGGAAGGCGAGCTCGTCGACTTCCTCCGTGAGAATCAGGACATCTTCGCATGGTCCCCCAAGGACATGCCGGGTGTTCCGAGGAAGTACGCCAAGCACAAACTTCATGTGCGACCGGATGCAAAGCCGGTGAAACAACCCTTGCGCCGCTTCGCCGATGGGAAATGACGCACAATCGGAGACGAGATCACCCGGCTCCTTGCGGCCGGCTTCATCATGGAGGTTTTCCACCCGGACTGGTTAGCTAATCCAGTCCTGGTGCTGAAGAAGAACAACACCTGGCGAATGTGTATCGACTACACTAGCCTGAATAAGGCATGTCCGAAAGACCCTTTCGTGTTACCTAGGATAGATCAAGTGATCGACTCCATTGCAGGCTGTGAACTGTTGTCGTTTCTGGATGCTTATTCAGGCTACCATCAAATCAAGCTGGATCCAGCTAATCGCCTGAAGACCTCCTTCATCATGCCCTTCGGGGCCAACTGCTACACCACCATGACGTTCGATCTAAAGAACGCTGGTGCGACATTCCAACGCTGCATGCAGCAGTGCCTACTGCCACAGATCGGCAGAAACATCCACGTCTATGTGGATGACATCGTCGTCAAGACGAAGCAGCACTTCAGCCTCCTCGACGACCTGCGGGAGATGTTCTCCAACCTATGCGAATACAAGATCCGGCTCAACCCGGAGAAGTGCGTCTTCGGGGTTCCAGGCGGCAAGCACTTGGGGTTTGCTATGGCAACAAAAGTCCTTTCCAAGCAACACCAGGAATTCTTCTTTCTACTTCTCTTGTTTGCGTCGGTTTTTCCCTTGAAGAGGAAAGGGTGATGCAGCACAGGAGCAGTAAGTAATTCCCTCAGTTTGAGAACCAAGGTATCGATCCAGAAGGAGGGTCTCGTCAAGTCCAGAGTACCTGCGCAAACACAAACGAGCTTGCACCCAACGCTTCAAAGGGGTTGTCAATCCCTTCAAGATTGTTTGCAAAGTGAGGTCTGAAGGCGGAAAGTGCAACGAAGTAAAAAGTGTAAGGCTGAAAATATGGTGTGGAGTAGACCCGGGGGCCATATTGTTCACTAGAGGCTTCTCTCAAAATAGCAAATATCACGGTGGGTGAAAAAATTACTGTCGAACAATTGATAGAACCGCGCAAAGTCATGACAATATCTAAGGCAATGATCATACATATAGGCATCACATCCGAGACAAGTAGACCGATACTTTCTGCATCTACTACTATTACTCCACACATCGACCGCTATCCAGCATGCATCTAGTGTATTGAGTTCATGACGAAAAGAGTAGCGCTTTAAGCAAGATGACATGATGTAGAGGGATAATCTCAAACAAATGATGAAAACCCCATCTTTTTACCCTTGATGGCAACAACACGATGTTTGCCTTGGTACGGCAACAAAAGACCTTCCCTGGAAACGGCGACAGGAATCCTTCTGCTACGGGCTGCGCCTATGGGGACTTCCTTGGCAAATATGCAAAGGATTCCCCTGCGGCCTTGGAGCCTTGCTTTGGTGTTGCCTTGAAGAGGAAAGAGTGATGTAGCACAGTGGCGGTAATTATTTCCCTCAGTTTGAGAACCAAGGTATCAATCCAGTAGGAGCATCGCGTCAAGTCACAAGTACCTGCACAAACACAAAGAGCTTGCACCCAACGCTATGAAGGAGTTGTCAATCCCTTATAGATTGTTTGCAAAGTGAGAACTGAAAGCAAAAAGTAAACAAAGCAAAGTAAAAGTGAAAGTGGAGACGATAGTTGTGAATAGACCCGGGGGCCGTAGTGTTCACTAGTGGCTTCTCTCATGAAAGCAAGTAGACGGTGGGTGAACGAATTACTGTCGAGAAATTGATTGAACCGCGCAAAGTCATCACGTTATCTATGGCAATGATCATATCTATAGGCATCAAGTCCGAAACAAGTAGACCGATACTTTCTGCATCTACTACTGTTACTCCACACGTCGACCGCTATCCAGCAAGCATCTAGTGTATTAAGTTCATAAGAACAGAGTAACGCCTTAAGCAAGATGACATGATGTAGATGGACAATCTCAAATCTATGATGAAAGGCCATCTTGTTACCCTTGATGGAAACAACATGATGCGTGCCTTCCTGCCCCTTCTGTCACTGGGAAAGGTCACCGCACGGTATGAACCCAAAACCAAGCACTTCTCCCATTGCAAGAATCATAGATCTAGTTGGCGAAGCAAAACCCAAGACTCGGAGAGACTTACAAGGATGTCAAATCATGCATATAAGAAATCAGCAAAGACTCAAATATAATTCATAGATAATCTGATCACAAATCCACGATTCATCGGATCTCGACAAACACACCGCCAAAGAGGATTACATCAGATAGATATCCATGAAGATCATGGAGAACTTTGTATTGAAGATCCAAGATAGAGAAGAAGCCATCTAGCTACTAACTACGGACCCGTAGGTCCGAAGTGGACTACTCATGAGTCATTGGAGAGGCAATGATGTTGATGTAGAAGCCCTCCAACTGCAAAGTCCCCTCCGGCAGGGCACCGGGAAGGGTCTCCAGATGAGATATCACGGAAATGGAAGCTTGCGGCGGCGGAAAAGTGGTTTCGTGGACGCCCTGATTTTTTCTGGGATTTTAGGGAATATATAGGCAAAAGAGCTACGGCAGGGGAGCGCCAGGGAGGCCACAAGCCTGGTCGCCGCGGGCCCTCCCTTGCCGCGGCGTCAGGGCTTGTGGGCTCCGTGTGGGCTTCCTGCCTTGGCCCTCAAGTCCCCTGATCTTCTTCTGTTCTGGAAAAAATTATTTCGGGGATTTTATTCCGTTTGGACTCCGTTCCAAAATCAGATCTGAAAAGAGTCAAAAACACAGAAAAAACAGGAATTGGCACTTGGCACTGAATTAATAAGTTAGTCCCAAAAAAGATATAAAAGGTATATAAACATCCAAAGTTGACAAGATAACAACATGAAACCATAAAAAATTATAGATACGATTGAGACGTATCAAGCATCGCCAAACTTAACTCCTGCTCGTCCTCGAGTAGGGAAGTGATAAAGAATGATTTTTTTATGCTTTCATGCTACCTAGCATAGATGTCCTTTGTAACTCCTCTTATGTGATATGAATGTTCAGATCCATTAGATTCAAAACAATAGTTTGCTATTGACGTGGAGACAATAATACTTCAAGCAAACTAGCAAGGTAATCATGAACTTTCAAAATAACAAGGCCAAAAGGAAGTTATCCCTACAAAATCATATAGTCTGGCTATGCTCTATCATCCTTGCACAACGAATTTAAATCATGCACAACCTCGGTATTGGCCAAGTAATTGTTTTCACACCTTTACTTTCCCAAACTTTTTCTACTCTCACGCAATACATGAGCGTGAGCCATGGTTTTAGCACTATAAGTGGAATGGAGTGCGGTGGAGGTTACAAGGCAAACAAGGAGAAGATGGTCACATTGACTAGGCATATCAACAAGCTATGGAGATGCTCATCAATAGATATCAATGTGAATGAGTAGGGATTTCCATACAAATGATGCACTAGAGCTAAGAGTATATGAAAGCTGTTAAACAAAACTAGTGGGTGTGCATCCAACTTGCTTGCTCACCAAGACCTAAGGCAATTTTGAGGAAGCCTATCATTGGAATATACAAGCCAATTTATATAATGAAAATTTCCCACTAGCTATATGGTGGTGACAAAACGAGAGACTCTCAATCATGAAGATCATGGTGCTTAATAAGCACAAGTGTGGAAAGATAGTAGCACTGTCCCTCATCTATTTTTCTCTTTGGCCTCTCTTTTTTATTATTTTATTTTATTTTTGTGGGCATATTTGGCCTCTTTTGTAAATGGGCTTCGCTCGCCTCTTTTATTTCCTCACATGGGACAATGCTCCATCAATGATGATCATCACACTTATGACTCAAAACTTAGAGCAATAATGACTCTATATGGAATGCCTTTGGTCGTGTACCGTGACAATGATATAGCATGGCATTGACATCAATGGAAACATCATGCTAGCTATCTTATGATCATGCAATGGCAATGTAGAAGTGGTCGCACATGTCATGGTGGTAGTTGCATGGCAATATATCTCGGAATGACTTTGAAAAAGCCATAGTAGGTAGGTATGGTGGCTGTTTTGAGGGAGGCTAATGGTGGTTTTATGCACCGGCGAAAGTTGCACGACACTAAAGAAGATAGTGATGGTGGAAGGTGAAAGTACATCTAAACCATGGACTAAACATTAGTCATGAAGAACTCATATACTTGTTGCAAAAGTTTTAGTAGTAGTCGAAACAAAGCATTCAACACATACTCCTAGGGAAGGGTTGGTAGGTATAAACCATCGCGCAATCCCGACCGCCACATAGAGGATGACAATCAATAGACTAATCATGCTCAGACTTCATCAAATAGTGGTTCACCATACGTGCATGCTACGGGAATCAGTAACTTCAATACAAGTATTTCTAGATCCACAACACCTTACTAGTATAACTTCAATATTACCATAACCACAACTCAAAACTAATTGAGATGAATCAAACTTCTCTAACTATTCAATGCACATGAAGGTGGAAGTTTTCATATCCCTTTGGATAACTACCCCTTTTGAGACTACTTTGATAGCATAGATCAACTACCACGCCACGCGCTTCCGTGCTGTAAAAGATAGAAGTGAAACACAAAGAGCAAAATCAACAAGCTCAAAAGATATAAGTGAAACACATGTGAGCTGAATTGTCTAACCAAAGGATATAAGTGAAGCTCGACAAAATCACGGTGAGTGCATTTCTCTCTCTCTAGGTGTGCAGCAAGGAAGATTGTGACACAAAAAAAATGAAAGACTCATACGATACAAGACGCTCCAAGCAAGACACATAACATGTGGTGAATAAAAATATAGCCCCAAGTAACGTTACCGATGGATTGAAGACGAAAGAGGGGATGCCTTCCCGGGGCATCCCCAAGCTTAGGCTTTTTCGGCATCGTTGAATCATCTTGGGGTGCCTTGGGAATCCCCAAGCTTGAGCTCTTGCCACTCTTTATCTCTTTGTCCATAAGAACTTCACCAAAAACTTGCAAACTTCACAACACGAAACTTAAACAGAAACTCGTGATAACATTAGTATAAGAAAGAAAATCACCACTTCCTTAGGTACTGTAGCAAACTTAAATTCTACTTATGTTGATGTTGGGTTACTGTATTTTCAATCTTCCATGGCTAATACCCCCCGATACTATCCATTGTTTCATCAAAATAAGAAACCAACTCAATAAAAACAGAATCTGTTAATAGCAGACCAGTCTGTAGCAATCTGTATACTTAGTATACTTATGGTACTTCACAAATTCCGAACAATTACGACAGTCTGAACAATTCGCGTAGCAATCAGCAGCAAAATAAATCAACTCCAAAGCTCTTACAGAATAAAAATGAAAATTCTTTTCGTGAGCAGAAAGTTTCTGTCTTTTGCAGCATGATCAAACGATCATCCCCAGGAGTAATCATAACGGTTTCACTTGGCACAAACGCAAAAGAAACACAAAAAACACAATCATAACAGAACTATGAAAGTGTGGAAAACACAAAACAGAAATAAAAAGGATAGATTCATTTGGTTGCCTCCCAACAAGGTCTATTTTTTAACGCCCTTAGCTAGGCATAAGGTGATGGAATCGCGTATAGTCATCTTTGGTGATCAAACCATCAGTAGCCCTCATCATAGATTCATAAGGCAATCTTATTTTCTTTCTAGGAAAATTCTCCATGCCAAGCTTTAGAGGAAATTAAAATCTAATATTCCCTTCCTTCATATCGATGATGGCACCAATAGTCCTTAGGAAAGGTCTACCAAGAATAATGGGACATGAAGGATTGCAATCTATGTCAAGTACAATGAAATCCACGGGTACATAGTTCTTATTTGCAACAATAAGAACATCATTGATCCTTCCCATGGGTTTCTTGAATGTTGAATCCGCAAGATGCAAATGAAGAGAACACTCTTCAATCTCATGAAAACCAAGAATATCACATAAAGACTTTGGAATCGCGGAAACACTAGCACCCAAATCACACAAAGCATTGCATTCATAGTTTTTGATATTGATTTTGATAGTAGGTTCCCATTCATCGTGAAGTTTTCTAGGTATAGAGACTTCTAATTCGAGTTTCTCTTCAAGAGATTTCATCATATCATCTACGATATGTGTGGTAAAGGCTTTGCTTTGGATATAAGCATGTGGAGAGTTTGCAATGGATTGCATCAAAGAAATGCATTCAAACAAGGAGCAACTATCATAATTGAATTCCTTGAAATCCAAAGTGGGAGTTTCAATACTACCCAATATTTTGATTTCTTCTACTCCACTCTCCACACCTTTATCATCAAGATAGGTGGACTCCGAATCATTGGGGCGTTTTTCAAACAAAGTGGATTCATATACAGCCCCTTCATCAATAGGTTTGACATGCGAAAACAAAGATTCAAGAGGAGTCACACCAAGCACTTTAAGATCTTCGTGATTTGCATCACTAGAACGCACCCTTTTAAACCATTCACGCCTAGCGCGAATTTGGGCGGTTCTTTCTTTGCTCTCATTCATAGAGACACGCATAGCTTTTAAAGTTTCATCCAAGTTGACCTTGGGAGGAGCACATCTAACTTTCAAAGCATCAATATCACAAGATATCCTATCAACGCTCTTAGCCAAATCGTCTATCTTGAGTACTTTTTCCTCTATGGACGCATTGAAAATATTTTGAAACTTGATGAACTCTTTGATTACTCTCTAAATTAGAGGGTAATTTGTTATGATTTCCATAAGTGTTGTTGTAGGAATTGCCATAATTGTTAGAGGAGTTACTAGGAAAAGGCCTAGGAACATAGTTTCCTCTAAAAGCATTGTTGTTGCCAAAATTGTTCCTACCAACAAAATTAACGTCCAAACTAGCGTTGCTACTCTCAATCAAGGAAGATAGTGCCATGTCATTAGGATCTAAAGGAGCATTTCTACTAGCAACCAAATTCATCAACTCGTCCATCTTAGCACTAAGCGAGTTAATTTCTTCTATAGCGTGTACCTTATTGCTAGCACGTGACCTTTCAGTGTGCCACTGAGAGTAGTTGGTCATGATATTGTCTAGGAGTTTTGTAGCTTCCCCTAACGTGATTTCCATGAACGTTCCACCTGAGGCAGAGTCCAAGATATTGCGAGAAGCAAAATTCAAACCAGCGTAAAAGATTTGTATAATCATCCACAAACTCAAGCCATGAGCGGGACAATTTCTAATCATTAACTTCATCCTCTCCCAAGATTGTGCAACGTGTTCATGATCAAGTTGCTTGAAATTCATGATATCGCTACGGAGAGAGATAATCTTAGCCGGCGGAAAATACTTGGATATGTAAGCATCTTTGCACTTATCCCAAGAATCGATACTATTTTTGGGCAAAGAAGAAAACCAAGTTTTTGCGCGATCTCACAACGAGAAAGGAAAAAGCTTCAACTTAATCACGTCATTATCCACATCTCTTTTCTTTTGCATATCGCAAAGTTCAATGAAGGTATTGAGATGGGATGCGGCATCTTCACTAGGAAGGCCAGAAAATTGCTCTTTCATAACAAGATTCAGCAAGGCAGCGTTGATTTCATAAGATTCCACACTAGTGGCGGGAGCAATCGGAGTACAAATAAAATCATTATTATTAGTACTTGAGAAGTCGCAAAGTTTGGTCTTTTCAGCCATGATGACTTCAACAAACAAACAAGAACACCGGCAAGCAAGAAAACTGGCAAAGGAAAACGGCAAAAGGCAAATGAAAACGGCAAAGGAGAAAGGCGAATGAAAACGGCAAATGTGAAGTGGGGGAGAGGAAAACGAGAGGCAACTGGGAAAAAAGGTAAATGCAAGAGATGAGTTTGTGACAGTTACTTGGATAGATCTTGACTTGATCTCTCCCCGGCAACGGCGCCAGAAATAGGTGTGTTGACGGGAGAGTATTCTTGTCTTGATACTCCTCGGCAAACGATCCTCCCCAGCAACGGCGCTAGAAATACTTCTGCTACGGCAACAAAACACATTCCCTGGCAACGGCGCCAGGAATCCTTCTACTACGGGCTACGCCTATAGGGACTTACTTGGCAAATATGCAAAGGATTCCCCCGCGGCCTTGGAGCCTTGCGTTGGTGTTCCCTTGGAGAGGAAAGGGTGACGTAGCACAACGGCGGTAAGTATTTCCCTCAGTTTGGGAACCAAGGTATCAATGCAGTAGGAGGATCGCGTCAAGTCACAAGTACCTGCACAAACACAAAGAGCTTGCACCCAACGCTATGAAGGGGTTGTCAATCCCTTATAGATTGTTTGCAAAGTGTGAACTGAAAGCAAAAAGTAAACAAAGCAAAGTTAAAGTGAAAGTCGAGACGATAGTTGTGAATAGACCCGGGGGCCGTAGTGTTCACTAGTGGCTTCTCTCATGAAAGGAAGTAGACGGTGGGTGAACGAATTACTATCGAGCAATTGATAGAACCACGCAAAGTCATGATGTTATCTATGGCAATGATCATATCTATAGGCATCACGTCCAAAACAAGTAGACCGATACTTTCTGCATCTACTACTATTACTCCACATGTCGACCGCTATCCAGCATGCATATAGTGTATTAAGTTCATAAGAATAGAGTAATGCCTCAAGCAAGATGACATGATGTACATGGACAATCTCAAATCTATGATGAAAGCCCATCTTGTTATCCTTGATGGCAACAACATGATGCGTGCCTTGCTGCCCCTTCTGTCATTGGGAAAGGCCACCGCACGGTATGAACCCAAAACCAAGCACTTATCCCATTGCAAGAATCATAGATCTGGTTGGCCAAGCAAAACCCAAGACTCGGAGAGACTTACAAGGATATCAAATCATGCATATAAGAAATCAGCAAAGACTCAAATACAATTCATCTATAATCTGATCACAAATCCATGATTCATCGGTCTCGACAAACACACCGCCAAAGAGGATTACATCGGACAGATCTCCATGAAGATCATGGAGAACTTTATATTGAAGATCCAAGAGAGAGAAGAAGCCATCTAGCTACTAACTACGGACCCGTAGGTCTGAAGTGGACTACTCACGAGTCATTGGAGAGGCGATGATGTTGATGTAGAAGCCCTCCAAGTCCAAAGTCCCCTCCGACAGGGCACTGGGAACGGTCTCCAGATGAGATATCACGGAAACGGAAGCTTGCGGTGGCGGAAAAGTGGTTTCGTGGACGCCCTCATTTTTTTGGGATTTTAGGGAATATATAGGCGAAAGAGCTAGGGCAGGGGAGCGCCAGGGAGGCCACAAATCTGGTCACCGCGGCCCCCCTGGCCGTGGCGTCAGGGCTTGTCGGCTCCCTGTGGGCCTCCTGCCTTGGCCCTCAAGTCCCCGATCTTCTTCTGTTCTGGAAAAAATTATTTCGGGGATTTTATTCCGTTTGGACTCTGTTCCAAAATCAGATCTGAAAAGAATCAAAAACATAGAAAAATAGGAACTGGCACTTGGCACTGAATTAATAAGTTAGTCCCAAAAAAGATATGAAAGGTATATAAACATCCAAAGTTGACAAGATAACAACATGAAACCATCAAAAATTATAGATACGTTTGAGACGTATCATGCCTTGCTACCCCTTCTGTCATTGGGTGAGGTCACCACATGGTATGAACCCAAAACCAAGCACTTCTCCCATTGCAAGAATCATAGATCTAGTTGGCTAAACAAAACCCACAACTCGAAGAGAATTACAAGGATATGAAATCATGCATAAGAGAGATCAGAAGAAACTCAAATAAGATTCGTAGATAATCTGATCATAAATCCACAATTCATCTAATCTCGACAAACATACCGCAAAAGAAGATTACATTGGATAGATTCCATGAAGATCATGGAGAACTTTGTATTGAAGATCCAAGAGAGAGAAGAAGCCATCTAGTTACTAGCTATGGACCCGTAGGTCTATGGTGAACTACTCACGCATCATCGGAGAGGTCATGGTGTTGATGTAGAAGCCCTCCGTATCTGAATCCCCCCTCCGACAGGGCACAAGAACGTGCCCCAGATGGGATCTAGCGGAGACAGAAGATTGCAGCGGCGGAAAAGTACTTTCGGTGATCTCCTGATTTTTTGTGCAAGTTTTGGGGATATATAGGCGCAAAACCTAGGGCAGAGTGCGTCCAGGGGACGCACAAGCCTGTGGGCCGCAGCCTCCCCCCTGGCCGCGGGGTGAGGGCTTGTGGGGCCCCTGGGGGCCCCCTGCCTTGGCTCTCAAGCCTCGTGATCTTCTTCCGTTATGGAAAAATCTTTTTGGGGATTTTCTTCCGTTTGGACTCCGTTTCAAAATCTCCTCTGAAAGGGGTCAAAAACATGGAAAAATAGGAGCTGGCACTTGGCACTTAGTTAATAAGTTACTCCCAAAAATGATATAAAAGGCATGCAAAACATCCAAAGTTTGACAAGATAATAGCATGAAACCATAAAAAATTATAAATACGTTGGAGACGTATCAAGCATCCCCAAGCTTAACTCCTGCTCGTCCTCGAGTAGGGAAGTGATAAAGAATGAATTTTTGATGTGGAATTCTACCTAGCATAGTTGTCCTTTGCAACTTCTTTCACGTGACATGAATGTTCAGATCTGTAAGATTCAAAACAATAGTTTACTATTGACATGAAAACAATAATATTTCAAGCAAACTAGCAAGGCAATCATGAACTTTCAAAATAACGAGGCCAAGGAAAGTTATCCCTACAAAAGCAAATAGTCTGGCTATGCTCCGTCATCCTCACACAACTAATGTAAATCATGCACAACCCCGGTATTGGCCAAGTAATTGTTTTCACACTCTTACTTTCTCAAACTTTTTATAACTATCACGCAATACATGAGCGTGAGCCATGGATATAGCACTATAAGTGGAATAGAGTGTGGTGGTGGTTGTGAGACAAAAAGGAGGAGATGGTCACATTGACTCAGTGTATCAAAGGGCTATGGAGATGCCCATTAATTGATATGAATTTCAATGAGTAGGGATTTCCATACAACAGATGCATTAGATCTATAAGTATGTGAAAGCTCAAAAGGAGAACTAGTGGGTGTGCATCCAACTCGCTTGCTCACGAAGACCTAGGGCAATTTTGACGAGGCCCATCATTGGAATATACAAGCCAAGTTTTATAATAAAGATTCCCACTAGCATATTGTGGTGACAAAGCAAGAAGCTCTCAATCATGAAGAACATGGTGCTATTAGGAAGCACAAGTGTGGAAAAAGATAGTAGCATTGTCCCTTCTCTCTTTTTCTCTTTTTTTCATTTGGGCTCTTAGGCCTCTGTTTTTTCCCTCTTTTTTATTTTTGGGCTCTTTGGCCTCTTTTTTTTATTTCCTCACATGGGACAATGCTCTAATAATCATGATCATCACACTTTTATTTACTCACAGCTTCAAAGCTAAAAATAATGATGACTCTATAGGAAATGCCTCCGGCAGTGTAACGGGATGTGCAATGATCTAGCATGGTGTATGACGTTGGAAACATCTCGCTAGCTATCTTACGATCTTGCAATTGCAATATGAGAGTGATAGCACAAGTCATGAGACGGAATGGTGGGGGTTGCATGGCAATATATCTCTGAATGGCTATGAAAATGCCATAGTAGGTAGGTATGGTGTCTGTTTTGAGGAAGGCATATGGTGGGTTTGTGTACCGGCAAGAATTGCGCGGCACTAAAGAAGCTAGCAATGGTGGAAGGTGAAAGTGCATCTGTACCATGGACTCACATTAGTCATGAAGAACTCACATACTTGTTGCGAAAGTTATTATTAGTAATCGAAACAAAGTGCTAAACGCATACTCCTAGGGGAAGGGTTGGTAGGTGTTAACCATCGCGCAATCCCGACCTCAACACAAAGGATGACAATAAATAGATCAATTATGCTCCGAATTCCTAACATAGCAGTTCACCATACGTGCATGCTACGGGAATCACTAACTTCAACACAAGTATTTCTAGATACACAACACCCTACTAACATAGCTCTCAATATTACCAAATCCACATCTCAAAACTAATTGAGAGGAATCAAAACTTCTCTTTCTAGTCAATGCACATGAAGATGGAGGTTTTTGCATCCTCTTTGGGTACCTATCACCTTTGGAACTACTTTCATAGCATAAGCCAACTACCAAGTCACGCACCGCCGTGCTCTAAAAGATCTAAGTGAAGCACATATAGCAAAAATATCTAGCTCAAAAGATATAAGTGAAGCACTATGAGCATTCTAGCAAAATCACGATGAGTGCATGTCTCTCTATAAAGGTGTGCAGCAAGGATGATTGTGACACAACAAAAAGAAAATGCTCCTACGATACAAGACGCTCCAAGCAAAACACATATCATGTGGTGAATAAAAATACAGCTCCAAGTAATGTTATCGATGGATTGAAGACGAAAGAGGGGATGCCTTCCCGGGACATCCCCAAGCTTAGGCTTTTTGGTGTCCTTGAATATGGCTCGGGGTGCCTTGGGCATCCCCAAGATTGAGCTCTTTCCACTCCTTATCTATTTGTCCATGAGAACATCACCCAAAACGTGCAAACTTCACAACACAAAACTTAAACAGAAACTCGTGACAACATTAGCACAAGAAAACAAACTACCACTTCTTTTGGTACTGTAGAAAACTTGAATTCCATCTATATTGGTGTTGGGCTACTGTATTCTCACTTTTCCATGGCTATTACCCCCGATACTGACCATAGTTTCATCAAAACAAGCAACAAACTCAATAAAAACAGAATCTGTCAAAAACAGACCAGTCTGTAGCAATTTGTATACTTCGTATACTTCTGGTAACTCAAAAAATCTGAAATATTGCGACTGCGTGGGCAAACGGCATATAAACCAGCAGCAAAAAGAATCAACTCAAAAGCTCTTTCTGAATAAAAATGCAAAATCATCTCGTGAACGAAAAGTTTCTGTCTTTTTCCAGCAAGATCAAACAACCATTATCAAGACTATTCACAAAAGTTTTTCTAGGCTCAAACACAAAAAACACAATCACAAGATAATTATGATGGTGTGGACGCAACAAAACAGAAAGAAAAAGATAAATTCATTGGGTTGCCTCCCAACAAGCGCTATTGTTTAACGCCCTTAGCTAGGCACAAAAGTGATAGAATCACGTATCGTCGTCTTTGGTGCTCAAACCATAAGTGGCCGTCATCATGGACTCATAAGGCAATCTTATTTTCTTTCTAGGAAAGTGTTCCATGCCCTTCCTTAAAGGAAATTGAAATCTAATATTCCCTTCCTTCATATCGATGATAGCATCGATAGTCCTTAGGAAAGGTTTACCAAGAATAATAGGGCATGCAGGATTACAATCAATGTCAAGCACAATGAAATCCACGGGTACATAGTTCCTATTTGCAATACTAAGAACATCATTGATCCGTACCATGGGTTTCTTGATAGTAGAATCAGCAAGATGCAAATTAAGAGAACACTGTTCAATCTCATTAAAACCCAGAACATCACATAGAGACTTTGGAATCGCGGAAACACTAGCACCCAAATCACACAAAGCATTGCACTCATAGTTTTTGATTTTGATTTTGATGGTAGGTTCCCACTCATCATGAATCTTTCTAGGGACAGAGACTTCCAGTTCAAGTTTCACTTCGAGAGATTTTATCATAGCTTCGACGATATGATCGGTAAAGGCCTTGTTTTCGCTATAAGCATGTGGAGAGTTTAACATGGATTGCATCAAAGCAATGAATTCAATCAAGGAGCAACTATCATAATTGAATTCCTTGAAATCCACGGTAGTAGTTTCATTACTACTCAAAGTTTTAACATCTTCAACTCCACTTTCAATGCTTTTAGCATCAAGATAGATGGACTCCGAATCATTGGGGCACTTTTCACCCAAAGTGAATTCATATCCAGCCCCATAATCATTAGGTTTGACACAAGAAAACAAAGATTCAATGGGAGTCACAATAAGCACTTTAAGATCTTCATGATTCTCATCACGAGTTCACGCCTTTTTAAGCCATTCATGTCTAGCACGAATTTGGGCTGTTCTTTCTTGGCTCTCAATCATGGAAACACACATAGCTTTCAAAGTTTCATCCATGTTGATTTTGGGAGGGGCACATCTAACTTTCAAAGCATCAACATCACTAGACATTCTATCAACGCCCTTAGCCAAATCGTCAATTTTGAGTAGCTTTTCCTCTATGAACGCATTGAAAATGTTTTGAAAGTTGATGAACTCTTTGATATTACTCTCTAGATCACAGGGTAATCTATTGTAATTTCCATGAGTATTGTTGTAGGAGTTGCCAAAATTATTAGAGGAGTTACTAGGAAAAGGCCTAGGAACATAGTTTCCTCTAAAAGCATTGTTGTTGCCAAAGTTATTCCTACCAAAAAAATTAACGTCCCAGCTAGCATTGCTACTCTCAATCAAAGAATACAAGGGCATATCATTAGGATCCAAAGGAGCACTTCTACTAGCAACCAAATTCATTAACTCGTCCATCTTAGCACTCAACGAGTGTCGTGGGTATAAGTCTGACAATAGAAGTGTAGGGTACGAAAGGATGGGCAGAGCCTTAGCTACGGCGAGGATGTATGAGTTCAGGCCCCTCTACGGTGGAGGTAAAAGCCCTACGTCTCAGTGCTCTTGGGAGCTTAGTGTCGAGTGGATTATAGGATTACAGTAAATGTCAACCCCTGCACCAGTGGGGAAGGGCGGCTTATATAGAGTGCGCTGCCCTTCATAATGGTCCGGTGGATAGGGGTGGAATAGTGGCGAATATATGCCTACTTTACAGGTAACGCAAGCCTTAAATGTTAATAATGGTGTATGGAAACGTATGACCGTTGCCCTCCTAGGAGGTTACGATGTACAGAGTGCATTCCAGCCGGTACGTTAAATATGCTCCGAGTGCTCGTCGCCGACTGGATGATGGGGGAGTCCTTAGTTCAGTCGAAACTGTCTAAGGCCCTTGTCCTCTGTGAAGGGTAGTCCTTGGGTAGGACCTATAGGGCAGGACTATGACCCTACCCTGGGACAATAACCCCATCATTAGTCCCCGAATGGATCGGAGTTGGAACAATGAAGTGATGTCTGGAGTATGGAGCCGACTGGTATGGAGGTGACTTTAGCGTTGTTTGCCTCGATCCATTTTATCCTTTCCACCAGTGATCTGAGTGATTATACCAGTGAAACGAACCGTCAAGGACCGAGTGCTTCCGTGGAATCTTTCGACGTGACTGGTCAAACTGACAGCGCCGGATTTTCCGGGATCCTCAAATTTCAGTTGCCGCGCACTCAGCGGGGATGACGACATCGCCATCGAGTAGCTTTTGCCTCCTCGATTACCGTGCCTTTATCTTCTCCACTAACATCGCTGCGGCCGGTTGGGGGGATAAGATCTCGGGTCCACCTGTTAGTGACCCAGTCGGAAACCTATTTAAGCCTCTCCGGCGGGATTCCCTGTTGCGCTGCTCATCTTCTTCGCACTAATCTCGCTCCTCCCGCAGCTATCTGCACGCCCCAAGCCTCCTCCTTCCCCTCCTCTACGGATCTGTCACCTTCGCCATGACGAAGGGGCAGACCAGCAAACTTGAGTCGCAGAAGAAGAAGAAGAAGGGGGCGGCCCCTACCCAGCGGCGGCAGCGGGCGCTGCCAGCGGGTTTGATCCTGGGGGATTTCCTCCCCTCCTCGGTGACGGAGGACGACTTGCTGGAGCTGGTGGAGCATGGCATGATCGTCAACAAGTCCTGGAGGCTGCCGGAAGGCGAGACGGAGCCGGCGCCGAAGGAGGGGGAGCGCGTTCTGCTGCTCAGCCATGTGTTCAGGGGCTTCTCCTTGCCTCCCCACCCTTCTTCCGAGGTATCATGACTTACTTCGGAGCGCAGCTCCATCATTTTCCTCCGAACGCAATAACCCACCTTGCTGCATTCGTCACCCTTTGCGAGTGCTTTATTTGATGTCCTCCCCACTGTGGGCTCTTTAAGTACGTCTTCTCCGCTAGATCCCAAACCGTCAAAAAACATAGCCAGTCGGACGATAAGACCCATCTCCTCCAGCTCTGCGGGGGTTTAGGCTTCCAGAAGAAAACAAAGAGTAGCTACCCCCCCCCCTCCAGTTGTCCGAGTCAGTTAGGAACTGGCAATCAACCTGGTTCTACTGCCAAGACATTGCTTGTCCGAATGCTTCGAGTGGGTTGCCACCTTTTAGCCTAGACCGTCCGGGCCCTCCCAGGAAGCTTGCGCTCTCTAAGGGGGAAAGGATCCAAATCCAGCCTTTGGTCAAAGCGCTGATAGCTGTCGTCCGCAAGGGAATCACCGGCACGGACCGGCTGGAGACTTTTCTGGGTCGGCGCATCCAGCCACTGTAGGCCCGACACCACGCCATGTGGCACTACGCGGGGCCTTCGGACTCCACTCGGTCTCATCCAGAGTGCGTGACCGGGGAGACTGTGAGAGCGCGGGTCCGCGACATCACAGGCGCATGTGACAACCCCGAAGGAGCCCGGCGGGTGAAGCCCTTCCGCGCCGACAATCCTCCTCCAAATGAGGTGAGCACATCTTGTCGAGTGCTTTTAATCTTCTTAGATTTATTGCTTTTCTTCTCCCGCCGACTGACGTTGCCGACTGTGTTTTGTGCAGGAGTGGACCAACTGGTATTCTGCCGTCTCGAACGGGAATCCAGCCGAGGAAGAGGAGGGAAGCCAGGAGGGTAGCGTGGATAGCATCGAGTACGTCTCCGACAGTGGGGAGACGGAGGAGGAGACAGAAGAAGAGGAGGAGGAGGATGGGGAGCAGAGCTCGGCACCTTCACCACCAGAGCACCGAACTAAGCGCCGTCACGATCCCGCTGCTCCGCTGGCTCCTCCAGCGGACCCGAGTGCTCCGCCAGCCCCTCCCGTGGCTCCGAGTGCTCGGAGTGTGAAGAGGACCATGGACGCTGCTGCCGAGCCCACGGATCAGCCGTCCAAGGTGGCCAAACCTAGTGGGCCTAAGCCCCGGAAAGCTTTGCCTCGGATGAGAATCGATGTTCCAGTCGCCTCAGCGTAAGTGCCTTGTTCTTCCATCTTCCTTAAGTATCTGATTGAACTAATGCTTATCCGTCGAGTGGACTTCACTCAACAGAGCTGCTACCTCCGCCACCTCTCTGCCGCACCAGGACGATGATCCCATGGACACGGATAACGCCGCCACATCCCAGCAAGGTACTTTGTCACGACTCCGAGAGTTTGTATTATTGTTTTGCGAGTGTTGTCTTTGATCTTGCCCTTTTTCTGTAATTTCATGTTGTTCAGTCAGGCTTCCTTCGGAGGTGATCCATCTGGAGGACGACGACCAAAGGGGGTCGGAGCCAGCTTTGGCGCCTGTCCTTGAGGTTGTCCCATCTACTGCTGCTCCCACCCTGAATGTGACGCCGACTGAGACGGTGCCCCTCACGGCGGAACCGACTGGAGCGGAGCTCGGGATGCCCAAGGAGTCTTCTATCACGCCGGGTCCGTCAACCGTTCAAGATGAGGCCCGACGCCTCCCGGAAGACCAGGTGGGGGCCGCCAAGGATGCCATGGTGCAGGTGGAGCCGATGGTGGGTGACGCCAACGGAGCGTATGACTCCATCGCGTCTTTGTACAAGAAAAGCTTGGAACTCCGGGACGATATCCGAGTAAGTGCGCTAGTAAGTGTTTACTTTCCTCTTGTTACCCACTGGGGGTTTCAGCGATATACCCGGATACAGTAGGATGATTTTGTAGTGGGTTCACTCCGAGTGAACCCAGTGGGTGTAGTCCCCGAGACTTCTGCCGAGTGCTTGGACCGGCAGTTGTCTTTATTTGTATTTTCCGTAATCTGAACAGATCAGAGCTGATCTGCCCAAATGGTACCAGTGGGGGCACTCCGAGTGCACCCACTGGGTGTAGTCCCCGAGAGTAGTGTTACTCAGGTCGGGTAATAGTAGTCTCATAGTGTTGTTTGTTCGCTATGGAGCTCGATAGGGCCGACCTGTTCGAGCTGCATACCAGTGGGGTCACTCTTAGTGAACCCACTCGGTGTAGTCCCTGAGACCGCTGTCGATTGCTTGCATCGGCAGGGGTCTGAAGAATTTTGGACATTGATTGTTTTTTCATATGTGTCGATACTTTTTCCTTGTTGAATATGACTGATCCTCCCTTTGTGCCTATTTGGCAGAAGACTTGCGAAATGGGATCTGCGTACAATGCTCTGAAGGCGGAGAAGATTCAGCTTGCTACGGACTTGGAGGCGGTTGTGAATGACCTGGCTGGTGTGAAGGAGGCTCTTGCTGACCGAGAGAAATCTTTGGAGGAGTCTCGGGAGACCAACAAGGCATTGCTAGCCGAAGTTGAAAAATTGAAGAGTCAGAGATCCGAATGGATGAGCCAGCTAAAGGTGATGAACACTCGGTGCATGGCGCAGGAGAAGTACGTCAGCGACTGGGCAAGGAAGATGGTTGCACTGCTTGGTGGTAAGTTGTTGCCGAGTGCTTCTTGACTTTGGAGTTCACTCTGTGCTTACTTTCTGCTTGTCTTTTCTTTGCAGACTTCTGTCGGGACGTTGAGTCTCAAGCAGCCGACATTGAACGGTTGCTTGTTCCGAACGTTCCACTCGGCGATGAAGCCAACCGGGACTTGCTCCAAGCGCATATTCGCCTTAGCAGGGTGGGACCTTTCATTGGCCGCCTGAGAAAAGTCATCGGCCGGATCGACAAGGAGCTGTGCCCTGAAGACGATTCACGGCAAGAAATAGATGGGTCCGTGACTCGGCTGGAGGACGTCCCAAGCAGAGTGCACGCATGGAAGAAGTCTGCCGCTCGTTGTGGTGCAGACGTGGCGCTATCTCTGGTCCGAGTGCACTGCAAGGAAGCTCGCGAAGAAAAACTGAAGACGTTGCAGGTTGCCAACACACAGAAGCTTCGATTCAAAGATTTCATGGAGACCTTCCTCGACACAGCCACTCGCATTGCAGATGGAATCGACTTTGACACCTTTGTGGAGCCTGCCAGTCCCGGTGACGCTTGATAAACTTTATGGTGAACGCACATTTACCTCGGTATGCCGAGTGGTATCTGTATTAAACTTTGGCCACTGCTGTTCGCCGTCACATTCGTGGTTTGTGTGGATAAGCTTGATTCACACCGAGCCGACTGATCGTAGATCCAACTTTGAATTCGAATCGGATATTTTGCTCTTCTTTCGCTAAGTTTTTTTTGACACGATTTTGGCTCGTGGTTTTTGTTTGGCGTTTCTTGGTGAAGCCAATGGCAAACATCCGGAGCATGTAGTTGTCAGTTGTCTTCACATCCACATGAGCCTCAGTGAGGGTCTGCCAAGTCTCCAAGTGAGCACTCGGAGCGAGCTTTTACTTAGGCGACTCTTGGTCGCGGCTAAGTCTCCGAGTGCGACTGTTAGTGTGCACTCGGAGCGAGTTGTTACTTAGGCGACTTTGGGTTGCGGCTAAGTCCCCGAGTGTGACTGTAAGCGCACACTCGGAGCGAGTTGTTATTCATGTAGTTGTCAGTTGTCTTCACATCCACATGAGCCTCAATAAGGGTCTGCTAGCCCCCTTCTTCTTTCGCTAAGTTTTTTCTGACACGATTTTGGCTCGTGGTTTTTGTTTGGCGTTTCTTGTTGAAGCCAATGGCAAACATGCGGAGCATGTAGTTGTCAGTTCTCTTCACATCCACATGAGCCTCAATGAGGGTCTGCCAAGTCTCCGAGTGCGCACTCAGAGCGAGCTTTTAGTTAGGCGACTCTGGGTAGCTGCTAAGTCTCCGAGTGCGACTGTTAGTGCACACTCAGAGCGAGTTGTTACTTAGGCGACTCTGGGTCGTGGCTAAGTCCCCGAGTGTGATTGTAAGCGTGCACTCAGAGCGAGTTGTTATTCATGTAGTTGTCAGTTGTCTTCACATCCACATGAGCCTCAATGAGGGTCTGCTAAGCCTTCGAGTGTATGTCGAGTACACACTCGGAGGAAGCTTTTTACTTAGGCGACTCCGAGTCGCAGCTAAATCCCCGAGTGTGACTTTTCGTGCACACTCGGAGTGAGTTGTTAATCATGTAATTGTTAGTTGTCTTCACATCCACATGAGTCTCAATGAGGGTCTGCTAAGCCTTCGAGTGTATCTCGAGTGCACACTTGGAGGAAGCTATTTTACTTAGGTGACTCTGAGTCGCAGCTAAGTCCCCAAGTGTGACTTTTCGTGCACACTCGGAGTGAGTTTGTACTTAGGCGACTCTGGTTCGCAGCTAAGTCTCCGAGTGCGACTTTTAGTGCACACTCGGAGCGAGTTTGTACTTAGGCGACTCTGGTTCGCAGCTAAGTTTGCGAGTGCGACTTTAAGTGCACACTCGGAGCGAGTTTGTACTTAGGTGACTCTGGGTCGCAGCTAAGTCCCCGAGTGCGACTTTCAGTGCACACTTGGAGAGAGTTTGTACTTAGGTGACTCTGGTTCGCAGCTAAGTCTCCGAGTGCGACTTTTAGTGCACACTCGGAGCGAGTTTGTACTTAGGCGACTCTGGTCGCAGCTAAGTCCCCGAGTGCGACTTTCAGTGCACACTCGGAGCGAGTTTTTTACTTAGGCGACTCTGGTTCGCAGCTAAGTCTCCGAGTGCGACTTTTAGTGCACACTCAGAGCGAGTTTGTACTTAGGAGACTCTGGGTCGCAGCTAAGTCCCCGAGTGCGACTTTCAGTGCACACTCGGAGCGTGTTTTTTAGACCGGAGTCTACAAACGCGGAAGAAATTTGAATCGGCAAGAAATCAGTCTGCTTTGTATTACTTAAATGATACTTGTTCTTTACATTGTCCCCGTCGGCGGTTATGTGTAGAAGCGCTTCAGGAGATCTCCATTCCATGCTCGCGGCTCGTCCGTTTCCCTGTCGAGGTTGTAGAGTCGATATGCTCCGTTGTTCAGCACCTTAGAGATGATGAAGGGTCCTTCCCAGTCGGGAGCCAACTTGTGTGGTCTGTGCTGATCCACTCGGAGCACCAGGTCGCCTGCTTGGAATGTGCGGCTCCTGACGTGCCGCGCGTGAAATCGCCGCAGATCTTGTTGATAAATCGTTGAACAAATCAGTGCCATCTCGCGCTCTTCTTCTAGAAGATCCACTCCGTCTTGCCTGGCTTGCTCTGCTTCGGCTTCAGAGAAGAGTTCGATTCGTGGGGAGTTGTGAAGCAAGTCACTCGGAAGGACTGCCTCTGCTCCATAAACGAGGAATAACGGGGATCGCCCTGTAGATCTATTCGGAGTTGTGCGGAGGCCCCACAGCACCGAAGGCAGCTCGGTGACCCATGCGCCGGCGGCATGTCCAACTTCTCGCAGGAGTCGAGGCTTCAACCCTTGAAGGATAAGTCCATTTGCCCGCTCTGCTTGCCCGTTTGTTTGGGGGTGCGCCACGGATGCAAAATCCACTCGGATACCTTGGCCTGTGCAAAAACCTTTGAATCTATCGGAGTCAAAGTTTGTGCCATTGTCAGTGATTATGATGTGCGGAACCCCGAATCTAGCAATGGTGTCTCTGATAAATTTGATGGCCGTAAGGGCGTCGAGCTTCTTGATGGGCTTGGCTTCAATCCACTTGGTAAACTTGTCGACTGCTACCAGCAGATGAGTGAATCCTCCTTGGCCTGTTCTGAATGGTCCGACTGTATCTAATCCCCACACGGCGAATGGCCAAACAAGAGGAATTGTCTTCAGCGCAGACGTTGGCTTGTGGGACTTGTTCGAATAGAACTGACAGCCTTCCAATCGGTCGACCATATCTTTTGCCGTTTCATTCGCCTGCAACCAAAAGAAACCAGCTCTGAATGTTTTGGCGACGATTGCTCTTGAGGAGGCATGATGACCGCAGGTTCCCGAGTGAATTTATTCTAAGATTAACTGTCCCTCCTCAGGGGAGATACACCACTGGAGGACGCTGAAATACTTTCCCTGTACAACTGGCCATCAATGACGGTGAAGGACTTCGACCTGCGGACGATCTGCCTAGCTTGGACTTCGTCTTTTGGTAACTCTTGCCTCATGATGTACGCAATGAACGACACAGTCCACTCGGGGATGACAACAAGAATTTTCATGATCAAATCAACCACAGCGGGGACCTCGTTTTCAGTCGGATCTGTTGAGCTCTTTGGTTGTACTGGCTCCTCTGTAAAAGGATCTTCCTTCACCGAGGGGAGGCGTAGGTGCTCGAGGCAGACATCACTCGGGACTGGTCTCCGAGTGGATCCAAGTTTTGCTAATTCATCTGTTGCTTGGTTTTTCAGTCGGGGAACATGGTGAAGTTCCAGACCTTCAAACTTCTTCTCAAGCTTCCTTACTACGTTGCAGTATGTAGTCATGGTGGGGTTCCTTACATCCCATTCCTTCATCACTTGATTAACCACCAGATCTAAGTCGCCATAGACCATCAGGCGATGGACGCCGAGTGTGACGGCCATGCGCAACCCGTAAAGGAGAGCTTCGTACTCTACTTCATTGTTGGAAGAATCAAAATGTATCTGCAACACATACTTGAGTTTATCGCCTTTTGGGGATATGATCACTACGCCGGCGCCGGAGCCATTCAACATCTTGGACCTATCGAAGAACATGGTCCAATGGGCCGAGTAGATGTGAGTCGGTTGCTGTTGTTCTACCCATTCTGCTATGAAGTCAGCCAGAGCTTGAGACTTTATAGCTTTCTTGGCTTCCAACTTGATGTCGCAGTATAGCATCTCCATTGCCCACTTTGCCACTCGGCCTGATGCGTCCCAATTGTGGAGAATTTCCGACAACGGAGCATCAGATATGATAGACACCGAGTGGTCTTGGAAATAATGAGCCACCTTCTTTGCAGTCATGTAGATCCCATAAATAAGCTTCTGATAATGGGGATACCTCTGCTTGGAAGGAGTCAGGACTTCGGAGACATACTATGCTGGTCGTTGAACCTTGTACGCTTTGCCTTCTTCTTCGCGTTCGACTATCAGAACAGTGCTGACGACTTGATTTGTAGCCGCGATGTACAGAAGAAGGGGTTCTTTACTGAGGGGGGCAGTAAGAACCGGTTGGGTGGAAAGCAGGGCTTTGAGGTCGTCGAATGCAATTTGGGCTTCGTCTGTCCACTCGAAAGTATCTTATTTCTTCATGAGTCGGTACAGAGGTAACGCCTTCTCGCCGAGTCGAGCGATAAACCTGCTCAAAGCCGCTAGGCAACCTGTGAGCCTTTGAACATCATGTATTCTTACCGGCCGCTCCATTCGGACGATGGTCCCGATCTTTTCGGGGTTGACATCGATCCCTCATTTGGAAACGAAGAAACCGAGTAACTTCCTGCTGGGAACACCGAATGTACACTTGGCTGGGTTGAGCTTGATATCGTACCTACGTCGGTTGGCGAATGTTTCTGCCAAGTCAATCAGCAGGTCGGAACCTTCGCGTGACTTGACTACGATATCGTCCATATATGCCTCCACATTTTGATCGATCTGGTCTAGGAGGCATTTTTGGATCCTGCGCATAAAAGTTGCTCCTGCATTCTTCAAACCGAATGGCATAGTGATGTAACAGAAACACCCGAATGGGGTGATGAAGGTTGTTTTTAATTCATCCGGACCATACAGACGGATCTGATGATAGCCCGAATAGGCATCAAGGAAGGATAAACGCTCGCAACCCGCAGTCGAATCAACAATTTGATCAATGCGGGGGAGCGGGAAGTGATCTTTCGGACAGACATTATTGAGATGCTTGAAAGCGATGCACATACGGAGAAACTTGTCCTTCTTGGGCACCATGACAACATTAGCAAGCCACTCGGAGTGGTGAACCTCGCGAATGAGGTTGGCTGCCAAAAGTTTAGCCACCTCCTCTCCGATTGCCTTCCTCTTGTGCGCGGCGGACTGATGCAGGCGTTCTTGGACGGGCCGAGCAGCAGGATCCACATGCAGTCGGTGCTCAGCCAACTCCCTGGGTACACCTGGCATGTCAGCGGGCTTCCATGCAAAAATGTCCCAGTTCTCACGGAGGAATTGGATGAGCTCGGCTTCCTATTTTGGATCAAGGGTGGTGCAGATGTTTGTCGGGGCAGAGGCGTCGTCCGTCGGGTGGATGCTGACCTTCTTCGTGTCTCCCGCCGACTGGAATGCGGACTCGGAAGCTGGCTTCTTTGAACGCATCAGGTCAGCGGGGTCGGCGGTCTTCTTGTACTCATCCATCTCGAGAATAGCCATCTACTGATCAGCAATCCTCGACCCCTGCTTCAGACACTCCTCGGCGCGCTGCCGATTGCCTGTGACCGTAATCACACCTTTGGGACCTGGCATCTTCAGCTTCAAATAGACATAACATGGACGGGCCATGAAACGCGCATATGCTGGGCGGCCCAGAATAGCATGGTATGCACTCTGGAAGTCCACCACCTCGAATGTCAGCTTCTCCTTGCGGAAGTTCTTGTCAGAGCCGAAGACGACATCCAACGCGATCTGGCCGAGTGACTTGGACTTTCGTCCTGGGACGACTCCGTGGAACTGCATACTGCTCGCGCTAAGTTTGGACATCGGAATGCCCATCCCCTTGAGTGTGTCGGCGTACATGATGTTCAAGTTGCTGCCGCCGGCCATGAGGACTTTGCGCAGTCTGACTCCTTCCACCACCGGGTCGACGACGAGAGCTTGCCTCCCTGGGGTGGGTACATGTGCTGGATGATCTGATTGATCAAAGGTGATCGCAGTCTGTGACCATTTGAGGAACGTGGGGGTGGTTGGGGTTGTCATGTTCACCTCCCTGTTAACCAGCTTCAGTCGACTCTTGCTTTCCACATCAGCAAAAATCATCAACGTTGCATGGACTTGGGGGAACGGATCCTCCTTGTCCTCATCATCCTGCTCGGCGTCCTTTTCATTCGGCTGTCCTTCACCGAATCCTTGGATCAGGAGGCGACACTGTCGAGTGGTATGCTTCCGGAATATGGCGTTGCCTTCTTCGTCCATATTCGTGTGGATTGGACACGGCTGATCCAGGATGGAATTTCCTGACTGCCTCTTCTTGGGGGTGTACTGAGCTTTCCCCTTGCCTTTGAACTTGGCATTTGTAACGGCTGCTGCCTCTGCCTGCGGAGTGGATTGAGCCTTCTTCTTCTGCTTCCGACTGTTGTTCCCATCTCCATCGGCGACTGACTTATGCTTGCCTCTACGTATGCGGTCCTCCTCTTCACCATTTGCATAGCGTGCGGCTATCTCCATCATCTTGCTCATAGAGATGTCGCATGTCCGACCGAGTTTTAGGTACAGATCCCTGTACCGCACGCCTACCTTGAAGGCGCAGACTGCTTGATGCTCCGTGACGTTCTCCACCGTGTGGCAGAGGGTCGTCCAGCGCTGGATGAAATCGCGCAAGGGCTCGTTCCGCTTCTGGACGCAGTGCTGGAGCTCCACGAGACCAGCTGGGCGTTTGCACGTGCCGTCGAAGGTCGTGATGAAGACTCGGGACAGATCTGCCCAGCTGTAGATGCTTGACAGAGCCAACTCGTTCAGCCAAGCTGGCGCCGAGCCGTCGAGCATCAGGGGGAGATGTTTCATGACGACCTGGTCATCTCCGCCACCGATCTGGACCTCCACTCTGTAGTCGTCCAACCACGTTTCTGGCTTGGACTCTCCTGTGAACTTGCTGATTCCTGTCGCCAATCGGAAGTTGGGAGGGATGTCAGCTGAACGGATGGCCCGACTGAAGCACTCGGGGCCAGAGACGATGGTCCTTCTTCCACTCGGACAGTCTCTATCGTGACCATCACGGTGGGCTCGACTCCTGTCGACCTTCTTCTGGGCGATGTACCCACTTGCGTCGGGCCTTGGATCATGCGCGTCGCCGACTGAACGACGATCATCGTGATGCCGAGGTCCATAAGGCCCACCCCGCGGAGGGGTGCGCGAACGGCGACGATCTTCGGGATTCCTGGAATGGTTGCCCCCTCCGCGTCGCTGATGAGAGTCGAGGCTGAAAACCGACCGATGCGTGTTCGCGTGAACAGAACTGTTGTGGATCCTGTTGTGCGACTGGGAGACCGCCGAATTTTGCTGCTGCGCCGTATGCAACAGTGCATGGATCTGTTCGATCCCTCTACCAGCCTCTGAATCAGTGGGCTGGAGAGAATCGGCTATCCTGGCAGCCGCAACCAGTTTGAGGATGGGTCTGCGGAACACCTCGACGTCGCTCTGGCGAGTGCGTCGACTGGCAGAATGACGGTGTTGACGACGAGCGCCGGATGATTCTCCGACCTCATGCTCGTTCCGACCAGTCTGGAGGGGACTTTCATGGGAACCGGCCATGAGAACTTCGGCTGCAGGCCCGCGACCCAGGTACTCGGAAGGTAGCTCAGTCGGAACTGAGTCCAAGCAGTGGGATGGCGGCGTGACCACAACCGATTCGAGGACCGCCACTTGAGAGGACGCATTCTGCCGTGCCTGGGCGTGTCGCACCCAACGCTGGAGCCGCGGACGACGGGATCGCTTGTTCCAACATGTGACGGGGGCGAAGATCGACACTGGGGCCGATGGCTGGTGAAGAAGGACGCCACGGGAACCGGCACGGAAGTGCGTAGCCCCGCGACTAGGGAGCGCCTCGACGTCGAGGGGCGCATCCCGAGGCCATGCCGAATCATCGACGATGAAGGAGAGTGTGCTGAAGAGGATCTTATGACCCATGCACAGATCTCCGCCGGACGACATGATGAAAAGATGAAATCGCAAACTCGTCGGAAGTCGCTTAGACGCCTGCCCCACGGTGGGCGCCAACTGTCGTGGGTATAAGTATGACAGTAGAAGTGTAGGGTACGAAAGGATGGGCAGAGCCTTAGCTACGGCGAGGATGTATGAGTTCAGGCCCCTCTACGGTGGAGGTAAAAGCCCTACGTCTCAGTGCTCTTGGGAGCTTAGTGTCGAGTGGATTATAGGATTACAGTAAATGCCAACCCCTGCACCAGTGGGGAAGGGCGGCTTATATAGAGTGCGCTGCCCTTCATAATGGCCCGGTGGACAGGGGTGGAATAGTGGCGAATAAATGCCTACGTTACAGGTAACGCAAGCCTTAAATGTTAATAATGGTGTATGGAAACGTATGTCCGTTGCCCTCCTGGGAGGTTACGATGTATAGAGTGGATTCCTGTCGGTACGTTAAATATGCTCCGAGTGCTCATCGCCGACTGGATGATGGGGGAGTGCTTAGTTGAGTCGGAACTGTCTAAGGCCCTTGTTCTCTGCGAAGGGTAGTCCTTGGGTAGGACCTATAGGGCAGGCCTATGACCCTACCCTGGGACTATAACCCCATCAACGAGTTAATTTCTTCTGTAGCGTGTACCTTCTTACTAGTAGGTGACCGTTTAGTGTGCCACTGAGAGTAGTTCATCATGATGTTCTCTAAGAGCTTTGTGGATTCTCCTAACGTGATTTCCATGAACGTTCCACCTAAGGCGGAGTCCAAGATGTTTCTAGATGCGAAATTCAAGCCAGCGTAAAAGATTTGAATAATCATCCAAAGACTCAAGCCATGAGCAGGACAATTTCTAATCATTAAGTTCATTCTCTCCAAAGATTGTGCAACATGTTCATGATCAAGTTTCTTGAAATTCATGATATCATTACGGAGAGATTTAATCTTAGCTGGCGGAAAATACTTGGATATATAAGCATCTTTGCACTTATTCCAAGAATCGATACTATTTTTGGGCAAAGAAGAAAACCAAGTTTTTGCGCGATCTCGCAACGAGAAAGGAAAAAAGCTTCAATGTAATCACGTCATTATCCACATCTTTCTTCTTTTGCATGTCGCAAAGTTCAATGAAGATATTGAGATGCGATGCGGCATCTTCACTAGGAAGGCAGGAGAATTGCTCTTTCGTAACAAGATTCAGCAAAGCGGCATTGATTTCGTATGACTCCGCACTAATGGCGGGAGCAATCGTAGTACTAATAAAATAATTATTATTAGTATTCGAGAAGTCACAAAGTTTGGTGTTTTCATTCATGGTGACTTCGGCAAGCAAGCAAGCACACAAGCGAACAAAGAGCAAGCGAGAAAAAGGCGAATGGAAAGGCAAACGGAAAAAGGCAAACGAAAAAGGCAAATTAGTGAAGTGGGGGAGAGGAAAACGCGAGGCAACTAGAAAACAAAGTAAATGCAAGAGATGAGTTTGCAACACTTACTTGGATGAGTTCTTGACTTGATCTTCCTCCCCGACAAGGGCGCTAGAAATTCTTCTGCTACGGCAACAAAAGTCCTTCCCAAGCAACGCCAGGAATTCTTCTTGCTACTTCTCTTGTTTGCGTCGGTTTTTCCCTTGAAGAGGAAAGGGTGATGCAGCACAGGAGCAGTAAGTATTTCCCTCAGTTTGAGAACCAAGGTATCGATCCAGAAGGAGGGTCTCGTCAAGTCCAGAGTACCTGCGCAAACACAAACAACCTTGCACCCAACGCTTCAAAGGGGTTGTCAATCCCTTCAAGATTGTTTGCAAAGTGAGATCTGAAGGCAGAAAGTGCAACGAAATACAAAGTGTAAGGCTGAAAATATGATGTGGAGTAGACCCGGGGGCCATAGTGTTCACTAGAGGCTTCTCTCAAAACAGCAAATATCACGGTGGGTGAACAAATTACTGTCGAGCAATTGATAGAACCGCGTAAAGTCATGACAATATCTAAGGCAATGATCATACATATAGGCATCACGTCCGAGACAAGTAGACCGATACTTTCTGCATCTACTACTATTACTCCACACATCGACCGCTATCCAGCATGCATCTAGTGTATTGAGTTCATGACGAACAGAGTAACGCTTTAAGCAAGATGACATGATGTGGAGGGATAATCTCAAACCAATGATGAAAACCCCATATTTTTACCCCTGATGGCAACAACACGATGTGTGCCTCGCTACCCCTTCTGCCACTGGGTGAGGTCACCGCACGGTATGAACCCAAAACCAAGCACTTCTGCCATTGCAAGAATCATAGATCTAGTTGGACAAACAAAACCCACAACACGAAGAGAATTACAAGGATATGAAATCATGCATAAGAGAGAACACAAGAAAGTCAAATAAGATTCATAGATAATCTGATCATAAATCCATAATTCATCGGATCTCGACAAACACACCGCAAAAGAAGATTACATCGGATAGATCTCCATGAAGATCATGGAGAACTTTCTATTGAAGATCCAAGAGAGAGAAAAAGCCATCTAGTTACTAGCTATGGACCCGTAGGTCTATGGTGAACTACTCACGCATCATCGGAGTGGTCATGGTGTTGATGAAGAAGCCCTCCGTATATGAATCCCCCCTCCGACACGGCACCAGATAGAAGCTTGCGGTGGCGGAAAAGTACTTTCGATGATCTCCTGATTTTTTGTGGAACTTTTGGGGATATATAGGAGCAAAACCTAGGGCAGAGGGCGTCCAGGGGGCCCACAAGCCTGTGGGCCGTGTCCTCCCCCTGGCCGCGGGGTGAGGGCTTGTGGGGCCCCTGGGGCTCCCTGCCTTGGCTCTCAAGCCTCCTGATCTTCTTCCGTTACGGAAAAAATCTTTTCGGGAATTTTCTTCCGTTTGGACTCCGTTTCAAAATCTCCTCTGAAAGGGGTCAAAGACATGGAAAAAAACAGGAACTGGCACTTGGCACTGAGTTAATAAGTTAGTCCCAAAAACTATATGAAAGGCATGCAAAACATCCAAAGTTTGACAAGATAATAGCATGAAACCATCAAAATTATAGATACGTTGGAGACGTATCACAGTTCGTCGTGTCCGCTTGTGGCATCGAGGCGAACCCCGAGAAGATCGGCACCATCGAGCGGATGGTGCGGCCGGCTCGAATCCTAGACGTCCATAAGTTTGTCGGCTGCCTGGCGTCCCTTAGCCGGTTCGTCAGCCGGCTTGGCAAGAAGGCCCTTCCACTCTATCAGCTCATGAAGAAGAAGACGAAATTTGAGTGGAACGACGAGGCGGGCGAAGCCTTCTGCGACCTCAAGCGGGTGATCTCGAGCCTGCCAATCTTGGGAGCGCCGGCTGAAAGGGAACCCATACTCATATACATTGTCGTGACCACTCGAGTGGTTAGTGTAGTGTTGGTAGTTCAACGCAAGGAGGAGGGCAAGGTACTGTTAGTGCAGCGCCCTGTCTACTACCTCAGCGAGGTCTTGGCCGCCTCCAAGCAAAACTATCCCCATTACCAAAAAATGTGCTATGGTGTTTACCATGCTGCAAAGAAGTTGAAGCAATACTTCCAAGAGCATGCCACCACTGTGGTGAGCACTGCTCCACTTTCAGAGATCATGGGCAACCGTGATGCAACGGGCAGGATTGCCAAGTGGTCCATCGCCATGGCGGACCATGAAATTCGCTACGAGCCTCGCAACGCCATCAAATCTCAGGTGGTGGCCGACTTCTTAGTCGACTGGGCCGAGACCCAGTTCGAGCCGCCACCTCCAAACTCTACGCATTCGCGGATGCACTTCGACATCTCGAAGATGCGGACGGGTCTGGGAGTCGGCATCGTCTTGACATCTTCGAAAGGATACCAGCTCAAGTATGCTCTCCAGATCCACTTCGCCGCCTCCAACAACGTCACCGAGTACGAAGCACTGGCTCACGGCCTCCGGCTCGCCAAGGAGATTGGCATCCGGCGGCTCATATGCTTCGGCGACTCAGACTTGGTGGTACAACAAGTTTCTGGCGAATGGGACGCCAGGGACGCCAACAACGCAAGCTACCGCTTCCTCATCCAGCAGCTCAGCGGCCCCTTTGATGGCTGCGAGTTCCACCATGTTCCCAGAGCAGACAATGAGGCGGCTGATACAGTGGCCAAAATTGGCTCCATGAGACAGGCTATCCCAGCCGGCGTCTCCCTCGAGCAACTTCATAAGCCTTCTATCAGGCCGTCTCTAGAGTCGGTGTCGATCTTCGTGCTGGCTGATTCCACGGTGCAAGCACCGTCGGCTACACCAGCTACGCTGGCTACAGCTCCTGTGCCGGCTGCGCTGGTCACGCCGACTCCAATAGCGGCACCGACTACAACAACAACCCTGGCTCCGCCCTGCCTCGAATCCTGTCGTCTCGACACCCAGTGGGTGGAAGTCATGGAGGTAGACGGCGAGCCAGCTGCCACGGGGGCACCAGAGACGACTGCTGCTTCATCAAGCGCGGGGGCTGCGGAAGCCCCCAACAGTTAGGTCGAGGCGGAGCCAACCCTTGTGTCGGCTCTGTCATGAGCTCAACCCATCCTAGATTTCCTTCTTCGTGGCGAGATTCCTCAAGACAAGGCGGAGGCAAGGCAGATCCAGCGCAGGTCTGCAGCCTACGCCATCATCAATCGCGAGCTGGTGCGGCGCAGCTTGACTGGCGTGTCCCAACGCTGCGTCGAATCAGAAAAAGGACAGGAGATCCTCAGAGACATTCACTAGGGGGAGTGCGGGCATCATGTCGCCTCTAGAACCCAGGTGGCCAAGGCGTTCCGCCAAGGATTCTACTGGCCCACGGTCCTCGAGGAGGCCGTGGATCTGGTTGAGAAATATGAAGGTTGCCAGTTCTTCAGCGCAAAGAGCCACATGCCGCCTTCGGCCCTCGAAACCATCCCCCTGTCATGGCCGTTCGCCGTCTGGGGACTGGAGATGGTAGGGCCCTTCAAGACGGCTCGTGGTGGCATGACTCATCCCTTGGTGGCCTCGACAAATTCACCAAGTGGATCGAGGCCAGACCTATTAAGAAGCTTGATGGCCCCACGGCTGTCAAGTTCATCACGGACATCTCTGTTCGATATGGCGTCCCCCACAGCATCATCACCGATAACGGCACCAACTTCGCCAAAGGCGCTCTGGCGCTCTACTACAACAAAGTAGGCATCCGGCTCGACTTGGCATCAGTGGCACATCCCCAGTCGAATGGCCAAGTGGAGAGGGCCAACGGCCTGATCCTGTTCAGCATCAAGCCAAGACTGGTGGCATGACTTGTCAGGTCAGCTGGCTGCTGGATCAAAGAACTGCCGGTTGTACTATGGAGCCTCCGCACCACACCCAACCGGTCGACCGGCTTCACTCCGTTCTTCCTCGTATACGGGTCCGAGGCTATTATTCCTACGGATATCGAGTTCGACTCGCCTAGGGTCACCCTATACACGGAAACGGAGGCGAAGGAGGCAAGAGAAGATGGTGTGGATCTCGTCGAAGAAGCAAGGGACTTGGCCTTAAGCCGGACGGCCATCTATCAACAGAAGCTGAGATACTACCACAGCAAAAAGATCAAGCCTCTCTCTTTCAAGGAGGGAGACTTGGTCCTCAGAAGAATCCAGCGCACTGCCGGCTAGCACAAGCTCTCATCCCCATGGGAGGGACCCTTCATCATCAGTAGGGCATTGCACAACAACGCATACTACTTGATCGATGCCCAAAAGCCAAGGAAGCGCAAGAGGGACGACTCCAGCCAGGAGACAGAACGTCCATGGAATGCGGTGTTTCTTTGCAGGTTCTACTGCTAGAAGGCAAGTACCAAACATGGAAAGAGCATGCACATATGTATCTTTCTCCCTCTTCAGGGATTCTCAATGAATACAATGAAAAGAGCATGCCTCATGCTTCTTTTTAAAATTCATATCTAGAGTGCTCACTCTGCGAAGCCCCTTGCTGGCTCTAATAAGCTCGGGGGCTCGCTAGCCGCCTGGACGCCTTCCTTATGTTGTAGAAAAACACATAGTGTAAGCCGGACCGATCCCTGGTCACCTCGTAACAGCTTGCAGACCGGCTCCGACCGTCCGGCTAGCGAGGCGACGCCAGGTAAGGCCGGATGCATGTAAAGTTCGACTACAAAAAGGTTGCCTGCTCGGGTTGGTTTGATCTATTTTACGATCCCATTCAGGCCAGCCTCTGTTGGTTTATGTCTGAATTTTAAGTCTTCATGGCTTCGAAAAATCTAAGTCTTGTGTTCTAAGGCCAGAAACCTCGACCTAGTCACAGACTGGCTCCCGGCTGTCGGGCTGGCGAGGTGGAAACTTAGGGATATAGGGATTGGAGAAGAAAAGAAGTCAAACAAGAATCAAAAGATAAAGATATAAAACAACACGCATGGCAATACGAATATAATGCTGAATATATACATTCAAAATGCATTGGCCCATGGCCGAGGTTCATTACACCCCCAGTGGGTGGAACTGTTGGACTGACAAGAAAATTGCAGACAACGAAAACAGGACACCGGCTACGGGGCTGCGGCCTCATCGGTCGCCCCGGCTGCTGCTCCTCAAGTGGTGGCTTCACCATCCCCGGCCGCTCCTGAGGCAGTTGCGTCGTCTCCCCCGCGAGGGCTCCCGGCTCCGCTTGCACCAGAGTCGGCATACGCCGCACCGCTGGAGGCGGCAGCGTTATCCACGTCGTGGGCCGTCTCGTCGGAGCTGCCATCGGGGTCATAGGGCTGAAGACCGTGTAGATCTTCAGGGATCACATTGCCGCCTTCACCCCACTCCAAGTTAAGCACGTCCCAAGCAGCGTACTCGGCGAAGTCACTAGCCCTTACGCGCAGTGCCTCCTCCATGGCCTGCAGCTCCGCCTCCGAGCCGTCGCGCTGAGCGACGAGCTTGCCCAAGTCCAGGTTTCGATACGAGGACTTGGCCAAGCGCAGGGCCATGTAGGCTCCTGCACGCGCGGCCGAGGCGCGCCAGGCGTCAAGGCGATCCCCGCCAGCTGCAAGCCAGCCGGCGAGCCGGCTCATCGATGCCGGCTCCCCGCCATCGGGCCACAGGGTCGCCACCACCGACGAGCCTGCGACCTAGAGCCGAGCCACAGACTCGCCCAGGGCGCGCAGGCGGGCCCTGAGGCCCACTCCGATCTCCTCCAGGCTCCAGCCGGAGGTAGCATCTACCTCCTGCCCAGCCGCGCGGCGCTCCTCACGGCTCACCTCGACGGTCATGTCGGCTGCGCCCTAGGTCTCAGGGAAGAGGGCCGAGACAGGAAAAGGGGTGGAAAACGAGTAAGAAGAGGAGACGGTCAAGAAAGCTCAAGACAAAACAAAAAAGAAGGACTCACGATGGAAGGCGCTATTGGTCTCATGGGCCCTCTCCAGGACCTCGAGCTCCCACACCTTGCTCGCTTGAGTAAGGCGGGCAACTTCCTCCTAGAGAGTCACCGCAGATTCCAGGGCCTTGACCAGCTGCGTCTGCTTCTGGACAAGGGCCTCCTCCTTCTCCCTCAAGGCGGCGTCTTTGAGCTTCATATCCTCGAGATGAAGCGACGCGAGGCGTTCCACGTCGGTAGAGTGGGAGGCGTCCTTCTCCTGCAGCGTACCGCGCAGCTGCTCCAGCTCGACCCGGCTGGCCGCCTCGAGCTCCTTCTTCTCCGTGTGGAGAAGAGCCAGCTTCTCCTAGAGCCGGTCGCCAGCGTCTCGCAGAGCGTCCCGCTCCACGGCGACTTCGCCCAGCCGGGCTTGGAGCCCGGGAACCTGGCCATCGGCCGCCTGGTGCTGAACCCGCAGCTTGTTGTAAGCCTGCACCTGGGAATCATAAATATCCTGCATAAAGCAAAGAAGAAGCAGGAGTAAGATTCGGCCTGGTTAAGTCATAACCAGCCCGATTCTCAGGGGCTACACCCAGTGGGTGCGCTAGCGCGCCCCCACTAAAGAAGCAAAACAAGAAAAGAGGCCCAAAGAGATTCGGCCCAGCCGATGATCGGCCGACCCGATTCTCAGGGGATACACCCAGTGGGTGCGATGTCGCGCCGCCACTGAAGCAAGAGGAATAAAAGGAAAAAATTCAAGACCAAGATGAGGCACTTACCCTGGTGCGCTCCTCCAGGCGCTCCAAATCACTGGCCACCACGCGGGCCGACTGCTCCACCTTGGACCGGCTGCTGGAAAACAGCGACACCAGCTCCGAGACACCAGTGAGCGCGGTGCCGGCGGGCAGTCGCGCGCGTGCCGAATTGGCCGCCCGCCATGACTTCATGGGCCCGCTCCCAACCCGGCCACCAGCTCCCGGCGCAGCTGGACGGTGGTGGGGGACGACGATGGCACCGGCTCCAGGTGCTGGTGCGGCCCCCTCGACGGGAGGTAGATGGGCCGCATCCGGCGCATCCATGGTCACCTCTAGCGCATGAGGGGCCGCGTCTGGCGCGTCCAGGATCAGTTCGTGCGCGTCAGGCGCCGCCTCAGCCCTGGGGGAGTCACGGATCGTCTCCAGGTCCACCGGTGCAGAAGCGTCCGGCTCAGAGGGCTGGGCCCCTGATGACCCACAACAATAGGGGATCAATCTAGTCCTTTCGATAAGTAAGAGTGTCGAACCCAACGAGGAGCAGAAGGATCTGACAAGTGGTTTTCAGCAAGGTAAAATCTGCAGACACTGAAATTGTCGGTAACAAGTGATTGTGTGGTGAGATGATTCGTCGCAAGCAACAAGTAACAAAAGTAGCAACGGTGCAGCAAAGTGGCCCAATCCCTTTTGTACCAAGGTACAAGCTTGGACAAAGTCTTATAGGAGGAAAAACGCTCGCGAGGATACACGGGAATTTCTGTCATGCTAGTTTTCATCATGTTCATATGATTCGCGTTCGTTACTTTGATAGTTTGATATGTGGGTGGACCGACGCTTGGGTATCGCCCTTACTTCGACAAGCATCCCACTTATGATTAACCCATCTTGCAAGCATCCGCAACTACGAAAGAAGAATTAAGACAAAGTCTTACCATAGCATTAAACTAGTGGATCCAAATCAGCCCCTTACGAAGCAACGCATAAACTAGGGTTTAAGCTTCTGTCACTCTAGCAACCCATCATCTACTTACTACTTCCCAATGCCTTCCTCTAGGCCCAAATAATGGTGAAGTGTTATGTAGTCGACGTTCACATAACACCACTAGAGGAAAAACAACATACAACACATCAAATTACCGAATGAATACCAAATTCACATGACTACTATTAGCATGACTTATCACATGTCCTCAGGAACAAAAGTAACTACTCACAAAGCATAATCATATTCATGACCATAGAGGTAATGAGTAGCATCAAGGAACTGAACATAAACTCTTCCACCAAGTAATCCAACTAGCATCAACTACAAGTAGTAATCAACACTACTAGCAACCTTACAAGTACCAATCGGAGTCGCAAGACGGAGATTGGTTACAAGTGATGAACTAGGGTTTGGACATGAGATGGTGTTGATGAAGATGTTGATGGTTATGAGTCCCCTCCGATGAGAGGAGTGTTGGTGATGACGACGGCGATGATATCCCCCTCCGGGAGGGAAGTTTCCACGACAGGATCGTCCTGCCGGAGCTCTTGATTGGTTCTGCTCAAGTTCCACCTCGTGGCGGCGGCGAAACCACGAAAAAGCTCCTCCTTGATTTTTTTTCCAGACGAAACCCTTCATATAGCAGAACAGGGGGCAAGTGGGCCAGCAGGGTGCCCACAAGCCCTCATGGCGCGGCCTCGGGGGTGGCCGCGCCGTGCAGGCTTGTGGCCATACTCTGGCGCCCCTCTGGCGCTTCTTCGGCCTAGTATTTTTTATAAATCTAGAAAAAAAATCCTCGTTGATTTTTACGGCGTTTGGAGTTGCGCAGAATAGGTATCTCAAACTTGCTGCACTTTCAGGCCATAATTCCAGCTGCCGGCATTCTCCCTCTTCATGTAAACGTTGCAAAATAAGAGAGAAAAGGCATCAGAATTGTATCGTGAAGTGAAATAACAGCCCAAGAAGCGATAAATATCAACATGAAAACATGATGCAAAATGGACGTATCAACTCCCCCAAGCTTAGACCTCACTTGTCCTCAAGCGAAAGCCTAGCTCAATAAATATGTCCACATGTTTAGGGAGAGAGGTGTCGACAAAACAAGATACGAACATGCATGCATCATGATCATGATCAGAACAGCAATACCAACATATAATCTCTCATGCTAAAGTGATAATTCCTTCACAAAGTAAAGCATGGATCAAGAACCTTACCGAGAAGTAACAACCGATAGCCTTTAGTCATTGAAGCAATTTCAATTTATCACAACATCAGAAAGAGTCAAATAAGAGCTTGTAAAGCAAATCCACATACTCAATCATTTTTTCTATCTCTACAATTGCTACAACTCACGTGGTACTCATGAGATCAAAGTTTCAGCTGGACACAGAGAAAGATAGGGGCTTATAGTTTTGCCTCCCAACTGCTTACCTCAAGGGTAATGTCAACAATAATAATTCATGAATACTTACCTCCAAGTTGACATATGAATATAGATCTTTCCCAAGCATATGACGTTAGCCAAGATAAAGGCGAAATAAGGAATTGGTGAAGATCACCATGACTCTTTCAAGGGGAAAAAGCAAAGGTACAAGATAGGCCCTTCGCAGAGGGAAGCAGAGGTTGTCATGCACTCTTGAGGTTTGGATGCGTGTCCTCTTAGTGCGGAGGAACATCACTTTATATTGCCCCCTATGATAAAGAACTTCATTATGCAGTCTGTCGCTTTTATGTCTTCCTCATCACAGGTTCGTACAAAGCTTATTTTCCACACACTAATAGATCATACATATTAGAGAGTAATTTTTATTGCTTGCAGCGATGATAACTTACTTTAGGGATCTTATTCAATCCGTAGGTAGGTGTGGTGGACACTCATGGCAAAACTGGGTTGACGGTTTATGGATGCACAAGTAGTATCTCTATTTAGTGCGGGAGGTTTGGCTAATATGAGGTGGAAGCAATCGTCACATGCTAAGGGATCTCTAATCATATAACATTGTTCGGAGCCAAGCAAACACAATTCATTATGTTATCTTCCTTGTCCAACATCTACATCTAGGCATGCAATAGTTTAGTGAGTGTTCACAATCATAGATGGTGTCAGAGATGATATATTTATATGTGAACCTCTCCTTCTTTATCACTTCCTATTAATTGCAACAATGACCAAGGTCTACGTTTGCCTACCCTCAACAAGTTTCAATCCTCATTCTTTTTATATGTGAAGCCATCACTTCCCATATGATCATTACATGGTTTTTCATGCTTTTGTTCTATTCTCACTCTTTTGATCATGGCAAGAGGCAAAGCCCTTCAACTAAGACACTCTTTATTATATGGCTCACGAGCTCTAATACATCGACGGTGACACAAAGCAAAACTCAAGACTAAAACACTAAGGCTTTTAATCTACTAGAGAAAGAGAAAACTGAAAATGAAAAGTAAAACAAAGGTAAAGGCAAAAGATGTGATGGTGATATGATACCGGGGCAACTCCCCCAAGCTTGGCACAAGCCAAGGGGATTGCCCATACCAATGCTCAGTTGTCTTCCTTTGGTGGTGATGGTGGTGGAGTTGTTGCAACATGGGCTGGATCCTCCGCCTTCCAAGGCATATGTGCTCCGTCATGGAAAGATGAACGAGCCTCCGGAATCCTCAAATCTGCAGCCAACCGTATTGATTTAAATCTATACTCATACTCACAGTTTTGGTTCTGCAGGTCATAGATCTGGGCCTGGAGTTGATCAATTCTGTCATAGAGCCTAGAGAGGTGCTTCCCAATGTCATTGGCATCAATCCTGTGCTTGCTGGTGAACTCCGTGATCATCATGTGGTTGGTGTTGAGTCCATGCTCCACCAACCCTTGGCACTGGAAGACTTGTTGGTCCATTGCTTCGAGCCTCGTCTCCACGCTTCCGGTCTTCTTGGGCCCCTCAACATCATGGATGTGCAACATCCCCTCACGCATCTCGATAGATTGAGGGTGTTGCAGCACTCCCGTGAGGTAGGGATTGATGACCTTCTTGAAGATCTTGTCCTTTGGAGCTTTTGTTGAAGTCATAGCGATCTAGATCTGCAACAGAAACAGACTCGAAACGAAAAACAGAGGAAATCTGCGTGATGCAGAGGTCAGACCAAACGGGAGTATATATAATGATTCTTTTCTACACCAGAAGGAGTACCCTGCATGAAAACGTAGTCCGGGAGGCGCACGAGGTGGCCACAAGCCCTCACTGCGCGGCCAGGGGAGGGCCCGCGCCGTGCAGGCTTGTCGCCTCCTCGCGCACTTTCCGAACTACTTCCAATTTTTGTATTTTTTTCAAATATTCCAAAACGGAGAAAATTTCCTATTGGGAAAGTTTTGGACTCTGTTTCCTTACCGAATCACATACCTCTTCGTTTTCGGAGTCTGAAAGAGGTCGATAAATGTCCCTTAGGTATTCTTCCGGAGGTATGGTACTGATGATATTGCTTTCAACATTTATGGGAGTACCTGAGATAAAAATGCTTGATTCTCTGCCCATTTACAACTCTCGGACAATTACCTTCTGTGTTGTTGATCTTGATAGCATCGGAACGATATACTTCCTCAACAACATAGGGACCTTCCCATTTAGAGAGAAGCTTGCGTGCAAAGAATCTTAAACGAGAGTTATATAGCAAGACATAATCACCTACATTGAACTCACGCTTTTGTATCCTCTTATCATGCCACCTCTTAACCTTCTCTTTTAACAACTTGGCATTCTCAAATGCGTGAGTTCTCCATTCATCAAGCGAGCTAATATCAAATAACCTCTTCTCACCGGCAAGTTTGAAATCAAAGTTGTGCTCTTTGATTGCCCAATAAGCTTTATGCTCTAGCTCAAGAGGTAAATGACATGCTTTACCGTACACCATTTTGTATGGAGACATGCCCATGGGATTCTTATAAGTAGTTCTATAAGCCCACAGTGCATCATCGAGCTTCTTAGACCAATTCTTTCTAGACCTGTTGACACTCTTTTGCAGAATTAGTATAATCTCTCTATTTCTTAGCTCTACTTGACCACTGGACTGAGGGTGATAGGGAAATGCAATTCTATGGTTGACATCATACTTAGCAAGCGTTTAACGGAAAGCACCATGAATGAAATGTGAACCACCGTCGGCATTAGATATCTAGGGACTCAAAATCTAGGGAAGATAACCTCTTTAAGCATCCTGATAGAGGTTATGTGATCAGCACTACTAGTGGGGATAGCTTCTACCCACTTAGTGACGTAACCAACAGCAACTAGGATATGAGTATAACCGTTGGATTTTGGAAAAGGTCCCATATAATAAAAGCCCCAGACATCAAATGGTTCAATGACAAGTGAATAGTTCATAGGCATTTCCTGACGTTTGATAATATTACCTATTCTTTGACATTCGTCACAAGACAAGACAAACTTACGGGCATCCTTGAAGAGAGTGGGCCAATAGAAACCTGATTGCAATACCTTGTGTGCAGTTCTATCTCCCGCATGGTGTCCTCCGTAGGCCTCGGAGTGACACTTCTGTAGGATCTGTCCCTGTTCATGTTCAGGTACACGACGTCTAATAACACCATCTACTTGTTGGGAAACGTAGCATAAATTCAAAAAAATTCTACGCATATTCAGATCTTCCTATGGAGAGACCAGCAACGAGAGAGGGGTGAGTGCATCTTCATACCTTTGAAGATCGCTAAGCGGAAGCGTTACTAGAACGCGGTTGATGGAGTCGTACTCGCGGCGATTCAGATCGCAGTGTAATTCCGATCTAGTGTCGAACTACGGCACCTCCGCGTTCAACACACATGCAGCCCGGTGACGTCTCCCCCACCTTGATCCAGCAAGGAGGAGGGAGAGGTTGGGGAAGAACTCCAGCAGCATGACGGCGTGATGTCAATGGAGAGACGAGGTCTCCCGGCAGGGCTTCGCCAAGCACCGGCAGAAAGGAGGAGAAAGAAGGGAAGGGCTGCGCCGAGGGAGAAGGAAAAGTCTGTTCCCCAATGGCCAGAAGTGCCCACTATATATAGGGGAGGGAGGGGCTGCGCCCCCTTGAGGGTTTCCCCCTCCTGGGGGCGGCGGCAGCCCTAGATGGGGAAAGGTGCGGCGGCCAAGGGGGAGGAAGGGTGGCGCACCCCTCTCGTGGGCCTTAGGCCCACCTGTGCTAGGGTTCCCCCCCCCCCCCCCTCTCCCCTCTTCCTATGCCATGGGCTGAGTGGGGGCGCACCAGCCCACCTAGGGGCTGGTTCCCTCCCCCACTTGGCCCATCTAGCCTCCCGGGGTCGTTGCCCCCTTTCGGTGGACCCCCGAGGCCACCTCCGGTGGTCCCGATGGTCCCGGTACGTTATCGGTGATGCCCGAAACACTTCCGGTGTCCGAAACCATCCGTCCTATATATCAATCTTTACCTTCGGACCATTCCGGAGCTCCTCGTGACATCCACGATCTCATCCAGGACTCCGAACAACTTTCGATAACCTCATATAACAATTCCCTATAACCCTAGCGTCATCGAACCTTAAGTGTGTAGACCCTACGGGTTCGGGAGACAGGTAGACATGACCGAGACACCTCTCCGGCCAATAACCATCAGCGGGGTCTGGATACCCATGGTGGCTCCCACTTGCTCCACGATGATCTCATTGGATAAACCACGATGTCAAGGATTCAATCAATCCCGTATACAATTCCCTGTGTCTGTCGGTATAGAACTTGCCCGAGATTCGATCGTCGGTATACCTATACCTTGTTCAATCTCGTTACCGGTAAGTCTCTTTACTCGTTCCGTAGCACGTCATCGTGTGACTAACTCCTTAGTGACATTGAGCTCATGATGATGTTCTACCGAGTGGGCCCAGAGATACCTCTCCGTCACACGGAGTGACAAATCCCGATCTCGTTTCGTGCCAACCCAACAGATACTTTTGGAGGTACCCGTAGTGCACCTTTATAGTCACACAGTTACGTTGTGACGTTTGATACACCCAAAGCACTCCTACGGTATCCGGGAGTTGCACAATCTCACGGTCGAAGGAAAAGACACTTGAGATTAGAGAAGCTTTAGCATACGAACAATACGATCTAGTGCTATGCTTAGGATTGGGTCTTGTCCATCACATCATTCTCCCAATGATCTGATCCCATTATCAATGACATCTAATGCCCATGACGAGGAAACCATGATCATCTATTGACTAACGAGCTAGCCAACTAGAGGCTTGCTAGGGACACATTGTGATCTATTTATTCACACATGTATTACTGTTTCCTGTTAATAGAATTATAGCATGAACAATAGACGATTATCATGAACAAGGAAATATGATAATAACCATTTTATTATTGCCTCTAAGGCATATTTCCAACAGTCTCTCACTTGCACTAGAGTCAATAATCTAGTTACATTGTGATGTATCTAACACCCTAGCATTATGGGGTTGATCATGTTTTGCTCGTGAAAGAGGTTTAGTCAACGGGTCTGCAATATTCAGATCCGTGTGTACTTTACAAATATCTATTACTCCACTCTGGACATGGTCCTGGATGGAGTTGTAGCGGTGTTTGATGTGCTTGGTCTTTCGGTGAAACCTGGGCTCCTTGGCACTGGCAATGGCCCCAGTGTTATCACAGAAGAGTGTCATTGGACCCGACGCGCTTGGAACCACTCCAAGGTCGGTGATGAGCTCCTTCATCCAAATTCCTTCATGAGCCGCTTCTGAAGCAGCTATGTACTCTGCTTCACATGTAGACGTTGCCACGACTTCTTGCTTGTTGCTGCACCAGCTCACTGCCCCACCATTCAAAACATATACGTATTTGTTCTGTGACTTAGAGTCATCCGGATCTGTGTCGAAGCAGGCGTCGGCGTAACCCTTTACGACGAGCTCTTCGTCACCTCCATAAACGAGAAACATTTCCTTAGTCCTTTTCAGGTACTTAAGGATATTCTTGACCGCTGTCCAGTGTTCCATACTAGGATCACTTTGGTACCTCCCTACCAAACTTATGGCAAGGTTTATATCAGGTCTGGTACACAGCATGGCATACATAAGAGAGCCCACGGCTGAAGCGGAGGGGACAGAACTCATCTTCTCTCTATCTGCTGCCGTGGTCAGCGACTGAGTCTTACTCAATCTCATACCTTGCAAAACTGGCAAGAACCCTTTCTTCGAGTTTTCCATATTGAACTTCTTCCATATCTTGTCAAGGTACGTACTTTGCGAAAGACCTATGAGGCGTCTCGGTCTATCTCTATAGATCTTGATGCCTAATATGTATGCAGCTTCTCCAAGGTCCTTCATTGAGAAACTCTTGTTCAAATAGGCCTTTATGCTCTCCAACATCTCTATATCATTCCCCATCAATAATATGTCATCCACATACAGTATGAGGAAAGCTACAGAGCTCCCACTCACTTTCTTGTACAGACAGGCTTCTCCGTAAACCTGTATGAACCCAAACGCTTTAATCACCTCATTAAAGCGAATGTTCCAACTCCGAGATACTTGCACCAGCCCATAGATGGAGCGCTGGAGCTTGCTGTGACAGCCCGATGCCGGCGTTCCAGAAGATTCCCCTTTCCTTTCCGTTTCCGTCGTGTGACTATTTTTATTCGTTGCATCGTCATGTAGTTTGCATCATCGCATCAGGCATGGCATCATGTCAACCGTGTTTTCTCGGTGTTGCTTGTTGCCGTGTTGTTGGGTGTTAGTGCCTTGTCAGTGGCGTTGTTTTATTTGGAGCGTTGAGAGAGGGTGCGCGAGAGCCACCGCTAAACCCTGTTGCACCGCGGACCTAAAACCTTCTCACCGCTCTTTTATTTGTTGTACGGTTTGCTAACATTTCCGTTTTAACCCCGTCAAAAGATTCATCTTCTTCTAAAACCCTTTTGTTAAATGTGGGGGCAACCCTTAGGTTTTTATTTTATTTCTCCGTTTTTTTTATCTTAAAACCCTCCCATTTTATTTTCTCTTTTAAAAGGCTATTATTTTAATTTTTTTAAATAAAGGGGTTTTATTTAATTCTTCAAAGGGGTTTGATTTTATTCTTTTGTAAAAAAGGTTTTATTTATTTCTTCAAAAGGGTTTCATCTTATACTTTTAAAATGCCCAATCTATATTTATAGTTGGGGTATATTTTCTTTAAAAGGGAGCCAAAAGCATTTTTCTATTTTGTTAAAAAACCTTTTACCTTTTGTTGTGGTTTTTGTTTTTTTAAGAGAAAAAAAAACAAATAAAGGAAAGAGAGGAGGAGCCCATCACCAGGCAAGCCGGCCCAATGCCCAACAGTCCCCCCTGCCCTAGGGAGCCCCCTCGTCCCCATTTTCCCCTCCTAGCGCCGTCATCCCCTCCCCAGGCTCGAGCTCCCTCTGTCCCGAATTCGCCATGGCCTCACCCGATCCCCTTCTCCTCCCAGCGCCATCTCCCTCTCCCTCTGTTCCTCTCCTACCCCGAGCCCCTGCCCGTGCTAGCAGCCCCGCATCACCGGCCTCAGCTGGTCGTTCGCCCCTGGTCTCCCACGCCGCGCCGCCTCGCTGTAGGCCCCTGCGCACCGAGCACGCATCCCCGCCGCCATGCTCGGCCCAGGTCACCGCCAACCCCCGCCTCCAGGTCGCCGCCTCGCCGTCTCCCAGCGCGCCGCGGCCTCCCTCTCCCCGTCGCCCGTGCCCCGCGTTCCCAGGTCGCCGCCCATGCCTCTGCCGTGGCTCGAGGTGCCGCCGCCCGCCAGCAGCTCGTCGCCGTTCCACGCCTGGGCCGCCGTTCCTCGCCGTGCCGCGGCCTCGTCCCTCTCGAGCATGCATGTTGTCGAGCCTGCATGTTGCTGCCGTTCTGTTGCCTTTGTTGTGCTGCTGTAGCTCTTGTCGAGCTCATGCTGTTGCTCTTGCTGCCGTGGCTATCGCCTGCTAGTTGTTGTGCCTGCTAGTATGCTGCTGCTGCCCTAGCTGTTGCTGTTGTTGTTGCTGCCTTGCGTGTCGTTGCTGCTGCCGATGCATGTGTAGCTGCATGTGCTCGCAGCCGTTGCCAAGCTGCTGCTCTTGCTGTCGATTGGTGAGCTGATGTCGGTTGTAGATGTGTTTCCCTGCTAGCTGTTGTTGTGCCGAGCTGGTGCTTGCTTGCCTGTCGCTGCGCCTGTTGCCGTTGCTACCAGCTGAAGCCTGAGTAGATGTTGTTGGTTACTGCGTTGCTGCTGCCATAGGTGTCGTCGGCTGAAGTTGCTAGTGCTTGCTGTTGCTGCCGTTTTGCAGATGCTGCTGCTGGCCGGTTGAAGTAGTTGTTGATGTGAGTTTCTCTTGCTGTAGGTTAACTTCTTTTGCTAGCTGCCATAGCGTGCTATGTTGCTATTCCGCCGGGGCTGCTAGATGTTGCGAGCTTGTGCTGCCGCTTGCCGTCATCGCGTGCTCCATCCCCGCCGCCGTGGAATCGACGAATTCGACGAGCACCACGTCGTCCTCGACGAACCCCGAACATCGACGGAGACGTGATCAACAACCGACGCCGAAGACCCGAGAACCACGACGCCGAGTACGACTACCGTCGACGAGACCCGAGTTCCTCGACGACCACGACTTCCACGACGTCCGTTGGTCCGCTACGACCCGAACCCCTCCGTTTGCATGCGTCGAAGGTATACCGTTGAGATGTTGTCGTGACCGTAATGTTGTGATGTATGAGATGAACCGTATGTTTGCGCCTGTATATGTTGCCCGTAGAACATTGTCTCTCTTTTGTCGCGCCCTCGACACATGGGAACCCGGTAACCGGGATCACCCCATCTTTATTTACCGTTCCCGCACGCTTCCTATACGTTGGCACGATTGCCCGTTGAGTATCGGGATAGGAACGTTGCCATGGCATCGTTTCCGATTTGACGCCATGGTTCCCTCTCGCTCGCCGTGGCGACACCTGCTACTCTCCCTTCTTGCCGTGGTTGAACTTGCATGCATGACGCATTCATGGCATATAAGTCTTGTGTTGCATGTTCTTGTGTCGTAGCTCCGTTCTAAGTCCGACGTGCTGTCGACTAGGTTGTCATGTAGGTTCATCGCTCACCCCTTGCCATGTTAACAACGTTTAATATTGCCGGGTAAATAATCGGGAGTGAATTACATAATTAATCATGGAGTTTCGTCGATATGCAACCCGTTGCATATCGAGCTTCACTTAATGTGTAGTGTTTGCGTGAGGTGAATTGCCATGCCATCCCTTGCATCATTGAACTGTTCATGCATCATATTAGGTTGTGCATCATGTTGTGCATCGTGTGGTGAATATCTGTGTTGATGTTTGTTTCCGGTTTGCTCCGTCTCGATAGAGTTCCTCAAGCGTGTCAGAATGTGAGGACCCGTTCGACTACTTCGGTTCGACTGCTTCTCGGAGTCGTTCTTCTTCCAAGCGGGATCTCAGGCAAGATGATCATTTCCCCAGATACCATTACTATCATTGCCATGCTAGTTTATCGCTTCTATCGTTTATGTCTCGTTGCCTACCACCTGTTAAATATCAGCCTCTCAACAATGCCATGATTAGCTTCAACATGTTCGACCTAGCAAACCACTGATTGGCTATGTTACCGCTTGCTTAATCCTGTTGATAGCGTTGCTAGTTGCAGGTGCAGTTGCTTCCATGTGAAAACATGGGTTCCTTGTTATATCACCATATTTAAATGCTATTTAATTTAATGCACCTATATACTTGGTAAAAGGTGGAAGGCTCGGCCTTTCTAGCCTGGTGTTTTGTTCCACCTTTGCCCCCTTAGTTTCTGGCTACCGGTGTTATGTTCCATAATTGAGTGCTCCTAACATGATCGGGGTTGTTATGGGGACCCCCTTGATAATTCGTTTTAGATTAAAGCTGGTCTGGCAAGGCCCAACATTGGTACTACATTTGCCTAATCGCCTAATAAAATTGCATAGGGATTTCCCGGGCCCCGAGGATAATTTAATCAACCCCCGAGCCAGTGCTCCTCATGAGTGTTGGTCCAAAACAGAGCACTGTGCGGGGCCACCATGAGGAAACTCGAGGTTTGGCACTCGTACGCGTCACTTATCCGTCGTGTCCTGAGAACGAGGTACGCGACTCCTATCGGGATCGTCGACACGTCGGGCAGCCTTGATGGATTAGTTTTACCTTTGACGAGATATCTTGTGCCTCAGGATTCCGGTGATGCTTTGGGTAATCTCAGAGTTGAGGTTTTCCACTAGGGAATCCGACGAGATCGCGAGCTTCGTGATTGAGGATTTCTATGCGGCTTGTGGTAAATTTTGATGGACTAGTTGGAGCACCCCTGCAGGGTTAAATCTTTTCGGAAAGCCCTGCCCGCGGTTATGTGGCAACGTGGAAACTTTGTTTAACACTGGTTCTAGACAACTTGAAGTTAACTTAATTAAAACTTGTCAACTGTGTGCGTAACCATGACTGTCTCTTTCGTGAGTTCCTTCTCCGATCGAGAACACGGTGGGGTTATGTCTGACGTAGGTAGGTGTTCAGGATCATTCATTTGATCATCAGTAGTTCACGTCCGTGATGCGTAGATCTTCCCCCTCTTATTTCTTGTACTCGTAAGTTTAGCCACCAAATATATGCTTAGCCGCTGCTGCAACCTCACCACTTAACCATGCCTCACCCATTATGCTTTGCTAGTCTTGATACCTTTGGAAATGAGATTGTTGAGTCCCCTGTGGCTCACAGATTACTACAACACCAGTTGCAGGTACAGGTAAAGGTTACTTGACGCGAGCGTGTTGATTGTTCATATGGAGTTGCTTCTTCTTCTTCTTCATCGATCTAGGATGGGTTCCAAGCCGGCAGCCTGGGATAGCAAGAATGGACGTCTTTCTTATTTTCTCGTTTGATTTCGTCCGTAGTCGGACCCTGCTCTTACACTTGATGATTATGTAATGTGCTGATGTGACACTGATGTACCTTGTGGCGAGTGTAAGCCAACTCTTTATATATCTCTTCTTTTCAGTACATGTACTTGTAACGATATCCATTCTCGCGACACGACGAGATGCGCTTCTATCCCTGACGAGCCTTCGTGCCAAATTGAGGATAGGGTCGCATCTTGGGCGTGACAAGTTGGTATTAGAGCAAGGACCGACCTAGGAGCCCCCTTGATTGATCGAACTTGGCCGAGTCGAGTCTAGAGAAAAACTGCTTTGAGTCTAGTTATATATCGGAGAGTAGGATTCTTTTTTCTCCTCTTGTATGCTCTGGTGAGGAATCTTGACGTAATAATTTAATTCTACTCCTCTTCTCACTCAAAATTCTTTTTAGGATCACGCGGATATTTTTGAGATCTATATGATGCCGATGTGACGGAGTTCTGTCTTGGTGCCTCCGATCTGCTCTAAGTTTCAAGGGAGTTGAGCTCCAGGGGATTCTTGAGCACATCGTTATCATTCAGATTTCTTAGTATCTCAAAACAAAGGATGTTCGTAATTGCTTCAATACTAGTAGTGGCGAGATAACCCCGATGTCCCCAATACTGGTGCAGATTGTTCGGGAGTGCAGCCATACTTTGTATCGTTGTGATCATGAGGGTCTATTGTAGATGAAGGTCCGAGATTCTGGTTGTGTGTTGACGGATGTGATACAGGTGACGGGTTAGTATAGGAGTTGTGTGATTATTACTCCTTATATCCGTGTACCAGATTGCATGACCATATATTTCGGGAATTCTTAGGTGGGAATTCAAGTACTTACTTATAGGATATTCTTCCAACAAATGCATGATGTTAGGTTGGGGTTCGACATCTAGTGGATTCGTTTGTTCACGGTCGACTTACAGCGGTACACGTTGTGTCTTAAAGAGTCCTTGTAGCTTGCTACGACTCGGGGATACTTCGTATGTCGGATGCACTGCCTTGCACTTGATGGCTACTATAAAATCGAGCCCGTGCGATCCTGTCCACGAAAATATCGGACGAAATCTCTCTCATGAGTTTGTTCTGGCTTGTTTCATAAGCCTCACCCTTTGTGTTGTTGAACTATGGTAATTTGTGTTGCTTCGATGTCAAGTGGTGATTTCAGATCTTTCCTAATCTGTGTTCTCATATTTTTATGTGAATGCTAATTCTTTTGCTCAATCAATTGTCTCATCAATTTTGTCAACAGGAGTCATCGTATCAATTCCATTCAACCGGTGTGCTTCTCCTCAAGTGAATTCAATCTTATCTAACTTTGCAAGATCATTCTCTCTTTTATGCCGGAGTTCATCTCATCTGTCTCAAGCTATTTTTGTTTTTCCCCGCCCTCCCGCCCTTTTTCTTCGGTGATTGGATTTCATCCAAGCGCATTCATTTCATTGTGCTTCCGCTATCTCTTCTTCCTTTCGTAGCCGGTGATTCATTGTGAAGATTATCAGGAGATTCGTGTCACATTTGTTCATTCGTGTCATCCTTACCGGTGAATTCAATTTAATTATCCTTGTTCATTATATCCTATTCATCCTTGTAATTTTCCCATGTTGGAATTCTCATGAGCCTTCCTTGTTGTCATTTCTCTCTATTCTACCCGGAGTGCTGAAGTTATCTCAGAAATTCTTGTTTTCAATTCTTTCATTTATTTTGGGGTGCTAACCTCATCTAGTTTTCTTGTACCGGTGCAATATCTCCCGTTCTAGTAATCTTTCCAACGGTGGTTCTTTGAGTGGGCCCATAACCCATAGGTTTTTCCCAGGATCTGCTATAGCTCTTGTAATCTTCCGGAGATCTTTAATTCTTTTCAACTATAACGTAAGTATGAATCTCATCAGTCATATTCTTTCTCCAAGTTCTATTTGAGTTAATTCTCATATTTGGCTCAACCTTTCATTCTTCGTTAGTCCGGAGTGTCTCAGCTATTCTTGGTGTTGTTTCTCGTCTTCATTCTCAGCTTGCAAATTCGAAGGAGTGTCTCTCTCAAATCTTGGTTCATTATCTTCGAGTTTCATCGTTTCAGCCTTGTGTTATCATCTGGAATTGTTTCCAATCATGAGCGATTATTTTCTTGCTATCCGGTGCATTTCTGAGTTGTTTTCATTCTCGTTCCTCCGAAGGCCATCATTTTAGAAGATTCTTCTTTCTCAGCTTTCAGCTTCATCCTCAATTCTTCTTAATGGTTGTCTCTTCGTTTGTCTCTTGGTTATTCAGGTGCCTTGTTCAAGTTTTCTCTGAGGTGGCTCATGAGCTCTTCATTCTCATGTATCTCCATTAATTCTTGGTTTTTCCATTCAATTGTGGATTCTTACCGGTGCTTCCTTCAATTATGCATCAAGTGGTGTTTATCTCTCTCTCTTCAAGATTCTTTCAAGAGGAATAAGCTGTATGCTAAATCCGTTGCTTGTCATCAATTTAATTTGATGAAGGATGAGCATAACATAATTCTTATTCTTGTTCATAGTAATGTGAATTCTTCTTCCGGAGCGACTCATTATGTCAATTCCTTTTTCTCAAGTGTTCTTATATTTTCTTTTGCGGAGTTCCAAGTTTTCTCAAGTATCTCTTTGTGAGGCTTCATCTAAATCTTGGCAAGGTCATAATATTATTCTTTTCTACCTTCATGATGTTGCATCATTCATTTGTATACGGAGGTCCTTCTTGGTGGTTCGTCAAGATTTCATTCATTCTGAAGTGTTCTTCAAGATTCCTGTTGGAATACCTCAAGTATTCTTTCTCTTCCATTTTAAGTGCATTTGTTCTTCCTTTATCCTTTGAGGTGGTATTATAGCATTCTTGTTAGTGTAGGAGCCTCGAAGAGATTTCCTTTCAAGAATGAGATAATGAAAACCACCAATTCTATAATCATGAGTTATTTCAACCCATGATTTCTTCATTGAGCTATCCTGGTTTAGATTTCACCTAAAGCTTTTCCTATGGATTGTGCTATCATGGTGCTTGTCATTAATCCAAGTTCTCAATGTATCCTCTTGGTGTAAGAGATTGTCCATATCTTGTTTCTCCCAATCAATCCTTGTTTCTGTTAGTGGCTGGTTGTCACTTCATTAGTTTGAAAGGTTTCCATAAGCCCACTACTATCTTGATCTTTCGTTGTTGTTTTCCTACAACTCCGTTCAATTCTTCTTGCAAGAATGCTTGTCAAGCTCATTGGAGTTAGTAGTTGTCATTCTTTTCTTCATTCTCTTCTTCTGTATGAGCTAGTTCCTATTCTATTGTTTTGGAGGCATTGTGATGTTGCTCTTTTGGGTCAATCTTGTTGTTCTATCAAGATTGTGGTGTTCCCTTGTTCTATTTAGTTGGTTGTCATGAATATTGTCTTTTTCTCCTACCTTTTTGATTTTTTTGTCCCATTTTCCTACCGAAGTGCTGCCAAAATTTTCCGTGAATTCTTGCTTGTTTCTCATATCATCCCTCATCTCTTTGCAACTTTCAAGGATCGTTGGTTTCACTCGTTGGTAAAGAAGCGACTAAGTTTTACCTCTTGTTCTTTCTCATCCTCTCCCCCTTTCATTCTTGGATCTCGGGGCGAGATCCTCTTGTACTGTAGGAGAGTTGTGACAGCCCGATGCCGGCGTTCCAGAAGATTCCCCTTTCCTTTCTGTTTTCGTCATGTGAGTATTTTTATTCGTTGCATCGTCATGTAGTTTGCATCATTGCATAAGGCATGGCATCATGTCAACCGTGTTTTGTCGGTGTTGCTTGTTGCCGTGTTGTTGGGTGTTAGTGCCTTGTGAGTGGCGTTGTTTTGTTTGGAGCGTTGAGAGAGGGTGTGCAAGAGCCACCGCTAAACCCTGTTGCACCGCGGACCTAAAACCTTCTCACCGCTCTTTTATTTGTTGTGCAGTTTGCTAAAATTTCCGTTTTAACCCCGTCAAAAGATTCGTCTTCTTTTAAAACCCTTTTGTTAAATGTGGGGGCAACCCTTAGGTTTTTATTTTATTTCTCCGTTTGTTTTATCTTAAAACCCTCCCATTTTATTTTCTCTTTTAAAAGGCTATTATTTTATTATTTTAAAATAAAGGGGTTTTATTTAATTCTTCAAAGGGGTTTGATTTTATTCTTTTGTAAAAAAGGTTTTATTTATTTCTTCAAAAGGGTTTCATCTTATACTTTTAAAATGCCCAATCTATTTTATAGTTGGGGTATATTTTCTTTAAAAGGGAGCCAAAAGCATTTTTCTATTTTGTTAAAAAACCTTTTACCTTTTGTTGGGGTTTTCTGTTTTTTAAAAAGAGAAAAAAAACCAAATAAAGGAAAGAGGGGAGGAGCCCATCCCCACGCAAGCCGGCCCAAGGCCCAACAGTCCCCCCTGCCCTAGCGAGCCCCCTCGTCCCCCTTTTCCCCTCCTAGCGCCGTCATCCCCTCCCCAGGCTCGAGCTCCCTCTGTCCCGAATTCGCCATGGCATTGCCCGATCCCTTTCTCCTCCCAGCGCCATCTCCCTCTCCCTCTGTTCCTCTCCTACCACGAGCCCCCTGCCCGTGCCAACAGCCCCGCATCACCGGCCTCAGCTGGTCGTTCGCCCCTGGTCTCCCCCGCCGCGCCGCCTCACTGCAGGCCCATGCGTACCGAGCGCGCATCCCCGCCGCCATGCTCGGCCCAGGTCGCCGCCAACCCCTGCCTCCAGGTCGCCGCCTCACCGTCTCCCAACGCGCCGCGGCCTCCCTCTCCCCGTCGCCCGTGCCCCGTGTTCCCAGGTCACCGCCCATGCCTCTGACGTGGCTCGAGGTGCCGCCGCCTGCCAGTAGCTCATCGCCGTTCCACGCCTGCGCCGTCGTTCCTCGCCATGTCGCGGCCTCGTCCCTCTCGAGCATGCATGTTGCCGAGCCTGCATGTTGCTGCCGTTCTGTTGCCTTTGATGTGCTGCTGTAGCTGCTGTCGAGCTCATGCTGTTGCTCTTGCTGCCGTGGCTATCGCCTGCTAGTATGCTGCTGCTGCCCTAGCTGTTGTCGTTGTTGCTGCTGCCTTGCATGTCGTTGCTGCTGCCGATGCATGTGTAGCTGCCTGTGCTTGCAGCCGTTGCCAAGCTGCTACTCTTGCTGTCGATTTGTGAGCTGCTGTCGGTTGTAGATGTGTTGCCCTGCTAGCTGTTGTTGTGCCGAGCTGCTGCTTGATTGCCTATCGCTGCGCCTGTTGCCGTTGCTGCCAGCTGAAGCCTGAGTAGATGTTGTTGGTTACTGCTTTGCTGCTGCCATAGGTGTCGTCGGCTGAAGTTGCTAGTGCTTGCTATTGCTGCCGTTTTGTAGATGCTGCTGCTGTCCGGTTGAAGTAGTTGTTGTTGTGAGTTGCTCTTGCTGTAGGTTAGCTGCTTTTGCTAGCTGCCGTAGCGTGCTATGTTGCTATTCCGCTGGGGCTGCTAGATGTTGCGAGCTTGTGCTGCCGCTTGCCATCATCGCGTGCTCCATCCCCGCCGCCGTGGAATCGACGAATTCGACGAGCACCACGTCGTCCTCGACGAACCCCGAACATCGACGGAGACGTGATCAACAACCGACGCTGAAGACCCGAGAACCACGACGCCAAGTACGACTACCGTCGACGAGACCCGAGTTCCTCGACGACCACGACTTCCACGACGTCCGTTGGTCCGCTACGACCCGAACCCCTCCGTTTGCACGCGTCGAAGGTATACCGTTGAGATGTTGTCGTGACCGTAATGTTGTGATGTATGAGATGAACCGTATGTTTGCGCCTGTATATGTTGCCCGTAGCACGTTGTCTCTCTTTTGTCGTGCCCTCGACACATGGGAACCCGGTAACCGGGATCACCCCATCTTTATTTACCGTTCCCGCACGCTTCCTATACGTTGGCACGATTGCCCGTTGAGTATCGGGATAGGAACGTTGCCATGGCATCGTTTCCGATTTGACGCCATGGTTCCCTCTCGCTCGCCGTGGCGACACCTGCTACTCTCCCTTCTTGCCGTGGTTGAACTTGCATGCATGACGCATTCATGGCATATAAATCTTGTGTTGCATGTTCTTGTGTCGTAGCTCCGTTCTAAGTCCGACGTGCTGTCGACTAGGTTGTCATGTAGGTTCATCGCTCACCCCTTGCCATGTTAACAACGTTTAATATTGCCGTGTAAATAATCGGGAGTGAATTAAATAATTAATCATGGAGTTTCGTCGATATGCAACCCGTTGCATATCGAGCTTCACTTAATGTGTAGTGTTTGCGTGAGGTGAATTGCCATGCCATCCCTTGCATCATTGAACTGTTCATGCATCATATTAGGTTGTGCATCATGTTGTGCATCGTGTGGTGAATATCTGTGTTGATGTTTGTTTCCGGTTTGCTCCGTCTCGATAGAGTTCCTCAAGCGTGTCGGAATGTGAGGACCCGTTCGACTACTTCGGTTCGACTGCTTCTCGGAGTCGTTCTTCTTCCAAGCGGGATCTCAGGCAAGATGATCATTTCCCCAGATACCATTACTATCATTGCCATGCTAGTTTATCGCTTCTATAGTTTATGTCTCGTTGCCTACCACCTGTTAAATATCAGCCTCTCAACAATGCCATGATTAGCTTCAACCTGTTCGACCTAGCAAACCACTGATTGGCTATGTTACCGCTTGCTTAATCCTGTTGATAGCGTTGCTAGTTGCAGGTGCAGTTGCTTCCATGTGAAAACATGGGTTCCTTGTTATATCACCATATTTAAATGCTATTTAATTTAATGCACCTATATACTTGGTAAAAGGTGGAAGGCTCGGCCTTTCTAGCCTGGTGTTTTGTTCCACCTTTGCCCCCTTAGTTTCCGGCTACCGGTGTTATGTTCCATAATTTAGCGCTCCTAACACGATCGGGGTTGTTACGGGGACCCCCTTGATAATTCGTTTTAGATTAAAGCTGGTCTGGCAAGGCCCAACATTGGTACTACATTTGCCTAATCACCTAATAAAATTGCATAGGGACTTCCCGGGCCCCGAGGATATTTTAATCAACCCCCGGGCCAGTGCTCCTCATGAGTATTGGTCCAAAACAGAGCATTGTGCGGGGCCACCACGAGGAAACTAGAGGTTTGGCACTCGTACGCGTCGCTTATCCGTCGTGTCCTGAGAACGAGGTACGCGACTCCTATCGGGATCGTCGACACGTCGGGCGGCCTTGCTGGATTAGTTTTACCTGTGACGAGATATCTTGTGCATCGGGATTCCGGTGATGCTTTGGGTAATCTCAGTGTTGAGGTTTTCCACTAGGGAATCCGACGAGATCGCGAGCTTCGTGATTGAGGATTTCTATGCGGCTTGTGGTAATTTGTGATGGACTAGTTGCAGCACCCCTGCAGGGTTAAATCTTTTCGGAAAGCCGTGCCCGCGGTTATGTGGCAACGTGGAAACTTTGTTTAACACTGGTTCTAGATAACTTGAAGTTAACTTAATTAAAACTTGCCAACTGTGTGCGTAACCATGACTGTCTCTTTCGTGAGTTCCTTCTCCGATCGAGGACACGGTGGGGTTATGTCTGACGTAGGTAGGTGTTCAGGATCATTCATTTGATCATCAGTACTTCACGTCCGTTATGCGTAGATCTTCCCCCTCTTATTTCTTGTACTCGTAAGTTTAGCCACCAAATATATGCTTAGCCGCTGCTGCAACCTCACCACTTAACCATGCCTCACCCATTAAGCTTTGCTAGTCTTGATACCTTTGGAAATGAGATTGCTGAGTCCCCTGTGGCTCACAGATTACTACAACACCAGTTGCAGGTACAGGTAAAGGTTACTTGATGCGAGCGCGTTGATTGTTAATATGGAGTTGCTTCTTCTTCTTCTTCTTCATCGATCTAGGATGGGTTCCAGGCCAGCAGCCTAGGATAGCAAGATGGACGTCGTTCTTATTTTCTCGTTTGATTTCGTCCGTAGTCGGACCCTGCTATTACACTTGATGATTATGTAATGTACTGATGTGACTCTGATGTAGCTTGTGGCGAGTGTAAGCCAACTCTTTATATATCTCTTCTTTTCAGTAAATGTACTTGTAACGATATCCATTCTTGTGACACGATGAGATGCACTTCTATCCCTGACGAGCCTTCGTGCCAAATTGAGGATAGGGTCGCATCTTGGGCGTGACACTTGCACACTTTGTTAGCACCCTTAGGGTCGATAAAACCTTCTGGTTGCATCATATACAACTCTTCCTTAAGGTTCCCGTTAAGGAACGCTGTTTTGACCACCATTTGCCAAATTTCATAATCATAAAAGGCGGCAATTGCTAACATGATTCGGACTGATTTCAGCTTCGCTATGGGAGAGAAAGTCTCTTCGTAGTCAACTCCTTGAATTTGTCGAAAACCCTTTGCGACAAGTCGAGCTTTATAAACGGTTACATTACCGTTTGCATCAGTCTTCTTCTTGAAGATCCATTTATTTTCTATGGCTCGCCGGTCATCGGGCAAGTCCACCAAAGTCCATACTTTGTTTTCATACATGGATCCTATGTCGGATTTCATAGCTTCTAGCCATTTGTTGGAATCCGGGCCCGCCATCGCTTTTTCATAGATCGAAGGTTCACCGTTGTCTAACAACATGATTTCCATCACAGGGCTGCCGTACCACTCTGGTGCGGAGCGTGCCCTCGTCGACCTTCGCGGTTCAGTAGTAACTTGATCCGAAGCTTCATGATCATTATCATTAACTTCCTCTTCAGTTGGTGTACGCGCCACAGGAACAACTTCCCGCGCTACGCTACTATCCTGTTCGAGAGGGGGTGTAATTACCTCATCAAGTTCTACCTTCCTCCCACTTACTTCTTTCGAGAGAAACTCTTTCTCTAGAAAGGATCCGTTCTTGGCAACAAAGGTTTTACCTTCGGATCTAAGATTGAAGGTATACCCAAAAGTTTCCTTCAGGTATCCTATGAATACGCATTTCTCCGCTTTGGGCTCGAGCTTTTCTGGCTGAAGTTTCTTCACATAAGCATCGCAACCCCAAACTTTAAGAAACGACAACTTAGGTTTCTTGCCAAACCATAGTTCTTACGGTGGCGTCTCAACGGATTTAGGCGGTGCCCTATTTAAAGTGAATGCTGCAGTTTCTAATGTATATCCCCAAAATGATAGCGGTAAGTCGGTAAGAGACATCATAGATCGTACCATATCTAATAGAGTGCGATTACGACGTTCACACACTCCGTTGCGTTGCGGTGTGCCAGACGGCGTCAGTTGTGAAACGATTCCACACTTCCTTAGGTGTGTGCCAAACTCGTGACTCAAATATTCTCCTCCACGATCAGATCGTAGACACTTAATTTTTCTGTCACGTTGATTCTCGACCTCACTCTGAAATTCCTTGAACTTTTCAAATGTCTCAGATTTGTGCTTCATCAAGTAGATATACCCATACCTACTCAAATCATCGGTGAGAGTGAGAACATAATGATAGCCACCGCGAGCTTCAACGTTCATTGGACCACACACATCAGTATGTATTATTTCCAATAAGTCGGTTGCTCTCTCCATTATTCCTGAGAATGGAGTATTAGTCATCTTGCCCATGAGGCACGCTTCGCATGTGTCAAATGATTCAAAGTCAAGAGACTCTAATAGTCCATCAGTATGGAGCTTCTTCATTCGCTTAACGCCGATATGACCAAGGCGGCAGTGCCACAAGTATGTGGGACTATCATTATCAACTTTACATGTTTTGGTACTCACACTATGAATATGTGTAACATCAAGATCGAGATTCATCAAGAATAAACCATTCACCAGCGTAGCATGACCATAAAACATATCACTCATATAAATAGAACAACCATTATTCTCTGACTTAAATGAGCAGCCGTCTCGCATTAAGCAAGACCCTGATACAATGTCCATGCTTAAAGTTGGTACTAAATAACCATTATTAAGGTTTAAAACTAATCCCGACGGTAGATGTAGAGGTAACGTGCCGACTGCGATCACATCGACCTTGGAGCCATTCCCGACACGCATCGTCACCTCGTCCTTTGCCAGTCTCCGCTTATTCCGCAGTTCCTGCTTTGAGTTGCAAATGTGAGCAACAACACCGGTATCAAATACCCAGGAGCTACTACGAGCGCTGGTAAGGTACACATCAATAACATGTATATCATATATACCTTTAACGTTGCCAGCCTTCTTGCCCGCTAAGTATTTGGGGCAGTTCCGCTTCCAGTGACCTTTTCCCTTGCAATAGAAGCACTCAGTCTCAGGCTTGGGTCCATTCTTTTTCTTCTTCCCAGCATCTGGATTACTGGGTGCGGCAACAGCTTTGCCGTCTTTCTTGAAGTTCTTATTACCCTTGCCCTTCTTGAAACTAGTGGTCTTGTTGACCATCAACACTTGATGCTCTTTCTTGATTTCTACTTCTGCAGACTTGAGCATCGAGTACAACTCGGGAATGGTCTTCTCCATCCCTTGCATATTGTAGTTAAGCACAAAGCCTTTGTAGCTTGGTGGGAGAGACTGGAGGATTCTGTCAATTATAGCATCATCCGGAAGTTCGACTCCATGTGAAGTCAGACGACCGTGTAACTCAGACATTTTGAGTATGTGCTCACTGACACAACTGTTCTCCTCCATCTTACAGCTAAAGAACTTGTCGGAGACTTCATATCTCTCGACACGGGCATGAGCTTGAAAAACTAGCTTCAGCTCTTGGAACATCTCATATGCACTGTGTTGCTCAAAACGCCTTTGGAGCCCCGTTTCCAAACTGTATAACATGCCACACCTAACCAGAGAGTAGTCATCACTCCGCGTTTGCCAGACGTTCAGAATGTCATGGGCTGCTGCGAGAGCGGGAGGGTCACCTAGCGGCGCATCAAGGACATAAGCCTTTTTAGCTGCTTCAAGGATGAGCTTCAAGTTGCGAACCCAGTCCGCATAGTTGCTACCATCATCTTTCAGCTTGTTTTTCTCTAGGAATGCATTGAAATTGAGGTTGACGTTGGCCATCTTCAATATTTTATAAAGACAACTTTTAGACTAAGTTCATGACAATTAAGTTCATTTAATCAAATTAAGTATGAACTCCCACTTAAATCGACATCCCTCTAGTCATCTAAGTGATACATGATCCATGTTGACTAACCCGTGTCGATCATCACGTGAGACGGACTAGTCACCATGGTGAGCAACTTCATGCTGATCGTATTCAACCATACGACTCATGTTCGACCTTTCGGTCTCTTGTATTCGAGGTCATGTCTTTACATGCTAAGCTCGTCGAGTCAACCTAGGTGTTTCGCGTGTGTAAATCTGGCTTACACCCGTTGTATGCGAACGTTAGAATCTATCACACCCGATCATCACGTGGTGCTTCGAGACAACGATCCTTCGCAACGGTGCACACTTAGGGGAATACGTTCTCGAAATTTTAAGAGGGATCATCTTATTATGCTACCATCGTTCTAAGCAATAAGATGAAAAACATGATAAACATCACAATGCAATCATATAGTGACATGATATGGCCATTATCATCTTTGCTCTTTCGATCTCCATCTTCAGGCATCGCATGATCATCATCGTCACCGGCGTGACACGATCTCCATCATCGTGTCTCCGTGAAGTCGTCACGCCAACTACTACTATCACTACTACTATAGCTAACCGTTAGCAATGAAGTAAAAGTAGTAAGCACATGGCGTTGCATCTCATACAATAAATTAAGACAACTCCTATGGCTCCTATCGGTTGTCATACTCATCGACATGCAAGTCATGAAACCTATTACAATAACATGATCATCTCATACATCATACATGCAACATCACAACTTTGGCCATATCACATCACATGTCAAACCCTGCAAAAACAAGTTAGACGTCCTCTAATTGTTGTTGCAAGTTTTACGTGGCTGATTTGGGTTTCTAGCAAGAACCCTTCCTTACCTACGTGACAGCCACAATGATGATATGCCAAAGCTATTTACCCTTCGTACGAACCCTTTTTATCAAATCCAATCCGACTAGAGTGGGAGAGACAGACACCCGCTAGCCACCTTTATGCACGGTGTGCATGTCTGTCGGTGGAACCAGTCTCACGTAAGCGTACGTGTAAAGTCGGTCCGGGCCGCTTCATCCCACAATACCGCCAGAATAGAATAAGACTAGTAAAGGCAAGAAATTGACAAATCATCGCCCACAACCTTTTGTGTTCTACTCGTGCATAGTATCTACGCATAGAAAACCTGGCTCGGATGCCACTATTGGGAAACGTAGCATAAATTCAGAAAACTTCCTACGCATATTCAGATCTTCCTATGGAGAGACCAGCAACGAGAGAGGAGTGAGTGCATCTTCATACCTTTGAAGATCGCTCAGCGGAAGCGTTACTAGAACGCGGTTGATGGAGTCATACTCGCGGCGATTCAGATCGCGGTGTAATTCCGATCTAGTGTCGAACTACGGCACCTCCGCGTTCAACACACGTGCAGCCCGGTGACGTCTCCCGCACCTTGATCCAGCAAGGAGGAGGGAGAGGTTGCGGAAGAACTCCAGCAGCACGACGGCGTGATGTCGATGGAGAGACGAGGTCTCCCGGCAGGGCTTCGCCAAGCACAGTCAGAAAGGAGGAGAAAGAAGGGCAGGGCTGCGCCGAGGGAGAGGGAAAATTCCGTTCCCCAATGGCCAGAAGTGCCCACTATATATAGGGGGGGGAGGGGTTGTGCCCCCTTCAGGGTTTCCCCCTCCTGGGGGGGCGGCAGCCCTAGATGGGGAAAGGTGCGGCGGGCAAGGGGGGAGGAGGGGTGGCGCACCCCTTTGGTGGGCCTTAGGCCCACCTGCGCTAGGGTTCCCCCCTCTCCCCTCTTCCTGCGCCATGGGCTCAGTTGGGGTGCGCACCAACCCACCTAGGGGCTGGTTCCTTCCCCCACTTGGCCCATCTAGGCTCCCGGGGTCGTTGCCCCCTTTCGGTGGACCACCGGGGCCACCTTCGGTGGTCCCGGTACGTTACCGGTGATGCCCGAAACACTTCCGGTGTCCGAAACCATCCGTCTTATATATGAATCTTTACCTCCGGACCATTCTCGAGCTCCTCGTGACGTCCGAGATCTCATCCGGGACTCCGAACAACTTTCGATATCCTCGTATAACAATTCCCTATAACCCTAGCATCATCGAACCTTAAGTGTGTAGAACCTACGGGTTCGCGTGACACGTAGACATGACCGAGACACCTCTCCAGCCAATAACCATCAGCAGGGTCTAGATACCCATGGTGGCTCCCACTTGCTCCACGATGATCTCATCGGATGAACCACGATGTCAAGGATTCAATCAATCCCGTATACAATTCCCTTTGTCTGTCGGTATAGAACTTGCCCGAGATTCGATCGTCGGTATACCTATACCTTGTTCAATCTCGTTACCGGTAAGTCTCTTTACTTGTTCTGTAGCACGTCATCGTGTGACTAACTCCTTAGTCACATTGAGCTCATGATGATGTTCTACCGAGTGGGCCCAGAGATACCTCTCCGTCACACGGAGTGACAAATCCCGATCTCGATTCGTGCCAACCCAACAGATACTTTCGGAGGTACCCGTAGTGCGCCTTTATAGTCACCCAGTTATGTTGTGACGTTTGATACACCCAAAGCACTCCTACGGTATCTGGGAGTTGCACAATCTCACGGTCGAAGGAAAAGACACTTGACATTAGAAAAGCTTTAGCATACGAACAATACGATCTAGTGATATGCTTAGGATTGGGTCTTGTCCATCACATCATTCTCCCAATGATGTGATCCCGTTATCAATGACATCTAATGCCCATGACCAGGAAACCATGATCATCTATTTACTAACGAGCTAGCCAACTAGAGGCTTGCTAGGGACACATTGTGATCTATTTATTCACACGTGTATTACTGTTTCCTATTAATACAATTATAGCATGAACAATAGACGATTATCATGAACAAGGAAATATGATAATAACCATTTTATTATTGCCTCTAGGGCATATTTCCAGCACTACTCCTTCTTTATAAAGGTGAGGATCATCCCAAAAGTAGTGTCTCAAGTCAAAGAAGAATTTCTTCTTTTGCTAGTACGTGAAACTAGGTGGTATGTATTTGGTAACGATATAGTTTGCCTAATCAGCATACCACGGTGCACTACATGAATCATTGATGACATTCAGTTCCTCATCGGGAAAGCTATCATCAATAGGTTGTGGGTCATCAAGAACGTTCTCCAACCTAGACAAGTTATCTTCTACTGGGTTATCAGCACCCTTTCTGTCGACAACGTGCAAATCAAATTCTTGTAGCAAGAGAACCCATCTAATAAGTCTAGGTTTAGCGTCCTTCTTCTCCATGAGTTACTTAATAGCAGCATCATCAGTGTGAATAGTGACTTTGGAATCAACTATGTAAGACCTGAACTTTTCACATGCAAACACGACTGCTAAAAATTCCTTCTCCGTAGTAGCATAGTTTCTCTCGGCACTTTCTAGAGTTTTACTAGCATAGTGAATAACATTCAACTTCTTATCGACTCTTTGCCCTAGAAGAGCACCAACAACATAATCACTAGCATCACACATGATCTCAAAAGGCAAGTTCCAATCAGGTGGTTGAACAATAGGTGCAGTTATCAAAGCCCTCTTAAGTATTTCGAAGGCTTCCTCACAATCATCGTCAAAGACAAAAGGAATATCCTTTTGCAAGAGATTGGTAAGAGGCCTCGAAATCTTAGAGAAGTCTTTGATGAACCTTCTATAGAAACCAGCATGACCAAGGAAACTTCTTATACCTTTGATATCTGTGGGGTATGGCATTTTCTTGGTTGCATCAACCTTAGCCTTATCGACTTCAATACCTCTTTCAAGAAATTTTATGTCCTAAGACAATGCCTTCATTAACCATAAAGTGGCACTTCTCCCAATTCAAGACAAGACTGGTGTCTTTACATCTCTGTAAGACTCGATCAAGGTTGCTGAGGCAATCATCAAAGGAAGACCCGTAAACGGAGAAGTCATCCATGAAAACCTCGACAATCTTTTCACAAAAGTCAGAGAATATAGCCATCATACATCTTTGAAAGGTGGTAGGTGCATTACATAAGCCAAAAGGCATACGTCTATAAGCAAAGGTACCGAAAGGGCAGGTGAAAGTGGTTTTCTCCTGATCAAATTGTGCAACTGTTATTTGGGAGAAACCAGAATAACCGTCTTGAAAGCAGAAGTGTGTGTGTGTGTCTGTTTAGACAGCCTTTCTAGCATTTGGTCGATAAAAGGCAGAGGGTAATTATCTTTCCTAGTGGCCTTATTCAGTTTCCTGAAATCGATCACCATCCTATAGCCAGTAATAATCCTCTGTGGGATCAATTCATCCTTATCATTAGGGACAACGGTAATGCCTCCTTTCTTAGGAACACAATGCACCAGACTCAACCAATCGCAATGAGCAACAGGATAGATAATACCCGCTTCCAGGAGCTTTAGTATTTCTTTTCTTACTACTTCTTTCATCTTAGGATTCAAACTCCTTTGATGATCAGCAACTGGTTTGAAATCAGGATCAGATTTAATCTTGTGCTGGCATAGAGTGGGACTAATGCCCTTAAGATCATCAAGAGTATATCGAATAGCAGCACGGTGCTTCCTCGGAGTTTTTAGCAACTTCTTTTCTTCATGCTCTGAGAGGCTAGCACTAATTATGACAGGATATATCTCTTTTTCACCAAGATAGGCATACATAAGAGTATCAGGCAACTGTTTAAGCTCGAACACAGGATCACCCTTTGGTGGGGTTGGATCCCCAAGAAGTTCAATAGACAGATTATTCTTAAGGATAGGATATTGTTCTAAGACAACTCTATCTATCTCATCCCTTTCATCCATGTGCATATCATTTTTATGCTGAAGCAAGTATTGCTCTAAGGGATCAGTAGGAGGCACGGGAATAGAAGCTAAGGAAATAGTTTCATCCTTACTGGGCAACTCCTTTTCATGAGGTTGTCTACCAAACTTGGAGAAATTGAACTCATGTGACACACCTTCAAAGCCAACAGTGACAGTTTGCTTCTCACAGTCAATATGAGCATTAACAGTATTGAGGAAGGGTCTGCCAAATATGATGGGACAAGAGCTATCTTGAGCGGTAGCAAGAACGAGGAAATCAGCAGGATACTTCGTTTTACCACACAAGACTTCAACATCCCTAACAATTCCCACAGGGCAGATATTATCTCTATTGGCAAGCTGAATAGTGACATCAATAGGCTCTATCTCAACAGGTGCAATCTCATCTTTGATTTCATCGTATAAGGATTGAGGTATTGCACTAACACTAGCACCCACGTCACATAAACCATGATAACAATGATCTCCTATCTTAACAGAAACCACAGGCGTGCCAACAACAGGCCTATGTTTGTCTCTAACGTGAGGTTTAGCAATTCAAGCAGAATCTTCACAGAAGTGAATATTATGTCCCTCAACATCGTCAGATAGAAGATCTTTGATGATAGCAATGCTAGGTTCAACTCTAATTTGCTCAGGGGGTGTAGGTGTTCTAATATAGCCTCTACGTATCACAGTTGAAGCTTTAGAATGATCCTTTATCCTAACAGGGAAAGGTGGTTTCTAAATGTAAGCACTGGGAACCACATGATCATTATAGGCAATGACTTTGTCTTCAACTAGAGTGGGTTTAACTACATTGACTTCTAAAGGAGGATGATATTTGAACCACTTCTCTTTGGGGAGATCAATATGAGCAGCAAAAGATTCACACAATGAATCTACTATCTCAGAGTCAAGTCCATACTTAGCGCTAAAGTCACAAAAAGTATTTGTCTCAACAAAGGATTTAACGCAATCAAACATGAAATTCATACCTGACTCCTTACCTTCTTCAAGCTCCCAATCTTCAGAGTTGCATTTAGTTCTCTCCAATAAATTCCATCTGAAGTCAATATCTCTCTTAATAAAACAAGAGGTACAAGAAGTGTCAAGCATGGTGCGATCATCATGAGAAAGCCGAGCATACAAGTTCTGAATGATAATTTCTCTCGAGAGCTCATGATTGGGGCATGAATATAACATTGATTTAAGCCTCCCCCAAGCTTGAGCGATGCTTTCTCTGTCACGAGGCCAAAAGTTATAAATATAATTCTGATCACGACGTACTAAATGCATAGGATAAAACTTTTGATGAAATTCCAATTTCAACCGATTGTAGTCCCATGATCCAGTATCATCACATAGCCTATACCATGTCAACGCCTTATACTTCAAACATAAAGGAAAGACCTTCTTCTTGACCTCATCCTCGGGCAAACCTGCAAGCTTAAATAAACCACAAACTTCATCTACATAGATCAGATGCAAGTCTGGATGTGATGTTCCATCTCCTGTAAAAGGATTAGCCAGCAGTTTCTCAAGCATACCCGAAGGAAATTCAAAGAAAATATTTTTAGTAGGTGCAGCAGGTTGAGGAGCAACTTTTTGTGCTTCCGTTCGAGGTGAAGATACCCCGAACAGGCCCCTCAAAGGATTAGTATCCAGAGTGACAAGTGACAATAAATTTTAGCACACTATATGAATGTTTCCTTACCAAGTTCCACTTACCAAAGGCGCTTCACTCCTCGGCAACGGCGCCAGAAAAGAGTCTTGATGACCCACAAGTATAGGGGATAAATCATAGTCCTTTTGATAAGTAAGAGTGTCGAACCCAACGAGGAGCAGAAGGATCTGACAAGTGGTTTTCAGCAAGGTAAAATCAGCACGCACTGAAATTGTCGGTAACAAGTGATTGTGTGGTGAGATGATTCGTAGCAAGCAACAAGTAACAAAAGTAGAAACGGTGCAGCAAAGTGGGCCAATCCCTTTTGTAGAAACGGACAAGCCTAGCCAAATTCTTACAGGAGGAAAAACGCTCCCGAGGTGTAACAGCCCGATGCCGACGTTCCAGAAGATTCCCCTTTTCTTTCCATTTTCGTCGTGTGTTTATTTTATTTTTTCGCATCATCATCGCATCATGTGCATCATCAGCATTGCATCGGCATTCCGTTGCCGCCAGATTTCAAAACTTGCATCCGTTAGTAGTTGCCGGTTCTCGACGTTGTCCGTTCTAAGTCCGACCGCACTCGCACGCGCCCGCGGCATCGTTCGAAACCCTGTTTTAAAAGTGAGCGTAAAACTTTCTCTGATCAGGTGAAACATGGCACGCGATTGTGATTAGATATAGCTAGGCCACCTGTCGAATTTCGTCGCGATCGGAGACCATCTCGTACCCGAACGGTCGACCGTAGCGGCACCGTATTCGGTCTACCGTCGGACATTTGTCGGTGTTTTAAAATTCGTTGCCGCGCCGCCCGTTCTCCCTCTCGTCTCCGGTAAACCACCCTACACGGCCACATACCCGTTCCCGCGTGCGGAGACGTTCGAATCCGACCCCGCGGTTGGATCCGAAACGCGATTTCGGGTAGCCTAACAACAACTAGCATGGCATCATGGATCACTAGGGAAGGAAGACACAAAATGGCATCCCACACACTATTTCAGACTTAGTGAAAATAACACCTCATGAAGGTGCAGTTTTCGATCTGAAGCTATATTGACAGCAGCAAAACCTATATCTACAGGACTCCGAATGGCATGCAAATTTACAGCATGCTAGAGAAGCACAAGGGGTACAACTAACTCCATTGGACCAACCTCAAAAGAGCTACAGATCACAAGATACAAGCAAGACAAGACAGCAACAAAATAATAACAGATTCCAGACTTAGAAATATTTCAGCTCCTCCAAATCAGCACTATTTCTACCAACTTAAGAGCAAGCAAACCACACCTATACATGCATTCCTATTGCAACTAAAAATACCAGGGGCTAGACAAAACATCAAAGAACAACTCCCTAGTTGACAACTCCTTCAAACGAAGCACGGATAAAATCCTACGAATTAAACAAAAGGGCATCACGGCGAAATATCGCGCGAACTAACTTGCTCAAAAGCTAAAACTAATTGCACAGAAAAGAACATGGATTTTTCTACCCCGGAAACATATATAAATATGTGGGGTTGCACAAAAAAATAAAGCCACACATAAATGCGGGAAAATAACCTATATACGGGAAAATAAACTAGTGGCAATTCCCTACACGCAAAAATACAAATGACCGCTCTAAAATGCATGGAAAAATGGTCCCTAAAACATGGACATTTTATCTAAGGCATACGGGCTATCGGGACTCGTGCAAAAAATTTTACGGGAGGCAAACAAAATAGGAGAGCACGCTAAACTAGGTGTCAGGCACGCTAAACGACTTCAAACAAATATGCGAGTTGTAAAAACGGATACTACGTGAAATTCTACACCAAATCCATATAAAGATCACCTTGATCCGACTTACGGAATATAACATACGGGGGTTTTATTATATCTATTTATCTGGAATTTATATTAATTCCGAAATATATTCCTAAAAGGAAAAATTACCTACGGGCCTATCTACTAGGCGCAGCATAACTAAAATGCAACCGGGTGAGGAATAGGAGGGCAGGGAGGAGGTTCTCACCTCAGCCACTTGGGCCGGCCTGAGGTGGGCCTTGGGGAGGCCTGGAGTCGGTGGAGAGTACCGGCTTGGCCCGGCTGCGGGGGGGGGAGGCCCAGCCAGTTGGTAGGTGGCGCAGGCGGGGCGGAGCCCAGGCAGCTCAGGTGCCTGGCCTGCCGCGGCCCACGTGGAGGCGGTCAACGGCCAGCCCCAGATCCCTCGAACACGACGGGGAACCGGCACAGCAGAGGCTCTCGGGGCAGGTCCCTGGCGAGGACGGGGCGAGGAGGCACCGGCGAGGGGCGCGGTGGCCGGATCCGGACGACTGCTCGCCGGATCTGGCGTGAGGCGGCGACGCAGGTGCTGTGGCAGCGAGCTCGCGGCGAAGGGAGGTCCTGGGGCGAACTGGCGAGGAACGGCGGCGCGGGGGTACTCCGGCGAGCATCCGGCAGGCGGGCGGCGTCCGGCGAGGGGCAGAAGGCGGCGGCGACTACCCCGGTGGTCGGAGCTCCGGTGACCGGCGGGGAAGGTGCCGGGCATGGAGGAAGCGGGATCGGGGCTCGGGAGGAACACCTCGGCCACGGGATACACGGCGCTGGCGGCGGCTCGGTTCGGGCCCGGGGGGCTCCAGATGGGCTTCGCGGGCCCGTGCGCTGGAGGTGGGAGATGGCTGGGTGTGGCGCCTAGGGTTGGGGAGGCACAGAAAACGAGGGAGAGAGGGGATTTGCTATCTAATTAATGGTATGGGGGTCTATATACAGACAAACGAGGGGGTAGGCTACCCGAAATCGCGTTCCGGATCCAACCGCGGGGTCGGATTCGAACGTCTCCGCACGCGGGAACGGCTACGTGGCCGTGTAGGGTGGTTTACCGGAGACGAGAGGGAGAACGGGTGGCGTGGAAATAAATTTTAAAACACCGACAAATGTCCGACGGTAGACCGAATACGGTGCCGCTATGGTCGACCGTTCGGGGACCAGACGGTCTGCGATCGCGACGAAATTCGACAGGCGGCCTAGCTATATCTAATCACAACCCCGTGCCAAGTTTCACCTCGATCAGAGAAAGTTTTACGCTCACTTTTAAAACAGGGTTTCGAACGATGCCGCGGGCGCGCGCGAGTGCGGTCGGACTTAGAACGGAAAACGTCGAGAACCGGCAACTACTAACGGATGCAAGTTTTGAAATCTGGCGGCAACGGAATGCCGATGCAATGATGATTATGCGCATGATGCGATGATGATGCGGCAAAAGAAAATAGACACACGACGAAAACGGAAAGAAAAGGGGAATCTTCTCGAACGTCTGCATTAGGCTGTCACACGAGGACACACAGGAATTTCTGTCATGCTACTTTTCATGATGTTCATATGATTCGCATTTGTTACTTTGATAGTTTGATATGTGGGTGGACTGGCGCTTGGGTCCTGCTCTTACTTGGACAAGCATCCCACTTATGATTAACCCCTCTCGCAAGCATCCGCAACTACGAAATAAGAATTAAGACAAAGTCTAACCATAGCATAAATTAGTGGATCCAAATCAGCCCCTTACGAAGCAACGCATAAACTAGGGTTTAAGCTTCTGTCACTCTAGCAACCCATCATCTACTTACTACTTCCCAATGCCTTCCTCTAGGCCCAAATAATGGTGAAGTGTTATGTAGTCGACGTTCACATAACACCACTAGAGGAAAAACAACATACAACACATCAAATTACCGAACGAATACCAAATTCACATGACTACTATTAGCATGACTTATCCCATGTCCTCTCGAACAAAAGTAACTACTCACAAAGCATAATCATATTCATGACCAGAGAGGTAATGAGTAGCATCAAGGATCTGAACATAAACTCTTCCACCAAGTAATCCAACTAGCATCAACTACAAAGAGTAATCAACACTACTAGCAACCTTACAAGTACCAATCGGAGTCGCGAGACGGAGATTGGTTACAAGTGATGAACTAGGGTTTGGAGATGAGATTTTGCTGATGAAGATGTTGATGGTGATGAGTCCCCTCTGATGAGAGGAGTGTTGGTGATGACGATGGTGACGATTTCCCCCTCCGGGAGGGAAGTTTCCCCGACAGGATCGTCCTGCCGGAGCTCTAGATTGGTTCTGCTCAAGTTCCGCCTCGTGGCGGCGGCAAAACCACGAAAAAGCTCCTCCTTGATTTTTTCCAGACGAAACCCTTCATATAGCAGAAGAGGGGCAAGTGGGCTAGCAGGGCGCCCACAAGCCCTCATGGCGCGGCCTGGGGGGTGGCTGCGCCGTGCAGGCTTGTGGCCATCCCCTGGCGCCCCTCTAGCGCTTCTTCGGCCCAGTATTTTTTATAAATCCAGAAAAAAAATCCTCGTTGATTTTTACGGCGTTTGGAGTTGCGCAGAATAGGTATCTCAAACTTGCTCCACTTTTAGGCCAGAATTACAACTGCCGACATTCTCCCTCTTCATGTAAACCTTGCAAAATAAGAGAGAAAAGGCATAAGAATTGTACCGTGAAGTGAAATAACAGCCCAAGAAGCGATAAATATCAACATGAAAACATGATGCAAAATGGACGTATCAGGCCCCTCAGCCCTCGGGGCGTCCCTCGGGGCCGCCTCGCTAGCGGCTCCTCCACGCGAGCATGCGCGGAGGGGTCATATCTAGCCTTCGTACGCTTCCCCATCGGCTTCTCGGCCCGGCTGGGGCGAGACTGACCCTCGGCCGTCTTCCCTGCGATCGTCTCCCACCGGCGCTTGGACTGCTCCTCAAGCTCCCTCTGGGAAGCATCAGCCGCTGCCCAGCCGGCCCGCTCGTTTGCGGAGGCAGTGTGTTCCTCCACTTCCTCCACCTCCCTGCCGGGCAACGTTCTTAAGGAACAAATCTTTACACCAGACAAATGAAGAAAAGGGGGAGGAAATCCTACCCTGCGACCATGGGCACCTGCCTTCTGCCGGCACCACGGCGCTTCTTAGCACCGCCTGCCCGTGCTCCGGCTGGAGGACCCGGCGTCGGGCGCTTAGGAGCCGGCCTGGAAGCTGTGGCACCCTTGCCCTTCTTCTCGACCGCCTCGTCAGCGACGGTTGCCCCGGCCCTTTGACGCCGACCGCGCGTCAGCGGCGGGCTGGTAACCTCCTCCACCCCATCGGAGTCTTCCTCGAAGGCTGCATCAGATAGGAATGAGGAAGTCTTGTCTTCATCCATCCAGTCTGCGATGGAGGGCCACGGGTACTCACCAGACGGCTCTGTCCCTTCCGACTCCAGCGGTTCTCCGAGCCTGCGGAGGAGTCCGAGCGGGACTCGATCACGCCCTCGTCCTCGATCTCCGAGGCGTCGGACACGGCCACGTCAGGAGCGGGCGGACGGAGGGATGCCTGCAGCCTCTCGAAGATCTATGAAAAAGGATTCGACAGCCGGCTCAGTGAGATGGCTAGTCGCAAGACAAATAGCAAAGAACAAAGAGAACACTTACCACCGGAGGCGGACGGGACCTGTTGAAGGGGGTCATCCCCCACGACCAGTTCCTGCTGTCATCCATGCGGGCAGTGGAAATCAGGTTCACCCTTCGCGCCACCGCGCTGGGGGTGAACCTCTTGGTGGACGTCCTACAGGGGTCATGCTGGCCGCTCATCTGGCAGACCAGATGTGGCCACCTCTGAAGCGGCAGGATCCTGCGGGTCACCATGGTGGTGAGCAGGTCGCGGCCAAGGAGGCCGCCCTTCTCCAGAATCTTGAGGTAGGCGCCGATGTGTCATCGGGCGCGGTCCGACGAGCTTCTCTACCTCAGCCTTCTCCATCGCGATGGACTGCTGCTTGAAGAAGAACAAGCTACACTAGAGATTGACGCGTGGCTCGATCCCGAGGAAACCCTCGCACAAGACCACGAAAGCCGACAGCTGCAATATGGTGTTCGGCGCCAGGTGATGCGGCTATAGGCCGAAGAAGTGGAGCCACTCGGAGAAGAAGGCGCTCACCGGGAGCACGAAGCCCCGGTAGAAGTGCTTGTTGAAGACAACGACCTCTCCCACAGCAGGTGTGGGAGCGGTCTCGGTGCCTGGGATTCGCACCAGCACCTGGGAGGCCGGGGGTAGCAGCCGGTGATGACGGAGCGCCTCGATATGGCCTTCGCAGATCTCGCTGCCCAGCGAGGCTCCCTGCGACGAGGACTTTTTCGAGGTGGAGCCGTCGGCCATGGCTGCGGGCTGCTAGAGCTCGAAAGCGCTGGTGGCTCAGCGGCGACAAAGGCGATGAAGACGAAGAGGACAAGCTCTTTCTCTCTGGGCTCAGGGAGGAAGAGAGTGTCGATGCGGGGCGATAATGGGGGGCGAATGGCCTCCTCGGAACCCCCGCATCCTATTTAAACCCCACGAAGCATCGTGGGGAGGGGATCCGGTGCACGCGGAACCCCCACTAACCCCGTGTATTACGGACGGTAGCGCTTCCCTAAGCTCAACCGTCGCGGAGTAAATCCGTAGAGGATCTCTCGCACGGAGGCCGAGGGGGCATCGTGGCGGGACCCAGGGCCCAGGCCCGGTGCCGTCACCAGTAATCACCATCATTACGTCAGGTGGGGCCTGGCACGTGGCACATTCTGAGCGACCTACGATGCCGAGGCGTCGCTTCGAAGCCAGCCGGTGTCGGAGCTGGCGTCCCCTGTCGCGGATGGCGGCAGAAATACCAAGACAAAATATCAAGCCGCTGAAGCCGCCCGTCCGCAGACGGCAGTCCTCTCCAGCTTCGAGGACTATTGTCGGTGGGATAACCCCGGGGTAGGCTCATCAATCTTGGTCCTTCATTTCCTGCCCAAAGGATATGAACAAATACAGTTTCCCAAGGCCCAAGTCTTCTAGCCGGCTAGGCTACGCCTGCCGGCTGGAGGACAAGGCGGCGAACTCTCTGGCCGGCCACGCAACCCCTGCCGGCTAGAGGCGAGATGGCTACCTCTTCCTGACCGTCTTGGCAAAGCCAGCCGGCTAGGAACGAGGCGGCCGTGCCCAAGCCGGTTAGCCAAGCAGGCTAGCCGGCCGGGGATCTCAAGTCACATCAGATCGTAGGTCAGGATGAGACCTTACGGTTAAAGATGGATACGCGTGAGCAAAGTACTGGATCGGAATGTCCGGCAGGTACGAGTGTCGGCGGCCACGCGCGCTGACCTACCCCGGCTCTGATCCAGCACCTAGCATAGTGTCGGATCGTCACACTCCCACTCCATTACTGCACTCGGCGTGGGGAACAGTGGACGCGGTCGTACTATCTGCCCATGTCGAATCTCGCTGGACGACGCTCGACGTACAGCGCGTGCTCGGCGTCAACCTTACGCGAGAGCTTCATTGGCCAGCCGGCGGGTCCCACGGCCAAACGAGACCATGCAGCCGGCGGGCCCCTCAAGCGACAAGACAAGACCCTCGTAGGCCCCTGGTCAGCCGGCGAGGCTGCCAGCCGGGTCCCACTCTTGTAACCTTTATCCATATTGTAGGCCGGCGGGTTCGTCTATAAAACCCCCCGGTCACCCTCCATGTAGAGGGTCGGTCGAACAACACTTCACATCCACCAACCACATAGAGAGAGGCAGAGACAAGCCCGCTGCTCCCCTCTTCCTCCTCCCAACACAGCTCGAGGAGCAACCTTGTAATCCATCCATACACATCAAACACTCCGGCAGGACTAGGGGTCTTATCTCTACGGAGAGCCCTGAACTTGGGTACATCGTGCGTTCCATGCTTGTACCAACCTCGTTCCCAGCGCCCTCCTTTGTCCCTTCGGTTCTCACCGACTTTAGCGTACCTATGGCATATGTTGTGAGTATTCACCGACAGTCCGGCCAGATGAGACCATCTACATAACTCGGGTAACCCATCGGTCATCAAAGCCCTTCCTGAGGAGAACTTCCTGAATGAAGGACCAGGAGACGGTATCATAGGCCTTGTGGAAGTCGATCTTCAAGAAGACCGCATGTTGCCGCCTAGTGCGCACCTCGTGCAGGACCACATGGAAGATCTAGACCTCATGCAGGATAAATCGGCCTTGAATGAAGGTCGATTGGTTAGGATGAGTGACGCGGTCAGCTAACAGGGTCACCTAATTGTCGTACCCGTTAGCCAGGATACGGAAGATCACGTTGATCACCGTGATCGGACAGAACTGGCGGATGTCGGAAGCCCCCGCCACTTTGGGAATAAGGGTAATGTTCCCATAGTTGAGGTGGGAGAGGTCAATGGTTTCCACATAGAATTGTTCGAATAGGGCTATCACCTTGGGCTTGATCACATCTCATAAGGTCTGGAAGAGCTTCACTCGGAGGCTATCGAGGCCAGGAGCGGAAGCACGGTTCATACCCTTAATGGACGCCCAGACCTTGTCCTCAAAGAACGGGGCAGTGAGCACCGCGTTCTCCGAGTCGGAGACGCGCTGGCGTATATCCCTGAAGGACGGGGCCAGGGATAGCCCTCCGCAAGGGCGGGCGAGAATAGGGATTTCAAGAAGCCGTCCACGTGGGCGCAAACCTCAACAGGGCGTTGAAGGAGGGTCTCCCCATCCTAGAGGAGGGCGATGGAGTTGCAACAACGAAGGCCGTTCGCAATGTCCTGGAAGTATGCCGTGTTGGCATCACCCCGCAAAACCCAGCGTTGGGTTCCACGCTGGCGCCAAAAAGCCTCGTCATTAGTGTAGATCATCGTCAGCTGGTCCTCCAGATCGTATCGAATGATCCACTTGTCACGATCTAGGCCTGAAGAGTCAGCCCGAAGGTCTATGGCCTGGATGGATTCGAGGAGCCTCCTTTTCCACTCATTGAGATTGCGACCCAAGTTGACACCCCAACCCTTCATAAACTGGCGGCCAAGCTTAGCACAGAACTGCCAGGAGTGGATGATGGAGACTGAGCGGTGGGGGGAGTCACGCCCTGCCACCCAGCGAGCGTGCACCGCATGAGCAAAGCCGGCCTGATTAAGCCAAAAGGTCTCGAACCGAAAACTCGAAGGAGGAGGAGGTCTATTGTTTTCCGAAGAGAGCGGAAGGGGAATGTGATCCGAATCAATGCGGGTAATGGCCCGGAGGGAGGCAAGGGGGCATTTGATCTCCCATTTCAGATCCGCAAAGATCCGGTCCAGGACTCACATCGCCGAGTCGGCCTGGCAGTTGGTCCACGTGAATCTGGTGCCAACCCGATCAAGCTCTCTCAGGCCAACATCCTCGATGCAGTCATTGAAGAGCTGCATGCGAGGGAAGTTTATTCGACTATTGTTGTTGTCTTGTACACAACAGATGAGGCTGAAATCATCGCCCACCACCACCGAAAGAGGGACAGAGGAGATCTTCCTGCGGAGCTCCTCAAAGAAGGCCGCGGAGCGACGATGATCAGCCGGGATAAGCTATATTTTGGATCGAAGGAAGTAACAATAAGCAACATCTAGGAGTGGCCTATACGGCTCGAGGATATATTGCATCTAGAGGGCCAATCAGTGATAGCACTCAATCATCGACACCAGAATCATTGATCTTTTATCCTTAGTTGGAGCGAGAAAATCATTAACACACATGTAATGAAAGAGCATTCATGTTTGAGGTGACTTTGTTGCGATTGGCCCAAAGAACCTGATCCCTGTCAACAGGGTCTTCATTTTTTACTCCACTTTTTATCTCGAATTATGTATTTTTCCAAAATAGAGCTAACGACCTAAAGCATCATTACTTAATTTTCATTCAAAACTTGTTTACCACAGGTACCGTTGGTGCTCGTCTCCTTCGTGGTAGTATTCAAAGTTTACTAGCTCGTGTGGCGGAAGCAATTGCAAACAATATAAAGGTAAAACTAATGAGAAAAAGAATAGTACTCCCTTCGTATGATAATACTTAGTGTTGGAGAGAATACTCGATTTCTTCCCAACAACAAGTATTTAAAAATAAAAGGACTATGCACAACAAAAAAACAGAGGGAGTATGTTTTTTACTGCATGGCCTTGTCATTTGTCAAGCGGCGCATCTATTTCTATAATCATTTCCCTCCGGCCCGGCTTGCTTCCTACCTGGGAGGCACGGCTCCCCTCATCCAGCATCTAGCCTAGTGTGAAAGAAGCCAAGATATAGCACCGAGTGTAGTCCTCCACTCACTTCTTCAGGATCTACCTTCCGTTGAAAATTTTCTTTCCAAGAAACTTCCGATATGTTCCTAATCTCATGCCCGTACAAAAAATATCAAAAGTATCAAAAATTACAACCAAATCCGTGGATCACTTTGACCATACATATTAGCAAAACATCAACAATATATTTAGTAAATCATATTATTACGAGTCTTTTGCCTTGTTCTTTTTCAAAAAAAAAGGGCAAATATGTGTATCTACAAAGGACTTGTGAATACTGTAATAAATTTACTTTTATAGTCAAAAATGAATCGGCTAACATGGGTCTACACATACCCAAATCTATATCTAATAAAGCAAATAGATATTTTTAATCCGTTATGTTATTTTATAAAAAATCCCTTAATATTTCTTACATTAAACTCATAGTACATATCAAATATTTTTTTAAATACTCATAACTTCTAAACCGTAGCTCTAAATTTAACATGTTATATATGAATTTTGATTAAAAAAATATGTAGAATCTGAATATGTTGTTATTTTACCTGTTAAGCATTAAAAAATACTATCTAGGATGCAAGCTTAATCAATAATGCATTATCCATTTTTCCTTCATATCGGTACGAATCCAGATTATGGATGAACTTCACAACAAAATCAGGATTGGAGGCGAAATTGAAGATCACTTGCCCCTTTTTCTGTATGTATTACGGGAAAATCTAATCTACACACCGCATCGCGGCTTTCTGCGGCGGCTGACACCACATCTGGCAGCAAAAAAAACCGGAATTCTCTTTGTCATGCATGCCTGCATGCAATGATGTCATCCAATTCATTCTAAATGATCAAAATTCAAAAAGTTTTGTCTTTAAAATCATTAATTCGATCGATGATCCGTTTACGCTGTTGACTTTGTTTCGACGAAATTTTTAAAACTAGATCCCATGTCGACATGTTTCGACAACTTCTTTTTGCTCGTACTTACCACATTTGTTGCACTTATCATATTAGTCAGTACTTACTTGTTTGATAAAAAATAACTTAATCGTCATATTTTTTGAAAATTGCGTATAAATATGACATCTCAACATAAATCGAACGGGCAAGCACAAACTACTATTTTACGACGATAACGTGTAAAAATATGACAACTCAACATATTTAAAACCGACGACCACGAGAAATCTTTTTTTTTGGTAATTGTTAGTAAATATGACATGTCAGCATAGCTAAACTAGCAAGCACACAAAATACTTTTCTGGCAAAGTTGTATGTAAATATGACAAGTGGACATATTTAAATTGGCAAACCAAACCTATGACATGCGTTATATCATGTATAATAAAAATTGCTACAAGACAACAATTATTTGTCAAGCACGGTCGTCGGGTTTAAGCAAGCGTAGTTACCAAAAAAATATACACGGTTGCCAAGTTGATAACTAAGTTAATTAAATGTGGCTACTAAGTGTCTCATAATCTAACAACTAAATAATAGTAAACTGGCAACTATCGATAAAAAAAGTTGTAAAAACATGTCGACATGGGATCTAGTTTTGAAGATCTCGTTGCGAGAAAGCTAACGGTGAAACCGGATCGTCAATTGGATTTATAGTTTAAGAGATAAAACTTTTTGAAAAATCAACATTAAAAAAATCTTTGCTAATGTCACGCTGATGTATTAGTTGCACGCATGGCGGAAAACCGCCGCACGGAAAGGCGCTCGTGCGGCACCGCTATGTAGTGGCTTTCATGTACTAAATTTACATGCAAGCGGTGTTTAAAAAGAAGACATGTGGAATCTTGAACTGCGTTTTTTGTATGTTAAGACCATCTTTGTTTGAGCCGTAGCTACAAATACTCAGATCATATACCATTTTTTGTAAATTAAGAGTGTGTAGTATTTTTCTCTCTCGTTGCAACGCACGAACCCTTTTGGTAGTGAATATAAAAGACTAAAACATAGCGGAAAATATGAAAGACTTCTGATTTACTCCCCCTTTCCTAAATATAAGTCTTTTTAGAGATTTTACTAGAAGACTATATACAGATCTATACAAACAATACTTTAGAGTGTAGATTCACTCATTTTGTCTCTCATATAGTCTCCTAGTGAAATCTTAAAAAAAAATATTTATAAACAAAGGGAGTATATAACAATCTTGATCAAGTGTTTTACTGCATGTACAATCTCACGAAGAAATGATAGCCTAGTGGTCTGGGTAAAAAACATTTGAAATGATTTTTAGAGCGCGGGTTTTCTTTTTTCCTCGAATACCACTAATGTCATTTATCCACGAAACTTTAGACCCCAAAGCAGTTTCTAAAATATTTTTTTATTAAAGTACTCCCTCCGTATCTAAATATAAGTTTTTTAAGATATTTCACTAGATGTCTACATACGGAGCAAAATAAATGAATCTATATTCTAAAGTATGTCTATATACATCCTTATGTAGTCCATTAGTAAAACCTCTAGAAAGACTTATATTTAGGAACGGATGGAGTAGTTATTTAGGTGCATGTACACGCATGAGCCATAAATCCAATCCGCTTTGATTTGATATTAGCAATCAAAATAGATTAGCAAATTTTAGCTCTTTACGGAACATGCTTTACATAATTTTATAGTGATGTGTCGTGCATTTTACATGTTCGTTAGAGAGATCTTGGAGTCATCCACGAGCCGAACACTTCAAGATCCGGATTCACATTTTATGAAAATAGTCATTTCTAGCTTTACCGAACTTGACCAAAGAAGAAGAAATATGAGACATTTCATAAAAAATGTAAAAGTCTTGAAAAAAACAAACCTCGGGACAAACCCAATACAAGAACTTAGCTAATCAGATTAACTATGAGGGATGAAAATACTGCATTTAGTTGATACGACTAAAGCACCTATTACTTCTGTGATACGTCATTAAAATTATTTTCAAAATTTTCTAATATTACCCACCACTGCCACCTATAAGTTATAAAAAACGTTTGCAGGGAATCCTTCCATGGACCGGCCCAAGCATAGAGACCAGCTATACTACGCTCTGCTCGCTGGAAAATAAACAACACGTCCATTTGGACCAGCCCATGGGCGGGGCCTGTTTTTTTAGTTTTTTAATTATTATTTATCTGTTTCTATTTTATTTTTTCTAATTCAAATAGATAAAAAAAACTTTCGAAATTCAAAAATATATATTTACATAAATATTTGATAAAACATAAAATGTTTGTGAATTCGAAAATTGTTTGGGATTTTTGTAAAAATGTTTGCATATTAAAAAAATCATAATTTTGGAGAAAATATTCGTGAATAAAAAAAAGTCCATCAGTTTTCAATTTCATTAATGCAATTAAAAAATGTTGGATAGTTCAAAAAATGAATTATTCGGCAATTCACAAGAAAATAATTGAAAACAGTTTGTACTATAAAATATTATATTGGAATTTTAAAAAATGTTTATAAATAGTAAAAAATGTTCTCGGTTTTTAAAAATGTTCCCAAATTTGTAAAAATGTTCACGAATGATCAAATGTATGGAGTTCAATAGTAATGCTTCTGAGTCTTTCAGATTATATACCTGAGTGAATTTTGAAGAATTAATTGTCATGGTGGATCGGAATATTATACTATATTTTAAAAAATGTTTCTTAAAATTCAGAATAATTCTTTGATTTACCAAGTTTTTGACAACCATGATATTTCTTAAAAAATATGAACATTGTTTCAACTTGTGAATTGTGAATAAAATTTTAAAAAAGAAATATTTTCTTGCATTTATGAACAAGTTTTCGAAATCATGCGATGTGATATGAACATAATATGGTCATTGTCATTGAAGATGGTGGGTTTTTTTTCTTCCGTTGCAACGCACCGGCACTTTTGCTAGTAGTTGATAACGCGTCCAAGTGTCATTAACGCATAGGTACGACCAATAATACACAAGACCAAGTGATAAGAAAATATCTTAAAAAGAAATGAACACATTAGCACAGTACTCAGTACACTAGCTATAATAGCAGTAGCAGTCCAATTAATCAGAGGTAAGAATAATAATACAAGAAGAAAATTATACATTGGCATTTGTGCTTTCCTCCGAATTCAAAGCACCTAAACTGACCCGGGCTCGGCCTTCTCGTTGGAGATCAACGGCTCGTAGCGGCTCCTGTCCGCCCAATCCTCATCGTGCTCCCCTTTCTCGGGCCCGGCTCCCCCTGCCGCGGCCGCCGCCGACGCGTGGCCCCCGCCCTTCCCAACGTCGGACATCTCCACGTCTGGAGAGGGCGACGATGTCAGCGCCTGAGCCCGCCGTGCCTGGGCCTCCCAGTCGGTGGATCCCACGGCGCACAGCATGAGCCCGGCGCAGCACACCTGGGCGGCGAGGAGCCCCACCCAGAGCCCAACGAAGCCCAAGCCGAACCAGAACGCAAGCAAGACGGCGACGGGCATGCCCACAAGGTAGAAAGCGCCGAGGTTGACGTGCGCGGCTCGCGACGGCCGCGCGCTGCCGCGGAGCACGCCGCAGCCGACGGTCTGTGGGCAATTGCCAAGCTCGCACAGCCCTACGACCGGCAGCGCGGCGGCAGTCAGGCGGAGGATGTCGGCGTCGGTGGTGAAGAGTCGACCCCATGCATGGCGCATCCCCGCTGCGAACGACATGGCCACGAGTCCCATCACGGCGGCGCCGACAACGGCCACGCGGGCCGCAGCACGCGCGCGGACTGGGCGATTCGCGCCCAGCTCGTTCCCCACCCGCGTCGACACGCCGAGACCCAGGGACGACGGGAAGACATAGACAAGAGCCGTCGTCTGCATAAGCACGCCCATGGACGCCACCGCCGGCTTTGGCTCCGGCAGTAGCCCGCACAGCAAGATCATCACCTCGTACCACCACCACTCCAGGCACACCGACACGCAGCTAGGAGCGGCCAGCCGCGCGAGCGGGCCCCATCCGGCGAGCCACTCTGCCGTGGGACCCCATGCCTCCCGCAACGAGGTGTCGCGCCGGCTGACGTACGCGAGCAGCACGCCCAGTAGCACGAAGTTGGAAGCGGACGCCGCGGCGGCAACCCCCTCTGCGCCGAGCCCGAGTCGACCCACCAGTACGTAGTTGGCCAGCACGTGGAACAGCACGGCTGCGCCCGCGGCGGTAGTGAGCGGCTGCGTGATACCTTGCGACCGGAGGTAGACGCGTAGCGGGTGGATCAAGGAGAAGGTGAAGAGGTCTGGGAGGGAGAACATGAGGTACTGCTGCGCGAGCTCCGTGATCTCGTGGTCCTGGCCAAGGAAGAAGAGGATCTTTGACATGTTGAGCCACAGCGCAGAGAGCGGCAGCGAGCAGCAGAGCAAGAAGAGAACAGAGCGGTACAGGGTGAGGCCCAGGAGCCTCGGCTGGCCCGCTCCAAACGCCTGAGAGCAAAGCGGGTCCATTCCGAGGGAAAGCCCGGAGATAACTGAGTAGCCGGTGATGTTGGCGAAGGCGACGGCGAGCGAACCCGCTGCTAGCTGGAGGTCGCCGAGGGAGCCGAGGAAGAGCATGGACAGCGCTGTGCGGGAGTAGAGCAGCAGCGCCGTCAGCGCGATCGGGCACGCCAACCGGCACAGTGCCGCCGCCTCGCGGAATGTCTCTCCACCAGTCACCGTCAGGAGCACGGCGTGGTCGTCAACCCCGTGGCACTTGAGCTGGGGGTGACAATGAGCGCCTGCCGCGTCGCCCCCATGCCCGTGAACTTCGGCGCACTGGGCCAGCGTCACATAGACGTGGTGGAGGCCCTTGCCGCCCGAGACTGGCACTGCTGGCGCCGACGGCGCAGGGGTGGTGGTGCACATCGGTCCGCCGTCTGCGTGCTGAAAGCTGCAGCTTAGAGATAGAGAAGAAGAGTAGGCGGGACTAGTGGCAGAGCAGAGTTTTAAGCTTGGTGTGGTGTACTTTGTCGGGGACACCCTGTGCAGGGGTGCAGAGCGCCGGAGCCAGAGCTGAGTGCATGGGGTTTTATAAGGATGACGACGGCTTTGTGTTTGTAGTAATTAACCTAGTTGTAGTGGAGTCCTAGATAGTTTATTACTAAGTTTACTTAGCTGCTGTTTAGGAAACAAGATCACGCTCAGGTAAACCGTACTCGTATGCGTGTATGAGTCGGATTTCCTCGTGTTGGCTGCCGAGTCTGGTAGCGTGTTGGACGGGACGTGTACCCTTTATATACGTGAAGAAAATCCCGGAAAGGTGCAAGTTGAGCGCACCATCAAAACAGTTTTAATAGACGTGTATTCGCTGAAGTACGAGAGTTTTCGTCTGAAACTACGAGGTCGCGTCGTATACGTTGCATGCAAAATCCATCAAGCTGCTAGCTTGCTTGCTTGTTAGCTTTGCACGTACACGTCGTACTTGGGAGTTTTGTTCTAGCGATCCAAAGCCAACAATTGGTATCTAGAGCCTCGACGATCTACGATCAACGATGACGGACAGCGATGCTGAGTCGGTCGAATCCGGCAGCGGCGGTGCCAAGGCGAACAAGAACGGCGACAAGGTGAAGAAGGGCGTCAAGTCAGCAACCAGTGGTGGAGGAACGAGCGGCGCCAACGTCCAGGCGCATCGCAACATCCCCATCCAGTACCCGATGCTCACCGACGCCAACTACGGCGTGTGGGCGGTGAAGATGAAGATTATTCTTTGATCCCTTCGAGTGTGGGAGGCCATCACGGACGACGACGTCGACGAGGAGCGCGACGAAGGTGCCATGGCCGCCATAGCCCAGTCTGTGCCGGATTCCGTGCTGATGACATTGGCGGAGTTCGAGACGGCAAGAGAGGCTTGGAACGCACTCAAGGAGATGAGGATCGGAGAAGATCGCGTCACCAAGGCAAGGGCACAATTGCTGAAGCGCCAATTTCACAAGTTGCAGATGGAGGAAACTGAATCGGTGAATGACTACGCCATGCGTCTTACTACTTTGGTGGGAGAGATCCGCGCGCTTGGTGCAAAGCTCGATGAGACCGAGATCGTGGAGAAGTTTTTCAGTTCAGTCACTGATAAATTCACGTACATCATCGGCACACTCGAGCAGCTTTACGACATCGACGACATGATCATAACGGAGGCGATCGGACGATTGCGGACATGGGAAGAGAATGCTCGTGGCTGTCGGAAAGGCAAAGGAGGAGGTAGTGACCAACTCATGTACTCGTGCGCAGATTGGGAGGCCCCAAGTAGCAAAGGAAGGCGTGACGGTGGCGAAGGCTCAAGCAACACGGAGGGCGATGGACAAACTGGAAAAGGCAAAGGAAAAGGCAAACCACAAGGTCGTGGTAAGGCGGGCAAATCTAAAGAGCAGAAACCACGGAACTTGGACTTGTCCGAGGTCAAGTGCTATAACTGCAATAAGATGGGTCACTTTGCGAAGGATTGTCCAAAGCCTAACAAGCGGGAGATCAAGGCAAATTTGGCAAAGCAGGAAGACGAAGGTCCAGGTCTTCTGATGGCCGAAGTTTGTGATCTCGCTGAAACGGTGGTTGTGAAACCAAGCCCGAAGGTGCTACGTCATGAGAAAAAAGTGACACCAAAGTTATCCGGTGATCAGAACGTGTCGTGGTATCTCGACACGGGTGCCAGTAACCACATGACGAGGTGCAAGGAGAAATTCCTCGAGCTGGAATACGATGTTGAAGGCTCGGTCAAGTTCGGTGATGGTTCAGCCGTGGAGATTTGCGGGCAAGGATCTGTCCTCTTTGAGGGTCTCACAGGCGAACATCGCATACTCACCGGAGTGTACTACATCCCACGGCTGCGCAACAACATCATCTCTATTGGGAAGCTTGACGAGAATGGATGCAAGGTGAAGATCGAGAGCGGAGTGATGACTATCTTCGACAACCTCCGAAACGTGCTAGCTCGTGTTAATCGCACACGGAATAGGCTATATATCCTCAACCTTGATCAATCTCAACCGGAGTGTTGGCTCACCAAGAGTGATGATGATTCGTGGTTATGGCATGCTAGATTTGGACACGTTAACTTCTACGCCTTGAAGAAGATGTCAAAGATGGAGATGGTATCCGGGATGCCAGTTATCGACCATATTGATCGAGTATGTGACGGGTGCTTGGTTGGAAAACAGCACCGCAGGCCATTCCCTGCTCAGTCTACCTATCGTGCAAGTGATGCACTCGAGCTGCTCCATGGTGATCTATGTGGCCCTATCACCCCGGCAACTCACGCTGGAAAGAAGTATTTCTTCCTTGTGGTAGACGACTACTCGAGATATATGTGGGTCGTTCTCCTACGGTCTAAAGATGAGGCGATTGAAGCATTCAAGAAGCTGAAGGCTGCAACAGAGATGGAACACAAGCTGAAGGTTCGCGCTCTACGGACAGATCGCGGCGGAGAGTTTACGTCGAATGAGTTCAACGACTACTGCGAGAAGATTGTCATAAAGAGGTTCCTCACGGCACCTTACACGCCGCAGCAGAATGGGGTCGTTGAAAGGCGCAATCGAACCGTCGTTGACATGGCAAGGAGTTTACTCAAGAGCAAGAACCTGCTGGGGACTTTTTGGGGAGAAGCTGTCTCGACGGCAGTCTATCTTCTCAACCGGGCTCCAACGAAGGCGGTGATCGGCAAGACTCCGTATGAAGCAATTTACGGACGTAAGCCGAATGTGTCTCATCTACGGACATTCGGGTGCGTGGCACATGTGAAGACGGCGGAGCCGCACCTCTCAAAGCTTGCCGATCGTAGCACCAAGATGGTGTTCATCGGATACGAGAGAAGTTCCGGTACCAAGGCATACCGCTTCTATGATCCACAAACCAAGCGTCTACGGATTTCACGCGACGTCGTGTTTGAAGAAAACCAAGCGTGGAATTGGAGCGCCTCAGCCGACGATGCTCCAAACAGTAACATATTTGCAGTTGAATTTCCAACTGATGATGATGCAGGGGAGGATGTCCAGGTGGTTGGCAAGACGCCCAACCAAGGTGACCACAATGGTAGTGATCATCATGGTGCCGACACCGACGACGACGCACATAGGTCGCAAGGAGATAGCGACAACGCCGCGCACGACACAGGCGGAGATCTCGACGACAACATCGACAACGAGGCGCATAGTGACGACGACAATCAAGATGATGGTCACGGTCACGATGACTATGCTGACGACACGGATGTCGATGACACACCAGGGTCTCAGCCGTCTTCCTCAAGTGCATCAACACCGATACAATTTGTGTCGCCTCCTTCGCAAGCCACAACGGACTCCTCAGGGCCTCGTCGCTAGAAGACCCTCAAGAAAGTCTACAAGTACACAAAGCCAGTTATGCTCGAGTACTCCGGACTATGTCTGTTCGGAGTTGAGGAGCCGGCGAACTTCGTAGAGGCGAGCAAAAGTCCTAGCTGGACGCACGCCATGGATGAGGAGATGAAGGCAATTGAGAGCAATGGCACGTGGACTTTGGTAACCCGACCTCGAAACCAAAAGACGATAGGTTTGAAGTGGGTTTACAAGTTAAAGAAGGACACACAGGGTGCCATTGTGAAGTACAAGGCAAGACTCGTTGCAAAGGGCTACGTTCAACGTCAAGGAGTTGACTATGATGAGATGTTTGCACCGGTTGCTCGAATTGAGACGGTGAGAGTGCTCCTAGCTTTGGCAGCACAAGAGGATTGGAAGGTTCATCATATGGATGTTAAATCCGCTTTCCTCAACGGCGATCTCACAGAAGAAGTGTACGTGGAACAACCCCTCGGCTACGAGAAGAAATGCGAAGAAGGGAAAGTTTACAAGCTCAAGAAGGCACTTTATGGGTTGAAGCAAGCGCCAAGAGCTTGGAACTCAAAGTTAGACCGAAGTCTGGTCTCGCTCGGGTTCAAGAGATGTCCCCTCGAGCATGCAGTCTATACAAAGAACTCCAAAGGCTCAAACCTGCTAGTTGGAGTTTATGTCGACGATCTGATTATCACCGGAGATAGCGTAGAAGAAATTGAACGTTTCAAGGCGCAAATGAAGAACAAGTTTAGCATGAGTGATCTGGGATTACTCAGCTATTACTTGGGCATCGAAGTGAAGCAAAGCTCCGGAGAGATTTCCCTATGTCAATCGGTTTACGCGGTCAAGTTATTGGACAAGTGTGGCATGTCAGATTGCTACGCGACACAAGTTCCAATGGACCAACGTCACAAGTTGAGCAAGCGTAGCTCAAATCCGCCGGTGGACACCACAATGTATCGAAGCGTTGTGGGCAGCCTGAGATATTTGGTGCATACCCTACCTGACTTGGCGTATTCAGTCGGGATCGTGAGTCGTTTCATGGAGAATCCGACAACCGAACACATGAGCGCGGTCAATCAAATTCTACGCTATGTGAAAGGCACCATTAATCTTGGTTGCACGTACAAAAAAGGAAAGGAAGGATTGATCCTTTGTGGATATTCAGATAGTGACATGGCAGGTGATGTTGATGACCGAAAGAGCACAACGGGCATGGTTTTCTACCTTGGTCCGAATCCGATTAGCTGGAATTCTCAGAAGCAAAAGGTGGTGGCACTGTCTTCATGCGAGGCAGAATACATAGCGGCAAGCACGGCGGCTTGTCAAGCAGTGTGGCTGAGAAGACTCCTAGCTATTCTTGCAAAGCGGGAGGTGCAGAAGGTGTCATTAAAGATTGACAACCAAGCTGCAATCTCATTGTGCAAAAATCCGGTTCATCACGAAAGGAGCAAGCACATAGATACCCGGTTCCATCACATCCACGAGTGCATTGAGGAAGGGATGATCGAAGTTCAGCACGTGAATACGAAGGACCAGCTTGCCGATATTTTCACCAAGTCCCTCGGTCGACAGAAGTTCATCGAGATGAGGAAGAAAATCGGAGTGAAAGCAATGGAGACAAAGCAACGAGGTTAAGGAGGTGAATGTAGTAATTAACCTAGTTGTAGTGGAGTCCTAGATAGTTTATTACTAAGTTTACTTAGCTGCTGTTTAGGAAACAAGATCACGCTCAGGTAAACCGTACTCGTATGCGTGTATGAGTCGGATTCTGTCGTGTTAGCTGCCGAGTCTGGTAGCGTGTTGGACGGGACGTGTACCCTTTATATACGTGAAGAAAATCCCGGAAAGGTGCAAGTTGAGCGCACCACCAAAACAGTTTTAATAGACGTGTATTCGCTGAAGTACGAGAGTTCATGTCTGAGACTACCAGGTCGCGTCGTATACGTTGCATGCAAAATCCATCAAGCTGCTAGCTTGCTTGCTTGTTAGCTTTGTTGCACGTACACGTCGTACCTGGGAGTTTTGTTCTAGCGATCGAAAGCCAACAGTGTTAACCTTTTGAAAGTACTACTCCGAATATGGATCAAGTTTTATTCTCCTTTTTTACTCTCCAGTCTCAATGATGTGAAATGGTTTGTGCTTTGCCCTGGAGATTGGTGAAAACATGTACTTGGTTAGAGGGTCCCGCCAAAGACTTTTTGAAGACATACTCCCTTCGTTTATTTATATAAGGTGTATTTATTTTTCAATAAAATTACACTATTCTTTTTAAACGCTCATAATTTTCTTTTTGACCCTCCATAAAGAAGAAAGTACCTTTCTCTTGATTTTCTGTATCTCTTCTTCTATCAAAAAACGAAATTATCTCTCTCTCAATTACAGTGTTATTTTAGACGTGGTCATTGTCGGTGTCAAAATCGACAGATCTCGAATAGGGGGTCTCGAACTGTGTACCTTAGGTCGATGGGTTGCAGCAGAGAGGGGAGACAATGTTTACACAGGTTCGGGCCCTCTTGAGGAGGTAAACCCTACGTCCTGCTTGATTATATTGATGTGGATGATGATTACAGAGTCTACCTTAAGATCATGTATACTAAACCCTAGGTGGAATAATCGCTCTACATGGACGAGGACCCCCAGTTTACATAGTTACCGGGAGGGCCTAGGGTTACATGCAACCGACCTAGTCTACTTTACTTGGTCGCGACGCTAGTCTTAGGGGTTCCCCTTCTTAAATACGAGACAATCTCACAACCCAACCAATCATAGGCACAACCCATCAGGCCGACCTCTTCGTATAAGCCGACTATCTGAGGATCCCTTAATCCCGGACTCCCTTAGTATCCCCCGAACTAGCCTTCAACGCCGATGTGTAGGGTCTTCGGATGATTACGCCCAAAGTGTTCGGCTTGCAAGGCGAGTTCCTTTGTCCCCTCTGAGCAAGAAATGATGATCTTGGTCTTCGTCCGGTTCATGATTACCGAAGCATCGCGGGGCCCATGGCTCTTAATTCTGCACAAAGATTAACATTATTTTTTATTCTCGCGTGCTTTTGTAGAGGAAAACACCTCTCGCAAGCCTTGACGGAACCGTTACTTATAAAAAGCGGGGGGTAGCGCCCTTTATAAACGGATCAAAATCTGTCTTGAGGCCCCATTGCATCCCAGCCTCACCAAGAAACCCTAGAGCTCCTAACATCCCTGGAGTCATGGATGGTTCTTCTTTGCGCCCCCTCCGTCCCCTTTCAGGGGATTGGGCCAGTTTCTCTGTCTCTATCCTCCCCCTGCGTGAGCTTGAAAGGCGAGGGATATCTTTCCCAATCGGATCTCGCATGTACTCGTGCTGGTCTGACCTCCATTCATGGGATGGCCTTCGCAGAAAACTTCCCTTCCCCAATGTTCCGTACTCGCGCGGGTTTGCTTCGTTCCCTTCCTGCTGTGAGTGGTGGGATTCCCCATTCACCCCTTCCTAAGGGGGTTATTGGAATTTTACGAGCTGCAACTCCACAATCTCACTCCCGGTTCCATCCTCCATATCTCAGGCTTCGTGGACTTATGCGAGATGTTCCTGGGTTGCGAGCCTCACTTTGATCTCTAGAGAAGGTACTTTTGCGTCGTTCCCCGAACCAGAGGAACAATAATCCTGGAAGTTGGCGAAGCCGAAGTGTGGCGCATAGCCGCCACAGGATTCTCGATTGGGAAACCAAAGAAGGAACTCGACGAGTTGCACTCGGAGTGGTTTAATATCGAGGATGTTGTCCTATTCGAGCCATTTCGGAGGGGCCTCCCCTAATACTCCGCGGATCCTTTAAAGAAGTAATTTAGCTGGAGGCCAAAGAGTCTTTCCCAAGAGGAGAGTTCCGAAGTGAAACGTCTATCCGCCAAGGTCAAGATGCTCACTCACTGTGGACTAACCATCATTGATGTAATGGCTGCGGTGATTACCCGGTGCATCGAGCCGCTCCAACAGCGTACACATCCTTTGTGGTGTTACAGCGAGACGAGTGGTTCCAGCCGATCCAGAAGGCAAGGATCAAACGACTTTCATCACCCTCGATCGACCAATGTATTAGACGTGTGCAACCCTCCCAGCCCGAGGACGGTGTCGAGTTATCGGGTAGTCAACCAAACCCCAGAGAACAACAGACGCCGGAGTACCGAACACGGGACCGCTTCTAGAGTGTTTGGATGGACTGTGGATAACTAACTCCAAGTACGAGAGTGCAATGAATCATCGACAGCGGAAGGAGGCACGACGTCATCCTGTATTTTCTGAACAAGAGTTGAATGCTCTCAATTCGTCCGATGCGTACCTCGGAGCCACGCAAGCCGGCCTTAAAGAAGTGGCCAATCAAGTGTGTGCCCACACTACTGGAATCCAGTAATTTGCCATCAGCCATTTCTTTGCCGTCTGCTGGCTGATGGCAAAGAACCTCTTTGCCGTCAGCTGACTTCAAGCAGATGGTAAAGGGATGACTGATGCCAAACAGACTATTTCCCATTGGTCAGTCCTTTGCCGTCTACCAGCGGACGGCAAAGTGACCTAGGGCAGACGGCAAAGAGGACAGATGGGTCCGAGTAAACATTGGGCCTGGCCAGGTCCGACGGAAGGGCTCTTTGCCGTCCGCGTGGCCTTTGTCGTCCGCCATGGGGCTCTTTGTCGTCTGGGGCAGACGACAAAGGGGACGAGCCTATAATGGCCGTTCCCCCGGCCCCTCGCTCCACTACCCCCACTCCCCCACTGTCTCTCTCTCCACCGCGTGCGTGCCTCGCTCCAGCACCACCGGTGGCCGGCCACCCATCCACCGCCCCTCCCCTCACCCGCCCCTCCCCTCACCAACCCCGATGCCATCGCTCCTCTCACTGGTTGTGGGCGCCGCCCCCAGCGCCATCCCTCCCCTCACCCACTCCCGGCGCCGCCCCCTCGCTTCACCGGCTCTCGGCGCCGCCCCTCCTCTCACCCGCTGCGGGCGCCACCCCCTTCCCTCACAAGATCACGTCGCCGCCTGATGTTTGCTGTGTATCCCTTGCAACGGCGCCAGAAATAGTTGTGTCGACGGCACCAGGAATCCTTCAGCTACGGCTACGCCTTAAGGAACTTCCTAAGCAAGTATGCAAAGGATTTCCCCCGTGGCCTTGGAGCCTTGCGTTAGTGTTCCCTCAAAGCGGAAAGGGTGATGTAGCACAGCGACGGTAAGTATTTCCCTCAGTTTGAGAACCAAGGTATCAATCCGGTGGAAGAGTATCTCAAGATCCTGCACAAACACAAAAGCTTGCACCAACGCTATGAAGGGGTTCCCAATCCCTTATAGATTGTTTGCCAAGTGAGAACTGAAAGCAAGAAAGTAACAAAGCAAAGTAAAAGCGGAGGTGTAAACAATGGATGTGAATAGACCCGGGGGCCGTAGTGTTTACTAGTAGCTTCTCTCATGAAAGCAAGTAGACGGTGGGTGAACAAATTACTGTCGAGCAATTGATAGAACTGTGCAGAGTCGTGACGATATCTATGCAATGATTATTTCTATAGGCATCACGTCCGAAACAAGTAGACCGATAGTTTCTGCATCTACTACTATTACTCCAGACATCAACCGCTATCCAGCATGCATCTAATGTATTAAGTCCATAAGAACATAGTAACGCCTTAAGCAAGATGACATGATGTAGAGGGATAATCTCAAACCAATGATAAAAACCCCATCTTTTTACCCTTGGTGGCAACTGCTTGATGTGTGCCTTGCTGCCCCTACTGTCACTAGGAAAGGTCACCACATGGCAGAACCCAAAACCAAGCACTTCTCCCATTGCAAGAATCATAGATCTAGTTGGCCAAACAAAACCTAAGACTCGGAGATACTTACAAGGATATCAATGTTGGAAATATGCCCTAGAGGCAATAATAAAATGGTTATTATCATATTTCCTTGTTCATGATAATCGTCTATTGTTCATTCTATAATTGTATTAACACGAAGCAAGAATACATTTGTGAATAAATAGATCACATTGTGTCCCTAGCAAGCCTCTAGTTGGCTAGCTCGTTAGTCAAAAGATGATCATGGTTTCCTGGTCATGGGCATTAGATGTCATTGATAACGGGATCACATCATTGGGAGAATGATGTGATGGACAAGACCCAATCCTAAGCATAGCACTAGATCGTATTGTTCGTATGCTAAAGCTTTTCTAATGTCAAGTGTCTTTTCCTTCGACCGTGAGATTGTGCAACTCCCGGATAGCGTAGGAGTGTTTTGGGTGTATCAAACGTCACAACGTAACTAGGTGACTATAAAGGTGCACTGCGAGTATCTCTGAAAGTGTCTGTTGGGTTGGTACGAATCGAGATCGGGATTTGTCACTCCATGTGACGGAGAGGTATCTCTGGGCCCACTCGGTAGAACATCATCATGAGCTCAATGTGACTAAGGAGTTAGTCACACGATGACGTACTACGGAACGAGTAAAGAGACTTACCGGTAACGAGATTGAACAAGGTATAGGTGTACCGACGATCGAATCTCGGGCAAGTTCTATACCGACAGACAAAGGGAATTGTATACGGGATTGATTCAATCCTTGACATCGTGGTTCATCCGATGAGATCATCGTGGAGAAAGTGGAAACCACCATGGGTATCCAGACCCCACTGATGGTTATTGGCCGCAGAGGTGTCTCGGTCATGTTTACCAGTCTCCCGAACCCGTAGGGTCTACACACTTAAGGTTTGATGACGCTAGGGATATAGGGAATTATTATACGAGGTTATCGAAAGTTGTTTGGACTCCCGGATGAGATCCCGGTCGTCATGAGGAGCTCCGAAATGGTCGGTAAAGATTGACATATAGGACGGATGGTTTCGGACACCGGAACTGTTTCGGGCATCACCGGTAACGTACCGGGACCACCGGGATCACCGGAGGTGGCCCCGGGGGTCCACCGAAGGGGGGCAACGACCCTGGGAGGCTAGATGGGACAAGTGGGGGAGGGAACCATCCCCTAGGTGGGCTGGTGCGCCCCCCACTCAGCCCAAGGCGCAGGGGAGAGGGAAGAGGGGGAAACCCTAAGCCAGGTGGGCCTAAGGCCCACCAAGGGTGCGCCACACCCCTCCTCCCCTCCTGGCCGCCACCTCCTGGCGCAGATGGGGGCTGCCGCACCCCTTGCCGGTGGGAACCCTAAGGTCTGCGCCCCCTCCCTCTCCCCCTATATATAGTTGAGGTTTGGGGCTGTTTTGAGACAGACTTTTCCCTCTCCCTCGGCGCAACCCTGCCCTTCTTTCTCCTCCTCTTTGCCGGTGATTGGCGATGCCCTGCCAGGAGACCTCGTCTCTCCATCGACACCACGCCGTCGTGCTGCTGGAGTTCTTCCCCAACCTCTCCCTCCTCGTTGCTGGATCAAGGTGCAGGAGACTTCACCGGGCTGCACGTGTGTTGAACGCGGAGGTGCCGTAGTTCGGCACTAGATCGGAATCACACCGCGATCTGAATCGCCGCAAGTACAACTCCATCAACTGCGTTCTAGCAACGCTTCTTCTTAGCGATCTTCAAAGGTATGAAGATGCACTCACCCCTCTCTCGTTGCTGGTCTCTCCATAGGAAGATCTGAATATGCGTAGGAAAATTTTAAATTTATGCTACGTAACCCTACAGTGGTATCAGAGCCAGGTTTTCTATGCGTAGATTCTATGCACGAGTAGAACACAAAAGGTTGTGGGCGATGATTTGTCAATTGCTTGCCGCTACTAGTCTTATTCTTTTCCGGCGGTATTTTGGGATGAAGCGGCCCGGACCGACTTTACACGTACGCTTACGTGAGACTGGTTCCACCGACAGACATGCACACCGTGCATAAAGGTGGCTAGCGGGTGTCTGTCTCTCCTACTCTAGTCGGATTGGATTTGATGAAAAGGGTCCTTATGAAGGGTAAATAGCTTTGGCATATCATCGTTGTGGCTGTCACGTAGGTAAGAGAGCGTTCTTGCTAGAAACCCAAATCAGCCACGTAAAACTTGCGACAACAATTAGAGGACGTCTAACTTGTTTTTGCAGGGTTTGACATGTTATGTGATATGGCCAAAGTTTTGATGTTGCATGTATGATATATGAGATGATCATGCTATTGTAATAGGTTTCACGACTTGCATGTCGATGAGTATGACAACCGGCAGGAGCCATAGGAGTTGTCTTAGTTTATTGTATGAGATGCAACGCCATGTGCTTACTACTTTTACTTCATTGCTAACGGTTAGCTATAGTAGTAGTGATAGTAGTAGTTGGCATGACAACTTCACGGGGACACAATGATGGAGATCATGATGATGGAGATCATGGTGTCACGCCGGTGACGATGATGATCATGCGATGCCTGAAGATGGAGATCGAAAGAGCAAAGATGATAATGGCCATATCATGTCACTATATGATTGCATTGTGATGTTTATCATGTTTTTCATGTTATTGCTTAGAACGACGGTAGCATAATAAGATGATCCCTCTTAAAATTTCGAGAACGTATTCCCCTATGTGTGCACTGTTGCGAAGGATCATTGTCTCGAAGCACCACGTGATGATCGGGTGTGATAGATTCTAACGTTCGCATACAACGGGTGTAAGCCAGATTTACACACGCGAAACACCTAGGTTGACTCGACGAGCTTAGCATGTACAGACATGACCTCGAATACAAGAGACCGAAAGGTCGAACATGAGTCGTATGGTTGAATACGATCAGCATGAAGTTGCTCACCATGGTGACTAGTCCGTCTCACGTGATGATCGGACACGGGTTAGTCAACATGGATCATGTATCACTTAGATGACTAGAGGGATGTCGATTTAAGTGGGAGTTCATACTTAATTTGATTAAATGAACTTAATTGTCATGAAATTAGTCTAAAAGTTGTCGTTATAAATATTGTAGATGGCCAGCGTCAACCTCAATTTCAACGCATTCCTAGAGAAAAACAAGGTGAGAGATGATGGTAGCAACTATGCGGACTGGGTTCGCAACTTGAAGCTCATCCTTGAAGCAGCTAAAAATGCTTATGTCCTTGATGCGCCGCTAGGTGACCCTCGCGCTCCCGCAGCAGCCTAGGACATTCTGAATGTCTGGCAAACACGGAGTGATGACTACTCTCTGGTTAGGTGTGGCATGTTATACAGTTTAGAAACGGGGTTCCAAAGGCGTTTTGAGCAACACGGTGCATATGAGATGTTCCAAGAGCTGAAGCTAGTTTTTCAAGCTCGTGCCCATGTCGAGAGATATGAAGTCTCCGACAAGTTCTTTAGCTGTAAGATGGAGGAGAACAATTCTGTCAGTGAGCACATACTCAAAATGTCTGGGTTACACGGTCGTCTGACTTCACTTGGAGTCGAACTTCCGGATGATGCTGTAATTGACAGAATCCTCAAGTCTCTCCCACCAAGCTACAAAGGCTTTGTGCTTAACTACAACATGCAAGGGATGGAGAATACCATTCCCGAGTTGTACTCAATGCTCAAGTCTGCAGAAGTAGAAATCAAGAAAGAGCATCAAGTGTTGATGGTCAACAAGACCACTAGTTTCAAGAAGGGCAAGGGTAAGAAGAACTTCAAGAAAGACGGCAAAGCCGTTGCCGCGCCCGGTAAGCCAGATGCTGGGAAGAAGAAAAAGAATGGACCCAAGCCTAAGACTGATTGCTTCTATTGCAAGGGAAAGGGTCACTAGAAGCAGAACTGCCCCAAATACTTAGCGGACAAGAAGGCCGGCAACGTTAAAGGTATATGTGATATACATGTTATTGATGTGTACCTTACCAGCGCTCGTACTAGCTCCTAGGTATTTGATACTGGTGCTGTTGCTCACATTTGCAACTCAAAGCAGGAACTGCGGAATAAGCGGAGACTGGCCAAGGACGAGGTGACGATGTGCGTCGGGAATGGTTCCAAGGTCGATGTGATCGCCGTCGGCACGCTACCTCTACATCTACCATCGGAATTAGTTTTAAACCTTAATAATTGTTATTTAGTACCAGCTTTAAGCATGAACATTGTATCAGGGTCTTGCTTAATGCGAGACAGCTACTCATTTATGTCAGAGAATAATGGTTGTTCTATTTATATGAGTGATATGTTTTATGGTCATGATCCGCTGGTGAATGGTTTATTCTTGATGAATCTCGATCGTGATGTTACACATATTCATAGTGTGAGTATCAAAAGATGTAAAGTTGATAATGATAGTCCCACATACTTGTGGCACTGTCGCCTTGGTCATATCGGCGTTAAGCGCATGAAGAAGCTCCATACTGATGGACTATTAGAGTCTCTTGACTTTGAATCATTTGACACATGCGAACCGTGCCTCATGGGGAAGATGACTAAGACTCCATTCTCAGGAATAATGGAGAGAGCAACCGACTTATTGGAAATAATACATACTGATGTGTGTGGTCCAATGAACATTGAAGATCGCGGTGGCTATCGTTATGTTCTCACTCTCACCGATGATTTGAGTAGGTATGGGTATATCTACTTGATGAAGCACAAATCTGAGACATTTGAAAAGTTCAAGGAATTTCAGAGTGAGGTCGAGGATCAACGTGACAGAAAAATTAAGTGTCTACGATCTGATCGTGGAGGAGAATATTTGAGTCACGAGTTTGGCACACACCTAAGGAAGTGTGGAATCGTTTCACAACTGAGGCCGCCTGGCACACCGCAACGCAACGGAGTGGCTGAACGTCGTAATCGCACTTACCGCTATCATTTTGGGGATACGCATTAGAAACTGCAGCATTCACTTTAAATAGGGCACCGTCTAAATCCGTTAAGACGACACCGTATGAACTATGGTTTGGCAAGAAACCTAAGTTGTCGTTTCTCAAACTTTGGGGCTGTGATGCTTATGTGAAGAAACTTCAACCAGAAAAGATCGAATCCAGAGCGGAGAAATGCGTATTCATAGGATACCCTAAGGAAACTATTGGGTATACCTTCTATCTTACATCCGAAGGTAAAACATTTGTTGCCAAGAACGGATCCTTTCTAGAGAAAGAGTTTCTCTCAAAAGAAGTAAGTGGGAGGAAGGTAGAACGTGATGAGGTAATTACACCCCCTCTCGAGCAGGATAGTAGCGCAGCGCGAGAAGTTGTTCCTGTGGCGCCTGCACCAACTGAAGAGGAAGTTAATGATAATGATCATGAAGCTTCAGATCAAGTTACTACTGAACCGCGAAGGTCCACGAGGGCACGCTCCGCACCAGAGTGGTACGGCAACCCTGTGATGGAAATCATGTTGTTAGACAACGGTGAACCTTCAAACTATGAAGAAGCGATGGCGGGCCCGGATTCCAACAAATGGCTTGAAGCTATGAAATCTGAGATAGGATCCATGTATGAGAACAAAGTATGGACTTTGGTGGACTTGCCCGATGACCGGCGAGCCATAGAAAATAAATGGATCTTCAAGAAGAAGACTGATGCAGACGATAATTTAACCGTTTATAAAGTTCGACTTGTCACAAAGGGTTTTCGACAAATTCAAGGAGTTGACTACGAAGAGACTTTCTCTCCCGTAGCGAAGCTGAAATCAGTCCGAATCATGTTAGCGATTGCCGCCTTTTATGATTATGAAATTTGGCAAATGGACGTCAAAACAACGTTCCTTAATGGGAACCTTAAGGAAGAGTTGTATATGATGCAACCAGAAGGTTTTGTCGACCCTACGGATGCTAACAAAGCGTGCAAGCTCCAGCGCTCCATCTATGGGCTGGTGCAACCAGAAGAGATGTTGGAGAGCATAAAGGCCTATTTGAACAAGAGTTTTTCAATGAAGGATCTTGGAGAAGCTGCATACATATTAGGCATCAAGATCTATAGAGATAGATCGAGACGCCTCATAGGTCTTTCGCAAAGTACATACCTTGACAAGATATTGAAGAAGTTTAATATGGAAAACTCAAAGAAAGGGTTCTTGCCAGTTTTGCAAGGTATGAGATTGAGTAAGACTCAGTCGCCGACCACGGCAACAGATAGAGAGAAGATGAGTTCTGCCCCCTACGCTTCAGCTGTAGGCTCTCTTATGTATGCCATGCTGTGTACCAGACCTGATATAAACCTTGCCATAAGTTTGGTAGGGAGGTACCAAAGTGATCCCGGTATGGAACACTGGACATCGTTCAAGAATATCCTTAAGTACCTGAAAAGGACTAAGGAAATGTTTCTCGTTTATGGAGGTGACGAAGAGCTCATCGTAAAGGGTTACGCCGACGTCAGCTTCGACACAGATCCGGATGACTCTAAGTCACAGACCGGATATGTATATGTTTTGAATGGTGGGGCAGTGAGCTGGTGCAGCAGCAAGCAAGAAGTCGTGGCAGCATCTACATGTGAAGCGGAATACATAGCTGCTTCAGAAGCGGCTCATGAAGGAATTTGGATGAAGGAGCTCATCACTGACCTTTGAGTGGTTCCAAGCGCGTCGGGTCCAATGACACTCTTCGGTGATAACACTAGGGCCATTGCCATAGGCAAGGAGCCCAGGTTTCACCGGAAGACGAAGCACATCAAACGCCGCTACAACTCCATCCAGGACCATGTCCAGAGTGGAGTAATAGATATTTGTAAAGTACACACGGATCTGAATATTGCAGACCCGTTGACTAAACCTCTTCCACGAGCAAAACATGATCAACACCATAATGCTATGGGGGTTCGATACATCACAATGTAACTAGATTATTGACTCTAGTGCAAGTGGGAGACTGTTGGAAATATGCCCTAGAGGCAATAATAAAATGGTCATTATCTTATTTCCTTGTTCATGATAATCGTCTATTGTTCATGCTATAATTGTATTAACAGGAAACAGTAATACATGTGTGAATAAATAGATCACATTGTGTCCCTAGCAAGCCTCTAGTTGGCTAGCTCGTTAGTCAATAGATGATCATGGTTTCCTGGTCATGGGCATTAGATGTCATTGATAACGGGATCACATCATTGGGAGAATGATGTGATGGACAAGACCCAATCCTAAGCATAGCACTAGATCGTATTGTTCGTATGCTAAAGCTTTTCTAATGTCAAGTGTCTTTTCCTTCGACCGTGAGATTGTGCAAATCCCGGATACCGTAGGAGTGCTTTGGGTGTATCAAACGTCACAATGTAACTAGGTGACTATAAAGGTGCACTACGGGTCACTATGAAAGTGTCTGTTGGGTTGGTACGAATCGAGATCGGGATTTGTCACTCTGTGTGACGGAGAGGTATCTCTGGGCCCACTCGGTAGAACATCATCATGAGCTCAATGTGACTAAGGAGTTAGTCACACGATGACGTACTACGGAATGAGTAAAGAGACTTACCGGTAACGAGATTGAACAAGGTTTAGGTATACCGACGATCGAATCTCAGGCAAGTTCTATACCGACAGACAAAGGGAATTGTATACGGGATTGATTGAATCCTTGACATAATGGTTCATCCGATGAGTTCATCGTGGAGAAAGTGGGAGCCACCATGGGTGTCCAGACCCCGCTGATGGTTATTGGCTGGAGAGGTGTCTCGGTCATGTCTGCCTGTCTCCCGAACCCGTAGGGTCTACACACTTAAGGTTCGATGACGCTAGGGATATAGGGAATTGTTATACGAGGTTATCGAAAGTTTTTCGGAGTCCCGGATGAGATCCCGGACGTCACGAGGAGCTCCGGAATAGTCCGGAGGTAAAGATTGATATATAGGACGGATGGTTTCGGACACCGGAAGTGTTTCGGGCATCACCGGTAACGTACCGGGACCACTGGGATCACCGGAGGTGGCCCCGGGGGTCCACCGAAGGGGGGCAGCAACCCCGGGAGGCTAGATGGGCCAAGTTGGGGAGGGAACCAGCCCCTAGGTGGGCTGGTGCGCCCCCCAATCAGCCCAAGGCGTAGGGGAGAGGGAAGGGGGGGGGGCAAACCTAAGCCAGGTGGGCCTAAGGCCCACCAAGGGTGCGCCACACCCCTCCTCCCCTCCTGGCCGCCACCTCCTGGCGCAGATAGGGGCTGCTGCACCCCTTGGGGGTGGGAACCCTAAGGGTTGTGCCCCCTCCCTCTCCCCCTATATATAGTTGAGGTTTGGGGCTGTTTTGAGACAGACTTTTCCCTCTCCCTTGGCGCAGCCCTGCCCTTCTTTCTCCTCCTCTCTGCCGGTGCTATGCGAAGCCCTACCGGGAGACCTCGTCTCTCCATAGACACCATGCCGTCGTGCTGCTGGAGTTGTTCCCCAACCTCTCCCTCCTCCTTGCTGGATCAAGGTGCGGGAGATGTCACCGGGTTGCACGTGTGTTGAACACGGAGGTGCCGTAGTTCGGCACTAGATCGGAATCACACCGCGATCTGAATCGCCGCAAGTACAACTCCATCAACCGCGTTCTAGCAACGCTTCCGCTTAGCGATCTTCAAAGGTATGAAGATGCACTCACCCCTCTCTCGTTGCTGGTCTCTCCATAGGAAGATCTGAATATGCGTAGGAAAATTTTGAATTTATGCTACGTAACCCTACAATAAAATCATGCATATAAGAAATCAGCAAAGACTCAAATATATATCATAGATAATCTGATCACAAGTCCACAAATCATCGGATCTCAACAAACACACCGCCAAAGAAGATTACATCGGATAGATCTCCATGAAGATCATGGAGAACTTTGTATTGAAGATCCAAGAGAGAGAAGAAGCCATCTAGCTACTAACTACAGACCCGTAGGTCTGAAGTGAACTACTAACGAGTCATTGGAGGGGCGATGATGATGATGAAGAAGCCCTGCAACTCCAAAGTCCCCTCCGGCAGGGTGACGGGAAGGGTCTCCAGATGAGGTCTCGCGGAAACGGAAGCTTGCGCCGGCGGAAAAGTATTTCGAGGCTCCCCTTATTTTTTGCGGAATATTTGGGAATTATTGGCCAAAGACCTAGGTCAGGGGGCGGCCAGGGAGGCCACAAGCCTGCCCACCACCGCCTCCCCCTGGTGGCGGAGTGGGGCTTGTGGGATCACAGGAGCCCACCTGGCTTGGCCCAAAAGCCCCCTGGACTTCTTCCGTTCGGGAAAAAAAAACTTTTCGGGGGTTTTCTTCCGTTTGGACTCCGTTCCAAAATCAGATCTGAAAAGAGTCAAAAACACGGAAAAAACAGGAACTGGCACTTGGCACTGAATTAATAAGTTAGTCCCAAAAAGATATAAAAAGGTACATAAAACATACAAAGAAGACAAGATAACAGCGTGAAAACATCAAAAATTATAGATACGTTTGAGACGTATCAAGCATCCCCAAGCTTAAGTCCTGCTCGTCCTCGAGTAGGGAAGTGATAAGAATGAAATTTTGATGCTTTCATGCTACCTTGCATAGGTGTCCTTTGTAATTCCTCTTATGTGACGTGAATGTTCAGATCCATTAGATTCAAAACAATAGTTTGCTATTGACGTGGAAACAATAATAATTCAAGCAAACTAGCAAAGTAATCATGAACTTTCAAAATAACAAGGCCAAAAGAAAGTTATCCCTACAAAAGCATATAGTCTGGCTATGCTCTATCATCATTTCACAACGAGTTTAAATCATGCACAACCCCGGTATTGGCCAAGTAATTGTTTCACACCTTTACTTTCTCAAACATTTTCAACTCTCACGCAATACATGAGTGTGAGCCATGGTTATAGCACTATAGATGGTGTGGAATGTGGTGGGGGTTGCAAGACAAAAAGGAGAAGATAGTCACATTAACTAGGCATATCAATGAGCTGCGGAGATGCTCATCAATAGATATCAATGTGAATGAGTAGGGACTTCCATACAAATGATGCACTAGAGCTACAAGTATGTGAAAGCTCTTAAAGAAAACTAGTGGGTGTGCATCCAACTTGCTTGCTCACGAAGACCTAAGGCATTTGAGGAAGCCTATCATTGGAATATACAAGCCAAGTTATATAATGAGAATTTCCCGCTAGCTATATGGTGGTGACAAAACAAGAGACTCTCAATCATGAAGATCATGTTGCTCAAAATGCACAAGTGTGGAAAAAGTGGTAGCATTGTCCCTTCTCTCTTTTTCTCTCATTTTTTATATTTTTGGTGGGCTCTTTAGCCTCTTTTTTTTGGTGGGCTTCTTTGGCCTCTTTTATTTCCTCACATGGGACAATGCTCCATTAATGATGATAATCACACTTTCAACTCAAAACTTAGAGCAACTATGACTCTATATGGAATGCCTTCGGTAGTGTACCGTGGCAATGATCTAGCATGGCATAGACATTAATGGAAACATCATGCTAGCTATCTTACGATCGTGCAAAGGCAATGTAGACGTCGTGGCACATATCATGGTGGTAGTTGCATGGCAATATATCTCGGAATGACTTTGCAAAAGCCATAGTAGATAGGTATGGTGGCTGTTTTGAGGGAGGCTAATGGTGGGTTTTGTGCACCGGCGAAAGTTGCACGACACTAAGAAGATAGTGATGGTGGAAGGTGAAAGTGCATCTAAACCATCGACTCAACATTAGTCATGAAGAACTCATATACTTGTTGCAAAAGTTTTATTAGTAATCGAAACAAAGCATTCAACACATACTCCTAGGGGAAGGGTTGGTAGGTATAAACCATCGCGCGATCCCGACCGCCACGCAAAGGATGACAATCAATATACTAATCATGCTCAGATTTCATCAGATAGCGGTTCACCATACGTGCATGCTACGGGAATCACTAACTTCAACACACGTATTTCTAGATCCACAACACCTTACTAGCATGACTTCAATATTACCATAACCACAACTCAAAACTAATTGAGATGAATCAAACTTCTCTAACTATTCAATGCATATGAAGTTGGAATTTTTCGTATCCCTTTGGATAACTACCCCTTTTGAGACTACTTTCATAGCATAGATCAACTACCAAGCCACGTACCACTGTGCTCTAAAAGATATAAGTGAAGCACATGTGAGCTGAATTGTCTACCAAAAGATATAAGTGAAGCTCGACAAAATCACGGCGAGTGGATGTCTCTCTCTCTAGGTGTGCAGCAAGGATGATTGTGACACAAAAAAAACTCCTACGATACAAGACGCTCCAAGCAAAAACACATAACATGTGGTGAATAAAATATAGCCCCAAGTAACGTTACCGATGGATTGAAGACGAGAGAGGGGATTCCTTCCCGGGGCATCCCCAAGCTTAGGATTTTATGGCATCCTTGAATCTCTTGGGGTGCCTTGGGCATCCCCAATCTTGAGCTCTTGCCACTCTTTATCTTTTTGTCCATAAGAACTTCACCCAAAACTTGAAAACTTCACAACACGAAACTTAAACAGAAACTCGTGATAACATTAGTACAAGAAAGCAATCCACCACTTCCTTAGGTACTGTAGCAAACTTAAATTCTACTCCCTCCGTCCGGAAAAAGCTGTCCAAAGCTTAGTTCATTTTTAATTTTGCAAATACACCCTTTTGGTTTTAAATCTCGTGCTAATCCCTCCTCCTCTGCTTCTTCTTCCTTCGCCCGTGGCTGGATCAAGCAGCCATCTTCGCCACCGTCGGCAGCCGCCGTAGATGCAACGGGTGACCGCCGCCCACCTGCGCTGCTCAGCCTGTCCGCCGCTCATCCCGCCGCCTTGGCCCGCAGGCGTCCCACCAGCCCGCCTGCTCTCCCCCGCCACCGTCCCCGCCGGCCCCAGGAGGAACGGACCCCCGACGACCGGTGCGCATCAGCGTACGGACCCGCGTCTGCGGCCTCTCCTCGGAGTCCCCGTCGTCGTCGCGGATACGGCGCAGGTCCCCCACCGTCCCCAGGTGGAACGGACCTCCTCTGCGGCGGACAGTACAGGCGCCAGCAGTTACGCTTGTACTGTTCTCCTCTGTTGGTGCGCATCAGCCTCTGCAGGAACGGACCTCCTCTGCTGCCAGGAAGGAGTGGGGGCAGTGTCGGGCGAGTGGGGGGCAGCTTCGGGCGCCCCAAAGGAGGAGTGCATCCTCCCGCGCCGAAGGTACCACTGCTGGCGCCTGTTGGCTGTAGGTACTATTGGCTGTAGGTACTGTTAATATTCAGGAATGAGCCTGCTTGAGTGTGCTCTGAGTAATTACTGTCGAAATCTCATGTGGTGTTTCATGTCATCTAGAATCGGAACTTGAAACCATATGTGGACACTGAATTTAGTAACCGAGCTTTGCCATTTTTGAAGTTAAATGTGCTGCTGCTTGTTATGGAGAGAATATTCAGGAATTTAGTAACTGAGCTTTGCCATATTCAGGAATGAGCTTGGCAGCAGCAGCATCATCTCTAAGCAAAATATGATAGATTCCCTTCAACGGCATTATATTCAATCGGCTAGTAACACCATAGTGTTTCTACTGTTAACAACCGGCTATTAACTGTTAGCAACCGGCTAGTAACTGTTAGAAATCCGCATAGGGATTATATCAGTTTCATGAGTTGAGGCCAATTTTGCTGAATCTTAGCAGTTACTAGCTGAATCTTAGCAGTTACTAGCATGATGTAATGGGTTACGGGGTCACATCTCTATATGGAGTAGACAAATGATGGAACCTATGTGGTTGTGCCCAGTATTTTCAGTTAGTGTATTTTCAGTTAGTGTTGTATGTGATGGCTCATGTGATTAGCAATAGCTTCTTCTATGCGAGTTTATGAGAAACTTTCACTTTGCGTAGGTGTGGATCAGAAAGTTTGTGTACTTTGAATTGTGTTGGCCCCATTAAAGTTTATTTGTAGTATGATGACTACTTTGTGCTAGATTGCTTGTCACTTGGTTTAGCATGCATGGACATGGTGTTTATTTTGGTTCTATCAGGTTTAGTTGGTTTTCTATTGCAATATTTTTCCTGTTGTACTTCTAATTGGTTTCAATTTTATGATGGCTTGTGATGGCTTGTGATGTTTTCCATTTATCATTGATTATAGATAGAAGCTAAGGAACGACTATGGATTTGAACTTGATGGCTGAAGAGGAGGAACAAGCTCGACATGGTCATGCTATTGATTTGAACTTGATGGCTGAAGAGGATGAAGGAGCTCGAGATGGTCATGCTATTGATTTGAACTTGATGGTTGAAGAGGAGGAAGGAGCTCGAGAGGGTCATGCTATGGATACGAACTTGATGGTTGAAGAGGAGGAAGGAGCTCGAGATGGTCATGCTATTGATTTGAACTTGATGGCTGAAGAGGAGGAAGGAGCTCGAGATGGTCATGCCATGCTATTGATTTGAACTTGATGGCTGAAGAGGAGGAAGGAGCTCGAGAGGGTCATGCTATGGATACGAACTTGATGGTTGAAGAGGAGGAAGAAGAAGATGCACAAGGTAATGCAAAAAAGAAGGAGCTAACAGATAGTGAGAGGTTTGGTATTTACTTTGCTCTACGAGTAATCGAGCTCAGAGATGGGGAGGTTCATCTATATGACAAGGTGCTCGTCGCAATGCTCATGAATGTATGCGTAAGAACAGTTTCAAGAATATGGAATCTAGCGAAAGAACAACTTGACTTAGGCCAAGAAGTGAACGTTTCAAGCAAGAAGAAGGGGAATGTTGGTAGAAAGAGAAAAGAGCTAGACTTGGCGAGAACAGCTACGATCCCACTGAACAGAAGAAGGACAATCAGATCTCTTGCAAGGTGTTTGGGTGTTCCCCGCTCGACGCTACATGATAGGTTTCAGTTAAAAGAGCTGAAACGCATCACTAACACTGTCAAGCCCTTCCTCAAGCCAGCCAACAAGATAGCAAGACTGAAATTCTGCATATCCATGATGGATGAGCACTCGATATCAACCCCCTATCCTAGCTTCAAATCAATGAATAATATGGTTCATATAGACGAGAAATGGTATGACATGACCAGGGTTAAGAACACTTACTATGTACTGCCCGGAGAACCTGAACCTGAGCGCACCGTGTCAGCCACTAACAGTATTGGGAAGGTCATGTTCTTGACCGCCGTGGCAAAGCCCCGGTACAATGATGAAGGACAACTGACATTTGATGGAAAGATCGGAACTTGGGCGTTTGTTGTTGAGACAGAGGCACAACGGAACAATCAAAACAGAGATAGAGGAACGATTGAGGTGAAATTAGTGAAGGTAACCACACATGTATGCAGAGAGTACCTGATCAATAAAGTAATCCCGGCAATCCAAGACAAGTGGCCCAACGATGACGAGGGCACCACAATCTTGATTCAACAGGACAATGCAAAGCCTCGTGTTCTTCCTAATGATGAAGGTTTTCGAGAAGCAGTGGAACAAACAGATTTGGACATTCGATTGTTACAACAACTTCCAAACAACCGTGAGTTCAATGTTTTAGACCTGTGCTTCCACCGATCTCTCCAATCCCTAACCGACTGCAGAGCGCCTATGAATATCCGGGAACTGATACAGGGTGTAGAGGAGGAGTTTGAGAACTATGATGCTCATAAGTTGTTCAAGAGCTTCATCACACTCCAAGCAGTCATGGAAGATCAAGGAGGAAATAGCTACAAAATGCCTCATTTGCACAAAGATCGCTTACAAAATGCCGGAGAGGAAATAATCGGTGTGTATTGCAGTGCCGAGCTAATTACCGACAGAGTGGCCATTCTTGAACAAGGATAATAGACTAAGGAAAGGGAAAGCAGTAGATAGGAAAATGAAAAGAAAGGATATGAAAAGAAAGGATAGGAATTCGTGTCATGTGTCATCCATGTGTGATATGTATGTCTTGTGTCATGTGTTCAATGAGAAAGGATAGGAATTCGTGTCATGTGTCATCCATGTGTGATATGTATGTCTTGTGTCATGTGTCATCCATGTGTGATATGTATGTCTTGTGTCATGTGTTCAACGAGAAAGGATAGGAATTCGTGTCATGTGTCATCCATGTGTGATTTTTATGAATTTATTTGGATTTATTTGAATTATTTGGATTTTTATGAATTTATTTGGATTTATTTGAATTATTTGGATTTTTATGAATTTATTTGGATTTATTTGAATTATTTGGATTTTTATGAATTTATTTGGATTTATTTAAATTACTTGGATTTTTATGAATTTATTTGGATTTATTTGAATTATTGGATTTTTATGAATTTATTTGGATTTATTTGAATTATTTGGATTTTTATGAATTTATTTGGATTTATTTGAATTACTTGGATTTTTATGAATTTATTTGGATTTATTTGAATTATTTGGATTTTTATGAATTTATTTGGATTTATTTGAATTATTTGGATTTTTATGAATTTATTTGGATTTATTTGAATTATTTAAATTAATTTGACAATAAAATCTTATGACAAGATATAAAGACAAAACTCGAGTTGAGAGAAATAATATCTTCATTAATGGTCATTACAAGATGTACAAGGTCATTACAAGATATAAAGACAAAATTCTTCTCCTTATTCTTCTTCATATTCTTCTTCTTATTCTTCTTCTTCTTCTTCTTCTTCACATTCTTCCTATTCTTCTTCTTCTTCATATTCTTCATGTTCTTCTTCTTCCCATGCCAACTTACCCTCTCTCGGTGATAACACCTGTCAAACTTTACTCACTAGTAACCATACATAACGAACATCAAGGACCAGATGTAGGAAATGAAGTATTCATGATAAAACTTGGTAGGGAAATTCAGGCTAAAAAAACAGAGCAACGTCGAACCTTCTAGAGCATAAGTGTTGCTTTTGGATAACATGGCATCAAACTTATTGATTGCAGCCAAATACACCAGAGACAGAAGCAAGCCCTGGCTATTCTGTTCATTGTGAAGAACGTGCCAGAGACAAAAGGCAAGACCTTGGAAGAGATTCAGGCTTCAATAAACTATTGCACATGAGTGGTGTGAAGAAAGTTAGATGACACATTCTCTTTGGCCGTATAATTGTATGCAATGTGTATCAAATCTGTAACAAAGATGTGTATCATGGCAGCTAAAAAGTGCAGAAGGGTTCTATGTAGGTGACTTGGTGTATCTTTCAAGGAGAGTTAATTTCCATCTGCTCATGCCGTCAGCTGAGAGCAAGCAATTACAACGCAGTAATGCTGCAGTGCTAAGCATCAGATAGAGTAATGTAAAGCAGCAGGCAGAGTATGAGGTATTGTGAAGTTCTGACAAATCAGGTTAAAAAGAAATGTTTCACAGTAACTTTCAGGTGACAGACCTGATAATTTAAACCATGAGTGGCTTAGCCATCAGCAGGCATCTGCTCTTCCTCAAGCTCCATTTTACATATTCCCTCTCAAAAAACAGGAACTCCTGAGTAAGAAATTTAAGACATTTGCTGAAATTAGGAAAGATCTGCACTACAGTTATTAGATGAACAAACTAAAGAACATAAAGTAACCTGTAACTGCTGCTGGCTGAACAAGTGCATCAGCCAACAAATATTCAGAATAAGCGTCATGGTTTCAGTTCATCAAAGGGTACTAAAATTCAGAGAAGCTTCTGCGTGATTAACAAATGGATGGACCGAGCTAGCAATAAAAGAGGCATCGGGTGTTGTTCGTCACTTGATGCAAATTGGAGACGAGTGAAGAGCACTCAGTCGGCCAATCAGGGAAGAATCCCATTCAGCACTAATGATGCTTTCTTTTGGGGTGGGCCGAGTCCATCTTCTGCTGCTGTTCCATGGACCTTTCGTGTCTCATCGTCTGCGTTCCTTGTTTGAGGTGGTGGAACGGAAAACAGGAGATTCCTCAGCCTCAACGGATCTGAGAGGGAGAGAGGATGGGAGTGTCTTGGATCTGAGAGGGAGAGAGGATGGGTGAGGAAGAGAGGATGGGGGTGAGGAAGAGCTGATTGAATTTGAAAGAGTGCAGGGACTTACCGGAGCCTCGCCGGAGCCGGAGGATGCACGGGCGCCGTCGCCAGAGCCGGCAAACCGCGAGCTTGAAGAAAAGGGGACTCCTTCCATCTTGAGCTCCTGGTGAGGAAGAAGAGAAGAGGCGAGACGAGCGGGAGAAGGCGGCCGGCGGTCCGAAAGGCGATGGAGATGGCGGCGAGACGGGGCGACGGAGCAAGCGGCTGGTGCCCTCGTCGGTGTGCGTGGCGAGGCGACGGAGCAAGCGGCTCGCGTGTGGCGAGATGACCGAGCAGGAGCGGAGGGGGCGCGACGTTTGTCGGGGGAATGGGGAGGGGGTTTTCGTAAAATTTCGTCGAGGAAAACTTTTTTCGGACGGAGGGAGTACTTGTGATGATGTTGGGTTACTCTACTTTCAATCTTCCATGGCTAATACCCCCGATACTATCCATAGTTTCATCAAAATAAGCAACCAACACAACAAAAACAGAATCTGTTAACAGCAGACCAGTCTGTAGCAATCTGTATGTTTCATATACCTCTATTACTTCACAAATTCTAAAAAAGTACAACAGTCTAAAGAATTTTCCTATAAATCAGCAGCAAAAAGAATCAACTCAAAAGCTCTTACAGAAAAAATGAAAATTCTTTTCGTGAGCAGAAAGTTTCTGTCTTTTCCAGCGTGACCAAACGATCATCCCCAAGACTAATCATAACGGTTTTGCTTGGCACAAACGCAAAAAGAAACACAAAATACACAATCATAACAGAATTATGAAAGTGTGAAAAACACAAAACAGAAAGAAAAAGGATAGATTCGTTGGGTTGCCTCCCAACAAGTGCTTTTGTTTAACGCCCTTAGCTAGGAGAAAGTGATGGAATCACGTATAGTCATCTTTGGTGCTCAAACCAGAGGTAGCCCTCATCATAGATTCATAAGGCAATCTTATGTTCTTTCTAGGAAAGTGCTCCATGCCCTTATTTAAGGGAAATTGAAATCTAATATTCCCTTCCTTCATATCGATGATAGCACCAATAGTCCTTAGGAAAGGTCTACCAAGAATAATGGGACATGAAGGATTGCAATCTATGTCATGTACAATGAAATCCACGGGTACATAGTTCTTATTTGCAACAATGAGAACATCATCGATCCTCCCCATGGGCTTCTTGACGGTAGAATCCGCAAGATGGAAATTAAGAGAACACTCTTCAATCTCATGAAAACCAAGAATATCACATAAAGACATTGGAATCGCGGAAACACTAGCACCCAAATCACACAAAGCATTGCACTCATAGTTTTTGATCTTGATTTTGATAGTAGGTTCCCAGTCATCATGAAGTTTTCTAGGTATAGAGACTTCTAGTTCGAGCTTCTCTTCAAGAGATTTCATCATAGCATCTACGAATGCGCGGTAAAGGCTTTGCTTTGGCTATAAGCATGTGGAGAGTTTGTAATGGATTGCATCAAAGAAATGCATTGAAACAAGGAGCAATTATCATAATTGAATTCCTTGAAATCCAAAGTGGGAGTTTCATTACTACCCAAAGTTTTGACTTCTTCTACTCCACTCTCCACACCTTTATCATCAAGATAGGTGGACTCCGAATCATTGGGGCGTTTTTCAACCAAAGTGGATTCATATCCAGCCCCTCCATAAGTAGGTTTGACACGCGAAAACAAAGATTCAAGAGGAGACACACCAAGCACTTTAAGATCTTCGTGATTTGCATCACTAGAACGCACCCTTTTAAACCATTCATGTCTAGAGCGAATTTGGGCGGTTCTTTCTTTGCTCTCATTCATGGAGATATGCATAGCTTTCAAAGTTTCATCCAAGTTGATCTTGGGAGGAGCGCATCTAACTTTCAAAGCATCAATATCACAAGACATCCTATCAACGCTCTTAGCCAAATCGTCTATTTTGAGTAGTTTTTCCTCTATGGTCGCATTGAAAATCTTTTGAGAGATTGATGAACTCTTTGATATTACTCTCTAGATCAAAGGGTAATGTGTAATGATTTCCATAAGTGTTGCCGTAGGAATTTCCATAATTGTTAGAGGAGTTACTAGGAAAAGGCCTAGGAACATAGTTTCCTCTAAAAGCATTATTGTTGCCAAAATTGTTCCCACCGACAAAATTCACGTCCAGACTAGCGTTACTACTCTCAATCAAAGAAGATAGTGGCATGTCATTAGGATCTATGGTAGCGTTTCTACTAGCAACCAAATTCATCAACTCGTCCATCTTAGCACTAAGCGAGTTAATCTCTTCTATAGCGTGCACCTTTTTGCTAGCATGCGACCTTTCAGTGTGCCACTGAGAGTAGTTGGTCATGATATTGTCTAGGAGTTTTGTAGCTTCTCCTAACGTGATTTCCATGAATGTTCCACCTGAGGCGAAGTCCAAGATATTGCGAGAAGCGAAATTCAAGCCAGCGTAAAAGATTTGTATAATCATCCACAAACTCAAGCCATGAGTAGGACAATTCTAATCATAAGCTTCATCCTCTCCCAAGATTGTGCAACGTGTTCATGATCAAGTTGCTTGAAATTCATGATATCGTTACGTAAGGAGATGATCTTAGCCGGCGGAAAATACTTGGATATGTAAGCATCTTTGCACCTATCCCAAGAATCGATACTATTTTTAGGCAAAGAAGAAAACCAAGTTTTTGCGCGATCTCGCAACGAGAAAGGAAAAAGTTCCAACTTAATCACGTCATTATCCACATCTCTGTTCTTTTGCATATAAAAAATCTCAATGAAGGTATTGAGAAGGGATGCGGCATCTTCACTAGGAAGGCCAGAGAATTGCTTTTTCATAACAAGATTCGTTGATTTCATACGATTCCGCACTAGTGGTGGGAGCAATCGGAGTACTAATAAAATCATTATTATTAGTGCTCGAGAAGTCGCAGAGTTTGGTGTTTTCAGACATGATGTCTTCAACAAACAAACAAGCACACAAGCAAGCAAGAAACCGGCAAACGGAAACGACAAAGGCAAAAGAAAACGGCGAAGGAGAAAAGGCAAATGAAAACGGCAAATGTGAAGTGGGGGAGAGGAAAACGAGAGGCAACTCGCAACAAAAGTAAATGCAAGAGAAGAGTTTGTGAGACTACTTGGATAGATCTTGATTTCTCTTCCCCGGCAACGGCACCAGAAATACTTCTGATGTTTGTTCTGTATCCCTTGCAACGGCGCCAGAAATAGCTGTGTCGACGGCACCAGGAATCCTTCAGCTACGGCTACGCCTTAAGGAACTTCCTAAGCAAGTATGCAAAGGATTTCCCCCGTGGCCTTGGAGCCTTGCGTTGGTGTTCCCTCGAAGCGGAAAGGGTGATGTAGCACAGCGACGGTAAGTATTTCCCTCAGTTTGAGAACCAAGGTATCAATCCGGCGGAAGAGTATCTCAAGATCCTGCACAAACACAAAAGCTTGCACCCAACACTATGAAGGGGTTGTCAATCCCTTATAGATTGTTTGCCAAGTGAGAACTGAAAGCAACAAAGTAACAAAGCAAAGTAAAAGCAGAGGTGTAAACGATGGATGTGAATAGACCCGGGGGCCGTAGTGTTTACTAGTGGCTTCTCTCATGAAAGCGGAGGTGTAAACGATGGATGTGAATTGGTCATAGATCTATGACTAAAATTTACAAAAAGGTCATGAGGTCTCTATTAGGGTCCAAACCCTAGAAATTTTTGACCATCTCTATCAAGAAGGTCATAATCCCATAGCAAAAACTGGTCACTGGCATGTGTAGCTCTATTTTTGCCCACATTGCGGGTCCTCCTTGACAAAATTAATAAGGTCATAGGCTTAAATAGAAGTGACTGGGCAGACAACTTGACAATTTCGCCTACGTGTCTTGTATAGGTGTCCACAAGGCCACAAAGCATGAGTACATTGACATGTCAGAATTTATAATTTCTTGATTGCCCTCAATATTTTGTGCACTCTTTGCTACCCAAATCACTACCTCATGAAATGTTTTAGCTCTATTTGCAAATTAAATCATCCTCAGCAAAATTCCAAAGTTTCTGTTCAGCTATAATTTTTGTGAAGGAAGTACTAGCTAGGAATCTCCTAATGAGCTGCATTTTTGCCACATATTCTATATGCCCAAATAATAGCTCTCCACAAATTTTGGTCCCCATCTTAAAATCCATCTAAGCTCACAATCCAATCTTTGTTTCTCATAATATTTCCAGTTTGTGAAGCAACTATATTTTATATTGCTTTATAATTGCTGAACATTTACCAGGGCATGACACTACCTATAAAACCTCCCTCCACCAAATTTTAGCTCATTTTATTGTATCCTATTTCCCTCAATATTTTTCTCGATTTTTTGTTCAATGGAGAGCATTGTGAATAAAGTACTATCTAGGGTTAGCTAAATGATCTTAGATTTTTTCAAATCTTTCATATGCTCAATTAATCACTCTCCACAAAATTTGAGCTTTATCCAGTAAACCATGTGAGCTCAACGTACAATCTTTTATTCTGGTCATATTTTTAGTTTGTGAAGCAACTATATTTTGTATGGATTAATTATTCCTGAAACTTTACTAGAGGATGTTTCTACAAATTTGAGCTCATTTTATTCACCCAATTACTCTGAGTAAAATTTTCAAGTTTGTGTTCAAAGAAGAGCATTGTGAAGTAAGTACAACTTTGGCATGTCCGAATGGTATCCAATTTTTAGAGTGCTCTAGTAAAGTTTCAGGAATTTTGTCAAATGGACATGAAATATGACCTAGTATTTTAGAAAAATTATTTGGTACAATTTCCAACAAATATATGGTATGTTCTTCACAAAAAAACTTATACGTATATGAGAAAAGTAGACATAACAAAAATAAGTAGACATAAAAAATATATAAATTAAAAAATGTACAATATATATGACAAAAGTAGACACAAAATATATAAAAATATAAGTAGACATAAAATATATTAAAAACGGGTGTATACAAGAAATGTATGATGTATTTGAGAGAAGTAGACATACAAATATAAGTTATCAAAAATGTTAATTATATATTTTGAAAATCTTAATCCTGTATATAAAAATTATTCTTGGTGCATACAAAAAACAAAGAAAGCAAAAAATAACATAAACCCTGAAAAATATACCAAAGAAAGAAAGAAAAAATAAAAAAAACAAGAAAGATAATAATATGCTATCATTAATAACTAAAATGTACTTTGTTATTTTCATCGCACTGCAAGTATTTGTTGGCATCTCCAAGGAGGAATGGTAGATATTTTTTGTTATCTCATAAATTTAAGACATCTTGAGTACAAAACTTTCTGATGTATACAAAAAATGCACGATGTTATTTTCGTCGTACTGCAAGGATTTGTTGGGCGTCACGAGGAGGAATGGCAAAAATTAGTAATGAGATATCTCCAATTAGGTAGATATTTTTGTTGTTCAATAAATATAATATGCAACTACACACAACCACATGGGTAGAAATATATCTGGACTTCATCCCGCCCAACAGGCTCAATAGGTTATAAACTCCCTCCCCAAAACAAACCTAACCCTAACCCCAGCCTCGTCCGCTCCCCTCTCTACTTGTCCCTCCGCCAGCTTCCACCTCTTCCTTCCCCTCACTCACCAGATCGATCCTCTCGGCGCTCCGCACTTTGTCTTGCCATGACTCACCGGCGAGCTGGTTGCAGCTCATGCTCGCTGCGAGAGGCCCCGACGTCAGTGCGTACGGCCATGCCGTCGACGGATCTAGGTGTAGCGCTCGATGCGGGAGGCCGTTGCATCGGTGCAGATGACCATGGAGACGGCTGATACGGTACTACTGCCTCCTCTCTACGCTCGGCTCGCACTGTAGGAGTTCGCACCTCACCGATTTTTTTGCGCACAGGTAGAAACAACCCACGCTCTCGGCGCTTCCTCCTCCTCCTCCGATCCACAAATGTAAGCCCCCTCCCTCATCTGCCCGATCCTGAATCCTCTCCCGTGTTCTTATATTGTTGCATTCCTGTGCCCCCCAATTCTTCCCAGGAGCCTTCGCATTCTGGAATGAGGAGCAGATCCATGGAGGCGTTGGGATCCAAGCTGGGGCAGATGCAGGCCAAGGCGTGCGAGGCGACGAGGTTTGCAGCGAGGCACGGGTGCCCCTACCACAAGAATAATCAGTTCGTCATGCATCTGCCCACCGTATAAGTGCCAGGAGCGTATAAGTGTCAGGAGCTCTCCAAGCAGCTCTTCTACGCCCGCATCGCCAGGTCCATCCCCCACCTCCCTCTGTGTACCTCCCCACAACTCTTGTGTGTCGCAGATTGATTGCATGTTACTTGCTGTAAATATCGAGCGATCCAATTACTGACGCTGTATGTCGAACCTATTGTTTGTTCGTGGTTGGAACTGTTATAGTTCTTACCGGGACTTGTCAGCTAGGCAGCACCCTAGGTCATACTATTATTTGGGGAAAGTGATTTCGTAAAGATTATTGAAGTGGATCATCTAAACACATCTTGTTGGGTAAAAACGAATTTATATTGCATCTTTGTTGACTTATGGCTGCTTGATGAATAATGTAGGAGTACTACATAATGCAGGTGTTCTTTATTGTGCAAACTACTACCCTAGTTTTTTATACCAGTTTTTTAACTACCGCCCCAGTTTTTATACCAGGATGGAACTATAGTCATGATGCCAACACGTTCTTCTTTTTATTTTAATGCAACATTTAGCTGGGTGCGGGAGATGGAATCAACAGACATAACACATCAGCTTGTTCTTTTCCTTGTTTTTTGCAATCAGTGTTGCTAATACCTCCTTGGTTCCATTTGCTTTCTCTCGTACACACATGTATGAACACTTCACTTAGTAGTACTAAACTATCTCCGTAAATAAATATAAGAGCATTTATATATCATTACTAAACTCTCTTATATTTCTTTACGGAGGGAGTAATTTCTTAAATATTGTAGAACTTGTATAGTTCAGTTAAATGCATGTGTGACAGCAATAGAGCAAAGCACCTGATGGACGGTTCATTTGTTGTCCCTTTGAGGTTCAGGATGTCTCAATATTCTAGAAGAGGAAGACAATGGAGCCACACCGTCGTTATATGATGTCACTTCTTCTTTTAGTGCATAATAGGCTATGTTTTTTATAATACAATTTGTCCAGGCTTTGCAATTTTAGTTTGGAAATTTTATCTGTGTAATTGTACATTGGCTAATGAAACTCGGTATAGGAGCTGGATGTGTTGTGCACATCACAGAAATAGTAACTTTATGTTCATAATACTTCTCTAGTTCAAATTTCTCGTGTAAAAAGATGAAACAATAAAAAAAATAGACGGGTAGAAAACTAAACCAAATAATTTCTTCATGAGAAAGACAGTAAATTATGAATCAGAAATATTTTGTGGAAATAGTGTATTCCATATAACCTGTGGCCCAACAAAATGCAAAAAAGTTTTATGGGCCAAAACTTTTGGACTTGGCCCATTGGGCTTGAAAACCAAATATTGATTTTATTGCATCCAAACCCATGCCATGTCATATCTGATGTGGGGCCCATGTCACTATTTTTGCCATGTCATATGTTTGCCACGTGGATGAGGCCACATGAGCTTAGCCATGTCAGATCCTATGTGGATGAGGCACATGGGTAATGACCAAATTTTTGGCTATGACCTAATTGTTTTGGTCATGAAAATAGTGACCAAAACTTTAAAAAGGTCGAGTTTGTTCGTTCTTGACGGCCAACTATTGACCTCCTCATTTTGGTCATAAGAAGGTCATAAATTGAAAATAATGACGATTCAATGACCAAAAAGCAGGGTCATTATCGACCATATTTCTTGTAGTGAACTTTGTATTGAAGATCCAAGAGAGAGAAGAAGCCATCTAGCTACTAACTACGGACCCGTAGGTCTGAAGTGAACTACTCACGAGTCATTGGAGGGGCGATGATGATGATGAAGAAGCCCTCCAACTCCAAACTCCCCTCTGACAGGGTGCCGGGAAGGGTCTCTAGATGAGATCTCGCGGAAACGGAAGCTTGCGGCGGTGGAAAAGTATTTTCGAGGCTCCCATGATTTTTTGCGGAATATTTGGGAATTTATAGGCCAAAGACCTAGGTCAGGGGGCGGCCAGGGAGTCCACAAGCCTGCCCACCGCCGCCTCCCCCCTGGTGGCGGAGTGGGGGCTTGTGGGCTCCCTGGAGCCCACCTGGCTTGGCCCAAAAGCCCCTTGGACTTCTTCCGTTTGGGAAAAAACCATTTCGGGGTTTTTCTTTCGTTTGGAGTCCGTTCCAAAACCAGATCTGAAAACAGTCAAAAACACGAAAAAACTGGAACTGGCACTTGGCACTGAATTAATAAGTTAGTCCCAAAAGATATAAAAAGGTACATAAAACATACAAAGAAGACAAGATAACATCGTGTAAACATCAAAAACTACAGATACATTTGAGACATAGCACTGCCCCCTCCCCTCACCAGCTCCCTGCGCAGGCCCCTCCCCTCACCGGCTCCGGTCGACGCCCCCTCCCCTCACCGGTCGTCCCCAACTCTGGCGAGTGCCTCCGGTACCCCTAGTTTCTGTTTTTTCTTTTAAATTTGATAGTTAGTTTTTTTCTGTTTTTTCTATTAAATTAGATAGTTAGTTTAGTAGGTAGAATAAAGAAGATAGAAAAGAAAAAAATAGATAGAAAACAAAAAACTTAGAAGAAAATAATAGAAAAAAAAACTAGAAGAAAAAAAGAAGAAGAAGAAGAAGAAGAAGAAGAAGAAGAAGAAGAAGAAGTAGAAGAACAAAGAGAAGAAGAAAGAGGAGAGGAGGAGAAAGATAAAAGAAAGAAGAAAAAGAAGAAGAGGAGGAGGAGGAGGAGGAGGAGAAAAAAAAGAAGAAGATGATCTAGAAGAAGAAGAAGAAGAAGAAGAAGAAGAAGAAGAAAAAGAAGAGAGAGGAGAAGAAGAAAGAAGAGGAAAAAGGAACCCCGACACCCCGACACTGACCCTCGACCCCTGACCCCTGATGCCCGACGCCACTGACCCTCGACCCTCGACCCCCGACGCCATTGACCATCGACCCCCGACCCCCGGCGCCACTCACCCCTGACCCCCGACCCCAAACGCCTGACGCCACTCTCCCTCGACCTCCGACCCCCGACACCTGTTCGGCCTCTTGTTGACCGAAAAGACCCAACCCCCAACGCCAGTGACCCTCGACCCCGACGACACTGACCCCCAACCACCGATGCAACTAACCCCCGAATCCCGACACCACCAACACCCGACACCACCGACCCACGACGCCACTAAGCCCCGACCCCCGACACCTCTTCTGCCTACTATTGAACGAGAAGGTGCTTTTCGGCCTTCTAGAGGCCGACGGGGTCATAGTTTTGTAAATTATGAGTTAGGCCACATATTTTCCGATTATGTTAATTATAAAAACATCATATTTGTGTGGATCGGGTGAATTTCAATGTGCAGTTGTTCGACGACCTCCACGTGCGTTGGACGAGCTCCACCCCTACGTTTGTTGGTGAGCACAAATGACTTCTCCTCCTACCCCCTTAATTTGCTCTGTTCCGGTCTTCGTGCCGATGAAACTTGCTACCTATACACTACTGGAATTGAGAAATTTGCCGTCTGCCATGCCTTTGCCGTCTGCTGACGCATGGAAAAGATCCTCTTTGCCGTCAGCTGGTACAAAGCGGACGGCAAAGAGGTTGCTGATGGCAAAGGTTTTAATTGCCGTCGGCCACCTCTTTGCCGTCTGCTGACGCATGGCAAAGGCCCTAGAGGCGGACGACAAAGAGCACGCAGACGGCAAAGGGGCGCCACACTAACGCCGAAGCCCGCCCCACCCCACCCACCCCTTTGCCATCTGCCTCCCAGCTTCTGTAGATGGCAAAGGGGCGCTCCCCCTAACGGCACCCAGCCCCCACCCCCGATCCCCTAACGGCACACTCCACCCCCGATCCCCTCGATCTCCTGCCTCTCTCGCGCGCGCCCCTGCCCACTCCAGCGCCGCCGCCACCACCACCTGAGCTGCTCCGGCCCACCGCCGCCGCCCACGACCAGAGCTCCCCGCTCACCTCCTCCCCGCGTCCCTCCTCCCTGCGGCCCTCCTCCTCGCGCTCTACCCACCCAAGCGCCGCCACCACTGTTGAGGAACGTCGCATGGGAAACAAAAATTTTCCTACGCGCACAAAGACCTATCATGGTGATGTCCATCTACGAGAGGGGATGAGTGATCTACATACCCTTGTAGATCGTACAGCAGAAGCGTTAGAGAACGCGGTTGATGTAGTGGAACATCCTCACGTCCCTCGATCCGCCCCGCGAACAATCCCGCGATCAGTCCCACGATCTAGTACCGAACGGACGGCACCTCCGCGTTCAGCACACGTACAGCTCGACGATGATCTCGGCCTTCTTGATCCAGCAAGAGAGACGGAGAGGTAGAAGAGTTCTCCGGCAGCGTGACGGCGCTCCGGAGGTTGGTGATGATCTTGTCTCAGCAGGGCTTCGCCTGAGCTCCGCAGAAACGCGATATAGAGGAAAAACTATGGAGGTATGTGGTCGGGCAGCCGTGAGAAAGTCGTCTCAAATCTGCCCTAAAAGCCCCATATATATAGGAGGAGGGAGGGGGACCTTGCCTTGGGGTCCAAGGGACCCTCAAGGGGTCGGCCGAGCCAAGGGGGGGAGGACTCCCCCCCAAACCGAGTTGGACTTGGTTTGGTGGGAGGAGTCCCCCTCCCTTCCCACTTCTTCCCTCTTTTTTTTTCTTTTCCTTTGATTCTTTGTTCTTGGCGCATAGGCCCCCTTGGGGCTGTCCCACCAGCCCACTAAGGGCTGGTGTGTCTCCCCAAAGCCTATGGGCCTCCCCGGGGTGGGTTGCCCCCCCCGGTGAACTCCCGGAACCCATTCGTCATTCCCGGTACATTCCCGGTAACTCCGAAAACCTTCCGGTAATCAAATGAGGTCATCCTATATATCAATCTTCGTTTCCGGACCATTCTGGAAACCCTCGTGACGTCCGTGATCTCATCCGGGACTCCGAACAACATTCGGTAACCAACCATATAACTCAAATACGCATAAAACAACGTCGAACCTTAAGTGTGCAGACCCTGCGGGTTCGAGAACTATGTAGACATGACCCGAGAGACTCCTCGGTCAATATCCAATAGCGGGACCTGGATGCCCATATTGGATCCTACATATTCTACGAAGATCTTATCGTTTGAACCTCAGTGCCAAGGATTCGTATAATCCCGTATGTCATTCCCTTTGTCCTTCGGTATGTTACTTGCCCGAGATTCGATCGTCAGTATCCGTATACCTATTTCAATCTCGTTTACCGGCAAGTCTCTTTACTCGTTCCGTAATAAAAGATCCCGCAACTTACACTAAGTTACATTGCTTGCAAGGCTTGTGTGTGATGTTGTATTACCGAGTGGGCCCCGAGATACCTCTCCGTCACACGGAGTGAAAAATCCCAGTCTTGATCCATACTAACTCAACTAACACCTTCGGAGATACCTGTAGAGCATCTTTATAGTCACCCAGTTACGTTGCGACGTTTGATACACACAAAGCATTCCTCCGGTGTCAGTGAGTTATATGATCTCATGGTCATAGGAATAAATACTTGGCACGCAGAAAACAGTAGCAACAAAATGACACGATCAACATGCTACATCTATTAGTTTGGGTCTAGTCCATCACGTGATTCTCCTAATGACGTGATCCAGTTATCAAGCAACAACACCTTGTTCATAATCAGAAGACACTGACTATCATCGATCAACTGGCTAGCCAACTAGAGGCATGCTAGGGACGGTGTTTTGTCTATGTATCCACACATGTAAATGAGTCTTCATTCAATACAATTATAGCATGGATAATAAACTATTATCTTGATACAGGAATTATAATAAGAACTATACATTTATTATTGCCTCTAGGGCATAATTCCAACAGTCTCCCACTTGCACTAGAGTCAATAATCTAGCCCTCACATCACCATGTGAATTACATTGTAATAAATCTAACACCCATACAGTTCTGGTGTCGATCATGTTTTGGCCGTGGAAGAGGTTTAGTCAGCGGGTCTGCTACATTCAGATCCGTGTGCACTTTGCATATATTTACGTCCTCCTCCTCGACGTAGTCGCGGATGAGGTTGAAGCGTCGTTTGATGTGTCTAGTCTTCTTGTGAAACCTTGGTTCCTTTGCTAAGGCAATGGCACCAGTGTTGTCACAGAACAAGGTTATTGGATCCAGTGCACTTGGCACCACTCCAAGATCCGTCATGAACTGCTTCATCCAGACACCCTCCTTAGCTGCCTCCGAGGCAGCCATGTACTCCGCTTCACATGTAGAATCTGCTACGACGCTTTGCTTGGAACTGCACCAGCTTACTTCACCCCCATTAAGAATAAATACGTATCCGGTTTGCGACTTAGAGTCGTCCGGATCTGTGTCAAAGCTTGCATCGACGTAACCTTTTACGGCGAGCTCTTCGTCACCTCCATACACGAGAAACATCTCCTTAGTCCTTTTCAGGTACTTCAGGATATTCTTGACCGCTGTCATACTCCTGGATTACTCTGGAACCTACCTGCCATACTTATGGCCAGGCTAACATCCGGTCTAGTGCACAACATCGCATACATGATAGAACCTATGGCTGAAGCATAGGGGACGGAGCGCATATGCTCTCTATCTTCATCAGTTGCTGGGCACTGACTCTTACTCAATCTCGTACCTTGTAACACTGGCAAGAACCCTTTCTTGGACTGTTCCATTTTGAACCTCTTCAAAACTTTATCAAGGTATGTGCTTTGTGAAAGTCCTATCAGGCGTTTTGATCTATCCCTATAGATCTTAATGCCTAGAATGTAAGCAGCTTCTCCTAGGTCCTTCATAGAGAAACTTTTATTCAAGTAACCTTTTATGCTCTCCAAAAGCTCTACGTTGTTCCCAATCAGTAATATGTCATCCACATATAATATTAGAAACGCCACAGAGCTCCCACTCACTTTCTTGTAAATACAAGATTCTCCAACCACTTGTATAAACCCAAATGCTTTGATCACCTCATCAAAGCGTTTGTTCCAACTCCGAGATGCTTGCACCAGTCCATAAATGGATCGCTGGAGCTTGCACACCTTGTCAGCATTTTTAGGATCGACAAAACCTTCGGGTTGCATCATATACAACTCTTCCTTAAGGAAACCGTTAAGGAACGCCGTTTTGACATCCATCTGCCAGATTTCATAATCGAAAAATGCAGCTATTGCTAACATGATTCTGACGGACTTAAGCATCGCTACGGGTGAGAAGGTCTCATCGTAGTCAACTCCTGGAACTTGTGAAAAACCCTTTGCCACAAGTCGAGCTTTATAAACGGTCACATTACCGTCAGCGTCCGTCTTCTTCTTAAAGATCCATTTGTTTTGAATAGCCTTGCGGCCCTCAGGTAGTATCTCCAAAGTCCACACTTTGTTCTCATACATGGATCCTATCTCGGATTTCATGGCTTCTAGCCATTTGTTGGAATCTGGGCCCACCATTGCTTCTTCATAATTTGCAGGTTCATTGTTGTCTAACAACATGATTGATAAGACGGGATTACCGTACCACTCTGGAGCAGTGCGTGATCTCGTCGACCTGCGTGGTTCAACAGAAACTTGAACTGGAGTTTCATGATCATCATCATTAACTTCCTCCTCAACTGGCGTCGCAATGACAGAGGTTTCCCCTTGCCCTGCGCCACCATCCAGAGGGATGAGAGGTTCGACAACCTCGTCAAGTTCTATCTTCCTCCCACTCAATTCTCTCGAGAGAAACTCCTTCTCGAGAAAAGTTCCGTTCTTAGCAACAAACACTTTGCCCTCGGTTTTGAGATAGAAGGTGTACCCAACTGTCTCTTTTGGGTAACCTATGAAGACGCATTTTTCCGCTTTGGGTTCTAGCTTTTCAGGCTGAAGCTTTTTGACATAAGCATCACATCCCCAAACTTTAAGAAACGACAACTTTGGCCTTTTGCCATACCACAGTTCGTATGGTGTCGTCTCAACGGATTTTGATGGTGCCCTATTTAAAGTGAATGCAGCTGTTTCTAATGCATAACCCCAAAACGATAACGGCAAATCAGTAAGAGACATCATAGATCGCACCATCTCTAACAAAGTACGATTACGACGTTCGGACACACCATTACGCTGTGGTGTTCCAGGCGGTGTTAACTGTGAAACAAGTCCACATTGTCTTAAGTGAGCACCAAACTCGAAACTCAGATATTCACCCCCACGATCAGACCGTAGGAACCTGATCTTCTTGTTACGATGATTTTCCACTTCACTCTGAAATTGCTTGAACTTTTCAAATGTTTCAGACTTGTGCTTCATCAAGTAGACATAACCATATCTACTTAAATCGTCAGTGAAGGTGAGGAAATAACGATATCCACCGCGTGCCTCCACGCTCATTGGGCCACACACATCGGTATGTATGATTTCCAACAAGTCACTTGCACGCTCCATTGTTCCGGAGAACGGAGTCTTAGTCATCTTGCCCATGAGGCATGGTTCGCACGTGTCAAGTGAATCAAAGTCAAGTGACTCCAAAAGTCCATCAGCATGGAGTTTCTTCATGCGCTTTACACCAATATGACCTAAACGGCAGTGCCATAAAAATATGGTGCTATCATTGTTTACTCTAACTCTTTTGGTCTCAATGTTATGTATATGTGTATCGCTATCAAGATTCAATATGAACAATCCTCTCACATTCGGTGCATGACCATAAAAGATGTTACTCATAGAAATAGAACAACCATTATTCTCAGACTTAAAAGAGTAACCGTCTCGCAATAAACAAGATCCAGATATAATGTTCATGCTCAATGCAGGCACTAAATAACAATGATTTAAGTTCATCACTAATCCCGATGGTAGCTGAAGTGACACTGTGCCGACGGCGATTGCATCAACCTTGGAACCGTTTCCTACGCGCATCGTCACTTCGTCTTTCGCCAGCCTTCGTCTATTCCGCAGTTCCTGCTTCGAGTTGCAAATGTGAGCAACAGAACCGGTATCAAATACCCAGGCACTACTACGAGAGCCGGTTAAGTACACATCAATAACATGTATATCAAATATACCTGATTTTTCTTTGCCCGCCTTCTTATCTGCCAGATACTTGGGGCAATTGCGCTTCCAGTGACCCATACCCTTGCAATAGAAGCACTCTGTTTCAGGCTTAGGTCCAGCCTTGGGTTTCTTCGGCGGATTGGCAACAGGCTTGCCGCTCTTCTTCGAATTGCCCTTCTTGCCTTTGCCGTTTCTCTTGAAACTAGTGGTCTTGCTCACCATCAACACTTGATGCTCTTTACAGAGTTCAGACTCTGCGACTTTCAGCATCGCAAACAACTCGCCGGGAGACTTGTTCATCCCTTGCATGTTGTAGTTCAACACAAAGCCTTTATAGCTTGGCGGCAGTGATTGAAGGATTCTGTCAGTGATAGCTTCTTGCGGGAGTTCAATCCCCAGTTCAGCTAGACGGTTTGAGTACCCACACATTTTGAGCACATGTTCACTGACAGACGAGTTTTCCTCCATCTTGCAAGCATAGAATTTATCGGAGGTCTCATACCTCTCGATCCGGGCGTTCTTCTGAAAGATAAACTCCAACTCCTAGAACATCTCAAATGCTCCATGACGCTCAAAGCGACGTTGAAGTCCCGGTTCTAAGCCATACAAGACTGCACATTGAACTATTGAGTAGTCCTCCTTACGTGCTAACCAAGCGTTCTTAACATCCTGATCAGCCGTAGCGGGTGGTTCATCTCCTAGCGCAGCATTAAGGACATAATCCTTCTTCCCAGCTTGTAAGATTAGCTTAAGATTACGAGCCCAGTCTACAAAGTTGCTTCCATCATCTTTCAACTTAGCTTTCTCTAGGAACGTATTAAAATTCAGGATGACTGTCACGTGAGCCATGATCTACAACACAAATATATTCAAAGTGGACTTAGACTATGTTCAAGATAATTAGAGTTCAACTTAATCAAATTATTTGCTGAACTCCCACTCAAAAAGTACATCTCTCTAGTCATTTGAGTGGTTCATGATCCACTTACACTATCCCAAGTCCGATCATCACGTGAGTCGAGAGTAGTTTCAGTGGTAAGCATCCCTATGCTAATCATATCAACTATATGATTCATGATCGACCTTTCGGTCTCATGTGTTCCGAGGCCATGTCTGCACATGCTAGGCTCGTCAAGCTTAACCCGAGTGTTCCGCGTGCGCAACTGTTTTGCACCCGTTGTATGTGAACGTTGAGTCTATCACACCCGATCATCACGTGGTGTCTCGAAACGACGAACTGTAGCAACGGTGCACAGTCGGGGAGAACACAATTTCATCTTGAAATTTTAGTGTGAGATCACCTCATAATGCTACCGTCGTTCTAAGAAAAATAAGGTGCATAAAAGGATTAACTTCACATGCAATTCATAAGTGACATGATATGGCCATCATCACGTGCTTCTTGATCTCCATCACCAAAGCACCGACACGATCTACTTGTCACCGGCGCCACACCATGATCATCCATCAATGTGTTGCCATCGAGGTCGTCGTGCTACTTATGCTATTACTACTAAAGCTACATCCTAGCAAAATAGTAAACGCATCTGCAAGCACAAACGTTAGTATAAAGACAACCCTATGGCTCCTGCCGGTTGCCGTACCATCGACGTGCAAGTCGATATTTCTATTACAACATGATCATCTCATACATCCAATATATCACATCACATCGTTGGCCATATCACATCACAATCATACCCTGCAAAAACAAGTTAGACGTCCTCTAATTTTGTTGTTGCATGTTTTACGTGGTGACCAAGGGTATCTAGTAGGATCGCATCTTACTTACGCAAACACCACAACGGAGATCTATGAGTTGCTATTTAACCTCATCCAAGGACCTCCTCGGTCAAATCCGATTCAACTAAAGTTGGAGAAACCGACACTTGCCAGTCATCTTTGAGCAAAGGGGGTTACTCGTAACGATGAAACCAGTCTCTCGTAAGCGTACGAGTAATGTCGGTCCAAGCCGCTTCAATCCAACAATACCGCGGAATCAAGAAAAGACTAAGGAGGGCAGCAAAACGCACATCACCGCCCACAAAACCTTTTGTGTTCTACTCGAGAAGACATCTACGCATGAACCTAGCTCTGATACCACTGTTGAGGAATGTCGCATGGGAAACAAAAATTTTCCTACGCGCACGAAGACCTATCATGGTGATGTCCATCTACGAGAGGGGATGAGTGATCTACGTACCCTTGTAGATCGTACAACAGAAGCGTTAGAGAACGCGGTTGATGTAGTGGAACGTCCTCACGTCCCTCGATCCGCCCCGCGAACAATCCCGCGATCAGTCCCACGATCTAGTACCGAACGGACGGCACCTCCGCGTTCAACACACGTACAGCTCGACGATGATCTCGGCCTTCTTGATCCAGCAAGAGAGACGGAGAGGTAGAAGAGTTCTCCGGCAGCATGACGGCGCTCCGGACGTTGGTGATGATCTTGTCTCAGCAGGGCTCCGCCTGAGCTCCGCAGAAACGCGATCTAGAGGAAAAACTATGGAGGCATGTGGTTGGGCAGCCGTGAGAAAGTCATCTCAAATCTGCCCTAAAAGCCCCATATATATAGGAGGAGGGAGGGGGACCTTGCCTTGGGGTCCAAGGGACCCTCAAGGGGTCGGCCGAGCCAAGGGGGGGAGGACTCCCCCCCCAAACCGAGTTGGACTTGGTTTGGTGGGAGGAGTCCCCCTCCCTTCCCACTTCTTCCCTCTTTTTTTTATTTTCCTTTGATTCTTTGTTCTTGGCGCATAGGCCCCCTTGGGGCTGTCCCACCAGCCCACTAAGGGCTGGTGTGTCTCCCCAAAGCCTATGGGCCTCCCCGGGGTGGGTTGCCCCCCCCGGTGAACTCCTGGAACCCATTCGTCATTCCCGGTACATTCCCGGTAACTCCGAAAACCTTCCGGTAATCAAATGAGGTCATCCTATATATCAATCTTCGTTTGCGGACCATTCCGGAAACACTCGTGACGTTCGTGATCTCATCCGGGACTCCGAACAACATTCGGTAACCAACCATATAACTCAAATACGCATAAAACAACGTCGAACCTTAAGTGTGTAGACCCTGCGGGTTCGAGAACTATGTAGACATGACCCGAGAGACTCCTCGGTCAATATACAATAGCGGGACCTGGATGCCCATATTGGATCCTACATATTCTACGAAGATCTTATCGTTTGAACCTCAGTGCGAAGGATTCGTATAATCCCGTATGTCATTCCCTTTGTCCTTCGGTATGTTACTTGCCCGAGATTCGATCGTTAGTATCCGTATACCTATTTCAATCTCGTTTACCGGCAAGTCTCTTTACTCGTTCCGTAATACAAGATCCCGCAACTTACACTAAGTTACATTGCTTGCAAGGCTTGTGTGTGATGTTGTATTACCGAGTGGGCCCCGAGATACCTCTCCGTCACACGGAGTGACAAATCCCAGTCTTGATCCATACTAACTCAACTAACACCTTCGAAGATACCTGTAGAGCATCTTTATAGTCACCCAGTTACGTTGCGACGTTTGATACACACAAAGCATTCTTCCGGTGTCAGTGAGTTATATGATCTCATGGTCATAGGAATAAATACTTGGCACGCAGAAAACAGTAGCAACAAAATGACACGATCGAGATGCTACGTCTATTAGTTTGGGTCTAGTCCATCACGTGATTCTCCTAATGACGTTATCCAGTTATCAAGCAACAACACCTTGTTCATAATCAGAAGACACTGACTATCATCGATCAACTGGCTAGCCAACTAGAGGCATGCTAGGGACGGTGTTTTGTCTATGTATCCACACATGTAAATGAGTCTTCATTCAATACAATTATAGCATGGATAATAAAGTATTATATTGATATAGGAATTATAATAATAACTATACATTTATTATTGCCTCTAGGGCGTAATTCCAACAACCACAACCACCCGAAACGCTCCGGCCCACCACCACCGCCCACGGCCGGAGCTGGCCCTCCCCTCCTTCCCGCGCACCTCCTCCCCACGCCCCTCCTCCCCGCCGCCCAGTGCCGGAGCTCGCCCTCCCCTCCTCCCACTACCCTCCTCCCACTGCAGGTAAGTTTTTTTTTTCTTTTTGTCTTTATTTCCTGTTTTTTCTTTTAAATTAGATAGTTAGTTTATTTTCTATTTTTTCTGTTAAATTGGATAGTTAGTTTTTTTCCGTTTTTATGTGAAATTAGATAGTTAGTTTATTAGGTAGAAAAAGTAGATAGAGAAGAAAAAAATAGATAGAAAAAAACTTAGAAGAAAATAAGAGAATAATAAACTAGAAGAAAAAGGAAGAAGAAGAAAGGCTAGAAAGACTTATATTTTACCCCCATAACAGCATCACCAAAGCGTGAGAAAGCGTTATACTTATTCTAGCATACATATGGTATTATAACAAACAAGTATCAGCTCATCGTCCGAACCAACATCTGTTTAACTTCTAGCCCATGGAGTTGTATCTTGCCCACTAAACTTTCCATGTATTTTACCCCCTCATATCTTGGTATTGGGTGCAAAGGGAGAAAAATAAGGTCCGCTCACCCTTCATGATAGATATATATCCTAAGTCGATCACTCGCCATCTGTACCTCATCGGTTAGAGAATGAAAATACTAACTCGAACAAATAAACTACCTATATTTAGTTTGTACGATGGAATATCCAAGGTTCGCCAGTTTTTCTTTTGAATATGTGCATTCATTCCATTCTTAATTTAACTTCAGTGTTGTCATTATGATAATTATCATTTTGCATATCACAATCTAGCTCCCAGAAGTGATTTTTTGCTACCTTGTCCTTGTTCTTCTATAATCATTGGATTACAAGTTTAGAACAAGCACAAAGTGTGAAAATATTTGATTATTAACCAAGTTTCTATTGATTAGAAAATAATAAATTACAATACATAACATATGCCCCAAACCAATTTAAGGCTGTCGAAAGCACATATATTAGATAATAATGTGACTGAAAAATATAGATCTTATGGATGAACCATATTTACGATTAGTTTCAACGTTTGAAACTACTCATGCAACCTAAATTCCATTCCTTAAGAGCATCTAGAGTAGGTGACTTGCATGTAGAAAAGTATATAATGCCTCAAACGTATGAGTGGAAAGGATTACTGACAGAGATATCAGATGCTTTCCACGAGCTCATAAGATTCTCCACTTTGGACCCAACAGCAACAATCCACACTCCTCACCCATGCACCCTCCTCCAAAGCTAATTATTTCTGGGTGATTACATGCAGTAGCCTGTAAGTCATGTACTGTCTCCGTTCCTAAATATAAGTCTTTCTAGAGATTCCATTACGAACTACATACGGATGTGTGTGTGTATATAACTTACGAAAATAAGAGAATAATAAACTACACTCTAGAGAGGAGAAGAAGAAAGAAAAGGACCCCGACCCCGACCCCCGGCCCACGACCCCCGACGACCGACGCCACCAACCCCCGACCCTCGACCCCCGACCTCCGACGCCACTCAGACCCGAGTCCCGACCCCCGACGCCCGACACCACTGACCCCCAACCCCCGACTCCCGACCCCCGACTCCACTAACCCCCGACCCCCGATGCCCGACGCCATTGACCCTCGACTCCAGAAGCCACTGACCCTCGACCCTCGACCCCCGATGCCCAACGCCACTGACCCTCGACTCCCGACGCCACTGGCCCTCGACCCCCCGACCCCCGACGCCCCTGACCCTCGACCCTCGACCCCCACCCCCGACCCCCGACACCATTAAACCCCAACCCCCAACCCCCGACACCTCTTCGGCCTCTTGTTGACCAAAGAGACCCCAACCCCCGACGCCAGTGATCCTCGACCCCCGACAACACTAACCCCCGACCACCGACACAACTAACCCCCGACCGCCGACGCCACCGACACCCGACACCACCGACCATCGATGCCACCGACACCCGACACCACCGACCATCGACGCCACTAAGCCGACGGGGTCATAATTTTGTAAATTATGAGTTAGGTCACATATTTTTCGATTATGTTAATTATAAAAACATCATATTTGTGCTGATCGGGTGAATTTCAATGTGCAGTTGTTCGACGACCTACACGTGCGTTGGACGAGCTTCGCCCTTGCGTTTGTTGCTGAGCACAAATGACTTCTCCTCCTACCCCCTTAATTTGCTCTGTCTCGGTCTTCATGCCGATGAAACTTGCTAGCTATAGGTTTCTTCAATCATGAGTATGCGTGACCAGTATGCGTCTCCCGTTCGAAAGGGAGACATCTATAAATATGCATTTCTTTGCATATTTATAACCGCCATACTTTCGAATTGTCCAACATTATCCATGGACAGCCCGAGTATGTGTAGATTAGGTTTGTTTTCCCGTATGCTGTGCTCTGGATCCGATGCGGAATTTCGTCAGTGCCTCCCCTATTGCTCTTCGGGTACACATCCTCTCTGCTTATTGCCGAGACGTGTATCAGGAGAACAGCGGGGAGGTGCTGCCAAAATTCTGCGTCGCATCTGGAGCAGAGCATGGGAAAACGAACCGAGTCTACACATACTCGGGTGGGATTAGGACCTATCTTTACCTATTAGCGTGTAGGTTCCATGGACGTAATAAAACTGACAAACTTGATTAGCGTATGAACATAGATGATGAATTATATATTTATTTCTTGTGCCCCCATAGGTAGCTAGGCAACATGAGTGATCGTGCTTGGATGTACACTGGTCACCCTAGTCAGAAAGACATGACCCATGAATGATTAACAAAAACCAGGGGGTTTGTGAGAGCCGCATTTGCAAATGGCCACCATAAAACATGGTGCCCCTGTCCCAACTGCGACAACTGGAAAAGGCAGACAGAGTTTGAAATGGGTAAACACCTGCAGAAGTGGGGTTTTACGCCTAATTATACGGTGTGGACTTTTCATGGTGAGTCTGACCAACGTGCCAGAGCTGAGGTGATTCGTCGTCGCACCGACGAGCATGGTACCGGGATTGAAGACATGGTGCAAGACTTTGATGATGCTCGTGATTCGGATGATGAGATGGAGGAATCTGCAAAGGCCTTCTATGAAATGCTGGAGTCTTCAAAACGTCCACTCCACGAGCAGACTGAGCTTTCTCAGCTGGATGCCATCGCGCAAGTAATGACTCTGAAGGCTCAATTCAACCTAGGCAGAGAATGCTACGACGCGATGATGACGATATTTGGACGCTTTCTACCCAAAGGCCATGTGCTGCCTGCAAACCTGTACCAGTCAGAGAAAATCCTCCGTGTACTTAAGATGCCCTATGAGAAGATACATGCCTGTGAGAATGGATGTGCCTTATTTAGGCTTGAGTATGCGGCCTTGAACTATTGCCCCATTTGCAATTCTTCTAGGTATATTGTGGTAGACAACGGCATGGGTGAGAAGAATGAGACCAAAATCCCCATTAGTGTTCTTCGATATCTGCCAATCGTACCAAGACTTCAACATCTTTTCATGGTCGAAGAGACGGCTAGACAGATGACATGTCACAAATTGGGCAAAATAACCGAACTAGATGCGGATGGGAACAAGATGCTGGTACACACTTCAGATGGTTTTGCGTGGAGGCACTTCGATGCATTACATAAGGATAAATCGGAAGATCCAAGGCAACCTAGAGTTGCCATCAGCACGGATGGGTTCAATGTGTATGGTATGACGGCAACACAATACAGTTGTTGGCCTGTATTTGTCATTCCACTAAATTTGCCACCCGGAGAGATTATAAAAAGAAAGAACTTTTTCCTGATGTTGATAATTCTAGGGCCCAATTATCCGGGGAAGAATATGAATATGTACATGCAGCCGCTTAAGGATGAGTTGCAAGAAGCCTCGGATAATGGGATCAAGACCTACGACGCGGCTACCAAAACAATTTTCAAAATGCATGTGTGGTACATGTACTCGACGCATGATTATCCGGCGTTTGCGCTATTCGCTGGCTGGTGTGTGCATGGAAGGTTCCCGTGAACCACATGCAAGGCAGCTCTTCAGTTCCGTTGGCTGTAGGCTGGTCGCAAGTATTCTTGCTTCGACATGCATAGACAATTCCTGGATCCTGACCATAAGTTGAGAAAAGACAAGAAGAATTTCATCAAAGGTAGAGTTGTCAAAAACACTTCACCAGCCGCGTTGACAGGCCAACAGACCCTTGATCAGTTAAACGCTCTCGAGCCTGATCCTTTGCGTCCAAGATACTTCAAAGGGTATAATACGGAACACGCCTGGACTTACAAGTCATGCTTATGGGATCTCCCTTACTTCAAAGACCTCCTTTGCCCACACAACATTGACGTGATGCACACTGAAAAGAATATTGCGGAGGCCATTTTTAGTACATTGTTCGGCATAGAGGGGAAGTCAAAAGATAATCCTAAGGCTAGAATCGACCTGGAGGCTCTATGTGATAGACCGTTGCAAAACTTGAGACAACGGAAAGGAAAGCAAAGCATAACGAAGCCAAAGGCATGGTTCAATCTTGAAAGGCCAGCTATGAGGGAAATGCTATTGTGGGTGAAAATGCGGTTGATGTTCCCCGATGGGTATGCTGCAAATCTAAAGAGGGGAGCGAGTCTTGAGAAATTGAAAATATTTGGGCTCAAGAGTCATGATTGGCACATATGGATTGAGCGGGTAATGCCGGTGATGTTGCGTGGCTTTATCCCTGAGGATGAATGGCTAGTATTGGCAGAGCTGAGCTATTTCTTCCGTTCTCTTTGTGCGAAAGAACTAACGCCTGGCGTGCTAGATGAAATGGAAGAGTTGGCACCGAAGTTGATTTGCAAATTAGAAAAGATCTTTCCACCGGGCTTCTTTAATGCAATGCAACATTTGATTTTGCATCTCCCGGCCGAGGAAAGAATGGTGGGGCCCGTTCAAAATCGATGGTGCTACTCAACTGAGAGGATGCAGAAGACGCTTCGAGCTAAGTGTAAATATAAACATAGAATTGAAGCATCGATGGCCGAGGCATTCATTACTGAGGAGGAGGCAAACTTCATGACAGCACACTACGAAGCCAGAAATCATCATTTGCATAACCCGAATCCTCGGTACAATGATGGCGATCGAGAAAAAGTTTGATCCAACCTCAGCCTATTCAAAGGTAAGCTCGCACCATCCGGTGCTTCGAAAGGGAAATCGTTGGATGTCGAAGAATAGCGGACCATTTCATTGTATATCTTCACCAACCTAACAGAAGTGCGGCCGTACATCGAGTAAGTTCTCGGTAATTTATTATTCCGCAACTTCTAATTGCTTTGAACTACTCTTATTCCCGGATCGTTGATATAGTCGATACGTCGCCGAATTCTCGGATGGAGCGGTCATCGAAAAGGATTCCGTCGAAGAGTATGAGCTTCTCGCAAAGCATGGAGGCGACTATCCCGGTTTCATCTCTTGGTTCCAACAAAGGGTAATTAATTACCATTAAGGGCCCATTTGATTTATTGGTTTAAATTGCGGATAATGCATCCATTCTCTCGTATGAAACTTTTAGGCTGATGCAGAGTCTATGGACGCCGAGTTGAGACAAGTCGCTAATGGTTTTGACTATAAGGTCCGTTCATTTGACAAATACAACATCAACGGGTATCACTTTCGTACCTTTGGCAAAGAGCTATCTATGCCCGACCTAAAGACTACAAATTGTTCTCTCTCTGCTATCGGCGAAGGAGACACCGAGTATTATGGAAGAGTTGAAGCAATTTATGAACTTCTATTCTATGGTGAAAACCCACCGACCGTCGTAGTCTTCAAATGTTATTGGTTTGAGCCGAGGGAGACTAGAAGGACTCATGAACATATAGGACTAGTCGAAATCAACCAAAACACCCACTTAGATGTTCCCGATGTCTATATTACGGCTCAACAGGCGACACAAGTTTTCTATCTACCGTGGGCCTGCCAAACTGATCCAAATCTCAAAGGTTGGGATGTCGTTTATGAAGTGCCACCACATTTTAGACCACCTACCCTCAATGAAGAGGATTACGAACCTCACATTAACCCAGACACATATGAAGGAGAATTCTTCCAAGAAACACGTATGTCCAAGAAACGTTTCAAGAACCACTCTACTTCACCCCACAACATTGAAGTAGACAGCGATAGTGAATCCGTCTTAACCCTTGAGCCCGAACAGGAAGAGCTGGAAGAAGAAGAGGTTACTGCTGCGGATGACCTGTCACTTCTTGACCGATTACATAATGGTGGCCTTCCACATGTTCTTCGTGATAGTTATGATGATGATGCATTTATTGATGATAGTGATGATCATGATGCATTTATTGACCCCGAAGCATATATAGACGAGGACGATTGTTATTACTTCATGTCAGGTATTCAACTATTATACTATATATAAATTTTGAGTTCATGTTAGGTATTCAATTTTTATTAGTCATGTTGGTATTTATGACGATGATACACTTAAATTATATACATTTTATTACTCCTGTTGGTATTTATGTTGTACTAATTTCATTTACTCTTTGTCATGACAAGTGTTGAAAGATGGTGGGAAAGGGTCGAAAGCACTCCGCGGCTGCTTCTTCGTCGGCGGGTGATGGGATGGGTACTTCCATTCCCGCCTCGCCTATTCGGAGAGCATTGCTCTCTACTCTGCATGGATTGGCCGCTTCTTCGACTCTCGCGGCCCCCGGGAGAGGAGGTCGACCCCCCGCGAAGCCGAGAGGTACTAAAGGTATTACTCATGTTGGTATTTATGTTGTACTCATGTTGGTATTTATATACATTTTATTACTCATGTTGGTATTTATGTTGTACTAAAGGTAAACATGGCCGCGGGAGAGGTAGGGCGGTGGATGCCACGCCTTCCTCGCCGCCACCGAAGCTGATTCACCTGAGCACAAGACTTCTAGGGTGGATTCGTATGAGGTGGAGGCTACACGGTCTCCGGTTCACGAGCCTTAGGTCAACGAGCCTCAGGTCAATGAGCCTTCGACCCACGAGACTCATGTCCCAGAGGCTTCGTTCTAGGCGACTCCGGAGCAAAGCAGGGATGAGGGTACGTCCTCAGAGACCCAGTGGGATACCTATGCTGATCTGGGTCAGCCTGAGCCAAGTGGCCATGCTGATAGCGACGAGGAGCTGGGTGAGGGGGCTACCGTCTACCAGCATGGTAGTTCGGGGCTCCCGCTCGTGCCGACGACCCGCGAGAAGAGGTGATCTATTAAGCCAAATGGGGAAAAGTAAGTTAATTTACTGTTATTTAACCTTTTGCCTTCACGTTTTCTAAAAGACATAATGTTTTGCCTTTAATTTGTCATACTGGAGGGGTTAGATTGTTGCCAAGGGTGTCCGCAAGCTCAACAACATCCTTGGTGTGCTTTGCCATCAAAACTTCCCGGGGTTTGTTATGTTGCCCGGTCGGGAGCGAGAGGTAGGAATGACCTGGGAGCACTACTTGGGTGCCCCGGTCCCGCCGGAGGTGGAGATCGACGGTGTTTTCTGCCACACGAGGGCCGACATGGTGATCCGTCAGTTCTGGGTAATTTCTCCTTTACACAATAATAAATCAACCATAGCTAGTTATTGTACTAATCGGTGTTGTCTCGTTTGTAGACCTACTACAGGTGTGAGGAGGGATACGAGGAGGACGCGACAAAGGTTATCGAAACCGAATGTCGCCGGCTACTTCAAAACTTTCGGCACAAGGCTCGGGTGCAGGCTGTTCGAGACTACTATGCCTCGCGGCATATTAGGAAGGACAAGGCGAAGTGCCGCGATTCTAAGATGGAGAAGGAGCATTACATGAAGGTAATTACATATTATTAAGGCTTTGTAGTTAGTTTCCTTGATTTGGTTATTACGCGCTCAAATTTCTCTTTATTAACTTAGGTGCCCCCGAGATGGTGTGTGGATAAGATGGATTGTTGGGAGGCCTTGGTGGACCCAGTGGTGCTCCGAAACGTGGGAGGCCATCCAGGACAACGCCAAGGAGAGGCGTGGCAAAATGGTTGGTGTGCCACATCATCAAGGGAGCGTCAACTTAATCCAATTTGGCGAGAACTGGGTATGTGGTTTGCTTCATGCCTCATGCAATTCATTCTTAATGCTATCTTGAGCCCTTTACTAATACAATTTTCCTCTCTCTCTCTCTTTTAGGCGCATTACAATAAGACGGAGGTGCCACAGATGTACGACCTGTATGCGATGGCCCATACTGCCTCGTACAAGAAGGTCAAGGCATTGTTTGAGTCTGACCTCGAGCATCCAGAAAACTTCACCAATATCTCCTCCCACCACAAGCTCATGAAGTACAGAGATCACGGGAAGGCCAGGACTTTAACCCGAGCGAGGGGCCTATTGATCCAGAGCTGGTGATGATAGCTGTCAATGGGAGGCCCCATGGCTCGATCGCCATTGGAGACGGCCTTATACGTTGTCCTAGAACTCTCCGGCATATAAATGCACGCCAAGCGAGCTCCTGTCCTGAGATAACACCTCGTCCACGGCCAGTCGAGCTCGCCATCGAGGTTTGTTTAATGGACTCAACTATCTTTCTGCATTATGTTGTGCGTGGGAACCAATATGATTACATTGCTAACAATGAGTTGTGTTGCAGGCTGCTATTTTGAAAGATAGAGAGGCAATGCAGGAGCTTTTGGCGGAGAAGGATAAGGAGATGAAGGAGCTAGAGGAGAGGACGGCTCCAATGGTGGAGGCGGAGAGGGCATAGAATGATGCGTCTAACACGACCATATACGAGCTCTTAGTGGTAAGTTTCTTCTTCATATTATTTCAAATCTTGACTAAAAATCTTGACTAAGTTTCTTCTTCATATTATTATTGCATTTTAATGTCCGTTTCATTAATAACTAAAAAGTTTGACTTGTCGAAACCAAATGTATAGTCTATGTGCGAGAAGACCGGCCACGTCCCTCCGGCAATGCCAGTCATTAACATGGCGGGGACGGTGAGTTTCATTTCAATGCAGTGATCTTAAGAGTGTCATCATGCTAACGACACATTGCAAACGATGTTCGGTGCAGAATATCTCCCGAAACGCATCGCACGACCCTTCTACAGTGGAGCCTTCTCTAGGGCAACTTTCTCCAGGTAAAACAAGCCAGAGCCACCGTGCTTCACCGCGGTGATGACGATAATGGTATGTTATTTGTAGCATTTTGCTTAACAACCGCATAATGGTCCAATATGGTTTATTAAGCATACTTAGCTCCAACATGACATATTTAACCCAAGTTAGCTCCAAAACGACGTATAGTTAGCTTGGCTTCCACCTAAATGACATAATTAGCCAATTTAGCTCCAAAAAGACATACTTAGCTAACAATCAGCTATTGAATAGCCTAAAATTAGCTTAGCTAGCTCCAAAATGCCTTAATAATCATAGTTGGCTCCAAAATGACATATTTTACCCAAGTTAGCTCTAGAATGGCCTATACTTAGCTTGGCTTCCACCTAAATGACATAATTAGCTTAGTTTGCTCCGAAATGGCCTATTTAATAAAAAATGACCTATACTTAGCTAATTATCCTCCAAAATGACATAATTAGCTCCAAAAAGGCATAATTAGCTAATTTAGCTCGAAGAAGAGGACAAGAGGAGAAGAAACAGGAAAAAGGAAAAGAAGGAAGAAGAAGAAGAAGAGAAGAAGAACACAAGAAGAAGGAGAAGGAGAAGGTGGAAGAAGAAGGAGAAGAAGGAAAAGAAGGAGGAGAGAAGCTCCTTCTCCTTCTTCTCCTTCTTCTTTTCTTCTTCTTCTCCTCTTCCTTCTCCTGCTCCTTCTCCGCCTCCTCCTCCTCCTTCTTCTTCTTCTTTTTCTTCTCCTTCTTCTTCTCTTTCTTCTTCTATGTAGCTTAGACTTATCCAACAAAGACATACTTAGCTAATTATCCTCCAAAATGACATAATTAGCTTAGTTAGGTAAAAACATCATAAGAACCTTGGTTAGCTCATTAAAATGACTAATTTAGCTCCAAAATGAAATGATAAGATCAAAATGGCATAAGAACCTTGGTTAGCTCATGAATATTATATACTTAGCTTGGCTTCCACCTAAATGACATAATTAGCCAATTTTGCTCGAAAATGCCTTAATAATCATACTTGGCTGCAAAATGAAATATTTTACCCAAGTTAGCTCTAGAATGGCCTATACTTAGCTTGGCTTCCACCTAAATGACATAATTAGCTTAGTTAGCTCAAAAATGTCCTATTTAATGAAAAATGACCTATACTTACCTAATTATCCTCCAAAATGACATAATTAGCTCCGAAAATGCATAATTAGCTAATTTAGCTCGAAGAAGAGGACAAGAGGAGAAGAAAGAGGAAAAATGAAAAGAAGGAAGAAGAAGAAGAAGATAAGAAGAAGAAAAGAAGAAGGAGAAGGAGAAGAAGAAGGAGCCCTCCTTCTTCTTCTCTCCTCCTTCTTTTCCTTTTTCTTCGCCTTCTTCTTTTCTTCTTCTTCTCCTCTTCCTTCTCCTTCTCCTTCTCCTCCTCCTCCTCCTTCTTCTTTTTCTTCTCCTTCTTCTTCTCTTCTTGCTTCTTCACTTTCTTCTTCTACGTAGCTTATTTTCCCCAACATAGACATACTTAGCTAATTATCCTCCAAAATGACATAATTAGCTTAGTTAGGTAAAACATCCTAAGAACCTTGGTTAGCTCATTAAAATGACTAATTTAGCTCCAAAATGACATAATAAGCTCAAAATGGCATAAGAACCTTCGTTGGCTCATGAATATTATATACTTAGCTTGTTTTCCTCTAAAATGACATAATTAGCCCATTTAGCTCTAAAAAGACATACTTAGCTAACAATCAGCTATTAAATAGCCTAAAATTAGCTTAGCTAGCTCCAAAATGCCTTAATAATCATAGTTGGCTCCAAAATGACATATTTTACCCAAGTTAGCTCTAGAATGGCCTATACTTAGCTTGGCTTCCGCCTAAATGACATAATTAGCTTAGTTAGCTAAAAAATGGCCTATTTAATAAAAAATGACCTATACCTACCTAACTATCCTCCAAAATGACATAATTAGCTCCAAAAAGGCATAGTTAGCTAATTTAGCTCGAATAAGAGGACAAGAGGAGAAGAAAGAGGAAAAATGAAAAGAAGGAAGAAGAAGAAGAAGAGAAGAAGAAGAGAAGGAGAAGGAGGAGGAAGAAGGAGAAGAAGGAGATCTCCTACTTCTTCTCCTTCTTCTTCTCCTTCTTCTTTTCTTCTTCTTCTCCTCTTCCTTCTCCTTCTCCTTCTCCTCCTCCTCCTCTTTCTTCTTCTTTTTCTTCTCCTTCTTCTTCTCTTCTTGCTTCTTATCTTTCTTCTTCTACGTAGCTTATTTTCCCCAAAAAACACATACTTAGCTAATTATCCTCCAAAATGACATAATTAGCTTAGTTAGGTAAAACATCATAAGAACCTTGGTAGCTCATTAAAATGACTAATTTAGCACCCAAATGACATAATAAGCTCAAAATGGCTTAATAATCATAGTTGGCTACAAAATGACATATTTTATCCAAGTTAGCTCTAGAGTTACCTATACTTAGCTAAGTTCTCTCCTAAATAACATAATAAGGCTATGTAGCTACAAGATGACCTATTCCACCTAACTTAGCTATTAAATGGCCTATACTTTGCTAAGTTCTCTTCGAAATAACCTATACTTCTCTTCTTCATTTAGTCTTCTTCTTCTATCTTTCTTATTTGCCATTTTGCAGATTACATTTACTTCACAGGAATCTTGGATTATATTGATGGAATGCTTGTATATGGTTTCTTCTACCATGGCTTCACGGAAGCATGGATTGAAACTATTGTAGTATATGGATATATATATATGAAACTTTGTATGCATGGATGAAACTGGTGTAATATATGGTTTGGTACGGATGCAACTTGCATAATATGTATGTATTATGGATGAAAGTTATTTTTATATGGTTATGAGTACGGAAACAAAATTATTTCTATCAAATATATTTATATCCTGATTATTGTGAAAATTGCTGGATATAATAGAAAATAAAATAAAAAGGGGCTGTTTTGAGCCTTTGCCGACCGCCCACCGATGGCAAAGGGCTTGCAGCAGACGACAAAGGCTCCACAGCCTGGCTGAAACACGTTGGGAGTGCCCCCTTTGCCATCGGCCTCAAACATGGCTGACAGCAAAGGGGGGAGGGGCTGACGGCAAAGGTGGGAGGGGCTGACGGCAAAGGTGGGAGGGGCTGACGACAAAGGTGGAGGGAGAGAGGGGCTGGGTGCCCCCCTTCGCCGTCGGCCTCAAACATGGCTGACGGCAAAGAGGGGAGGGCAGACGGCAAAGGGGGGAGGGCAGACGGCAAAGAACAGGTGGGCCCAGCAGCCTGCCATTAGCACTTAACGGGAGAGATTGCGGATCTACCGTCCCATTTTATTTGCCGTCTGCCCCCCATGGCAAAGATTCTTTGTCGTCCGCCTTTTAAAAGCACACGACAAATAACCTCTTCACCGGATATTTTTTTGCCGTCTAGTTTGCCGTCAGCTGACGGACGACAAAGCCTTTGCCGTCCAAGGTTCCCCCCTTTGCCGTCAGCCATGGCAGACGACAAAGTCTCAGATTCCTGTAGTGCCACCTGCACGTAAGTTATCGACATTATAATATCTGAACGAATGTTCGGACCCAGTAGCCCTCGAGACTTAATTTGCCCGGGACTACAGAATTAAGGGTCAACATCAAGTACTTTTTCAGTCTGCTGGCTTTGAAGAAGGAAAACGAGAGTTTAGCCAAAGATCTCCATCATAGTGAGGCTGATTTAAAGGCTAGTAGGGCCGAGCTGGAAGATGTGAAGAAATTTATGAGAGAAGCCCATGGGAAGGGAGTTAATTTGTGATATGGTGAATTTTCTTAAAATATATATTGATAGCCAATTTTTTTTGCTATAGCAGGTGAATCAATAGGCCAAATGCAAAAACATCTAGATGCCTATCGAGAATCGCAGCGATATGCCGAATCGCAGCTTGAATCCGTTCAGCTCGTACTAAGGCGATGACGGAAGAAAACAAAAATCTCAAGGAACAGAATAAAAAACTAGATGAGGAAGTTGAGAGTTTGAAAACTCAATTGGCGCAAATTCGAGAAGAGAACCCGAAAGTGAAAGGCGTCATGTTCTATAAGTAAAGCTCTAACTTGGAATTGATCTAATTTTTATTGTGTTGACCACGAAAATTTGTTCCTTCTTTGGATTAGGTCATCTGACTGTGCGTCCTAAAGAGGAGGCCACTTCCTTTGGGGGGACCTGTTGAAGTAACTGTCCATTGTGCATGAGCATGCGCGGAAGGCTATGCGGAGTCTGGTCTAAGCTTTATGGCCGAACCAAAACCCTCCACAAGGGATGGCCGAACTAGGTGAGCGATTTATAGGGGCCCGCAGTCGCTTCAAATTGTGGAAGACCTTGGCCTGCTGAGAAGGATCTCGGGAGGCGTGGGCTATGGTGAAGACCCGCTTCAGTCGCCTAGAACCCGAGCACATGGCCCGAGTTGGACCAGTGGGACCAGATGGGAAGGAGATTCCTCTACATTTGGTGTACGATCAAGTGATGCCCGCTGCACGCATGTCACAGGAGGACTACACGTTAGATTCTCCAATAGATCAACTAGACCAATCACCAAGCATGTAATCACATGTAATGATATTTGTGTGCTAAGTCACTTCCCTCCATTTTGTGGAAATTCTGTTTTTAACGAGCCATCAGCATCTATCTCCCCTGTTATAAACTGGGCAGTGTTTCATGCTTTGTATCCTACAAAGGTAGGAATTAGTTTTCTGATAACTAGGCAACCGGCCATGTGGTACTAACACACAAAAATTATACGGTGGATTATGCTATATTATGACGAGGCATAAGAAACATCTTCCGGAAAAATAATTCCTTAATGGGTTCCTTTTTCCTGGTTGCTACATGGTTTGTTGTCGGTATGGCTGTTTATCTGCTCAACACGACCATCGACTTTATGATGCAAAATTTCCGAGTAAGTGGCATCGTCCTAGCCGATCAAACAGTATCTCAAGAAGCGCTAGCTTCTGGCTTTACCCGTCTGAGGTACGTGTCCGGGTGAACCGGTCGTAACAGTCGCAGCGGTGCTCCCTTTACCCTCTAGCCGAATACGTCAGGAATGTAGAAAGTAAGCACATGAGCGAGGCAACCCAACATTGCTAAAATATTAAGTCCAATTGATACATTAAATGGCCAGAATCGATGTTTTCACTTCAAGATGTATACATGAACAAGTAGGTATGACAAATATATTGAACAACTTCTTTAGGAATCCCCGAGGTGCTACTTGTTCATTCTGTTTAACACGAATAATTTTGTTAAAAATCTAAGGATGTTCGGTTAAGCCGAACATGCCTCGGGAACAACTAATGATCCCTACAGGGAAACAATAAAAAATGTGGGTGATACGAGAAAAATAAAGTTGCGAAAAAGGGAGGATGATAATGGTCTAGCCATAAAAACGCCGAAGGCGAGCTGCATTCCATGGGTTCGGGTCGATGCGGTTGTCTTCGGAATTGCGCACGCGATAAGCTCTTCCTGTTAAGGTTCCATCGATTATAAAAGGGCCCTCCCACTTTGGGTGAAGTTTATGCTTCTGCTTCTTGAGGAGGCGTAGGATGAGTTCTCCCACGTTATATGCTAGTGCCCGGACTTCCGTGCTCTAATAGCGCCGAGCTTGCTGTTGATAGAAAGAGGATCGGGCTAGAGCTGTGTCGTGCTCGCCTTCCAATGCATCTAAGTCATCTCGCCGATCTAACTCGGCTTCTTTTTCCTCGTATATATGCACCCGAGGTGCGTCGTGTATAATGTCACAGGGGAGGACTGCTTCAGCCCCGTACAAGATAAAGAAGGGGTTGTACCCTGTGGTTCCATTCGGGGTGGTGCGCAAGTCCCATAGCATGGACTCGAGCTCCTCCACCCATTGGCAATCGGAGGCTTGAAGGAGACATAGAAACTTGGGTTTAATACCGCTCATAATGAGCCCGTTGGCTCTGTCAACTTGTCCATTGGTCTGCGGGTGGTGTACGTAACCATAATCGATCTTTACGCCCAAGTTTAGGCACCAGTATTTTACCTCCTTGGCGGTGAAACTGGATCCATTGTCTATTATTATGGTGTGTTGAACACCATAAAGGTGTATGACACTGCATATAAATTCGATTACTGGCTTAGCCTTGGCTGAGGTGACCGGCTTTTCTTCGATCCATTTGGTAAATTTGTCAACCATAACCAGCAGGTATTTCTTTTTCTTATTCCCCCCTTTAAGTGGGCCGACCATATCCATGCCCGAGACCACGAAAGGCCAAGTGATCAGAATTCTCTGAAGAGCTGTTGGGGGGATGTGGCATTGGTTTGCAAAGAGTTCACACCATGTACAACGTTGAACAAGTGCGTTTGCGTCCTCTTGGGCCATGAGCCAGCAGAAGCCTTCTCGAAAAGCCTTGCTCATGAAGGCTTGTGCTGCTGCGTGCTCCTATATAGCTTGCCCTCATGGAAATAATAAGCCTTTGATCAGCGGATGATACGTTGTGCCTCGATTTGGGTTCAGGCAACTCTTTTCGTAATAGATAAGCAAGGAAAGGTTCGGTCCATGGTGCAATTATGGCCATGACCTCATGGGCCGAGGTTGTTTCTTCAATTGAAGACCCACCGATGACTTGATCGTCGTGCTCGGTCGTTGGGGGTACCACCTACTCTTCATCATCAGCCCCTGTGCAGACCGTCTCGTCTTGCCATACTGCACATGGCTTGAAGATCCACTCTAGAAAGATGTTGCTAGGGACAGGGTCACGCTTTGCACCTAAGCGGGCGAGGACGTCCGGTGCTTGGTTGTTGTCTCTTGAGACGTGGTGGAACTCTAACCCTTCAAATCATGTTGATATTTTGAGGACAACGTTCCTATAAGCCACCATTTTTGTATTCTTTGCTTCAAATTCGTCGTTGATTTGTGAAATGGCGAGATTAGAGTCTTCTCGTACCTCGAGCCGCTGAATGCCCATTGAGGCTGCCATCCGAAGACCGTAACAGGGCTTCGTATTCGGATGTGTTATTTAAGTCAACGTACATGATCTATAGCACGTACCAAACATTATCCCCGATGGGGGATATGAGAATCACTCCAACCCCTAGACCGGCGAGAGTTTTGGACCCGTCAAAATACATGGTCCAATGAGCATAAGTCCTATACTCTTTCTGGAGTTCGGCCTCGGTCCATTTAGCCACGAAGTCGGCAAGGACATGAGATTTGATGGCCCGTCATGGTTTGTAAGTGATCTCGAAAGGCAGGAGGCCGATGGCCCATTTTGCTATTCGGCTAGTAGCATCCTTATTGTTGATAATATCGTTCAACGGAACTTCCGAAGTCACAGTGACTGCACACTCCTGGAAATAGTGTCAAAGCTTCCGTGATGCCATAAACACTGTATAGGCGATTTTTTGGTAATGTGGGTACCTGGTTTTTCATGGGGTGAGAACTTCGGATACATAGCAGACCGAACTTTGAATCCGTAGTTGTTGGCCCCCAGCTTCTCGTTCTACGACTACTACCACACTTACGACTTGATTGGTGGCCGAGATGTATAGCAACATCGGCTCCCGTGTGAAGGGTGCTGCTAGTATGGGGTTGCTGGCTAATATCGCCTTGATGTCCTCCAGAGCCGTTGTGGCCTCGTCGGTCCACTGGAAGTCTTTGGTTTTATTCAGCATTCAATACAGTGAGAGGCCTTCTCCCCCAGACGGGATATAAATGAGCTTAGGGCTGCTACGCATCCTGCTAGCTTTTGGATGTGTTGTAGCTCTGTTGGTATCGTGAGCTGTGACAATGCTCGTATTTTGACCGGATTTGCTTCGATTCCTCCTTGCGGTACGATAAATCCGAGGAGTTTGCCGGGGGGGGGGGCTCTGAAGACGCATTTATCCGGATTAAGCCGAATATCATATGCCCGTAAGTTGGCAAGGGTGTCCGTGAGGTCGTCCACCAACTTATTGACGTGTGTGGTGTTAACGACGACATCGTCTACATATGCCTCTACTATTTTTCCGATTTGTTTCCCCAAGAAAATCTGGATCATGCGCTGGTAAGTGGCACCCGTGTTTTTTAGCCCAAACCGCGTTGTGTTGAAATAGAATGGTTCGTAGAGTGTTGTAAATGCGGTTGTTTCCTAATCAATTTCCTTCATCTTGATCTAATGATATCGGTAGCAGGCATTGAGGAAACATAGGGAATTATGGACGGCTGTAGCATCGATAATTTGATCTATTTGGGGTAACAGGAAGGGATCCTTGGGGCAGGCTTTGTTTAGGTCTTTAAAATTGACACATAGCCGCGAGGATTTATCCTTCTTTGGTACCATGACTAGGTTTGCCAACCAGTCGGGGTGTTTAATGCCCCTGATGAAACCGGCTTCGAGTAGCTTGGCGAGTTCTTCGTCCATAGCATGGCTTTAGGTTCGGAAAATCGGCCCAAGGCTTGTTTGACAGGTTTGAAACCGGCGAGTATGTTCATGATGTGATCTGCGAGCCCCCGAGGGATTCCTGGCATGTCTGATGGGTGCCACGCAAATATGCCTCAATATTCGTATAGAAAAGCGCGTAGTGCTTCATCGATTTCAGGCTCCACTTGTGCTCCGATTGATGCTGTTTTATTAGGATCTGTCAGATACACCTGGAATTTGATGATTTCGTCAGCCGGTTTGAATGATGTGGACTTGGGCCGCTTGCCGAGGATCACGACTTTTTTGTCTACCACAGCATGTAGTCCGTGAGTTCTTCTCCGACAAGGGTGTCTACCAGCACTTCCAAGGCGAGGGATGTCGTTCTGTTTTTGGCATGGAGGGATCTTTTGTGGTAAATATTTACTGTGATAACTCTGTTTGGCCCTGACATATGGACTTCCATGTACCCGTAATGCGGTATGGCCTGGAATCGTGTGAAGGCTTCGTGTCCCAACAATGTGTGGTAACCGTTGTGGAACGTGAGGATATGAAAGTGTAGCTCTTCAGATCGATAATTATCAGGTTTACTGAATACTACGACGGGTGCTACTCTGTCCTCGGGACAATACCCCGGAAGGTGGTTGTGCTTGACTCGATTCTAAATCGGTCGAACTGCGATTTTTCAAGCGTGTCCTCATAAATGAGGTTGAGGCTGCTGCCCCCGTCCATTAGTACCTTGTTGAGTCTGAAGCCGTCAACTATGTGGTTTAAGACAAGGGCGGTAGGTACCCCGCCTGTACTGGCCATCGGCTCATCGCGCTGGTCGGACGTGATAGGTGTGTTCGGCCAGGGGTTTGCCGCTGTGAAGAATTCTGAATATTTAGTAAATGGTAAAAAATTTGTTTGACAATATTGTGCAAAATTTTAGAAACTTTCCGCATTCGAGTAAAATCTGTTAATTCAAATACTACAACAAAAGTTTCTATTTTTGTCCAACACATTACACATGGAATTCAAGCATTCTAAAGGCAATTCTTGGAACTTTTTATTGAAAAAGAAGATTATAAATAAGATCTAATAGGGAACACCAAAATAAAATGATGCTCTCTCGTGGTATTTTCGGGACATATGCCATGTGGTGACTTAGCTCGTGGTTTGGGGCTGATGGGCACCGATGTCATGTGGATGTTGGGGAACATTGCATGGGAAACAAAAGAATTCCTACGCACATGAAGACCTATCATGGTGATGATCATCTACGAGAGGGAGATCGGATCCACATACCCTTGTAGATCGCTAAGCGGGAAGCATTATGAAACGCGGTTGATGTAGTGGAACGTCTTTGCGATCCAAATCGCCGCCGTCCCACGATCTGTCCCGATATAGCACCGAACGGACGGCACCTACGCGTTCAGCACACTACAACTCGATGATGATCTTTGCCTTCTTGATACAACAAGAGAAATGAAGTGGTAGCTAAATCCTCCGGTAGCGCGATGGCGTGACGGTGAGGATGGTGGAGCTACTCCGGAAGGGCTACGTCGTACCGTACCAATCTAGCTACAAGGTGTCACGAAGTAGTGGAGGGAGAGAGGTTTGCACAAAGGCTTGAGGTGCAAAAACCCTCTCAAATATGCACTATATATATGAGGAACAAGAGGAAGGCTGCCTTGCCTCCTACTCCAAGTAGGAGGGTTCGACCGAGCCAAGGAGCAAGGTGCCCTCCTCCAATTCGGTTTGGTGGAGGAGTTCTTTCCTTCTTGTGCACCTCCTTCCTTTTTTTCTTTCTTTTCCTTCTTTTTGCTTTGGCCCAAATAGCCTTATTGGGATGTCCTCAACAGCCCACTAAGGGCTGGTTCTCTACCCATTGGCCTATTAGGTCCTCTCCCGGGTGGGTAGCCCCTCTTGGTAAAAACCTGGAACCCATTCGTCACTCCCGGTACTTTACCAGTAATGCCCGAAATCTTTCCAGAAGCCAAATGCAACAATCCAATATATCAATCTTCATTTCCGAACCATTCCGTAGACAATCGTGACGTCCGGGATCTCATCCAGGACTCCGAAGAACATTTGCTTACCAACATCAATAATTCAACTATACCGAAAATGTCATTGAACCTTAAGTGTGCAGACCCTGCGGATTCGAGAACTATGTAGACATGACTGAAACACTCTTCGACCAATATTCAATAGCGGGACCTAGACGTCCATATTGGATCCTACATATTCTAAGAAGATCTTATCGGTTGAACCTCTATGTCAAGGAATCGCACAATCCCATATATCATTCCCTTTGCCCTTCGGTATGTTACTTGCCCGAGATTCGATCGTCGGTATCACCATACCTATTTCAACCTCGTTACCGGCAAGTCTCTTTACTCATTCTGTAATACAAAATCCCGTGGCTAACTCCTTAGTCACATTCGTTGCAAGGATTGTTTGCGATGTTGTATATATTACCGAGTGGGCCCCGATATACCTCTCCGTCACATAGAGTGACAAATCCCAGTCTTGATCCATGCTAAATCAACACACACCTTCGGAGATGCCTGTAGAGTACCTTTATAGTCACCCAGTAACGTTGCGACGTTTGATACACACAAGGCATTCCTGCGGTGTTAGTGAGTTACATGATCTCATGGTCATAGGAATGTATACTTGACATGCAGAAAACAATAGCAACAAAAGGACACGATCATATGCTATGTTCATAGTTTGGGTCTTGTCCATCACATCATTCTCCTAATGATGTGATCCCGTCATCAAGTGACAACACTTGTCTATGGCTACGAAACCTTAACCGTCCTTGACCAACAAGCTAGTCAACTAGAGGCTCACAAGGGACATTGTATTGTCTATATATCCACACATGCATTTATGTTTCCATTCAATACAATTATAGCATGGATAATAAATGATTATCTTGAAACAGGAAGTATAATAATAACTATTTTATTATTGCCTCTAGGTCATACTTCGAACAGTCTCCCACTTGCACTAGAGTCAATAATCTAGCTTCACATCTCTATGTGATTTACAATGTAATGAATCTAACACCCACACAGTTCTAGTGTTGATCATGCTTTGCTCGTGTAAGAGGTTTAGTCAACGGATCTGCAACATTCAGATCCATGTGCACTTGCAAATATTTATGTCTTCCTCCTTGATGTAATCGCGGATGGCATTGAAGCGTTGCTTTATGTGTCTGGTTCTCTTGTGAAACCTTGGTTCCTTGGCCAGAGCAATGGCACGAGTGTTGTCATAGAACAGATTGATTGGATCCAGTGCACTTGGCACTACTCAAAGATCTGATATGAACTGCTTCATTCAGACACCCTCCTTAGCCGCCTGTGAGGCAGCTATGTACTCCACTTCGCATGTAGAATCAGCTACGACGCTTTGCTTGGAACTGCACCAGCTTGCCGCACCCCCGTTACGAATAAATATGTATCCAGTTTGTGACTTAGGGTCATCCGGATCAGTGTCCGAGCTTGCATCGACCTAACCCTTTACGACTAGCTCTTTGTCACCTCCATAAATGAGAAACATTTCCTTAGTCCTTTTCAGGTACTTCAGAATATTCTTGACCGCTGCCCAGTGTTCCATTCCTGGATCACTTTGAAACCTGCCTGCCATACTTATGGCCAGGCTAACATTTGGTCTTGTGCACAACATTGCATACATGATAGACCCTATGGCTCAAGCATAGGGAACAACACTCATCTTTTCTCTATCTTCTGCAGTTACTGGACATTGAGTCTTACTCAACTTTATACCTTGTAACATAGGCAAGAACCCCTTCTTGGATTGTTCCATTTTGAACTTCTTCAAAACTTTATCAAGGTATGTGCTTTGTGAAAGAGCTATTAGGCGCCTTGACCTATCTCTATAGATCCTTATGCCCAATATCTAAGCAGCTTCTCCTAGGTCCTTCATTGAAAAACCATTATGCAAGTAATCCTTTATGCTTTCCAAAAAATCTGCATTGTTTCTAATCAGAAATATGTCATCCACATATAATATTAGAAACGCTATAGAGCTCCCACTCACTTTCTTGTAACACGCCTTGATCACCTCATCAAAGCGCTGATTCCAACTCCGACATGCTTGCACCAGTTTATAAATGGATCGCTGGAGCTCTCACACTTTGTCAGCATTCTCTGGATCTAGAAAACCTTTGGGTTGAATCATATACAACTCTTCCTTAAGAAACCCGTTAAGGAACGTTGTTTTGACATCCATCTGCCAGATCTCATAATAAAAAATGCAGCTATTGCTAACATGATTCAATCGGACTTCAGCATCGCTACGGTTGAGAATATCCCATCATAGTCAACTCCTTGAACTTGTGAAAAACCCTTTGCCACAAGTCGAGCTTTATAAATTGTCACATTACCGTTTGCGTCCATCTTCTTCTTAGAGATCCATTTGTTCTGAATAGCCTTGCGACCTTCAAGTAATACTTCCAAAGTCCATACTTTGTTTTCATACATAGATCCTATCTCGGATTTCATGGCTTCAAACCATATGTTGGAATCTGGGCCCACCATTGCTTCTCCATAACTCGCACGCTCATTGTTGTCCAACAACATGATTGACAAGAGAGGATTCCCGTACCACTCAGGAGTAGTACGTGCTCTCGTCGACCTGCGAGGTCCGAAAGTGACTTGATCTGAAGCTTCATGATCACATCATTAGCTTCCTCTTCAACTGGTGTTGCCTTGACATAAATTGCTTTGTGCCCTGCGGCACCATCTTGTTGAAGCGGAGGTTCCACTACCTCATCCTCCCACTCAATTCTTTCGAGAGAAACTCTTTCTCAAGAAAAGCTCCATTCTTAGTGACAAACACTTTGCCCTCGGATCTGAGATAGAAGGTATACCCAACTCTCTCTTTTGGGTAACCTATGAAGACACACTTTTCCGTTTTGAGTTCCAGCTTTTGTGCTGAAGCTTTTTGACTTAAGCATCACATCCCCAAACTTTAAGAAACGACAACTTTGGCTTCTTGCCATACCATAGCTCATATGGTGTCATCTCAACGGATTTTGATGGTTCCCTATTTAAAGTGAATGTAGCTGACTCTAATGCATGGCCGAAAATGACAATGGAAAAACGGTAAGAGACATCATAGAACGCACCATATCTAATAATGTACGATTACGACGCTCAGACATACCATTACGCCGTGGTGTTTCAGGCGGTGTCAATTGTGAAAAAATTCCACATTGTCTTAAGTGAGCACAAAACTCGTAACTCAGATATTCACCTCCTCGATCAGATTGTAGGAACTTGATCTTCTTGCTACGATGATTTTCAACTTCACTCTGAAATTGTTTGAACTTTTCAAACGTTTCAGATTTGTGCTTCATCAAGTAGATATAGCCATACCTACTCAAATCGTCAGTGAAGGTGAGAAAATAACGATATCCGCCGTGTGCCTCTATGCTCATTCGTCCGCACACATCAGTATGTATGATCTCAAACAAGTCACTTGCACGCTCCATTGTTCCAGAGAACGGAGACTTAGTCATCTTGCCCATGAGACATGGTTCGCATGTGTCGAGTGATTCAAAATCAAGTGACTCCAAAAGTCCATCAGCATGGAGTCTCTTCATGCGTTTAACACCAGTATGACCTAAGCGGCAGTGCCACAAGAAAGTGGCGCTATCATTGTTAACTCTACATATTTTGGTCTCAATGTTATGGATATGAGTGTCATGACAATCGAGATTCAATATGAACAAACCCCTCACATTGGGTGCATGAACATAAAAGATATTACTCATATAAATAGAACAACCATTATTCTCTAACTTAAATGAGTAACCGTCTCGCAATAAACAAGATCCAGATATAATGTTCATGCTTAAGGCAGACACTAAATAACAGTTTTTTAAGTTCGTCACTCATACCGATGGTAACTGAAGTGAGACCGTGCCGATGGTGATCGCATCAACCTTGGAACCATTTCCCACGCGCATCGTCACTTCATCCTTCATCGGCCTTCGTTTATTCCGCAGTTCCTGTTTCGAGTTGCAAATGTGAGCAACAGGACCGGTATCAAATACCCACGCACTACAACGAGAGCTGGTGAGTACACATCAATAACATGTATATCATATATACCTTGTTTGGCGTTGACCGCCTTCTTATCGGCCAGATACTTGGGGCAGTTGCGCTTCCAGTGACCAGTCCCCTTGCAATAATAGCACTCAGTTTCCGGCTTAGGTCCGTCCTTGGGCTTCTTCGTCGGAGGGGCAACAGCTTTGCCACTCTTCTTGGAGTTACCCTTCTTGCCTTTGCCGTTTTTCTTGAAACTAGTGGTCTTATTGACCATCAAAACTTGATGTTCTTTCTGGATATCTGACTAAGCGACTTTCAGCATCGCAAATAACTCGTCGGGTGACTTATTCATCCCTTGCATGTTATAGTTCAACACGGAGCTCTTATAGCTAGGTGGCAGTGACTGAAGAATTCTGTCACTAATAGCTTCTTGCGGGAGTTCAATTCCCAGCTCAGCTAGACGGTTAAAGTACCCACACATTCTGATCATGTGTTCACTGACAAACGAATTCTCCTCCATTTTGCAAGCATATAACTTATCGGAGGTCTCATACCTCTCGATCCGGGCATTCTTCTCAAAGATAAACTTCAACTTCTGGAACATCTCATTGTTGGAAATATGCCCTAGAGGCAATAATAAAATGGTTATTATCATATTTCCTTGTTCATGCTAATCGTCTATTGTTCGTGCTATAATTGTATTAACAAGAAACAGTAATACATGTGTGAATAAATAGATCACAATGTGTCCCTAGCAAGCCTCTAGTTGGCTAGCTCGTTGATCAACAGATGATCATGGTTTCCTGATCATGGGCATTTGATGTCATTGATAACGGGATCACATCATCGGGAGAATGATGTGATGGACAAGACCTAACCCTAAGCATAGCACTAGATCATATTGTTCGTATGCTAAAGCTTTTCTAATGTCAAGTGTCTTTTCCTTCGACCGTGAGATTGTGCAACTCCCGGATACCGTAGGAGTGCTTTGGGTGTATCAAACGTCACAACGTAACTGGGTGACTATAAAGGTGCACTACGGGTACCTCTGAAAGTGTCTGTTGGGTTGGCACGAATCGAGATCGGGATTTGTCACTCCGTGCGACGGAGAGGTATCTCTGGGCCCACTCGGTAGAACATCATCATGAGCTCAATGTGACTAAGGAGTTAGTCCCACGATGACGTGCTACGGAACGAGTAAAGATACTTACCGGTAACGAGATTGAACAAGGTATAGGTATATCGACGATCGAATCTCGGGCAAGTTCTATACCGACAGAAAAAGGAAATTGTATATGGGATTGATTGAATCCTTGACATCGTGGTTCATCCGATGAGATCATCGTGGAGCAAGTGGGAGCCACCATGGGTATCCAGACCCTGTTGATGGTTATTGGCCGGAGAGGTGTCTCGGTCATGTCTTCTTGTCTCCCGAAACCGTAGGGTCTACACACTTAAGGTTCGATGACACTAGGGCTATAGGGAATTGTTATACGAGGTTACCGAAGGATGTTAGGAGTCCCGGATGAGATCTCGGACGTCACGAGGAGCTCCGGAATGGTCCGGAGGTAAAGATTGATATATAGGATGGATGCGTTTGAACGCCGGAATGTTTCGGGCACCACCGGCAAAGTGCCGGGACCACCGGAAGGGTTCCGGAGGCCCACCGGGAGGGGCCACAAGCCCCGGAGGGGTACATGGGCAAAGTGCAGGAGGGAACCAGCCCCTGGGTGGGCTGGTGCGCCCCCCACACCCAGCCCATGCGCACCAGAGAGGGAGGGAGGGGAAACCCTAGGCACAGGGGAGACCCAAGGCCCACCTAGGGCGCCCCCCCTTTTCCCTGCCCTGGCCGCCGCCCGCTCTCCCATCTGGGCTGCCGCACCACCTAGGGTGGGAACCCTGGGGGGTGGCGCACCCCCCTCCCCTCCTCCTATATATAGTGGGGGTTTTGGGGCTGTTTCGCACACAGTTGTCCATCTCCCTCGGCGCAACCCTGCCCCCTTCTTCCTCCTCTCCCACGGTGCTTGGCGAAGCCCTGCCGGGAGACCTCGTCTCTCCATCGACACCATGCCGTCGTGCTGCCGGAGATCTTCCCCAACCTCTCCCTCCTCCTTGCTCGATCAAGGTGCGGGAGACGTCACTGGGCTGCACGTGTGTTGAACGCGGAGGTGCCGTGGTTCGGCACTAGATCGGAATCACACCGCAATCTGAATCGCCACGAGTATGACTCCATCGACCGCGTTCTAGCAACGCTTCCGCTTAGAGATCTTCAGAGGTATGAAGATGCACTCACCCCTCTCTCGTTGCTGGTCTCTCCATAGGAAGATTTGAATTTGCGTAGGAAAATTTTGAATTTATGCTACGTTACCCAACAGTGGCATCCGAGCCAGGTTTTCTATGCATAGATTCTATGCATGAGTAGAACACAAAAGGTTGTGGGCGATGATTTGTCAATTGCTTGCCGCTACTAGTCTAATTCTTTTTCGCGGTATTGTGGGATGAAGCGGCCCGGACCGACATTACACGTACGCTTACGTGAGACTGGTTCCACCGACAAACATGCACACCGTTCATAAAGGTGGCTGGCAGGTGTTTGTCTCTCCTACTCTAGTCGGATTGGATTTGGTAAAAAGGGTCCTTATGAAGGGTAAATAGCTTTGGCATATCATCTTTCTGGCTGTCACGTAGGTAAGAAAGCGTTCTTGCTAGAAACCCAAATCAGCCACGTAAAACTTGTAAAAACAATTAGAGGACGTCTAACTTGTTTTTGCAGGGTTTGACATGTGATGTGATATGGCCAAAGTTGTGATGTTGCATGTATGATGTATGAGATGATCATGTTATTGTAATAGGTTTCACAACTTGCATGTCGATGAGTATGACAACCAGTAGGAGCCATAGGAGTTGTCTTAATTTATTGTATGAGATGCAACACCATGTGCTTACTAATTTTACTTCATTGCTAACGGTTAGTGATGTCAGCTGTGCTTCCCTTGCAACGACACCGGAAATAGTCGTGTTGATGGCACCAGGAATCCTTCAGCTGCGGCTACGCCTTAAGGGACTTCCTAGGCAAGTATGCAAAGGATTTCCTCCGTGGCCTTGGAGCCTTGCATTGGTGTTCCCTCGAAGCGGAAAGGGTGATGTAGCACAGCGGTGGTAAGTATTTCCCTCAGTTTGAGAACCAAGGTATCAATCCAGTGGAGGAGTATCACAAGATCCTGCACAAACACAAAAGCTTGCTCCCAACGCTATGAAGGGGTTGTCAATCCCTTATAGATTGTTTGCCAAGTGAGAACTGAAAGCAACAAAGTAACAAGCAAAGTAAAAGCGGATATGTAAACGATGGATGTGAATAGACCCGGGGGCCGTAGTGTTTACTAGTGGCTTCTCTCATGAAAGCAAGTAGACGGTGGGTGAACAAATTACTGTCGAGCAATTGATAGAACCGCGCAAAGTCGTGACGATATCTATGCAATGATTATTTCTATAGGCATCACGTCCAAAACAAGTAGACCAATACTGTCTACATCTACTACTATTACTCCACATGTCGACCGCTATCCAGCATGCATCTAGTGTATTAAGTCCATAAGAACAGAGTAACGCCTTAAGCAAGATGACATGATGTAGAGGGATAATCTCAAACCAATGATAAAAACCGCATCTTTTTACCCTTCATGGCAACTACTTGATGTGTGCCTTGCTGCCCCTACTTTCACTGGGAAAGGTCACCACATGGCAGAACCCAAAACCAAGCACTTCTCCCATTGCAAGAATCATAGATCTAGTTGGCCAAACAAAACCCAAGACTCGGAGAGACTTACAAGGATCTCAAATCATGCATATGAGAAATCAGCAAAGACTCAAATATATATCATAGATAATCTGATCACAAATCCACAATTCATCAGATCTCGACAAACACACCGCCAAAGAAGATTATATCGGATAGATCTCCATGAAGATCATGGAGAACTTTGTATTGAAGATCCAAGAGAGAGAAGAACCCATCTAGCTACTAACTACGGACCCGTAGGTCTGAAGTGAACTACTCACAAGTCATTGGAGGGGTGATGATGATGATGAAGAAGCCCTCAAACTCCAAAGTCCCCTCCGGCAGGGTGCCGAGAAGGGTCTCCAGATGAGATCTCGCAGAAACAGAAGCTTGCGGCGGCGAAAAAGTATTTTTGAGCCTCCCCTGATTTTTTGCGGAATATTTGGGAATTTATAGGCCAAAAATCTAGGTTAGGGGGCGGCCAGGGAGGCCACAAGCCTGCCCACCGCCGCCTCCCCCCTAGTGGCAGAGTGGGGGCTTGTGGGCTCCCTGGAGCCCACGTGGCTTGGCCCAAAGGCCCCCTGGTCTTCTTCCGTTCTGGAAAAAATCATTTCGGGGTTTTTATTCCGTTTGGACTCCGTTCCAAAATCAGATCTGAGAAGAGTCAAAAACACAGAAAAAACAGGAACTGGCACTTGGCACTGAATTAATAAGTTAGTCCCAAAAAAGATATAAAAGGTACATAAAACAACCAAAGAAGACAAAATAACAGCGTGGGACCATAAAAAATTATTGATACGTACGTCTCAAACGTATCAATAATTTTTTATGGTCTCACGCTGTTATCTTGTCTTCTTTGGTTGTTTTATGTACCTTTTATATCTTTTTTGGGACTAACTTATTAATTCATTACCGAGTGCCAGTTCCTATTTTTTCCTTCTTCTTGACTCTTCTCAGATCTGATTTTGGAATGGAGTCCAAATGGAATAAAAACCCCGAAATGATTTTTTCCCGAACGGAAGAAGACCAGGGGGCCTTTGGGCCAAGCCAGGTGGGCTCCAGGGAGCCCACAAGCTCCCACTCCGCCACCAGGGGGAGGCGGCGGTGGGCAGGCTTGTGGCCTCCCTGGCCGCCCCCGGACCTAGGTCTTTGGCCTATAAATTCCCAAATATTCCGCAAAAAATCGGGGGAGCCTCGAAAATAGTTTTCCATCACCGCAAGCTTCCGTTTCCACGAGATCTCATTTGGAGACCCTTCCCGGCACCCCGCCGGAGGGGACTTTGGAGTTGGAGGGCTTCTTCATCATCATCATCGCCCCTCCAATGACTCGTGAGTAGTTCACTTCAGACCTACTGGTCCGTAGTTAGTAGCTAGATGGCTTCCTCTCTCTCTTGGATCTTCAATACAAAGTTCTCCATGATCTTCATGGAGATCTATCCGATGTAATCTTCTTTGGCGGTGTGCTTGTCGAGATCCGATGAATTGTGGATTTCTGATCAGATTATCTATAATATATATTTAAATCTTTGCTGATTTCTTATATGCATGATTTGATATCCTTGTAAGTCTCTCCGAGTCTTGGGTTTTTTTTGGCCAACTAGATCTAAGATTCTTGCAATGGGAGAAGTGCTTGGTTTTGGGTTCTACCATGTGGTGACCTTTCCGAGTGACAGTAGGGGCAGCAAGGCACACATCAAGTAGTTGCCATAAAGCGTAAAAAGATGGGTTTTTTATCATTTTTTTGAGATTATCCCTCTACATCATGTTATCTTGCTTAAGGCATTACTCTATTCTTATGGACTTAATACACTAGATGCATGCTAGATAGCGGTGGACATGTGGAGTAATAGTAGTAGATGCAGAAAGTATCGATCTACTTGTTTCAGACGTGATGCCTATAGAAACAATCATTGCATAGATATCGTCACGACTTTGCGCGGTTCTATCAATTTCTCGACAGTAATTTGTTCACCCACCGTCTACTTGCGTTCAGGAGAGAAGCCACTAGTAAACACTACGGCCCCCGGGTGTATTCACATCCATCGTTTACACCTCCGCTTTTACTTTGCTTTCTTACTTTGTTGCTTTCAGTTCTCACTTGGCAGACAATCTATAAGGGATTGACAACCCCTTCATAGCGTTGGGAGCAAGTTTTTGTGTTTGTGCAGGATCTTGAGATACTCCTCCACTGGATTGATACCTTGGTTCTCAAACTGAGGGAAGTACTTACCGCCGCTACGCTACATCACCCTTTCCGCTTCGAGGGAACACCAACGCAAGGCTCCAAGGCCACGTGGGAAATCCTTTGCATACTTGCCTAGGAAGTCCCTTAAGGCATAGCCACAGCTGAAGGATTCCTGGTGCCGTTGCTGAGGAGTATCAAGCAACACTCCTATTTCTGGCGCCGTTGGAAGGTCTTTTGTTGCAGTAGCAGAAGTATTTATGGCGCCGTTGCCGAGGAGGAGAAATCAAGATCTATCCAAGTAGGTCTCACAAACTCTTCTCTTGCATTTACTTTTGTTGCCAGTTGCCTCTCGTTTTCCTCTCCCCCACTTCACATTTTCCCTTTCCATTTGCCTTTCTCCTTTGCCGTTCTCTTTTGCCTTTTGCCTTTTTCCGTTCGCCCTTCTTCCGCTCGCTTTCTGTTTGGTTGTGTTACCATGTGCCTTCTTTTAGCTTGCATCTTTGCTTGATAAACATCCATTGATATGGATCCTCATCCACTAGCTAGTCTCTTTAAGAGACCCACTATTGTTGAATGAATTGCTAGTGAGTTGAGGACAATTGACTATTTCTATGGAGTTTTGCTTAAGGTGTGTGAATCTGAAAATTGTGAGGAAGAAATTCATGAAGTGATTCATGAGGGCTCCTTGGATGAAAAGCATGATTGCAATGGTTTCACTATAAATTCTATTAGTGACGATCATGATGAAAATATGCAAAACCCTAAGCTTGGGGATGCTAGTTTTGCTTTGACCACTACTTGTTGCAATAATCATGAGTGGGGTGATGATATTTCTTATGATCTTGAATTTTTTTTCAAACCTCATGATGAATATGATATTTGCAATAATATTGGAAGTGGGTATGGAGACGTCATGACTTTGGTTGATGATAATCCCACTATTTTTGAAGAGTATCAACTTTGCATGCATGTGGATCATGAAAAGAAAATCCTATGGTATAGCTATATTGTTGAATTTGAATATGATCCCCCATGTAATTTTTATGAGAGAGGAAAATATTTTGGTAGAAACTTTCATGTTACCAAATCACCTCTCGTGATGTTGAGATTGCTCTTGTCTCTTTCTTCTTCCTTGCATATGGCAACTATTGGTTGTCTTGACAATCTTTTTCCTATAAAATGCCTAAGCATAGGAAGTATGCTAGACTTAGATGTGATTTTCACATGCTTTAGGATGCTCTCGTTGTGCTTCAATTCTTGTCTTTTGTGAGAGCATCATTGAATGCCTAGCTAAGGGCGTTAAACAAAAGTGCTTGTTGGGAGGCAACCCAATGAATCTATCCTTTTTTTTCTGTTTTGTATTTTCCACACTTTCGTAATTCTGTTATGATTGTGTTTTTTGTGTTTTTTTTGCGTTTGTGCCAAGCAAAACCGTTATGATTAGTCTTGGGGATGATCGTTTGGTCATGCTCGAAAAGACACAAACTTTCTGCTCACGAAAAGAATTTTCATTTTTTTCTGTAAGAGCTTTTGAGTTGATTCTTTTTGCTGCTGATTGCTAGGCAAATTTTTCTGACTGTCATAATTTTTCAGAATTTTTGAAGTACCAGAGGTATACGAAATATACAGATTGCTACAGACTGGTCTGCTGTTAACAGATTCTGTTTTTGTTGTGTTGGTTGCTTATTTTGATGAAACTATGGATAGTATCGGGGGGTATTAGCCATGGAAGATTGAAAGTACAGTAACCCAACATCAGCACAAGTAGAATTTAAGTTTGCTACAGTACCTAAGGAAGTGGTGGTTTTCTTTCTTGTACTAATGTTATCACGAGTTTCTATTTAAGTTTCGTGTTGTGAAGTTTTCAAGTTTTGGGTGAAGTTCTTATGGACAAAGAGATAAAGAGTTGCAGGAGCTCAAGCTTGGGGATGCCCACGACACCCCAAGAGATTCAAGGATGCCGTAAAATCCTAAGCTTGGGGATGCCCCGGGAAGGCATCCCCTCTCTCGTCTTCAATCGATCGGTAACGTTACTTGGGGCTATATTTTTATTCACCACATGTTATGTGTTTTTGCTTGGAGCGTCTTGTATAGTAGGAGTCTTTTATTCTTGTTGTGTCACAATCATCCTTGCTGCACACCTAGAGAGAGAGACATGCACACACCGTGATTTTGTCGAGCTTCACTTATATCTTTTGGTAGACAATTCAGCTCACATGTGCTTCACTTAAATCTTTTGAGCGAGATACTTTTGCTCTATGTGCTTCACTTATATCTTTTAGAGAGCAGCAGTGCGTGGCTTGGTAGTTGATCTATTCTTTGAAAGTAGTTTCAAAAGGGGTAGTTATCCAAAGGGATACGAAAACTTCCACCTTCATGTGCATTGAATAGTTAGAGAAGTTTGATTCATCTCAATTAGTTTTGAGTTGTGGTTATGGTAATATTGAAGTCATGATAGTAAGGTGTTGTGAATCTATAAATACTTGTGTTGAAGTTAGTGATTCCCGTAGCATGCACGTATGGTGAACCGCTATGTGATGAAATCTGAGCATGATTAGTATATTGATTGTCATCCTTTGCGTGGCGGTCGGGATCGCGCAATGGTTTATACCTACCAACCCTTCCCCTAGGAGTATGCGTTGAATGCTTTGTTTAGATTACTAATAAAACTTTTGCAACAAGTATATGAGTTCTTCATGACTAATGTTGAGTCCATGGTTTAGATGCACTTTCACCTTCCACCATCACTATCTTCTTAGTGCCGTGCAACTTTCACCGGTGCACAAAACCCACCATTAGCCTCCCTCAAAACAGCCACCATACCTACCTATTATGGATTTTTCAAAGTCATTCCGAGATATATTTCCATGCAACTACCACCATGACATGTGCCACCACGTCCACTTTGCTTTTGCACGATCGTATGATAGCTAGCATGATGTTTCCATTGATGTCTATGCGATGCTAGGTCATTGCCACGGTACAGTACCGAAGGCACTCCATATAGAGTCATAGTTGCTCTAAGTTTTGAGTTAAAAGTGTGATGGTCATCATTAATGGAGCATTGTCCCATGTGAGGAAATAAAAGAGGCCAAAGAGCCCACCAAAATAAAAAAAATGAGAGAAAAAGGGAGAAGGGACAATGCTACCAGTTTTTCCACACTTGTGCATATTAAGCACCATGATCTTCATGATTGAGAGTCTCTCGTTTTGTCACCACCATATAGCTAGTGGGAAATTTGCATTATATAACTTGGCTTGTATATTCCAATGATAGGCTTCCTCAAAATTGCCTTAGGTCTTCGTGAGCAAGCAAGTTGGATGCACACCCACTAGTTTTCTTTAAGAGCTTTCACATACTCGTAGCTCTAGTGCATCATTTGTATGGCAATCCCTACTCATTCACATTGATATCTATTGGTGAGCATCTCCACAGCTCATTGATATGCCTAGTTAATGTGACTATCTTCTCCTTTTTTTTGTCTTGCAACCTCCACTACATTCCACACCATCTATAGTGCTATAACCATGGCTCACGCTCATGTATTGCGTGAGAGTTGAAAAGGGTTGAGAAAGTAAAGGTGTGAAACAATTACTTGGCCAATACCGGGGTTGTGCATGATTTATATTCGTTGTGAAATGATGATAGAGCATAGACATACTATATGCTTTTGTAGGGATACCTTTCTTTTGGCCTTGTTATTTTGAAAGTTCTTGATTACCTTGCTAGTTTGCTTGAGTTATTATTGTTTCCACGTCAACAACAAACTATTGTTTTGAATCTAATGGATCTGAACATTCACGTCACATAAGAGGAATTACAAAGGACACCTATGCTAGGTAGCATGAAAGCATCAAAAATTCATTCTTATCACTTCCCTACTCGAGGACGAGCAGGAGTTAAGCTTGGGGATGCTTGATACGTCTCAAATGTATCTATAATTTTTGACGGTTTCACGCTGTTATCTTGTCTTCTTTGGTTGTTTTATGTACCTTTTATATCTTTTTTGGGACTAACTTATTAATTCAATGCCAAGTGCGAGTTCCTGTTTTCTCCGTGTTTTTGACTCTTTTCAGATCGGATTTTGGAACGGAGTCCAAACGGAATAAAAACCCCGAAATGATTTTTTCCCGAACGGAAGAAGACCAGGGGGCCTTTAGGCCAAGCCAGGTGGGCTCTAGGGAGCCCACAAGCCCCCACTCCACCACCAGGGGGGAGGCGTCGGTGGGTAGGCTTGTGGCCTCCTTGGCCGCCGCCTGACCTAGGTCTTTGGCCTATAAATTCCTAAATATTCCGCAAAAAATCAGGGGAGCCTCGAAAATATTTTTCGCCGCCATAAGTTTCCGTTTCCGCGAGATCTCATCTGGAAACCCTTCCCGGCACCCTGCCGTAGGGGACTTTGGAGTTGGAGGGCTTCTTCGTCATCATCATCGCCCCTCCAATGACTCGTGAGTAGTTCACTTCAGACCTACGGGTCCGTAGTTAGTAGCTAGATGGCTTCCTCTCTCTCTTGGATCTTCAATACAAAGTTCTCCATGATCTTCATGGAGATCTATCCGATGTAATCTTCTTTGGCGGTGTGTTTGTCGAGATCCGATGAATTGTGGATTTGTGATGAGATTATCTATGATATATATCTGAGTCTTTGCTGATTTCTTATATGCATGATTTGATATCCTTGTAAGTCTCTCCGAGTCTTGGGTTTTGTTTGGCCAACTAGATCTATGATTCTTGCAATGGGAGAAGTGCTTGGTTTTGGGTTCTACCATGTGGTGACCTTTCCGAGTGACAGTAGGGGCAGCAAGGCACACATCAAGTAGTTGCCATCAAGGGTAAAAAGATGGGGGTTTTATCATTGGTTTGAGATTATCCTGCGACATCATGTCATCTTGCTTAAGGCGTTACTCTGTTCTTATGGACTTAATACACTAGATGCATGTTGGATAGCAGTTGACGTGTGGAGTAATAGTAGTAGATGCAGAAAGTATCGGTCTACTTGTTTTGGACGTGATGCCCATTGAAACAATCATTGCATAGATATCGTCACGACTTTGCGCGGTTCTGTCAATTGCTCGACAGTAATTTGTTCACCCACCATCTACTTGCTTTAATGAGAGAAGCCACTAGTAAACACTATGACCCCCGGGTCTATTCACATCCATCGTTTACACATCCGCTTTTACTTTGCTTTGTTACTTTTTTGCTTTCAGTTCTCACTTGGCAAACAATCTATAAGGGATTGACAACCCATTCATAGCGTTGGGAGCAAGTTTTTGTGTTTGTGCAGGATCTTGAAATACTCCTCCACTGGATTGATACCTTGGTTCTCAAACTGAGGGAAGTACTTACCACCCCTACGCTTCATCACCCTTTTCGCTTTGAGGGAACACCAACGCAAGTCTCCAAGGCCACGGGGGAAATCCTTTGCATACTTTCCTAGAAAGTCCCTTAAGGCGTAGCCGCAGCTGAAGGATTCCTGATGCCGTTGCTGAGGAGTATCAAGCAACACTCCTATTTCTCGCGCCGTTGGAAGGTCTTTTGTTGCAGTAGCAACGTATCAGTTATCTATAGTAGTAGTGATAGTAGTAGTTGGCGTGACGACTTCACGGAGACACGATGATGGAGATCATGATGATGGAGATCATGGTGTCACGCCGGTGACAATGATGATCATGCGACGCCTAAAGATGGACATCGAAAGAGCAAAGATGATAATGCCCATATCATGCGATGCCTAAAGATGGAGATCATGTTGGAATTATGCCCTAGAGGCAATAATAAATGTATAGTTATTATTATAATTCCTGTATCAAGATAATAGTTTATTATCCATGCTATAATTGTATTGAATGAAGACTCATTTACATGTGTGGATACATAGACAAAACACCGTCCCTAGCATGCCTCTAGTTGGCTAGCCAGTTGATCGATGATAGTCAGTGTCTTCTGATTATGAACAAGGTGTTGTTGCTTGATAACTGGATCACGTCATTGGGAGAATCACGTGATGGACTAGACCCAAACTAATAGACGTAGCATGTTGATCGTGTCATTTTGTTGCTACTGTTTTCTGCGTGTCAAGTATTTATTCCTATGACCATGAGATCGTATAACTCACTGACACCGGAGGAATGCTTTGTGTGTATCAAACGTCGCAACGTAACTGGGTGACTATAAAGATGCTCTACAGGTATCTCCGAAGGTGTTAGTTGAGTTAGTATGGATCAAGACTGGGATTTGTCACTCCGTGTGACGGAGAGGTATCTCGGGGCCCACTCGTTAATGCAACATCACACACAAGCCTTGCAAGCAATGTAACTTAGTGTAAGTTGCGGGATCTTGTATTACGGAACGAGTAAAGAGACTTGCCGGTAAACGAGATTGAAATAGGTATACGGATACTGACGATCGAATCTCGGGCAAGTAACATACCGAAGGACAAAGGGAATGACATACGGGATTATACGAATCCTTGGCACTGAGGTTCAAACGATAAGATCTTCGTAGAATATGTAGGATTCTATATGGGCATCCAGGTCCCGCTATTGGATATTGACCGAGGAGTCTCTCGGGTCATGTCTACATAGTTCTCGAACCCGCAGGGTCTGCACACTTAAGGTTCGACGTTGTTTTATGCGTATTTGAGTTATATGGTTGGTTACCGAATGTTGTTCGGAGTCCCGGATGAGATCACGGACGTCACGAGGGTTTCCGGAATGGTCCGGAAACGAAGATTGATATATAGGATGACCTCATTTGATTACCGGAAGGTTTTCGGAGTTACCGGGAATGTACCGGGAATGACGAATGGGTTCCGGGAGTTCACCGGGGGGGGGGGGCAACCCACCCCGGGGAAGCCCATAGGCTTTGGGGAGACACACCAGCCCTTAGTGGGCTGGTGGGACAGCCCCAAGGGGGCCTATGCGCCAATAAAAGAAAATCAAAGGAAAAGAAAAAAAAAGAGGTAGGAAGTGGGAAGGGAGGGGGACTCCTCCCACCAAACCAAGTCCAACTCGGTTTGGGGGGGGGGGGAGTCCTCCCCCCTTGGCTCGGCCGACCCCTTGAGGGTCCCTTGGACCCCAAGGCAAGGTCCCCCTCCCTCCTCCTATATATATGGAGCTTTTAGGGCAGATTTACGACGACTTTCTCACGGCTGCCCGACCACATATCTCCATAGTTTTTCCTCTAGATCGTGTTTCTGCGGAGCTCGGGCGGAGCCCTGCTGAGACGAGATCATCACCAACCTCCGGAGCGCCGTCACGCTGTCAGAGAACTCTTCTACCTCTCCGTCTCTCTTGCTGGATCAAGAAGGCCGAGATCATCGTCGAGCTGTACGTGTGCTGAACGCGGAGGTGCCGTCCGTTCGGTACTAGATCGTGGGACTGATCGCGGGATTGTTCGCGGGGCGGATCGAGGGACGTGAGAACGTTCCACTACATCAACCGCGTTCTCTAACGCTTCTGCTGTACGATCTACAAGGGTACGTAGATCACTCATCCCCTCTCGTAGATGGACATCACCATGATAGGTCTTCGTGCGCGTAGGAAATTTTTTGTTTCCCATGCGATGTTCCCCAACAGTGGCATCATGAGCTAGGTTCATGCGTAGATGTCTTCTCGAGTAGAACACAAAAGGTTTTGTGGGCGGTGATGTGCTTTTTGCTGCCCTCCTTAGTCTTTTCTTGATTCCGCGGTATTGTTGGATTGAAGCGGCTTGGACCGACATTACTCGTACGCTTACGAGAGACTGGTTTCATCGTTACGAGTAACCCCCTTTGCTCAAAGATGACTGGCAAGTGACGGTTTCTCCAACTTTAGTTGAATCGGATTTGACCGAGGAGGTCCTTGGATGAGGTTAAATAGCAACTCATATATCTCCGTTGTGGTGTTTGCGTAAGTAAGATGCGATCCTACTAGATACCCTTGGTCACCACGTAAAACATGCAACAAGAAAATTAGAGGACGTCTAACTTGTTTTTGCAGGGTATGATTGTGATGTGATATGGCCAACGATGTGATGTGATATATTGGATGTATGAGATGATCATGTTGTAATAGAAATATCGACTTGCACGTCGATGGTACGGCAACCGGCAGGAGCCATAGGGTTGTCTTTATACTAACGTTTGGGCTTGCAGATGCGTTTACTATTTTGCTAGGATGTAGCTTTAGTAGTAATAGCATGAGTAGCACGACAACCCCGATGGCAACACGTTGATGGATGATCATGGTGTGGCGCCGGTGACAAGAAGATCGTGCCGGTGCTTTGGTGATGGAGATCAAGAAGCACGTGATGATGGCCATATCATGTCACTTATGAATTGCATGTGATGTTAATCCTTTTATGCACCTTATTTTGCTTAGAACGACGGTAGCATTATGAGGTGATCTCTCACTAAAATTTCAAGACGAAATTGTGTTCTCCCCGACTGTGCACCGTTGCTACAGTTCGTCGTTTCGAGACACCACGTGATGATCGGGTGTGATAGACTCAACGTTCACATACAACGGGTGCAAAACAGTTGCGCACGCGGAACACTCGGGTTAAGCTTGACGAGCCTAGCATGTGCAGACATGGCCTTGGAACACATGAGACCGAAATGTCGATCATGAATCATATAGTTGATATGATTAGCATAGGGATGCTTACCACTGAAACTACTCTCGACTCACGTGATGATCGGACTTGTGATAGTGTAAGTGGATCATGAACCACTCAAATGACTAGAGAGATGTACTTTTTGAGTGGGAGTTTAGCATATAATTTGATTAAATTGAACTCTAATTATCTTGAACATAGTCTAAGTCCACTTTGAATATATTTGTGTTGTAGATCATGGCTCACGCAAGTGTCATCCTGAATTTTAATACGTTCCTAGAGAAAGCTAAGTTGAAAGATGATGGAAGCAACTTTGTAGACTGGGCTCGTAATCTTAAGCTAATCTTACAAGCTGGAAAGAAGGATTATGTCCTTAATGCTGCGCTAGGAGATGAACCACCCGCTACGGCTGATCAGGATGTTAAGAACGCTTGGTTAGCGCGTAAGGAGGACTACTCAATAGTTCAATGTGCAGTCTTGTATGGCTTAGAACCGGGACTTCAATGTCGCTTTGAGCGTCATGGAGCATTTGAGATGTTCCAGGAGTTGAAGTTTATCTTTCAGAAGAACGCCCGGATCGAGAGGTATGAGACCTCCGATAAATTCTATGCTTGCAAGATGGAGGAAAACTCGTCTGTCAGTGAACATGTGCTCAAAATGTCTGGGTACTCAAACCGTCTAGCTGAACTGGGGATTGAACTCCCGCAAGAAGCTATCACTGACAGAATCCTTCAATCACTGCCGCCAAGCTATAAAGGCTTTGTGTTGAACTACAACATGCAAGGGATGAACAAGTCTCCCGGCGAGTTGTTTGCGATGCTGAAAGTCGCAGAGTCTGAACTCCGTAAAGAGCATCAAGTGTTGATGGTGAGAAAGACCACTAGTTTCAAGAGAAACGGCAAAGGCAAGAAGGGCAATTCGAAGAAGAGCGGCAAGCCTGTTGCCAATCCGCCGAAGAAACCCAAGGCTGGACCTAAGCCTGAAACAGAGTGCTTCTATTGCAAGGGTATGAGTCACTGGAAGCACAATTGCCCCAAGTATCTGGCAGATAAGAAGGCGGGCAAAGAAAAATCAGGTATATTTGATATACATGTTATTGATGTGTACTTAACCGGCTCTCGTAGTAGTGCCTGGGTATTCGATACCGGTTCTGTTGCTCACATTTGCAACTCGAAGCAGGAACTGCGGAATAGACGAAGGCTGGCGAAAGACGAAGTGACGATGCGCGTAGGAAACGGTTCCAAGGTTGATGCAATCGCCGTCGGCACAGTGTCACTTCAACTACCATCGGGATTAGTGATGAACTTAAATCATTGTTACTTAGTGCCTGCGTTGAGCATGAACATTATATCTGGATCTTGTTTATTGCGAGACGGTTACTCTTTTAAGTCTGAGAATAATGGTTGTTCTATTTCTATGAGTAACATCTTTTATGGTCATGCACCGAATGTGAGAGGATTGTTCATATTGAATCTTGATAGCGATACGCATATACATAACATTGAGACCAAAAGAGTTAGAGTAAACAATAATAGCGCCATATTTTTGTGGCACTGCCGCTTGGGTCATATTGGTGTAAAGCGCATGAAGAAACTCCATGCTGATGGACTTTTGGAGTCACTTGACTTTGATTCACTTGACACGTGCGAACCATGCCTCATGGGCAAGATGACTAAAACTCCGTTCTTCGGAACAATGGAGCGTGCAAGTGACTTGTTGGAAATCATACATACCGATGTGTGTGGTCCAATGAGCGTGGAGGCACGCGGCGGATATCGTTATTTTCTCACCTTCACTGACGATTTAAGTAGATATGGTTATGTCTACTTGATGAAGCACAAGTCTGAAACATTTGAAAAGTTCAAGCAATTTCAGAGTGAAGTGGAAAACCATCGTAACAAGAAGATCAAGTTCCTACGGTCTGATCGTGGGGGTGAATATCTGAGTTTCGAGTTTGGTACTCACTTAAGACAATGTGTAATTGTTTCGCAGTTAACACCGCCTGGAACACCACAGCGTAATGGTGTGTCCGAACGTCGTAATCGTACTTTGTTAGAGATGGTGCGATCTATGATGTCTCTTACTGATTTGCCGTTATCATTTTGGGGTTATGCATTAGAAACAGCTGCATTCACTTTAAATAGGGCACCATCGAAATCCGTTGAGATGACACCATACGAACTGTGGTATGGCAAAAGGCCAAAGTTGTCGTTTCTTAAAGTTTGGGGATGTGATGCTTATGTCAAAAAGCTTCAGCCTGAAAAGCTGGAACCCAAAGCGGAAAAGTGCGTCTTCATAGGTTACCCAAAAGATACAGTTGGGTACACCTTCTATCTCAAATCCGAGGGCAAAGTGTTTGTTGCTAAAAACGGAACTTTTCTCGAGAAGGAGTTTCTCTCGAGAGAATTGAGTGGGAGGAAGATAGAGCTTGACGAGGTTGTCGAACCTCTCATCCCTCTGGATGGTGGCGCAGGGCAAGGGGAAACCTCTGTCGTTGCGACGCCGGTTGAGTAGGAAGTTAATGATGATGATCATGAAACTCCAGTCAAGTTTCTGTTGAACCACGCAGGTCGACGAGATCACGCGCTGCTCCAGAGTGGTACGGTAATCCCGTCTTATCAATCATGTTGTTGGACAACAATGAACCTGCAAATTATGAAGAAGCAATGGCCCAGATTCCAACAAATGGCTAGAAGCCATGAAATCCGAGATAGGATCCATGTATGAGAACAAAGTGTGGACTTTGGAGATACTACCTGAGGGCCGCAAGGCTATTCAGAACAAATGGATCTTTAAGAAGAAGACGGACGCTGACGGTAATGTGACCGTTTATAAAGCTCGACTTGTGGCAAAGGGTTTTTCACAAGTTCCAGGAGTTGACTACGATGAGACCTTCTCACCCGTAGCGATGCTTAAGTCCGTCAGAATCATGTTAGCAATAGCTGCATTTTTCGATTATGAAATCTGGCAGATGGATGTCAAAACGGCGTTCCTTAACGGTTTCCTTAAGGAAGAGTTGTATATGATGCAACCCGAAGGTTTTTTTTATCCTAAAAATGCTGACAAGGTGTGCAAGCTCCAACGATCCATTTATGGACTGGTGCAAGCATCTCGGAGTTGGAACAAACGCTTTGATGAGGTGATCAAAGCATTTGGGTTTATACAAGTGGTTGGAGAATCTTGTATTTACAAGAAAGTGAGTGGGAGCTCTGTGGCGTTTCTAATATTATATGTGGATGACATATTACTGATTGGAAACAACGTAGAGTTTTTGGAGAGCATAAAAGGTTACCTGAATAAAAGTTTCTCTATGAAGGACCTAGGAGAAGCTGCTTACATTCTAGGCATTAAGATCTATAGGGATAGATCAAAGCGCCTGATAGGACTTTCACAAAGCACATACCTTGATAAAGTTTTGAAGAGGTTCAAAATGGAACAGTCCAAGAAAGGGTTCTTGCCAGTGTTACAAGGTACGAGATTTAGTAAGACTCAGTGCCCAGCAACTGATGAAGATAGAGAGCATATGCGCTCCGTCCCCTATGCTTCAGCCATAGGCTCTATCATGTATGCAATGTTGTGCACTAGACCGGATGTTAGCCTGGCCATAAGTATGGCAGGTAGGTTCCAGAGTAATCCAGGAGTGGATCACTGGACAGCGGTCAAGAATATCCTGAAGTACCTGAAAAGGACTAAGGAGATGTTTCTCGTGTATGGAGGTGACGAAGAGCTCGTCGTAAAAGGTTACGTCGATGCAAGCTTTGACACAGATCCGGACGACTCTAAGTCGCAAACCGGATACGTATTTATTCTTAATGGGGGTGCAGTAAGCTGGTGCAGTTCCAAGCAAAGCGTCGTAGCAGATTCTACATGTGAAGCAAAGTACATGGCCGCCTCGGAGGCGGCTAAGGAGGGTGTCTGGATGAAGCAGTTCATGACGGATCTTGGAGTGGTGCCAAGTGCACTGGATCCAATAACCTTGTTCTGTGACAACACTGGTGCCATTGCCTTAGCAAAGGAACCACGGTTTCACAAGAAGACCAGACACATCAAACAACGCTTCAACCTCATCCGCGACTACGTCGAGGAGGAGGACATAAATATATGCAAGGTGCACACGGATCTGAATGTAGCAGACCCGCTGACTAAACCTCTTCCACGGCCAAAACATGATCGACACCAGAACTGTATGGGTGCTAGATTTATTACAATGTAAATTCACATGGTGATGTGAAGGCTAGATTATTGACTCTAGTGCAAGTGGGAGACTGTTGGAATTATGCCCTAGAGGCAATAATAAATGTATAGTTATTATTATAATTCCTGTATCAAGATAATAGTTTATTATCCATGCTATAATTGTATTGAATGAAGACTCATTTACATGTGTGGATACATAGACAAAACACCGTCCCTAGCATGCCTCTAGTTGGCTAGCCAGTTGATCGATGATAGTCAGTGTCTTCTGATTATGAACAAGGTGTTGTTGCTTGATAACTGGATCACGTCATTGGGAGAATCACGTGATGGACTAGACCCAAACTAATAGACGTAGCATGTTGATCGTGTCATTTTGTTGCTACTGTTTTCTGCATGTCAAGTATTTATTCCTATGACCATGAGATCGTATAACTCACTGACACCGGAGGAATGCTTTGTGTGTATCAAACGTCGCAACGTAACTGGGTGACTATAAAGATGCTCTACAGGTATCTCCGAAGGTGTTAGTTGAGTTAGTATGGATCAAGACTGGGATTTGTCACTCCGTGTGACGGAGAGGTATCTCGGGGCCCACTCGGTAATACAACATCACACACAAGCCTTGCAAGCAATGTAACTTAGTGTAAGTTGCGGGATCTTGTATTACGGAATGAGTAAAGAGACTTGCCGGTAAACGAGATTGAAATAGGTATGCGGATACTGACGATCGAATCTCGGGCAAGTAACATACCGAAGGACAAAGGGAATGACATACGGGATTATACGAATCCTTGGCACTGAGGTTCAAACGATAAGATCTTCGTAGAATATGTAGGATCCAATATGGGCATCCACGTCCCGCTATTGGATATTGACCGAGGAGTCTCTCGGGTCATGTCTACATAGTTCTCGAACCCGCAGGATCTGCACACTTAAGGTTCGACGTTGTTTTATGCGTATTTGAGTTATATGGTTGGTTACCGAATGTTGTTCGGAGTCCCGGATGAGATCAGGGACGTCACGAGGGTTTCCGAAATGGTCTGGAAACGAAGATTGATATATAGGATGACCTCATTTGATTACCGGAAGGTTTTCGGAGTTACGGAAATGTACCGGGAATGACGAATGGGTTCCGGGAGTTCACCGGGGGGGGCAACCCACCCCGGGGAAGCCCATAGGCCTTGGGGAGACACACCAGCCCTTAGTGGGCTGGTGGGACAGCCCCAAGGGGGCCTATGCGCCAAGAAAAGAAAATCAAAGGAAAACAAAAAAAAAGAGGGAGGAAGTGGGAAGGGAGGGGGACTCCTCCCACCAAACCAAGTCCAACTCGGTTTGGGGGGGGGAGTCCTCCCCCCCTTGGCTCGGCCGACCCCTTGAGGGTCCCTTAGACCCCAAGTCAAGGTCCCCCTCCCTCCTCCTATATATATGGAGCTTTTAGGGCAGATTTACGACGACTTTCTCACGGCTGCCCGACCACATATCTCCATAGTTTTTCCTCTAGATCGTGTTTCTGCGGAGCTCGGGCGGAGCCCTGCTGAGACAAGATCATCACCAACCTCCGGAGCGCCGTCACGCTGCCGGAGAACTCTTCTACCTCTCCGTCTCTCTTGCTGGATAAAGAAGGCCGAGATCATCGTCGAGCTGTACGTGTGCTGAACGCGGAGGTGCCGTCCGTTCGGTACTAGATCGTGGGACTGATCGCGGGATTGTTCGCGGGGCGGATCGAGGGACGTGAGGACGTTCCACTACATCAACCGCGTTCTCTAACGCTTCTGCTGTACGATCTACAAGGGTACGTAGATCACTCATCCCCTCTCGTAGATGGATATCACCATGATAGGTCTTCGTGCGCGTAGGAAATTTTTTGTTTCCCATGCGATGTTCCCCAACACTTTTGTTGCAGTAGCAACGTATCAGTTATCTATAGTAGTAGTGATAGTAGTAGTTGGCGTGACGACTTCACGGAGACACGATGATGGAGATCATGATGATGGATATCATGGTGTCACGCCGATGACAATGATGATCATGCGATGCCTAAAGATGGAGATCGAAAGAGCAAAGATGATAATGCCCATATCATGTCACTATATGATTGCATTGTGCTGTTTATCATGTTTTTCATCTTATTGCTTAGAACGACGGTAGCATAATAAGATGATCCCTCTTAAAATTTCGAGAACGTATTCCCCTAAGGTGCACCGTTGCGAAGGATCATTGTCTCGAAGCACCACGTGATGATCGGGTGTGATAGATTCTAACGTTCGCATACAACGGGTGTAAGCCAGATTTACACACGCGAAACACCTAGGTTGACTCGACGAGCTTAACATGTACAGACATGACCTCGAATACAAGAGACCGGAAGGTCGAACATGAGTCGTATGGTTGAATACGATCAACATGAAGGTGCTCACCATGGTGACTAGTCCGTCTCACGTGATGATCGGACACGGGTTAGTCAACATGGATCATGTATCACTTAGATGACTAGAGGGATGTCAATTTAAGTGGGAGTTCATACTTAATTTGATTAAATGAAATTAATTGTCATGAACTTAGTCTAAAAGTTGTCTTTATAAATATTGTAGATGGCCAACGTCAACCTCAATTTCAACGCATTCCTAGAGAAAAACAAGCTGAAAGATTATGGTAGCAACTATGCGGACTGGGTTCGCAACTTGAAGCTCATCCTTGATGCAGCTAAAAAGGAATATGTCCTTGATGCGCCGCTCGGTGACCCTCCCGCTCCCGCAGCAGCCCAGGACATTCTGAACGTCTGGCAAACGCGGAGTGATGACTACTCTATGGTCAGGTGTAGCATGTTATACAGTTTGGAAACGGGGCTCCAATGGCGTTTTGAGCAACACGGTGCATATGAGATGTTCGAAGAGCTGAAGCTAGTTTTTCAAGCTCATGCCCGTGTCGAGAGATATGAAGTCTCCGACAAGTTCTTTAGCTATAAGATGGAGGAGAACAGTTCTGTCAGTGAGCACATACTCAAAAAGTCTGGGTTACACGATCGTCTGACTTCACTTGGAGTCGAACTTCGGATGATGCTATAATTGACAGATCCTCCAGTCTCTCCCACCAAGCTACAAAGGTTTTGTGCTGAACTACAACATGCAAGGGATGGAGAAGACCATTCCCGAGTTGTACTCGATGCTCAAGTCTACAGAAGTAGAAATCAAGAAAGAGCATCAAGTGTTGATGGTCAACAAGACCACTAGTTTCAAGAAGGGCAAGGGTAAGAAGAACTTCAAGACAGACGACAAAGACCTTTCCACGCCCGGTAAGCCAGATGCCGGGAAGAAGAAAAAGAATGTACGCAAGCCTGATACTGAGTGCTTCTATTGCAAGGGAAAAGGTCACTGGAAGCGGAACTGCCCCAAATACTTAGCGGACAAGAAGGCCGGCAACGTTAAAGGTATATGTGATATACATGTTATTGATGTGTACCTTACCAGCGCTCGTAGTAGCTCCTGGGTATTTGATACCGGTGCTGTTGCTCACATTTGCAACTCAAAGCAGGAACTGCGGAATAGAGGAGACTAGCCAAGGACGAGGTGACAATGCGCGTCGGGAATGGCTCCAAGGTCGATGTGATCGCCGTCGGCACGCTACCTCTACATCTACCGTCGGGATTAGTTTTAAACCTTAATAATTGTTATTTAGTACCAGCTTTGAGCATGAATATTGTATCAGGTTCTTGCTTAATGCGAGACGACTACTCATTTAAGTCAGAGAATAATGGTTGTTCTATTTATATGAGTCATATGTTTTATGGTCAAACTCCGCTGGTGAATGGTTTATTCTTGATGAATCTCGATCGTGATGTTACACATATTCATAGTGTGAGTACCAAAAGATGCAAAGTTGATAATGATAGTCCCACATACTTGTGGCACTGCCGCCTTGGTCATATCGGTGTTAAGCGCATGAAGAAGCTCCATACTGATGGACTATTAGAGTCTCTTGACTTTGAATCACTTGACACATGCGAACCGTGCCTCATGGGCAAGATGACTAAGACTCCATTCTCAGGAATAATGGAGAGGGCAACCGACTTATTGGAAATATTACATACTGATGTGTGTGGTCCAATGAACGTTGATGCTCGCGGTGGCTATCGTTATGTTCTCACTCTCACTGATGATTTGTGTAGGTATGGGTATGTCTACTTGATGAAGCACAAATCTGAGACGTTTGAAAAGTTTAAGGAATTTCAGAGTGAGGTCCAGAATCAACGTGATAGAAAAATTACATGTCTACGATCTGATCGTGGAGGAGAATATTTGAGTCACGAGTTTGGCACACACCTAAGGAAGTGTGGGATCGTTTCACAACTAACGCCGCCTGGCACACCGCAACGCAAGGGAGTGTCCGAACGTCGTAATCGCACTTTATTAGATATGGTACGATCTATGATGTCTCTTACCGACTTACCGCTATCATTTTGGGGATATGCATTAGAAACTGCAGCATTCACTTTAAATAGGGCACCGTCTAAATCCGTTGAGACGACACCGTAGGAACTATGGTTTGGCAAGAATCCTAAGTTGTCGTTTCTTAAAGTTTGGGGCTGCGATACTTATGTGAAGAAACTTCAACCAGAAAAGCTCGAACCCAAAGCGGAGAAATGTGTATTCATAGGATATCCTAAGGAAACTATTGGGTATGCCTTCTATCTTAGATCCGAAGGTAAAACCTTTGTTGCCAATAACGGATCCTTTCTAGAGAAAGAGTTTCTCTCGAAAGAAGTAAGTGGGAGGAAGGTAGAACTTGATGAGGTAATTACACCCCCTCTCGAACAGGAAAGTAGCAAAGCACGGGAAATTGTTCCTGTGGCGCCTGCAACAACTGAAGAGGAAGTTAATGATAATGATCATGAAGCTTCGGATCAAGTTACTACTGAACCACGAAGGTCCACAAGGGCATGCTCCGCACCAGAGTGGTACGGCAACCCTATGATGGAAATCATGTTGTTAGACAACGGTGAACCTTCGAACTATGAAGAAGCGATGGCGGGCCCGGATTCCACCAAATGGCTTGAAGCCATGAAATCCGAGAAAGGATCCATGTATGAGAACAAAGTATGGACTTCGATGGACTTGCCCGATGACCGGCGAGCCATCAAAAATAAATGGATCTTCAAGAAGACGATTGACGCAAACGGTAATGTAACCGTTTATAAAGCTCGACTTGTCGCAAAGGGTTTTCGACAAATTCAAGTAATTGACTACGAAGAGACTTTCTCTCCCGTAGCGAAGCTGAAATCAGTCCAAATCATGTTAGCAATTGCCGCCTTTTATGATTATGAAATTTGGCAAATGGACGTCAAAACAGCGTTCCTTAACGGGAACCTTAAGCAAGAGTTTTATATGATGCATCCAGAAGGTTTTGTCGACCCTAAGGGTGCTAACAAAGTGTGGAAGCTCCAGCGCTTCATCTATGGTTTGGTGCAAGCATCTCGGAGTTGGAACATTCGCTTTAATGAGGTGATTAAAGCATTTGGGTTCATACAGGTTTATGGAGAAGCCTGTCTGTACAAGAAAGTGAGTGGGAGCTCTGTAGCTTTCCTCATACTCTCTGTGGATAACATATTATTGATGGGGAATAATATAGAGATGTTGGAGAGCATAAAGGCTTATTTGAACAAGAGTTTTTCAATGAAGGACCTTGGAGAAGCTGCATACATATTAGGCATCAAGATCTATAGATATAGATCGAGGCGCCTCATAGGTCTTTCGCAAAGTACATACCTTGACAAGATATTGAAGAAGTTCAATATGGAAAACTCAAAGAAAGGGTTCTTGCCAGTTTTGCAAGGTATGAGATTGAGTAAGACTTAGTCACCGACCACGGCAGTAGATAGAGAGAAGATGAGTACTGTCCCCTACGCTTCAGCCGTAGGCTCTCTAATGTATGCCATGCTGTGTACCACACCTGATATAAACCTTGCCATAAGTTAGGTAGGGAGGTACCAAAGTGATCCCGGTATGGAGCACTGGACATTGGTCAAGAATATCCTTAAGTACCTGAAGAGGACTAATGAGATGTTTCTCGTTTATGGAGGTGACGAAGAGCTCGTCGTAAAAGGTTACGTCGACGCTAGCTTCGACACAGATCCGGATGACTCTAAGTCACAGACCGGATACATATATGTTTTGAATGGTGGGGAAGTGAGCTGGTGCAGCAGCAAGCAAGAAGTCGTGGCAGCATCTACATGTGAAGCGGAGTACATAGCTCCTTCAGAAGCGGCTCATGAAGGAATTTGGATGAAGGAGCTCATCACCGACCTTGGAGTGGTTCCAAGCTCGTCGATTCCAATGATGCTCTTCTGTGATAACACTGGGCCATTGCCATAGCCAAGGAGCCTAGGTTTCACCGAATGACCAAGCACATCAAATGCCGCTACAACTCCATCCAGGACCATGTTTAGAGTGGAGTAATAGAGATTTGTAAAGTACATACGGATCTGAATGTGGCAGACCCGTTGACTAAACCCTCTTCCTCGAGCAAAACATGATCAACACCATAATGCTACGGGTGTTCAATACATCACAATGTAACTAGATTACTGACTCTAGTGCAAGTGGGAGACTGTTGGAAATATGCCCTAGAGGCAATAATAAAATGGTTATTATCATATTTCCTTGTTCATGATAATCGTCTATTGTTCATGCTATAATTGTATTAACAGGAAACACTAATACATATGTGAATAAATAGATCACAATGTGTCCCTAGCAAGCCTCTAGTTGGCTAGCTCGTTGATCAATAGATGATCATGGTTTCCTGATCATGGGCATTAGATGTCATTGATAACGGGATCACATCGTTGGGAGAATGATGTGATGGACAAGACCTAACCCTAAGCATAGCACTAGATCGTATTGTTCGTATGCTAAAGCTTTTCTAATGTCAAGTGTCTTTTCCTTCGACCGTGAGATTGTGCAACTCCCGGATACCATAGGAGTGCTTTGTGTGTATCAAATGTCACAATGTAACTGGGTGACTATAAAGGTGCACTACAGGTACCTCTGAAAGTGTCTGTTGGGTTGGCACGAATTGAGATCGGGATTTGTCACTCCGCGTGACGGAGAGGTATCTCTGGGCCCACTCGACAGAAGATCATCATGAGCTCAATGTGACTAAAGAGTTAGTCACACGATGACGTGCTACGGAACGAGTAAAGAGACTTACCGTTAACGAGATTGAACAAGGTATAGGTATACCGACGATCGAATCTTGGACAAGTTCTATACCGACAGACAAAGGGAATTGTATACGGGATTGATTGAATCCTTGACATCGTGGTTCATCCGATGAGATCATCGTGGAGCAAGTGGGAGCCACCATGGGTATCAAGACCCCGCTGATGGTTATTGGCCGGAGAGGTATCTTGGTCATGTCTGCGTGTCTCCCGAGCCCGTAGGGTCTACACACTTAAGCTTCGATGACGCTAGGGCTATAGGGAATTGTTAGACGAGGTTACCGAAGGATGTTCGGAGTCCCGGATGAGATCCCAGACGTCACGAGGAGCTCCGGAATGGTCCGTAGGTAAAGATTGATATATAGGATGGATGGGTTTGGACGCCGGAAATGTTTCGGGCACCACCGGCAAAGTGCCGGGACCACCGGAAGGGTTCCGGAGGCCCACCGGGAGTGGCACAAGCCCCGGAGGGCTATATGGGCCATGTGCGGGAGGGAACCAACACCTAGGTGGGCTGGTGTGCCCCCCACACGCAGCCCATGCGCACCAGAGAGGGAGGGAGGGGAAACCCTATGCGCAGGGGAGGCCCAAGGCCCACCTAGGGCGCCGCCCCCCTTTTCCCTGCCCTGGCCGCCGCCCCCTCTCCCATCTGGGCTGCCGTACCACCTAGGGTGGGAACCCTAGGGGTGGCGCACCCCCCTCCCCTCCTCCTATGTATAGTGGGGGTTTTGGGGCTGTTTCGCACACAGTTTTCCATCTCCCTCGGCGCAGCCCTGCCCCCTTCTTCCTCCTCTCCCATGGTTCTTGGCGAAGCCCTGCCGGGAGACCTCGTCTCTCCATCGACACCACGCCGTCGTGCTACCGAAGATCTTCCCCAACCTCTCCCTCCTCCTTGTTGGATCAAGGTGCGGGAGACGTCACCGGGCTGCACGTGTGTTGAACGCGGAGGTGCCGTTGTTCGACACTAGATCGGAATCACATCGCGATCTGAATCGCCGCGAGTACGACTCCATCGACCGCATTCTAGCAACGCTTCCGCTTAGCGATCTTCAAAGGTATGAAGATGCACTCACCCCTCTCTCGTTGCTGGTCTCTCCATAGGAAGATCTGAATATGCGTAGGAAAATTTTGAATTTATGCTACGTTACCCAACACTCATATTCTCCATGACGTTCAAAACTTCTTTGAAGTCCCGATTCTAAGCCATACAAAACTGCACATTGAACTAGTGATTAGTGATCCTTTCGTGCCTGCCAAGCGTTCAAAACATCTTGTTCTACCGTAGCAGATGGTGCATCACCTAGCGCAGTATCAAGCACATATTGCTTTTGGCCAGCTTGGAGGATAAGCCTCAGATTTCGAGCCCAGTCAACAAAGTTGCTTCCATCATCTTTCATCTTAGCTTTCTCTAGGAACGTATTAAAATTCAGGGTTGCTACTGCGCGAGCCATTGATCTACAACCTAAAATTTTGCAAAGATTACTTAGACTATGTTCAAGTCAACTGAGTTTAGCTAATGATATTACTAATAAACTCCCACTCAAATAGACATCCCTCTAGTCATTCGAGTGTCGCATGATCCAAATTCACTAACTCATGTCCGCTCATCACGTGAGTTCAGTATAGTTTCAATGGTGAACATCTCCATGTTGATCATATCAACTATATGATTCATGCTCCAAGGCCATGTCTGTACACGCTAGGCTCGTCAAGTTTAACCCGAGTGTTCCGCGTGTGCAACTGTTTTGCACCTGTTGTATGTGAACGTTGAGTCTATCACACCCGATCTTCACGTGGTGTGTCGAAATGACGAACTGTTGCAACGGTGCACAGTTGGGGAGAACACAATTTTATCTTGTAATTTTAGTGAGGGGTCACCTTATAATGCTACCGTCTTTCTAAGCAAAATAAGGTGCATAAAAGAATCAACATGTCATGCAAATCATTAGTGACATGATAAGGCCATTAACTTGTGCTTCTTGGTCTCCATCACCAAAGCACCGGCATGATCTCTATCGTCACCCGTGCCGCACCATGATCACCATCATCATGATCTCCATCATCGTGCCGCCATCGAGGTTGTCGTGCTATCTATGCTATTACTACTAAAGCTACAACCTAGCGACATAGTGAAAGCATCTGCAAGCACAAACGTTAGTTTAAAGAAAACCCTATGGCTCCTGCTGGTTGCCGTAGCATCGGCTTGCAAGTCGATATTTAACTATTACAACATGATCATCTCATACATCCAATATATCATATCATGTCTTTGCCGATATCACATCACATGCATACCCTGCAAAAACAAGTTAGACGTCCTCTAATTTGTTGTTCCATGTGTTACGTGGCTGCTATGGGTATCTAGTATGATCGCATCTTACTTACGCAAAGCCACAACGGTGATATGCATATTGCTATTTAACCTTTTCCAAGGACCGCCTCGATCAAATCTGATTCAACTAAAGTTGAAGAACAGAAATCGGCAGTCATCTTTATGCAACAAGTTGCATGTTAGTCGATGAAACCGGTCTCTCGTAAGTGTACTAGTGAAGTTGGTCCGGGCCGCTTCAATCCAACAATGTTGTTGAATCAAGAAAAGACCAAGGATGGCAGCAAATTGAATATCAAAACCCACAAACTCTTTTATTTTCTACTCGAGATATCATCTACGCATGAACCTAGCTCATGATGTGTGACGCCCTCGATTTAATCGTACGCTAATCATACACGCAAATGTGTACGATCACACTCAAGGACTCACGGGAAGATATTACAACACAACTGTCTGGGGGATAACCCCGGGGTAGGCTCAACGAGCCTGCTGCTTTATCTTCGGCCTAGAAGGAATGACCAAAAACAATTCTACAAGGCCCAAGTCCCGTGGCCGGCTAGACGACACCTACAGGCTGGGGGGCGAGTCGGCCAACTCTCTGGCCGGCCAGGCAGCACCTGCCGGCTAGAGGCAAGACGGCTACCTCTCCCTAGCCGCCTAGGCCAAGCCGGCCGGCTAGAGACGAGGCGGCCGTGCCCAGGCCGGCTAGTCAAACAGGCTAGCCGGCCGGGGATCTCAAGTCACATCAGATCATAGGTCATGACGAGACCCTACGATTAAAGGTGGCTACGCATCAGCAAAGGTACTGGGTCGGAGTGCACGGCAGGTACCAGTGGGGGTGGCCACGCCGCTGACCTCCCCTGGCTCTGATCCATCACCCAGCACAGTGTCGGCCCGTCAAACTACCACTCCATTACTGCACTCGGCGTGGAAACAGTGGAGGCGGTCGTACTGACTGCGCATGACGAATCTCGCTGGACGACGTCGGACGTACCATACGTGTCCTGTGTCAACCTTACATGAGAGCCTCATTGGCTTGTCGGCGGGTCCCACAACCAGACGGGACCTCGCAGTTGGTGGGCCCCCCAAGCGACAAGACAAGACCCCCGTGGGGCCCCTGGCCAGCCGGCGAGGCTGCCATCTGGATCCCACTCTCGTACCCTTTATCCATATTGTAGGCCAGTGGGTTCGTCTATAAAACCCCCCGGCACCCTCCATGCAGAGGGTCGGTCAACTTATCATACATGCACACCAACCACATAGAAGAGGCTGAGTCGAGCTTGTTGCTCCTTTTTCCTCTTCCCCGATACAGCTGATACGTCTCCGACGTATCTGTAATTTTTGATGGTTCCATGCTATTATCTTGTCAAACTTTGGATGTTTTGTATGCCTTTTATATCTTTTTTGGGACTAACTTATTAACTCAGTGCCAAGTGCCAGTTCCTGTTTTTTCCGTGTTTTTGACCCTTTTCAGAGGAGGATTTTAAACGGTGTCCAAACGGAATAAAACTTCCGAAAAGATTTTTTTCCGGAACAGAAGATACGCACGAGACTTGAGAACCAAGGCAGGGGCCACCAGGGGACCCCACAAGCCCCCTAGGCGCGGCCAGGGGGGCCCGCGCCTAGCAGGCTTGTGTCCCCCGTGTGGCTCGTCTTCGCTACCTCTTCCACCTATAAATTCAGAAAAATTCCAAAACTGCGCGAGAGATCCACGAAAATACTTTTCCGCCGCCGCAAGCTTCTGTCTTCGCAAGATCCCATCTGGGGCATGTTCTGGTGCCCTGCCGGAGGGGGGATTCGGATATGGAGGGCTTCTTCATCAATACCATGACCTCTCCGATGATGCGTGAGTAGTTCACCATAGACTTTCGGGTCCATAGCTAGTAGCTAGATGGCTTCTTCTCTCTCTTGGATCTTCAATACAAAGTTCTCCATGATCTTCATGGAGATCTATCCGATGTAATCTTCTTTTGTAGTGTGTTTGTCGAGATCTGATGAATTGTGGATTTATGATTAGATTATCTATGAATCTTATTTGTGTTTCTTGTGATCTCTTATATGCATGATTTCATATCCTTGTAATTCTCTTCGAGTTGTGGGTTTTGTTTGTCCAACTTGATCTATGATTCTTACAATGGGAGAAGTGCTTGGTTTTGGGTTCATACCGTGGGTGACCTCACCCAGTGACAGAAGTGGTAGCGAGGCACGCATCATGTAATTGCCATCAAGGGTAAAAAGATGGGGTTTTCATCATTGGTTTGAGTTTATCCCTCTACATCATGTCATCTTGCTTAAGGCGTTACTCTGTTCGTCATGAACTCAATACACTAGGTTCATGCTGGATAGCGGTCGATGTGTGGAGTAATAGTAGTAGATGCAGAAAGTATCGTTCTACTTGTCTCAGACGTGATGCCTATATGTATGACCATTGCCTTAGATATCGTCATGACTTTGCGCGGTTCTAGCAATTGCTCGACAGTAATTTGGTCACACACCGTATTATTTGCTATTTTGAGAGAAGCCTCTAGTGACCAATATGGCCCCCGGGTCTACTTCACACCATATTTTCAGCCTTACACTTTTACTTCATTGCACTTTCCGCCTTCAGATCGCACTTTGTAATCAATCTTGAAGGGATTGACAACACCTTTATAGCGTTGGGTGCAAGCTCTTTTGTGTTTGCGCAGGTACTCTGGACTTGGCGCAATTCTCCTACTGGATTGATACCTTGGTTCTTAAACTGAGGGCAATACTTACTACTCCTACGCTGCATCACCCTTTCCTCTTCAAGGGAAAAACCAACGCAAGCTCAAGAGGCAGCAGAAGGATTTCTGGCGCCGTTGCCGGGGAGGATCAAGTCAAGAACTCATCCAAGTAAGCTCAAGAGGCACCAGAAAAATATTTGCCTTTTTCGTTTGCCTTTTTCTCTCGCTTGCTTTCTGTTCGCTTGTGAGCTTGTTTGCTTGCTGAAGTCACCATGACTGAAAACACCAAACTTTGTGACTTCTCGAATACTAATAATAATGATTTTATTAGTACTCTGATTGCTCCCGCCACTAGTGCGGAATCATACGAAATCAATGCTGCTTTGCTAAATCTTGTTATGAAAGAGCAATCCTCCGCCCTTCCTAGTGAAGATTCCGCATCCCATCTTAATACCATCATTGAGCTTTGCGATATGCAAAAGAAGAAAGATGTGGATAATGATGTGATTAAATTGAAGCTTTTTCCGTTCTCGTTGCGAGATCGAGCAAAAACTTTGTTTTCGTCTTTGCCCAAAAATAGTATTGATTCTTGGAACAAGTGCAAAGATGCTTATATATCCAAGTATTTTCCGCTAGCTAAGATTATATCTCTCCGTAATGATATCATGAATTTTAAGCAACTTGATCATGAACATGTTGCACAATCTTGGGAGAGAATTAAATTGATGATTAGCAATTGTCCCGCTCATGGCTTGAGTCTTTGGATGATTATACAAATCTTCTACGCTGGCTTGTATTTCGCTTCTAGAAATATCTTGGACTCCGCCTCAGGTGGAACGTTCATGAAAATCACGTTACGAGAAGCCACAAAACTCCTAGACAATATCATGACGAACTACTCTCGGTGGCACACTGAAAGGTCACCTACAAGTAAGAAGGTACACGCTATAGAAGAAATTAACTCGTTGAGTGCTAAGATGGATGAGTTAATGAATTTGGTTGGTAGTAGAAGTGCTCCTTTAGATCCTAATGACATGCCCTTGTATTCCTTCATTGAGAGTAGCAACGCTAGCTTGGACGTTAATTTTGTTGGTAGGAATAATTTTGGCAACAACAATGCTTTTAGAGGAAACTATGTTCCTAGGCCTTTTCCATGTAACCCCTCTAATAATTTTGGCAACTCCTACAACAATACTCATGGAAATTACAATAGATTACCCTCTGATCTAGAGAGTAATATCAAAGAGTTTATCAACTCGCAAAAGATTTTCAATGCGTCCATAGAGGAAAAACTACTCAAGATTGACAATTTGGCTTGGAGCGTTTATAGAATGTCTAGTGATATTGATGCTTTGAAAGTTATATGTGCTCCTCCCAAGATCAATATGGATGAAACTTTGAAAGCTATGCGTGTTTCCATGAGTGAGAGCAAAGAAAGAACCGCCCAAATTCGTGCTAGACATTAATGGCTTAAAAGGGCGTGTTCTCGTGATAAGAATCACGAAGATCTTAAAGTGCTTGCTGTGACTCCCATTGAATCTTTGTTTTCTTGTGTCAAACCTAATGATGATGGGCCTAGATATAAATCCACTTTGGTTGAAAAACGCCCCAATGATTCGGAGTCCATCTATCTTGATGCTAAAAGCATTCAAAGTGGAGTAGAAGACATTAAAACCTCGAGTAGTAATGAAACTACTACTTTGGATTTCAAGGAATTCAATTATGATAGTTTCTCCTTGATTCAATGTTATTCCTTGATGCAATCCATGCTAACCTCTCCACACGCTTATAGCCAAAACAAGGCCTTTACCGATCATATCGTCGATGCTATGATAAAATATCTTGAAGAGAAACTTGAATTGGAAGATTCTATCCCTCGAAAGCTTCATGATGAGTGGGAACCTACTATCAAAATAAAAATAAAAAACTATGAATGCAATGCATTGTGTGATTTGGGTGCTAGTGTTTCCGCGATTCCAATGTCTTTATGTGATGTTCTCGGTTTTAATGAGATTGAGGAGTGCTCTCTGAATTTGCATCTTGCAAATTCTAGTGTCAAGAAACCCATGGGAAGGATCAATGATGTTCTTATTATTGCAAATAGGAACTATGTACCCGTGGATTTCTTTGTGCTTGACATTGATTGCAATCTTACATGCCCTAACATTCTTGGTAGACCTTTCCTAAGGACTATCGGTGCTATCATATATATGAAGGAAGGGAATATTAGATTTAAATTTCCCTCAAAGAAGGGCATGGAGAATTTTCCTAGAAAGAAAATAAGATTGCCTTATGAATCTATGATGAGGGCTACTTATGGTTTGAGCACCAAAGACGGCGATACGTGATTCTATCGCCTTATGCCTAGCTAAGGGCATTAAACAATAGCGCTCGTTGGGAGGTAACCCAATGAATTTATCTTTTTCTTTCCATTTTGTTGCATCCACACCATCATAATTCTGTCATGATTGGGTCTTTGGTATTTATTTTTGTGTTTGAGCCAAGGAAAACCTTTATGACTAGTCTTCGTGATGATTGTTTGATCCTGCTGGAAAAAGACAGAAATTTTTCGCTCACGAGATGATTTTTCATTTTTATTAAGAAAGAGATTTTGAGTTGATTATTTTTGCTGCTGGTTGATATGCATATTTCCCAGGCATTCGTAATGTTTCAGAAGTTTTGAGGTACCAGAATTATACGAGGTATACAAATTGCTACAAACTGGTCTGTTTTTGACAGATTCTGTTTTTGTTGAGTTGGTTGCTTGTTTTGATGAAACTATGGATAGTATCGGGGGGTACTAGACATGGAAAAGTGCGAATACATTAATCTAACACCAATATAAATAGAAATCAAGATTGCTTCAGTACCTAAAGAGGTGGTAGTTTGTTTTCTTTTGCTAATGATATCACGAGTTTCTGTTTAAGTTTTGTGTTGTGAAGTTTTCAAGTTTTGGGTGATGTTCTCATGGACAAAGGGATAAAGAGTGGAAAGAGCTCACGCTTGGGGATGCCCAAGGCATGCCAAGACAAATTCAAGGACACCAAAAAGCATAAGCTTGGGGATCCCCCGGGAAGGCATCCCCTCTTTCGTCTTCAATCCATCGGTAACATTACTTGGAGCTATATTTTTATTCACCACATGATATGTGTTTTGCTTGGAGCGTATTGTATCGTAGGAGTCTTTTCTTTTTGTTGTGTCACAATCATCCGTGCTGCACACCTTTTGAGAGAGACATGTACTCATCATGAATTTGCTAGAATGCTCATCGTGCTTCACTTATATCTTTTGAGCTAGACCATTTTGCTCTATGTGCTTCACTTAGATCTTTTACAGCATGGCGGTGCCTAACTTGGTAGTTGGCTTGTGCTATGAAAATAGTCCCAAAGGTGATAGGTACCCAAAGAGGATACAATTGAACTTCCATCTTCATGTGCATAGAGTAGAAAGAGAAGTTTGATTCCTCTCAATTAGTTTTGAGACGTGGATTTGGTAATATTAAAAGTTATGTTAGTAGGGTGTTGTGAATCTAGAAATACTTGTGTTGAAGTTAATGATTCCCGTAACATGCACGTATGGTGAACCTCTATGTTAGGAAGTCGGAACATAATTGATCTATTGATTGTCATCCTTTGTGTTGCGGTCGGGATCGCGCGATGGTTAACACCTACCAACCCTTCCCCTAGGAGTATGCATTTAGCACTTTGTTTCGATTACTGATAAAAACTTTCGCAACAACTATGTGAGTTCTTCATGACTAATGTGAGTCCATGGTATAGATGCACTTTCACCATCCACCATTGCTAGCCTCTCTAGTACCGTGCAATTTTCGCCGGTGCACAAACCCACCATATGCCTTCCTCAAAACAGCCACCACACCTACCTACTATGGCATTTTCATAGCCATTCCGAGATATATTGCCATGCAACTCCCACCGTTCCATCTCATGACTTGTGCCGTCACTCTCATATTGCCATTGCATGATCGTAAGATAGCTAGGGAGATGTTTCAACGTCATACGCCAAGCTAGATCGTTGCACATCCCGGTACATTGCCGGAGGCATTTCCTATATAGTCATCATCGTTCTGAGCTTTGAGCTATGAGTAAATAAAAGTGTAATTATCATCATTATTAGAGCATTGTCCCATGTGAGGAAATAAAAAAAAAGACCAAATTTTATTAGTACTCCAATTGCTCCCGCCACTAGTTCGGAGTCATACGAAATCAATGTCGCTTTGCTGAATCTTGTTTTGAAAGAGCAATTCTCCGGCCTTCCTAGTGAAGATGTCGCATCCCATCTTAACACCTTCATTGAGCTTTGGGATATGCAAAAGAAGAAAGATGTGGATAATGATGTGATTAAATTGAAGCTTTTTCCTTTCTCGTTGCGAGATCGAGCAAAAACTTGGTTTTCGTCTTTGCCCAAAAATAGTATCGATTCTTGGGATAAGTGCAAAGATGCTTATATATCCAAGTATTTTCCGCCGGCTAAGATTATCTCTCTCCATAATGATATCCTGAACTTTAATCAACTTGATCATGAACACGTTGCACAATCTTGGGAGAGAATGAAACTAATGATTAGAAATTGTCCCGCTCATGGCTTGAGTCTTTGGATGATTATACAAATCTTCTACAGTGGCTTGAATTTCGCTTCTAGAAATATCTTGGACTCCGCCTCAGGTGGAACGTTCATGGAAAACACATTAGGAGAAGCCACAAAACTCCTAGACAATATCATGACGAACTACTCTCAGTGGCACACTGAAATGTCACCTACTAGTAAGAAGGTACACGCTATAGAAGAAATTAACTCGTTGAGTGCTAAGATGGATGAGTTAATGAATATGGTTGCTCGTACAAGTGCTCCTTTATATCCTAATGATATGCCTTTGTCTTCCTTGATTGAGAGTAGCAACGTTAGTTTGGACGTTAATTTTGTTGGTAGGAATAATTTTGGCAACAACAATGCTTTTAGAGGAAACTATGTTCCTAGGCCTTTTCCTAGTAACTCCTATAATAACTTTGGCAAATCCTACAAGAATACTCATGGAAATTACAATAGATTACCCTCTGATCTAGAGAGTAATATCAAAGAGTTTATCAACTCTCAAAAGATCTTCAATGCGTCCATAGGGGAAAAACTACTCAAAATTGACGATTTGGCTAAGAGCGTTGATAGAATGTCTAGTGATATTGATGCTTTGAAAGTTAGATGTGCTCCTCCCAAGATCAATATGGATGAAACTTTAAAAGCTATCCGTATTTCCATGATTGAGAGCAAAGAAAGAACCGCCCAAATTCGTGCTAGACATGAATGGTTAAAAATGCGTGTTCTCGTGATAAGAATCACGAAGATCTTAAAGTTCTTGCTGTGACTCCCATTGAATCTTTTTTTTCTTGTGTCAAACCCAATGATGATGGGGCTGGATATGAATCCACTTTGGTTGAAAAACGCCCCAATTATTCGGAGTCCATCTATCTTGATGCTAAAAGCATTGAAAGTGGAGTAGAAGATATTAAAACTTTGAGTAGTAATGAAATTACTACTTTGGATTTCAAGGAATTTAGTTCTGATAGTTGCTCCTTGATTGAATGCATTTCCTTGATGCAATCCATGCTAAACTGTACACACGCTTATAGTCAAAACAAGGCCTTTACCGATCATATCGTCGAAGCTATGATAAAATCTCTTAAAGAGAAACTTGAATTGGAAGTCTCTATCCCTAGAAAGCTTCATGATGAGTGGGAACCTACTATCAAAATCAAAATCAAAAGCTATGAATGCAATGATTTGTGTGATTTGGGTGCTAGTGTTTCCGCGATTCCAAAGTCTTTATGTGATGTTCTTGGTTTTAATGAGATTGAAGAGTGTTCTCTTAATTTGCATCTTGCGGATTCTACTGTCAAGAAACCCATGGGAAGGATCAATGATGTTCTTATTATTGCAAATAGGAACTATGTATCCGTGGATTTCATTGTGCTTGACATTGATTGCAATCCTACATGCCCTATTATTCTTGGTAGACTTTCCTAAGGACTATCGGTGCTATCATCGATATGAAGGAAGGGAATATTAGATTTCAATGTACTTTAAAGAAGAGCATGGAGCACTTTCCTAGAAAGAAATTAAGATTGCCTTATGAATCCATGATGAGGGCCACTTATGGTTTGAGCACCAAAGACGACGATACGTGATTCTATAGCTTCTATGCCTAGCTAAGGGCATTAAACAATAGCGCTTGTTGGGAGGCAACCCAATGCATTTATATTTTAATTTCTGTGTTGTAGAGTCCACACCATCATAATTCTGTTGTGATTGTGTTTTTTGTGTTTCTTTTTGTGTTTGAGCCAAGCAAAACCTTTATGACTAGTCTTGGTGATGGTTGTTTGATCCTGCTGGAAAAAGACAGAAACTTTTCGCTCACGAGATGCTTTTTCATTTTTATTCAGAAATAGCTTTTGAGTTCATTCGGTTTGCTGCTGGTTGATATACCTTTTTCCCACCGAGTCGTAATTATTCAGAATTTTTGAGGTATCAGAAGTATACGAAGTATACAGATTTCTACAGACTCATCTGTTTTTGATAGATTCTATTTTTGTTGAGTTGGTTGCTTGTTTTGATGAAACTATGGATAGTATCGGGGGGTACTAGCCATGGAAAAGTGAGAATACAGTAGCCCATCACCAATATAAATAGAAATCAAGATTGCTACAGTACCTAAAGAGGTGGTAGTTTGTTTTCTTGTGCTAATGTTATCACGAGTTTTTGTTTAAGTTTTGTGTTGTGAAGTTTTCAAGTTTTGGGTGATGTTCTCATGGACAAAGAGATAAGGAGTGGAAAGAGCTCAAGCTTGGGGGTTCCCAAGGCATCCCAAGCCAAATTCAAGGACACCAAAAAGCATAAGCTTGGGGATGCCCCGGGAAGGCATCCCCTCTTTCGTCTTCAATCCATCGGTAACATTACTTGGAGCTATATTTTTATTCACCACATGATATGTGTTTTTCTTGGAGCGTCTTGTATCGTATGAGTATTTTATTTTTGTTGTGGCACAATCATCCTTGCTGCACTCCTTTAGAGAGAGACATGCACTCATCGTGATTTTGCTAGAATGCTCATAGTGCTTCACTTATATCTTTTGAGCTAGATATTTTTGCTCTATGTGCTTCACTTAGATCTTTTAGAGCACGGCGGTGCGTGACTTGGTAGTTGGCTTATGCTATGAAAGTAGTTCCAAAGGTGATAGGTACCCAAAGAGGATACAAAAACCTCCATCTTCATGTGCATTGAGTAGAAAGAGAAGTTTTGATTCCTCTCAATTAGTTTTGAGACGTGGATTTGGTAATATTAAGAGTTATGTTAGTAGGGTGTTGTGAATCTAGAAATACTTGTGTTCAAGTTAGTGATTCCCGTAGCATGCACGTACGGTGAACCGCTATGTTAGGAAGTCGGAGCATAATTGATCTATTGATTGTCATCCTTTGTGTTGAGGTCGGGATCGCGCGATGGTTAACACCTACCAACCCTTCCCCTAGGAGTATGCGTTGAGCACTTTGTTTTCACTACTAATAAAAACTATCGCAACAAGTATGTAAGTTCTTCATGACTAATGTGAGTCCATGGTATAGATGCACTTTCACCTTCCACCATTGCTGGCCTCTCTAGTGCCGCGCAATTTTCGCCGGTACACAAACCCACCATATGCCTTCCTCAAAACAACCACCATACCTACCTACTATGGCATTTTCATAGCCATTCCGAGATATATTTCCATGCAACTCACAACATTCCATCTCATGATTTGTGCCGTCACTCTCATATTGCCATTGCATGATCGTAAGATAGCTAGCGAGATGTTTCAACATCATACACCAACCTAGATCGTTGCACATCCCGGTACACTGTCGGAGGCATTTCCTATAGAGTCATCATCGTTCTAAGCTTTGAGTTGTGAGTAAATAAAAGTGTGATGATCATCATTATTAGAGCATTGTCCCGGGTGAGGAAAAAAAGGCCAAATAGCCCATGCAAAAAAAGGAGAAAAAAGAGAGGCCCAAGAGCCCAAATAAAATAAAAAAAGAGAGAAAAAGAGAGAAGGGTCAATGCTACTATCTTTTTCCACACTTGTGCTTCATAATAGCACCATGTGCTTCATGATTGAGAGCTTCTTGCTTTGTCACTACCATATGCTTGTGGGAATCTTCATTATATAACTTGGCTTGTAGATTCTAGTGATGGGCTTCCTCCAAATTGCCCTTGGTCTTCGTGAGCAAGCAAGTTGGATGCACACCCACTAGTTCTCCTTTTGAGCTTTCACATACTTATTGCTCTAGTGCATCCCTTTTATGGCAATCCCTGCTCATTCACATATATATCTATTAATGGGCATATCCATAGCCCTGTGATACGCCGAGTTAATGTGACCATCTCCTCCTTTTTTGGTCTCACAACCACCACCACACTCTATTCCACCTATAGTGCTATATCCATGGCCCACGCTCATGTATTGCGTGATAGTTACAAATTTTTTGAGAAAGTAAGCGTGCAAACATAATTACTTGGCCAATACCGGGGTTGTGCATGATTTACATTAGTTGTGTGAGGATGATTGAGCATAGCCAAACTATATGATTTTGTAGGGATAACTTTCCTTGGCCTTGTTATTTTGAAAGTTCATGATTACCTTGCTAGTTTGCTTGAAGTATTATTGTTTTCATGTCAATAACAAACTATTGTTTTGAATCTTACGGATTTGAACATTCATGTCACATGAAAGAAGTTGCAAAGGACAACTATGCTAGGTAGCATTCCACATCAAAAATTCAGTCTTTATCACTTCCCTACTCGAGGACCAGCAGGAGTTAAGCTTAGGGATGCTTGATACGTTCCCAACGTATCTATAATTTTTGATGGTTTAATGCTATTATGTTGTCAAACTTTGGATGTTTTGTATGCCTTTTATATATTTTTTGGGACTAACTTATTAACTCAGTGCCAAGTGCCAGTTCCTGTTTTTTCCATGTTTTTGGCCCCTTTCAGAGGAGGATTTTGAACGGAGTCCAAACGGAACGAAACTGCCAACAAGATTTTTTCCAAAACAGAAAAAGATCTGGAAGCCTCAGAATCAGGGCAGGGGGCCTGCAGGGACCCCACAAGCCCCCTAGCTGCGGTGAGGGGGGCCCGCGCCTCCCAGGCTTGTGGGCTCCCTGGGCCACCTCTGCCTAGGACTTTCTCCTATAAATTCCCTAAAATCCCAGAAAAAGTAAGGAGATCATCGAAAGTACTTTTCGGCCGCCGCAAGCTTCTGTCTCCGCAAGATCCCATCTGGGGCACGTTCTGGTGCCTTACCGGAGGGGGGATTCGGATACGGAGGGCTTCTTCATCAACACCATGACCTCTCCGATAATGCGTGAGTAGTTCACCATAGACCTACGGGTCCATAGTTAGTAGCTAGATGGCTTCTTCTCTCTCTTGGATCTTCAATACAAAGTTCTCCATGATCTTCATGCAGATCTATCCGATGTAATCTTCTTGTGCGGTGTGTTTGTCGAAATCCGATGTAGTGTGGATTTTTTATTAGATTATCTATGAGTCTTATTTGAGTTTCTTCTGATCTCTTTTATGCATGATTTCATATCCTTGTAATTATCTTCGAGTTGTGGGTTTTGTTTGGCCAACTAGATCTAAGATTCTTGCAATGGGAGAAGTGCTTGGTTTTGGGTTCATACCATGCGGTGACCTCACCCAGTGACAGAGGGGGTAGCGAGGCACGCATCGTGTTGTTGACATCAAGGGTAAAAAGATGTGGTTTTCATCATTGGTTTGAGATTATCCCTCTACATCATGTCATCTTGCTTAAGGCGTTACTTTGTTCGTCATGAACTCAATACACTAGATGCATGCTGGATAGCGGTCGATGTGTGGAGTAATAGTAGTAGATGCAGAAAGTATCGGTCTGCTTGTCTCGGACGTGATATCTATATGTATGATCATTGCCTTAGATGTCGTCACGACTTTGCACGGTTCTATCAATTTCTCGACAGTAATTTGTTCACCAACCGTAATATTTGCTATTTTGAGAGAAGCCTCTAGTGAACACTATGGCCCCCAGGTCTACTCCACACCATATTTTCAGCCTTACACTTTTACTTCGTTGCACTTTCCTCCTTCAGATCTCACTTTGCAATCAATCTTGAAGGAATTGACAACCCCTTTATAGCGTTTGGTGCAAGCTCTTTTGTGTATGCGCAGGTAAGTTGGACTTGACGCGATTCTCCTACTGGATTGATACCTTGGTTCTCAAACTGAGGGAAATACTTACTGCTCCTGTGCTGCATCGCCCTTTCCTCTTCAAGGGAAAAACCAACGCAAGCTCAAGAGATGACAGAAGGATTTCTGTCGCCGTAGCATTCGCCAACCTGCGCGAGTACAAGATCCAGCTCAACCCGGAGAAGTGCGTCTTTGGGGTCCCAGGCAGCAAGCTCTTGGGGTTGTTCGTGTCTTCTCGTGGCATCGAGGCGAACCATGAGAAGATCGGCACCATCGAGCGGATAGTGAAGCCGGCTCGAATCCTAGACGTCCAGAAGTTCACCGGCTGCCTGGCGTCTCTTACCCGGTTCGTCAGCCGGCTCGGCGAGAAGGCCCTTCCATTCTACCAGCTAATGAAGAAGACGACAAAGTTCTAGTGGAACGATCAGGCGGACGAAGCCTTCCGCGACCTCAAGCGGGTCATCTCGAGCCTGCCTATCTTGGCAGCGCCGGTTGAAAGGGAACCCATACTCATGTACATTGCAGCGACCACTCACATAGTGAGTGTAGTGCTGGTAGTTGAACGCAAGGAGGAGGGCAAGGTACTGTTAGTACAATGCCCTATCTACTACCTCAGCGAGGTCTTGTCCGCCTCCAAGCAAAACTATCCCCACTACCAAAAAATGTGTTATGGTGTTTACCTTGCTGCAAAGAAGTTGAAGCAATACTTCCAAGAGCATGCCATCACTGTGGTGAGCACCGCTCCACTTTCAGAAATCATGGGAAACCGTGACGTGACTGGCAGGATCGCCAAGTGGTCCATCGCCATGGCGGATCACGACATCAGCTATGAGCCTCGCACTGCCATCAAGTCTCAGGTGGTGGCCGGCTTCCTGGTCGAGTGGGGTGAAACCCAGTTTGAGTGACCACCTCCAGACTCCACTCATTGGCGGATGCACTTCGACGACTCGAAGATGCGAACTGGTCTGGGAGCCAGCATTGTCTTGACGTCTCTGAAAGGAGACCAGCTCACGTATGCTCTCCAGATTCACTTCGCCGCCTCCAACAACGTCGCCGAGTATGAAGCGCTCGCTCACGGCCTCCGACTCGCCAAGGAGATTGCCATCCGACGGCTTCTCTGCTTTGGCGACTCAGACCTCGTGGTGCAGCAAGTTTCTAGAGAATGGGATGCCAGGGACGCCAACATGGCAAGCTACTGCTTCCTCATCCAGCTTCGAGGGTTGCGAGTTTCACCATGTTCCCAGGGCGGACAACGAGGCGGCCGATACATTGGCTAAGATTGGCTCCATGAGATAGGCCATCCTAGCCGGCGTCTCCCTTGAGCAGCTGCACAAGCCGACTATCAGGCCATCTCCAGAGTCGGCATCAATTTTTGTGCCGGCTGATTCTTCGGTGCAAGCGATGTTGGCTACGCCAGCTGTGCTGGCTACAGCTCCTGTGCTGGTTGCACTGGCTCTGCTGACTCCAATTGCGGCACCGGCTACAACCACTTCGCCGGCTACGACTACTTTGCCGGCTACAACAACAAATCCGGCTCCGCCAAGCCTCGAATCATGTCATCTCGACACTGAGTGGGTGGACATCATGGAGGTAGACGGCGAGCCGGCTGCCACGACGGCATCAGCGACACGGTGTCTCGAGCCCGCGACTGCTTCATCAAGCGCGGGGGCTGCAGAAGCCCCCGACAATTAGGTCGAGATGGAGCCAGCCCTTGTGTCAGCACCGTCATGGGCTCAACCCATCCTAGCTTGCCTCCTTCACGGTGAACTTCCTCAAGAGGAGGCGGAGGCGAGGAAAATCCAGCGTAGATCTGCAGCCTACGCCATCATCAATCGCGAGCTGGTTCAGCGTAGCGTGACTGGCGTGTTCCAATGCCGCATCGAACCAGAAAAGGGACAGGAGATCCTTAGAGACATTCACCAGGGGGAGTGCGGGCATCATGCCGCCTCTAGAACCCTGGTCACCAAGGCATTCCGCCACGGATTCTATTGGCCCGCGGCCCTCGAGGAGGCCGTGGACATGGTCAACACATGCGAGGGCCGCCAACGCTTTGGCGTGCAGAGTCACATGCCACCTTCGGCCCTCAAAACCATCCCCTTGTCATGGTCTTTCGCCGTCTAGGGGTTGGACATGGTGGGGCCTTTCAAGATGGCTCGCGGTGGCATGACTCGCCTCTTGGTGGCCATTGACAAATTTACCAAGTGGATCAAGGCTAGGACCATCAAGAAGTTTGATGGCCCCACAGCTATCAAGTTCATCACGAACATCTCTGTCCGATACGGTGTCCCCCACAACATCATCACCGACAATGACACTAACTTTGCCAAGGGCGCTTTGGTGCTCTACTGCTCCAAGGTAGGCATCCGGCTCGACTTGGCGTCAGTGGCACATCCCCAGTCCAATGGCCAAGTGGAGAGGGCCAACGGCGTAATCCTAGCCGGCATCAAGCCAAGACTGGTGGCACCGCTGGTCAGGTCAGCCGGCTGCTGGATTGAAGAGTTGCCGGCAGTACTGTGGAGTCTCCGCACCACGCACAACCAGTCAACCGGCTTCACCCTGTTCTTTCTGGTATACGGGTCCGAGGCTATCATCCCTACGGATATTGAGTTTGACTCGCCTCGGGTCACCCTGTACACAGAAACGGAAGCGAAGGAGGCAAGAGAAGATGGTGTTGATCTCCTCGAGGAGGCACGGGACCTAGCCTTGAGCCGGACGGCAATCTACCAACACAAGCTGAGGTACTACCACAACAAGAAGATGAAGCCTCTCTCTTTCACGGAGGCAGACTTGGTGCTCAACAGAATCCACCGAAGAGCCGGCCAGTACAAGCTCTCATCCCCATGGGAGGGACCCTTCATCATCAGTAGGGCATTGCACAACAATGCATACTACTTGATCGATGCCCAGAAGCCAAGGAAGCGCAAGAGGGACAACTCTGTCCAGGAGACGGAACGTCCATGGAACACGGCGTTGCTTCACCCGTTCTATTGCTAGAAGGCAAGTATCAAACATGGAAAGAGCATGCACATATGTATCTTTCTCCCTCTTCAGGGATTTCTAATGAATGCAATGATAAGAGCATGCACATATGCCTCTTTTTAGATTCATATCTAGAGTTTTCACTCACTCTGTGAGTCCCTTGACCGACTCTAATAAGCTCGGGGGCTCGCTAGCCGCCCAGACGACTTCCTTATGTTGTAGAAAAGCACATAGTGTACACCGGATCGATCCCTGGTCGCCTCGTAACAGCTACAGACCGGCTCCTAGCTGTACGGCTAGCGAGGCGATGCTGGTAAGGCCGGATACATGAAAAGTTTGACTACAAAAAGGTTGCCGGCTCGGGTTGGTTTGATCTTTTTATGATCCCATTCTAGCCGGCCTCTGCTGGTTTATGTCTGAGTCTTTAAGTCTTGATGGCTTAAAAAAATCTAAGTCATGTATACCCAAAGGCAGAAACCTCGACCGAGTCACAAACGGGCTATCGGCTGTCGGGCTGGCGGGGTGGAAGCTAAGGGGAGTAGAGGGGTTGGAGAAAATGAAGTCCCACAGGAATTAAAAGGTGAAGATATAAAATAGCACGCATGGCATTACGAATTTAATGCATAATTCATAAATTCAAAAGCATTAGCCCACGACCGAAGTTGATTACACACCCCCAGTGGGTGGAACTGTTGGACTGACAAAGTATTGCAGACAAAGAAAAGAAAAACAGGATCGACTAAGGGGTGATGGCCTCGTCTGTTGCCCCGGCTGCTGCTCCTGGAGTGGCGGCTTCACCATCACCGGCTGATCCCAAGGCGGTGGCGCCGTCTCCTTCGTGAGGGCTTTCACCTCCGTCCTCGGCGGAGTCAGCATATGCCTCGCCGCTGGAGGCGGCATCTTCCACCTCACGGGCCGCCTCGTCGGAGCTGCCATCGACATCATAGGGCTGAAGGCCGTGCAGATCCTCAGGGATCACGTTGCCGTCTTCACCCCGCTCCAAGTTGAGCTCATCCCAAGTGGCATACGAGGCAATGTCACTGACCCTCACGCGCAGCTGCTCCTCCACGGCCTGCGGCTCCCCCTCCGAGACGTCGCGCGGAGCGACAAGCTTGCCCAAGTCCAGGTTTTGATACCAGGACTTGGCCAAGCGCAGGGCCATGTACGCTCCAACACGCGCGGCCGAAGCACGTCAGGCGTCAAGGCGGTCATCGCCAGCCGCAAGCCAGCGGGAGAGCCGGCTCATCGACGCCGGCTCCACGGCCTCAGGCCACAGAGCCTTCGCCATCCACGAGCGTGCAACTTGGAGCCGCACCATGGACTCGCCCAGGGCATGCAGGCGGGCTCTGATGCCCACCCCGATCTCCTCCACGCTCCAGCCTGAGGCGACGTCTACCTCCTGCCCGGCCACGCGACGCTCCTCGCGGCTCACTTCGACGGCCGTATCGGCTGCGTCCCGTGTCTCAGGGAAGAGACCTGAGATAGGGGAGGGGCGCAAAGAAGAGTAAGAAGAGGATGCGACAAAGAAGAAAATTGAAGAGAAAACAAAGAGGACTCACAGTCGAATTGGCCGTTAGTTTCATGAGCACTCTCCAAGGACTCGAGCTCCCGCACCTTGCTCACTTGGGTGATGCGGGCGACTTCTTCCTAGAGGGCTGCGGCTGTGTCCAGCGCCTTGGCCAACTGCGCCTGCCTCTGGGTCAGGGCTTCCTCCTTCTCCTTCAAGACATCGTCCTTGAGCTTCATCTCCTCGAGATGAACCGTCCCAAGATGCTCCATGTCGGCAGCATGGGAGTTGTCCTTCCCTTGCAGGGAGGCGCGCAGCTGTTCCTGCTCAGCCTGGCGGGCGGCCTCGAGGTCCTTCTTCTTCGTCTGGAGAAGAGCCAGCTGCTGCCGGAGCCGGCTGTCTGCCTCACGCAGGGCTTCCCGCTCCATGACAACCTCGCCCAGTCGAGCCTGAAGTTTGGCGACCTGGCCATCAGCCGCCTAGTTCTGAGGCCACAGCGTGTTGTATGCTTGCACCTGGGCATCATAAAGATCCTACAAGCAAAGAAGAAGCAAAAGTAAGATTTGGCTTGGTTAATTCATAACCAGCCCGGTTCTCAGGGGCTACACCCAGTGGGTGCGCTAGCACGGCCCCACTAAAAAAGCAAAGCAAGAGATAAGCTTGAAGAGATTTGGCCCGGCCAATGCTTAGCCGACCCGATTCTTAGGGGCTACACCCAGTGGGTGTGCTGGCGCTCCCCCACTAACTCAAGAAGAAGAAGAAAAAAAATCGAAATCCAAGACAAAGACGAGGCACTTACCCTGGTGCGCTCCTCCAGGCGCTGCAGATCGCTTCCCGCCATGCGGGCTGCCTGCTCCACCTTGTATCGGCTGTTGGCAAACAGCGATACCAGCTCCGGGACACCTTGGAGTATGGTGCCTGCGGGCAGTGTCTGGGGCTCAAGGTTGGTTCCTCGCCAAGCCTTCATGGGCCGGCTCCCGGCTCAGGGGACGGCTATTGGAGCAGCCGGGACACGATTGGAGACGACGATGGTGCCGTCTCCAGGCGTCGGAGTGGCAGCCGGCTTCACCGACATCCCATCCGACGCCGTATCCACAGCACGAGGTGGATCAGCAGCATCCGGCATGTCCATGACCACCTCTGGCGCACCCATAGCCACCTTCGGCGCGTCCAGGTTTAGCTCCGGGCCACCGGCTGCCTCGTCGGCTTCCGGCGACTCAGGGATCTCCTCGAGATTCACTGGTGCACAGGAATCCGTCTCGGACGGCTTGGCCCCCTCGGTCCTCCGGGCCCGCCTTGGGGCCACCTCGCTAGCTGGCTCCTCCACGCGAGCACGTGTGGAGGGGTCATGTCTAACCTTCGCACGCCTCTCCGCAGGCTTCTCGGCCCGGCTGGGCCGATATTGGCCTTCGGCCATCTTCTCCACAGCCACATCCCAGCGGTGGGCGGATTGTTCCTCAAGTTCCTTCTGGGTTGGGTCAGCCGCTGGCCAGCCGGCTCGCTCCGCGGCGGAGGCGGTGTCTTCCTCTACATCCTCCGCCTCCCTGCCAAATAGCGTTTTGAGGAACAAGTCTTCACGCAAGAGAAAGTAAAAAGAATGAAAGGGAACCCTTACCCCGCGACGATGGGCACCTGCCACCTGCCGGCACCAGCACGACTCTTCTTAGCGCCTCCTGCTCGTGCGCTGGCGGGAGGACCCGTCGAGGCTCGCTTGGGAGCCGTCCTGGAAGCTGTGGCACCCTTGCCTTTCCTCCAGGTCGCCTCGCCAATACCGGCCGCCTCGGCCTTATGGCGCCGTCCGCGCGTTAGAGGGGGCTGGTGACCTCCTCCACCCCATCGGAGTCTTCCTCGAAGGCTGCATCAGATAGGGAGGGTGGAGTCTCATCATCATCCGTCCAATCAACAATGGAGGGCTTCAGATGCTCACCAGATGGCTTCGTCCCCTTCGACTCTAGCGCATCCTCCGAACCTTCGGAGGCGGCAGAGCAAGGCTCGATCATGCCGTTGACCTCGATCTTCGAGGCATCAGACGTCACCACGTCGGGGGCAGTGTTGGGGAACGTCGCATGGGAAACAAAAATTTTCCTACGCGCACGAAGACCTATCATGGTGATGTCCATCTACGAGAGGGGATGAGTGATCTACGTACCCTTGTAGATCGTACAACAGAAGCGTTAGAGAACGCGGTTGATGTAGTGGAACGTCCTCACGTCCCTCGATCCGCCCCGCGAACAATCCCGCGATCAGTCCCACGATCTAGTACCGAACGGACGGCACCTCCGCGTTCAGCACACGTACAGCTCGACGATGATCTCGGCCTTCTTGATCCAGCAAGAGAGACGGAGAGGTAGAAGATTTCTCCGGCAGCGTGACGGCGCTCCGGAGGTTGGTGATGATCTTGTCTCAGCAGGGCTCCGCCCGAGTTCCGCAGAAACACGATCTAGAGGAAAAACTATGGAGGTATGTGGTCGGGCAGCCGTGAGAAAGTCGTCTCAAATCTGCCCTAAAAGCCCCATATATATAGGAGGAGGGAGGGGGACCTTGCCTTGGGGTCCAAGGGACCCTCAAGGGGTCGGCCGAGCCAAGGGGGGGAGGACTCCCCCCCCCAAACCGAGTTGGACTTGGTTTGGTGGGAGGAGTCCCCCTCCCTTCCCACTTCTTCCCTCCTTTTTTTTTCATTTCCTTTGATTTCCTTCTCTTGGCGCATAGGCCCCCTTGGGGCTGTCCCACCAGCCCACTAAGGACTGGTGTGTCTCCCCAAAGCCTATGGGCTTCCCCGGGGTGGGTTGCCCCCCCCGGTGAACTCCCGGAACCCATTCGTCATTCCCGGTACATTCCCGGTAACTCCGAAAACCTTCCGGTAATCAAATGAGGTCATCCTATATATCAATCTTCGTTTCCGGACCATTCCGGAAACCCTCGTGACGTCCGTGATCTCATCCGGGACTCCGAACAACATTCGGTAACCAACCATATAACTCAAATACGCATAAAACAACGTCGAACCTTAAGTGTGCAGACCCTGCGGGTTCGAGAACTATGTAGACATGACCCGAGAGACTCCTCGGTCAATATCCAATAGCGGGACCTGGATGCCCATATAGAATCCTACATATTCTACGAAGATCTTATCGTTTGAACCTCAGTGCCAAGGATTCGTATAATCCCGTATGTCATTCCCTTTGTCCTTCGGTATGTTACTTGCCCGAGATTCGATCGTCAGTATCCGTATACCTATTTCAATCTCGTTTACCGGCAAGTCTCTTTACTCGTTCCGTAATACAAGATCCCGCAACTTACACTAAGTTACATTGCTTGCAAGGCTTGTGTGTGATGTTGCATTAACGAGTGGGCCCCGAGATACCTCTCCGTCACACGGAGTGACAAATCCCAGTGTTGATCCATACTAACTCAACTAACACCTTCGGAGATACCTGTAGAGCATCTTTATAGTCACCCAGTTACGTTGCGACGTTTGATACACACAAAGCATTCCTCCGGTGTCAGTGAGTTATATGATCTCATGGTCATAGGAATAAATACTTGACACGCAGAAAACAGTAGCAACAAAATGACACGATCAACATGCTACGTCTATTAGTTTGGGTCTAGTCCATCACGTGTTTCTCCTAATGACGTGATCCAGTTATCAAGCAACAACACCTTGTTCGTAATCAGAAGACACTGACTATCATCGATCAACTGGCTAGCCAACTAGAGGCATGCTAGGGACGGTGTTTTGTCTATGTATCCACACATGTAAATGAGTCTTCATTCAATAAAATTATAGCATGGATAATAAACTATTATCTTGATACAGGAATTATAATAATAACTATACATTTATTATTGCCTCTAGGGCATAATTCCAACAGTCTCCCACTTGCAATAGAGTCAATAATCTAGCCCTCACATCACCATGTGAATTACATTGTAATAAATCTAACACCCATACAGTTTTGGTGTCGATCATGTTTTGGCCGTGGAAGAGGTTTAGTCAGCGGGTCTGCTACATTCAGATCCGTGTGCACTTTGCATATATTTACGTCCTCCTCCTCGACGTAGTCGCGGATGTGGTTGAAGCGTCGTTTGATGTGTCTGGTCTTCTTGTGAAACCTTGGTTCCTTTGCTAAGGCAATGGCACCAGTGTTGTCACAGAACAAGGTTATTGGATCCAGTGCACTTGGCACCACTCCAAGATCCGTCATGAACTGCTTCATCCAGACACCCTCCTTAGCTGCCTCCGAGGCAGCCATGTACTCCGCTTCACATGTAGAATCTGCTACGACGCTTTGCTTGGAACTGCACCAGCTTACTGCACCCCCATTAAGAATAAATACGTATCCAGTTTGCGACTTAGAGTCGTCCGGATCTGTGTCAAAGCTTGCATCGACGTAACCTTTTACGGCGAGCTCTTCGTCACCTCCATACACGAGAAACATCTCCTTAGTCCTTTTCAGGTACTTCAGGATATTCTTGACCGCTGTCCAGTGATCCACTCCTGGATTACTCTGGAACCTACCTGCCATACTTATGGCCAGGCTAACATCCGGTCTAGTGCACAGCATCGCATACATGATAGAACCTATGGCTGAAGCATAGGGGACGGAGCGCATATGCTCTCTATCTTCATCAGTTGCTGGGCACTGAGTCTTACTCAATCTCGTACCTTGTAACACTGGCAAGAACCCTTTCTTGGACTGTTCCATTTTGAACCTCTTCAAAACTTTATCAAGGTATGTGCTTTGTGAAAGTCCTATCAGGCGTTTTGATCTATCCCTATAGATCTTAATGCCTAGAATGTAAGCAGCTTCTCCTAGGTCCTTCATAGAGAAACTTTTATTCAAGTAACCTTTTATGCTCTCCAAAAGCTCTACGTTGTTCCCAATCAGTAATATGTCATCCATATATAATATTAGAAACGCCACAGAGCTCCCACTCACTTTCTTGTAAATACAAGATTCTCCAACCACTTGTATAAACCCAAATGCTTTGATCACCTCATCAAAGCGTTTGTTCCAACTCCGAGATGCTTGCACCAGTCCATAAATGGATCGCTGGAGCTTGCACACCTTGTCAGCATTTTTAGGATCGACAAAACCTTCGGGTTGCATCATATACAACTCTTCCTTAAGGAAACCGTTAAGGAACGCCGTTTTGACATCCATCTGCCAGATTTCATAATCGAAAAATGCAGCTATTGCTAACATGATTCTGACGGACTTAAGCATCGCTACGAGTGAGAAGGTCTCATCGTAGTCAACTCCTGGAACTTGTGAAAAACCCTTTGCCACAAGTCGAGCTTTATAAACGGTCACATTACCGTCAGCGTCCGTCTTCTTCTTAAAGATCCATTTGTTTTGATTAGCCTTGCGGCCCTCAGGTAGTATCTCCAAAGTCCACACTTTGTTCTCATACATGGATCCTATCTCGGATTTCATGGCTTCTAGCCATTTGTTGGAATCTGGGCCAACCATTGCTTCTTCATAATTTGCAGGTTCATTGTTGTCTAACAACATGATTGATAAGACGGGATTACCGTACCACTCTGGAGCAGTGCGTGATCTCGTTGACCTGCGTGGTTCAACAGAAACTTGAACTGGAGTTTCATGATCATCATCATTAACTTCCTCCTCAACTGGCGTCGCAATGACAGAGGTTTCCCCTTGCCCTGCGCCACCATCCAGAGGGATGAGAGGTTCGACAACCTCATCAAGTTCTATCTTCCTCCCACTCAATTCTCTCGAGAGAAACTCCTTCTCGAGAAAAGTTCCGTTCTTAGCAACAAACACTTTGCCCTCGGTTTTGAGATAGAAGGTGTACCCAACTGTCTCTTTTGGGTAACCTATGAAGACGCATTTTTCCGCTTTGGGTTCCAGCTTTTCAGGCTGAAGCTTTTTGACATAAGCATCACATCCCCAAACTTTAAGAAACGACAACTTTGGCCTTTTGCCATACCACAGTTCGTATGGTGTCGTCTCAACGGATTTTGATGGTGCCCTATTTAAAGTGAATGCAGCTGTTTCTAATGCATAACCCCAAAACGATAACGGCAAATCAGTAAGAGACATCATAGATCGCACCATCTCTAACAAAGTACGATTACGACGTTCGGACACACCATTACGCTGTGGTGTTCCAGGCGGTGTTAACTGTGAAACAATTCCACATTGTCTTAAGTGAGCACCAAACTCGAAACTCAGATATTCACCCCCACGATCAGACCATAGGAACTTGATCTTCTTGTTACGATGATTTTCCACTTCACTCTGAAATTGCTTCAACTTTTCAAATGTTTCAGACTTGTGCTTCATCAAGTAGACATAACCATATCTACTTAAATCGTCAGTGAAGGTGAGGAAATAACAATATCCGCCGCGTGCCTCCATGCTCATTGGGCCACACACATCGGTATGTATGATTTCCAACAAGTCACTTGCACGCTCCATTGTTCCGGAGAACGGAGTCTTAGTCATCTTGCCCATGAGGCATGGTTCGCACGTGTCAAGTGAATCAAAGTCAAGTGACTCCAAAAGTCCATCAGCATGGAGTTTCTTCATGCGCTTTACACCAATATGACCTAAACGGCAGTGCCATAAAAATATGGTGCTATCATTGTTTACTCTAACTCTTTTGGTCTCAATGTTATGTATATGCGTATCGCTATCAAGATTCAATATGAACAATCCTCTCACATTCGGTGCATGACCATAAAAGATGTTACTCATAGAAATAGAACAACCATTATTCTTAGACTTAAAAGAGTAACCGTCTCGCAATAAACAAGATCCAGATATAATGTTCATGCTCAACGCAGGCACTAAATAACAATGATTTAAGTTCATCACTAATCCCGATGGTAGCTGAAGTGACACTGTGCCGACGGCGATTGCATCAACCTTGGAACCGTTTCCTACGCGCATCGTCACTTCGTCTTTCGCCAGCCTTCATCTATTCCGCAGTTCCTGCTTCGAGTTGCAAATGTGAGCAACAGAACTGGTATCAAATACCCAGGCACTACTACGAGAGCCGGTTAAGTACACATCAATAACACGTATATCAAATATACCTGATTTTTCTTTGCCCGCCTTCTTATCTGCCAGATACTTGGGGCAATTGCGCTTCCAGTGACCCATACCCTTGCAATAGAAGCACTCTGTTTCAGGCTTAGGTCCAGCCTTGGGTTTCTTCGGCGGATTGGCAACAGGCTTGCCGCTCTTCTTCGAATTGACCTTCTTGCCTTTGCCGTTTCTCTTGAAACTAGTAGTCTTGCTCACCATCAACACTTGATGCTCTTTACGGAGTTCAGACTCTGCGACTTTCAGCATCGCAAACAACTCGCCGGGAGACTTGTTCATCCCTTGCATGTTGTAGTTCAACACAAAGCCTTTATAGCTTGGCGGCAGTGATTGAAGGATTCTGTCAGTGATAGCTTCTTGCGGGAGTTCAATCCCAAGTTCAGCTAGACGGTTTGAGTACCCAGACATTTTGAGCACATGTTCACTGACAGACGAGTTTTCCTCCATCTTGCAAGCATAGAATTTGTCGGAGGTCTCATACCTCTCGATCCGGGCGTTCTTCTGAAAGATAAACTCCAACTCCTGGAACATCTCAAATGCTCCATGACGCTCAAAGCGACGTTGAAGTCCCGGTTCTAAGCCATACAAGACTGCACATTGAACTATTGAGTAGTCCTCCTTACGTGCTAACCAAGCGTTCTTAACATCCTGATCAGCCGTAGCGGGTGGTTCATCTCCTAGCGCAGCATTAAGGACATATTCCTTCTTCCCAGCTTGTAAGATTAGCTTAAGATTACGAGCCCAGTCTACAAAGTTGCTTCCATCATCTTTCAACTTAGCTTTCTCTAGGAACGTATTAAAATTCAGGATGACTATTGCGTGAGCCATGATCTACAACACAAATATATTCAAAGTGGACTTAGACTATGTTCAAGATAATTAGAGTTCAACTTAATCAAATTATATGCTAAACTCCCACTCAAAAAGTACATCTCTCTAGTCATTTGAGTGGTTCATGATCCACTTACACTATCCCAAGTCCGATCATCACGTGAGTCGAGAGTAGTTTCAGTGGTAAGCATCCCTATGCTAATCATATCAACTATATGATTCATGATCAACCTTTCGGTCTCATGTGTTCCGAGGCCATGTCTGCACATGCTAGGCTCGTCAAGCTTAACCCGAGTGTTCCGCGTGCGCAACTGTTTTGCACCCGTTGTATGTGAACGTTGAGTTAATCACACCCGATCATCACGTGGTGTCTCGAAACGACGAACTGTAGCAACGGTGCACAGTCGGGGAGAACACAATTTCGTCTTGAAATTTTAGTGAGAGATCACCTCATAATGCTACCGTCGTTCTAAGCAAAATAAGGTGCATAAAAGGATTAACATCACATGCAATTCATAAGTGACATGATATGGCCATCATCACGTGCTTCTTGATCTCCATCACCAAAGCACCGGCACGATCTTCTTGTCACCGGCGCCACACCATGATCATCCATCAACGTGTTGCCATCGGGGTTGTCGTGCTACTTATGCTATTACTACTAAAGCTACATCCTAGCAAAATATTAAACGCATCTGCAAGCACATATGTTAGTATAAAGACAATCCTATGGCTCCTGCCGGTTGCCGTACCATCGACGTGCAAGTCGATATTTCTATTACAACATGATCATCTCATACATCCAATATATCACATCACATCATTGGCCATATCACATCACAATCATACCCTGCAAAAACAAGTTAGACGTCCTCTAATTTTGTTGTTGCATGTTTTACGTGGTGACCAAGGGTATCTAGTAGGATCGCATCTTACTTACGCAAACACCACAACGGAGATATATGAGTTGCTATTTAACCTCATCCAAGGACCTCCTCGGTCAAATCCGATTCAACTAAAGTTGGAGAAACCGTCACTTGCTAGTCATGTTTGAGCAAAGGGGGTTACTCGTAACGATGAAACTAGTCTCTCGTAAGCGTACGAGTAATGTCGGTCCAAGCCGCTTCAATCCAACAATACCGCGGAATCAAGAAAAGACTAAGGAGGGCAGCAAAACACACATCACCGCCCACAAAACCTTTTGTGTTCTACTCGAGAAGACATCTACGCATGAACCTAGCTCATGATGCCACTGTTGGGGAACGTCGCATGGGAAACAAAAATTTTCCTACGCGCACGAAGACCTATCATGGTGATGTCCATCTACGAGAGGGGATGAGTGATCTACGTAACCTTGTAGATCGTACAGCAGAAGCGTTAGAGAACGCGGTTGATGTAGTGGAACATCCTCACGTCCCTCGATCCGCCCCGCGAACAATCCCGCGATCAGTCCCACGATCTAGTACCGAACGGACGGCACCTCCGCGTTCACCACAGGTACAGCTCGACGATGATCTCGGCCTTCTTGATCCAGCAAGAGAGACGGAGAGGTAGAAGAGTTCTCCGGCAGCGTGACGGTGCTCCGGAGGTTGGTGATGATCTTGTCTCAGCAGGGCTCCACCCGAGCTCCGTAGAAACACGATCTAGAGGAAAAACTATGGAGGTATGTGGTCGGGGAGCCGTGAGAAAGTCGTCTCAAATCTTCCCTAAAAGCCCCATATATATAGGAGGAGGGAGGGGGACCTTGCCTTGGGGTCCAAGGGACCCTCAAGGGGTCGGCCGAGCCAAGGGGGGGACGACTCCCCCCCCCCCAAACCGAGTTGGACTTGGTTTGGTGGGAGGAGTCCCCCTCCCTTCCCACTTCTTCCCTCTTTTTTTTCTTTTCCTTTGATTTCCTTCTCTTGGCGCATAGGCCCCCTTGGGGCTGTCCCACCAGCCCACTAAGGACTGGTGTGTCTCCCCAAAGCCTATGGGCTTCCCCGGGGTGGGTTGCCCCCCCCCGGTGAACTCCCGGAACCCATTCGTCATTGCCGGTACATTCCCGGTAACTCCGAAAACCTTCCGGTAATTAAATGAGGTCATACTATATATCAATCTTCGTTTCCGGACCATTCCGGAAACCCTCGCGACGTCCGTGATCTCATCCGGGACTCCGAACAACATTCGGTAACCAACCATATAACTCAAATACGCATAAAACAACGTCGAACCTTAAGTGTGCAGACCCTGCGGGTTCGAGAACTATGTAGACATGACCTGAGAGACTCCTCGGTCAATATCCAATAGCGGGACCTGGATGCCCATATTGTTTCCTACATATTCTACGAAGATCTCATCGTTTGAACCTCAGTGCCAAGGATTCGTATAATCCCGTATGTCATTCCCTTTGTCCTTCGGTATGTTACTTGCCCGAGATTCGATCGTCAGTATCCGTAAACCTATTTCAATCTCGTTTACCGGCAAGTCTCTTTACTCGTTCCGTAATACAAGATCCCGCAACTTACACTAAGTTACATTGCTTGCAAGGCTTGTGTGTGATGTTGCATTACCGAGTGGGCCCCGAGATACCTCTCCGTCACACGGAGTGACAAATCCCAGTCTTGATCCATACTAACTCAACTAACACCTTCGGAGATACCTGTAGAGCATCTTTATAGTCACCCAGTTACGTTGCGACGTTTGATACACACAAAGCATTCCTCCGGTGTCAGTGAGTTATATGATCTCATGGTCATAGGAATAAATACTTGACACGCAGAAAACAGTAGCAACAAAATGACACGATCAACATGCTATGTCTATTAGTTTGGGTCTAGTCCATCACGTGATTCTCCTAATGACGTGATCCAGTTATCAAGCAACAACACCTTGTTCAAAATCAGAAGACACTGACTATCATCGATCAACTGGCTAGCCAACAAGAGGCATGCTAGGGACGGTGTTTTGTCTATGTATCCACACATGTAAATGAGTCTTCATTCAATACAATTATAGCATGGATAATAAATTATTATCTTGATACAGGAATTATAATAATAACTATACATTTATTATTGCCTCTAGGGCATAATTCCAACAGGAAGGCGGGTTGAGTGCCTGCAGCTTCTCGAACATCTGTGCAATGGAGTCGGCGGCCGGCTCAAAAAGACGATCGACTCAAGAAAAAGAGCAAGAGTAGACTCGACGAGAGTGCTTACCATCAGAGGTGGACGGGACCTGTCATAAGGGGCCAGCCCCCACTCCCAGTTCCCACCATCGTCCATATGGGCGGTGGAAATCTGGTTCACACCTCACGCCACCGCGCTGGCTGTGAAGCTCTTGGTGGAGGTCCGACAGGGATCATATCGGCCGCTCATCTAGCAAACCAGATGGGGTCTCCTATGCAGAGGCAAGATCCTGCGGGAGACAATGGTGGTAAGAAGGTTAAGGCCCACGAGGCCGCGGCCCTTCAAGCTGTCAAGGTAGGCGCCGATCTGCGCCAACTCGTGAATCGGCTTCGGATACTTCACTCCCTAGTTCAACTTCTCCATTGGAGGATCGATGTTGAATTGGGGCATGTTGAGGGCGTCATGTGCGGGGCTAGCGTTCTTCACATAGAAGAAGCCTTTTTGCCATTGCTTGATAGATTCTTGCAGTGGCATCTGGGGGAAGCCGGACTTCGATCGATGATGCACCAGCGCGGCTCCGCACTGCGTCATCGGGTGAGGACCGTCGAGCTTCTCCAGCTCGGCCTTGTCCATATTCCTGGACTGCTGCTTGAGGAAGAACAAGCTCTGCTAGAGGTCGAGGCGAGGCTCGATTCCCAGAAAGCCCTCACACAGAATGACGAAGGAATACAGCTGGAGAATGGCGTTTGGCGCCAGGCGGTGCGGCTGCAGGCCGAAGAAGATGAGCCAGTTGGAGAAGAAGGTGCTCGCCGGGAGCCCAAAGCCCCCGTAGAAGTGCTCGTCGAATACGACGATCTCCCCTTCCCGAGGCGTCGGGGCGGTCTCGGTGTCAGGGATCCGCACCGTCATGAGAGTGCCGGGGGAAACATCCGGCGGTGGCGGAGCGCCTCAATGTGGCCGTCATAAATCTCGCTGCTGAGCCAAGCTTCGTGGGACGAGGTCTTCTTCGAAGAGGAGCCGCTCGCCATGACTACGGGCTATGGATGCTCGGGAAGATTGGTGGCGCGATGGCGACAGAGAGGGGAGGACGAAGGCAGACGGACTCTTTCTCTCTGGGCTCAGGGAGGAAGAGGGCATCGATGCGGGGCGAGAAGGGGGCGAATGGCCTCCTCGGTACCCCTGCACCCCATTTAAACCCCACGAAGGATCGTGGGGAGGGGATCCAGTGCGCACAGAGCCCCACTAATCCCGTGTATTACGGGCGGTAGCGTTTCCGAAACCCAAGCGTCGCAGATTAAATCCGCAGAGGATCCTCCGCATGGCGCCCGAGGGGGCATCGTGGCGGGACCCAGGGCCCAGGTCCGGTCCCGTCACCTGCATAAACCATCATCACGTCTGGTCGGGCCTGGCACGTGGTGCGATTTGCGCAGCCTACGACGAAGCCGAGGCGTCGCTTGGAAGCCAGCCAGCTTTTGAGCCGGCGTCCCCTGCCGCAGGCGGCGGCAGGAATACAACGACAAACAATCAAGCCGGTGAGGCGACCCGCAACCAAGCGGCAAGCCTCTCCAGCTTCGGGGACTACTGTCAGGGGATAACCCCGGGGTAGGCTCAACGAGCCTGCTCCTTTATCTTCGGCCCAGAAAGAATGACCAAAAGCAATTCTACAAGGCCCAAGTCCCCTGGCCGGCTAGACGACACCTACTGGCTGGGGGGTGAGACGGGCAACTCTCTGGCCGGCCAGGCAGCACCTGACGGCTAGAGGCAAGACGACTACCTCTCCGTGGCTGCCTAGGCCAAGCCAGCCGGTTAGAGACGACGCGGCCGTGACCAGGTCGGGTAGTCAAACAGGCTAGCCGGCCGGGGATCTCAAGTCACATCGGATCAAAGGTCATGACGAGACCCTACGATTAATGTGGCTACGCGTTAGCAAAGTTACTAGATCGGAGTGCATGGCGGGTACCAGCGTCGGCAGCCATGTCGTTGACCTCCCCCAGCTCTGATCCATCATCCATCACAGTGTCGGCCCGCCAAACTCCCACTCCAATACTGCACTCGGTGTGGGAACAGTGGAGGCGGTCGTACTGACTGCCCATGACGAATCTCGCTGGACAACGCCGGACGTACCATACGTGTCCTGCGTCAACCTTACGCGAGATCCTCATGGGCTAGCCGGCGGGTCCCATAGCTAGAGAGGACCTCGCAGCCGGCGGACCCCCCAAGCGACAAGACAAGACCCCCGTGGCCCCCTGGCCAGCCGGGTCCCACTCTCGTATCCTTTATCCATATTGTAGGCCGGCGGGTTCTTCTATAAAACCCCCCGGCCCCCTCCATGCAGAGGGTCAGTCAACTTATCATACACGCACACCAACCACATAGAAGAGGCAGAGTCGAGCCGGTTGCTCCTTCTTCCTCTTCCCCGATAGAGCTCGAGGAGCAACTTGTAATCCCATCCATACACATCATACACTCCGGCAGGACTAGAGGTATTATCTCTACAGAGAGCCCTGAACCTGGGTACATCGTGCGTTCCATGATTGTACCAACCTCGCCCCCAGCACCCTTCGGTGCCACTTTGGTTCCTACTTTCTTTAGCCTACCCATGGCTTATTTTGTGAGTATGCACCGACAACAACTCTAGACACAAATAAAACAATACAAGCTTCATATTACAAGCCACGGGCCTCGAGGGCTAGAATACAGAAGCTCGATAAACGCACGAGTCAGCGGAAGCAACTATATCTGAGTACATACATTAAACATGGGGTGTCTTAGAGAAGGCTCGCACAAAAGATACAACGATCGAATGACGTGAAGCCTCCTGCCTGGGAACCTCCTAACTACTCCTGGTCTTCAGCGGCCTCCACGAAGAAGTCGCCATCAGGGTGGTAGATGTTGGCAAGAAACTCCTTCTCATGGGCTCCATCATCTGGTCGCAGCAATGGATCAAGGGGGCAAAGGGTGAGCAAAGTAGTGGTGAGTACTCATCCGAAGTACTCGCAAGACTTACATCAGAGCTATGCTAATTATGCAACAGTATCAAGGAAGGGGGGTTATATGTGGACTGACTGCAGTAATACGAGAATAGAGAGAGAAGGCCTAGTCCTATCGAAGACTAGCATCTTCAGGGTCTTGCAGCAATAGACGAGAGTATAGCAAGGGTAACACAATTAATATTCATATTGTTACAGCAATATTAATATGAGGTCATGCCCAGAGATCCTTCCTCGACTCCCTGTGAGGATGCAATCCTGGGGAAACTAATTCCAGTTAAGTAACAATTATAGTTGTATAAGATAAGGGAACAACTCCAGGTCGTCATGTAACCGTGGACCCGGCTATCCGAATAATTAATTTTCATCCCTGCATGGGTGCACCAAGTTTCCCGTCACGCTCGATAAAACTCTGGCCGGACACACTTTTCTGGGTCATGCCTGGCCTCGGAATGTCGACACGTCGCAGCCCCACCTAAGCTCAACAAAGAGGCCAGCCCACCGGTCTAGCTCCTAAGCACAAAGGGTTCATGGGCCCACTTGCCCTCCGCGCTCCTGCATGATGCGTGGGCGGCCAATGTCAGTCCTAGCACCCCTTAATACAAGAGAGATGCATCTCGGGACCACTTGGGCGCTCGCCGCTCCATCGCTGACGTCTGAAGAGCTTCGACTGATGCTGCGACTTCGAGTACCCATAATTCTTCCCGCGTAGCTGGTTTGTGCGAAAAGGTCTCCGACTAACCCAGATCAAATACCCAAATCCATTATCACTTTAATTATGTCATCGACACAAACACGCGGGAATCCACCCGCCTAACATCTATTCATCAAATATCCCAGTAACATGGTCAAGTAACTATGTAGTTGTAACATCAGGGGGAATCTGAGGTATCACCCTCGTTGGATTCTGAACGATTTATCCGTCAAGGTGGACCTAGAGGAATCACCCTCGCGGGTCCCACGGTTGAGGGGTTGCACGACAGAGGCATCGTCGGGAATGGTGAAAGAGGAATCACCCTCGATAACCACGGCCGACTAGCTGTACTACACAGATATCATCAGGAGTACTTCACGAGGTGTCATCCTCAGTACCCGATAGTATCTCTGTAGTGCCACACAACTAAGGGGGTGTAAGTGCTTTGCCGGGTCTGGCTCGTCGATCAGGGATCGAGACTTGAAAACAAAGCGTGGCAACTGGACTACGGGGTCAAAGGGGATGACTGCTCGACCTATACTAAACAGTTTAAAGTGCAGTACTGAAAGTAGCAATTCATCAAAATTAGGCTATGCATCAGATATATGAGCTAATTACAACAGTAGCAAAATTTTAATGCAAGCATGAGGAAGAAAGAATAGGCGATATATGAATGATCAAGGGGGGGGGTTGCTTGCCTTGTTGCTATGCAGCAAAGGGCTGGTCGGCAGGGTCATAGATGTACCCGGCAGCAGCGTCAGTCCCGGGGTCTACCGGTAAGAAGAGGGGGAAGAAACAATAAATAATAGCAACGGTGCAACGCTAAGCATGACATGGCAATATGCAGGCTAGGAATGAGGTAACGCAGTAACATCCGTCATGGACGGGTCGGGAAAATATCAGATGATATTTCTCGGGTCTCTCACTACTACCGGTCAGACGGAAAACGATGGAAAAGTTCCACGTTTGCTATGCTAGGGATGCATGACACACGAATGGACCGGGTATCCGGGTTCGTCTCCTTCTGCTGATCAACTTTCATGTTGAAAATATTTTGATGTGACTTACGGTTTATTTTATATTAATTTTAAAAGTTTTATTAATATTTAGGATTTAAAAAATAGATATAATTAATTATCAAATACTATTATGACATCATGCTGACATCAACAGTTGACTGGTCAACTGACTAGTGGGTCCCATGTGTCATAGACACAAATTTTTAGTTAGGTTTAATTATTAATTAATCAGATTAATTTAGTGAGGGACCCACGTGTCATACTCTAATAGGATAATTTAATTATCCTAATTAACAGATTATCTTAATTATCTATTTTTGCTTAAATATTTATTTATTAGTTTATTTTATTATTTATTTATTTATTTATTTTATTAATAAAAACACATATATATTAGATTTATTTTTTCTTATATTTTATTATTATTTTAACAGGGTTTGTGTGGGGCCTCCCTGTGAGTGGGAGTGGGGGGCGGGGGTTGGCCCCATCGGTAAGTGGCATTGGCCACACCACAACACAACACAAACATATACATAATATATTTTCTTTTACATACATGCATACATACCCAAATAAATATATACATACATACATACATGCATGCATTTAATATATCCATTTTCCTTCTTTTCTATCATCTATTTGCCTTTCTCTAAACAACCACAGGAGGTTGAACCTACTAGACTAACACGAAGGGGACGCATGTGCACGTGAGGACGTAGCCGGCGGCTCGCCGGTGTGCCGGAAAAACAGAGTGGTGGGGAGGAGCACGAGGGATCACCGCGGATGTAGGGTGGCTTGTTCGGTGAGGCTCGGTGGAGCCGTTCAGGAGGAGGACGGAGAGGCCAATGGTGAAGGCCGACGAGGGGAGGGCCGGCGAGGAGGAGACGCACATGCGTCGGATCCAATGCGGGGGACCGCCGGGGTCGGTCCGGGTGGCGAGGCGGGGCCATCGGGACGACGACGGCCGGAGGTGAGGACCGCCGGAGGGTCGGCTGATACGTTTCCAAGGTATCTATAATTTTTAATGGTTTCATGCTATTATCTTGTCAAACTTTGGGTGTTTTGTATGCCTTTTATATCTTTCTTGGGACTAACTTATTAACTCAATGCCATGTGCCAGTTCCTATTTTTTCGTGTTTTTGACCTTTTTCAGAGGAGAATATTAAACGGAGTCCAAACAGAATAAAACCTCCGAAAAGATTTTTTTTCGGAACAGAAGATACGCAGGGAGCTTGGGAACCAAACCAGAGGGCACCAGGGGAAGCCACAAGCCCCCTAGCCGCGGCCTGGTGGGCCCACGCCTAGCAGGCTTGTGGGCCCCCAGGGGTTCCTCTGCCCTACTTCTTCCGCCTATAAATCCTTGAAAAATCTGAAACCACGGGAGAGAGCCACAAAAATACTTTTCCGCCGCCGCAAGCTTCTGACTCCGCAAGATCCCATCTGGGACGGGTTCTGGTGCCCTGTCGGAGGGGGGATTCGGACACGGAGAGCTTCTTCACCAACACCATTGCCTTTCCGATGATGCGTGAGTAGTTTACCATAGACCTTCGGGTCCATAGCTAGTAGCTAGATGGCTTCTTCTCTCTCTTGGATCTTCAATACAAAGTTCTCCATGATCTTCATGGAGATCTATCCGATTGAATCCTCTTTTGCAGTGTGTTTGTCGAGATCTGATGAATTGTGGATTTATGATCAGATTATCTATGAATCTTATTGGAGTTTCTTCTGATCTCTTATATGCAAGATTTCATATCGTTGTAATTATCTTCGAGTTGTGGGTTTCGTTTGGCCAACTTGATCTACAGTTTTTCCAATGGAAGAAGTGCTTGGTTTTGGGTTCATACCGTGCGGTGACCTCACCCAGTGACAGAAGGGGTAGCGAGGCACGCATCGTGTTGTTGCCATCAAAGGTAAAAAGATGGGGTTTATATCTATTACATGAATTTATCTCTCTACATCATGTCATCTTGCTTAAGGCGTTACTCTGTTTGTCATGAACTCAATACACTAGATGCATGCTAGATAGCGGTCGATGTGTGGAGTAATAGTAGTAGATGCAGAAAGTATCGGTCTATTTGTCTCGAACGTGATGCCTATATGTATGATCATTGCCTTAGATATCGTCATGAATATGCACGCTTCTATCAATTGCTAGATAGTAATTCGTTCACCCACCATAATATTTGTGATCTTGAGAGAAGCCTCTAGTGAACACTATGGCCCCGAGGTCTACTTCACATCATATTTTCAGCCCTACACTTTTACTTTGTTGCACTTTCCGCCTTCAGATCTCACCTTGCAGTTAACCATGAAGGGATTGACAACCCCTTTGTAGTGTTGGGGGCAAGTTTGCTGTTTTTTCGCAGGTACTTTGGAGACTTGGCTTGATACTCCTACTGGATTGATACCTTGGTTCTCAAACTGAGGGAAATACTTACTTCTACTGTGCTGCATCACCCTTTCCTCTTCAAGGGGAAAACAAATGCAAGCTCAATACGTAGCAAGAAGATTTTCTTGCGCCGTTGCCGGGGAGGAGGATCAAGTCGAGAATAGTCTCCCGTCAACGTGCCAATTTCTGGCGCCGTTGCCGGGGAGCATGAAGTCAAGAATAGTCTTCCTCCAACATGTCAATCTCTGGCACCGAGGATTATTCTAAGTGAAGCTTATCCAAGTAACCGTCGCAAACTCATCTCTTGCATTTACTTTTTAGCCTCTTGTTTTCCTCTCCCCCACTTCTGAAAAACAAAAATTTACAAAAATATTTGCCTTTTTCGGTTGCCCCTATCTTTCGCTTGCTTTATGCTCGCTTGTGCGCTTGTCTACCTGTCCTCATGGCTAGGTCAACCGCTTCGAACGACACTCCCGAGAACGAAGTTCTCAATTTCAAACAAAATGAGGAAGAAAACTTGAAGGATGCTTGGTATAGGATTTGCAATGCTCAGAGTATATCTACTCGTAAGCAATCTACTACCGTCCTGCTTCGCAGCTTTTATGTGGGTATTTCCGCTTGGAATAGGTATGTTCTTGACACCATCGTAGGCGGAAATTTCTTGGGTAGCCATAGTGTTGATTCTTACAATGCTTTAATAAATTTGGTAGGCTCACCCCCACTCATGGTTAATGGAACTACCTTAACTCCGGAACATGTGATGTGTAGGCTGGATATCATTGAAAATAAAGCAGCTACGATTGAACTCATTGAGAATTTGGATAAAAAGATCCACAATAAAATCACTCAGTACGGATCCAAGGTGGGGATGACTTTGAAAAATTTAAAGGAGAGGGAACTCATAGTTAACAAAAATCTAGGTCATGATTCCGCTAGGATTGGCAAACTAGAGGATGTTATAACCAACTTGGGTTCCGCTTTTGCCGCTGTGCAGAACACTCCAAATTTTGCTCACAGTAAGGCCGCCAAGTCTGTTTTTGTTCCTCAAAATAGTGGTGAACCATCTAGTAAGAGAGATGAAGATCTTAAGATGATGAGTGTTCACCCTACTTATGGTGTGAGTACCAAAGACGACGATACGTGATTCTATCGCCTTATGCCTAGCTAAGGGCGTTAAACAATAGCGCTTCTTGGGAGGCAACCCAATGAATTTATCTTTTCTTTTTTGTTTTCTGTTTTGTTGCGTCCACACTATCATAATTCTGTTATGATTGTGTTTTTTGTGTTTCTTTTTGTGTTTGAGCCAAGTAAAACCTTTATGACTACTTTTGGCGATGGTTGTTTGATCGTGTTGGAAAAAGACACAAACTTTTCGCTCACGAAATTATTTTTCATTTTTATCCAGAAAGAGAATTTGAGTTGATTCTTTTTGCTTCTAGTTTATATGCCAATTTCACAAATTGTCGTAATGTTTCAGAATTTTTGATATATAGAAGTATACGAAGTATATAGATTGCTACACACTGGTCTGTTTTTGACAAATTCTGTTTTTTGTTGTGTTGATTGCTTATTTTGATGAAACTGTGGATAGTATCGGGTGGTACTAGCCATGGGAAAGTTAGAATACAGTAATCTAACACCAATATAAATAGAAATAAAGTTTTCTACAATACCTAAAGAGGTGGTAGTTTGTTTTCTTGTGCTAATGATATCACGAGTTTCTGTTTAAGTTTTGTGTTGTGAAGTTTTCAAGTTTTGGGTGATGCTCTCATTGACGATGAGATAAAGAGTGGAAAGAGATCAAGCTGGGGGATTCCCAAGGCATCCCAAGAAAAATTCAAGGACACCGAAAATCCTAAGCTTGGGGATGCCCCGGGAAGGCATCCCCTCTTTCTTCTTCAATCCATCGGTAACATTACTTGGAGCTATATTTTTATTCACGACATGATATGTGTTTTGCGTGGAGCATCATGAGTCATAGGAGTCTTTTTCCTTTTTTTTGTGCCACAATCATCCTTTCTGCACACCTTTTGAGAGAGACATGCACTGATCGTGAATTTGCAAGAATACTCATTGAGCTTCGCTTATATCTTTTGAGTTAGGCAATTTAGCTCGCATGTGCTTCACTTATATCTTTTGAGCTACATAACTTTGCTCTAAGTGCTTCACTTAGATCTTTTAGATCACGTCGGTGTCATATTTTGGAGAAATAAGAACTCTCGATCTTCACTTATATCTTTTTGAGAGTGCTCTCTTTGAGTAACTTGGTAGTTGGCTTGTGCTATGAAAGTAGTCCTAAAGATGATAGGCAACCAAAGAGGATACAATAAAATTTCCATATTCTTGTGCATTGATTAGAAAGAGAAGTTTGATTCCTCTAAATTAATTTTGAGATATGGATTTGGTAATATTAAGAGTCATGTTAGTAGGGTGTTGTGAATCTAGAAATACTTGTGTTGAAGTTAGTGATTCCCGTAACATGAACGTATGGTGAACCGATATGTTAGGAAGTCGGAGCATAATTGATTTATTGATTGTCATCCTTTGTTTTGCGGTCGGGGTCGCGTGATGGTTAACACCTAACAACCCTTCCCCTACTAGTATGCGTTTAGCACTTTGTTTTGATTACTAATAAAAACCTTCGCAATAAGTATGTGAGTTCTTCATGACTAATGTGAGTCCATGGTATAGATGCACTTTCACCTTCCACCATTGCTAGCCTCTCTAGTGCCACGCAACTTTTGCCGGTACACACAAGCACCATAGACCTTCCTCAAAACAGCCACCATACCTACCTATCATGGCCTTTTCATAGCCATTCCGAGCTATATTGGCATGCAACTCCCGCCGTTCCGTCTCATGACTTGTGCCGCCACTTACATATTTCCATTGTATGATCATACGATAGCTAGCGAGATGTTTCAACGTCATACGCCAAGCTAGATTTTTGCACATCCCGATACACTGCCGGAGGCATTTCCTATAGAGTCATCATTGTTCTAAGCATTGAGCTGTGAGTAAATAAAAGTGTGATGATCATCATTATTAGAGCATTGTCCCATGTGAGGATATAAAAAAAAAGAGGCCAAAGTTTCCCACAATAAAATATATGGAAAGAGGCCAAAGAGCCGAAACAAAAAAAGAGAAAAAATGAGAGAAAAAGAGAGAAGGGACAATGCTACTATCTTTTTCCACACTTGTGCTTCATAATAGCACCATGTTCTTCATGACTGAGAGTCTCTTGTTTTGTCACCACTATATACTAGTGGGAATCTTCATTATGTAACTTGGCTTGTATATTCCAATGATGGGCTTCCTCAAAATTGCCCTAGGTCTTTGTGAGCAAGCAAGTTGGATGCACACCCACTAGTTCTCCTTTTGAGCTTTCACACAATTATAGCTCTTAGTGCATCCATTGCATGGTAATCCCTACTCATCCACGTTGATATCTATTGATGGGCATCTCCATAGCCCTTTGATACGCCGAGTCAATGTGACCATCTCCTCCTTTTTGCCTCACAGCCTCCACCACACTCTATTCCACCTATAGTGCTATATCCATGGCTCACGCTCATGTCTTGCGTGAGAGTTGAAAAAAGGTTTGAGAAAGTAAGAGTGCGAAAACAATTACTTGGCCAATACCGGGGTTGTGCATGATTTAAATTCGTTGTGTGGGAATGATGGAGCATAGCCAGACTACATGATTTTGTAGGGATAACTTTCTTTGGCTTTGTTATTTCGAAAGTTCATGATTCCCTTGCTAGTTTGCTTGAAGTATTATTGTTTTCATGTCAATAGCAAACTTTTGTTTTGAATCTTACGGATCTAAACATTCATGTCACATGAAAAAAGTTACAAAGGACAAATATGCTAGGTAGCATTCCACATCAAAAATTCAGTCTTTATCACTTCCCTACTCGAGGACGAGCAGGAGTTAAGCTTGGGGATGCTTGATACGTCTCCAACGTATCTATAATTTTCGATGGTTCCATGCTATTATCTTGTCAAACTTTGGATGTTCTGTATGCCTTTAATATCTTTTTTGGGACTAATTTATTAACTGAGTGCCAAGTGCCAGTTCCTGTTTTTCCGTTTTTTGACCTTTTTCAGAGGAGAATATTAAACGGAGTCCAAACGGAATAAAACCTCCGAAAAGTTTTTTTCCGGCACAGAAGATACGCAGGGAGCTTGGGAAAGGCAGAGGGCACCAGGGGAGGCCACAAGCCCCCTAGCCGCGGCCTGGCGGCGCCTAGCAGGCTTGTGGGCCCCCTGGGGCTCCTGTGCCCTACTTTTGCCCACTATAAATCCCTGAAAACTCTAAAACCACGGGAGAGGGCCACGAAAATACTTTTCCGCCGCAGCAAGCTTCTGTCTCCGCAAGATCCCATTTGGGGACAGTTCTGGTGCCCTGCCGGAGGGGTGATTCAGACACGGAGACCTTCTTCGTCAACACCGTTGCCTCTCCGATGATGCGTGATTAGTTCACCATAGACCTTTGGGTCCATAGCTAGTAGCTATATGGCTTCTTCTCTCTCTTGGATCTTCAATACAAAGTTCTCCATGATCTTCATGGAGATCTATCTGATGTAATCCTCTTTTGCGGTGTGTTTGTCGAGATCCGATGAATTGTGGATTTATGATCAGATTATCTATGAATCTTATTTGAGTTTCTTCTAATCTCTTATATTCATGATTTCATATCCTTGTAATTCTCTTCGAGTTGTGGGTTTCGTTTGGCCAACTTGATCTACAGTTCTTGCAATGGGAGAAGTGCTTGGTTTTGGGTTCATACCGTGCGTTGACCTCACCCAGTGATAGAAGGGGTAGCGAGGCACGCATTGTTTTGTTGCCATCAAGGGTACAAAGATGGGGTTTATATCTATTGCATGAATTTATCCCTCTACATCATGTCATCTTGCTTAAGGCGTTATTCTGTTTGTCATGAACTCAATACACTAGATGCATGCTGGATAGCGGTCGATGTGTGGAGTAATAGTAGTAGATGCAGAAAGTATCGGTCTACTTGTCTCAGACGTGATGCCTATATGTATGATCATTGCCTTAGATATCGTCATGACTTTGCACGGTTCTATCAATTGCTCGACAATAATTCGTTCACCCACCGTAATATTTGCCATCTTGAGAGAAGCCTCTAGTGAACACTATGGCCCCGGGTCTACTTCACATCATATTTTCGGCCTTACACTTTTACTTTGTTGCACTTTCCGCCTTCAGATCTCACCTTGCAGTTAACCGTGAAGGGATTGACACCCCCTTTGTAGCGTTGGGGGCAAGTTTGCTGTTTTTGCGTAGGTACTTTGGAGACTTGGCTTGATACTCCTACTGGATTGATACCTTGGTTCTCAAACTGAGGCAAATACTTACTGCTACTATGCTGCATCACCCTTTCCTCTTCAAGGGAAAAACCAATGCCAGCTCAAGAGGTAGCACCGGCCAGCAGGCGGCCCGAGGAGGCGGGGGGCAGCGGGCGACCTATGGCGCGCGCTGGCGCGAGGGGGCGAGCAGGGGGAGGCGTGGCGTGGGTAGGGGATTGGCGCAGTGGTGCGGTGATGACCCGGCGGCAGGGCGAGAGGAGGGCCGGCGGCAAGGGCACCAGCCGGAGCGGGTCTCGGCCCCCAGCCCTGATACAATCTGGATCGGGAGGGGCGTGGGGAGGGGTCGAGGTGGGGTGGCACGGCGCATGGGGGAATGGGATCCCGAGCGACGGGAGAGGAGGGAGGCGATGGGATATGGGGTGTTGCGCTCGAGGGGAGGAGATGGGGGGCTCGATGCTGGAAGGGGCCGACGCACGCCAAGGGCGACGGGGAGAGAAGCGACGGGGCCGAGCGGGATTTGAGGAGATGGGTGGGGGGAGGTGACGGGGCAACGTGGGGGTTAGGTGGGGAGCGAGGGATTCGGTCTCCCGGATGTGCTCGATGGGGAGAGTGCCCCGGCGGCGGCTGGGAGGAGTGGGGAGCGGCTGGACTGAGCGCTAGGATTTTGGGTGCTGGGGGCGCTAGGTTAGGTGGGCCGACCTGCTCGGCCGGTGGCCTAGTTGGGCCAGGGGGATTTGCCCTTTTTTTATTAGTTATTTTTAACAGTTTCTATTTTAAATATATAGGGGTTCTAACTAATTTCAAAAATGCCCATTTAAATTCTACAAATTATTAAGGAATATTTGTAATTCATCCGACAATTTTATTTTAATATTCGAAAACTTTTCTCGTTCTACTTATTTTTAAATTTTGAATTTGACTTGGTTTAGACTAACACGAGGTCAACGAGAAATCACGGTGGTGTGGCATCATTAGGATAGGTTTACTTAGTTTAATTTACCGGGGCGTCACATGATGCTACTATTGGGGAACATTGCATGGGAAATAAAAAATATCCTACGCACATGAAGACCTATCATGGTGATGATCATCTACGGGAGGGAGATCGGATCCACATACCCTTGTAGATCACTCAGCAGGAAGCATTAAGAAAGGCGGTTGATGTAGTGGAACGTCTTCGCGATCCAAATCGCCACCGTCCCACGATCCGTCCCGATCTAGTACCAAATGGACAACACCTCCCCGTTCAGCACACGTACAGCTTGATGACGATCTCCGCCTTCTTGATCCACCAAGAGAGACGAAGAGGTAGCTGAATTCTCCGGCAGTACGATGGCGTGGCGGTGATGATGGTTGAGCTACTCTGGTAGGGCTACGCCGTGTCGTACCGATCTAGCTACAAGGTGTCACGAAGTAGTGGAGGGAGAGAGGTTTGCACAGAGGCTTGAGGTGCAAAACCCCTCTCAAATCTCCACTATATATAGGAGGAACAAGTGGGAGGCTGCCTTGACTCCTACTCCAAGTAGGAGGGGTTCGACCGAGCCAAGGAGGAAGGTCTCCTCCTCCAATTCGGTTTGGTGGAGGAGTCCTTTCCTTCTTGTCCACCTCCTTCCTTTTTTTCCTTTTTTTGCTTTGGCCGAAATAGGCTTATTGGACAGACCTCACCAGCCCACTAAGGGCTGGTGCGCCACCCATGGGCCAATTAGGTCCTCTCTCAGGTGGGTGGCCCCTCCCGGTAAAACCTCGGAACCCATTCGTCACTCCCGGTACTTTACCGGTAATGCTCGAAATCTTTCTAGAAGCCAAATGCAACAATCCTATATATCAATCTTCGTTTCCAGACCATTCTAGAGACACTCGTGACGTCCTGGATCTCATACGGGACTCCTAACAACATTCGTTTACCAACATCAATAATTCAACTATACCGAAAACGTCGCTGAACCTTAAGTGTGCAGACCGTGCGGGTTCGAGAACTATGTAGACATGACCGAGACACTCTCTGGTCAATATCCAATAACAGGACCTAGACGTACATATTGGATCCTGAATATTCTACGAAGATCTTATCGGTTGAACCTCTATTTCAAGTATTCACACAATCCCGTATATCATTCCCTTTCTCCTTCGGTATGTTACGTGCCCGAGATTCGATCGTCGGTATAACCATACCTATTTCAACCTCATTACCGGCAAGTCTCTTTACTCGTTCCGTAATACAAGATCCCGTGGCTAACTCTTTAGTCACATTGCTTGCAAGGCTTGTTTGTGATGTTGTATTACCGAGTTGGCCCCGAGATACCTCTCCGTCACACAGAGTGACAAATCCTAGTCTTGATCCATGCTAACTCAACAGACACCTTCGTAGACGCTTGTAGAGTACCTTTATAATCACCTTGTAACGTTGCGACGTGTGATATACACAAGGAATTCCTCCGGTGTCACTGAGTTACATGATCTCATGGTCATAGGAATGTACACTTGACATGCAGAAAACAATAGCAACAAAATGACGCGATGATATGCTACGTTCATAGTTTGGGTCTTGTCCATCACATCATTCTCCTAATGATGTGATCCCATCATCAAGTGACAACACTTGTCTATGGCTAGGAAACCTTAACCATCCTTGACCAACAGGCTAGTCAACTAGAGGCTCACTAGGGACATTCTTTTGTCTAGCACTACAGGAATCAAGGACTTTGCCGTCTGCCATGGCGGACGGCAAAGGCCTTTGTCATCCGTCTGCAGACGGCAAACTTTGCAGCAAACAAAAATTCAATAAACAGGTTCTTTGTCGTCGGCCTTGGGCATGCGGACGGCAAAGAAACTTTGTCGTGGGGGGCAGACGACAAAGAACATGGACGGCAAATCTGCAGGGTTAGGGCCGTCAAGTGGTAACGACATCCTTTGCCGTCTGCTCGGCCCACCATCCTATGTCGTTTGCCATGGCCCCCCTTTGCCATCTGTGGGCGGAAGGCAAAGATGGCAAATAGTCCGGGCCTTCAGGGCCTTTGTCATTTGCTTCCCCCCATTTGCCGTCGGTAGGCGAACGGCAAAGATACCAAAATGGCCCTGTTTATTTTATTTTTCTATATATCCAACAATTTTCACAGGAATATATGATATATTTCATAGAAACAATGTTGTTTCCATACTGATAACCATATTAAAATAAGTTTCATCCATACATACATACATATTATGCAAGTTTCATCCGTACCAAACCATATATTACAATAGTTTCATCCATACATACAAAGTTTCATATCCATATATTACAATAGTTTCATCCATACATATTATCTAAAAAAATACAAGTAACCCAAACACTCCATCAATCCGAGCTTCCGAAGTGAATGTAATCTGCAAAATGGGAAATAAGAAAGTTAGAAGAAGAAGACCAGATGAAGAAGAGAATGGAGCTAACTAAGCTAATTATAGGCCATTTAATAGCTAAGTTAGGTACAATAGGTCATTTTGTAGCTAAGTAAACTTATTATGTCATTTAGGAGAGAATTTAGCTAAGTATAGGTCATAATTTATTAAATAGGTCATTTTGGAGCTAATTTAGCTTACTACGTTATCTAGGAGAAACTAAGCTAACTATATGTCATTTTAGAGCTACTTAGGTAAAAAAAGATCATTTAGGAGCTAACTACGCTTATTATGCCATTTTGGAGCTAACTAAGCTAATTATAGGCCATTTAATAGCTAAGTTAGGTACAATATGTCATTTTGTAGCTATGTAAGCTTATTGTGTCATTTAGGAGAGAATTTAGCTAAGTATAGGTCATTTTTTATTAAATAGGCCATTTTGGAGCTAGTTTAGCTTACTACGTCATCTAGGAGGAAACTAAGCTAACTATATGTCATTTTAGAGCTACTTAGGTAAAAATAGGTCATTTAGGAGCTAACTATGCTTATTATGCCATTTTGGAGCTAATTAAGATAATTATAGGCCATTTACTATCTAAGTTAGGTAAAATAGGTCATTTTTGAGCTAGATTAGCTTATTATGTCATTTAGGAGAGAACTTAGCTAAGTATAGGTCATTTTTTGTTTAAATATGCCATTTTGGAGCTAATTTAGCTTACTACGACATCTAGGAGGAAACTAAGCTAACTATATGTCATTTTAGGCTATTTAGGTAAAAATTGGTCATTTAGGAGCTAACTATGCTTATTATGCCATTTTGGAGCTAACTAAGCTAATTATAGGTCATTAGTAGCTAAGTTAGGTACAATAGGTCATTTTGTAGCTAAGTAAGCTTATTATGTCATTTAGGAGAGAACTTAGCTAAGTATAGATCATTTTTTATTAAATAGGCCATTTTGGAGCTAATTTAGCTTACTACGTCATCTAGGAGGAAACTAAGCTAACTATATATCATTTTAGAGTTACTTAGGTAAAAATAGGTCATTTAGGAGCTAACTATGCTTATTATGTCATTTTGGAGCTAACTAATCTAATTATGTCATTTTGGAGGAAACTAAGCTAAGTATAGGTCATTCTAGAGCTAACTTTGGTAAAATATGTCATTTTGGAGCTAAGGTAAGGTAAGTAAACATCATTATGTAGTTGTTAAGCAAAACAGTAGAAAAACATACCATTCTCGTCAGCATGGCGGTGAAGCACGGTGGCTCTGGCTTGTTTCACCTGAAGAAGGCTCCACTATAGAAGGGTCGTGAAATGCATTTCGGGAGATATTTTGCACCAAACATCGTTTGCAATGTGTCGTTACAATGATGACACTCAAAAGATCACAACATTTAAATGAAACTCACCGTCCCCGCCATGTTAATCACTGGCATCGCTGGAGGGACGTGGCCGGCCTTCTCGCACATAGATTGTACATTTGGTTTCGGCAAGTCAAACTTTTTAGTTATTAATGAAACGAATATTAAAATGCAAGATTTTACAAATATGAAGAAGAAACTTACCACGAAGAGCTCGTACATGACCCTGTTAGACGCATCATTCCGTGTCGTCTCCGCCTCCAACAACACAGCCGTCCTCTACTGCATATCCTTCATCTCCTTATCCTTCGCCACCAAAAGCGCCTATGTTGCCTCTCTCTTTCAGAATAGTGGCCTGCAAAAAAACTCATTTTTAGCAATGTAATCATATTGGTTCGCACACACAACGTAATGTGGAAAGATAGTTGAGTGCATTAAACTAACCTCGATGACGAGCTCGACTGGCCGTGGACGAGGTGTTATCTCAGGACATGAACTTGTTTGGTGTGCCTTTATCTGCCGAAGAATTCTAGGACAATGTATAAGGTCGTCTCCAATGGCGATCGAGCCATGGGGCCTCCCGTTGCCAGCTATCTTCACCAGCTCTGGATCAATAGGCCCGTGGCTCGGGTTAAAGTCCTCCCCTTTCCTCGCCTTCCCGTGATCTATGTACTTCACGAGCTTGTGGTGGGAGGAGATGTTGGTGAATTTTTCAGGATGATCGCGGACAGACTCAGTGAATGCCTTGACCTTCTTGTATGAGGCAGTATGGGCCATCGCATAGAGGTCATACATCTCTGGCACCTCCGTATTATTGTGAGGCGCCTAAATGAGAGAGAGAGGAGAAATGTATTAGTAAAGGGCTCAAGAAAGCATTAAGAATGAATTGCATGAGTCTTGAAGCAAACCACATACCCAGTTCTCATCAAACCCATTTAAGTTGACGCTCCCTTGATGGTGTGGCACACCAATCATTTTCCATGCCTCTCCTTGGCATTGTTCTGGCTGGCCTCCCACTTTTCGGAGCACCACTGATCCACCAAGGCCTCCCAACAATCCATCTTATCCACACACCATTTCGGGGGCACCTAAGTTAATAAAGAGAAATTCAAGCGCTACACGTAAGAATCAAATCAAGGAAACTAACTACAAGGCGTGAATAATATGTAATTACCTTCATGTAATGCTCCTTCTCCATATTAGAATCGCGACACTTCGCATTTCCCTTCCAAATACGTCGCGAGGCGTACTAGTCTCGAACAGCCTGCACCCGAGCCTCGGGCCAAAAGTTTTGAAGTAGGCAACGGCATTCGGTTTCAATAACCTTTGCCCCATCCTCCTCGTATCCCTCCTCACACCTGTAGAAGGTCTGCAAACTAGACAACACTGATTAGTACAATAATTTGCTATTGTTGATTTTTTATTTTGTAAAGGAGAAATTACCTAGAACTGTCTGATCACGATGTCGGCCCTCGTGTGGCACAAAACAACGTCGATCTCCACCTCCGGCGGGGCCGGGGCACCCAAGTAGTGCTCCCAGGTCAGTCCTACCTCTCAACCCCAACAGGACAACGTAATAAACCCCGAAATGTTTTCCGACAAAGCACACCAAGGACGCTCTTGGGCTTGAGGAAACCCTTGGCAACAATCCAACCCGTGCAGTATGACAAATTAAAGCCAAAACATTAGATATTTGAGAAAACATGAAGGCAAAAGGTTAAATAAGAGTAAATTAACTTACTTGTCCCCATTTGCCTTAATCGATCACCTATGCTCGTGGGTCGCCGGCACGAGCGGGAGCCCCGTACTACCACACTGGTAGACGGTGGCCCCTCACCGAGCTCCTCGTCGCTATCAGGATGGCCACTTGGCTCCGGGTGACCCAGATCAGGCTAGGTATCCCACTGGGTCTCTTGGGACGTGCCCTCATCCCTGCTTTGCTCCAGAGTCTCCTGGAACGAAGCATCTAGGACAGGAGTCACGTGGGTGGAAGGCTATTCGACCTGAGGCTCGTGAACCGGAGACCATGTAGCCTCCACCTCAGACGGGTCCACCCTAGCAGTACTGTGCTCAAGTGAATCAGCTTGGGGTGGCGGCGAGGAATGCGTGGCGGCCACCCTATACCTCTGCCGCGGCCACGTGTACCTTTAGAAGCTCTCGGCTTTGCGGGGGGTCGACCTCCTCTCACGGGGGACCGTGGGAACCGAAGAAGCGGCCACTCCATGGAGAGTAGGGAGCAACGATCTCCGAAGAGGCCAGGCAAGAATGGAAGTTCCCAGCCCACCACCCGCCGATGAAGAAGGAGCCGTAGAGTGCTTTCGTCCCTTTCCCACCATCTTTCAACACCTGCCATGACAAAGAGTAAATGAAATTAGTACAACATAAGTGCCAACATGAGTAATAAAATGTATAGAATTTAAGTGTATCATCATCATTAATACCAACATGACTAATAAAAATTGAATACCTAACATGCACTAAAAAATTATATATGTATAGAGTAATAATTGAATACCTCACATGAACTACTAACAATCTTGATCGTCTATATATGCTTCGGGATTAATAAATGCATCATGATCATCATCATCAATAAATGCAACATGATCATCACTATCACGAAGATCATGTGGAAGGTATCCATTATGTAATCAGTCAAGAGGTGATAGGTCATCCGCAGCAGTAACCTCTTCATTTTCTGGCTCTTCCTGTTCCGGCCTAGGGGTTAAGACGGATTCATTGTTGCTGTCTACTTCAATGTTCTAGGGTGAAGTAGAGCGGTTCTTGAAACGTTTTTTGGACATACGTGTTTCTTGGAAGAATTCTCTTTCATATGTGTCTAGGTTAATGTGAGGTTCGTAATCCTCTTCATTGAGGGTAGGTGGTCTAAAACGTGGTAGCACTTCATAAACAACATCCCAACCTTTCAAATTTGGATCAGTTTGGCAGGCCCACGGCAGATAGAAAACTTGTGTCGCCTGTTGAGCCGTAATATAGACATCGGGAACATCTAAATGGGTGTTTTGGTTGATTTCAACTAGTCCTATATGTTCATGAGTCCTTCTAGTCTCCTTCGGCTAAAACCAATAACATTTGAAGACTACGATGGTCGGTGGGGTTTCACCATAGAATAGAAGTTCATAAATTGCTTCAACTCTTCCATAATACTCGATACCTCCTTCGCCGATAGCAGAGACACAACAATTTGTAGTCTTTAGGTCAGGCATAGATAGCTCTTTGCCAAAGGTATGAAAGCGGTACCCATTGATGTTGTATTTGTCAAATGAACGGACCTTATAGTCAAAACCATTAACAACTTGTTACAACTCGGCGTCCATAGACTCTGCATCAGCCTACAAGTTTAATACGGAAGAATCGATGCATTAACCGAAAATTAGACCGAGAAATCAAATGGCCCATTAATGTTAATTAATTACCCTTTGTTTGAACCAAGAGATGAAACCAGGATAGTCACCTCCATGCTTTGCCAGAAGCTCATACTCTTTGACGGAATCCTTTTTGATGACCGCTCCATCCGAGAATTCGGCGACATATCGACTATATATAATATCTGGGTGTAAGAGCAGTTCAAAGGAATTAGAAGTTGCAGAAAAATAATTTACCGAGAACTTACTCGATGTACGGCCGCACTTCTGTTAGGTTGTTGAAGATATACAATGAAATGGTCCGTTGTTCTTCGACATCCAACGATTTCCCTTTCGAAGCACCGGCTGGTGCGAGCTTCCCTTTGAATAGGTTGAGGTTGGATCGACCTTTTTTAGGATCGCCATCATTGTACTGAGGCTTCGGGTTATGCAAATGATGATTTCTGGCTTCGTTGTGTGCTATCACGAAGTTTTCCGCCTCCTCAGTAATGAATGCCTTAGCCGTCGATGCTTCAATTTTATGTTCATTTTTACCTTTGCTCGAAGCGTCTTCTGCATCATCTTAGTTGAGAAGCACCATCGATTTTGAACGCCCCCCCAATCTGGCCTCAGTCGGGAGATGCAAAAATCAAATGCTGCATTCGATTAAAGAAGCCCAGTGGAAAGATCCTTTCCAATTTGCAGATCAACTCCGCCGCCAACTCTTCCATTTCATCTAGCACGACGATACGTCCCAAACGTATCTATAATTTTTGATGGTTTCACGTTGTTATCTTGTCTTCTTTGGTTGTTTTATGTAACTTTTATATGTTTTTTGGGACTAACTTATTAATTCAGTGCCAAGTGCCAGTTCCAATTTTTTCGTGTTTTTGACACTTTTCAGATCTGATTTTGGAACGGAGTCCAAATGGAAGAAAACCCCGAAATGATTTTTTCCGAATGGAAGAAGACCAGGGGGCTTTTGGGCCAAGCCAGGTGGGCTCCAGGGAGCCCACAAGCCCACACTCCGCCACCAGGGGGAGGCGGCGGTGGGCAGGCTTGTGGCCTCCCTGGCCGCCCCTGACCTAGGTCTTTGGCCTATAAATTCCCAAATATTCTGCAAAAACTCACTGGAGGCTCGAAAACACTTTTCCGCCGCCGCAAGCTTCTGTTTCCACGAGATCTCATGTGGAGACCCTTCCCGGCACCCTGCCGGAGGGACTTTGGAGTTGGAGGTCTTGTTCATCATCATCATCACCCCTCCAATGACTCATGAGTAGTTCACTTCAGACCTACGGGTCCGTAGTTAGTAGCTAGATGGCTTCTTCTCTCTCTTGGATCTTCAATACAAAGTTCTCCATGATATTCATGGAGATCTATCCAATGTAATCTTCTTTGGCGGTTTGTTTGTCGAGATTCGATGAATTGTGGATTTGTGATCAGATTATCTATGATATATATTTGAGTCTTTGCTGATTTCTTATATGCATGATTTGATATCCTTGTAAGTCTCTCCGAGTCTTGGGTTTTGATTGGCCAACTAGATCTATGATTCTTGCAGTGGGAGAAGTGCTTGGTTTTGGGTTCTACCATGTGGTGACCTTTCCCAATGACAGTAGGGGCAGCAAGGCACACATCAAGTAGTTGCCATCAAGGGTAAAAAGATGGGGTTTTTATCTTTCGTTTGTGATTATCCCTCTACGTCATGTCATCTTGCTTAAGGCGTTACTCTGTTCTTATGGACTTAATACACTAGATGCATGCTGGATAGCGGTCGACGTGTGGAGTAATAGTAGTAGATGGATAAAGTATCAGTCTACTTGTTTTGGACGTGATGCCTATAGGTATAATCATTGCATAGATATCGTCACGACTTTGCGCGGTTCTATCAATTGCTCGACAGTAATTTGTTCACCCACCGTCTACTTGCTTTCATGAGAGAAGCCACTAGTAAACACTATGGCCCCCGGGTCTATTCACATCCATCGTTTACAACTCCTCTTTAACTTTGCTTTGTTACTTTTTTTCTTTCAGTTCTCACTTGGCAAACAATCTATAAGGGATTGACAACCCCTTCATAGCGTTGGGTGCAAGATTTTGTGTTTGTGCAGGATCTTGAGATACTCCTCCGCCGGATTGATACCTTGGTTCTCAAACTAAGGAAAATACTTACCACCGCTGTGTTACATCACCCTTTCCGGTTCAAGGTAACACCAACGCAAGGCTCCAAGGCCATGGGAGAAATCCTTTGCGTACTTGCCTAGGAAGTTCCTTAAGGCGTAGCCGCAGCTGAAGGATTCCTGGTGCCGTCGACACGACTATTTCTGGCGCCGTTGCAAGGGATACACAACAAACATCAGAAGTATTTCTGGCGCCTTTGCCGGGGAGGACAAATCAAGATCTATCGAAGTAGGTGTCACAAACTCTTCTTTTGCTTTTTACTTTTGTTGCCTGTTGCCTCTCATTTTCCTCTCCCCCACTTCACATTTGCCGTTTTCATTTGCCTTTTTCCGTTCGCCCTTCTTCTTCTCGCTTTCTGTTTGCTTGAGTTACCATGTGCCTTCTTTTCGCTTGCATCTTTGCTTGCTAAAAATCCATTGATATGGATCCTCACCCACTTGCTAGTCTCTTTAAGAGACCCACTATTGTGGAACGAATTGCTAGTGAGTTGAGGGCAATTGATTATTTGTATGGAGTTTTGCTTGAGATGCGTGAATCTAAAAATCGCGATGAAGAAATTCATGAAGTGATTCACGAGGGCTCCTTGGATGAAAAGCATGATTGCAATGATTTCACTATAAATTCTATTAGTGACATCATGCTAAAATTATGCAAAACCCTAAGCTTGGGGATGCTAGTTTTGCTTTGTCCACTACTTGTTGCAATAATCATGATTGGGGTGATGATCTTTCTTATGATCTTGAAAATTTGTTTAAACCTCATGATGAATATGATATTTGCAATGATATTGAAAGTTGGTTTGGAGAAGTCATGACTTTAGTTGATGATAATCCCACTATTTTTGAAGAGCGTCAACTTTGCATGCATGTGGATCATGAAAAGAATATCCTTTGTGATAGTTACATTGTTGAATTCGAATATGATCCCACATGTAATTTCTATGAGAGAGGAAAATATTTTGGTAGAAACATTCATGTTACCAAATTACCTCTCGTTATGTGGTGATTGCTATTGTCCCTTTCTTCTTCCTTGCATATGGCAACTATTTGTTGTCTTGACAATCTGTTTTCCTATAAAATGCAAATGCATAGGAAGTATGTTAGACTTAGATGTGGTTTTCACATGCTTTAGGATGCTCTCGTTGTGCTTCAATTCTTGTCTTTTGTGAGAGCATCATTGAATGCCTAGCTAAGGGCGTTAAACAAAAGAGCTTGTTGGGAGGCAACCCAACGAATCTATCATTTTTCTTTCTGTTTTGTGTTTCCCACACTTTCATAATTCTGTTATGATTGTGTTTTTTGTGTTTCTTTTTGCGTTTGTGCCAAGCAAAACCGTTATGATTAGTCTTGGGGATGATCATTTGGTCATGCTGGAAAAGACATAAACTTTCTTCTCACGAAAAATAATTTTCAGTTTTTTTCTGTAAGAGATTTTGAGTTTATTCTTTTTGCTTCTGATTGCTACGCAAATTCTTCATACTGTCGTAATGTTTCAGAAGTTTTGAAGTACCAGAGGTATACGAAATATACAGATTGCTACAGACTGGTCTGCTGTTAACAACTTCTTTTTTTGTTGTGTTGGTTGCTTATTTTGTTGAAACTATGGATAGTATCGGGGGTATTAGCCATATAAGATTGAAAGTACAGTAACCCAACATCAGCACAAGTAGAATTTAAGTTTCCTACAGTACCTAAGAAAGTGGTGGTTTGCTTTCTTGTACTAATGTTATCACGAGTTTCTGTTGAAGTTGCGTGTTGTGAAGTTTTCAAGTTTTGGGTGAATTTATTATGGACAAAGAGATAAAGAGTGGCAAGAGCTCAAACTTGGGGATGCCCAAGGAACCCCAAGAGATTCGAGGATGTCGTAAAAGCCTAAGCTTGGGGATGCCCCGGGAAGGCATCCCCTCTCTCGTCTTTAATCCATCGGTAACGTTACTTGGGGCTATATTTTTATTCACCACATGTTATGTGTTTTTGCTTGGAGCGTATTGTATCGTAGGATTATTTTTTTTTTGTGTCACAATAATCCTTGCTGCACACCTAGAGAGAGATACATGCACTCACCGTGATTTGGTCGAGCTTCGCTTATACCTTTTGGTAGACAATTTAGCTCACATGTGCTTCACTTATATCTTTTGAGCTAGATACTTTTGCTCTATGTGCTTCACTTATATCTTTTAGAGCACAGCGGTGCGTGGCTTGGTAGTTGATCTATGATTTGAAAGTAGTTTCAAAAGGGTTAGTTATCCAAAGGGATACGAAAACTTCCACCTTCATGTGCATTGAATAGTTAGAGAAGTTTGATTCATCTCAATTAGTTTTGAGTTGTGGTTATGGTAGTATTAAAGTCATGCTAGTAAGGTGTTGTGGATCTAGAAATACTTGTGTTGAAGTTAGTGATTCCCGTAGCATCCACGTATGGTGAACCGCTATGTGATGAAATCTGAGCATAATTACTATATTGATTGTCATCCTTTGCGTGGCGGTCGGGATCGCGTGATGGTTTATACCTACCAACCCTTCCCCTAGGAGTATGCGTTGAATGCTTTGTTTCGATTACTAATAAAACATTTGCAACAAGTATATGAGGTCTTCATGACTAATGTTGAGTCCATGGTTTAGATGCACTTTCAACCTTCCACCATCACTATCTTCTTAGTGCCGTGCAACTTTCGCCGGTGCACAAAACCCACCATTAGTCTCCCTCAAAACAACCACCATACCTACCTACTATGACTTTTTCAAAGTCATTCCGAGATATATTGCCATGCAACTACTACCATGACATGTGCCACCACGTCTACATTGCCATTGCATAGCTAGCATGATGTTTCCACTGATGTCTATGCCATGCTAGATCATTGCCACGGTACACTACCGAAGGCATTCCATATAGAGTCATCGTTACTCTAAGTTTTGAGTTAAAAGTGTGATGATCAACATTAATGGAGCATTGTCCCATGTGAGGAAATAAAAAAGGCCAAAGAAGCCCACAAAAAAATAGGCTAAAGAGCCCACCAAATAAAAAAATGAGAGAAAAAGAGAGAAGGGACAATGCTACCACTTTTTCCACACTTGTGCATATTAAGCACCATGATCTTCATGATTGAGAGTCTCTCGTTTTGTCACCACCATATAGCTAGTGGCAAATTTTCATTATATAACTTGGCTTGTATATTCCAATGATAGGCTTCCTCAAAATTGCCTTAGGTCTTCGTGAGCAAGCAAGTTGGATGCACACCCACTAGTTTTCTTTAAGAGCTTTCACATACTCGTAGCTCTAGTGCATCATTTGTATGGCAATCCCTTCTCATTCACATTGATATCTATTGATGAGCATCTCCACAGATCATTGATATGCCTAGTTAATGTGACTTTCTTCTCTTTTTTGTCTTGCAACCTCCACTACATTCTACACCATCTATAGTGCTATAACCATGGCTCATGCCCATATATTGCGTGAGAGTTGAAAAGGTTTGAGAAAGTAAAAGTGTGAAACAATTACTTGGCCAATACCGGGGTTGTGCATGATTTAAATTCATTGTGCAATGATGATAGAGCATAGCCTGACTATATGCTTTTGTAGGGATAACTTTCTTTTGGCCTTGTTATTTTGAAAGTACATGATTACTTTGCTATTTGCTTGAATTATTATTGTTTCCACGTCAATAGCAAACTATTGTTTTGAATCTAATGGATCTGAACATACACGTCACATAAGAGGAATTACAAAGGACACCTATGCTAGGTAGCATGAAAGCATCAACAACTCATTCTTATCACTTCCCTACTCGAGGACGAGCAGGAGTTAAGCTTGGGGATGCTTGATACGTCTCAAACGTATCTATAATTTTTGATGGTTTCACGCTGTTATCTTGTCTTCTTTGGTTGTTTTATGTACCTTTTATATCTTTTTTGGGACTAACTTATTAATTCAGTGCCAAGTGCGAGTTCCTGTTTTTTCTGTGTTTTTGACTCTTTTCAGATCTGATTTTGGAACGGAGTCCAAACGGAAGAAAAACCCCGAAATGATTTTTTCCCGAACGGAAGAAGACCAGGGGGCTTTTCGACCAAGCGAGGTGGGCTCCAGGGAGCCCACAAGCCCCCACTCCGCCACCAGGGGGGCGGCGGTGGGCAGGCTTGTGGCCTCCCTGGCCGTCCCCTGACCTAGGTCTTTGGCCTATAAATTCCCAAAAATGCCTCCAAAACACTTTTCCGCCGCCGCAATCTTCCGTTTCCGTGAGATCTCATCTGGAGACCCTTCCTGGCGCCCTGTCGGAGGGGATTTTAGAGTTGGAGGGCTTCTTCATCATCATTATCACCCCTCCAATGACTCGTGAGTAGTTCACTTCAGACCTACGGGTCCGTAGTTAGTAGCTAGATGGCTTCTTCTCTCTCTTGGATCTTCAATACAAAGTTCTCCATGATCTTCAAGGAGATCTATCCGATGTAATCTTCTTTGGCGGTTTGTTTGTCGAGATTCGATGAATTCTGGATTTGTGATCAGATTATCTATGATATATATTTGAGTCTTTGCTGATTTCTTATATGCATGATTTGATATCCTTGTAAGTCTCGCCGAGTCTTGGGTTTTGATTGGCCAACTAGATCTATGATTCTTGCAATGGGAGAAGTGCTTGGTTTTGGGTTCTACCATGTGGTGACCTTTCCCAATGACAGTAGGGGCAGCAAGGCACACATCAAGTAGTTGCCATCAAGGGTAAAAAGATGGGGTTTTTATCTTTCGTTTGTGATTATCCCTCTACGTCATGTCATCTTGCTTAAGGCGTTACTCTGTTCTTATGGACTTAATACACTAGATGCATGCTGGATAGCGGTCGACGTGTGGAGTAATAGTAGTAGATGGAGAAAGTATCGGTCTACTTGTTTTGGACGTGATGCCTATAGATATAATCATTTCATAGATATCGTCACGACTTTGCGCGGTTCTATCAATTGCTCGACAGTAATTTGTTCACCCACCGTCTACTTGCTTTCATGAGAGAAGCCACTAGTAAACACTATGGCCCCCGGGTCTATTCACATCCATCGTTTACAACTCCTCTTTAACTTTGCTTTGTTACTTTGTTGCTTTCAGTTGTCACTTGGAAAACAATCTATAAGGGATTGACAACCCCTTCATGGCGTTGGGTGCAAGATTTTGTGTTTGTGCAGGATCTTGAGATACTCCTCCGCCGGATTGATACCTTGGTTCTCAAACTGAGGGAAATACTTACCACCGCTGTGCTACATCACCCTTTCCACTTCAAGGGAACACCAACGCAAGGCTCCAAGGCCACGGGGGAAATCCTTTGCATACTTTCCTAGGAAGTCCCTGAAGGCGTAGCCGCAACTGAAGGATTCCTGGTGCCGTCGACACGACTATTTCTGGTGCCGTTGCAAGGGATACACAGCAAACATCACACGCCAGGCGATAGTTCTTTCACACAAAGAGAACGGAAGAAATAACTCAGCTCTGCCAGTACTAGCCATTCATCCTCAGGGATAAAGCCACGCAACATCACCGGCATTACCCGCTCAAGCCATATGTGCCAATCATGACTCTTGAGTCCAAATATTTTCAATTTTTCAAGACTCGCTCCCCTCTTTAGATTCGCAGCATACCCATCGGGGAACATCAACCGCATTTTCACCCACAATAGCATTTTCCTCATAGCTGGCCTTCAAATATTGAGCCATGCCTTTCACTTTGCTATGCTTTGCTTTCCTTTCCGTTGTCACAATTTTTGTAACGGTCTATCATATAGAGCATCCAGGTCGATTCTAGCCTTGGGATTATCCTTTGATGTCCCCTCTATGCCAAACAATGTACCAAAAATGGCCTTCTCCATATTATTTTTAGTGTGCATCACATCGATGTTGTGTGGGCAAATGACGTGTTTGAAGTAAGGCAGATCCCATAAGCATGACTTGTGATTCCAGGCGTGTTCTGTATTATACCCTTTGAAATACCCTGAACGCAAAAGGATCAGGCTCAAGAGCGTTTAACGGACCAAGGGTCTATTGGCCTGTCAACGCAACTGGTGCAGTGTTTTTGACAACTCCACCTTTGATGAAATTTTTATTGACTTTTCTGAATTTATGGTCAGGATCTAGGAACTGTCTATGCATGTCGAAGCAAGAAAACTTGCGACCCGCGTGCAGCCAACGGAACTGAAGAGCTGCCTTGCATGTGGTGCACGAGAACCTTCCATGCACACACCAGTCAATGAATAGCGCATACGCCGGATAGTCATGCGTCGAGTACATGTATGACACATGCATTTTGATGTTTTTTCGGTAGCGGCGTCGTATGTGTTGATCCCATTATCCCAGGCTTCTTGGAATTCATCCTTAAGCGGCTGCATGTACACATTAATATTCTTCCCCGGATAGTTGGGCCCTCGCATTATCAACGTCAGGAAAATGTTCTTTCTATTCATAATCTCTCCGAGGGGAGGAGATTGAGTGGAATGACAAATATAGGACAACAGCTTTATTGTGCTGCCCTCATACCATACATATTTAACCCATCCGTGCTGATGGAAACTCGAGGATACCTTCGGTCTGCCGATTTATCCTTATGTAATGCATCGAAGTGCTTCCACGCAAAAGCATCTAAATTGTCTACCAACATCTTGTTCCCATCTGCATCTAGTTCGGTTCTTTTGCCCAATTTGTGCCATGTCATCTGTTTGGTCGTCTCTTCGCCCATGAAAAGACATTGAAGTCTTGGTACGATTGGCAGATACCAAAGAACATTAATGGGGATTTAGGTCTGAATCTTCTCACCCATACTGTTGTCTACCACAATATTTGTTGGGGATATTACTTGTGGTATGACCCTCCCTGTTGGGCCGGGTCAGGCAAGCGACAACTCATACATGCATGGTTAGTGTAAGCTTTGCCCCAGGCCTGAGGCATGTAGAGAGATCTTCACCAGAGGGATGCCAGGGCCCATGAGCCAGATGGCGGTCCGGGATTGATGAAGAGGATAAGTCGCCAAGGAAGTTTCCTGGCTTAGTAAACACGACGACTTGGAGATATGGAAGGCCATGATTTGTAATGTGGCCAGGACTTTGTAATCCCTAGAGCCTCAACCTATATATAAAGGTGAGTCACTAGGGCAGATAGATCAAGTTAGAATCCTTCAAGATCTAGGTCAAATGAGTTACGCCCTCCTTGTAATCGAATCCACCATTAATATACACAAAGCAGGATGTAGGCTTTTACCTCCACAGGAGGGGCCGAACCTGGGTAAATCCGAGTCTCGCTTCCGCTCACCCCCTTTGAGTCGCCACCAAGGTGCGATGCCTCCATCACTAAGTCCTTTCACGAGGACATATGCTGTGACAAAACAGCGACAGTTGGCGCCCACTGTGGGGCCTGCACATGGTGGAGTTGAGTTCTCAAAGGTAGCCCTTCGAGGGTCAGGAAGCTACGTGGTCGGCATCATGACGAAGAGCTGTCGCGGGAAGTACTACATCGACAACTCTAAGTGGGGATCCGAGGCTGATCCAATCGAATCTGGATACACGGTCCCCTAACACGAGATCCATGTTTTCATCGCAAAATCTGGGCGCCCGTACCTGAGCCAGACACCGTCATCGACATCGTCGAGCCAGCCTGGTACGCCCATACCACCAAACAATAGGTCAGGAAACACCATGCTTTCGTTGGTTTTACGCAAGGGACCAACCTATCGGACGAGCCGGTAATCCAGGAGATCACTTCCGTCAACTCGGACGACGAGTCATCCATGGGTGATACAGATTCAATGTACCCTCTCCACAAAGGGCAGATCGGGGGGTTGCCAGAGGCAGTAATCCTCGAGGACTTCGCGGGACCACACCATCAAGTCGCTATCTACATGGCGGGGGCAGCGTTGCCTCAACCAAACCCGATGGGTAACAATGAAGCCAGCGGATCATGGAAGGCTCCGGATCAAGCCATGGTAGACCTGGTAGCAGAGACTGCCAAACTCATGGCGAGCACTGTGACAGCGGAGAACCAGGAAACGGTCAACGCCGAACTTACGAAACTAAGGGAGGAGATGGCCAAGATCCAGCGTGACGTAGAAGCAGAAGCCGCCAGGATGGCAACACAGCAGGCCCAGATCGCTGCGGAGACAGAGCGGCTGAATATTGAGGGCTGGCGGCTTGAGTGGCAACAGCGTGCCTCCGATGCGATCCACCAGAGGAGGCATCACGGTCGCCTGCCAGCTGATTTAAACCCAACTCAGCTCTTCGTGAGCCCACATACCCCTGGGATGGAGCCCAATCGGCCATGGCAGGCCGCCCCAGGAAGCGATCCGGCTTGGCCATCGCTTAACCCACAGCTGCCTCAGCCTTTGGAGGCTCATGCGCCCCGTTTCCAGACGCCGCGGGGTCATTTCTCGAACCCCGTTGACACCATGCTAGCAGCAACCCGCCACCTTGAATCTCTCCCCATTCACGGAAACTCCCCGGCCGAAGTGGAGGCGAGAAACGCCATCGAGATGCTGAAAACGGCGGTAGTACAACAGGCACAATATTCATATAGCCGCAAGCGGCTACACACCACGCCCCAGACGAGTCACACCAGAAGCCGGCATGATGACCCGCCCGAAGTGACCAGCGAGCAACGACGTTTGGCGCAGATCAACCTGCCCGGGATGCCCGACACATAGGCTCAGGATCTTGTGGACGCGGCGCGAGCTGCCCGCTTGTTAGAAACAACGGCTGCGATGGGTCAGGGTTATCCGGCTTATACCTTGCCTTCTCCCACGTTGACCGAAACAGGTGGCAGGCACGTCGGGGTGCCCTGTCTAGCGCCCGCTCTTCGCAACGAGTGTATGCCGAAAGATATCAAAGGACCACGGAAGATAGCCAATTACACGCCAGACCTCGAACCAGGTGCATGGATCGAGAGTTACGAGCTTGCGATGGATATGCTCGATGTGAGTGAGGCGGTCTGCATTAAGTATTTCACCATGATGCTCGAAGGAACGGCACGCTCGTGGTTGAAGAACCTGCCGTCTAAATCCATCAACACCTGGGCCAAATTGAAGGACCGCTTCGTCAAAAAATTCAGAGGAAATTGCAAGCGCTTGATGACCATCTCCACCTACAGCACTGTGTCCAGCTACCAGATGAGTCGGCCCATCATTGGACGCGGCGAGTTGCAGAAGTAATCCATTCATCGGATGGCATCTCGGCGGCTCAGGCCGTGCTGATCCTGGAGAAAAATTGTCACTACAAGTCTTTGGTGCTGAATCTTGGGCAACTCGAACGTAAGGTGCACGACATGGGCGAATTGATGGACACCCTGACCAGGTCTGCCGAATCAGACGACACTAAATATCCTATGGAGGATGACGACAAAGTTAGCACCGCCAGGAGAGGCGAGTCGTCGAAGGGCCACTCCTAGTTCCAAGGGCGAGGCAACCACAACCCCGCGGGACAAGGTAAAAGGAGGCAACACGAAGGTGTCACAGACCTCATCGCTAACACTAACGCTGGCAATGGGAACCAGTGTCAGAAGAAAAGGGGCTTTAGCGGGAAGAAACCACGCAATTATCATGAGATGCTCAAAGGCCCCTGCCCACAACACTGTTGGAAATATGCCCTAGAGGTAATAATAAATCAGTTATTATTATATTTTTCTTGTTCATAATAATCGTTTATATCCATGCTAGAATTGTATTGATTGGAAACTCAAATACATGTGTGGATACATAGACAACACACTGTCCCTAGTGAGCCTCTAGTTGACTAGTTCGTTGAACAAAGATGGTCAAGGTTTCCTGACCATAGGCAAGTGTTGTCACTTGATAACGGGATCACATCATTAGGAGAATCATGTGATGGACAAGACCCAAATTATATACGTAGCATATTGATCATGTCATTTTATTGCTATTGTTTTCTGCGTGTCAAGTATTTGTTCCTATGACCATGAGATCATATAACTCACTGGCACCGGAGGAATGCCTTGTGTGTATCAAACGTCACAACGTAACTGGGTGACTATAAAGGTTCTCTACAAGTATCTCCGAAGGTGTCCGTTGTGTTAGTATGGGTTAAGACTGGGATTTGTCACTCCGTGTGACGGAGAGGTATCTCGGGGCCCACTCGGTAATACAACATCACACGCCAGCCTTGCAAGCAATAAGACTAAGTGTAAGTCACAGGATCTTGTATTACGCAACGAGTAAAGAGACTTGCCGGTAACGAGATTGAAATAGGTATGCGGATACCGACGATCGAATCTCGGGAAAGTAACATACCGAAGGACAAACGGAATGATATACGGGATTATATGAATCCTTGACACTGAGGTTCAACCGATAAGATCTTCGTAGAATATGTAGGATCCAGTATGGGCATCCAGGTCCCGCTATTGGATATTGACTGAGGAGTACCTCGGGGCATGTCTACATAGTTCTCGAACCCGTAGGGTCTGCACACTTAAGGTTCGGCGATGTTTTAGTATAGTTGAGTTATATGTGTGGTTACCGTATGTTTTTTGGAGTCCCGTATGGAATCACGGATGTCACGAGGGTTTCCGGATTGGTCCGGAGACGAAGATTCATATATAGGTTTGTCTCATTTGGTTATCGTAAGGTTTTCGGGCATTACCGGCATCATACCGGGAGTGACGAATGGGTTCCGGGTATTTACTGGGAGGGGGGCAACCCCCCCGGGAGTGGCCCAAGGCCTTAGGGGTGGCTCACAGCCCTTAGTGGGTTGGTGGGACAGCCAAAGAAGGCCCATGGTGCCACAAGAGAAAATCCAAAGAGAAAAAAAGGAAGTTGTGAAGGTGGAGAAGGACTCCACTTTCCAATCCTAGCTGGACTAGGATTGGAGGCGGACTCCTCCACCTCCTTGGCCGGTGCACCAAGGTCCCTTGGACCTCAAGGAAAGCCTCCCCTCCCCTCCTCCTATATATAGTGGAGTTCTAGGGCTGATTTGAGACGACTTTTGCCACGGCAGCCCGACCACAAACACCACGGTTTTCCCTCTCGATCGTATTTCTGTGGAGCTCGGGTGGAGCCCTGCAGGAGTAGATCCTTCACCACCACCGGAGCGCCGTCATGCTGCCGGAGAACTCATCTACTTCTCCATCTTGCTTGCTGGATCAAGAAGGCCGAGATCATCATCGAGCTGTATGTGTGCGGAACGCGGAGGTGCCGTCCGTTCGGCACCAGATCGGAGCGGATCGTGGGATGGATCACGGGACGGTTCGTGGGACGGTTCGCGGGGCGGATCGAGGGATGTGAGGACGATCCACTACATCAACCACGTTTCTTAAACGCTTCCTGCTGCGCGATCTACAAGGGTTCGTAGATCCAAATCTCGTCTCGTAGATGGACATCACCATGATAGGTCTTCGTGCGTGTAGGAAAATTTTGTTTCCCATGCGACGTTCCCCAACAGTGGCGTCATGAGCTAGGTTCATGCGTAGATGTTATCTCGAGTAGAACACAAAGGGTTTTGTGGACGGTGATGTTCGATTTGCTGCCCTCCTTAGTCTTTTCTCGATTCAGGGTATTGTTGGATTGAAGCGGCCCGGACCGACATTATACGTACGCTTACGAAAGACTGGTTTCATCGATTGACATTCAACCTTGTTGCATAAAGATGACTGGCGGGTGTCGGTTTCTTCAACTTTAGTTGAATTGGTTTTGACTGAGGTGGTCCTTGGAGATCCTAAATAGCAATTTGCACATCTCCGTTGTGGTTTTTGCGTAAGTAAGATGCGATCTACTATATACCCATAGCAGCCACGTAAAACATGCAACAACAATTAGAGGACGTCTAACTTGTTTTTGCAGGGTATGCTTGTGATGTGATATGGCCAATGACGTGATGTGATATATTGGATGTATGAGATGATCATGTTGTAATAGTTAATATCGAATTGCACGTCGATGGTACGGCAACCGGCAGGAGCCATAGGGTTGTCTTTAAACTAATGTTTGTGTTTGCAGATGTGTTTACTATATTGCTAGGACGTAGCTTTAGTAGTAATAGCATAAGTAACACGACAACCCTGATGGCGACACGTTGATGGAGATCATGATGATGGAGATCGTGCCGGTGCTTTGGTGATGGAGATCAAGAAGCACATGATGATGGCCATATCATGTCACTTATGAATTGCATGTGATGTTAATAATTTTATGCACCTTATTTTTCTTAGAACGACGGTAGCATTATGAGGTGATCCCTCACTAAAATTTCAAGACGAAATTGTGTTCTCCCCGACTATGCACTGTTGCTACAGTTCGTCGTTTCGAGACACCACGTGATGATCGGGTGTGATAGACTCAACGTTCACATACAACGGGTGCAAAACAGTTGCACACGCGGAACACTCGGGTTAAACTTGACGAGCCTACAATGTGCAGACATGGCCTCGAAACACAAGAGACCGAAAGGTCGAGCATGAATCGTATAGTTGATATGATTAGCGTAGAGATGCTTACCACTGAAACTATTCTCGACTCACGTGATGATCGGACTTGAGATAGTGGATTTGGATCATGTACCACTCAAATGACTAGAGAGATGTACTTTTTGAGTGCGAGTTCTTAAGTAATATGATAAATTGAACTAATTATCATGAACACAGTCCAATGGTCTTTGCGAATTACGATATAGCTTGCGCTATAGCTCTACTGTTTTTATATGTTCCTAGAGAAAATTTAGTTGAAAGTTGATAGTAGCAACTTTGCGGACAGAGTTCGTAAAACTGGGGATTCTCCTCATTTTTGCGTAGAAGGCTTATGTCCTTAATGCACCACTCGGTGTGTTGCACCTCGGGCGTCGTCTGTGGATGTTGCGAACATCTAACATACACGGATTTGATGACTACATGATAGTTCAGTGTGCAATACTTAATGGCTTAGAAGCAAGGCGCCGAAGACGTTTTGAAAACATCGCAGAACATAAGAGATATTCAAAGAGATGAAATTGAGATTTCATGCTCGTGCCCTTATTGAGAGGTATAAGACCTCCGACAAGATTCTTTGCCTACAAAGTTAAGGATAAAAGCTCAAATCGTTGAGCATGTTCTGAGATTATCTGAGAACAACAATCGCTTGAATCAAGTGGGAGTTAATCTTCCAGATGAGATAGTGATGGTTCTCCAAAGTCACTGCCACTAAGCTGCTAGAGCTTCGTGATGAACTATAAACAAATCAAGGATAGATATGATGATCCTTGGGTGATTCGCAATGTTTGACGCTGCGAAAGTAGAAATCAAGAAGGAGCATCAATTGTTGATGGTTAGTAAAACCACTAGTTTCGAGAAGGGCAAGGGGTCGAAGGGATACTTCATAAAATGGCAAACTAGTTGCTGCTTTAATGAAGAAACCCAAAAATTTAACCCAAACCCGAGACTAGGTGCTTCTGTTATGAGGGGAACGGTCACTGAGGCGGAGCTACCCTAGATACTTGGTAGATAAGAAGGCTGGCAAAGTCAACAGAAGTATATTTCATATACATTATATTGATGTGTACTTTACTAGTACTCCTATTAGCACAAGGGTATTGGATACCGGTTCGGTTCCTAAGTTATTAGTAACTCAAAATGAAAGCTACGGTATAAACGGAGACTAGCTAAAGGAGAGGTGACGATACGTGTTGGAAGTGTTTCCAAGGTTGATGTGATCAAACATCGCACGCTCCCTCTATCATCGGGATTGGTGGTAAAACCTAAATAATTTTTATTTGGTGTTTGCATTGAGCATGAACATGATTGGATTGTGTTTATTGCAATATGATTATTCATTTAAAGAGAATAATAGTTATTCTATTTGCTTGAATAATTACCCTCAATGGTTTATGGAATCTCGATCGTAGTGTTACACATGTTCATTATATTGGTGCCAAAAGATACAAAGTAATAATGATAGTACCACTTAGTTGTGGCACTGCCACTTGAGTCATGTTGGTATAAAATGCATGAAGAAGCTCCATGCCGATGGATCCATGTACTCACTCATTTTTGAAATGTTTGAGACATGCAAACCATACATGTTGGTATAAATGCATGAAGAGGCTCCATAGAGATGGATCGTTTGGACTCACTTGATTTTGAATCACTTGAGACATGCAAATCATGCTACATGAAACAAGAGAGTGACTTGTTGGGAGTAATACATTTTTGATGTGTGCTGTCTAATGAGTGCTAAGGCACGCAATGGATATCGTTATGTTCTTACTTCACTGATGATTTGAGTAGATATGGGAGTATTTACTTGATGAATCACAAGTCTGAAATATTGAAAAGTTCAAAGCTATGTCAGAGTGAAGATCGTCGTGACAAGAGGATAAACTGTCTACGATATGATCATAGAGATGAATATCTGAGTTACGAGTTTTTGGTTCACTGTTAAGACAATATGGAAATTGTTTCACAATTCATGCCAGCTGGAACACCATAGTGTGATGGTGTGTCCGAACGTCATAGCCACGCTCTATTAGATATGGTGCATACCATGATGTCTCTTATCGAATTACCACTATCGTTTATGGGTTATGCATTAGAGACAACCGCATTCACTTTAAATAGGGCACCGCGTATTTCCGTTGAGATGACACAATATAGACTTTGGTTTGGAGAAACTTAAGTTGTTGTTTCTTGAAAGTTTGGGGCTGCGATACTTATGTGAAAAAGTTTCAGTCTGATAAGCTCAAACCCAAAGCGGATAAATGCATCTTCATAGGATATCCAAAACTGTTGGATACATCTCCTATCTTAGATCCGGAAGCAAATTGTTTGTTTCTAGAACTAGGTCCTTTCTCGAGGAAAGGTTTCTCTCGAAAGAATTGAGTGGGAGGGTGGTGGAACTTGATGAGGTTAGTTAACCGTCACTTCAACCAGTGTGTAGCAGGGCGCAGGACGATGTTCCTGTGACGCCTACACCAATTGAAGTGGAACTGATGATGGTGATCATTGAGCTTCAGATCAAGTTACTACAAATCTCGTAGGTCGACAAGGTCATGTACTACTGCAGAGTGGTACAGTAACCCTGTCTTGGAGGTCATGTTGTTGAACAACAATGAAAACAAAGTGTAGACTTTGGAAGAACTACTTGATGGTGGGCTTGAATTCCGACATATGGCTGGAGGCCATGAAATCCGAGAGAGGATCTATGTATGAAAACAAAGTGTAGACTTTGGAAGAACTACTTGATGGTCGTAGGACTATTATGTAAATATGGATCTTTAAAAAGGAAGACAGACGATGATGGTGACTATTCACCATTAGCAAAATCTCGACTTGTCGCAAAGATGTTTGCGACAAGATGAAATAGTTGACTATGATGAGACTTTCTCACTCGTAGCGATGCTAAAAGTCTGTTGGAATTATGTTAGTAGTTGCTGCATTATTTATGAAATATTGCACATAGGATGTCAAAACATTGTTTCCTCGATGGTTTCCTTCAGGAAAGGTTGTATGTGATACAACCAGAAGGTTTTGTCGATCCTAAAGATACTAACAAGTATGCAAGCTCCAACGATCCTTTTATGGAATGGTGCAAGCATCACGGAGTTGGAATATACACTTTGGTGTGAATGTCAAAGCTTTTGGGTTTGTGCAAGGTTTATGAGAAACTTATATTTCCAAAGAAGTGAGTGGGAGCACTATAGAATTTCTCATAAGTATATGTGGTTGACATATTGTTGATCAGAAGTAATGTAGAATTTTTGTGCAGCATAAAAGGTTGTTTGAAAGGAATTTTTCAAAGGAAGACCTGGATAGAGCTATTTGAATATTGAGCATCAAGATCTATAGAGATAGATCAATACGCTTAATAGAACTTTCAAATGAAATGCATGCCTTGACAAGTTTTTGAAGGAGTTCAAAATAGACCGCCAAAGAAGGAGTTCTTGGTTGTGTTGTAAGGTCTGAATATGAGAAAGACTCAAAAGCCCGACCACGGCAGAAGAAAGAGAAAGGACGAAGGTCGACCCCTATGCCTTAGCCGTAGACTCTACAGTATGCCATGCCGTGTGCCGCACCTGATGTGTGCCTTGCCACAAGTCTATTAAGAGGTACAAAGAGTGATCCAGGATTGAATCACTGAACAACAGTCAAAGTTATCCTTAGTAACTAATGGACTAAGGAAATTTTTCTCGATTATGGAGGTGGTTAAAGAGTTTGTCGTAAAAGGTTACCTTGATGCAAGCTTTGACACTAATCGGAATAACTATGAGTAGTGAAGTGGATTCGTATAGTAGAGTAGATATTTGGAGTATTTCTTACTAGCACGTAGTAGCAGCATCTATAAGATGACATAAAGATTTGTAAAGCACACACAGATCTAAAAGTTTCAGAACCGTTGACTAAAACCTCTCTCACGAGCAAGACGTGATCATACCCCAGAACTATATGGGTGTTGGATTCGTTAAAATCACATGGTGATGTGAACTAGATTATTGACTCTAGTGCAACAAGTGGGAGACTGTTGGAAATATGCCCTAGAGGAAATAATATATTAATTATTATTATATTTCCTTGTTCATAATAATCATTTATTATCCATGCTAGAATTGTATTGATTGGAAACTCAAATACATGTGTGGATACATAGACAACATATTGTCCCTAGTGAGCCTCTAGTTGACTAGTTCATTGATCAAAGATGTTCAAGGTTTCCTGACCATAGGCAAGTGTTGTCACTTGATAACGGGATCAAATCATTAGGAGAATCATGTGATGGACAAGACCCAAATTATATACGTAGCATATTGATCGTGTCATTTTATTGCTATTGTTTTCTGCATGTCAAGTATTTGTTCCTATGACCATGAGATCATATAACTCACTGGCACCGGAGGAATTCCTTGTGTGTATCAAACGTCACAGCGTAACTGCATGAGTATAAAGGTGCTCTACAGGTATCTTCGAAGGTGTCCGTTGAGTTAGTATGGATCAAGACTGGGATTTATCACTTTGTGTCATGGAGAGGTATCTCGGGACCCACTCGGTAATACAACATCACACACAAGCCTTGCAAGCAATGTGACTAAGTGTAAGTCACGGGATCTTGTATTACGGAACAAGTAAAGAGACTTGCCGGTAAGGAGGTTGAAATAGGTATGCGGATACCGACGATCGAATCTCGGGCAAGTAACATACCGAAGGACAAATAGAATGACATACGGGATTATATGAATCCTTGACACTGAGGTTCAACCGATAAGATCTTTGAAGAATATGTAGGATCCAATATGGGCATCTAGGTCCAGTTATTGGATATTGACCGAGGAGTACCTCGGGGCATGTCTACATTGTTCTCGAACCAACAGGGTCTGCACACTTAAGGTTCGGCGATGTTTTGGTATAGTTGAGTTATATGTGTGTTTACCAAATGTTGTTCGGAGTCCTGGATGGAATCACGGACGTCACGAGGGTTTCCAGAATGGTCCGGACACAAAGATTGATATATAGGTTTGTCTCATTTGGTTACCGGAAGGTTTTCGGGCATTACCGGCATCATACCGGGAGTGACGAATGGGTTCCGGGTATTTACCGAGAGGGGGGAAACCCACCCGGGAGTGGCCCAAGGCCTTAGGGGTGGCGGACCAGCCCTTAGTGGGCTGGTGGGACAGCCAAATAAGGCCCATGGCGCCACAAGAGAAAATCCAAAGAGAAAAAAGGAAGGTGGGAAGGTGGAGAAGGACTCCACTATCCAATCCTAGTTGGACTAGTATTGGAGGTGGACTCCTCCATCTCCTTGGCCGGCGCACCAAGGGTCCCTTGGAACTCAAGGCAAGCCTCCCCTCCCCTCCTCCTATATATAGTGGAGTTCTAGGGCTGATTTTAGACAAGTTTTGCCACGGCAGCCCGACCACAAACACCACGGTTTTCCCTCTAGATCATATTTCTGCGGAGCTCGGGCGGAGCCCTGCAGGAGTAGATCCTTCACCACCACCGGAGCGCCGTCACGCTGCCGGAGAACTCATCTACTTCTCTGCCTTGCTTGCTGGATCAAGAAGGCCGAGATCATCGTCGAGCTGTACGTGTGCGGAACGCGGAGGTACCGTCCGTTAGGCACTAGATCGGAGCAGATCGTGGGACGGATCGCGGGACGGTTCGTGGGACGGTTCGCAGGGCGGATCGAGGGACGTGAGGGTGTTCCACTACATCAACCGCATTACTTAAACGCTTCCTGCTGTGCAATCTACAAGGGTACGTAGATCCAAATCTCCTCTCGTAGATGAACATCACCATGACAGGTCTTCGTGCGCGTAGGAAAATTTTGTTTCCCATGCTACGTTCCCCAATAAACATGCCACCGCGGAAGGCCCGTCTACCCACTCTTGGGAGGATTGCTATGTGATGCAGGAGTTCCACGCTGAGGCGCTCAAAAATATTCAAGGAGGTAACCAGGGTGGACATCAGGAACAATTTGGCACGCCCGGATCACATCAAAACCTGTTTGGTGGATTTCCCAACCCGGGCCCGCAGGGCGGGTTGCAGTCTAATGCACAGGAGTACCACATTCAAAACAACCAGCTGTACAATATGCAGGGCGTGTTTCAGCAACCGCCCCTGCAAGGCAACCCCCAGCGGCAGGATGACAATGGCGGCTTCCAGAATAATCCTAAGCAGTTGAACAACGGACAATATCACGTGTTCACCACCAGCACTTGCAAAAGGGACCGAAAGGTGAAGCACAAAGCTTTTAGTGTGGTTAAGCCGGCGCTTCCTAGGTACCTCAATTGGTCTGAACAACACATCGTCTGTAGTAAGGAGGATGACCCGCCCCAGGTTGATAACCCCAGCGATTTGGCTTTGGTCGTGGCCCCCACAGGTCGGGGGCTACACCCTTTCCAAGGTCTTTATGGATGGCGGCAACAACATTAACATCTTATATTTCGATACCTTTCGACGGATAAATTTATGAGAGGGAAATTTGATTCCATCTTCCACGGTCTTCCACGGCATTGTTCTGGGTAAGTCGGCATACCCTATTGGATGAATCAAACTTAATGTAGCTTTTGGCACATAGTCCAATTACAGGAGCGAATCCCACATGTTTGAGGTGGTCAAGATCAAGAGCCCTTACCACGCACTGTTCGGAAGGCCGGCTTACGCTCGTTTCATGGGACGCCCATGCTATCTCTACCTCAAGATCAAAATGTCGGGCCCTAAGGGAACTATCACGATCAACGGGGACAGAAAATAGCTCAAGAATACGAGGAAGGAGACAGGGCATATGCCGAGTCAGCCTGCGCGGCTGAGGAACTCAAGGTTCACCAAGCTAACGTTGACCTGACAGATATGACACCGCTTAAGACACCCACAATCGATTCAGAGCCGCCCCTCAAGTTTAAACAGATGAATGACACAAAAGTGGTAGATTTCAGTCATGGCGACTCATTCAAGCAGATCACCACTGGGACGGGTCTGGATCCCAAATAGGAAAGCACGCTCATCGAATTCCTCCGTGAGAATTGGGACATCTTCGCATGGAAGCCTTCAGACATGCGAGGTGTACCGAGAGAATTCGCTGAGCCCCACCTTAATATTGACCCTAAAATAAAGCTGGTTCGGCAGTATCTTCGCCGGTTCAACGAAGAACGGCGCAAAGCAATTGGAGAGGAAGTCGTCCGGCTCTTGGCCGCTGGATTCATTGTTGAGGTTTTTCATCCTGAGTGGTTGGCTAACCCGGTCTTGGTACTCAAGAAGAACGACACCTTCCACATGTGCATTGACTACACTGACTTTAACAGGGCCTGCCCAAAGGACCCTTTCGCCCTCCCTCGCATTGAAGAAATCATTGATTCTACGGCGGGTTGCGATCGACTATGTTTTCTAGATACTTACTTAGGGTACCACCAGATCAAGATGGCTTTGGCGGACCAGGAGAAAACGTCATTTAGAACTCCCTTCGGGGCCTTCTATTATGTGTCTATGTCGGTCGGGGTCAAGAGCGCGGGAGCGACTTATCAACGCAGTATCCAGAATTGCCTACACAGTCAGATTGGGCGTAATGTTCACGCCTATGTTGACGATATAGTGGTCAGATCCCAGAGGAAAGAGTCACTTTTGGAGGACCTCAAGGAGACTTTTGATAATTTGTGCGTGTACCAGATAAGGCTTAACTCTACCAAGTGTGTTTTTGTTGTTCCCGCAGGAAAGTTATTGGGCTTCTTGGTGTCAGAATGAGGCATCAAAGATAACCCGGATAAAATTGAAGCGATCACTTCGCTAGGCAAGCCGGCCAATATAAATCAAGTTCATCACATGGCGGGTCGTATTGCGGCTCTAAGTCGGTTCATAAGTCACCTTGGGGAGATAGCCATCCCTCTTTATCAGCTGCTCAAGAAAATTGATCGCTTTGTTTGGACGGATGAAGCCAACGAAGCTTTAGAAGCCTTGAAGAAACGGCTGGCTGAGCCGCCTGTCTTAGCTGCTCCGACTGACAAAGATCCTATGGTCTTGTACATTGTTGCCAATTCTAAAGTGGAATAGTTGCAGTGGTCGTCGAGCACAAAGAGGAAGGGAAGGAATACCCGGTTAAAAGACAGGTCTACTTTATCAGCGAAGTCCTATCCCTCTCCAAACAACGCTACCCACATTGGCAGAATCTAGTATTTGGGGTATTCATGGTGAGTCGGAAGTTGAAACATTACTTTCAAGAGCACCCTGTAACGATGGTCAGTTCTGCCCCACTTGGTGATATCATACAGAATCGAGAGGCGACTGGGCGGATTGCTAAGTGGGCCATTGAGCTTGGACCCCCATCATGTGAAGTTTACCCTACGCACATCTATTAAATCTCAAGAATTGGTGGATTTCATCAACGTTTGGACCGAGTTGCAAATTCCGGAAGATAGACCTGATCGCACGTATTGGACTATCCATTTTGACGGGTCTAGACAGTTGGAAGGCTCGGGGGCTGGCGTGATTTTGACTTCGCCTCAGGTGAAAAGGTTTTGCTATGTCGTCCGACTCATGTTCCCGTCTACCAACAATGCGGCGGAATACGAGGCCCAGCTACATTTGTTGAGAATCGCCAAAGAGATGAACCTCTGTCGAGTCAGATCTAGTGGCTCAGCAAGTTTCTGGCACATGGGATTCCAGAGATCCTCTGATGGCGGCTTATAGGCGTGGAGTGTCGGACGTGGCGAGTCATTTTCATGGCTATCAGGTTGATCACATTGATCGTCGGCTCAATGAGGCGCCTGATGCTCTTTCACGACTCGGTTCACAACGTAAGCCGGTTCCCCCTAATGTCTTTTTGGATTTATTGCACAACCCATCGGTAAAATTGCCTTTAGAAGAAGACTTGGCAATTCCTAACCCTGAGTCTCAAGTTGTGGCGGCTCTCCGTGCTACCCCGGATTGGGAAATCCCCTACATGGTGTATGTGGCACGAGGCGAGTTACCTACTTACGAGTTGTTGGCCCGCCAAATCGTCCGCTGATGCAAGTCCATGATCATGCATAAAGGCGAGTTACACAAGCGAAGTACTTCTAGAATTTTTCAAAGGTGTGTTTCCTCTGAGGAACTCAACGAGATACATGCAGGTGACTGTGGTTATCACTGGTTGATAGCTCATGCAGATGCTGAGGATATAGTACGCAGAAGTGATGGCTGTCAAACATTTGGACGTCAGATGCATGTGTCGGCTCAGAAATTACGAATGATTCCAATTACATGGCCTTTTGCAGTCTGGGGCTGGATATGGTTGGCCCCTTCAAGATGTAGCCTAATAAAAAGACTCACTTATTGGTGGCAGTTGACAAGTTTACCAAGTGAGCTGAAGCAGAGCTGGTTAGCAGGTGCGATGCAGACACGGCTGTCAAATTCCTCAAGAAGTTGATATTTCGCTTCGGGTATCCTCATAGTATCATCAGTGATAATAGTACTAATTTATCCAAAGGCGCCATGCAAGAGTTCTGCGGAAAGGAGCACATCCGGCTTGATGTTTCTGAAGTTGCCCATCCTCAGTCTAATGGACAGGTAGAAAGGGGGAATCAGGAAATATTGCGAGGAATCAAGCCCCGACTTATGGTACCTCTGGAACGTACTCCGGGATGCTGGGTTGAAGAATTACCTCCAGTTTTATGGAGCATCACAACCACCCCTAATCGGTCTACCGGTTACACACCCCTTTTTCCTGGTCTATGGAGCATAGGCAGTATTACCAAGTGACATCAGACACGACTCACCATGAGTGGCCGCCTATGTGGAACAAAACATCGAGCTAGCACGTCAAGATTCGTTGGACACCCTGGAGGAAGAGCGTGATTTGGCCTCGTCATGCTCGGCGATTTATCAACAGGACTTGCGACGCTATCACAGCCGCCGAGTCAAGAGCCGAGCTTCTCAAGAGGGCGACTTAGTGCTCCGGTTGATTCAGGATCATACTGGTATGCATAAGTTATCTCCTCCATGGGAAGGACCTTTTGTTGTCAGCAAAAACCTCAACAACGGATCATACTACCTGGTGGATCTTCGCCCAGATAGGCCAACAACAGAGGTTGAGACAACCCACCCATGGAACATCGCCCACTTGCGTCCAAACTATACTTAGAGCCCCTAGCTCCTTATCTGTGTCTACAATTTCAACTTTGTAATCTCTTCCTTTATATATAAAGCAATAAAGCCTGCGCCCACGAACTTCGGGGTCTTTTTCCGTTTCAGCTTCTTGAAAGCATGAGTCTTTATTGTTCCATAAGTCGTCCAAACATGGACGCTATCAGCATCAAAGAGCATAAGTCGCCATGTTGCGCTTATTTCAAAACTGGATGTTGATACGCCAAAGAGGACCAAAGTTGCCACGCTGCACGGTTCAAACATGGGCACCCTATATGGTTTTGAGGATTAAGCCGACTTACTTGGGGGCTACTAGGTCCCAAGTCGTTTTGCAGTAAGAGCATATACGCTTCTGCAATCCTATGTCTGGCTTTTCCCTAATCATAGGTCACTTGGGGCTTCCACCCACTGAGTTCAGCCTGAATACCCTCTTGGCTAGAGAAAAATTAACGCATTACAATGGTTATACTGGACTGTGTGTTTGGCGACTCGTCGTATGGTCCCATGAACTCTTGGCGAGTCAATCCACTTTTTGGACCCTCAACTTGCCTTGGTTAAAACCTAAAAGGTACTAGCGAGAGCCGGCACATGGAAAATAGACAAACCATGGGTTCACTGAAAGCTTGACTCGCGCCTGATCAGCCGGTCTAAACAACTCGGGCTATTGCAAAAGCCTTCTTGGGGTAGCACTAGAGTTTTGCAAACTCATCCTATCCTGTCGTAACTCATTGAGCTGATGAGCTATATGACTATCTTTGTGGCACCGCCCAAAGGTTTCATAAAAATTTATAACCCTCCGCGACCCACTGAGCCGGCCTATTGTTTTTCTGTGATAAACAGGGCAAAGATCTTTTTTGTCAAAACATGACAAAAGCATTGGGAAAATCGATTCATATTAATGAAGGCTGAAATTTCCAAACACCATCACAAGGTATGGTTTTCATACTGTTTTCCAAATTCCTAGACTATTACATGGCTCAGCAGGCCATACCAGGAATCATATCCTGGTCATAAAGGATCAAAATATTCTTGGAGGATAAACTTCATGACAATTTGGTTCAAGTCTCCTCCGGGTTACCCTGCCTCGAGCTTTCGCCATCTTCGATATGTAAGTCGCCCAATTTCTAATTGCAATTGGTCAAGGCGAGGAACTCGTCTTCATTAGTCAGGACGGTGGACAGATCAACGTCAAAATCGAAATGATTCTTACGGCTTTGCGGAGTCAGGCTGGTGATTTCATACGAGGGCGGAGTCACCCTTTTGCTATGTTCATCATAAGTCACCTCGTATTTGCCTAAATCCAGGCCGGCTGCTAACTGAGTCGCTGCAAAACGAGACTCTTTGACACAACGGTGGTAGTCCTCCTCGGTGAAATCCGACGCATCGTCCTTCAGCTTTGGAAATCCACCAGCCACCACTTCCGTCTTAAGTTCTGGGGCGTAGGCCAAACACCGTCTTAGGGTGGTTACGCTCCTTTACGAGCGGCTCACCTTTTTAACTGCTCCATCTGGGGCGGCAATGTCGACAGGCAGCCTAGCATGTGCTTGATGGATTTTATGGGTTCCCTGTTGCCCATCACGGCCTTCATAGTCATCATACCACCAATGTATATGTGTTGTGTCAAAGTATAGACCGCTTTCAGCTTCAGAATGGATAATTAGTGGTTGCAATATTGTAAACAACAATTTTCAGAAGAAGGTAATTGACCCTTACCAAATATGGCTTGGGTCATGTTGGAGATATGATGCTTCAAGCCGGAGAGTTCTTGAATAGCGGCCTTCAACTTTTCTTCAGCTTGTTCCGCCCATTTCAAAATGGAGGCTTGCTCAGCATGGGCCTTATCTTCAAACATTTTGTGCTGTGCTTTCATTTTTTCCATGTCAATAAGGGCAAGGCGAAACTTTTCTTCATACTTAGCCCAAGCGTCGTGCTGCTCAGCTAAGATTTCCTTCAAGCCAGACAAGGTTGAGTCGGCCCGAGTCAAGGATTCCCGCAAAAAACATTGGGGAAGCAAGTTTCAGGACCTTTGCAAGCCACATCCCTCACACTTGGGGGCTAATGTATGACTCAGTTCTTCTGAGGTCATACCTTCAAACAAGACCCGACTCATCTTTCAAAAGATGACCCGGCCCTTGGGGGCTACAGGTTGAAGAAATGTTTTATTCAATTACAAGTTCAAGACCCGGCTGATATTTCAAAAGATGACCCGACCCTTGGGGGCTATAGGTTGAAGAATTTGTTTTATTCAATTACAAGTTAAAGACCCGGATCATCTTTCCAAAGATGACCCGGCCCTTGGGGGTTGCAGGTTGAAACTATTTTTTCAACTATAAGTTAAAGACCCGGCTCATCTTTCCAAAGATGACCCGACCCTTGGGGGCTACAAGTTGAAGCTATTTTTCCAGCTATAAGTTATAAAGACCCGACTCATCTTTCAAAAAGATGACCCGTCCCTTGGGGGCAACAGGTTGAAGATGTTTTTTCAACTATAAGTTCAAGACCCGGCTCATGTTTACAAAGATGACCCGACCCTTGGGGGCTACATGTTGAAGAATGATACAAATGCATGATTCGTCATGGGTGACTCGTCCTTTGGAGGGCTAATGGGATGATATATTAACAGTGATAAAAGATGTCATACCTCATGTTTGATCCGCATCAGGTGAGCCAGGCTTTTTCCCATCTCACGGCTTGTCTCCACGCGGCTCACAAAACCAGAATATAGTTCCTCAAACTCCAATTTTCCATAATGACGAAGCTTCAGCTTGGTGATATCCTTCTATGCAAATATTTGGGCATATGTTGGCGTGTGTTAGGTTAACACCGCAGTTGCATGCTTAGAATAACCAGTACTAGTAACGATGACTGCGTCTGGATCTTCAGCGCCTTAGAAGTACTGGGCGCGTTGATGTTTTCAATCACCTCCTTTTGAGGGCTTGAAGGGTCGACTCGGATATCAGGAATATCATCAAAAAATTGTCGTGAACTTCAGCTGGTTCTTCTGGAGCCTCTGGGACGGAGGTACCCATACCTGACGTTTCAACCGCTTTGGGAGATGAAGATGAGTCGCTGAAAGTGCATGCTATGCCCCTAATCGTCTTTTGGTGTTAATGACAACACATACATAGGAAACTAATCCTATTTGTTGAGTGTATCTCAGGACGACAAGTACTTTAAGTAGATTGAGATTTATGTGCCAAAGGTTGTCTGAAAAGATTGGTGATTTATATTTCGAGAAGGCTCGGGATTAAGAAGAGATGATGAAGAGTAGTCTTTTTAGTTTACTGATATTGAGTATAGGGATCCCACACTATTAAGAGGGGATCACAGGTTCTGCGATAAACTTGCTCATACTACATCTCTCAATGACATGTGCACAGCTAGACAGGTTCTGCGATAAAGGCACAGCTAGACAGAGGTCTCATGACAAGTGCACAAGGACAAAAGACTCTCAATGAGATATTAAGTCGACACAATGGAGGTTTCGCCAAGGAAGGGCTTGGGTTCAACCCAAGCACTGCCAAGAAAAGTGCATCTCCTGTCAAGTGTACCACTGCTCTTAAGGAAATATTTGTACCAGAGGGACACACGGAGAAAGTTAAGGTTGTGAGTCGATCAGCCACTAGGGCTTCGTCTACTCACAACAAGACAACCGAATTCATGCCGCCATCCTATGTACTACACAAATCAAAGGAAGGAGATGTCTATGCTAAATTCGTTGGTCCTCGTAATGCATTTCGATTCTATGCTATTTGGGTCCCTAAGACTCTTGTAACTAATGTGAAAGGCCCCATGACAAAATGGGTACCTCAAACCAAGTCTTAATTCGTTACAGGTTGTTTTCTCCGGTGGAGCCAAATGGGTGAGCGATAGTGGATGCACCAATCATATGACCGGAGATAGTAACTTGCTCTATGACTTCATGCAAGCCATTCGACCATATATGAGCATTGTATTTGGTGGAGGGTCGAAAGGGCAGGTAATTGGGTTGGGCAAGGTGGCAATCACTAATGACATGTCTATTGCAAATGTCATGCTTGTCCAATCTCTTCAATATCATTTACTTTCAGTTCGCCAATTAGCTTCCGTCGGTTATGACACACTATTTGGACTAACAGATGTGAAAGTCTTTAAGAGAGACACTCTTGAAGTGGCTTTTGTTGGAGAGTTGGATGGCAACCTTTACACGGTTGATTTCTTGAAAGAGAGCACTTTCCATACAACTTGTCTAATGGCCAAGGCCGACATGGGATGGCTGTGGCATCGCCGGCTCGCCCATGTTGGCATGAAAAATCTTCAAAATCTCTTAAACGGCAATCACATTCTTGGACTAACAAATGTATCTTTTAAGAAAGATCGTGTGTGCAGTGCATGCATAGCTGGGAAACAACATCAATCAAGACATCCACCCAAGAACATTGTATCCACTTCAAGGCCGTTAGAGCTCCTTCATGTGGATCTGTTTGGGCCTCCTTCATGGGCAAGTCTTGGAGGGAAAAAGTATGGCCTAGTCATTGTTGATGATTACTCAAGATATACATGGGTGTTCTTTCTCAAGTCCAAGGACGAGACGAAGATCACTTTCATTGACTTTGCTAAACAAGCCCAGCGAAAGTTTGACAAGGACATCAAGGCTGTAAGAAGTGATAATGGCTCTGAGTTCAAGAACTACACCCTAGAAGAATTTCTTAGTGATGAGGGGATTGAACATCAGTACTCCGCACCTTACACCCCTCAACAAAATGGTGTGGCAGAGAGGAAGAACCGGACACTTGTGGAAATGGCAAGGTCCATGTTAGATGAATACAAGTCACCACATAGTTTTTGGGCTGAGGCCGTCAACACAGCATGTCATGCATCAAACCGGCTCTTCCTTCGATCAATATTGGAGAAAACTCCATATGAGCTCCTAACTGGGAACAAGCCCAATGTTTAGTACTTTCGTGTGTTTGGATGCAAATGCTTCATCCTGAACAAACGGGAACGGTTAGGGAAATTTCAATCCAAAACAACTAAAGGGATTTTTGTTGGCTATGGGTCAAACTCTCACGCCTACAGAGTCTACAAAAAATCCACTGGATGTGTTATAGAAACCTGTGACGTGACGTTTGATGAATTTAACCGCTCCCATGGGGAGCAAGTTGATCTAAATGATGCAGGTGAAGAAGACTCCCCACAAGATATCTTAAACATGGGTGTAGGTGCACTTCTGCCTATGGAACAAAGACCCCACGATGATGATGAAGATGATGAGAGTATCTCGCATCCTCAAGACAGTTCACTGCCCGTACCTCCACAAGATATTAACATACCCATCATGCCAGTTGTTGAGGATCAAGTGGGAGAACATGTCTCTCACCCTGATGACACTCAAGAACAAGTTGATCTTCACGAGGTAGACCAAAGTATGGGTATGTTTGATGATGAACCTCAATAGGTGCAACGGGAAGAGGAATATCTACCCCCGCACATAAATGATCCATATGTTGAGGACGTTGATGATGGAAACGAAGTTGAACCTCGTGAAACCTTGACCTCCATCATGCCACGTGTGGCCGGTCGTGTTGATATTGATCAAATCCTCAGAGGCGTGTCGAAAGGTAGAGTGACTCGTAAACAATTAACAAACTTTTGTGCTCACTTTTCGTTTGTCTCTAGTACCGTGCCACACAGGGTTCAGGATGCATTATGTGACAATGACTGGCTACTTGCTATGCAAGAGGAGCTAAACAGTTTTACACGCAACGAAGTATGGTCATTGGTAGAACGACCAACTGAGGAACATAATGTCATTGGAACTAAATGGATTTTCAAGAACAAGGAAGATGAGAACGGGATTTTCCTACGCAACAAGGCAAGGTTAGTAGCACACGGGTACTCCCAAGTTGAAGGTTTGGACTTTGGTGAAACTTTCGCCCCTGTTGCTCGTCTTGAGTCCATTCGCATTTTATTGGCCTATGCTGCTTTCAATGGTTTTACTTTGCATCAAATGGATGTGAAAAGTGCTTTTCTTAACGGTCCCCTACAAGAAGAGGTATATGTATCACAACCACCTGGGTTTGTTGACCCTCATCACAAAGACCATGTATATAAACTTCACAAGGCACTTTATGGTCTTAAACAAGCACCCCGTGCTTGGTACGATCATCTTAAGAAGTTCCTACTCGATGATGGCTTTGTGGTGGGGGTGATCGATCCCACTCTTTTTACTAAGAGGGAAAATGGTGATTTGATCTTATGCCAAATCTATGTATATGATATCATTTTTGGCTCTCCTAACATCCATTTGTGCAAGAAGTTTGAGGCCTCCATGACCAAGACCTTTGAGATGTCACTCAACACGGACTTGAAGTTCTTCCTTGGTTTTCAAATACAACAATTTCAAGAAGGGATTTTCTTGTCTCAAACTAAGTATCTCAAGGACATCCTTGAGAAATTTGATATGACAAATGTTAACCAATGAAGACACCCATGGCCACCGATGTAGTTCTAAATGAAGACTCAAACGGTATTCCTTTTGACCCATCTACTTACCGCTCCATGATTGGTTCGCTGCTTTATCTTTGCGCATCTAGACCAGACATCATGTTAAGTGTAGGAATATGTGCTAGATTTCAAGCTTCCCCTATGGAAAGCCATCACACGGCGGTTAAGCATATTCTTAGATACCTTGTTCACACCCCAAAGTTAGGCTTATGGTACCCTAAGGATGCAAAGTTTGATCTTATTGGGTATTCTGATGCGGATTGGGCCGGTGATAAAGTGGGACGGAAATCCACTTCCGGTGCATGTCAGTTTCTTGGACGCTCATTGGTAAGTTGGTCCTCGCAAAAGCAGAACTGTGTTTCTCTCTCCACGGCCGACGCCGAATATATTGCAGCCGCAAGCTGTGCTACTCAATTGTTATGGATGAGGAAAACATTAAAGGATTATGGTATCACATATCGACACGTTCCCCTTCTCTGTGATAATGAAAGTGCCATAAAGATCTCCATGAACCCAATTGATCACCCTCGCACAAAACATATTGATATTAGGTATCATTTCTTGAGAGACCATGTGCAAAAGGGTGACATTGATATTACGCATGTGGGTCCCGACATGCAATTAGCCAACATTTTCACCAAGCCACTTAGCGTAGCTAGGTTCTGTCAACTTAGGCGTGAACTTGGTATCTTGGAGCTTGACAACATATCTTGAAATCTTGCACACATACATACACTCACTTCATGGTTGTGTCTTGATGTGCGCATATATTTAGGGGGAGTGAGTCGTAACTCTATCTTTTAAGCTTACAACGTATGCAATGCTTCTAGGAAAACAGTGTTCATATTTTGTTTGCAATACCATGCAAGTCATCATCATCAAAACAAAAATTATCAGAACTGGCCTCTCCCTTCTCGTCTTTCTCGGACGTCCGGCCAGGCTCGGACGTCCGGCGGCACAACCTCCTCCGGTCGTCCGACCAGTGTCGGTCGTCCGACGCTAGAACAACCTCCGGTCGTCCGGCTCCCTCCGGACGTCCGACGCCTCGGGGCCTCTATATAAAGCTGGGCGCGGGGTTGGGCTTTTGCCCTAACCCCCTGCGCCCCTTTTGCCCCAGCCGCCGCCGCCAGCTCGAGGAGCTGCTCGTGGAGCTCCTGCCCAGCGCCGCCATCCTCGAGATCGGGCCGATCTCCTCCGCGGATCCCTCACCTCTTCTCCGTATTCTTCACAGGATCCTACCTCAGGTCGCTCCTCCGTCTCTCTCCGCGTTGGATTTGATTTCTCCCATGTATCTCCATGTTTCGTTCCTCATTTGGGGATTTTTCATCCGCGTAGGTGTTGCGCTTCATGGGCAAGACCAAGCACACCGCTTGGAAGACCGTGGCCGGCTCATCCTCCCGCACCCCTATGAACGCGGGGTCGGACTCAGATGAGCCAATCTGTCCTTTCAAACGGACTGCCCGGCGTTCTCCGCCCCGGCGTTCGCCGTCTCCCTCGTCGTCTGATGTGCTGACCCCTACTTCGAGGAGGAGCTTGCCACCGAGGACCTTCCTGAGCACGTCACTCGAAGGTCTAAGCCAAAGCCCGGGACTCGCAGGGCGTCCTACATGCCGCCACCGCCTCCTGCCCAGCCTGCAGGTGAAGCTCGCCGCATCTCACTTGAGCCTCCTGCCACGTTAGGTCGTGATATCACAAATTTCACCACAATTGGCACAGCTTCCTATCTCACTTTCCGCCGTGACATAGATCAATACGAGGTCGTTCGTGATTCTATGGATTGACGTTTCCGCACAAACGTCCAGGCGGACATCTTTACCACTGTCATAGTTCCTAAGGGGTTATCTAATCATCTTTTTATTGATATTGAGCATATTCGCATGCACCCGGCGAAATATCCGGGTGCCATTGAGGTTATTGAGGCATCGGGGCTTGCCGCCCCGTTTGCTTTTCATTGCGACTATAGTGCTGCTGCCATTCACCAGTTCTATGCCACATGTTATTTTGGCTCCGACAACACTGTCAGCTGGATTAACTCTGACGTTCGCTTCAAAGCCTCTTATGCCACTTTTGTTGCCGCACTGGGTTTCCCCAATTTCGGCTACAAAATACATAAGGATAATCCTAACCATGCGCCTAAGACTATTGACGTGTGTGGACATCTTCTCAAGCCACTCCATGAGCTTGATGCGGATGAGCGCCTGAAGGACCTTAACCAGGTATCCATCTGGCGCTCCCCTTACTTCATTATTTTTCAGTGCCTCATCCGCACCATCTATCCCAAGATGGGTGATAAGGGCTCTTGCAGTGGCTATTGTACCTTGTCACTTGTGCGAGAACCCCAAGAGCAAAATCAATGTGCCCCATTTCCTATGGCATGAGATTCGGCTTGCTAGCTTTCAGTACAAGCGAGCCTTTCCTCACGCTCCTTTCATCCAGACACTTAGTAACCACGTTGCTGATTTCTCTGTGGCTGCCACTCACACCCATCGCAAATGGGTCATTCCCGCTCACATGGCGGATGACTTTGCTCCCAAGAAAGCCCCTTGTTCCTCCACATCCACTCGCCGCACTCTTGCACGGGCCGCCACCCCCTCATCTAGCTCCGCTCCTCTCGGTCGCATTGCCAAGTTCCTTGGCAAAGCTCATTCTGCTTTGATGAAGGCTGTCTCCTTTCAGTGTGGTCAAACCCATGACATGGTTTCCCGCCTAGTTTCCTCCAAGAATGCCCTCAAGGCTCGTCTGCGAGCCTCGGGCGCTCTTGATGTGAGTGATGATGAGGCCCCTCCTGCTGCTCCTCCTACTGATTTTGGCTTCCCGTCTGGTCCTGAGTGGTCTGAGTTCTTTGACGAGGCTGGGGGCAGTGGCTTGGCTAATGATGCTGGTGATGATGGTGATGAGCTTTGAGTTTGATTGGTGCTGTTGATGGCTCCCTTTTTGGTACTTGGTGCCAAAGGGGGAGTAATGTATCGTAGTTAAATTTTTATTATCGTCATTTTTAGTCTTTGGACATTTAATGTAATGGATAAAACTCATGTATGGCTACTTATGAATGGTTGTGACTCGCTATGATATCATCATAGACTATTATGTCTTGCTTCCTTATTTCTATGATGATTTATTATCCTTCCATGTTGATCCATTGGAGCTTCAATTTCTTTATCATGCATATCTTAAGGGGGAGCTCCGTACTAAATATCTCCTAGAATATAATGTATGTTTAATCTTTTTGAGACCTATGTATATGTTGTCATCAACTACCAAAAAGGGGGAGATTGAAAGTGCATGCTATGCCCCTAATCGTCTTTTGGTGTTAATGACAACACATACATAGGAAACTAATCCTATTTGTTGAGTGTATCTCAGGACGGCAAGTACTTTAAGTAGATTGAGATTTATGTGCCAAAGGTTGTCTGAAAAGATTGGTGATTTATATTTCGAGAAGGCTCGGGATTAAGAAGATATGATGAAGAGTAGTCTTTTTAGTTTACTGATATTGAGTATAGGGATCCCGCACTATTAAGAGGGGATCACAGGTTCTGCGATAAACTTGCTCATACTACATCTCTACTATCATACCAAACACCACATACTATCCACTCTGTCTTCAACTCAATGCATGTCCAATTGCCTCGGACATCCGGCTCCCTCCGGACGTCCGAGGGCCGGACGTCCGGCTGGCTTCGGAAATACGCAGCCAGCCACCAGAAGTTTGTGAGGCATATAACTTGGAAATCCGGCTCCCTCCGGACATCCGAGGGCCGGACGTCCGGCCAAGCTCCAGAAATCCGGAAGTCTTCACCAGTAGAATGTGTGCTCTATATGTCGGAAATCCGGCTACCTCCGAACGTCCGAGCGTCGGACGTCCGACCCCCATCGGAAATCCAGAAGCCGCCACCAGTAGAAATTCTGCTGTATAATACGGATTTCCGGGCCACTCCGGACGTCCGTACGCTGATGAATTCAAATATGTTCAGGCGCATCTACAGGCCTCGGATAACCGACCCCTGTCGGACGTTCGGTCGCTGATGAATTCAGAAGAGTTCCAGTCGTTCCTACAGGGCTCGGACGACCGACCCCTGTCGAACGTCCGGCCCCTCACGGACGTCCGGACATCTGGCATGTGTCGGACGTCCGGACCCTGTGTGACGTATTGCACCTCCAACGGCTGGATTTCAACCCACACTATAAATACTCTTCTCCCACCTCGTGAAAGGGTGTTCAACACAGCTAGAATACACCCAAGAACACCTTTCCTCTCACTCACTCTTGTCTACACCAAATCCTAGATCCCAAGAGCATTTGTGAGCCCCTTTGAGTGTTGTTCCAATCAAAAGATAGATCGTCTCCCTCTCCTCCTTCCCACCAAAGTGATTTGTGATTTGAGCAAGTTTTGAGCAATCCCCGTGATCTTGTTACTCTTGGAGGTTGGAGACTCCTAGGCGGTAGGAGTCTTCGGAGAGGATTCAAACCATTGTGATATCCCCCGGAAAGTTTGTGAAGGTTTGGAAGCCACCTCAAGGCTTACCACTAGTGGTTGAGAAATGACTTCGTGGAGTTATCTCAAAGGAAAATAGGGTAAGCCTTCGTGGCGTTGTTGTGCCTTCGTGGTAACATCCGCCCCTCTAACGGTGACGTAGCTTCCCTCCAAGGAAGTGAATATCGGGATACATCCTTGTCTCTCTCGGAGTTTCGGTTATTCCTAACCCTAACTCTCTACTTGTGTTAGTCCTTATTACATACTTGTATTTGATTATTGTTTACTGCTTGCCTTGCTTCACTCCTAACAGCTTACTCTTTGTCTTAGCAATTATTAGTCTTACACTCATATTCCGCACTTTAGCCCAAAATTGCTAAGTAATTATTAAAATTTGGATTTGTACCTATTCACCCCCCCCCCTCTAGGTCCATCTCGATCCTTTTCAGTCGCCCATTTTCCTTTTCTTTACGTGTGCTCTCAGAAACAACGACACCAATGTTGGAACAGAGACATTGATATTTGATAGAAAATGTTAGTAAAGGAACTTACCCCTGAACACGAATCATTGGGGGCAGAGTCGACATTGCTGAAATGCCAGATGAAGGAGGCGAAACCTGATGGACAAGGATTCAAAGATTGGATAAATTGCGAGAATATCTTACACAAGATGGAAAAGATGCTCGTGGAAACATACCTCGCTTTGCCGTTTGCGACAAGTTGTTCTCTCGGGCAAGCCGTACACTAGGTCTCCAGAATGACTTCGAGTATGACGTTTAGGTGTATAACTCGCCTTCTTCAAAAGGGAATTGGGGTCCAGATGAGCATCCGGGTGAGACATGGGAACTTTCCTACAAATTCGCCTGGCCGGCTTGGGGAGAGAAGAAGTTGAGTCGGAAGAAATGGAAATTACCTCGACATCTTCATCTTGGCTCTCAAAGTCATCATCCTATAAACAAAGGCGATAAAACATTAGTGCAAGTTAGAATGAAGCAATAAAGACAAGAGAAATTTTACCTCTGACTGTTCCTCGATGGCCCGAGACTCGCCAACGACAGATGACTCTTTTGCTGCAGCTTTGCCTTTGCCCTTCTTCTTCGTCTGGGAGGCGGGTTTAGTTGTTTTCTTGACACTTGTCTTGGTTCTTCGGGTCCAAAACGCCGAATCCCTATGATTAAACATGATGAAAGGCTCAAGACCAGAAACATGGATGAATATATGGAAATGTTAAAAGGGCTACCAATTTGTTTACCTCTGGAGCCGGGTTGGTGATGCAAAAGGGTTTAAGCCCAGTTTTGTAGCAATTTTCAATAGGCTCACCACATAGCGTCTTTATGATATCAACAATGTCTTTTTCCAAAAGCCCCACGTTGTAAAAGAATTGGGGGTGGTCCAAGTCGCCATTATACTCACGCATCAAACCATCTCAGCGGCATAAGGGCAGAATTCGCCATTCAACCCAGCAGCGGATCAGATCAATCCCGGTAAGACCATTAGTGGTAAGGGACCTCAGCTTTCCAATGATAGGAACAAATGTGGCTTCCTCTTCTTAAGTTAACTTTTCCGGCAGCTTAAAGTCCATAGGTACGCGATCTTCCCTGAAGCCGGGCACAGGGTTCTCATTGGATGGAGAGGTGTCATGGGAGTAGAACCAAGTCTTCGCCCAGCCTTTGGGATGACTAGGCAATGTAACGACCGGAAACCCACATTCACGACGCTGCTGAATATTGACTCCACCAAGTTCTAAGCTAGGCCCGTTAGCAAACTCCGTCTAGAGGTTCAGATAGAAAAACTTCCGGAACAACAATACAGTGGGCTCTATTTGCACATAAACCTCACAGAATACTTGGAAAAACTGACAAAGGTTGCTGATGGAATTTGGCCCCAAGTCTTGGGGATGAAGGTTCAAGAAGTGCAAGGCGTCTCTAAAAAATTTCGAGTCGGGCGGCTTGAAGCCTCGCTCTAGGTGATCAGCAAAGACGACTACTTCCCCTCCGGCAGGTTTGGGGATTGTTTCCCTGAAGGCGGTCCGCCACCCAATGATCTTCTTGGGATCAAGGTTACCCGTTTTCACAAATTTATCAAGATAAGCATCGTTGACCTCTGTTGGCAGCGAGTTACATTTCGAGATGGTACCCATAACTACAGAAAGAAAGAGATGGGCGGGTTGTCAGGATCTACGGAATGATAACTCGCCGGCTAAATGATCGGGAACGTATCTGCAAGGATGTTGTAACTCGCCGTAGCCAAATGAGGCGGGTTGTGCCTCTGAAAGGTTTCCTTAAGAATATTTTTAATTGGGAACAAACATGTTTCCAACACCAAGAGATAACTTACGGATCTATGGGTAATACCGATTGACAAAACAATGCTGGCCAAAGAATCCGGTCCTAAGGACACAAGAACACTATGAAAAACAGTGTGTGGGTCTATGAGAAACGGAGGAGGAACATCACTCGTCGGGGAACATGATAGAACTACCGCGGCTATTACTACATGTACGGATCTATAACGCTGTATCCGGACGGACTAAAAGGTAAGGGGATACGACATTCATGGAGTTCCGGCGTTTCCCTAAGAAGTACAGGGGTTCGAGATCTATTCCTAATGGAAGAGGAAAACGTACCTGAAGAAGGAAGGAGATGGTGGAAGAAGGTTGCGAAGGTTTCGCAACGGCGACTGCACCCTCGATTGGCCTGAGAAACAGCTGGGCCACGACAACCTGCGATAGAGCTTCGGCGATGGCGAGGTGGTCGAGATGCGGGTTTAAGGAAGACGATGCGGTCAAAGGGATGAAATGAGGGTAGGTGGCGGTTCCCTCCTATTCCCCTGCGGCTATTTAAAGGCTTAGGGCGAGTATGAAATGGCAGGCGCGAGAATCGAGGCGACAAATTGAAAACAAAAAATGATGATGCCTAGATTTTCAGGATGACACGATAAAGACGAAAAAGATCCATTGGAAAGTGATGTCACCAGAATCCCGTGAGTAGTGGAGAAGGTGATGTCACCAACAAATGAATTGGCGACTCAAGCAAATTGAGGAAGCTGTCGGCTTGTCACTCATTAAAGAAAAGATGGAGGTAATATGAGTCACCGAAGATAAGCATAAAGGTTTGTTGGCGTGAATAAATTCAAGTCAAACTGGGGCCTAATGTTGGGGATATTACCTGTGGTATGACCAGCCCTATTGGGCCGGGTGAGGACAGTGGGGACTCATACATGCATGGTCAGTGTAAGCTTTGGCCGAGGCCTGACGCATATAGAGAGATCTTCGTCAGAGGGCTGCCAGGGCCCATGAGCCAGATGGATTGATGAAGATGATAAGTCGCCAAGGAAGTTTCCTGGCTTGGCAAATATGGCGACTTAGAGATATGGAAGGCCATAATTTATAATGTGGCTAGGACTTTGTAATCCCTAGAGCCTCAACCTGTATATAAAGGCGAGTGATGACCCACAAGTATAGAGGATCAATCGTAGTTCTTTCGATAAGTAAGAGTGTCGAACCCAACAAGGAGCATAAGGCTCTGATAAATGGATTTCAGCAAGGTAATAACTGCAAGCACTGAAAGTAGCGGTAACAAGTGATTGTGTAGCGAGCTGAAACGTAGCAAGCAAAAAGTAACAAGTAACAGGTAGTAGCAATGGTGCAGCAAGTGGCCCAATCCCTTTTGCAACAAGGGACAAGCCTGAACAAAGTCTTATAGGAGGAAAAACACTCCCGAGGACAAACAGGAATTTTTGTCATGCTAGTTTCACCATGTTCATATGATTCGGGTTCGTTACTTTGATAGTTTGATATGTTGGTGGACCGGCGCTTGGGTACTGCCCTTACTTGGACAAGCATCCCACTTATGATTAACCTCTCTCGCAAGCATCCGCAACTACAAAAGAAGAATTAAGACAACTTCTAACCATAGCATTAAACTAGTGGATCCAAATCAGCCCCTTACGAAGCAATGCATAGACATGGTTTTAAACTTCTGTCACTCCAGCAACCGATCATCTACTTACTACTCCCTAGTGCCTTCCTCTAGGCCCAAATATGGTGAAGTGTTATGTAGTCGATGTTCACATAACACCACTAGAGGAAAAACAACATACATCATATCAAAATACCGAATGAATATCAAATTCACATGACTATTATCAGCATGACTTATCCCATGTCCTCGGGAACAAAAGTAACTACTCACAAAGAATAATCATAATCATGATCGGAGGTGTAATGAATAGCATCAAGGATCTGAACATAAACTCTTCCACCAAGTAATCCAACTAGCATCAACTACAAAGAGTAATCAACACTACTAACAACCTTACAAGTACCAATCGGGGTCGTGAGACGAAGATTGGTTACAAGAGATGAACTAGTGATTGGAGAGGAGATGGTGCTGATGAAGATGTTGATGAAGATGCCTCCCCTCCGACGAGAGGATTGTTGGTGATGACGATGGCGACGATTTCCCCCTCCGGGAGATAAGTTTCCCTGGCAGGATCGTCCTGCCGGAGCTCTAGATTGGATCTGCTCAAGTTCCGCCTCATGGCGGTGGCGAAACCATGAAAAAGGTCCCGAATGATTTTTTTTTCTGGACCAAAACCCTTCATATAGCAAAAGCGGGGGGCTAGTGGGCCGTCAGGGAGCCCACAAGCCCCCACTCCGCCACCACCAGGGGGGTGGTGGTGGAGTGGGGGCTTGTGGCGCCCTTGCAGCCCCCCTCCGGTACTTCTTTCGCCCGGTATTTTTTATGTAATCCCAAAAAAATCCACGTAACTTTTCAGTGCATTTGGAGTTGTGCAGAATAGTGGACTAGGATTTGCTCCTTTTCCAGTCCAGAATTCCAGCTGCCTGAATTCTCCCTCTTCAAATAAACCTTGCAAAATAAGAGAGAAAATGCATAAATATGGTACCACAATGTAATATAACAACCCATGAAGCAATAAATATCAACATGAAAGCATGACGCAAAATGGACGTATCAACTCCCCCAAGCTTAGACCTCGCTTGTCCTCAAGCGAAAACCAAGTTCCATAAACATGTCCACATGTTGAGGGACGAAGGTGTTGATAAAACATACTACGAACATGAGGGCATCATGATCACACATAGAACAGCAATACATCATAAAGATTCTTATGCGGAAGTAACAATTCCTTCACAAAGCAAAGCATGAAGAAAAAACCTTACCGAGAAGTAACCAACAATAGTCCATAGTCATTGAAGCAATTGCAATTTATCACAACATCAGAAAGAGTCAAATAAGAGCTTGTAAGGCAAACCCACATACTCAATCATCTCTTTTGTTTTCCACAATTGTTACAACTCACTTGGTACTCATGGTGTCAAAGTTTCAGCTGGACACAGAGGAATATAGGGGTTTATAGTTTTTGCCTCCCAACGATTTACCTCAAGGGTAAAGTCAACAATAATAAAGCATGAGTACTCAACTCCAAGTTGATATATGAATATAGATCTTTCCCAAGCATGTGACGGTAGCCAAGACAAGGGCAAAAATAGGGAATTGGTGAAGATCACCATGACTCTTACAAGGGCAAAAAGTAAAGGTACAAGGTAGGCCCTTCGCAGAGGGAAGCAGAGGTTGTCATGTGCTTTTGAGGTTTGAATGTGTGTCCTCTTAGTGCGGAGGAACGTCACTTTATATTGCCTCCTGTGATAAAGAACTTTATTATGCAGTCTGTCGCTTTTATGTCTTCCTCATCACAGGTTCGTACAAAGCTTATTTTCCACACACTAATAGATCATACGTATTACAGAGCAATATTTATTGCTGGCACCGATCACAACTTACTTGAGGGATCTTATTCAATCCATAGGTAGGTATGGTGGACTCTCATGGCAAAATGGGTTGAAGGTTTATGGATGCGCAAGTAGTGTCTCTACTTGGTTCGGGAGTTTTGGCTAATATGAGGTGGAAGCAATCGTCACATGCTAAGGAATCTCTAATCATATAACATTGTTTGGAACCAAGAAAACACAATTCATTATGGTGTCTTCCTTGTCCAACATCTACTCCTAAGCATGTAATAGTTTGGTGAGTGCTCACAATTGTAAAAAGTGTCTAAGATGATATATTTATATGTGAACCTCTCTTTCCTTATTACTTCTTATTAATTGCAACAATGACTAAGGTCTATGTTGTTTTATTCTCAACAAGTTCCAATCATCATACGTGTCATATGTGAAGTTATCACTTTCCATAAGATCGTCTCATGATCTTTCATGCTATCGTTCTTTTCATACTTTTGATTATATAGCTCGCAAGCTCAAATACATCGGGGGAGAGACAAAGGAAAAAGACTCAAACTAAACACTACAAACTTATTCCTCTAAGAGAAGAAATAAAAACTGAAAAGGAAAGAACTAAAACAAAGGTAAAAGCAAAAGATATAAAGGTGATACGATACCAGGGCAACTCCCCCAAGCTTGGCAGAAGCTAAGGGAATTGCCCATACCAATGCTTAGTTGTCTTCCTTTGGTGGTGAGGGTGGTGGAGTTGTTGAAGCAGTCTTGAGCTTGTCTAATTTCCACTTGAGCAAAAAGTTCTGCTCCCTTAAATCGTCATTTTCCTCCTCAAGCTTCCACACTCTATGGCAAAGCTCGTGCTTACTCTCCTGCAAGAAATGAGAGGGGATAAATATGGTCTTAGGCTTCCTCCTGGAGTTGGGGAGGCTTGACTTCTTGAACTCCACATGGGTGTTTGCAAGTTGAGGTAGAGGAGCCTCCTCTTCATCGGAACTCGTTTGTTCCTTCCCCTTTGGCTCATAGTCCTCTTCCTCATCACTGGTCCAGCCATATGGTTCCATGTCCCCATAGACCTTGGGGTTAGCAAGGTAATCAGCCACATAGCTCTCCCCCTCTGAATCCTGAGAAGACATCTTGACCTAGATCTGCGGCAGAAACAGGCTCAAAACGAAAACAGAGGAAAACTGCGCGATACGGAGATCAGAACCTTTGGGCGAATATATATTGAATTTTTCTGGACCAGAAGGAGAGATTCACAAGAAAGAGGAGTCCGGGAGGAACACGAGGTGCCCACAAGCCCTCCCTCCGCCACCAGGGAGGTAGGGGGCGGTGTCCAAGCTTGTGGCCGCCTTGTGCGCTCTCCGGACTACTTTTTATTTTTCTAATTTTCCAAAAATTCCAAAACGGAGGAAATTTCCTATTGGGAAGGCGTCGGAGTCCAATTTCTTACCGAAACAGATACCTCTTCGTTTTCAGGGTCTGAAACAGGCTGATAAACATCCCTTATGTACTCCTCTGGAGTTATGACATTGATGATATTGGTCTCAACATTTATGGGAGTACCAGAGATGTAATGCTTGATTCTTTGCCCATTTACCACTCTAGGAAAATTTCCTTCCTTGTTATTGATTTTGATGGCACCGGAACGATATACTTCCTTGATAACATAGGGACCTTCCCATTTAGAGAGAAGCTTGCCTGTGAAGAATATCAAACGAGAATTGTATAGCAAGATATAATCACCTACATTGAACTCTCGTTTTTGTATTCGTTTGTCGTGCCATCTCTTAACCTTTTCCTTGAACAACTTGGCATTCTCTAATGCCTGGGCTCTCCATTCATCTAACGAGCTGATATCAAACAACCATTTCTCACCGGCAAGTTTGAAATCAAAGTTGAGCTCTTTGATTGCCCAATAAGCTTTGTGTTCCAGCACAAGAGGTAAATGACATGCCTTACCGTAAACCATTTTATACGGTGACATGCCCATGGGATTCTTATAAGCACTCTTATAAGCCCATAGTGCATCGTCAAGTTTGCTAGACCAATTCTTTCAGGATCAATTGACGGTCTTTTGTAGGATCAATTTGATCTCCCTACTACTCAACTCCACTTGACCACTAGACTGAGGATGATAAGGAGATGCAACTCTATGGTTGACATCATACTTAGCTAGCATCTTGCGGAAAACACCATGAATGAAGTGTGAACCGCCATCAATCATCAAATATCTAGGGACTCCAAATCTTGGGGAAATGACTTCTTTAAGCATCTTAATAGAGTTGTGGTGATCAACATTTTTAGTGGGGATAGCTTCTACCCACTTAGTGACGTAATCCACAGCAACTAAGATGTGAGTGTACCCATTGGAACTCGGGAAGGGTCCCATATAATCAAAGCCCCAGACATCAACTGGTTCAGTGACAAGTGAATAGTTCATAGGCATTTCCTAACGCTTACTGATATTCCCTATTCTTTGGCATTCGTCACAAGACAAGACAAACTTATGGGCATCCTTGAAGAGAGTGGGCCAATAGAAACGTGATTGCAATACCTTATGAGTAGTTCTATCTCCAGCGTGGTGTCCTCCGTAGGCTTCGGAATGACACTTCTGCAAGATCTATCCCTGTTCATGTTCAGGTACACAACGTCTAATAACACCATCTACTCCTTCCTTATAAAGGTGAGGATCATCCCAAAAGTAGTGTCTCAAATGAAAGAAGAATTTCTTCTTTTGCTGATAGGTGAAACTGGGTGGTATGTATTTGGCTACGATGTGATTTGCATAATCGGCATACCACGGTGCACTATGTGAAGTGCGGATGAAATTTAATTGCTCATCAGGAAAGCTGTGATCAATAGGTAGTGGGTCATCAAGGACATTCTCTAGCCTAGACAAGTTATCTGCTACAGGGTTATCAGCACCCTTTCGGTCAACGACGTGCAAATCAAATTCCTGTAGCAGGAGAACCCATCTGATTTGCCTAGGCTTAGCGTCCCTCTTCTCTATAAGGTACTTAATAGCAGCATGATCAGAGTGAATAGTGACTTTGGAGTCAACTATATAAGGTCTGAACTTTTCACATGCAAACACGACTGCTAAAAATTCCTTCTCCGTAGTGGCATAGTTTCTTTGGGCACTGTCTAGAGTTTTCCTAGCATAGTGAATAACATTCAACTTCTTGTCAACTCTTTGTCCTAGAACAGCACCAACAACATAATCACTAGCGTCACACATGATTTCAAAGGGCAAGTTCCAGTCAGGTGGTTGAACAATAGGTGCGGTTATCAAAGCCTTCTTAAGTATTTCGAAAGCTTCCTCACAATCCTCATCAAAAACAAAAGGTACATCCTTCTGCAAGAGGTTGGTAAGAGGCCTAGAAATCTTAGAGAAGTCTTTAATGAACCTTCTATAGAAACCAGCATGACCTAGGAAACTATGTATACCTCTGATATCTGTGGGGCAAGGCATTTTCTCAATTGCATCAACCTTAGCATTATCAACTTCAATGCCTCTCTCAGAAATTTTGTGTCCTAAGAAGATGCCTTCATTAACCATAAAGTGGAACATCTCCCAATTCAAGACGAGATTGGTATCTTCGCATCTCAATAAGACTCGATCACGGTTGCTGAGGCAATCATCAAAGGAAGACACGTAAACGGAGAAGTCATCCATGAAAACCTCGACAATATTTTTACAAAAGTCAGAGAATATAGCCATCATACATCTTTGAAAGGTGGCAGGTGCATTGCATAAGCCAAAAGGCATACGTCTATAGGCAAAGGTACCGAAGGGGCAGGTGAAAGTGGTTTTCTGTTGATCAGATTGTGCAACAGGTATTTGCGAGAAACCTGAAGTGTGTGTGTTTTGATAGCCTTTCTAGCATTTGGTCGATAAACGACAAAGGCTAATGATCTTTCCTGATTGCCTTGTGTAGTTTCCGGAAGTCTATGGCCATCCTATAGCCGGTAATGATCCTTTGTGGGATTAGTGCATCCTTATCGTTAGGAACGACGGTGATACCTCCCTTCTTAGGTACACAATGTACTGGACTAACCCAATCACTATGAGCAACAGGTTAAATGATTCCTACTTCCACAAGCTTTAATATTTCTTTTCTAACGACCTCTTTCATCTTAGGACTCAGTCTTCTTTGATGATCAGCAACTGGTTTGAAGTCAGGATCGGTTTTAATCTTGTGCTGGCATAGAGTAGGACTAATACCCTTAAGATCATCATGAGTATATCCAATAGCAGCACGGTGCTTCCTCAGATTTCTTAGTAACTTCTTCTCCTCGTGCTCTGAGAGGAGAGCACTAATAATAACAGGATATATCTCCTTCTCATCAAGATAGGCATACTTAAGAGTATCAGGCAACCGTTTAAGCTCGAAAACAGGATCACCCTTTGGTGGGGGAGGATCCCCAAGCAGTTCAACAGGCAGATTATTCTTGAGAATAGGATATTGTTCTAAGACAATTTTATCTATCTCATCTCTCTCCTCCATATGCATATCATTTTCATGGTCAAGGAGATATTGCTCTAAAGGATCCGTAGGAGGTACGGCAATAGAGGCAAGAGCAATAATTTCATCTCTACCAGACGACTCTTTTTCATGGGGTTGTCTTCCAAACTTGGAGAAGTTAAATTCATGAGACACACCCTCGAAACTAACTGTACGGTCTGCTTCATGCAATCAATGTGAGCATTGACAGTGTTGAGAAATGGTGTACCAAATATGATGGGACAAAAGCTATCTTGTGCAGTACCAAGGATGAGGAAATCAATAGGATACTTCGTCTTACCACACAGGACTTCTACGTCTCCCACAATTTCCAGAGGGCAGATAGTATCTCTATTAGCTAGCATAATAGTGACATCAATGGGTTCTAACTCAGCAGGTGCAATCTCATCTTTGATTTCATCATATAGAGAACAGGGTATTGCACTAACACTAGCTCCCATATCACATAAACCATGGTAACAGTGATTTCCTATCTTGACAGAAACAACGGGCATGCCAATTACAGGTTCGTGTTTGTCTTTCGCGTGAGGTTTAGCAATTCTAGCGGAGACCTCACAGAATTTGATAACATGCCCATCTATGTCTTTAGCTAAGAGATCTTTGATAATAGCAACACTAGGTTCAACTCTAATCTCCTCAGGGGGTGCAAGTGGTCTAATGTAACCCCTACGTATCATTGTTGGAGCTTTAGAATAATCCTTTATCCTAGCAGGGTATGGTGGTTTCTCAGTGTAAGAACAAGGAACAACAAGATCACTAAAAGCAATGACTTTCTCCTCAACTAGATTGGTTTTGGCTATGTTGCTTTCTACAGGAGGATGATATTTAAACCACTTCTCAGTGGGAAGATCAACATGAGCAGCAGAAGTTTCACATAGAGAAGCTACTATCTCAGAGTCAAGTTCATACTTAGCGCTAAAATCTCTAGAAGTGTTTGTCTCAACAAAAGATTTAACGCAATCAAACTGGAAATTCATACCTGACTCCTTACCTTCCTCTAGCTCCCAATCTTCAGAGTTGCGTTTGATTCTTTCCAATAAATCCCACTTGTGATCAATATCCTTATTCATAAAAGAACCGGTACAAGAAGTGTCAAGCATGGTAGGATCTTCATGAGAAAGCCGAGCATAAAAGTTTTGAGTGATGATTTCTCTCGAGAGATCATGATTGGGGCATGAATATAGCATTGATTTAAGCCTCCCCCAAGCTTGAGCTATGCTTTCCCTGTCACAAGGCCAAAAGTTGTAAATAAAGTTCCGATCATGATGTACTAAATGCATAGGATAGAACTTTTGATGAAATTCCAATTTCAACCGATTGTAGCCCCATGATCCAGTATCATCACATAGCCTATACCATGTCAACGCCTTATCCTTCAAAGATAAAGTAAAGAATTTCTTCTTTACCTCATCCTCGGGCAAACCTGCAAGCTTAAATAAACCACAAACTTCATCCACATTGATTAGATGCAAGGCTGGATGTGAAGATCCATCTCCTGTAAAAGGATTAGCCAGCAGTTTCTCAAGCATACCCGAAGGAATTTCATCAAAGATATTTTCAGTAGGTGCCTCAGGTTGAGGAACAACTCCTCGTGCTTCCGTTCGTGGTGAAGATACCCCGAACAAACTCCTCAAAGGAACAGTTTCCATAGTGACAAGTGACAAAAAATTTCTGCACAGTGTATAAATGTTTGCTTACCAATTTCCACTTACCAAAGGCGCTTCACTCCCCGGCAACGGCGCCAGAAAAGAGTCTTGATGACCCACAAGTATAGGGGATCAATCGTAGTCCTTTCGATAAGTAAGAGTGTCGAACCCAACGAGGAGCAGAAGGCTCTGATAAATGGATTTCAGCAAGGTAATAACTGCAAGCACTGAAAGTAGCTGTAACAAGTGATTGTGTAGCGAGGTGAAACGTAGCAAGAAAAAAGTAACAAGTAACAAGTAGTAGCAACAGCGCAGCAAGTGGCCCAATGCCTTTTGCAGCAAGGGACAAGCCTGAACAAAGTCTTATAGGAGGAAAAACGCTCCCGAGGACACACGGGAATTTCTGTCATGCTAGTTTCCTCATGTTCATATGATTCACGTTCGTTACTTTGATAGTTTGATATGTGGGTGGACCGGCGCTTGGGTGCTGCCCTTACTTGGACAAGCATCCCAGTTACATTAAGACAAAAGAAGAATTAAGAAAAGCTTGGGTACTGCGCTTTGATAGTTTGATATGTGGGTGGACCTCTCTCGCAAGCATCCGCAACTACAAAAGAAGAATTAAGACAACGTCTAACCATAGCATTAAACTAGTGGATCCAAATCAGCCCCTTACAAAGCAACACATAGACCGGGATTTAAGCTTCTGTCACTCCAGCAACCCATCATCTACTTACTACTCCCCAATGCTTTCCTCTAGGCACAAATATGGTGAAGTGTTATGTAGTCGACGTTCACATAACACCACTAGAGGAAAAACAGCATACATCATATCAAAATACCAAACGAATATCAAATTCACATGACTATTATCAACAGGGCTTCTCCCATGTCCTCAGATACAAAAGTAACTACTCACAAAGCATAATCATAATCATGATCAGAGGTGTAATGAATAGCATCAAGGATCTGAACATAAACTCTTCCACCAAGTAATCCAACTAGCATCAACTACAAAGAGTAATCAACAGTACAAGGAACCTTACAAGTACCAATCGGAGTCGTGAGACGAAGATTAGTTACAAGAGATGAACTAGGGATTGGAGAGGAGATGGTGCTGATGAAGATGTTGATGAATATGCCTCCCCTCCGACGAGAAGAGTGTTGGTGATGACGATGGCGACGATTTCCCCCTTCGGGAGGGAAGTTTCCCCGGCAGGATCGTCCTGCTCGAGCTCCAGATTGGATCTGCTCAAGTTCCGCCTCGTGGCGGTGGCGAAACCACGAAAAAGCTCCCGAATGATTTTTTCCGGACCAAAACCCTTCATATAGCAAAAGAGGGGGGCTAATGGGCCGCCAGGGAGCCCAGAAGCCCCCACTCCGCCAACAGGGGGTGGCGGTGGCAGGGCTTGTGGCGCCCTAGCAGCCCCCCTCCGGTACTTCTTTCGCCCAGTATTTTTTATATAATCCCAAAAAATCCACGTAAATTTTCAGGGCATTTGGAGATGTGTAGAATAGTGGGACTAAGATTTGCTCCTTTTCCAGTCGAGAATTCCAGCTGCCTGAATTATCCCTCTTCAAATAAACCTTGCAAAACAAGAGAGAAAAGGCATAAATATGGTACCACAAAGTAATATAACAGCCCATAAAGCAATAAATATCAACATGAAACCATGATGCAAAATGGACGTGTCAGCGAGTCTCTAGGGCAGATAGATCAAGTTAGAATCCATCGCGAGCTAGGTCAGACGAGTTACGCCGTCCTTGTAATCGAATCCACCATCAATATACACAAAGCAGGACGTAGGCTTTTACCTCCAGAGGAGGGGCCGAACCTGGTTAAATCTGTGTCTCGCTTCCGCTCACACGCTTTGAGTCGCCACCAAGGTGCAATGGCTCCATCACTAAGTCCTTTCACAAGGACATCCGCCGTGACAAAACCACGACAATATACCTGGAAGAATTGCAAATGGGGCAATAGTTCAAGGCCGCATACTCAAGCCTAAATAACGCACATCCATTATCACATGCATGTATCTTCTCATAGGGCATCTTAAGTACACGGAGGATTTTGTGTGACTGGTACAGGTTTGCAAGAAGTACAAGGACTTTGGGTAGAAAGCATCCAAATATCGTCATCATCGCGTCGTAGCATTCTCTGCCTAGGTTGAATTGGGCCTTCAGATCCATTACTTGCGCAATGGCATCCAACTGACAAAGCTCAGTGTGCTCGTGGAGAGGACGTTTTGAAGACTCTAACATTTCATCGAAGGCATTTGCAGATTCCTCCATCTCATTGTCCGAATACCAAACATCATCAAAGTCTTGCACCATGTCTTCGATCCCGGTACCATGCTCATCCGTGCGACGACGAACCACTTCAGCTCTAGCACGTTGGTCAGACTCACCATGAAAAGTCCACACTGTATAATTAGGCGTAAAACCCCACTTCTGCAGGTGTTTACCCATTTCAAACTCTGTCTGCTTTTTCCAGTTGTCGCAGTTGGGACAAAGGCACCATGTTTTTTGCTGGCCATTTGCTTATGCGGCTCTCACAAACCCCGTTGTATTTGTTAACCATTCATAGGTCATGTCTTTCTGACTAGGGTGACCAGTGTACATGCAAGCACGATCACGCATCTTGCCTACCTATGGACACACAAAAAAATATATATAATTCATCACCTATATTCATCCGCTAATCAAGTTTTTCAGTTTTATTACGTCCATGCAACCTACATGCTAATAGGTAGAGATAGATCCTAGTCCCACCCGAGTATGTGTAGATTGGGTTCATTTTCCCATGCTCTCCTCGAGATCCGACGCAGAATTTCGGCAGCACCTCCACGTTGTTCTCCTGATACACATCTCGGCAATAAGAAGAGAGGATGTGTACCCGAAGAACAACACGGAGGCACTGACGAAATTCCGCATCGTATCCGGAGCAGAGCATACGGGAAAACGAACCCAATCTAGACATACTCGGGATGTCCATGGATAACGTTGGACAATTCGAAAGGATGGCGGTTATAAATATGCAAATACATGCATATTTATATATGCCTCCCTTTCGAACGGGAGACACATATTGGTCACGCATACTGATGATTGAAGAAACCTATAACTAGCAAGTCCCATTAGCATGAAGACCGGAACAGAGCAAATTGAGGGGGTAGGAGGAGAAGTCATTTGTGCTCACCCACAAACGTAGGGTCGGAGCTCGTCCAACGCACGGGGAGGTTGTCGAACAACTGCACATTGAAATTCACCCGATCAAGACAAATATGATGTTTTATAACAAAATCAGAAAATATGTGACCTAATGCATAATTTACAAAACTATGACCCCGTCGACCTCTGGAAGGCCGAAAATGACCTTATCGTTCAACAGGAGGCAGAAGAGGTGTCGGGGGTCTGGGGTCAGTGGCGTCGGGAGTCAGTGCCGTCGAGGGTCGATGGTGTCAGGTGTTGGTGGCGTCGGGGGTCAGGGGCTAGTGGCGTCGATGGTCGGGGGTCAGTGTCGTCGGGGGTCGAGGGTCAGTGGCGTCGGTGGTCAGTGTCGTCGGGGGTCGAGGATCAGTGGCATCGGGGGTCGGGGTCAGGACGTCGGGGGTTGGAGGTCAGTGGTGTCATGTCTAGGTGTCGGGGTGTCGTGTATGGGCATCGTGTCGGGGTGTCAGGGCATCGTGTCGGTGTGTCGGTATGTCGTGTCGCGGTGTCGGGACATCGTGTCGGGTATAGTGTCGGGGTGTCGGGGTGTCGTGTCGGGGTGTCGTGTCGGGGTGTCTTGTCGGGTTGTCGTGGCGGGGCATCGTGTCGGGGTGTCGGGTCGGGTCGTCGTGTCAAGGTGTTGGGGCGTCGTTTCAGGGCTTTTTCTTCTAGGTTTTTTCTAACCTAAAATTATAACCAAACTAACCTAAAAAATAAAAAACTAAAACTAAAACTAAACTAACCGAAAACTAAAACTAAACCTAAACCTAAACCTAAACTAACCTAAAACTAAAACTAAAACTGAACTAACCTAATACTAAAACTAAACTGACCTATACCTAAACTAACCTAAAACTAAAACTAAACTAACCTAAAAAAGAAAAAAATCTCACCTTGGAGGGGCCGGTGGAAGGGGTCGATGGAGGACGAGGCCGGTGGAGGACGACTGCCGTAGGGAGGACGCCGACACGGCGCTGCTAGAGAAGGTCCACACGAAAGTGGACGCCGCGGGGAAGGGCCGCCGGGGAGGGGACGGTGTGGCGCGCAGGCACAGGGTCTGGGGCTGGGCGATAGCAGGGGCCAGCGGCGGTGTTGCGCGTAGTGGCCGACGGTGGGGCGTCGCAGGGAGCGGGCGACGAGGAGGGGGAGGCGGGGAGTGAGCGGCTGGGGCTGGGGAGGCGTTGCAGTGTCGGGGGAGCGGGCGGCGGGGAGGGGCGACAGGGAGGCCACGGTGGGGCTCGGCGGTGTCGGGCGCGGTGTGGTGGTGCGTGGGTGATCGGTGTGGGGAGAGAGAGATCGAGGGGGAGAGAGCTCGAGGGGGAACCGTAAGTTTTGTTAGTTAGCCAGGTCTTTGCCGTCCGCTAGCGGACGACAAAGAGATTCCAAGCAGACGGCAAAGTAGTAGCAGACGGCATCCAGCCTGCCCACCTGACCTATCCCGCTCCATGTTCCAATGGGGCCCATCTGGTCCCTTTCTTGTTTGCCTTTGGTGCCTTTACCGTCTGCTGGCAGACGACAAAGGCCTGGCAGACGTCAAACATTACCTTTGCCATCAGCCATCTATTTGTGCTCTGCTTTGTGCGAGTTGATGGCAAAGAGGATCTTTGCCATGTGTCAGCAAACGACAAAGGCATGGAAGACGGCAAATTACTGGATTCCAGTAGTGTATATATTCACACATGCATTTATATTTGCATTCAATACAATTATAGAAGATATAATAAATGATTATCTTGAAACATGAAATATAATAATAACTGTTTTATTATTTCCTCTAGGGCATACTTCCAACAGTCTCCCACTTGCACTAGAGTCAATAATCTAGCGTCATATCTCTACGTGATTTACAATATAATGAATCTAACACCCATACAGTTCTGGTGTTGATCATGCTTTGCTCATGGAAGAGGTTTAGTCAGCGGATCTGCAACATTCAGATTCGTGTGCACTTTGCAAATATTTATGTCTTCCTCCTTGATGTAATCGCGGATGGAATTGAAGCGTCGCTTTATGTGTCTAGTTCTCTTGTGAAACCTTCTTTCCTTGGCTAGAGCAATGGCACGAGTGTTGTCACATAAGAAATTGATTGGATCCAGTGCCCTTGGCACTACTCCAAGATGTGACATAAACTGCTTCATCCACACACCCTCCTTAGCCGCCTCTGAGGCAACTATGTACTATGCTTCACATGTAGAATCATCTACGACGCTTTTCTTGGAACTGCACCAACTAACCACACCCCCGTTAAGAATAAATACGTATCCGGTTTGTGACTTAGAGTGATCCGGATTAGTGTTAAAGCTTGCATCGACGTAACCCTTTACAACGAGCTCTTCGTCACCTCCATAAACGAGAAACATTTCCTTAGTCCTTTTCAGGTACTTCAGAATATTCTTGACCATCGCCCACTGTTCCACTCCTGGATCACTTCGAAACCTGCCTGCCATACTTATGTCCAGGCTGACATCCGGTCTTGTGCACAACATTGCATACATGATAGACCCTGTGGCTGAAGCATAGGGGACAACACTCATCTTTTCTCTATCTTCTGTAGTTATTGGACATTGAGTCTTACTCAACTTTAAACCTTGTAACACAGGCAAGAACCCCTTCTTGGATTGTTCACATTTTGAACTTCTTCAAAACTTTATCAAGGTATGTGCTTTGTGAAAGAGCTATTAGGCGCCTTGACCTATCTCTATACATCTTTATGCCCAATATGTAAGTAGCTTCTCCTAGGTCCTTCATTGAAACACTTTTATTCAAGTAATTTTTTATTCTTTCCAAAAACTCTAAGTTGTTTCCAGTCAGTAATACGACATCCACATATAATATTAGAAACTCTATAGAGCTCTCACTCACTCATGTAAATACAAGATTCTCCAAAAACTTGTATAAACCCAAATGCCTTGATCACCTCATCAAAGCACTCATTCCAACTCCGAGATGCTTGCACCAGTCCATAAATGGATCGGTGGAGCTTGCACACTTTGTCAGCATTCTCTGGATCGACAAAACCTTCGGGTTGCATCATATACAACTCTTCCTTAAGAGACCCGTTAAGGAACACCGTTTTGACATCCATCTGCCAGATTTCATAATCGAAAAATGCAGCTATTGCTAACATGATTCGGACGGACTTAAGCATCGCTATGGGTGAGAATGTCTCATTGTAGTCAACTCCTTGAACTTGTGAAAAACCCTTTGCAACAAGTCGAGCTACAAACATCCATTTGTTCTGAATAGCCTTGCGACCTTCAAGTATACTTCCAAAGTCCATACTTTGTTTTCGTACATAGATCCTATCTCGGAATTCATGGCTTCTAACCATCTGTTGGAATATGGGCCCACCATTGCTTCTCCACAACTCGCAGGCTCATTGTTGTCCAACAACATGATTGACAAGACATGATCCCCATACCACTCAGGAGGAGTACATGCTCTTGTCGACTTGCGAGGTCCGACAGTGACTTGATCTGAAGCTTCATGATCATCATCATTAGCTTCTTCTTCAACTAGTGTTGCCTTGACATAAATTTCTTTCTACCCTGCGCCACCATCTTGTTGAAGCAGAGGTTCCGCAACCTCATCAAGTTCTATCTTCCTCCCACTCAATTCTTTCGAGAGAAATTCTTTCTCAAGAAAAGCTCCGTTCTTCGCGACAAACACTTTGCCCTCGGATCTAAGATAGAAGCTCTACCCAACTGTCTCTTTTGGGTAACCTATGAAGACACACTTGCTAGATTTTGGGCTCCGCAAAACCCTAAAGATTCGAACTCAGGGGCGCGTACGAAGTTCTCTCACGGCCTAACCTCACCTAGCACGCTACTTGATGGGAACTGCGGAGAACTCACTCGATGGTGAGGGAAACACAGAACACAACAGTTTAACCAGATTCTGGCCACTGTGAAGCGTAAAACCCTACTCCTGCTTCGGTGGATTGCCTCTCATGGGGGCTGTTGGATGAACTAGTACAATGTTCTTTGGCCTCCTGAGGTTAGGTAGACTTCATGGTGTCAAGATGGGTGAATGAATGGTTTCTCCGCCTCCTCTACGAAGCAACCTATCCTCTATTTATAGTGGAGGCCCTGGTCCACTCCCCTTATCGTTTCACCGGGAAGGGATCCCACAACGGCCAATTTCAAATGGGGATAGGGGAACATGCACTAGTAGAAAATGCCCCATTTGTTTCGGTTCTAGAGGCCCATTAGCCCCGGTTCTTCAACCGAGACTAAATGGTCGGGATTAAAGCCCAAAACCTTTAGTCCCGATTCACTTACGAACCGGGACCGAATGGTCTCCACGTGGCCGCTGCGGCGAGCCCGGGCTGGAGGTTCTTTAGTCCCGGTTGGTCACACCAATCGAGACAACATGGCATCCACGCGTCAGCATCTGCCCAGAGCTGGGGTTGTTGTTTTCTTTATCGCGGGGGGGGGGGGGGGGTGGAGGGTTAATTTAGTGGTTTCATATTGTGTTATCTAGCTAATAGAGAGAAGTGTCCTCTCTATCTCCGTGCTTGGTCGACGTAGCTACTATACATATAGAGAGAACTTGACGCTAGCTAATAGGAAAATGAAGGAAACCATTTACAATACTTAACATCTTTTACAATATAACATCGTTTACAATGCCTAACATCATCTACCTAAGATCCAATCACAGATAGCTCCCATGGTATTCTCCGTCACTAGGTATGACGTGGTCAAGAAGGAATCCCGCCAATCTATCTGTACTTATACTAATTAGAGACTCTCAATAAATTACCACGTTAATTAGAAAATTACAGTCGTTCATCTGGTGGGTCCGAATTATTACGGTGTAGATTAGTCCTTAATATATTTTTTCTCAACATTGCATAAAAGCCCTCTTCATGTTGGCCGTCTCCCAATGATACACTTCCTCTCTTCCGTGTTTACAATGGAAAGTATGTGCTCACTCTCTCTCCAAAATTGTTAAAACTAATTATGTAATTAGGGGAAAATCTCCCCTCGACCAACCGTCAAGCGGTTCCTCCCGCAACGAGGGTTCTCTCTCTTTTCTCTCCTGGAACCGACACATCCCCTGGATGATCGCGTCTCCTCCCGTTGTATAAAATGGCAGATCCCTATCATCATTGAATCAAGAATCTCACTTTCTTCAAACACGTTATCGGCACTTGCCGAAGCAGAAAGAATAAAGCGAAAGAGAACTTGCCGTTGGTAAGATGCCAGGCCTCGTTGCCTTCTTCCTTCCCTCATCCGCGAGGACGGTCACCGCTACCGTCACCGCCACGGAGTAGGGGGACTCCGGCGCTTCCGCCGGAGGATGCAGGCCATCCGCCGCTTCGGCCGCGATGCTGCTAGAGGTGGTGGGATGGGTGCGCGTGGACACGGTCGCCGCGCCGCCGGATGCGCCCACCGCGGCGCTCCTCGCGCCCGTGGCACTACACCGATGGGGCTCCACCCGTGGCTGGTGATCGGCCCGAGCGCCCCCGCGGTGCACGGGGCTGCCGCCGCGCCTGTCCCGCCTCCCGGATCCCCGCCTTCACCACCTCCTCCACCGACGGCTTGGATGGCGCCGTAGACGCCCACGCCGGCCGCTGAGACCGCCGGCCCGAGCCGTGGCCCTCCTGGCTACGTGCCCGTCCCGATGCGTGCCTTCGCGGACGAGGAGGCCGTGCTCGACTTCGTCTCTGCGCCCACCGGCGCCTCCGGCGTCATCCACCTCGGTGTAGGGATGGAAGGTGCCGACGCCTCAGCCCCGCCGCCGCTGGACATGGTCGCGGGATCGGACGGCATCGCGTTGCGACGCTTCGGCCGCCTCTTCGGGCGTGCCGTGGCCGGCCTCGACCGCCGTCCTGGTCGCCGCCCCGGCTCATGGGCTCCGGCGAGCCTTGGTCTCGCCGCCGCCCCGCCTCAGGCTGGTCGCCGAGCTCCTGCTGCTGTGGTCGTCGTCTCTTCAGAGGAGGAGGCCACTTCGTCTGCGGCAGGCCGGTGAAGCCGTGCACGCGCTGGGAGGTGCAGCGGTTTGGGGTCCGTCGGCCGCGCTGTCCAGGAGGTGGAGATCGAGCGGTGGTGCGGTTCTGGTCGCTGCCAGGCTGCCTTATCCTCTCGATCCCTCTCCCTCTCCCTCTCTTATCTCGTGATGGTGATGCGTTATGCTGGCTACAGCCGGGCACAGCCAAGGCCCCACGGCTGGGCTGGTTTCACGTGGAGCAAAGCCAAGCCGTATTGGCTAGGTTGCCTCAGGCTAGCCCTTGTAGCCGTGTGTGTGTTTGTTTTTTTCTCTTTCTTTTTCTTACTTTTCTGTTTAGTACTAGTTAGTATTAGTACTAGTTTTTGTACTAATTTAGCTTTAGGCCAAGCCTAGTACTGTTTAGTACTTAGTTTGACAACTACTTACGTTTTAGTCCTGTTTTAGATTTATTCTATGTTAGGACTTGTGTAATTATTAGTAGGTATGTTGGATTGCATATAAATAAAGTAACGGATTTCATCTGGGAAAAATGACATGTTCCATGTGTTTACCACATTTTCTCGAACATGTTTTTGCGATTGAGATCCGCTTCTCTCGCGTGTCAAACTTGCAAATTTTTGAATATTTCTCCCTCGTCTTATTTGGAACACAAGGTAATGAGTTGTGATCTACTGCACATGTGCAGACTATCCTCTCTTACTGTGAGATCTAAGTGATCTTCAATGTGTTATGTTCACACAATTGAGGTTGAGAAAAATTTCAAGTTTTTACACTTGACTATCAAATTTTTGCATTCTTATTACACAACCATGAGGGTTTTTAATTTACCACCCGTAAATTAATTATCTCTGGTTCTCCATGTAGGCAAAGATGACTGCCAAAGAATTTGAGCAGCTTGCCCTCAATGGCCACAATTACCCTTCATGGGCTATGGACATCAAGATCAGTCTTGCGTCCCGTGGGATAGCGCGTGCAATCCAGCCCCCGGAGACTCCTCTCCCGGCTGGAGCCACGCCGCTGACAGAACAGCAGAATTATGCTGCTTTATTCATCATAAGGCACCATATTCATCCAGATCTCAGGTCTGAGTATTTACAGGAGGAATCTCCTAGTACTCTATTTCTGGCCCTCAAAACGAGTTATGAACAGCAGAAGGCAGTGGTCCTGCGTGAAGCACTCCATGATTGGACTCATCTCCGCCTTCAGGATTTCAAGTCCATTGGTGAGTACAATCATGCTGTTCATAAGATATGTTCCAAACTGCGCTTTTGTGAGAAGGAACCTACTTAGGGGGAGATGATAGAGCAAACTTTATCTACTATGCTCCCTTCTGATAGGATCCTCCAACAGCAATACCGTGCTCACAACTACACTGTCTATTCCGAGCTTATTCACATGTTACTTCAGGCTGAAAAGCATGATGAGCTACTCGCTAAGAAAGGCTCTCAGCGCCCAGTTGGGGCACAACCTTTACCTGAAGTTCATCTTTATGTCGCGAATAGACAGAAGTTTAATGGTACCTTTCGAGGTAAACATTCCAATTCTGAGAACAAGCACAAGCGCAATGGGAACAGAAAATTCAGAAACATGGGCAAGGGAAAAGGCACTGCAAAGCCAAAGTTCGATAAATCTAAGCTTTGCAACAAGTGTGGATGCTACTCGCATTCTACTGAAAAGTGCTCCATGCCCAAGCATCTGGTCATGCTGTACCAGCAATCTCAGGGACCCAAAGCACCTCAAGGGAAAAGGCTTGAAGCTACCTTCAACCTACATCTGCATAGCGCAAATGGAGTTGGCGATTCACAGGATATTCCTCCTGGACCGAGCAACGCCATGATTCCTTATCCACTTGAGGACCCTGCTGAAACGGAGGCCATGTTACTTGAGTACACCTCAAACGATGTGTTTGGCGACTTTGACTAGTCCCTCGACCTTAGTGATTATTTAACTATGTCCTTGTGATGATTGTAATAAGAACATAAGTTTGTTGTTGTCTTTATATTGTATTGTATCACCACATTTGATATAATAAAGATTGTATTCTATGTATTAACATAAGGTTTTCTTATTGAAAATTCTTTCGTTTTTATATAATTTTTCTACGGGGACAATCTGATGGAAGAGGAATTATGCCTTGTGGACAGTGGTACCACAAACTCCATACTAAGGGAGATAAAATATTTCCAAACTCTGAAAAAAATGAATGGAGATATTCTAACTATCGCTGGACGCGATACAGTGATTGTTGGTACTCGACGTGCCATATTCACACTCCCAAGTGGTACACAAGTGACGATAGAGGATGCTTTATTGTATCCTGACTCATCACGTACCCTGATCAGTTATCGAGATATACGTAAGAATGGTTTTCATATTGAAACCCATGAAGACAACAAAGAGGAGTATTTACTCTTTACTAAAGATCACGGATATGGCAAAAAGGTACATGAGAAAATTCCTTCTCTATCGTCTGGTTTGTACTATACGTACATCAAACCCGTGGAACATGTTGCATACAAAGTAATTTTTCAGAATGTTGAAGCATTCTAAACCTGGCATGATCGCCTGGGCCATCCCGGAATCGGGATGATGAGAAAAATTACTAGCAATTCCATTGGTCATAATTTGCTTGAGTCAAAATTTCCTCAATCTTCTGATTTTGTGTGCACATCTTGTGCCACGGGAAAGCTAATTTTGAGACCCTCGCATCTCAAAATACAAGTTGAACCACTTTAGTTCCTTGAACGTATTCAAGGAGACATTTGTGGTCCCATTCAGCCATTATCTGGACCTTTCCGGTATTTCATGGTTCTGATTGACGCATCTACACGATGGTCACATGTGTGTCTTCTCTCCACACGAAACCATGCATTTGCCAAAATAATGAGGCAAGTCATTAAGTTGCAAGCCCATTATCCTGAAAGTCGAATTAAGACAATTCGAATGGACAACGCTGCAGAATTCTCCTCACGTGCTTTCAATGATTATTGCATGGCTTTGAGGATTGAAGTTCAGCACTCTGTTCCATATGTCCATACACAAAATGGTTTGGCTGAAGCATTAATTAAGAGGATTAAACTCATTGCAAGACCTCTGTTGACGAATTGCAACTTGCCAACCTCTTGTTGGGGTCATGCAGTTTTACACGCTGCTGACTTGATACAATTGAGGCCAACTGCATATCACAGTTCTTCCCCTCTGGAATTGGTACGTGGAAATCCTCCTAGCATTTCCCATCTGCGTAAGTTCGGATGTGCTGCATACATCCCGATCTCACCACCACAGCGGACATCCATGGGCCCACACAGAAACTTGGGGATCTATGTGGGGTACAAATCACCGTCGATTAACAAGTACCTGGAACCCCTAACTGGGGATCTATTCACAACCCGTCACGCTGATTGCATATTTAATGAGGAACATTTTCCGGCATTAGGGGGAGTTTTCAAGTACCAGAAAGAATGCCCGGAAATTGATTGGAATGCTCATACCATTTCATCCTCTGATCCACGTACCCATGAGACCGAACTTCAAGTTCGGAAGATCATTAATTTGCAACATCTTGCAAATAATCTGCCAGATTCATTTACTGATCTAAAAGGTGTTACAAAATCCTTAAATCCGGCCAGAAACGCGCGAGAAAGAGTGGAGGTACCAATAAAAACCACTCAACTCCCTGTTCCTAAAAAGAGGGGGAGTAATATGGCCTCTGACCTGGAGCTAGCTTCTAGCAAGCAGCAAAGGAAATCGAGGAGAAAATCCTCGGAGTTAGTAAATGCTGGTCAACTCAACGTTGACAAACACCTGATGGGTAGTTCACACCCAGTGGAAGGACAACCTCCACAACCCAGCTCCAGTGTGCACAAATTGGCTGGAACATCGGAACACCCAGCCTCAACCGTATTGGGAAATCACGAAGAGTCTCTAGGGGTGCAGGAAATTTCCATCAACTATGTTGATTCTGGAGAATCATTTGACCGCAAGACTACGACTGTCGACATATATTTTGCTGAAAAGATTGCAGATACCCTTATCACTAATCATGGTCCAAGGTCTATCGTCGAGTGCCAAAGGCGCTCCGACTGGCCTAAATGGAAGGATGCAATCCAAGCAGAAATTGCCTCGCTTAACAAAAGGAAGGTATTCACTGAAGCAATACCTACACCTCCCAATGTTTTCCCTGTGGGATTCAAATGGGTTTTTCTCCGGAAACGGGATGAGAACAATGAGGTGGTGAGATATAAAGCAAGGCTCGTAGCACAAGGTTTTACGCAGAATCCCGGCATTAATTTCAATGAAACATACTCTCCAGTAATGAGTGGAACCACTTTTCGATATCTTATATCTATGACAGTACAAAATCGTCTATCCATGCAGTTGATGGACATCGTGACCGCATATCTTTACGGGTCACTAGATTCGGACATATATATGAAGGTTCCTGACGGAATCTCCGTCCCAGATAACAGTGCAAAACGCAACATGTATTGTGTAAAGCTGAATAAGTGATTGTATGGCTTAAAACAGTCGGGACGGTTGTGGTACAACCGACTAAGTGAGTTCCTTCTTCAGAAAGGTTACTCCAATAGTGGTGATTGCCCATGTGTCTTCATCAAGAAGTCCTCTACAGGATTTTGCATCATTTCTGTGTATGTTGATGATCTCAACATCATTGGCAGTGCACCAGACATTGATGAAGCACGCAATCACCTAAAGATGGAATTTGAGATAAAGGATTTGGGTAAAACCAAATGTTGCTTAGGTATTCAACTTGAGCACGTTCCCTTAGGAATCATGGTACACCAAGCTGCCTATATCCAGAAAATATTGGAGATATTCAATATGGACAAATCCTATCCATCTAAAACTCCTATGGTGGTTCGATCTCTAGACGTAGAGAAAGACCCGTTCAGACCGAGGGATGATGGAGAAGAGGTGTTGGGACCTGAAGTTCCATATCTCAGTGCAGTTGGAGCGCTTATGTATCTTGCAAATTGCACAAGACCTGATATTGCATTTGAAGTGAATCTACTTGCTAGACACAGCGCAGCTCCCACCAAACGACATTGGTCTGGAGTAAAGAATATCTTTCGATATCTCCAAGGCACAAAGGATCTTGGCCTATTTTTTTCAGTTCCAGCAAAATCTGGACTCTGATATGATTGGGTATGCAGATGCCGGTTATTTGTCTGATCCCCATAATGCCAGATCTCAGACCGGTTTTGTGTTCCTACATGGTGGTACGGCTATATCATGGAAGTCTTCCAAACAGACTCTAGTGGCTACATCTACCAATCATTCTGAAATAATTTCATTATTTGAAGCGTCATGTGAATGTGTATGGCTTCGCGGAATGATAAACCACATACAACAGACATGTGGAATTGGTTATATTGAATCACCAACCATTATCTATGAGGATAATGCGGCATGTGTTGCACAGATGCAGACAGGATATATCAAGAGCAATATCACTAAGCATATTTCTCCTAAATGGTTTTCCCCCACAATCTTCAGAAAAGCGGGAAAATAAGCATTCTGCAAGTCAAATCATGTGACAACCTTGCTGATTTGTTTACTAAGTCTCTACCAAACTTAACATTCCAGAAATATGTTCACGGAATTGGTATGCGACGACTTAGAGACTTGCAGGCAACAGGGGGAGTTTCTTCTTGAGATATCCTTGTTCAAATAACATCACATTATGCTATCTCTTTGTGAGTTTACATTTCAGGTTCTCATCAAAGTCTTTATGAAGAACTTTTGAAGAAGAGTTTTTAAGATGATAAAGCTTCCCGGACAATCATGAAGATAACTCCACATGGTCAAGTGTAGATTAGGGAGAGTGTTAAAACTAATTATGTAATTAGGGGAAAATCTCCCCTTGACCAACCGTCAAGCGGTTCCTCCCGCAACGACGGTTCTCTCTCTTTTCTCTCGTGGAACCGACACATCACATGGATGATCGCGTCTCCTCCCGTTGTATAAAATGGCAGATCCTTGTCATCATTGAATCAAGAATCTCACTTTCTTCAAACAAAAATAACCTAGATCAATCCTTTCCTCTTTGTTCAGCCACACACCATCTAGACAAGCAGAAACATGACGTTCCTCTTATCTCATTATATCTGCAATCACGCCCTCTTCGCTGACCGCGCCACAGCGAGTCAAATCTGACAGCAATCCTGCCGCCCAAGACACAATCAGGGTGATTCGTGTTGCATCAGAACGGTGCAGATATTATTTTCCATCGAGCCTTTCCGAGTTGAGCAGATCGTGCGGTGCCGCAGCCCAGGATTCGCATGCCACGGTCGAGCAATCATGTTCACACTGTAATAAAATCCCGTATGATACAAGTCTTGCGGCTAGCTCTCAGGTGAGCAACAAATGCAACTCATTTGCTACCCGGTCGTGTGTAGTTGCTGCCATGTAAAGGTGGAGATACTCAGCAGTTAAAGCACATGGTAAGCACGTTGATAAACGTTTAGATTTGTAGAGTTAGATTTCTCTTATGCTTGATCTGCGCATGCATTTGAAATATTACTTTTCTCCCATCACCGGCGTACGAGTCCAAATTACTGCCTAGCAAATTCTTTGTATAGTGTACTTCTCAAGGAAAAAAATAGCACGCTATATAAAATAGCGTTGTCACTGAAAATATGTTATTAACATGCTATAGTATAGCGTGCTATTAGCGAGATATTGTACACTAATCAATTTAGCGAAAGAATTTTTTATAAGCTACAACGTGCTATTAGCGGTGGTATAGCGCGTTATTTTTTTCCAGTTGTACTTCTAGCTTAGATGGTGTCCTTTCTGTCAATACACCAGCAAATGCATATCTTTTAAAATTATTTTCGAAGGGATGAAGTTTCTTACTAATTACCCTCAGAATGTGAAACATCAATATGCTCATATGAAGAAAAAAAAGTGTGGTATGGCACTTACATGTTACAGCAATCAATATTTCCTCACGAAAGAAATATATGTGTATTTTTAGCTAATTTTCATCTGTAAGTCTGGCATGCAAGCAAGGTCAGGAGTAATTCTGTAAATCACTAATACCATGATGTAAGGTAACTTAGTGGTTCAAAGTCATATTTGAATGGTCCTTATATTTCTTTTGTGTACTAAATGGACTATCTATCCGATATTTCTATACTGTTCCTAGGTCTTGATGCAACACAACCTCTCTCTTTACTTTGAGAAGCCCTTCTCAGCTTCTCCTCTGCATGGCGCGCATCTCGCCGCCGTCGTTCTCCTCTTTCCTCAGCAGCGCCATCATGGGTTCCCATCAAAGAAATATTAACTACGTACATGTTATACCTACGGCCATACACTGACGTAATGGAGACAGTTTGGTGCAGCCGTTTGGCTGACCTGAACCACATACCGTTGCCCTCGCCCATTATGCTCCGATCACAAAGAAGCAGAATCTGACGATTACTTTCCGACTGCCTAACTTGCACAGTTCGTATATAGATTACTCTAAAAATTATTTGACACTCGATGCTTTTGTCAGCAGCAACATGCACATGTAAATGTACATTGGCTTCGGTGCATTGATTTCGGTGAAGCCTCGACAGCCCATTCGTAGGACAACCAGTGACATCTTGTATCATCTTTCTTTTGGGATTTTTTCATTCTTTTTGCGTGAAGTCTAATAGATATGTACGATGCATTGATCCTCTGTAGATGGAAACCTAGAAAAAAATCTTTTCTATAAATCTCCATTAAATCTACTGTTATGCTATGTTCAATTATCAGAGATTTTGATGATAATTTGCAACGATGCCAAAGTCAGATTTTGATTAATTATGTGTACTATTTAGGTTATAAAGGATATCAGTTCAGCAGTTTAGCAATTTAGCTCCTTCTACATAAGTAAAATAACACCGAGTACTTTTCTGCGTATGTATACCATGCGATTTCGTCGGCCTGTACTTTCGGCCGAGAGGTACATGCGTATGTATTGCTTCCTTGAGATGCATGCTGTAAGCAAGCAAGCTGCCTGGTGGATTGTTTCTCACTTGCAGAAGCACGTAGGCCACTTTACATTGTTAGACAACACAAATATTTGATGGCTAGGGAAGCGTCCTTATTTTCTTTAAATTGATCTAATTATTGATTATAGAGGTTATAACAGATTAAGCTTAGATTAACGTTAGCTTATACATATTCTATATGTCATTGCTTCGAGATACATGTTGATCACGAACACCACCACATCACACAAACGTTGTACAGTTTCTCCTTCTTGCCTGTTTAAATTCTTTGCTATTAGTATCTACGTGTAAAATTTATACATTTTTTTACGAAAAATGTAAAATTTAAACTGCATATGAGAACTTATTCTAATCACCTAACAAGATTCTTAGGCCGACTGAGCTATATATAAACACAATGTCTATCTGTTGGATGGAGAAACAAACTCCCCGCGGGGGTGTGTAGTTGTCTCCTTAGCTCCGTTCATATGAACTAATGTCTGTTTTGATTTTCTGTAAACCATTTATTTTATATTTTATATACTTCAGATGGTACACAAAAGAACATGTGGAATCACCATATAATTTTCACATGAAAGCCGAGATAATGAAATTCATTTTCAAAAATTAGTGCTATTTTCCAACCGTAAAGGGGAATGCATTTTTTCATGTGACATTATCACCATCACACATGAATATATGGTGTACTGTGTGTCCATAGTTGGGTTATGTTTCTTCATTTTGCATATGATTTACTTATGTACTTCTCCCAACTAAACAATCTCAGAAATTTTGCTATACGGTAAGCAAATGTTAATTGATTATAATATTAATATTTAATATATAAATTTTTATTTTCCTATATTTTTAGTTATAGAAATATTTATTTAGCCAACATTAATATCTTCATGTGTTTCCAAGATTACTAGCCCGTGCAGATGCACGGGTTGACGGCTAGTTCCTCTTTAATTGCTCGTATGCCATCATCTGATAGGGGTTCATCCCGCTTCTTCCAGATCTAATTTATAGAAGGGGGTCAATACATGCATATATATGAATAAAACTCAACACAACTAATGGTAATGTATAAAATAAAGTTGTGAATATTATTTACGTACTTCAAATTGTTCGTCAAAGATGCCCCGACCAGAGGTCGAGAGGCGAATGAACTCGCATACGTAGTATGCACGTTTTTCAGCCCCAACTACCTGGTACAAGCACTTTACGAGAATATAGAGTTCAATCAAACTGATAAAATGGCATGGTAATGACGTATTGATGAAAATTTGAATCAATTAGAGATGCACGGAACTAGCTAGCTAGTACTACTTACTGGGTGGTGCGTAAATTGCAATTCTTTTGGTATACCGCAAACCTTATTCGTGAACTTCTTCCAAATCCTGCCAGGCAAAGAAAATGATTACTTGATATCAGGAAATTAAAAAAGTTGTATGCCGGTATGGTCCCGGTATTGAGTGAACTTACTTCTTGAGCATTGCAGTCATGTCCGCATAATCCTCAAGACGTTTAAGTCTCGAGTCTAAGACAATTAATTTTTCCACGTCAAACTTAATGGTTAGCAGAATCCAGTGGTAACTGCGCACGCATATATAACTCATCAATTACATTTACTAATTAACCTCGAGTAAGCAAAACCGAGTATACAGAGAAGACAGCAACACTCACCTGAAGTTGTAAGGAAAGAGTATTTCCCTTTTACTTTGATTTACAAGCAACAAATTTAGCAACTTAACCTCGATCTCTTTGGTTTCATTTCGTATCGACAATACATTTACCGGTTCTGGGCTAATGAACCCAACATCGAAGATTCCTGCTTTTTTTAATTCGACGATCTTCAATCTGCATAATATATATAGTGAGGATAATTATAGATACATGCGATGAACGAGCTGAGCTAGAGACTTAACTATAGAACTAATACTTACAAACAGTAGGAAGTCAGGATGTTTTGTCGAGGGCTAGGTCATTGTATAACTGAAATAACTCCTCAAATTCAACAAGCAGCATTGCAGCTCCAATGAATTCGTGGTCTTTTTTCACTCTCATGTACACATTAGTTTTCTCCCTGAAGATGTTCATGTACTACTCATGCAATTCGTGCATCCTCGGTGTTAGAGGAGGATGACCAGGTTTGACGAGAGGCTTGCCGAGCACGAATTTATATTTTTCTTCTTTTGTCACCTTAGCCATCTTAATTTTTTTTGAAACACTCACGTAATCACTAGGATTGGTACCGGGCAGCAACCCCGAATCATTAGTGACAATGATATCGCTAGACACCTTGAGCGGGGGCACGATTGCTTCTCCTCTTGGCCGAGCTGGGGAAATGTTTTCCCACTTCTTCGTTTTGCTAACATTGCATCACTGCTAGCCGCCAGAGCGGCGGCGGAGTCTTTCTTCCGCTTGAGTGAAGGATGAGGAGGCGACATCTTTCTTACTTGTGTAATTTCCGGTGGAGCGGCGACGAGGTCTGTCTTCCACTGTTGCAGAGGAGGCGGACTGCTCCGACGCGCCTGAGGAGGAGCCGAAGGAGGAGGACTGCTCCGACGCTCTAGAGGTGGAGCCTAAGAAGGAGATGGAGTGTTCCGACACGCTGGAGGAGGAGCCGAAGAAGGAGGCGGACTGCTCCGACACGCTGGAGGAGGAGCCAAAGAAGGAGGCGGAGTGCTCCGACGCACTGGAGGAGGAGCCAAAGGAGGAGGACTACTCCGACGCGCTGGAGGAGGAGCTGAAGAAGGAGGCGGAGTGCTCCGAAGCACCGGAGAAGGAGCCAAAGAAGGAGGCGGTCTGCTCCGACGTTCCGGAGGAGGAGTCGAAGAAGGAGGCGGAGTGCCCTCACGCGCCGGAGGAGGAGCCAAAGAAGAAGGCGGAGTGCCCTCATGTGTCGGAGGAGCCGGAGTGCCCTGATCATTCACCGAAGGAGGATGAGGAGTGCCCTTATCAGTCACCGGAGGAGGATGAGGATTGCCCTGATCACTCGCCGGAGGAGCAGGAGGAGGCGTCCAGTTTCGAAGATTGATGTACTCCTTCGACCAGACATGTACTCCTCAAAGCATGAACCAACTTATTATTCTCATCTTCACCTGTAGGGTGGTCAAGTTCGAGCTGCTCAAAATCCTTATTTACTTCGTCCACCATCACCAGAGCATAACCACGTGGAAACGGACTAGAGTGAAAAGTTCTGTTGGATTGAGGAGGTGCAACAACGCCGATAGCAGCCTTGAAAGTGAGGTTCCGGCATTTCGTCAAAAGCTCGCAACGCCGATAGCAGCGTTGAATGTAATGGATCCAAGGCCGAACGAGCTCCATTGAAGCCATGTGCTGCTCCGCTAAGATGGCGGAGTAAATTATGGGGTAGTTTCATGCCGCTGATATGGTTGGTCGACAGCTCGCTGGCTCTGAAGTTCCTTTAGAATTTGTAGTCTTGCATTGATCTTCTGCATGTCGCTCAGCTCCGCTATCGTGGCTATAAGTCTGACAGTAAATGTGTAGGGTACGAAAGGATGGGAAGAGCCTTAGCTACGGCGAGGTTGTATGAGTTCAGGCCCCTCTACGGTGGAGGTAAAATCCCTACGTCTCAGTGCTCTTGGGAGCTTGTTGTCGAGTGGAATATGGATTACAGTGAATTGCTAACCCCTGCACCAGTGGGGAAGGGCGGCTTATATAGAGTGCGCTACCCTTCACAACGGTTCGGTGTACAGGGGTGGAGTAGTGGTGAATAACTGCATAGGTTACAAGTAACGTATGCCTTAAATGCTAATAAAGGTGCATGGAAACGTATGACCGTTGCCCTCCAGGGGGGTTACGATGTACAGAGTGGAATCCAGTCGGTAAGTTTGATGTGCTCCGAATGCTCATCTCCGACTGGATGATGGAGGAATCGTCACCGATTGGATGATGAGAAGTCCTTAATTCAGTCGGAACTGACTAAGGGCCTTATCCCTTATGAAGGGTAGTCCTTGGGTAGGACCTATAGGGCAGGTCTATGACCCTACCCTAGGACTATAACCCCATCATCCGCTTTCCTCTTTCTCGTTCGACTTCTGTAACCGGCTGCATCGGGAAACCCAACCTTCAACGGAACGAAGCCTGGTGTGCCTCGTGTTCGTCTAGGGTGCTCAACATTCCCTAGGGCCTCGGTCAACTCGTCCTTCTCTCTTTCGGGAAAGAACGCCCCTTCCCGCGCTGCGGTGATAAACTGCTGAAGCTTGTTGATGGGTGTTGCAAGTTGCTCATCCATCCAGCGATACTCCCCTATTTCAGGGTCCAAAGTTCCCCCAACTCCAAAGAACCAATTCCTTGAACGGTCGGGCCAGTTCCATGTCTGTGGTTGGACCCCTTTAGCAATCAGGTCATTCTCAGCTTTGTCCCACAACGGACGACCTTTGAGGTAGCCACCTGACCCCGTGTGATGGTGATACTGCTTCTTTGCAGCATTGTTCTTTTTTCTCTCTGACATTTCCTTACTCTTGTGCGATGACTTGTAGGCCACAAATGCGGGCTAGTGATCTCTAATCTTCTCAAATCAACCGACGAATTCTGGAGTCTTCCCTTGGTCGACATACTTTGATTTCAACTGTTTCTTCCACCTCCCGAATAGTTCTACCATCTTCTTAAGAGCACACGCCTTGACCAGTGGCTCTATAACTGGCTTATTTGGATCCTCCTCTAGTGGTAGGGTGAAATTTTCCTTCAACGCGGTCCAAAGATCATCTTGCAGCCTATCAGTGACATAATCACCTTCAGGGACGTTGTCGTCCTTAGGCTTATTCCATTGCTTGATGCTGATTGGGATGGTGTCCCTGACAATAGCTCCGCACTGAGCAGAAAATGCGTCCCTGGTCCGCATGGGTTCAATCGGTTGGCCATTGTTCGACAGTTCTGTGATCGTGAACTTTTGATCCTTGCCCAACCTTCTAGTCAGGCCTCGTCTCGTTACCGAAGTTTGGCTCGATCCAGACATTTCAATAGCTCCCTCCTCCATTCGGTCACCGGAGCCGTCATGATGGTCTCCTTACTCCGGGATTCGGTAGTCACCGAAGCAATCATGATAATATCCTTCCTCCTCCATTGTTCGATAACCGAAGCCATCATGATAATGTCCCTCCTCCAGGATTTGGTAGTCACTGAGTTCGCTGAGAAAAAATTCGACATAATTACCATTGCCGTAGATTATATCACCCAAAATTTCTTTTTTTCCATGTCTCTTGGAATATCCATTGTTTCTGCAAATATTACAAAGTGGGGGAAGCCCTTTATACATAATCCCAAATATTAACATAAAAACTTAATTTGTAACTTAATCTAATATAAATATTTTTATAATTTTTATAACTTTATTTGCTATTGAAACTGAATCTAATCTAAATATTTTTATAATTTTTATAACTTGTGTCTCATTGGGGAGTTCAAAAATGTACCCAACATATTCTCATATGACCGTAATACACACACATGGATTCGCAATTAGACTACGTCGTCTCACACACATGGATTCGCAAATAGGGAGATGCAGAGATCGATGGACGTGCTACCGGTGTGTCGACGGGGGACGACGGCGGGCTACAGAACGACGACGGGCAACGACGACGACGACGACGACGGGCTCGGGGGCTACGACAACAACGATGATGGGCGGCAACGGGCGACGACGATGACGGAGATGGGCTCGGGGGCGACGGCGACGGCGATGGGCTCGAGGGCGACGGCAACGACGATGGGCTCGGGGACCATGATGGGCTTGGGGATGACGGCGACGACGATGGGCTCGGGGGCGACGGCGACGGCGACGACGACGGGCTCGGGGCGACGATGGGCTCGTGAGCCACGACGATGGTGACGATGGGCTCGTGGAGGAGGCGCGGGCCGGCGGCGACGTGCTCGGGTGCGACGACGACGAAGAGAGAACGGGTGGGGGGAATGGAAGTTGGTGGAAATTTCGACAACTCCGGCAATATACGAACACCTTTGTTCCGGTTGGTGGCTCAAACCGGGACCAAATCACACCTTTAGTACCGGGTTGTTACACCAACCGGGACTAAAGGTCAATTTCGACAACTCCCGCACTATATGCGAAACCTTTGGTTTCGGTTTGTGGCACCAACCCGGACCAAAGCCACACTTCCGCTGGCCCAAAATGCCGGGAAGAAGACTACTTTTCTACCGGTTGTTGGCTAGAACCGGGACAAAAGGTCCGTCGGGCCATTTGATATTTTTCATACATTTACTAATTTTTGTTGTGAGCTAAATGACCCTTAAATTGAAAAGCACTACAAATGAACTCTAAAAATGTTGAAAGTTGGCATGGTACCATCATTTCACCCACATAGCATGTGCTAAAAAGTTGAGAGTGTTGCGGCAAAAACTGGATGCGCATCGTGTACAAAACACACAATCTCTTTCGAAGTGTTAGGGTTTCATACGAAAACTCATCTATTACAAAGGGATTTCATTTTTTTGAACCTATTTGAACTCCATAATTTTTGTGTTTTCAAAATGCACCATTCAAAGACACATAATCAATTTTCATCTATTTCTGACTTCATTTGGTATTTTTCATGCATTTACTAATTTTTTTGAGCTAAATGATCCTTAAATTGAAAAGCACTACAAATGAACCGTGAAAATGTTGAAAGTTGGCATGGTACCATCATTTCACCCACATATCATGTCCTAAAATGTTGAGAGGGTTGCGGCAAAAACTGGATGCATTTCGTGCACAAAACGGAGAATCTCTTTCGAAGTATCACAGTTTCATACGAAAACTCATCTGTTACAAAGGGATTTCATTTTTTTGAACTTATTTGAACTCCAGACTTTTTGTGTGTTCAAAATGCACCATTTAGAGACACATCATCAATTTTTAACTATTTCTGACTTCATTCGGTATTTTTCATGCATTTACTCATTTTGTTTTGAGCTAAATGACCCTTAATTTGTAAAGCACTACAAATAAATTCTGAAAAGGTTGAAAGATGGCATGGTATCATCATTTCACCCACATAGCATGTGCTAAAAAGTTGAGAGGGTTGCGGGAAAAACTGGATGCACTTCGTGTACAAAATGGACAATCTCTTTCGAAGTATGAGGGTTTCATACGAAAACTCATCTGTTACAAAGGGATTTCATTTTTTTGAACTTATTTGAACTCCAAACTTTTTGTGTGTTCAAAATGCACCATTCAAAGACACATCATCAATTTTTAACTATTTCTCACTTCATTTGGTATTTTTCATGCATTTAGTGATTTTTTTGAGCTCAATGACCCTTAAATTGAAAAGCACTACAAATGAACGCTAAAAAGTTTGAAAGTTGGCATGGTATCATCATTTCACCCACATAACATGTGCTAAAAAGTTGAGATGGTTGCGGCAAAAACTGGATGCACTTCGTGTACAAAACGGACAATCTCTTTCGAAGTATGATGATTTCATATGAAAACTCATGTGTTACAAAGGGTATTTCATTTCTACGCTTTTCCTTCGCATGTGTTCCTTGCTTATTGCACCGTAACAATGGATAATCTTCATCGTTTAACAGGGTCCTTGGGTCAGCCTTGACTTTGAAGGGAGGAATTTCATGAAACTTTTCATAATCTTCAGACATGTCTCTCTTGCCGTACAATCCCACGATGTCTCTTTTTCCTGAAAAAACTATGTGGCGCTTTGGCTCATCGTATGACGTATTCGCCTTCTTATATTTTCTTTTTCTCGGTTTGGTAGACATGTCCTTCATATAGAAAACCTGTGCCACATCATTGGATAGGACGAATGGTTCCTTTGCGTGTGCAAGATTGTTCAGATCCAGTGTTGTCATTCCGTACTGTGCGTCTATCTGTACCCCGCCTCCAGACAGATTGACCCATTTGCAATGAAAAAAGGGACCTTCAAATCATGTCCATAGTCAAGTTCCCATATGCCCACTATGTAACCATAATATGTGTCCTTTCCCCTCTCGGTTGCTGCATCAAAGCGGACACCACTGTTTTTGTTGGTGCTCTTTTGATCTTGGGTGATCGTGTAAAATGTATTCCCATTTATCTCGTACCCTCGGTAAGTCAATACACTCGAAGGTGGTCCCCTGGCCAACGAGTACAGCTCATCAGAAACAGTGTTGTCACACATAAGACGTTTTTGCAACCAACTACTGAAAGTCCTGATGTGTTCAAATGTAATCCAGTCGTCACACTGCTACGGATGTATGGACCTCAGAATATTGTTGTGTTCATCGACATACGGGGTCACCAATGTAGAATTGTGTAGAACTCTGTAGTGTGCTTGACACCAAGAATGCCCGTCTGTACACATTATTGACTCCGCTCCTAGTGTGCCTTTTCCAGTCAGTCTCCCCTGATACCGCAATTGAGGGAGACCATTCTTCTTAAGGTCAGGAATGAAGTCAACAAAAAATCCAATGACATCCTCTGTTTGATGGCCCATGGAGATGCTTCCTTCTGGCTTAGAGCGGTTACAAACATATTTCTTTAAGACTCCCATGAACCTCTCAAAGGGGAACATATTGTGTAGAAATACACGGCCCAGAATGACAATCTCGTCGGCTAGATGAACTAGGACATGCGTGATGATATTGAAGAAGGATGGTGGGAACACGAGCTCGAAACTAACAAGACATTGCACCAAATCACTCCTTAACCTTGGTAGGATTGCTGGATCGATAACCTTCTGAGATATTGCATTGAGGAATGCATATAGCTTCACAATGGCTAATCGAACATTTTCCGGTAGAAGCGAGACACGCACCCATGTGGAAGAAGAAATCTATATTTTGGGTCCTTCTGAGACATTGCATGCGTTGTATCCCTTGTTTGTCTATCCTCAAAGGTTACTGAGAGCAGGCCAATCGTTGATGGTTACAAATAGCAACGCATGTAGGTCAAATTCCTCCTGTTCGTTCTCATCCCACACACATACACCATTTCCATTCCATACCTGTAAAAGTTCATCAACTAATGGCCTTAGGTACACATCAATGTCATTGACGGGTTGCCTAGGGCCTTGGATGAGCACTGGCATCATAATGAACTTCTGCTTCATGCACAACCAAGGAGGAAGGTTATACATACATAGAGTCACATACCATGTGCTATGCTTGCTGCTCCGCTCCACAAAAGGATTAACGCCATCTGCACTTAAACCAAACCATACGTTCCTTGGGTCATGTGTAAAGTCGCTCCACTTTCTCTCGATCTTTCTCCACTATGACCCGTCAGCAGGTGCTCTCAACTTCCCATCTTTCTTACGGTCTTTTATGGGCCATTGCATCAACTCGACATGCTTTTTGTTTCTGAACAAATGTTTCAACCGTGGTATTATAGGAGCATACCACATCACCTTGGCAGGAACTATCTTCCCGGTGCGTTGGCCCTCAACATCAACAGGGTCATTGATACGTCTCAAACGTATCTATAATTTTTGATGGTTTCACGCTGTTATCTTGTCTTCTTTGTATTTTTTATGTACCTTTTTATTTATTTTTGGGGACTAACTTATTGATTCAGTGCCAAGTGCCAGTTCCTGTTTTTCCGTGTTTTTGACTCTTTTCAGATCTGATTTTGGAACGGAGTCCAAACGGAAGAAAAACCCCGAAATGATTTTTTCCCGAACGGAAGAAGTCGAGGGAGACTTTCGGCCAGGCCAGGTGTGCCCCAGGGAGCCCACAAGGGCCCACTCCTCCACCAGGGGGGAGGCGGCGGTGGGCAAGCTTGTGGCTTCCCTGGCCGCCTCCTGACCTAGGTTTTGCGCCTATATATGCCCAAATATTCCGCAAAAAATCAAGGAAGCCTCGAAAATACTTTTCCGCTGCCGCAAGCTTCCGTTTCCGCGAGATCTCATCTGGAGACCCTTCCCGGCGCCCTGTTGGAGGGGACTTTGGAGGTGGAGGGCTTCTTCATCATCATCATCGCCCCTCCAATGACTCGTGAGTAGTTCACTTCAGACCTACCGGTCCGTATTTAGTAGCTAGATGGCTTCTTCTCTCTCTTGGATCTTCAATACAAAGTTCTCCATGATCTTCATGGAGATCTATCAGATGTAATCTTCTTTGGCAGTGTGTTTGTCGAGATCCGATGAATTGTGAACTTGTGATCAGATTATCTATGATATATATTTGAGTCTTTGCTGATTTCTTATATGCATGATTTCATATCCTTGTAAGTCTCTCCGAGTCTTGGGTTTTGTTTTGCCAACTAGATCTATGATTCTTGCAATGGGAGAAGTGCTTGGTTTTGGGTTCTGCCATGTGGTGACCTTTCCCAGTGACAGTAGGGGCAACAAGGCACACATCAAGCAGTTGACATCAAGGGTAAAGAGATGGGGTTTTTATCATTGGTTTGAGATTATCCCTCTACATCATGTCATCTTGCTTAAGGCGTTACTCTGTTCTTATGGACTTAATACACTAGATGCATGTTGGATAGCGGTCGATGTGTGGAGTAATAGTAGTAGATGCAGAAAGTATCGGTCTACTTGGTTCGGACGTGATGCCTATAGAAATAATCATTGCATAGATATCGTCACGACTCTGCACAGTTCTATCAATTCCTCGGCAGTAATTTGTTCACCCACCGTGTACTTGCTTTCATGAGAGAAGCCACTAGTAAACACTACGGCCCCCGGGTCTATTCACATCCATCGTTTACAACTCCGCTTTTACTTTGCTTTGTTACTCTGTTACTTTCAGTTCTCACTTGGCAAACAATCTATAAGGGATTGACAACCCCTTCATAGCGTTGGGTGCAAGCTTTTCTGTTTGTGCAGGTTGGTGAGATACTCTTCCGCCGGATTGATACCTTCGTTCTCAAACTGAGGGAAATACTTACCGTCGTTGTGCTACATCACCCTTTCCGCTTCGAGGGAATACCAACGTGCCGTAGTAGGAGTATTTGTGGCACAATTGCCAGGGGTACAGAGCAAACATCAGTCATCTCTTCTGATCTTATACCGCAATGCGCCGCATACCGGGCATGCGTTCAAATCCTCGTACGCACCGCGGTAGAGGATGCAGTCATTAGGGCATGCATGTATCTTCTGCACCCCCAATCCTAGAGGGCATAGAACCTTCTTCGCTTCTTACGTACTGCCGGGCAATTCGGTATCCTTTGGAAGCTTCTGCTTCATTAATTTCAGTAGCGAACTAAATGCCTTGTCAGATACACCATTGTCATCCTTCCATTGCAGCAATTCCAGTGTGGTACCGAGCTTTGTGTTGTCATCTTCGCAATTTGGATACAAACCTTTTTTGTGATCCTCTAACATGCGATTGAACTTCAACTTTTCCCTTTAACTTTCACATTCTCTATGTGCATCAACAATGACTTGACGGAGATCATCATCGGGCACATCGTCTGGTTCTTCTTGATCTTCAGCTTCCCCCATTGTAGCATCACCGTATTCAGGGGACGGGTAGTTGTCATCATCCTCTTCTTCTACGTTGTCTTCCATCATAACCCTTCTTTCTCCATGCTTGTTTCAAACATTATAGTGTGGCATAAAACCCTTCTCAAGCAGGTGGAAGTGAAGGGTTTTATAGTCGGAGAATTTCTTCGTAATCCCATAGACAGTACATGGACAATGCAAAAAACCATTCCGCTTGTTCGCCTTAGGCGCTTCGAGAAAATTATGCAGGCCATTAATAGACACTACAAGAAATATGCTAATACATGACGCTATATTTTCGTCGGTACATCGTCACGGTTTTTAATTTACGATGATCGTACGACGAAAAACCAAGCGTCGAAAATGAAGCGTCAAAAACTGACAGCAACGACGTTTTGATCGAAATCTTCGTAAATTTTACGACGATTCTTGGAGCATTGTAATCTTTATGACGATCCTAAATCGTTGTTGGCAATCTAACCCAATCCTACGTGGCAGTCCTACGTGGCAAAATTACGACGAAATCAAAACGTCATGGCTGAAATCAGCCCAGCCCATTTCATTTGATCACATGGACTGGTTTTATTTTCTTGGGCCTTTTATTATTGGGCTTCTTTTGGGGCCTTAGCATATTTACAACCACTTTTAATATTTTTTTCGAATTTTGGTTTGTGGCCTTTTACATTCTATTCATTTGCTTTTTTGGCCATTTTATTCTTGTAGTGGTCCCACATGTCATGCTGATCTCAAAATTAGACCCACATGTCAGAAATTTCACATTTGTCAAATAAATATCATAACTTGGTCCCCTTGTCAAGTTGCCATTTCATAGGTATTCAAATCACATTCAGAATCAATATTTCAAACAGACTAGGGAGCAAATGAAATTCGTCCAAACCAACATTAAATTTATCTATTAATCTTTACACTACACCACAACCTAGATATACCTACTACTCCCTACTATTACAATACATATGCTACTCTTTGTTGATACGCTTCATAGCTTCACACATGGCTTTGTACGTCACCTGTGCAAAAAATAAGAATATGATGTGAACTAACACTTCAGGTATATAAATAACACCATTTACAAAAAAATAAGAATAAGATGTGAACTAACACAACAAGCTAAACCTGTGGACTTCCCAGAATATGTTACTACAACTGAATTCCCCTCTCTAACCATGAACATTTCAAGCACGAGTATCAAACTGGTTAGCAGAAAACCGAGCTCTCAGTGCTACCATGGATCCATGTAGACAGCAGATAAGGTCGCTTCTGAAAACTACAGAGCTACTATCACTGTAACCACAGGATATGAAACCAGTGATTATCTAAAACTACTCACGTAAGCGCACCACTTTCTACTCTAAGAACTAATAACAGCTAACCTAAGCTTATGCACACGTGTCTCGGTACAAGAATAACAATCACACTTAGCAATGGTAAATTCGAAATTCGTTTTGCTGCGGCGTACAGACATAGAACATGCCTAGGGGGAGTAACTGTAGATGGAGAAATATTGGTGCTGTGGATGAACTGACCGATATTTTTTCCGAGAGGACCAAGATTTGTTTATATTTGACGATCAAGCAACAATAGTATCACCACCAGCTTTACATCTTAACATACTACAAGATCCACTCGGGCTGGGGTAGCAAAAATTACCTTTGAAATGAGTTCAGGAAGCCTAAGCTTTGTACTCGCCAACATGCAGCCACTTGCTTGATGACCACTTGTTCCCTTTGATAACAGGACAATCCCCTACAGGAATAACACGACGTAAAGAAATAATTCGCCACATTGCTCAAGAATATATGCATATAAGCAGAGCTTCAAATCTAACAACATGTAGCTTCCTGGAGGAAAATGGAACAAGTGTTCCAGAAGTGCAAGGTCAAATATAAATCAGGTCTCATAAATATTCTACTTTCTGGAACAAAAAAAGTGTAACTAACAAGGGCAGCGAGTAGGCCACTGAACTAACTAACCGTGCAAACTTTGGCTTGACACCAAGACCTTTTGTGGCACACTCTGAAAGTTCGTTGTACCATGGCAAGGAACTGCTGTTCACATTTGCATCCGGGAAAATAGTCTCACCCCCTTCTTCAACATCTGACCTATTCCAGTTGCGAATATGTTTTTGATAAGTTAGCAACTCGGTTGACATCACACATAACATAAGCGTGTGTTGGGACATAGGGTAAAACTTTACTTACACGTACATGAGAATAGTTGCCATTCTTTGGCCACCATTCTTGGTGTTGAACGCATCAAGAAAATAGTCAAAGTGGGGTTCGTACTTCTGCCCAACTTCATAGTGCAGGACTTGGAGTCCCTCTCCATGTTCTGTAAGCCAGCATGAATGAACATTATTAACAAACCTAATACAGTATATGCTCAAAGGATAAAAGCAACATGTGAGAAGGGCTGCATTATTGAAGTTGAAAAAATGTCCACCACTTATATACTAAACAAAGCTACATGCACCATAACTAACAACGAGGGAGTTAGGGTGACACTTGTCTATATGCCGTAATTTTACTGACCAAAGTCGGTGTTCACTCATGGTTAACTCTACTAGTCAATAACCCGTGCATCTGCACGGTCTAGCTATTTATCTTTTACAACCCGCATAAAATTTGAATGAATTAAAATATTATTTATATTATATTCAAATTTTATAATGTATCATTTATCTTACATCAGAAGCTTGAGTGTTTAATTTTGAAATATAATTAAAAAGAATTGAAAAGTCATTCGAACTTTTAGCCTTTTAAGACTAAAAAAGCCAGCATGAGACGTCAAAGAGCAGCATATCCATGAAGTGCTAAAGAATATGTCTGCATTCTAAGTTGGTAGCTCCATCATCCTAAGAACCAATAAAAGCATTGGCAAAACAAATAGCAAGTTAATCATACACCATGAGATGCGATAGATATATTAAGTCTGAATGTATGTTGTGTCATGAATTCGTGACCTTCAGTTTATATATGAACTCAAAGTGGGCTAAAGCTAACCTGATATATTTAATTCATAATAATAAATTGGAGAGACTTAACATAAAGTATAATGAACGCTTGCAGCCAGCCCTGACCATGAACCGACTACATCATTGTCCCAGCATAGCTCTTCGTCTTGGTCAAGCGCCATGGAAATTTGGAACAACAAGAAGGACCGAAGGAGAGAGTGTTGGGCCTTCAGAACCTGCCTGTTTGCCAAGTTCTAAAACATGGCTTTGTTAGCAATTCAGCCCCATCAGATTTTGTTCTAAATACTGGTATTGTTACAGAAAAACTACCGGATGAATACAGATTTCATAGTTAGAATTGCAAGAAAACCTTATATGAATGTGCCATATATTAAATAAATTGCTAGCCCAAAACCTTTTTACCATAGAACAAAGGAACAACGTACATATAAATCTGTACAATACTTGTACTACAGGCCGCTAGTTTAATTTATGTATGTACAACCGTTTCAAAGTATGGCTACGGATCTTCAAGAAAGGATTATAAACGCTAGGCATGATATTGAGAAATATAGAAAGGTTGTATAACTTGAATGTTAATTATACTATATAGGACATATAGTTCAAGTCTAGGCACCATACCTCTTATTTACGCAGGAAGGCGGAAAGATTAAAAAACCCTGCAGATAATCAAATATTTAGTGTGTATTTGATTGAAATAGTAGAAAATATCCAAATCGTATATCCATACAAAATATCGACTAATTATGTTGGCTAACACGGGGTATGTAACATAGAAAAACAAATGAAAACCTCATGTAACCTCCAAACCAAGTTGGCCAAGTGTATTGCTTGATTTGAAGGTCCGTTGTTTCATTGTGTGCATGTAGTAGCCCTGTAATACATGGTGTCGCACTAGGATGTATAGTAAACGTTCTTGCCCTCTTCCGCTCACTATAGTGCACACAAATATATGCATCAATAAATATCAACTTTTATTTTGTTCATAAGTTAGTGAGAAGTCTAATTTGTTGAGGATTATAGGAGAAATTCAAGGAGCAGCTTAACAGAGCATGGAATCAATCCAGTCATGGTTTACTTGCCTGCATCATGATTCTGACGATGTTGGGGAGGTGAATCACAGCCCCATCAGTTTGTTGGTGTTCTTCCAATTTGCAACCTCATCACGATGTCATACACCCCATCTGAATCAACTTATTGTCAGCGTGCCTCCTCCTCATCTGTTGCAATGGCATGTGGTTAGGACCGAGATGGCGATGAGATTCAAAGGACATCCTCGGATGCATCAGCGTGCACGGGCAGGAGAGATATAGGATTGGGAGAGGTTTTCGGCGTGCACAGACAAAGTAGGGGAGGGGAGGGGGAGGGGGCGGAAATGAAGGCCTATAGCGGGGGCAGGGGAGGCACTCACGGTCCCAGGTGACCTCGCGGAAGCTTCTACCGCCGCCGTGCAAGGAGGTGTTGGAGTCCATCGACATCGCCGCTGCCCACGCGCCGCGCTGGCTAGGGTTGGGATGGGCGACCATTGAGGCTTGCGGGCGGAGTGCACTACGCGTGCGGGCTCTCCTTGCGGGGTGTGGCCGGACTCGAGGTCGACTCGGGGAGGCGCCAGAGCCAGCGGCGGTTGCGGATCTGGGCCCCGATGGTGCGGACCCCCCTCTACCCACGGCCTCCATGGAGCGGTTGGCCATCAAGCATGGAGTGATCTTCATAGGGGAGAGGACTGGATCGGGAGGGGGCGGAGAGGAGGTGGCTGATACATCTCAAACGTATCTATAATTTTTGATGTTTTCACGCTGTTATCTTGTCTTCTTTGTATGTTTTATGTACCTTTTTGTATCTTTTTGGGACTGACTTATTAATTCAGTGCCAAGTGCCAGTTCCTATTTTTTCCGTGTTTTTGACTCTTTTCAGATCTGATTTTGGAACGGAGTCCAAACGGAAGAAAAACCCCGAAATGATTTTTTCCCGAACGGAAGAAGTCCAGGGGATTTTGGACCAAGCCAGGTGGGCTCCAGGGAGCCCACAAGCCCCCACTCCGCCACCAGGGGGGAGGCGGCGGTGGGCAGGCTTGTGGCCTCCCTAGCCGCCCCCTGACCTAGGTCTTTGGCCTATAAATTCCTAAGTAATCCGCAAATAATCAGGGGAGCCTCGAAAATACTTTTCCACCGCCGCAAGCTTCCGTTTCCGCAAGATCTCATCTGGACACCCTTCCCGGCACCCTGCCGGAGGGGACTTTGGAGTTGGAGGGCTTCTTCATCATCATCATCGCCCCTCCAATGACTCGTGAGTAGTTCACTTCAGACCTACGGGTCCATAGTTAGTAGCTAGATGGCTTCTTCTCTCTCTTGGATCTTCAATACAAAGTTCTCCATGATCTTCATGGAGATCTATCCGATTTATTCTTCTTTGGTGGTGTGTTTGTGAGATCCTATGAATTGTGGACTTGTGATCAGATTATCTATGATATATATTTGAGTCTTTGCTGATTTCTTATATGCATGATTTGATATCCTTGTAAGTCTCTCCGAGTCTTAGGTTTTGTTTGGCCAATTAGATCTATGATTCTTGCAATGGGAGAAGTGCTTGGTTTTTGGTTCTGCCATGTGGTGACCTTTCCAGTGACAGTAGGGGCAGCAAGGCACACATCAAGCAGTTGCCATCAAGGGTAAAAATATGGGGGTTTTATCATTGGTTTGAGATTATCCCTCTACATCATGTCATCTTGCTTAAGGCGTTACTCTGTTCTTATGGACTTAATACACTAGATGCATGCTGGATAGCTGTCGATGTGTCGAGTAATAGTAGTAGATGCAGAAAGTATCGGTCTACTTGTTTCGGGCGTGATGCCTATAGAAATAATCATTGCATAGATATCGTCACGACTCTGCACAGTTCTATCAATTGCTCGACAATAATTTGTTCACCCACCGTCTACTTTCTTTCATGAGAGAAACCACTAGTAAACACTACGGCCCCCCGGTCTATTCACATCCATCGTTTACATCCCTGCTTTTACTTTGCTTTGTTACTTTGTTGCTTTCAGTTCTCACTAGGCAAACAATCTATAAGGGATTGACAACCCCTTCATAGCGTTGGGTGCAAGCTTTTGTGTTTGTGCAGGATCTTGAGATACTCTTCTGCCGGATTGATACCTTGGTTCTCAAACTGAGGGAAATACTTACCGTCGCTGTGATACATCACCCTTTCCGCTTCGAGGGAACACCAACGCAAGGCTCCAAGGCCACGGGGGAAATCCTTTGCATACTTGCTTAGGAAGTTTCTTAAGGCGTAGCCGTAGCTAAAGGATTCCTGGTGCCGTCGACACAACTATTTCTGGCGTCGTGGCAAGGGATACACAACAAACATCAGAAGTATTTCTGGTACCGTTGCCGGGGAAGATAAATCAAGATCTATCCAAGTAGGTCTCACAAACTTTTCTCTTGCATTTACTTTTGTTGCCATTTGCCTCTCATTTTCCTCTCCCCCACTTCACATATGCCATTTTCATTTGCCTTTCTCCTTTGCCTTTTTCGTTCGCCTTTTTTTTCTCGCTTGCTTTCTATTCGCTTGTGTGCCATGTGCCCTCAATATGCTTGCATCTTCGCTTGCTGAAAATCTAGTGATATGGATCCTCATCCACTTGCTAGTCTCTTTAAGAGACCCACTCGTGTCGAACAAATTGCTAGTGAGTTGAGGGCAATTGACTATTTCTTTGGAGTTTTGCATAAGATGCATGAATCTGAAAATTGTGAGGAAGAAATTCATGAAGTGATTCACGAGGGCTCCTTCGATGAAAAGCATGATTGCAATGGTTTCACTATAAATTCTATTAGTGATAATCATGGTAAAATTATGCAAAACCCTAAGCTTGGGGATGCTAGTTTTGCTTTGTCCACTACTTGTGCAATAATCATGATTGGGGTGATGATCTTTCTTATGATCTTGAAAATTTGTTCAAACCTCATGATGAATATGATATTTGCAACAATATTGAAAGTGGGATTGGAGAAGTCATGACTTTAGTTGATGATAATCCCACTATTTTCGAAGAACCTCAACTTTGCATGCATGTGGATCATGAAAAGAATATCCTATGGGATAGCTATATTGTTGAATTTGAATATGATCCCACATGTAATTGCTATGAGATAGGAAAATATTTTGGTAGAAACTTTCATGTTACCAAATCACCTCTCGTGATGTTGAGATTGCTCTTGTCTTTTTCTTCTTCCTTGCATATGGTAACTATTGGTTGTCTTGACAATTTGTTTTCCTATAAAATGCCTATGTATAGGAAGTATGTTAGACTTAAATGTGATTTTCACATGCTTTAGGATGCTCTCGTTGTGCTTCAATTCTTGTCTTTTGTGAGAGCATGACTGAATGCCTAGCTAAGGGCGTTAAACAATAGCGCTTGTTGGGAGGCAACACAACGAATCTATCCTTTTTCTTTCTGTTTTGAGTTTTCCACACTTTCATAATTCTGTTATGATTGTGTTTTTTTGTTTCTTTTTGCGTTTGTGCCAAGCAAAACCGTTATGATTAGTCTTGGGGATAATCATTTGCTCACGCTGGAAAAGACAGAAACTTTCTGTTCACGAAAAGAATTTTCATTTTTTCTGTAAGAGCTTTTGAGTTGATTCTTTTTGCTTCTGAATGCTATGCAAATTCTTCAGACTTTCGTCATTTTTCAGAATTTTTGAAGTACCAGGGGTATACGAAACATACAGATTGCTACAGACTGGTCTCCTGTTAACAGATTCTGTTTTTTGTTGTGTTGGTTGCTTATTTTGATGAAACTATGGATAGTATCGGGGGGTATTAGCCATGGAAGATTGAAAGTACAGTAACCCAACATCAGCACAAGTAGAATTCAAGTTTTCTACAGTACCTAAGGAAATGGTGGTTTGCTTTCTTGTACTAATGTTATCACGAGTTTCTGTTTAAGTTTCGTGTTGTGAAGTTTTCAAGTTTTGGGTGAAGTTCTTATGGAGAAAAAGATAAAGAGTGGCAAGAGATCAAGTTTGGGGATGCCCAAGGCACCCCAAGAGATTCAAGGATGCCGTAAAATCCTAAGCTTGAGGATGCCCTGGGAAGGCATCCCCTCTCTCGTCTTTAATCCATCGGTAACGTTACTTGGGGCTATATTTTTATTCACCACATGTTATGTGTTTTGCTTGGAGCGTCTTGTATCGTAGGAGTCTTTTTTTGTGTCACAATCATCCTTGCTGCACACCTAGAGAGAGATACATGCACTCATCGTGATTTTGTCGAGCTTCACTTATATCTTTTGGTAGACAATTCAGCTCACGTGTGCTTCACTTATATATTTTGAGCTAGATACTTTTGCTCTATGTGCTTCACTTATATATTTTAGAGCACAGCGGTGCATGGCTTGGTAGTTGATCTATGCTTTGAAAGTAGTCTCAAAAGGGGTAGTTATCCAAAGGGATACGAAAACTTCCACCTTCATGTGTATTGCATAGTTAGAGAAGTTTGATTCATCTCAATTAGTTTTGAGTTGTGGTTATGGTAATATTGAAGTCATGCTAGTAAGGTGTTGTGGATATAGAAATACTTGTGTTGAAGTTAGTGATTCCCGTAGCATGCACGTATGGTGAACCCCTATGTGATGAAATGTGAGCATGATTAGTATATTGATTGTCATCCTTTGCGTGGCGGTCGGGATCGCGCGATGATTTATACCTACCAACCCTTCCCCTAGGAGTATGCGTTGAATGATTTGTTTCGATTACTAATAAAACTTTTGCAACAAGTATATGAATTCTTCATGAATAATGTTGAGTCCATTGTTTAGATGCACTTTCACCTACCACCATCACTATCTTCTTAGTGCCGTGCAACTTTCGCCGGTGCACAAAACTGTTGGAAATATGCCCTAGAGGCAATAATAAATTAGTTATTATTATATTTCTTAGTTCATGATAATCGTTTATTATCCATGCTATAATTGTATTGATTGGAAACACAGTGCATGTGTGGATACATGGACAAAACACTGTCCCGAGTAAGCCTCTAGTTGACTAGCTCGTTGATCAAAGATGGTCAAGGTTTCCTGATCATAGGCAAGTGTTGTCACTTGATAACGGGATCACATCATTAGGAGAATCATGTGATGGACTAGACCCAAACTAATAGACATAGCATGTTGATCGTGTCATTTTGTTGCTAAAGTTTTCTGCGTGTCAAGTATTTGTTCCTATGACCACGAGATCATATAACTCACTGACGCCGGAGGAATGCTTTGTGTGTATCAAACGTCGCAACGTAACTGGGTGACTATAAAGATGCTCTACAGGTATCTCCGAAGGTGTTCGTTGAGTTAGTATGGATCGAGACTGGGATTTGTCACTCCGTGTGACGGAGAGGTATCTAGGGGCCCACTCGGTAATACAACATCACACACAAGCCTTGCAAGCAATGTGACTTAATGTAAGTTGCTGGATCTTGTATTACGAAACGAGTAAAGAGACTTGTCGGTAAATGAGATTGAAATAGGTATGCGGATACTGACGATCGAATCTCGGGCAAGTAACATACCGAAGGACAAAGGGAATGACATACGGGATTATATGAATCCTTGGCACTGAGGTTCAAACGATAAGATCTTCGTAGAATATGTAGGATCCAATATGGGAATCCAGGTCCCGCTATTGGATATTGACCGAGGAGTCACTCGGGTCATGTCTACATAGTTCTCGAGCCCGCAGGGTCTGCACACTTAAGGTTCGACGTTGTTTTATGCGTATTTGAGTTATATGGTTGGTTACCAAATGTTGTTCGGAGTCCCGGATGGGATCACAGACGTCACGAGGGTTTCCGGAATGGTCCGGAGACGAAGATTGATATATAGGATGACCTCATTTGATTACCGGAAAGTTTTCGGGCATTACCGGAAAAGTTTCGGGCTCATCGGTAGTGTACCGGGAGTGCCGGGAGGGGTGACGGGGACCATCGAGAGGGGTGTCACGCCCCAAGGGGTCTCATGGGCTATGGGAAGAGATAAACCAGCCCCTAGTGGGCTGGAATAAGTTCCCACTAAGGCCCATAAGGTTTGAGAAGGGAAAAACACAAGGTGGAAAGAGTTTCCAAGTGGGAAGGTGGAATCCTACTCCAAGTAGGATTGGAGTAGGACTCCTCCACCTCAAATTTTGGCCAAACCTTGAGGGTTTGAGGCTGCCTCCTCCCCTCCCTCCCTCCTATATATAGTGGGGTTTTAGGGCTGATTTGAGACAAATTTTGCCACGGCAGCCCGACCACATACCTCCACGGTTTTACCTCTAGATGGCGTTTCTGCAGAGCTCGGGCGGAGCCCTGCTGAGATTAGATCACCACCAACCTCCGGAGCGCCGTCACGCTGCCGGAGAACTCATCTAGCTCTCCGTCTCTCTTGCTGGATCAAGAAGGCCGAGATCATCGTCGAGCTATACGTGTGCTGAACGCGGACGTGCCGTCCGTTCGGCACTAGATCGGAGCGGATCGTGGGACGGATCGCGGGACGGTTCGTAGGACGGTTCGCGGGGCGGATCGAGGGACGTGAGGACATTCCACTACATCAATCGCGTTTATTAATGCTTCTGTTGTGCGATCTACAAGGGTACGTAGATCGTAAATCCCCTCTCGTAGATGGACATCACCATGATAGGTCTGCGTACGCGTAGGAATTTTTTTGTTTCCATGCGACGTTCCCCAACAGTGGCATCATGACCTAGGTTCATGCGTAGATGTTATGTCAAGTAGAACACAAAGGTGTTTGTGGACTATGATGTTTGATTTGCTTCCCTCCTTAGTATTTTCTCAATTCGGCGGTATTGTTGGATTGAAGCGGCCCGGACCGACATTATTCGTACGCTTACGAAAGACTGGTTTCATCGATTGACATGCAACCTCGTTGCATAAAGATGACTGGCGGGATTTGGTTTCTTCAACTTTAGTTGAATTGGTTTTGACCGAGGCGGTCCTTGGAGAGGTTAAATAGCAATTTGCACATCCCCGTTGTGGTTTTTGCGTAAGTAAGATGCGATCTACTAGATACCCATAGCAGCCACGTAAAACATGCAACAACAATTAGAGGACGTCTAACTTGTTTTGCAGGGTATGCTTGTGACATGATATGGCCAATGATGTGATGTGATATATTGGATGTATGAGATGATCATGTTGTAATAGTTAATATCAACTTGCACGTCGATGGTCTGGCAACTGGCAGGAGCCATAGGGTTGTATTTAAACTAACGTTTGTGTTTGCAGATGCGTTTACTATATTGCTAGGACGTAGCTTTAGTAGTAATAGGATAACTAGCATGACAACCCCGATGGCGACACGTTGATGGAGATCATGATGATGGAGATCATGGTGTGGCACCGGTGACAAGAAGATCCTGCTGGTGCTTTAGTGATGGAGATCAAGAAGCACATGATGATGGCCTTATCATGTCACTTATGAATTGCATGTGATGTTAATCCTTTTATGCACCTTATTTTGCTTAGAACGACGGTAGCATTATGAGGTGATCTCTGACTATAATTTTAAGACGAAATTGTGTTCTCACCGAGACACCACAGTTCGTCGTTTCGAGACACCACGTGATGATCGGGTGTGATAGACTCAACGTTCACATACAACGGGTGCAAAACAGTTGCACATGCGGAACACTCGGGTTAAACTTGATGTGCCTAGCATGTGCAGACATGGCCTCGGAACACAAGAGACCGAAAGTTCGAGCAGGAATCATATAGTTGATATGATTAGCATAGAGATTCTTACCATTGAAACTATTCTCGACTCTCGTGATGATGGGACTTGAGGTAGTGGATTTGGATCATGTACCACTCAAATGACTAGAGAGATGTACTTTTGAGTGGGAGTTCTTAAGTAATATGATTAACTAAACTAATTATCGTGAACATAGTCTAATGGTCTTTGCGAATTACGATGTAGCTTGCGCTATAGCTCTACTGTTTTTATATGTTCCTAGAGAAAATTTAGTTGAAAGTTGATAGTAGCAACTTTGCGGACTGAGACCGTAAAACTGAGGATTGTCCTCATTGCTGTGCAGAAGGCTTATGTCCTTAACGCACCACTCGATGTGCTGCACCTCGCACTACTAGAAAAAAGGCTATTAGTGGCGCAGCTATTTTGTCTATTAATGGCGCACTATAGGTGCGACACTATTATCACGCCACTACTAATAAATAGTAATGGCGCACTCCTTGTGCTCCATTGTTAATCTACATAACAGTGTCGCACCACCTCGTGTGCCATTACTAGGCCGAGAAGTGCGCCACTGCTGTGGGTTACTAATGACGCACTTTTAGATGGTGCGCCACTACTATGAATATTAGGATTTTTTTTTGCTTTTCTGATATTTGCACAGGTTACAAAATACATTACAGCACAGAATATAAGTGATGTAGAAGTAAGTGATGCATATTCTATACAATAGTTTCATAAAATATCATCACATCATCTCGAAAATAGCGATACATAGTGATGTAGAAGTAATCATCATAGTCAATGAGACATCATATAACAAAAGTTGGTCACTAGTCATAATCACAACTCCTCCTCATCATCATCGTCAAATCTAACACATTGTAGCACATCATCACATCATCTCAGAAATAGCTAATAATCATCATAGTCATTACCAGCAATACTATTTAATACATTGTAGCACATGATCACATTAACACATTGTAGCACATCATCACATTGTAGCACATAATAACACATTGTACCTAGGACCTACTCCTCTACTTAGGTAGAATACCATAAAACAAGATAGGCCCTGACTCTCCATTATGGAGAATGGAGATCATCTTGTCTCCAATTCTTGGCCTACGCACAATGTTGCTTCCAAGTAGCTCTCTAGGATAGACCATACATTTTTCCAATCTTTGATTGTCATGACTTCATCGGTTTTAGAAATCCGGTATGGACAGGAGTAAATCTGGTACCTAGGCTGACCAGGCCGTGCTGGTCATATTATCATAACATCAACGCGACCTCTTGGTAACATCAGATGAGGCACACAATCTTCCTGGATTTTCTGTTGAAAAACATAGTATTAGCTTTGTAGCTAGCAATGTAGTTTAGTTTTACAAGAATTTATGCAAAAAGATGCATGGATGTCGTAATAGTAGAAAATCTTACCCTGCAATCTCCATGCATGTTACCGTAGTTCACCACGTGCACTAGTGGCACATATTGACCATAATGTTGGGGAGTTTGCTGATAGGTATTTTAATTCTCAAGATCATTGATAAATTGGACAAGATGATGTTTCTCCTTACAAGTTAATTCTGCTTCATCATTTAGTAATAGGCTATGTCTACCATTTTCCGTACATTTTTTGAAGAATGAAAATAAGCTGTCAATGGAAATAAGTTGTCAACTATTTTGAAATAAACAATATAAATTACTTAATAAATGTGGTTGAGAAACTCACATAATGGTAGAACTGGAGGCGTTTGCACATTGACCCAGATGTCGATATTACCTTCAATTTCATCTTTCGGACGAATATCAAAGGTGATAAGCATATTAGGCTCAAATGCATAAGCCTTGCATAGTGCTACCCAAATTTTGCATTCAAAAAAGGAGTAGGTGTCTGCATTGTACAATTTTACGACAAAAGTATAACCATGCTCGGTCCTTAAGTGAGCTATCTTTACCTCCATATTTATTTCAGTACTGAAAACAATCTTATCCAACACATAATGTCTTGCATGGAAGGGGATACACTAGTAGAATAGTAAAAATAAAATTATCAGTTGAAGCAAAAGAAGTTATGCTTAATTACGAAAAAAGACTTGTCATTCTGACTTATTGTATCCTCTTCGAAGTCCTCATCCAACATGAAGCTGAAGCGCCTATCATCAACTAGGAAAGGCATGTCGCAAAGGCCACGCTTGTCTTGGCAGTATTTGCACATAACGAATTCGTCGTCAGACGACATTTCCTAAAACAGAGAAAATTTGGGCATGCCATTTACTAAAAAATGGACATATGGAGCGCGTGAAATTTTCCGGAACGGAAATTAATCAACATTTCGGCAAGACAAGCAAAGCTACCAAACATGAACATCACTCTTTCGGTGCAAGGGAAGTATCAAAAAGAAAAAGCATGAATGAACAAGAATAAAGAACATCAGCATCAACTTTCATCTTTGTCGGATACAAACATACATAATGTACAACGAATCTCAAAATCTCAATAAAAACAAATTACAAGTGAATAAATAAGGCGTTGCTGTGTATCTTGACAACCATGTGTTTGAGTTTATGCCAACAATAACTTTTTGGATTCCATTTTAATACAGTTTTGTAAGTGCTACACCGATTTAAAAATATCTACATTGCTTCTAATATTTCAAATCATATACAGGTAACAGTGTGGTATGTTACATTGTAACATGACAAAATTAGTACTGGTGGGAGCATCAACATTTTTATAGCTCAAACTATGTCGAATTGGCACAAAAGGTTTTGGACTATTCTTTTGGCAGGAATGAAGGTGTGCCATGTTTGCACTATTATGTCTTAGGCTTTGTTAGCAGACTAATGCATGTGTTTAGAATGCATCTATTTGCTGGATTAAATAATATATCCATGGGCATATTCAGTTAATTAGCATGAGCATATCCATCTTCTAAGGTATACATCGGAGAGGGAGGATTCTTACTATAGCATTGCCACCTATTTACATGTATCTTGCCTTGCTACCCTATTTTTTACCCTTTGTTAGAAGGACTGGCTTTGAAAGACTTCACACTAGAGGAAAAGACCTTCTAATTAGCAGCAGAAATATAACAAGTCGATTTTTTACATAGAAAAGTTATTTGGAGCTAAGTTGTTACTCTGCTAACCACTGCATTTCGGAACATAACAAGTTGAGTTTGAACAGGCTAGTTACGGCCATCCATCGATTCGCTCCTCCCGGGAAGCTCCACCACCGCCTGCACCTCTCGATGTTATTTCTGAGCTTCTTTTTTCAGAAAACAACTCAATGCCCGAGGTACTACAAATTAATAAGCCCGATGTTATTTGTTTTCTCTGTCAATTACCTAGACTAAGTGGATTGAAATCAAACTGGCCTTACATTTCCTTTTGTTTTGAAGTCTGGTGGACAATATTCTCATGTTGGTTATATGTCAATCCTCAATGACTTGCACAATTTACTTTGATTGGGAATAGTAACATGTAGGCCATATACTCACAGTACGCTTCCTTCCTATTAGATTTTTTCTTCTTCCGAAGGGAAGTATTTTTAACTGTATTTTGAATTTATGATATTGAGAATAATCCTGTCATGTTCCTAAGACAATGCCATATATACACATGATAGTTTTGGTACACAAGTATATGTCCATGTCTATGATTTGTAGCTGTAATAAGATCAGAAGTTTATAGGACCATGGGCAATGTAGTTTACGGCCAAACACTATCTAGAGTAACACCAAATAACAACTTTAATAATTATGGAAGCTAAATGATGTGCTGAAGTAGGCATAGAAAATCTGATACAAAAATGACGTGATTGAAATTTGCATCACAGGGATGCCATTTATAAGTACCGAGGGGGAACCAGAGTAGTAGATCATGTCCATCCATTTGTGTCCAAAGCCTCTAACCTCCAGAATTTCTCTTATAATTTGATGTTCAATCATATGAAAAGTTTCTTCAAAGTCCAGATTCAAAATAACCAACTCTTTCTTGGATTGCTAACACTCATGTATATATATTCATAAGCCTATGCTATACAATATTAAATTTATATTTTCTTTATAAATCCATATCTATTGATGCGAACAAGTTTGAAAATGATATTTTGAAATCTGGGCAGTTCAACTCATAGATATGCCTAAAGTCCCTAGATTTGACAAGATAATCCTTCTTGAGGATGAGGGTGATAAAAAAGGAACTAATACTCCGTGTGTTTATCCTCTGATGATAAAAATCCTCAGCCAGATTATAGAAATTAGGGGCAGTAATAGCACAGTATTAAATACATCAAGCTCGGGATCTTTGTCAGAGTAGAGATCATTGATAACAACGTCTATTTCCTCTTTGGTGAAAGGAACTTCAAGAAGATTTGCTGCAGGGGGAAGTGACTCTTGAAGGTTCAACGGGTTGAAAGTAGGAACAGAAGGTCCCAATCTCTTTTTTTAGGCCCTATATAAAACTATTGCCTTAGCAGCATGGTCTTGAAACTCATCCCGCCTTGTTCATCTTGCAAACTATTGCCTTAGCAGCATGGGAGGGAGGGGGGCGAGAGGGGCGAACCTTGTCCTTGGAGGCGGAGGGGGAGACAGCGGCCTTGTAGTAGCCCATCATCGGGTGTCGGTCCGCGCGTGATGGCCAGCGCAGGTCGGAGGAAGGAGGAGGCCCTCTCTCGTTGGAGGGAGGAGGCGAGGACCGGGCGGCGGGGGAGGAACCCTAGCGGCGGCGGCGGCCGCCGCGGGGGAGGAACCCTAGCGGCGGCGCTTGGTCAATCGGCGAGGGGGGACCGGGCGGCGGCGGGAGGTGGTTAGGGCCGGCCTTCGGGGGAGGAGACATGGGAGGGAAGAGTCTGTATAGTGGGGGAAGGGTTACCAATGGCGCACCTCCTAAGAATGCGCCATTGGTAACCAGGGTGGCGCACCTCGTGTGTGGTGCGCCATTACTAGTTTTCAAAAAAAATGAATTTTTTTTTGTTAGTAGTGGCGCACCATGGGTGTGGTGCGCCATTACTAGTTAAAACTAGTAATGGCGCACTTTCTCCTGGTGCGCCACTGCTACGTGTGGGAAGGGTGTGGGGCGAGGACAAAAACTAGTAATGGCGCACCGCACACCAGGTGCGCCATTAGTAATATGGCCAATAATGGCGCACCTGTACCTGGTGGCGCACCACATACATGGTGCGACATTATAGTGTCCATATTAGCTACAGCCTTTTTTCTAGTAGTGTCGGGCGTCCTCTGTGGATGTTGCGAACATCTGACATACACGTCTTTGATGACTACATGATAGTTCAGTGCGCAATACTTAATGGCTTGGAAGCAAGGCGCCAAAGACGTTTTTAAAACGTCGCAGAACATAAGAGATGTTCAAAGAGATGAAATTTAGATTTCATGCTCTTGCCCTTGTTGAGAGGTATAAGACCTCCAACAAGATTCTTTGCCTACAAAGTAAAGGAGAAAACCTCAAATCATTGAGCTTGTTCTCAGATTGTCTGAGTACAACAATCACTTGAATGAAGTGGGAGTTAATCTTCCAGATGAGATAGTAATGGTTCTCCAAAGTCACTGCCACTAAGCTGCTAGAGCTTCGTGATGAACTATAAAACAAATAAAGGATAGTTATGATGATCCTTGAGTGATTCGCAATGTTTGACACTGCGAAAGTAGACATCAAGAAGGAGCATCAATTGATGATGGTTAGTAAAACCACTAGTTTTAAAAAGGGCAAGGGCTAGAATGGATACTTCATGAAATGGCAAACCAGTTGTTGCTCTAATGAAGAAACCCAAAATTGAACCCAAACTCGAGACTAAGTGCTTCTGTTATGAGGGAACGGTCACTGAGGCGGAGCTATCCTATATACTTGGTAGATAAGAAGGCTGGCAAAGTCGACATAAGTATATTTGATATACATGATATTGATGTTTACTTTACTAGTACTCCTAGTAGCACGAGGGTATTGGATACCGGTTCGGTTGCTAAATGATTAGTAACTCGGAATGAAAGCTACGGTATAAACGGAGACTAGCTAAAGGCGAGGTGACGATACGTGTTGGAAGTGTTTCCATGGTTGATGTGATCAAACATCGCACGCTTCCTCTATCATCGGGATTGGTGGTAAAACCTAAATAATTGTTATTTGGTGTTTGCGTTGAGCATCAACATGATTGGATCGTGTTTATTGCAATACGATTATTCATTTAAAGAGAATAATAGTTATTCTATTTGCTTGAATAATTACCCTCAATGGTTTATTGAATCTCGATCGTGGTGTTCCACATGTTCATAATATTGGTGCCAAAAGATACAAAGTAATAATGATAGTACCACTTAGTTGTGGCACTGCCACTTGAGTCATGTTGGTATAAAATGCATGAAGAAGCTCCATGCCGATGGATCTTTGTACTCACTCATTTTTGAAACGTTTGAGACATGCAAACCATACCTGTTGGTATAAATGCATGAAGAAGCTCCATAGAGATGGATCGTTTGGAATCACTTGATTTTGAATCACTTGAGACATGCAAATCATGCCACATGAAACAAGAGAGTAACTTTTGAATCACTTGGGAGTAGTGCATTTTTTATGTTTGCTGTCCAATGAGTGCTAAGGCACGCAGTGGATATCGTTATGTTCTTACTTCACTGACGATTTGAGTAGATACGGGAGTATTTACTTGAATGAATCACAAGTTTGAAATATTGAAAAGTTCAATGCTATTTCAGAGTGAAGATCGTCGTGACAAGAGGATAAACTGTCTACGATATGATCATAGAGATGAATATCTGAGTTGCGAGTTTTGTTACACAGTTAAAGACAATGTGGAAATTGTTTCGCAATTCATGCCACATTGAACACCATAGTGTGATGGTGTGTCCGAACGTCATAGCTACACCCTATTTTGATATGGTGCATACTATGATGTCTCTTATCGAATTACCACTATCGTTTATGGGTTATTCATTAGAGACAACGGCATTCACTTTAAATAGGGCACCGTGTATTTCTGTTGAGATGACACAATATAGACTATAGTTTGGAGAAACCTAAGTTGTCTTTTCTTGAAAGTTTGGGGATGCGATGCTTATGTGAAAAAGTTTCAGTCTTATAAGCTTGAACCCAAAGCGGATAAATGCATCTTCATAGGATATCCAAAACAGTTGGATACATCTCCTATCTCAGATACGGAAGCAAAGTGTTTGTTTCTAGAACCGGGTCCTTTCTTGAGGAAAGGTTTCTCTCGAAAGAATTGAGTGGGAGGGTGGTGGAACCTGATGAGGTTAGTGAACCGTCACTTCAACCAGTGTGTAGCAGGGCGCAAGAAGATGTCCGTGTGGCGCCTACACCAATTGAAGTGGAAACTGATGATGGTGATCATTGAGCTTCGGATCAAGTTACTACAAACCTCGTAGGTCGAAAAGGTCGCGTACTGCTGCATAGTGGTACGGTAACCCTGTCTTGGAGGTCATGTTGTTGAACAACAATGAACCTACGAGCTATGGAGAAGCGATGGTGGGCCCGGATTCTGACATATGGGTGGAGGCCATGAAATTCGAGAGAGGATCTATGTATGAAAACAAAGTGTAGACTTTGGAAGAACTACTTGATGGTCGTAGAACTATTAAGTAAAGATGGATCTTTAAAAAGGAAGACAAACGATGATAGTGACTATTCACCATTAGGAAAACCTCGACTTGTCGCAAAGATGTTTCCGACAAGATCAAAGAGTTGACTATGATGAGCCTTTCTCACTCATAGCGATGCTAAAAGTCTGTTGGAATTATGGTAGTAGTTGCTCCATTATCTATGAAATATTGCACATAGGATGTCAAAACATTGTTTCCTCGACAGTTTCCTTGAGGAAAGGTTGTATGTGATACAGCCAAAAGGTTTTGTCGATCCTAAAGATACTAACAAGTATGCGATCTCCGGCGATCCTTTTATGGACTCGTGCAAGCATCTCGGAGTTGGAAGATACACTTTGAGGTGATGATCAAAGCTTTTGGGTTCGTGCTAGGTTTATGAGAAACTTGTATTTCCAAAGAAGTGAGTGGGAGCAGTATAGAATTTTTGATAAGTATATGTGGTTGACATATTGTTGATCAGAAGTAATGTAGAATTTCTGTGAAGCATAAAAGGTTGTTTGAAAGGAGTTTTTCAAAGGAAGACCTGGATAGAGCTATTTGAACATTGAGCATCAAGATCTATAGAGATAGATCAATACGCTTAATAGAACTTTCAAATGAAATGCATGCCTTGACAAGTTTTTGAAGGAGTTCAAAATAGACCGGCAAAGAAGGAGTTCTTGGTTGTGTTGTAAGGTGTGTATTTGAGTAAGACTCAAAAGCCCGACCACGGCAGAAGAATGAAAAAGGACGAAGGTCGTCCCATATGCCTTAGCCATAGACTCTAAAGTATGCCAAGCTATGTACCGCACCTAATGTGTGCCTTGCCGCAAATCTGTTAAGTGGTACAGAGAGTGATCTCGGATTGAATCACTGAAACAACGGTCAAACTTATCCTTAGTAACTAGTGGACTAAGGAATTTTTCTCAATTCTGGAGGTGGTTAAAGAGTTCGTCGTAAAGGGTTACGTTGATGCAAACTTTGACACTAATCCTAATAATTATGAGTAGTAAAACGGATTCATATAGTAGAGTAAATATTTGGAGTATTTCTGAATAGCACGTAGTAGCAGCATCTGTAAGATGACATAAAGATTTGTAAAGAACACACGGATCTGAAAGTTTCAGAACCGTTGACTAAAACCTCCCTCACGAGCAAGACGTGATTAGACCCGAGAACTATATGGGTGTTGGATTCGTTGAAATCACATGGTGATGTGAACTAGATTACTGACTCTAGTGAAAGTGGGAGACTGTTGGAAATATGCCCTAGAGGCAATAATAAATTGGTTATTATTATATTTCTTTGTTCGTGATAATCGTTTATTATCCATGCTAGAATTGTATTGATTGGAAACTCAAATACATGTGTGGATACATAGACAACACATTGTCCCTAGCAAGCCTTTAGTTGGCTAGCCAGTTGATCAGGGATAGTCAAGGTTTTCTGACTATGTGCAAAGTGTTGTTGCTTCATAACTGGATCACACAAGGTTGCTTCATGTCGTTTTATTGCTATTGTTTTCTGTGTGTCAAGTATTTGTTCCTATGACCATGAGTTCATATAACCCACTGGCACCGGAGGAATACCTTGTGTGTATCAAAGGTCACAACGTAACTGGGTGCCTATAAAGGTGCTCTACAGGTATCTCTGAAGGTGTACGTTGGGTTAGAATGGATCAAGACTGGGATTTGTCACTCCGTGTGATGGAGAGGTATCTCGGGACCCACTCGGTAATACAACATCACACACAAGCCTTGCAAGCAATGTGACTAAGTGTAATTCACGGGATCTTGTATTACGGAACGAGAAAAGAGACTTGCCGATAACGAGATTGAAAAACGTATGCGGATACCGACGATCGAATCTCGGGCAAGTAACATACCGAAGGACAAAGGGAATGACATACGGGATTATATGAATCCTTGACACTGAGGTTCAACCGATAAGATCTTCAGAGAATATGTAGGATCCAATATGGGCATCCATGTCCCGCTATTTGATATTGATCGAGGAGTACCTCGGGGCATGTCTACATAGTTCTCGAACCCGCAGGGTCTGCACACTTAAGGTTCAATGATGTTTTAGTATAGTTGAGTTATATGCATGGTTACCGAATGATGTTCGGAGTGCCAGATGAGATCACAGACGTCAAGAGGGTTTCCGGAATGGTCCGGAGACGCAGATTGATATATAGGTTTGTCTCATTTGGTTACCAGAAGGTTTTCGGGCATTACCGACATCGTGCCGGGAGTGACGAATGGGTTCCGGGTATTTACCGGGAAGGGGGCAACCCATCCTGGAGTGGCCCAACGCCCACCAGCCCTTAGTGGTCTGGTTGGACAGCCCAAGAGAGGCCACGCGCCACAAGGAGAAAAACCAAGAGAACAGGAAAAAAAAAGGAAAGGTGGGAAGGTGGAGAAGGACTCCACTTTCCAATCCTAGTTAGACTAGGATTGGAGTAGGACTCCTCCACCTCCTTGGCCGGCGCACCCTAGGGGTCTTGGACCCCAAGGCAAGCCTCCCCTCCCCTCCTCCTATATATAGTGGAGTTTTAGGGCTGATTTGTGACAACTTTTGCCATGGCAGCCCGACCACAAACACCACGGTTTTTCCTCTATATCGTATTTCTACGGAGCTCGGGTGGAGCCCTACAGGAGTAGAGCCTTCACCACGACCGGAGCGCTGTCACGCTGCTAGAGAACTCATCTACTTCTGTGTCTTGCTTGCTGGATCAAGAAGACTGAGATCATTGTCGAGCTGTACGTGTGTTGAACGCGGAGGTGCCGTCCATTCAGCACTAGATTGGAGCGGATCGTGGGATTGATCGTGGGACGGTTCGCGGGCCGGATCGAGGGATGTGAGGACGTTCCACTACATGAACCGTGTTTCTTAACGCTTCCTGCTGTGTGGTCTACAAGGGTACGTAGATCCAAATCTCCTCTCATAGATGGACATCACCATTATAGGTCTTCGTGCGCGTAGGAAATTTTTTGTTTCCCTTGCATCGTTCCCCAACACCCGGATGCTGGCGTCCCAATGCGCCAAGCAGTTCGCGGTCATCACCGGCTGGGCAACCAATGCGACGCGTCGATTCGCGGGGGAGGCCTCGGCGCTGCCAAACGTGAGGAGCGGCTGGGCCTACCTCGCCATCTTCGAGAAGGTGATGGAGGATATGGAGGCCGGCGTCTCCCACGTAGAGGAGGAGAGCGCGTACGACGCGTGTGAGCTTCTGGGCCTTACCTTGACGCTTGTCTTCTCCAACCTACACCGCTTGGTCCCGGAGCTCGATCTCGAGCGCGTCGTCGAGCCTGTGCCCGCAGAGCCCTAGCGCCTTATCCGGGACGAAGTGCGCCCGCACGTGGACGCCTTGGTGGAGTGGTACGTTTGGGCGCGTGTCTCTAGCGAGGAGGAGGCCTCCGACGCGGAGCCCACAGGCGCCTAGGGCGGCGTTGGCGGCCTTCCCCCATAGGCGTCTCCCAGCTTCCGTTTCCTTCCCCTGTAACGTAAGACCAAGAACTCTGCCTAGTTGGGCGTTAATTTTTGTTCGTTACCTTCGTCGTTCTCCATTTTTCCTTTCGCTCGTGGGTCGATTGCTCGCTTGCCGGTAGTCGTTTCAGCTCGGCTTCTCTGCATAAGGCTCGTTGCTACCCCAACCATTGCTCGGGGGGTAACGGCGGCTAGAGTCCTCAGGAGGTCCCATACTCCCAAGGTATCAACCGTGTCGCCGCACGCTTGGTTGATGACCTCCTTCCTCGCCGCAGTTGAATCATTAGGCTCTGCATCCTTCGTTAGTGCTCATATTTTTAATTCATTGTTAGTCTGATGTGAAACCACATGGTCCGGTATGGACCTGCAGAGTACTTAGATCGTGGGTTTGCGCCGGTCTCTTGCATAGCCCCTCCTGAGTAGCTCATGTATTGTAGGTGGGACGGGGTGAATCCATTTCGGCACTCTATGTCTGCATGTCCCGGTCCCGCACATTTCCCTGCTCCCGTAAGGCGCAACCTATTACCAAGGTTGTTCCTCACGCGACAAAGCCCCGATGCCCCAGGTCCTGACGTGGTCGACACTTGGGTGGCCGAGTGGCCTTGCGACCAGTAAGGCTCCTGAGGCATGCTTCTCAGGAGCCCCCCTTGACACTCAAGCCGCTCTATGTCGACAGGCCCCAGTCCCGCACATTTCCCCACCGCCGTTAGGTTCACACTTCACAGGTTGGGGCCACTCCACTCCTGACGCCTACCAGAGCTCCGGGACAACACCACTAGTGGCGAGTGGCATTATGACCGGTAGGGCTCCTGAGGTGGTGCTCAGGAGTCCCCCTTTTGGCGCTCGAGTGATTCCGCACTCAGTTCCTTTGGTCATCGCCCCAGGGGACCGTGAGGCCTCCCGAGACTCTTTGTGGTGGTATCAAGTTTCGGTCGAGACCCCCGAGCGGAGGTTCACTACTGAAAAGTGTTTGCCCCTCAGGCGGCAAGCCCTTGCTCTAGTGCTCCTTCACTCCTAGGGGCGGTGCAGAGCATTCATCTCCAAAAATGTCATCCAGAACAGGAGGCTTTGAAGTTGGCGAAACGAGAAAGCGCAAGAGAAAGCCCCCCCTTTTGGTTTTATAAACGTCGGGTACTGAGAGTTAAAAACCAACTATTGAAATCGGCAAGTTTAAGTTCAGCGGAAGACAGTTCAAGACCCAAGAAGAAGCAAGCAAAACACCGCGTCCGGCCCCTAAGCTAGCACAGTCATTGGTGGACTGAGTTGGTTCCTTTTCCAGCTGGGGGCATAGTCATTGGTGGACTGGATTGGGTGCCCCCATCCCAGCGCTAAGCATAGGGCTTCCACTAGGCGTGGGGTGGACCCCTTTCATGTCCTTGGCCGGCCCTGGGCGTATAAAGCCTCGGCTCTTTATTACGTGAGAGTGTCACGGTGGGGTGTATATGGGACGTCGCGAGGATGCTTTCGCCTCACGAGTGTCCCTACCCCTGAAGCATTAGGCGCCAGATTCCAGAAGTCATTGGTGGACTGTGTTAATTATCGTCGTCTTCTCTCCAGCGCTGAGCATAGGGCTACCACTAGGTGTGGGGTGGACCCCTTCCACGTCCTCGGGGGGGCCTGGGCGTATACAACCTCGGCCCGTTATTACGTGAGAGTTTCATGGGATGAAGTAGGTTCCGTAACGATTGAAGGACGATGCAGAGTTGTCATGGGTTGATGCAGGTCCCCCGCGCTCGTTCTCCTGAGACCGGTTGAGGGCTTTTCTATAGCTCTAAGTCGACAGGATCCAGTCCCGCACATTTCCCTGCCACCGTGAGGCACCTCACGGGGCAAGGCCCTGACCCGGGGGTCAAGTGGCTTTGTGACCGGTAAGGATCCTGAGGCACGATGCTTAGAAGCCCCCTTTGACGTTCGAGCAGCTCTGCGTTGCTAAGATCCAGTCCCGCACATTTCCCAACCACCGTTGTGTGGGACCGAGTGAATGGATGTAGCTATGGGGTCAAGCCCTGCCACCCCTGGTAACGACTGAATGTTCGTGGATGATATCAAGGGTGGCAGGTAGCCTTATGACTGGTAAGGACACTGAAGCGTGATGCTGAGGAACCCCCTTTTGGCGCTCAAGTGGCCCCCATCTTGTCCTTTTGATTGTGGCCCCAGGGAGGCGCGATGCCTCCCCTCATCCCGTTACCGAGCGTCGTGCACCGGTCGGAGCACGCGAGCGGGGGGGGGGGGAGGAGGGGGGTAGATCGCCCAAAGATGCAAGCAGCGCAAGATGTGAAGTTACGGAGTGGATGCAGCCGACATTATGGAAGCTTGCGCAAACGATACGATGGGCAGAAGCATGCCCTGAATATTTGAAGTCCATGCGGTTAGCAGACGCTTCTTAAAGCAGTAAACCCAAAAAAATACCTTGAATAGCTTCCTTGTGTGTGAGGAGCGCCTCGCGAGGCCCGACCATCGGCACCCACGCCTGCATCATGGTAGCCACGGGTGGCCCGTGCCAAACCTGTCCCGACGCTGCATCTGACTCGTCCTCCTGAGGCCTGGGGTTTGGCCCTTCGTAGTTCCTCTGTGGCGGAGGCGGTTGGCACCCCGGCCTGCGGCTCGAGGGCGCCTCCCTGTCCGCGCCTCTTGGGCCCGACTCAAGGAGGGCCCCCAAAGCATTCCTCACTCCTGAGGAAGATAGGAGTCCGGGGGGACGCTTGAGGCTCGTCCTCGTTGGGAGGGTCAGGTGATGCCGCATACTCCGGTATGTACGGCTCCATGTAGGCGCTCGATCGTCCTTCGAAGTTTTTCAGTAGCGCGACGGTGGCGGTTCCTCTCGCCATTGGAGGGGGATCCCCCCGTTCGTGCTGCTTGAAGATCTTCCCGCGACAAGCCTCCGCGCGAAGTCGCTTGTTCGTGTTGCTGCCATTGGTTGGTCCCGACACTGCCCGGTGCTGACTCTCCTCTTGGTGTCCCGACACGTCTCCGTTGTTGTAGTTCGCCTCCGCCGACGCCTCTGCCTTCTGGTAGCTGCGCCAGAGGGAGCGCTCCTGTCTGCTCGCCCCGGACCATAGGGGCCGACCTGGCCTTGGTCGGTGTTCTCTTCGTGCCACCGATGGTTGTCAGCGTGATGCACCTCGGGGCCGGCCGCCGGAACCTAGAGGAGGAGGAGGGCTGCACGAGGCGCGTCTCTCTCGGCCCCGCCTAGCATAGGAGGGGCTCCATTGCTTGCAGCCCCGTTGTACGGCATGAGGTGTGAGCCCCCATCGCCTGACGCTTGCGGCCTTCAAGAAGAGCGGGGTTGGATGGCCATCTAGGCGATGTCGATGAGCTCCATGATGTGGTCCGCCCAACCGTCAAATCCCCTTGCGTCGGTCATTGGCGGATCATCTCACTCGTCATCTGCAACACATCATGCGCCGAGGTCCCCCAAGTTGATGCGGCGCGTCTTGGGTGCCGGGGGCGCCGCCCAACCATCAAGCGCCTGGGTGGCACGGGTGGTTGCAACAGCGGAGACGACGTTGACGATCTGGTATGAGCCGCCTGGTACCACAACGCCGGTATGCGTGCTTCCGACCGCCTTGATGTGGCGGTTGGAGGCCAGCTCGATGAGGCTTGAACAAGTTGGTTGGGCGCCGGCCATCGGAGCGGCGGGCCTAGGGAAGATGAAGCTCAGAGAAGACCTTAACACGCCCCCTACGTGGCGGGCCAAATGTCGGATTTCGGGCTCCACAAAACCCTAAAAATTCGAACTGAGGGGCGTGTACGAAGATCTCTCACGGCCTAACCTCGCCTAGCATGCTACTCAATGGGAACGGCGGAAAACTCACTCAATGGTGAGGGAAACACATAACACAATAGTTTACCCAGGTTCGGGCCGCTTCCAAGCGTAAAACACTACTCCTTCTTTGGTGGATTGCCTCTCGTGGGGGTTGTTGGATGAACTAGTACAGTGTTCTTCGGCCTCCTGATGTTATGTGGCCTTAGTGGTGTGAAGATAGGTGTATGAATAGTTTCTCCGCCTCCTCTACGAAGCAACCTATCCTCTATTTATAGTGGCGGTCCTGGTCCTCTTCCCTTATCGTTTCGGTGAGAAGGGATCCCTCAACAGCCAATTTCAAAGGGGGACAGGAGAACATGCTTCCCCTGTCCGAAAGTGGTCTTTGCCTGCAAAATAGCTGCAAGCGCTGCAGGGGCTGGTTCAGGGATGACGTCCGCCCTACCGACGGGTGGCCATGGTCTTGTTGCACCAAAATGGAAACCTTTACAAGATGCCTTGGGAACCTGCGTTCGTCCTTGCGCCCTTTGCACCAAAGGGGAAACTACTCCGTCCTGCTATCCACTGCTCGCCTGTCCTTCTTCTTCGTCATCCTTGACTCCTGAGGTCGGGCCTCGCCTTGGAATATTTGCCGCTCTGGAGGGGTCATGAGGAGGCCCCCTGCGGGTGTCGATGTCGTTCCTCCTCGTGAGGCTTGGCCCCACACGAGGGCCTTGCCTTGAGTGATGTCGGGCACGTTGGTTTGCTTGATGAAGTGGGCCAGCCCTAGGCCGTAGGCAGGTAGGTCTGGGTACGCCCATTCCCAGAACGCCGACAAAACTTTTCCGCTTTGGGTTCCAGCTTTTCAGGCTGAAACTTTTTGACATAAGCATCACATCCCCAAACTGTAAGAAACGACAACTTTGGCTTCCTGCCATACCATAGATCATAGGGTGTCGTCTCAACGGATTTTGATGGTGCCCTATTTAAAGTGAATGCAACTGTCTCCAATCCGTAGCCCCAAAATGACAATGGAAAATTGGTAAGAGACATCATAGAATGCACCATATCTAATAAATTATTCTTACGATGTTCAGACACACCATTACGTTGTGGTGTTCGAGGTGGTGTCAACTCTGAAACAATTCCACATTGTCTTACGTGAGCACCAAACTCGTAACTCGGATATTCACCTCCTCGATCAGATCGTAGGAACTTGACCTTCTTGCTATGATGATTTTCAACTTCACTCTGAAATTGTTTGCACTTTTCAAACATTTCAGACTTGTGCTTCATCAAGTAGATATAGCCATACCTACTCAAATCGTCAGTGAAGATGAGAAAATAACGATATCCGCCGCGCGCCTATATGCTCAATGGTCCGCTCACATTAGTATGTATGATCTCCAACAAGTCACTTGCACGCTCCATTGTTCCAGAGAAGGGAGTCTTAGTCATCTTGCCCTTGAGACATGGTTCACATGTGTCAAGTGAGTCAAAATCAAGTGACTTCAAAAGTCCATCAACATGGAGTTTTTTCATGAGCTTAACACCAATATGACCTAAGAGGCAGTGCCACAAGAAAGTGGCGCTGTCATTATTAACTCTACATCTTTGGTCTCAATGTTATGGATATGAGTGTCATCACAATCGAGTTCAATATGAACAAACCCCTCACATTGGGTGCATGACCATAAAAGATATTACTCATATAAATAGAACAACCACTATTCTCTCACTTAAATGAGTAACCGTCTCGCAGTATACAAGATCCAGATATAATGTTCATTCTTAACGCAGGCACTAAGTAACAATTATTTAAGTTGATCACTAATCTCGATGGTAACTGAAGTGAGACCGTGCCGACGACGATCGCATCAACCTTGGAACCATTTCCCACGCGCGTCGTCACTTCATCCTTCACCAGCCTTCGTTTATTCCACAGTTCCTGTTTCGAGTTGCAAATGTGAGCAACAGATCTGGTATCAAATACCCAAGCACTACTACGAAAGCTGCTGAGGTACACATCAATAACATGTATATCATATATACCTTGTTTGGCGTTGGCTGCCTTCTTATCCGCCACATACTTGGGGCAGTACACTTCCAGTGACCAGCCCCGTTGCAATAATAGCACTCAGTTTCCGGCTTAGGTCCAGCCTTGGGTTTCTTCGTCGGAGGGGCAATAGCTTTTCCACTCTTCTTGAGTTACACTTCTTTCCTTTGCCGTTTTTCTTGAATCTAGTGGTCTTATTGACCATCAACACTTGACGTTCTTTCTGGATTTCTCACTCAGCGACTTTCAGCATCGCAAATAACTCGTCGGGTGACTTATTCATCCCTTGCATATTATAGTTCAACACGAAGCTCTTATAGCTAGGTGGCAGTTACTCAAGAACTCTATCAGTGATAGCTTCTTGCGGGAGTTCAATCCCTAGCTCAGCTAGACGGTTAGAGTACCTAGACATTCTGAGCACGTGTTCACTGACAGACGAATTCTCCTCCATTTTGCAAGCATAGAACTTGTCGGAGGTCTCATACCTCTCGATTCGGGAATTCTTCTCAAAGATAAACTTCAACTCCTGGAACATCTCATATGCTCCATGACGTTCAAAACGTCTTTGGAGTCGTGGTTCTAAGCCATACAAAACTGCACATTGAACTAGTGAGTAGTCATCCTTACGTGCCTGCCAAGCGTTCAAAACATCTTGGTCTACCGTAGCGGGTGGGGCACCACCTAGTGCAGCATCAAGCACAAATTGCTTTTGGCCAGCTTGGAGGATAAGCCTCATATTTCGATCCCAGTCAACAAAGTTGCTTCCATCATCTTTCAGCTTAGCTTTCTCTAGGAACGAATTAAAATTCAGGGTTGCTACTACGAGAGCCATTGATCTACAACATAAATTTTTGCAAACTTAGACTATGTTCAAATCAATTGAGTTTAGCTAATCATATTACTAAAAAACTCCCACTCAAATAGACATCCCTCTAATCATCCGAGTGTCGCATGATCCAAATTCACTAACTCAAGTCCGAACGTCACGTGAGTTGAGTATAGTTTCTGTGGTGAACATCTCCATGTTGATCATATCAACTATATGATTCATGCTCGACCTTTCGATATCTTATGTTCCGAGGCAATGTCTGTACATGCTAGGCTCGTCAAGTTTAACCAGAGTGTTCCGCGTGTGCAACTGTTTTGCACCCGTTGTATGTGAACGTTGAGTCTGTCACACCCGATCATCACGATCTGTCTCGAAACGACGAACTGTCACAACCGTGCACAGTCGGGCAGAACACAATTTTATCTTGAAATTTTAGTGAGGGATCACCTTATAATGATACTGTCGTTCTAAGAAAAATAGGGTGCATAAAAGGATCAACATCTCATGCGAATCATTAGTCACATGATATGGCCATGAACTTGTGCATCTTGATCTCCATCACCAAAGCATCGGCGTGATCTCCATTGTCACCGGCGCCGCACCATGACCTCCATCATCACGATCTCCATCATCGTGCCGCCATCGAGGTTTTTGCGCTATCTATGCTATTAATACTAAAGCTACAACCTAGAGATATAGTAAAAGCATTTACAAGCACAAACGTTAGTTTAAAGACAACCCTATGGCTCCTGCCGGTTGCCATAGCATTGACGTGCAAGTTGATATTTAACTATTACAACATGATCATCTAATACATTCAATATATCATATCATGTCTTTGTCCATATCACATCACATGCATACCCTGCAAAAACAAGTTAGATGTCCTGTCATTTGTTGTTGCATGTTTTACATGGCTGCTATGGGTATCTATTATGATCGCATCTTACTATCGCAAAGACACAATGGTGATATGCAAATTGCTATTTAACCTTCTCCAAGAACCACTTTGGTCAAATTCGATTGAACTAAGTTGAAGAAACAGACACCCGCCAGTCATCTTTATGCAACAACTTGCATGTCACTCGATGAAACCGGTCTCTCGTAAGCATACGAGTAATGTTGGTCCAGGCCGCTTCAATCCAACAATGTCATTGAATCAAGAAAGACTAAGGAGGGAATCAAATTGAACATCAATGTCCACAAACTCTTTTGTGTTCTACACGAGATATCATCTATGCATGAATCTAGCTCATGATGCCACTATTGGGGAACGTTGGATGGGAAAAACAATCTACGCACACCAAGACCTATCATGGTGATGATCATCTACGAGAGGGAGATAGGATCCACATACCCTTGTCGATCGCTAAGCGTGAAGCGTTAAGAAGCACGGTTGATGTGGTGGAACGTCCTCGCGATCCAAATCGCCGCCGTCCCACGATCCGTCCAGGTCTAGCACCAAACGGATGGCACGTCCGCATTCAGCACACGTACAACTCGATGACGATCTCAGCCTTCTTGATCCAGCAAGAGAGACGAAGAGGTAGCTGAATTCTATGGCAGCACGACGGCGCGGCGGTGATGATGGTGGAGCTACTCCGGCAGGGCTACGTCGTGCCGTACCGATCTAGCTACAAGATGCCACGAAGTAGTGGAGGGAGAGAGGTTTGCACAAACGCTTGAGGTGCAAAAACCCTCTCAAATCTCCACTATATATAGGAGGAACAAGAGGAAGGCTGCCTTGCCTCCTACTCCAAGTAGGAGGGTTCGACTGAGCCAAGGAGGAAGGTCTCCTCCTCCAATTCGGTTTGGTGGAGGAGTCCTTTCCTTCTTGTCCACCTCATTCCTTTTTTAACCTTTTTTTGCTTTGGCCGAAATAGGCTTATTGGGCTGGCCTCACCAGCACACTAAGGGCTGGTGTGCCACCCATGGGCCTATTAGGTCCTCTCCCGGGTGGGTGGCCCCTCCCGGTAAAACCCCGGAACCCATTCGTGACTCCCGGTACTTTACCGGTAATGCCCGAAATGTTCCCGGAAGCCAAATGCAACAATCCTATATATCAATCTTCATTTCCGGACCATTCTGGAGATACTCGTGACGTCCGGGATCTCATCTGGGACTCCGAACAACATTCGGTAACCAACATCAATAATTCAACTATACTAAAAACATCACTGAACCTTAAGTGTGCAGACCTTGCAGGTTTGAGAACTATGTAGACATGACCGAGACACTCTGCAACTAGGCAGGATCCTACATATTCTACGAAGATCTTATCGGTTGAACCTCTATGTCAAGGATTCACACAATCCCGTATATCATTCCCTTTGTCCTTCGGTATGGTACTTGTCCGAGATTCGATCGTCGGTATCGCCATAACTATTTCAACCTTGTTACTGGCAAGTCTCTTTACTCATTCCATAATACAAGATCACGTGGCTAACTCTTTAGTCACATTGCTTGAAGGCTTGTTTGTGAAGTTGTATTACTGAGTGGGCCCCGAGATACCTCTCCGCCACACGGAGTGACAAATCCTAGTCCTGATCCATGCTAACTCAACGGACACCTTCGGAGATGCCAGTAGAGAGTACCTTTATAGTCACCCAGTAACATTGCGACATTTGATACAAACAAGGCATTCCTCCTGTGTCAATGAGTTACATGATCTCATGGTCATAGGAATGTATACTTGACATGCAGAAAACAATAGCAAGAAAATGACACGACCGTCTGCTACGTTCATAGTTTGGGTCTTGCCAATCACATCATTCTCCTAATGATGTGATCCCGTCATCAAGTGACAACACTTGCCTATGGCTAGGAAACCTTAACCATCCTTGACCAATAGGCTAGTCAACTGGAGGCTCACTAGGGACATTTTTTGTCTATATATCCACACATGCATTTATGTTTCCATTCAATACAATTATAGCATGGATAATAAACAATTATCTTGAAACATGAAATATAATAATAACTATTTTATTATTTCTCTAGGGCATACTTCCAACAGTGGGAACGGGTGTTGGCGCAGTAATCATGAAGTCGGTTTACCCAGGTTCAGAGCCCTCCGATGAGGTAACACCCCTAGTCCAGCATGTGTGACTATATGAGACTCACAGTACAAAGGTTGATCCTTGAGCTGTTCATGAGGAGGGAGATGGAGCATTGGCTGCCGATCTCACTGCCTCAAACAGTGTGGGTGAATGTGAGTCTGAGCGTCTGTGTGCGTGTGAACCTATCTCTCTCGATGGGTAGGGGTGAGGCTTTATAGTGCAGCGAGGATGATATAGTGGTAACTGTAGGATAGGAGTGGGGGGCGAACATGTAGCGCGTACTGCTATCGAGATAGCCTCTTTTCATTTGTCTTGTTGTGTGTTCCTACGAAGGTACGACCGGATGGTACGGGTGCTGGCATCCGGCTGGCGGCAGGACAGCCGGCCGGCCGAGCTCCGTCAGGCTGAGCACCGTCAAGCGATCGAGTGCGCATTGGATAAGTGGACGGCTGGCGCGTGCGGGCCAAAGTGGCTGGCTATCGCCAGTCGGCCGGTCTTGGGTTGGTTGAAGGGGCTGGCTATCGCCGGCCGGCCGACCTTGTGTTGGACGAATGGGCCGAATATCGCCAGGCGACCTGGGGGGGGGGATGCGCCCCCCAAATGTCTTAGAGATGGCTAATCTCCGCTTAGGGTATACCCAGCGGTACTATACTCGTCATGCTCCAACCAAACACATATCATGTGACAAATAAAAATATAGCTCCAAGTAAGATATATCGACAATGTTGGAGATGTAAGAGGGGATGCCTTCTGGGTCATCCCCAAGCTTGGACGCTTTAGTCTTCCTTTGGTATTACCGTGGGGGTGACTTGGGCATCCCCAAGCTTAGGTTATTTGTGCTCCATATTCACCTCATATCACTATCTCACCCAAAACATGAAAACTTCAATCACACCAAACTTAACGGAACTTCGGGAGATGGGATAGTGTAATAAAAATAGATCATTCACTTAGGTACTATCATGACAATATTCATAATGGTTCTCATGTGATACCTACTGTATTTTATAATTACCATAATTTATATCACAAAATATAAGCTATGGAAACATTAAAACAAGCAAACAATGCATGATAAATAGAATGTGTCAAAAATAGAATAATGTGCGAAGATATGAATGATATCCTTATTACCCTATCTCTAAAATTTCTCCTTATTACCCTATCTTTAAAATTTCTGAAAAATAGGAAAATACATATAATTTACATGGCAAAACAGTGTAAGACATTCAGAATTTTTCAAGACTACAGTAAAATCAAAGAAATTCTCCAGTGGACGTAAAAGTTTGTGTTTTTGCATAGAATCAAACAAGCGAGTATCCACACTATCCCAAAGGCTTTACTTAGCACCTTATTGAAGTAACTGACTCAAAACATGATTAATAAAGTAGATTAATAATGTTAACTCACAAAAATAGAAATGATAATTATTGGGTTGTCTCCCAACAAGCGCTTTTATTTAATTCCTTTTAGCTAGGCATAATGATTTCAATGATGCTCATATAAAAGTAATGAAATGAAACACAATGGGAACATCATGAACCATATGAAAATTACATTCAAGTCTAACACACTTCCTATTCATAGCGATTTTGCAAGCAAACAGTTTATTGTAGCAATAATAAACTAGCATAGGAAGACAAAACATGTATTACTTCAAAACCTTGAACACACAGGGAGGAAACTTGATATTATTGTAATTCCTATAAGCATATGTTACCACCACATAATAATTTTCAGTAACATCATGAAGTAATTCAACAATATAAATAGCACATAAAGCATTCTTTTCATGATGCAAAAACATAGATTTTTTATTACTAACCACACACGCAATTTTCTTCTCATTGATAGTATCGGTGGGAGCAAACTCAACAAAATAACTACCACGTGATACTTGATTGAAAATGAAAATCATGATGAAAAATTTCTTGGTTATCGTTACTATTTATAGCATAAGTGTCATCGCAATAATCATCATAGATAGGATTCATGATTTCATCATAATAAATTTGCTCATCAAAATTGGGGGGACTAAAAATAGCGTCTTCATCAAACATAGCATCCCCAAGCTTGTGGCTTTGCATATCATTAGCATCACGGTATCTCAGTGAATTCATACCAACAATATTGCCATCATGCTTATCATTCAAGGATTTCACATTAAGCATTTTCATAAATTCTTCCTCTAGCAATTGAGCATAATTTTCTGAACCATCATTTTCACGAAAGACATTATAGAGTCGAAGCAAATGACGCAACCTAAATTCTACTTTTCTAGTTTTATTTTATAAAATGAAACTAGTGAAAAACAAGAAATTAAATGATTTAATTTCAAGATCTGAAGATATACCTTCAAGCACTCACCTCCCCGGCAATGGCGCCAGAAAAGAGCTTGATGTCTACTACGCAACTTTATTCTTGTAGACTATGTTGGGCCGCCAAGCGCAAAGTTTTGTAGGACAGTGGCAATTTTCTCTCAAGTGGATGACCTAAGGTTTATTAATATGTGGGAGATGTAGGATGAAGATAGTCTCTCACAAACAACCCTGCAATCAGATACAAAAAATCTCTTGTGTCCCCAACACACCCAATACATTGAAAATTATATAGGTGCACTAGTTCGGTGAAGAGATGGTGATATAAATGTAGTATGGATAGTAGATATAGCATTTTGTAATCTAAAAATATAAAATATCAAGGTAGAAAATGTAAAGTAGTGATCAAAATGTAGTATAAATGCCTATTAATAAGGCCTAGGGTTCATACTTTCGCTAGTGCAATCTCTGAACAATGCTAACGTAGTAGAATCATACGATCATTCCTCACCGTGCAACAAAGAATCACTCCAAAGTTCCCATCTACTAGAGAACAATAAGATAAATTTATGTAGGTAGTAGAACCACCTTAAAGTTATTCTTTTTGATCAATATTTTGAGTTATTCCTATAAGTGTCATAAATAGCCCTAGAGTTCGTACTAGAATTGGACCCATGATACATATCAATCAACCCTAATGTCACCTAGATACTCCAATGTCACCTCAGGGATCTGTGGGTAAATTATGCGACATGCATCAAACAATTTCAGATCTGTCATATTCAATCCAACACAAAGAACTTCAAGGAGCACCCCAAGATTTCTATCGGAGGACATAGTTTGAAAATGTGCGATCAACCCCTATGCAAATATCTCCATGGTCACCGGAATCTATAGGTTGATGACATAACATATATCAAGTGAATCACTTGAACATCCCAATGTCACTACGAATATCCGGATGCAAGACATACATCAAGTGTTCACAGACAAAAATATTCAATCCAACATAATAAGATATTAAAAGGAAAGATTCAATTCATCACAACAAAGTAGGAAGGGAATAACATCATATGATCCAACTGGATTAACAAGGCCCGTGATACGTCAAGATCACGTCATCTGAAGAACACGAGAGAGAGAGAGAGAGAGAGAGAGACTAAACACATAGCTACTGGCACATAGCCTTAGCCCCGAGGGTGAACTACTCCCTCCTCGTCATTACCTCCGCCGGGATGATGAACATGGCCACGAGAGATGATTTCCCTTCTCTTGAAGGGTAGTGGAAAGGCTCCGGATGGGTTTTTCTTCAATACAAAGAGTTGCGGCGGTGGAGCGGAAGTTCCCTCTTTATTTCTGGGGTTTCTGCTATATATAGGATTTTTCGGCATTGGAATCACGACAAACGGAGCCACGTGGGCCCCACAAGCCATTAGGGAATGACCTGGGGGATGGGCGCCCTTTTGGCTTGTGCCCCACACGTGGCTCCCCTCTGGTGGTTCTTGACTCCAATATTGCTTATTTCCTCCAGAAAAATTTATAAAAAGTTTCGGGCGATTCCGAGAACTTTCATTTTATACACAAAAACAACACCATGGTAATTTTGCTGAAAACATCCTCAGTCCAGGTTAGTTCTAAATAAATCATGTAAAGTGCAGGAAAACCATATGAAATTATTCTAAACATCGGCAAACATGGCATGAATAGTTCGTAAATTATCTATACATTGGAGACGTATCAAGCAGGACTGCATCACCCATGAGCGCGCTCGAAACATCCGTGAGCACGGCCGCAGTCTCCAACCATGCGGTTGCAGTCGTTGAAAGGGCAGCTATTGCAGCTGAGATTGCCACAACAACATCCAGGACCGGGATAGAAAATGGCGAGAATGGCACATCAGTTGTCCGTTCCTCGGCGATCGCCTTAGCCCTGATGGTGTGTGCCCGTGCCTATGCCAAGGCCACCCACGCCCAGCTCGTGTCGGTCACTACACAAATAGCACGGGCCTTCTCCGAAATAGGTTGGTAACCTACGTCCGAAGAGGTGGCAATCACCGATAATGTTCGGGTAGCCATCCATTCGTTGAAGCCTCCCTAGACAAGATGGAGGTCGTCAACGCCCGTACCGTTGCCACCAACACCCGGCTTGTGGCGCCCTTTTCGAAAGAGATGGCAGACACAGACTACGATATGCTTGCGGAGTATGTGGCGATGAATGCCATGGGACCCCTTCCCCTGGAGGTCATCGAGAGTGAGCAGGTCACGGAGGATGCGGCGAAGATACACGAGCGTCACGCGGAAAATTTGTTTTTTTAGAATGATGTTCTTTTGTTAGAGTAATGTTAAGGTCAAGTAGTTATATTTAATTCCCCGATAACGTAAGTGCGGGCTATGGTGTAAGCTCTTTCGTGTAGTACCCAGGTTTGAAATTGATGCTAAATTATGCGACGACATGGATAACCATTGTAACTAGAGAAATTCGGGCCAAAATGTTTTGCCATATCTCCACACAGTTTAGAATAATGGACTGTGTATGATGATACTTTCCGCGCTAGTTTTTTGCTGCACCGAACAAAAAATTTGCGCTACCGCGGAAATATCTACCTCCCTCACACGCCGGTACCAATAAAATATTTGCATGTTCAAGCTTATCACACACGGGGTATAGTGCAGGATTCGTTTGTGATGTGTAGATATTGCAAATTATTGTGAATAATTAGCACCTTCAAGCTCATCACACACGAGTTACTACGCAGGCTTCATTTGTGATGTATAGATATCGCAAACAATTCTGAATAGTTTGCACGTTCAAGCTAATCACACAAGGGGCTGCACCGAACGAATATTTTGGGATACCGCGGAAATATCTATCTCCCCATCCCCTGATACTAATAAAAAAAATGCACGCTCAAGCTTATGACACACGGCGTATAGCACATGCTTTGATTGTGGTGTCTAGATATCGCAAACTATTCTGAATAATTTGCACCTTCAAGCTCATCGCACATGGGGTACTATGAAAGCTTCATTTGTGTGTATATATATTGCAAACTGTTGTGAATAATTTGCACATTCAAGCTCATCATACATGAGGCTGCACATAACAGAAATTTTGGGCTATCGTAGAAATACCTACCTTCTTAACCCCCGGTACCAATCAAAAGCCATATTTTCCCCTTTTCCTCGTTCCTTTCCTATAGTTCTAACCTTGACTGTCTGCTTGTAGCTCCGCCTCCTCACGGGACGCTCTTTCCTACTGCTTGGCATCCTCCATCTAGTGAGGTAATCCACACCTCCCCAATACGCCCTCTCTCCAAACCCCTCCTCTTCCATCCCACATGGCCCGACCGCCTGTGTGAGACCTTCTACCCGAATCATCACCCCTTCCTCCAAACAATCGCCGCTGAAAGGCATGGTGTACGTAGTATAGCCAGGATCTCAATGAGAATTTGGCAGGGGAGAAGCAAATCATGGATGCATGTCCGAATGAGGCAGCGATGGCTGCCATGCGTGTCGACCCCTAGATCTTGGAAGAGCACCTCATTGTCAAAGCCATCATGAGTGCCTCGCGCGTGAACGCGGCCACACGGTTGACTGCTATAAACGACAACTCGTGATCCTTTCTTAAGGGCACCGTTGGTGCGTTCGGTGAAGACTACGATGTTTTTTCTCAGAGTGCCCGTGCTTACCTCAGCTCTAGAGCCATCATGTTGGTGTTGGGATAGGATAAGGCCACTCACCACTACGAGGGGTTCTCCTAGGGTGTGGAAGCCTCACCCTCTTCCAAGTTGAGGGAGCCCATCGTCTTTGATATCTCCGACAATGAGGAATAGCTTGTTTTTCTTGGCTTTATCACTAAGGACCTATGTTAAGCATGTTTGGTTTACCCTATTGAATGAGTTTCTTCTGCCTTTCATTTATAAATTTAAGTAAAATGCCCAATCACTACTGGAAATCAGTATTTTGCCATCAGCCTAGTCTTTGTCGTCTGCTAGCTGATGGCAAAGATTGTCTTTGCCCTCAGCTTCAGCAAAACAGACGACAAAGCACAGGCTGATGGCATACAGTCGTTTTGCCATTTGTCACCTCTTTGCCGTCTGCCAGCGGACGGCAAATAGTCCACAGGCAGACGGCAAAGATGTAGACAGGCCCACCTGACTGCGGATTGGCTAGGTCAAACAGGAGTCGGACCTTTGCCGTCTGCTAGCGGACGACAAAGAGTCCAGAGGCAGACGACAAAGAGTCTAGACTCTTTGCCGTCCGCCGGCAGACGGCAAAGCGCTAACTCTGGTAACGGCTCCTTCCCCCCACCCCGCCCCTCTCTCTCTCTGTAACGGCTCATCCCGGCGCGCCCCTCTCTCTCTCTCCCCACCCCGCGCGCTCCTCTCTGTGTAACGGCCGCCAGGACCACCGTCGCGCCGCCGCCCCCGTCGCGTCGCCGCCCCTGTCGCGCCCCACTGCCGCCCCTGTCGGCCCTGTCGCCCCCGCCGCCGCCCCTCTCTCTCTCTCCCCACCTCGCCCCCGCTGCCGCTTCCCCTGTCGCCGCCCCTGCCGCCGCCCCCGTCGCGTCGCCGCCCCTCTCTCTCCCCACCTCGCCCCCGCTGCCGTTGTTGCTACCCCACCACCGTCGCGCCGCCACACCTGGCGCCCCCGGCGCCGCCCCGCCACCCCCGCCACCCTGGCCCCTCCACAGTCGTCCCTCTCGGTGAGCCCCCACACCCCCACCCCCACCCCCCCACCGGCATTATTTTTTACTAGTTTTATTATTTTTTAGTAGTTTTAGTAGTTGTTATTGTTAGTAGTTTTAGTGGTAGATTTAGTTAGGTTAGAAGTTTTAGTTAGGTTAGTAGATTTAGTTAGGTTAGTAGTTTTAGTTAGGTTAGTAGATTTACTTAGGAGGAGAAGAGGAGAAGAGGAGGAGGAGGAGGACAAGAAGAGGAGAAGAAGAAGAAGAGTAGGAGGAGGATGAGGAGGAGAAGAAGAAGAAGAAGAAGAGGAGGAGAAGAAAAAAATAAGAAGGAGAAGAAGAAGAAAAAGAAGAAGAAGAGAAGAAAAAAATAAGAAGAAGAAGAAGTAAAGAAGAAGAGAAGAAGAGAATAAGAAAAAAATAAGAAGGAGAAGAAGAAGTTGATTTTTTATTGTTAGGTATTTAGTGGTAGCTAGATTCTTTTTTAGTTACTTAGTGGTAGATTTTGTTTTTGTTATAGTGGTAGATTCTGTTTTTGTTATTTTTTTTGCTGTTTAGTGCTATCTAGGTTTAGCGATAGGTTTAGTTAGCTTGGTTAGTTAGGTTAGTTAGTTAGTTAGCTTACTAGAAAGAATAGGAAGAAGAAGAAGAGGAGGAGGAGGAGAAGAAGAAGAATAAGAAGAATAGGAGGAGGAGAAGACAAAAACAAGATCACATTTTTGGTATTTAGTTTTTTGGAATTAATTAGTAGTTTTAGTGGTAGATTCTGTTAGTTAATTAGTAGATTTAGTGGTAGATTCTGTTAGTTTATTCGCCCATCATTTTTGCTTAGGTTCAAGACTACTTCAAAGAAGATCACATCTTCTTTTGTTGAAATCAAGTCTGTCAAAATAATGTATCGTCTATATTTATTGGTACCGGAGCAAAACAGGACAACTTAAATAATATTGCCATTCTCAAATGTAGAAAATATCGAAAAGTTTTATATAAACTGAAAAGTAGTATAGGTAACCTGGAAAGTCCTGTGGACCAAAAGGGCAACTTCTGGACCTGCAAACTTTGCGTGGTAGGTGCATGTCCATGCAGCAGGCTAATTTCCCCAACAATGACATAATTAGTCCATTTAGCTCCAAAATACCATAATAAGCTCAAAATGGCATAAGAACCTTTGTTAGCTCATGAATATTATATACTTAGCTTGTTTTCCTCTAAAATGGGATAATTAGCCCATTTAGCTCAAAAAAGACATAATTAGGTAATTTAGCTCCAACAAGAGGAGAAGAGGAGAAGAAATAGGCAAAATGAAAAGAAAGTAGAAGAAGAAGAAGAAGAAGAGAAGAAGGAGAAGGAGGAGGAGGAGGAGGACGAGGAGGAGAAGGCCAAGGACCTTCTATCCTTCTCCTCCTCCTCCTTCTTCTTGATTTCTTCTTCTTCTCCGCCTCCTCCTCTTTCTTCTCCTCTTTCATATTATCCTTGCTTTAATTAACCCAACAATGACATAATTAGCCCATTTAGCTCCAAAATACCATAATAAGCTCAAAATGGCAGAAGAACCTTGGTTAGCTCATGAATATTATATACTTAGCTTGTTTTCCTCTAAAATGACATAATTGGAATATTTGTGTTGATCGGGTGGATTTTAATCTTTATTATTCATGTACATATTATTATTCATGTCAGTCATTCAATTTTTTTATGTTGCACTAATTTCTTTTAATCTTTATCATGGCAGGTGTTGAAAGATGGTGGGCGCGGGTCCAAAGCGCTCGACGGGTTCTTCCCAGGCGCCCCGCACGAGGGGTGGTACTTCCCTTCCACCCCTATCTCTCTGTAGAGCCTTGGCAGACAGTCTTTCGACACCAGCCGGGGGTTCTTCTTCGTCGGCGGCATTGCCCACTGGGAGAGGTGCTGTTCGGGTAGGGAAGAAGGGGAAGGGTACAGGGAGAGGTGGTGGCCACGGAAGATCCAGGAGGACTGTTGAGCCGTCCTCGCCACCACCACCAGCTCATTCACCCGAGCATAGGACTAGTATGGTCGACCCGTTTGCGGAGGAGGATACGGGGACTCCGGTCCAGGAGCCTGGTGTTCACGGGCATTCGTCCCATGAGACTCCGGTCCAGGAGCAGCCTCGGGTCGAGGTGCATTCGGCCCAGGAGCAGTTGGAGGAGACTATCGTTCCGGAGGCTTCACCCGACGTGGAGAGGCCCGGATGGGAGCCTTGGCCGGATCGTACCGAGTTGCCGGATTGGACCGAGTGTCCGGGTGGCTCAGGGGGCGGGGATGGCAGGGATGAGCTTACGGATAGTGAGGGCGATGTGCAGGTGAACGGGGCCACCGTGTACAAGCGTGGTAGTACACGTCTCCCGGTCGCCCCGGCTACCCGCGAGCAGAGGCCGGTGATTAAACCTGAAGGAGATAGGTAAGTACATTTACCCTTTTTTTAGCTTTTGCCTTCAAGTTTGTTCAAATATCTAATGCGCTGACCTTATCATACTGCAGGGGATGGGTACACCCACTTGGAGTCCACAGGCCGAACTCCGTCCTTGGTGTGCTTTGCCGGACAAATTTCCCGGGGTTTGTCACGTTGCCTGGTGAGGGTCAGGTTCCTACACTAGGATTTACCTGGGAGCACTACCAGGCTTCGCAGGCCCCGCCGGAGGAGATTATAGATGGTGTCTTGGGCCACACGAGGGCCGAGATGGTGATCAGGAGCTTTTGGGTAAATTATCCTTTTACAGAATCTAAAATTAACAATATACCTAATTATTGTACTAATCGGTGTTTTCACGTTTGATTGCAGACCTTCTATAGGTGTGAGGATGGATATGAGGAGGAGGCGGCCAGGGTTCTCGAGGTTGAGTGTAGGAGGTTACTACAGAACTTGCGCCACGAGGCTCGACCGCAGGCTATTCGAGATTACTACGCCACACGTGGTATTAAGAAGGAGAAGAAGGATTGCCGCGGAAAGTTTTTGAAGAAGGAGCAATACATGAAGGTAATTACCTATTCTTAAGTCCTTCTACGTAGTTTTCTTGATTTCATTCATTCTAATAACTTACAGGTGCCCCCGAGATGGTGTGCGGAGAAGATGGATTGTTGGGAGGCATTGGTTGATGAGTGGTGCACAGGCAGCTGGCGAGCCGTCCATGAGAATTTGAAAGATCGGCGTAGCCAAATGGTTGGCATGCCACACCATCAAGGCAGCGCCAACTTACTTCAGTTTGGACGAAACTGGGTATGTGATTTGCTTCATGATTCATGCAATTCATTCTTGATGCTAATAATTTGTTCCTCTCTTTTAGGCGCATCACAATAAGACTGAGATGCCACACTTGTACGACCTTTATGGCATGGCCCATACTGCCTCGTACAAGAAGGCGAAGGCATTCTCTGAGTCTAACCTGGATGATCCCAGTAACTTCACCGACATATCATCCCACCAGAAGCTCGTGGCATACAGGGACGCGGGGAAGGCTACGAAAGGGGATGACTTTAACCCTAGCCAGGAACCTTTGGATCCAGAGCTGGTGATGATATCTGGTGGCGGGAGGCCCCATGGCTCGATAGCCATTGGAGATGGGATAATACGTTGTCCACTCACTCTTCCGGAGATCAAGGCGCGCCAGTCGAGCAGATGTCCTGAGATAACGCCTCGTCCACGGCCAGTCGAACTTGCCATCGAGGTTAGTTGTACGGACTAAGAACACTTTCATCCATTTCATTATGTGTGTCACCATAGATCATTACTGTGGTAACGAGGAATGGTTTTTCAGGCTGCTCTTCAGAAAGAGAGAGCGGCAAACCAGGCTGCTCTTGAGAAAGAGAGATTGGCAAGCCAGGCTGCTCTTCAGGCTGCTCTTGATGAGAGGGACCAGACCACGACACGATTGCTTGAGGAGGAGAGGGCCCGGAATGAGGCGGGTCAACGGGCCCTGTACGAGCTTTTTGTGGTATGTTTTTTTTCACATTAGCCAAATCATGTGTGTAATGTCAATTTCAATACTAACTAATACGACCCACTCTTCAGGGTCTGTGCGAGAAGAGCGGTCAAGTCCCTCCGCCGCTGCCCGTCTTCTCTTCGATTGGCACGGTCAGTTTCATTATGAACTAGTATTAATAATTGAGTGTCATCATGCTAACTGAGACATTGCAAAATATCTTTTCTGCAGAATAACTCCCGAGCGGCATCGCACAACCCTTCTCCAGGGCAACCGTCTCCAAACAAAGCCGGCGCGAGCAACCGTGGTGTTTCTCCTCCTTGATGACCACTACGGTAAGTTTCTCCTCCAAACATAGCTTGTTTTCCTCTAAAATGAGATAATTAGCCCTTTTAGCTCCAAGAAGACATAATTAGGTAATTTAGCTCCAACAAGAGGAGAAGAGGAGAAGAAATAGGTAAAATGAAAAGATAGAAGAAGAAGAAGAAGAGAAGAAGAAGAGAAGAAGGAGAAGGAGGAGGAGAAGGCCAAGGACCTTCTAGTCCTTCTCCTCCTCCTCCTTCTCCTCCTTGATTTCTTCTTCTTCTCCTCCTCCTCTTCTTTCTTCTCCTCTTTCATATTATCCTTGCTTTAATTTCCCCAACAATGACATAATTAGTCCATTTAGCTCCAAAATACCATAATAAGCTCAAAATGGCATAAGAACCTTGGTTAGCTCATTAATATTATATACTTAGCTTGTTTTCCTCTAAAATGGGATAATTAGCCCATTTAGCTCAAAAAAGACATAATTAGGTAATTTAGCTCCAACAAGAGGAGAAGAGGAGAAGAAATAGGCAAAATGAAAAGAAAGAAGAAGAAGAAGAAGAAGAAGAAGAAGAAGAAGAAGAAGAGAAGAAGGAGAAGGAGGAGGAGGATGAGGAGGAGGAGGAGGAGGAGAAGGCCAAGGACCTTATATCCTTCTCCTACTCCTCCTTCTCCTCCTCCTCCTCCTTCTTGATTTCTTCTTATTCTCCTCCTCCTCCTCTTTCTTCTCCTCTTTCATATTATCCTTGCTTTAATTAACCCAACAATCACATAATTAGCCCGTTTAGCTCGAAAATACCATAATAATCTCAAAATGGCACAAGAACCTTGGTTAGCTCATGAATATTATATACTTAGCTTGTTTTCCTCTAAAATGACATAATTCGAACATTTAGCTCAAAAAAGACATAATTAGGTAATTTAGCTCCAACAAGAGGAGAAGAGGAGAAGAAATAGGCAAAATGCAAAGATAGAAGAAGAAGAAGAAGAAGAGAAGAAGAAGAAGAGAAGAAGGAGAAGGAGGAGGAGGAGGAGGAGGAGAAGGAGGAGGAGAAGGCCAAGGACCTTCTAGTCCTTCTCCTCCTCCTCCTTCTCCTCCTTGATTTCTTCTTCTTCTCCTCCTCCTCTTCTTTCTTCTCCTCTTTCATATTATCCTTGCTTTAATTTCCCCAACAATGACATAATTAGTCCATTTAGCTCCAAAATACCATAATAAGCTCAAAATGGCATAAGAACCTTGGTTAGCTCATTAATATTATATACTTAGCTTGTTTTCCTCTAAAATGGGATAATTAGCCCATTTAGCTCAAACAAGACATAATTAGGTAATTTAGCTCCAACAAGAGGAGAAGAGGAGAAGAAATAGGCAAAATGAAAAGAAAGAAGAAGAAGAAGAAGAAGAGAAGAAGCAGAAGGAGGAGGAGGAGGAGGAGAAGGCCAAGGACCTTCTATCCTTCTCCTCCTCCTCCTTCTCCTCCTCCTCCTCCTTCTTGATTTCTTCTTCTTCTCCTCCTCCTCCTCTTTCTTCTCCTCTTTCATATTATCCTTGCTTTAATTAACCCAACAATGACATAATTAGCCCATTTAGCTCCAAAATACCATAATAATCTCAAAATGGCAAAAGAACCTTGGTTAGCTCATGAATATTATGTACTTAGCTTGTTTTCCTCTAAAATGACATAATTGGAACATTTAGCTCAAAAAAGACATAATTAGGTAATTTAGCTCCAACAAGAGGAGAAGAGGAGAAGAAATAGGCAAAATGAAAAGATAGAAGAAGAAGAAGAAGAGAAGAAGAAGAAGAGAAGAAGGAGAAGGAGGAGGAGGAGGAGGAGGAGGAGGAGAAGGACTAGAAGGTCCTCCTCCTTCTCCTACTCGATTTCTTCTTCTTCTCCTCGTCCTCCTCTTTCTTCTCCTCTTTCACATTATCCTTGCTTTAATTTCCCCAACAATGACATAATTAGTCCATTTAGCTCCAAAATACCATAATAAGCTCAAAATGGCATAAGAACCTTGGTTAGCTCATGAATATTATATACTTAGCTTCTTTTCCTCTAAAATGGGATAATTAGTCCATTTAGCTCAAAAAAGACATAATTTGGTAATTTAGCTCCAACAGTTGGATAAGAGGAAAAGAAATAGGCAAAATGAAAAGAAAGAAGAAGAAGAAGAAGAATAAGAAGAGAAGAAGGAGAAAGAGGAGGAGGAGGAGGCGGAGGAGGAGAAGGCCAAGGACCTTCTATCCTTCTCCTCCTCCTCCTCCTTCTTGATTTCTTCTTCTTATCCTCCTCCTCCTCTTTCTTCTCCTCTTTCATATTATCCTTGCTTTAATTAACCCAACAATGACATAATTAGCCCATTTAGCTCCAAAATACCATAATAAGCTCAAAATGGCACAAGAACCTTGGTTAGCTCATGAATATTATATACTTAGCTTGTTTTCCTCTAAAATGACATAATTGGAACATTTAGCTCAAAAAAGACATAATTAGGTAATTTAGCTCCAACAAGAGGAGAAGAGGAGAAGAAATAGGCAAAATGAAAAGATTGAAGAAGAAGAAGAAGAGAAGAAGAAGAAGAAGAGAAGAAGGAGAAGGAGGAGGAGGAGGAGGAGGAGAAGGCCAAGGACCTTCTAGTCCTTCTCCTCCTCCTCCTTCTCCTCCTCCTCCTCCTTCTTCTTGATTTCTTCTTATTCTCCTCCTCCTCCTCTTTCTTCTCCTCTTTCATATTATCCTTGCTTTAATTAACCCAACAATGACATAATTAGCCCATTTAGCTCCAAAATACCATAATAAGCTCAAAATGGCATAAGAACCTTGGTTAGCTCATGAATACTATATACTTAGCTTGTTTTCTTCTAAAATGACATAATTAGCCCATTTAGCTCAAAAAGAAGGAGAAGGAAGAAGAAGAAGAAGAAGAAGAGAATAAAAAGATAAGGAGAAGGAGAAGAAGAAGAAGGAGGAGGAGAAGAAGAGAAGAAGAATGAGAAGGAGGAGAAGAAGGAGAAGGAGCCCTCCTTCTTCTTCTCTCCTTCTTCTCCTCCTTCTTCTTCTCTTCTTTTTCTTCTTATCCTCCTCCTTCTCCTTCTCCTTCCCCTTCCCCTCCTCCTGCTCCTCCTCCTCCTCCTCCTCCTTCTTGTTTTTCTTCTCCTTGTTCTCTTCTTGCTTCTTCTCTTTCTTCTTCAATTTAGCTTATTTGTCATATATATGTTGTTGTTCTTCTTCTTCTTCTGACTTTCTTATTCCCATTTTGCAGATTGGATGTACTACATGCATGGAAGCTGGCGTTGGAGTGCTTTAGTTTCCGCTTTTATTTCAATTGATGAACAATGTGGAACTATATGTATATGTATATATGGATGAACAATATATGTGCAACTATATGTATGTATGTATGGATGAAACTTTGTATGTGTTGGTTCTTTTGATATATGGGATGTACGTTGATGAACAAATGGCATTGATGAGCTTTATATGTATATCATATATGTGTTGTGACCTATTTATGATATATGTGCTATGAATTATATGTATATGTGCTGTGAAATAGAAAAAATAAATAAAAATGTGACAATATAGGCTCTTTGCCGTCTGCCAGCTGATGGCAAAGGCCTTTGCCGTCGGCTGACCGACGGCAAAGGTGCCACGTGGCGCCCAGCTGTGCAACCTGGGCAGTAGCAGCTGGCCATATAGTCTCTTTGCCGTCTGCTTCCTGGGGGAGACGGCAAAGAAGAGGGCACAGAGGAGGGGGGAGGAAGAGGCAGACGGGAAAGAGTGGAAAGAGGGGGAGGGGAGGACCCGGCAGACGGCAAAGATGGACGGGGAGGCAGACAGCAAAGATGGAGGGGGAGGGGAGGGGAGGAGAAGGCAGACGGCAAAGATGGGCGGGGAGGCAGACGGCAAAGATGGAGGAGGAGGCAGACGGCAAAGCCTCCGTTAACCCCTAACGGAGGCAACGCCTGTTGGCTGCCGTCTCAAGCGCTTTGCCGACTGCTCCTAAGGAAATCGGATGGCAAAGAGCTTTGTCGTCCGCTTTGGGGGGGCAGACGGCAAAGAAGATCCTATGCCGTCGTAGGCTGACGCAAAAATTTTGCCGGCCGTGACATCTTTGCCGTCTGTGGTATTGTCTTTCCCGTGTGTGAACACGGCAAAGAAGGTGATTCCTGTAGTGAATGTAATGCTACTCGCACTCTCACCTTGTAGTAGATGTTGTATCGGCAATGTGGTACTTAGTTAACTATTTCATTCACTTGTTGTGGTGATCATTTAACTATTTAGTTCAATTCTGCAATGTGATGTTCAATTTTTGTTGGTACAATTTTGTATTCTTTTGCATGTGAGAAATAAATCAAATTTAGATATACTAAATACATGTGAAACATATACAATTGTAATATTTCCTAGTTCTGAGCACACTTGGTTTAGATAACTGGCATTTCCATGTGGCTCGAAATAATCTATTGGATCCTCAATGTGTTTATTTTTCATTAACATATTTTACTGATAGTATGCCAAATATCACTTATAACTTGATCAAGATCTATCTCAAATATGTTGCCGCGGGAAACAATGGGATACATTGAAGTTTACCATCGAGGTTTGCACATCCATGGTTGTTTGGCTTATATCCCATTATTGTGCAATTGGAGGAACCATTCTAATATTATCATTATTTTAATAATTTGTTCTTGCACATGTAGATCCTGTTGTAAGAGGTTTAGACCCACTGTTCGACCTTTTTGCATGTGGGGAAATGAGGTGTCCTTGAATATCACTCATATCAAGAAACTCCTAAAGCTTTTTAAGATAAAGAAACTAGCTACAAAGAACGACAAGATGTTTGTCTACACAATGAAGAAGACATCAGTCAACTATAGGATGGTACCAACTTTTATCCTTTACATCATTTCAAAATTTAGAAAAGATATTTATGCATATGTTTGTTTTCAGTCCTTTTCAAGGCAGTTCATCGATGATTACATCTCCAACCACATGTATGGTCAAGAGACATGGAAGGTATTCATATAGAATTCATGGTATAATCTTGAAGTCTTCCTCAAGAGGCCGAAGGATGAGCACAAAATCATCCATAAGCACTATCCTAAAGTTGCGAGGACGTTCCACGTCACTCAAGGCTCAACATATGGCTTCCACGTCAATAGTTTTCAAAAGGAGAGTCATCTATCTATTTACCATCTATGATGATACTTGATTTACAAAGGTTTTAGATATTGCATTTGAAACTTTGTCCAATTGTGCAATTGGGTAGCTAGGTAGTATATGCCTATATGATGTTGTATCCTCATGCAATTCAATTATGAAATCCTAGTTGTTGTACGAATAAGAAATATAATGTTGCTTGATATTAAATGCTAATTTGATTTCTAAATGGATTATAAATAATAGAGCAATTAGTCTAATAATTGTGGTTTCTATTGCAAACCGTTTCTAACAGATCACAATGGGCGATGACCTCAACAAACCCACATGGTTTCTAGAAAGTTAGCATGTTGGATCAGTGAACAATTACACACGACTTGCGATCGACAATTGTGTGTGTTAGGCCACCCTATCACAAATGTTTTTACATCACAACTGTGTGTGATGGCCCAATGCCAAACAAATTCTTCTAGGAACCGTGAGTGATGTATTGAATAAACACAATCGACAGAATTATGACTATTGTGTGTGATGAATAACCCTATCAGAAACAATGTGATGCAGAAAGTTGTGTGTGATGTGCAATATGAACACAAACGTATCTTTGATATTACCTATGTGATACGCGAAGCACATCTCACACGAGTTCTTCAATATGTCTGTTTGTGATGGTCCTCCCAACCGCACACGCCTGTATTTGTCTGGCGTGTGTGACTGGACGGAGGCATCACTGACGATCTATCTATGTAGTGTGGGATAGCCCCACCCCCACCCCTATCGCCCACACATGCAAGGTGATTGTTTAGAACTATGTCGTGGAAAAGGGCTGAAAATTGTTTGTATAGCACGCCACTACACTAGTGTGAACTCGTTACTTGCAAGCAATAAGTAGTGATAGATAGATAATAAAATATAAAATAAAATAGCAGTAATAAAAAGGGAGCAATATTTTAGTGTTTTTAATATGATTTGTGAAGACTTGGGGGGCATAGTTTTCGCTAGAGGCTTCTCTGTCGAAGAAAGCATAGAGTGGGTAAACAAAGTACTCAATTGATAGAAAAATGCATAGTTTTGTAATATTTATTCACGGAAATGATCACAGATATAGGCATCATGTCCATAAGAAAGTAGACCGACTCATGCGTGCATCTACTATTATTACTCCACTTATCGTTCGCTATCCAGCATGCATCTAGAGTATTAAGTAAAATCAGAGTAATTCTTGGGGTAAAGTGACATGATCTAGACAAAGTAAACTCAACTAATATGAATAAACCCCATCATTTTATCCTGAATGGCAGAAATACAATACGTTTCATGTCCCTTTCTGTCACTTGGACTGAACACCACAAGATTGAACCCATTAAAATGCATCATTGCCGGTGAAGATAAATCAATCTAGTTGGCCAAACCAAACCAATAGATGGAATGAAAATATGAAGCTGTCATAATCATGCATATAAGAATTTAGAGATCACTCAAATACTTTTCATGAATAATTTGAACACAAACTACAATTCATCAGATCCCTACAAACACACCGCAAAGAGGATTACATAAGATAGATCACCGCGGGAATCGTTTTTATCTTTGCATTGAAGAACATAGAGAGAAAGAGATAGCCATCTAGGTACTAACTACAAACCTGTAGGCCTATGGTAGACTACTCACACATCACCATGGGAGCACCAAGGTTGATGTAGTGCCCATCCGTGATTGATCCCACATCCAGCAAGGCACCGGAACAGGGCTCCATACGGGATCGTGGCAGAACAAAGACTTGCTGCAACGGAAAAAATATTTCAGGTGGCTTTCTAGTGTTTTCCCATCATATTACTTCCTCTGTACCATAAAATTTGTTGTTGGGGAGAAATAAGTATTTAGGAATAGAAGGAGTAGTATTCATAGGAGTGGAGGTAGGGAAATAGGCATCAAGAAGTGTCCCCAAGCCATTAGGACGTGACCACACCCCCTGGGCACGCCCTGTTGGCTTGGCACCACCCTATGTGGCATCAGGTCTACCTTTGAATCTCCAAGGACTTCTTTTTCTCTAAAAAAACATCAAAAAGTTTTGTTGCATTTGGACTTCATTATGTACTGATTTCCTGAAAAGCCAAAACACGCAGAAAACAACAACTCACATTGGGCACTTGGTTAATAGGTTAATTCTCAAAAATGATATAAAACAACATATAAATGCATATAAAGCATCCAAGCTTGATAATATAATATCATGGAACAATCAAAAATTATAGATACATTGGGTATGTACCACCTATTCATCGAACTGTGGGAGTAGGTGCCTCGTCGAGTAGGGTTGATTATTTCTTCAAAGTTTATCCTCGAGCTCTTGTTTAGTCCTAAGGACCTGGCCCATTTGTCTCAGCTTTTGATTATTTTCCTTGATGCTTTTAGCCGTGTTGATTAGACATTGTGGAATGCCCAAAGTGGAGCATCCGCAATGGGCTCCTTAGGGACGTCAAATTCGTCGATACGAGGATTATGTTCTTCGCGGACTCTGGATAGTAGGTATCATCTTTGGGGTCATCGTGCAAAACTTTTAAAACATGATCAAATGGTGCTAAACTTCTTTGACAAAATTAAAATTGTGATTTTGGCTAAGAAACGACTCAATATCTCTACCTAATAATAAGGTACAGATCATTTCTACCCGTCCCTTGCATCTTTTTAAAGAAAAATCCTTTTTTTCTACGAAATCAACTCGCACTCCCGTTTTAAGTGATTCCAAAGATAACATTTCACTATTTGCCAAAAATAGTTGTGGTTTCCTCAAATCAACATGTGGTCCAAGTTTAAATGTCTTCAAAAAATTGTTTGCTATTTGTGGCAAACACCCTAACATTTGGTTTAATTAACGTGTTTTCTGTATCATTTGTTTTTAAAAATAGGCATACATTTTAAACTCTAAATCCAATTTTAACATACTATATATGAATTTTGATTGAAAAAGTGTGCAGAATCTTAATATGATGTTTTTTACCAATTAACAATTTTAGGGTGCAACTTAATATATAGTGCATGATTCGCCTCTCTTTCGTATTGGCATAGATCCACGTTAAAAATAAACACCTCAATAAAATTAGATTGGAGGCAAAAGTAATCATCTATAACAACGCATGGATGCGTAGGAAAAACCATGCACAAGAAAAAGAAAGCACATTTCTGATCTTATGCAGAGAGAGAGAGAGAGACGCCTTAGGATCAATCACCTTCAAACGTGTTGTGATTGAGTGAGCACTGAGTCCACCGTCGGCAAGGGTGGGAGGAGGATAAGCACCAACACAAATGTGATGGCATGTTGAAAGAAATATGATGGAACTATCAGGGTCTTGAATCACGGTTATTAGGTTAGGGGCATGTGTTATTTTTTTCTTTCTGTTGCAACACATGGGATATTTTGCTAGAAAAGATGGATGTGCACTCACAACAGTATGCCTGTATGCACATATGTATGGTCCAAGGCATTGATACTTTTGATCTGCATTGGGTTTTCTATGAAGAGGAACGGGTTATTGCACGATAATGTGGGTAATTATTTTCCATGATTAAGAAACCAAGGTTTATCGAACCTATAGGAATTTCAATCCTCAACCATATTCAGCGGCTGCACACAAAAGAACAAACAACATGCACCCAACGTGAGCAAGAGTGTTGTCAATCCCCTTGGTCTCGTTATTTTCAAGCAGATAAGGTGTGTAGATAATTGTAGATAGTTCTCACTTTCCAAATAAAATAAAAGACAAATAAAAAAAAAGGAAATGATATGTTTTCTCAATATATAAGTGAATAGTCCTCGGGCCATAATGTTCTCTAGTGGCATCTCTCATGTAAGCAACATGCAGTGGGTAAACAAATTACAATTGGGCAATTGATATAACAACAGATACTTATGCAATTTTCTCGGCCATGATCATGTGTATATAGGCATCACATCCATAAGAAAATAGGTCGACTCCTGCCTACACCTACTACTATTAATTCACCCATTAACCGCTATCCATCATGCATCTAGAGAATTAAGTAAAAGAGAGTAATTCTTGGGGAACAAGGACATGATGTAGACAAATTAAACTCAATCATTATGAATAAACCCCATCGTTTTATCCTTAGTGAGAACATAACAAAGATGCAACTTGTCCCCTTTCTGTCACTGGGATATAGAAACTTGCTAGGTTCAACCCACTACAACGCACATCTACAACTGAAAAAATATCAAACTACTTGGCCAAAGCAATTCAAGAGATCGGCTAGATTTACGAACCTATGATGATCATGCAAACAAGAATCATAAAACTCAGGGAAGATTCGAATACTTCTCATGAATAATCTAAACATAAACACACAATTCATTGGATCCTGAAAAACGCCACGCACAAAAGAATTACATTGGCTAGATCAAAGCGAACTCCGATGATCATTGTATTGAAGATCAAGAGAGAGAGAGAGAGATAGCCATATACTCCCTCCGTTCCAAAATATAAGTATTTTGAGATGTTTCACTAGGGGACTACATACGAATGTATATAGACATTCTTTAGTGTCTATATTCACTCATTTTTCTCTGTATCAAGTCCCGTAGTGAAATTTCTAAAAAGACTTATATTTAGGAACAGAGGAGTAGATACTAACTACGGACCCTAGGTTTGTGGTGAACTATTCACACATCATCACGAGGGCACCACGGTTGATGAAGAAGCCCTCTGTGATTAATCCCCCTCTGACAGAGTGCCGGAATAGATCTCCACATGGGTTCACCATGGAACACACACTTGCGACGGCATAAAAAGTTTTTCATTGATATATTTTGGGTTTCTAGAATATATGAAAATTTATAGGCGAGAGAACAAGGCAAGAGGGGCCATAGGGAGGAGACAAGGCATCGGGGTGCGGCCACCCCCTGGCTGCGCCCTGTTGCCTTGTGGGCTTCCCGTGTGGCTTTAGTTCTCCTCCCAAAGTTTCTAGGTCTTGTTTTGGTCCAGAACAAATCGTCAAAAAGTTTTGTGGAAATTGTACTTCGTTTGGTATTGAAAACCTGAAAAACAAAAAACACGCCGAAAACTACAAGCGGTGCATTATGACCCGAAAGGTACTTAAGATGATAATATAACAACATGGAACAATCAAAACTTATAGATACATTGGAGATGCATCAAGCATCCCCACACTTAATTTCTACTCGTCCTTGCGTAGGTAAATGATAAAAACAGAATTTTTGACGTGACATGTTGTCCATATGTAATGTTTTGCATGTATGCTCATTAAGAAATGATGAATTAACAAACATCAACATAGTTTTAATTATAAGCACAAGCAGCAAAATCCTCAATCTTTCAAATTATATGATCTCAAAAAATGTCTACCCCCATTAATCTTTCGTATTAGCGTAGCATGGCTCCGTTTTCATCACATTAATACCAATGTTAAGCACCAAGGTGTCCGAGTCTGGCAATTGGATTATACTTTTTCAAAATGAATCAACTTTTTATTCTTCATGCAATACATGAGCATGAGGCATGGACATAACATATGAAGGAATAGAATATGGAGGTAGATATCAAAGGGGTAAAAGTGGAGAAGATAGTCTCACATCAACTAGGTGGACTGGCACACTATGGACATGCCCATCGATACATGTTGATGCAAGGAGTAGGGATTGCCATGCATATGATGCACTAGACCTATAAGTGTATGAACACCCGAATGAATCTAAGTCGGGTGTGCATCCAACTTGCTTGCTCATGAAGACCTCGGGAATTTTAGGAAGCCCATCATCAGAATATACAAGCAAAGTTTATAGTAATGATAATATGGTTACCACAAGCATTTGAAAACTACATATCAGGAGACATTCTACATGAGGAACATGGTGCCAATTTGATGCACAAGTTTGGTAAAGGATAGTAGCAAAGTCCCTTCTCTCTTTTTCTCTCATTAATTTTATTATTATTATTATGGTGGGCTCATTTGGGCTCCCGTATCTTTTTATTTTTCGTCCAGAGTCTCTTCCAGACTTGTGGAGGAAACATAGTCTCCATATCCTTTCCTCACTAGAACAATGCTCTAATAAGGATGATCATCACACTTTTATTTACTTACAACTCATGAAAGCTCGATATGACTCAATATGAATGCCTCTAGCAGTGTACCAGGATGTGAAATGATCTTGTATGACATATATTCAACAATGTAATGAATGGTGGATTTGCCACAAATACTATGTCAGCTCTATATGATCATGCAAATCAATATGATGATGAATGAACTAGTCATATGACATAACGGTGAAATTTGCATGGCAATATATCTTGGAATGGCTATGGAAATTCCATGATATCTAGGTATGGTGTCTCTTTTGAGGAATATAAAGAAAGCTTTATGTGTTACACAGCTTATCATGCCACGGGTTTGTATGCACCAGCGAAGTTCGCACCAATCTTCGAGGTGAGAATGGGCAATGCACAGTACCGAAGAGGCTTGGAAAATATGAGCGGTAAGATTGCGTATGTCCATGGTTTCATATTACTAGTTTCACCACAAATCAAAGCACTAGTTGCATGCCTCGAGTGAGAGGGTAGGGAGGAGTTAACCATCCCGCAACTCCAACTTGAAACAACACTAGGATTTCAACGAGGAATAGAAATGCTCACACATCCCGACCATGATTTTTTAATATTCAGAGAAACAAGGAATCAACACCTCTTAATACTTCTACTTATACAAATCAACAATGATGCACTCACACATTTTTCGCATTACCATATCAATATCATTAACCCACAATTTTTCTTTATGCGCTACACGATGGTTTTGATTATCATTCATTGGATACTTATTATTCTTCGACTAGCTTCATGACCCATGCAAATTACCACTACTGTTTTCTAACTCTCAACGAATATAAGTGAAGAATAGGAGTTCAAATATTTCTATGAAAACTACATACCACCGTGCTCAAAAAGATATAAGTAAAGTGCTAGAGCAATTGTTTAGCTCAAAAGATATAAGTGAAGCAAAAAGAGTATTCTAACTAATCATGATAGATGTATACCTCTCATAGGTTGGCGTGTCTAGAAAAAGATGATTGTGGCAAACTAAAAATAAAAGGCAAATGACGCTCCAAGTAAAACACATATCATGTGATGAATAAAAATGTAGCATCAAGTCACATACCGATGGATTGAGACGAAAGAGGGGATGGCTTCATGGGCATCCCCAAGCTTAGACGCTTGATTCTTACTAGAATATTACCTTGGGGTTCCTTGGTCATCCCCAAGCTTAGGCTCTTGCTGCTCCCTATTCCATTGCCCATCGCGATAACACCCAAAACTTGAAAACTTCAATCATACAAAACTCAACAAAACTTCGTGAGATCCATTAGTATAAGCAACATAAAAAATACTTATGTACTATTATAAATTGATTCTTATTTCATTATTGCATAGTAGGTACTGTATTCTAACTCCTCCATGTCTTATACCCCCTCATACGATCCATAGCATCATCAAAACAAGCAAACTATGCATGCAAAAAACAGAATCTGTCTAAAAGAGAACAGTTCGCAGTAATCTGTGATGAACATGTGCTTCTGTAACTCCAAAAATTCTGAAAGAAGAACGACCTGGGGAATTTGTAAATCAATATGGTGTAAACAAATTCATCTTAAAAAGACGTCCCAGTAAAATCGGAGAAATTATGCACTGGACGTCAAAGTTTCTATTTTGGCACCATATCAATTATACTTATCATACAAGTAATACCAAAGGTTTAACTTGGCACAAACACTAATTTAAACACAAAAACTCAATCACTATAGAGGAAATAATCATGTCATCACACCTAATTAGAAAGTAAAAACACAAAAAAATAAAATAACCATTGGGTTTCCTCCCAACAAGCATTATTGTTTTATGCCCCTAGCTAGGCATAATGCGTAGATTCAAGTGTTGTTATCTTTGACACCAAGATCCTCAATAACACAACCACGAATAGAAGAAATCATAGGAGACTTGAAAATAGGATCCTTTATCAGGTTTGTAAATTTGGGATTCACACTAATCATTTTAAGATCTTCGCCCCTTTTTATAAGAGGAGTGGTAATGTCCTCTTAGGAAGAAACATAAATTTGGGACTTCCACTATGAGAGGCACTACCATAAATTTTGGAGCATGTGAAAGCGGAACCTACTCTATCAATAATCTCCTCCATTTTATCAATCCTATTCTTACTTTGTTATTCTCTCTCATTAATATAGTATCTTTCTCCTTCAAAGTTTTCAAAGGCATTCCTACCCGCGATCCAAATTGAGTAATATGATTATGAAGCTTCTTGTCCAACTCCCTAGTTTGTTCATTAGTACAAAATTTCTCTTTCCATAGTGTTAAACCTACGCATTACATCTTCAATGTCAAAATAGTTCCATTAACAATAGTGGGATCTGATACAAGAAGATTTTCAATAGCAATATAAGCATCCAAAGTGTGACACAGTATGCTTTTACCACCGGTGATGGTGTTAAGGACAAACCTATACCAAGTTCTCACACCCACAATAAAAATACAAAGTAAGGTAGTAGTGGATTGCTTACGAATTGATATATTTTGAGCATTGCAAATCCTATTCCAAGCATCTTTCAAATTTTCTCCTCCCCTTTTCTTAAACTTGAATACTTTATTTTCTAAATTGAGCAAGAGAGATGAGGAACTAGCCATAGAAGCTAGCAAAGATAAATGTTTTTTAATAAGCAAGATAAAACAGAAAATAAAAAGAGTAACAATTGAATGATAATTTCTGTGAAGTTACTCGATAATTGGTGATGATATTCCCCGGCAACGGGGCCAGAAATCCTTCCTGATACTTGTGAACTGCGTTGGATTTTCCGCAACGAGGAACGGGTTATCTCATCACAATTTGGGTAATTATTTCCCTCGATTAAGAAACCAAGGTTTATCGAACCAATAGAAATATAAATCCTCAACTGTATTCAGCGGGTGCACACAAAAAGCAAACAACATGCACCCAACACGGGCAAGAGGGTTGTCAATCACCTTGGTCTCGTTATTTGCAAGCGGAAAAGGTGTGTAGGTAATTGTAGATAGTTGTGACTTGCAAAATAAAATAAAAGTAAAATAATAACAGAGAGTAAATTATATGTTTCTCAATAAATAAGTGAATAGACTCGGGGACATAGTGTTCTCTAGTGGCATCAATCTTGAAAGGAACACGCGGTGGGTAAAAAAATTACTATTCGGTAGTTGATAGAACAACGAATAGCTATGCGATTTTCACGGCAATGATCATGTGTATAGAGGCATCACGTCCATAAGAAAATAGGCCAAGTCCTGCCTGCACCTACTACTATTACTCCACCCATCAACTGCTATCAGCATGCATCTAGAGTACTAAGTAAAACAGAGTAATTATTGGGGAACAATGACCTGATGTAGACAAAGTAAGCTCAATCAATATGAATAAACCCCATTGTTTTATCCTTAGTGGTAGAAACACAAAGATGCAACTTGGTTGTTTCTGTCATTGAGATATAGAAACTTGCGAGGTTGAACCCACTACAACGCACATATACCACTAAAGAAAGTTCAAACTGCTTGGCCAAAGCAATTCAATAGATTGGAGAGATTTACAAAGCTATGATGATCATGCAAAGAGAATCATAAACCTCGGAGATTATTCAAATATTTTTCATGAATAATCAGAACATAGACACATAATTCATCGGATCCCAACAAACACACCGCACAAATGTGGTCGTTTTCTCATGACAGATGCCATGGGGAGGCTAATCGTACATGGTTGGGACCGAAAGGACATCGTCGGGCTCCGGAAATGGGTTTGGGAACGAGTGATGTGAGACAAACGAAGTACCCATGTTTGGGGCTATCCGTGGGAGGTAATACCCTTAGTCCTGTTTGAGTTGGTTGATGATCCGACTTTAGACACCATATGCTCCTAGAGTTGTATGCTGGAGGAAGAAGAAGGAGCTCAGAGCACTTTGTTCCACCTCGTGTGTGTGTGTGTGTGATTGACCGACCCCTGCATGTGGGGTGCTAGGGGGTTTTATAGGCCAACCCCCTCGCTTACAATAGGCATAGAAGGTACCCTGTGGGACCCGGCTGGCTGCCTCTGGAGCTGGCCAAGTGTCCCACCGGTTGGAGAAGTCCTGTTGCAAGTGGGGGCCCGCCGGCTGCTTGGTCCCGCCGGCCGGGCGTCGCCATTGGTGCGTGCTTTTTTATGCAGAGGCATGCGCAGAGTTGTGTGTGTCGCCTTCTATAGCCGACTTCGGTCATCGTACATGCGGCTGCACTGTTGCCCACGCCATGGCAGGTAATGGAGGGATAGGGGCATGCTTGTCAATGTGCTGACTCGGCTGGTCGCACTGGCGGTGCTCAATGGCACGTCCACTCCACTATAGACTCGCTCGATCTGGTCAGCGGTACCTCCAACGTTGTAGCCATACCTTTGGTGATAATACCCCTAACGCTGTTTCTCACGGTGATGTGACTCGGGCTGACCCGCCGGCTAGAGGGGTGCAGTCTCGACCGTGCAGCCGGCCAGGCGCAGCCGGCCTCCATGAGGAGTCGGTCGTCCTGTGTATGTTTTTCAATGAGGGACTGGAGGAGTCCTTGCGTTTGGCCCACCCCGGGGTTATCCCCCAATCAGTAGTCCCCGGTGTAGGGGAGGTCCACCTCCCCAGAGCGGTGGACCTCGTCGGCTTAGTTTTCGCTAGTTTGAAAGATGCAGGGAGGGAGTCGGATGGCCGATATGCCGGAGTCGTTCTGGGCCGTAGCTGGCCGTCGCGCGATCCGCCTCGAGCTCTCGAGTGTCCAGAGTGAGGGTACCACATGCGACGCCCCGTGGGCCGAGTCCTGACACGCCACACGTGTGACAAGAGTGGGCCGCGGACCTGGGCCGGCCCGGCAGCCACCTCGGCCCATGCACGCAGATCGTCTGTGGAATCGGGGGCGACGGTGGCGCTCCCGAGGCGTAATTATGCTCCCCGCGCAGCGCGGACGTAGTGGGGTGCGTGTCGGATCCTCTCCCCAGTACCCCGCGTGGGGTTTAAATGGGCAGGAGGAGAGGCCAAGGGAGCCATTTACTCTCCCGTCCTCGGCCCATATCTTCTCCGACGCCTGCCCTCCCCGCCTGAGAGAGATCGACGCCGGTAGAGTGCATGTCGCTACCGTTCCCCTAAGATGCCCCGTCGTTCCCTTCTTCGCCTTTGACCTCGTGCTCCTTATCGCCGCCGTAGATATTGTCGAACCTCGGAGCCTGGGATTGCAGTGACATTTACGCATAGTACATCGAGGTTCTCCGCCATCATCGGAAGCTGTTGTCAGTTGAACTCGTTGCCGCGCGCGTCCCGGGCCGGGAGAATTCTTCGGCCGTGCGGGAAGGCGGGGTGGTGGTGTTTCCCGAGCATTTTTCTCAAGGGATCGGGCTGCCAGTGGGCCACTTCTTCTCCGGCTTCTTGATGCATTACAGCCTGCAGCGGCATCACCTCGCCCCCAATGTCATCCTACAGCTGGCAGCATTCGTCACCCTCTATGAGGGTTTCCTGAGCATCAAGTCGCGCCTGGACCTATGGCACCGGCTCTTCTTCTTCAAGCAATCATCGGTGAAGGACTAGGCCACCGGAGAGATGTGAATTACTCCTTACGGAGCGACGCTAGTGTATCACCGTTCTAGCTTCCCGCAACTCCCTCTGCAAGGTTTTGTGAAGAACTGGCAGAGGGGGTTCTTCTATGTGAAGAACTGATACGTCTCCATCGTATCTACTTTTCCAAACTCCATCGTAACATCCCAAATTTTGGAATGTGAATATAATTATTATATTGTTTGTTTGTTGCTTGAGTGATTGAAACTTGAGTGAAATTTGAACTTTTCCAAAACTTTTGAATGAGAGGGACTAAAATGAATTTCCCCTTCTCCGGGAATTCAAATTCAATCATTTAAAAGCAAAGAGAGAAGATGACATGACTTCTTCAACTATAAAGAATTTGGACGGAGTTTGTATTTGAATCCTTTCAAATATTTGCCCTTGCTTCTATATTTTTCTTCCCCGAGAAATACCCCAAAAACCCAAGGTTTATTTGAAAAATATTTGCAAAAAGAAAATAAACCAATTTAGGGATTTTCTAAAAAAACATTTTTTTTGAAGTATTTATTTTGGTAGTGGAAAAATGCCCATCTTTTTGGATTTTTTTTTCTGAAAATTTTAATATATTATACCCCTATATTCCGAGGATATTCTATTTCCTTTTAATCATATTAATTCCTGTTTTAATAAAAAGGGAAAGATATCTCTTATTTTAGGAATGTACTTGGGCCATGTTAGGAAACCAATCTGGCCCAATCCCACCTTCTTCTTCCTCCTCACGAGCTTCCTTCTGTGGCCATGGCAGAAGCTTCCTAGGAAGCTTCCCTCCCCCGATTTGCGGGCTACACTTCCTTCCCGAGCCTTCAAGACCTCGGACGCAATGCAACTCTGGGTGAAGGACAGTTGATCGGCTCCCTGGAGAACCCAGTGGATGACCCGGGATGCTGGAGAGGCCATGACATCCTGCGGAAAGCTTTACCCAGGCTCAAAGGGACGGACGGATATTTTCAAGACCCAAGGCTTACTTGCACAGCGACAAGTCATTATGGGCTCTGGCTTGGTTGGACAACATGGCGACTCTGGACAGGCGGTGGTAGCAGATGTAGAAGAACGGTCGGAATGGATGGGCACCGATAGGGATTCAGAGGGACCCGTTGAAAGACCATGTTTTGATCATCCGGTCTTGAAACACCCTGAAGTGCGAGGACATACTCGGAGGCGATCAAATCTTGTGGGGAACATGTGCAAAACTCTGCAGAGTACTCAAACCTAATCGATTAGCCGTGTCCACGTTCATGGACAACTTGAGCCAAAGGAACTAAAGTTATCTGGATTTCTCAACACCATTAAATATATTTGATGAGGGTAATTATTGACAACTCGGGTACGAGAACTGGTTGCTGGAACCATCTCGTTAACAACCAACAATGTAGTAACATTTTACTTTTAGACCTCTCTTGATGTAGGAGAAAACTTGTTTTTTCGCTAAAAACTTATAGCCCCACCTGCCATATATGCATATAGTATAGATGATTACTTTTCACCCCTCTCTTATGTGACTTGCCGGCATATTCAATATGCTGACCTACACGGCTGCAACGTCTTATGTTGCAGATATTTTTCTTCGACGAGTAAGAGTACGATTCAGGGTTACGGTCTACACTCAACTTGCCGTTGGTGTTTATTGGGACTCCACTCCCTTGACCGCTTCCGCTGAGATATTTAAGGTATATATCAGTTTTACGCTATTTGCATGTGATTGCACTTTGATATATACATTGATGTACTGTGTGTGCCAGCATACTGATCCACGGATGGCACAGAAACACAGAGGCTTGACTCGTTTTGAGTCGGGTCGCTATAGTTTTGGACTCTAACTTGCATGATTTGAATGGAACTAATCCAGACTAACGCTGTTTTCAGCAGAATTATCATGGTGTTGTTTTTGCGCAGAAATAAAAGTTCTCGGAATGACCTGGAAATATACGAGGATTTTTTTGGAATATATAAAAAATACTGGCGCAAGAATCAACCGGAGGGGTGGAGCGAGGAGCCCACAAGACCACAAGGCGCGGGCCCCCTAGCCGCGCCTAGCTGGCTTGTGGGGCCCATGGAGCTCCACCGCCTCCAACTCCAGCTCTATTTAGTCCCTTTTGTCCACAAAAAATCAAGGAGGAGAGTTCATCGCGTTTTACGATATGGAGGCGCCGCCACCACCTGTTCTTTCTCTGGAGTGCAGATCTAGAGTCTGTTCTAGGCTCCGGAGAGGGGAGATCGTCGCCATCGTCATCACCAACCTTCCTTCATCGCCAATTCCATGATGCTCTTCACCGTTCGTGACTAATCTCATCAAAGGCTTCCTGGACGGTGATGGGCTGGATGAGATCTATCATGTAATCGAGTTAGTTTTGATGGGGATTGATCCCTCGTATCCACTATGTTCTGAGATTGATGTTGCTTCTACTTTGCCATGCTTAATACTTGTCACTAGGGCCCGACTGCCATCATTTCAGATCTGAACCTATTATGTTGTCGCAAATATATGTGTGTTCTTGATCCTATCTTGCAAGTTGTAGTCACCTACTATGTGTTATGACCCGGCAACCCCGGAGTGACAATAGCCGGAACCACTCCCGGAGATGACCATAGTATGAGGAGTTCATGTATTCACCAAGTGCTAATCCTTTGTTCCGGTTCTCTATTAAAAGGAGAACCTTAATATCCCGTAGTTTCTATTAGGACCCCGCTACCACGGGAGGGATGGACAATAGATGTTATGCAAGTTCTTTTCCCTAAGCACGTATGACTACATACGGAATGCATGCCTACATCACATTGACGAACTGGAGCTAATTACATATCCCTCCATGTTATAACTGTTGCATGATGAATGTCATCCGGCATAATCATCCATCACCGATCCAATGCCTACGAGTTTTTCCTACTGGTCCATGCTACGTTACTTCGCTGCTACTGCTGTCACTACTTCTGTCACTGCTGTCACTGCTACTACTGTTACTCTGTCGCTACTGTTGTCACTGCTGCTACTGTTACTCTGTCGCTACTGTTGTCACTGTTGCTAGTGTTACCGTTGCTACTGTTGCTATCACACTACTTTTCTACTTATACTTTGCTGCAGATACTAAGTCTTTCAGGTGTGGTTGAATTGACAACTCAACTGCTAATACTCAAGAATATTCTTTGGCTTCCCGTTGTGTCGAATCAATAAATTTGGGTCGAATACTCTACCCTCGATAACTGTTGCGATCCCCTAAACTTGTGGGTTATCAAGACTATTTTCTGGCGCCATTGCCGGGGAGGCATAGCTCTATTCTCTGAGTCACTTGGGATTTACGTCTGTTGATCACTATGAGGAATCGGAGAGATCCAAAAACTAAAGTCTTGCCCTCAACTACGAGGACAGGTAAGGAACTGCCATCTAGCTCTGCACTTGATTCACCTTCAGTTATGAGTAAGTTTGCGACACCACCTCTTGTTAGAATTTTTGATGTGTCGCATGTGCTTGATGATGCTACTTCTGCTATCGATGATGCTTGTGATGATTCTTTGCTTGATACTGCTTTGCCACTAGGTGCATTCCTTGATGCACAAATTGCTAGAGTTGCTGCTAGATGTGATGATACTTCTGAAACTGCTAAGATTATTGAAGTAGAACCTACTATTTCGCCTGTTAGAACTAGCTCTCCTAGATATGAATTGCCTGATATGCCTAAGGGTTATGTTATGGAGGGAGAGATATCTAAGGACTTTCTTGCTTGTACGGATAGCTATGATGTTGAGAATTTATTGCGCCAGTGGAAAGAAAAATCTTTGAACGCTGGGATGAAATACGACCCGAAGTTTGCTACTTCGCCTATCTTTGTGACCGATAAGGATTATGAATTCTCTGTCGACCCTGAGTTAATCACTTTGGTCGTATCTGATCCTTTTCATGGTTATGAGTCTGAAATGGTTGTAGCACATCTTACTAAGTTGCACGATATAGCCACCCTATTCACGAGTGAGAAAAGATCCGCCACTACTATATCGTTAAGTTGTTTCCTTTCTCGCTAAAGGATGATGCTAAGACTTGGTTCACTTCTCTTGCTTGTGGTTGTGTGCGTAGTCCCCAGGATATGATCTACTACTTCTCTGAGAAATATTTTCCTGCCCATAAGAAGCAAGCTGCCTTGCAGGAAATATATAACTTTGTGCAAGTTGAAGAAGATAGTCTCCCACAAGCTTGGTGGAGGCTTGTCCAGCTACTGAATGCTTTGCCTGATCACCCTCTTGAGAAGAATGAAATACTTGATATCTTCTATAATGGAATAACCGATGCTTCTAGGGACCACCTAGATAGTTGTGCTGGTTGTGTTTTTAGGGAACGAACTATGGAACAAGCTGAGATTCTATTGAATAATATCTTGTGCAATGAGGATGCTTGGACTATTCCTGAACCACCTCCAAAGCCAACTCCGAAGAAAGGAGGTATTCTATTCCTTAGTCATGAGGATATGCAAGAAGCTAAGAAATCTATGAAAGAGAAAGGCATTAAATCTGAAGATGTCAAAAATCTACCACCTATCAAAGAGATCCATGGTCTTGATAACCCGACATAGGTAGTAGAGGTAAATTCTCTTCGTAGATTCAATGGGAGTGATATTCCTTTTGATAAACCTGCTAGATTATACTTGGATGAATTTGATAACTTTGTTTCCAAACAACAAAGTTTCAATGATTATGTTAGCAGACAGTTGGAACAGAATGCTCGTATGCTTAGTCATTTAACTGCTTGTGTGGACAGAAATGTCAATGATCTTAAGCTCTTGAGTAAACATGCCTCTATGAGCAAGTAGAGGCGGTAGAATGCCACTCAAGTAGAACAAGTACTTAAGGCTCAAAATGACTTGCTCAATGAGCTGAATGACAATACTGTTAGAGTCGTCACTAGAGGCGGTAGAATGACTCAGGAACCTTCGTATCCCGAGGGTCATCCTAAGAGAAATGAACAAGATTCTCAAGGAGTTAGCACAGATGCACGTAATCATCCTAGGAAGAAAAAGAAAGATGATAGGAACTTGCATGGTAGCAACCCTGCTACTGTTGCACCTGAGAATCCAAATGATATCTATGTTTCTGATGCCGAAACACAATCTGGTGATGAGCATGAGCCTAGTGATAATATCGATACTGGTATTCATGTTGATGCTCAACCCAGTAATGATAAGGATGTGGAGATTGAACCCAGTGTTGATCTTGATAACCCACAACCTAAGAACATGAGATATGATAAGAATGACTTCATTGCTAGGAAGCATGGTAAAGAAAGAGAACCATGGGTTCAGAAACCCATGCCCTTTCCTCCCAAACCATCCAAGAAAAAGGATGATGAGGATTTTGAGCGATTTGTTGAAATGATTAGACCTCTCTTTCTGCAAATGTGTTTGACAGATATGCTCAAAATGTCTCCGTATGCTAAGTACATGAAAGATATTGTGACAAATAAAAGGAAGATATCTGAGGTTGAAATTTCCACCATGCTTGCCAACTACACTTTCAAGGGTGGAACTCCTAAGAAACTAGGTGATCCCGGAGTGCCCACTATACCTTGCTCCATTAAAGGCAACTACGTTAGAACTGCTTTATGCGATCTAGGAGCTGGTGTTAGTGTTATGCCTCTTTCTCTTTATCGTAGACTTGAATTGGACAAGTTGACGCCCACTGAAATCTCTGTGCAAATGGCCGACAAATCAACTGCTTTCCCTATCGGCATTTGCGAGGATGTGCCTGTTGTGGTTGCCAACGTTACTATCTTAACAGACTTTGTTATTCTGGATATTCCGGAGGATGATGCCATGGCGGTCATCCTTGGAAGACCCTTTTTAAACACTGCAGGGGCTGTTATAGATTGCAACAAAGGCAATGTCACTTTCCATGTTAATGGTAATGAGCATACGGTGCACTTTCCGAAGAAAAATTATCGAGTACATTGCATCAATGCTATTGAAAAAACTTCATCGATTCTTATTGGGAGCTTTGAATGCCCTATACCTACTGTTAAGATGAAGTATGATTTGCTTGTTGGGGATATGCACATCCCCATTGAGGTAACCTAGTGACTATTCAAAAATTCTCCGTTTTTTATGCGATTCGAAAAAGTTTGTCAAGGAGACTTGATCGACCTCAGTGACAGATTTCTTTTGATGACCATGCGATGGATGAATCTAAGAGTCACAAACCTCTGTTCCGAACTTTTACCTTCGGTTGTTTAGAAGAAAAATGATAGATTTAGCTTTATTTTCCCTGTGTTTCTCCTTTTTGCGTCCCGTACAAAAGTGTCCCGTAAATAAAAGTTCTTCAAATACCCTGAAAACCAAGTATGATTTTTTCTAGAATTTTTGAAAAATTCTGAGACAAAGAGCTAGTCAGGGGGATGCACCAGTGTGCCACAAGCCCAGGAGGCGCGGGTACCCCCCTGGCCGCACCTACCAGGCTTGTGGGGCTATTGTATCCCCCCTCCACTTATTCCAGCTCCCGTCTCCTTCTCCTACCTCCAGAAAAAATCATCCCACAGCTCAAACCCGTGTTCTTGCTCTTCTTGCTGTGATTTTTGATCTCCTTGTGCAAAGCCCCATTCACCAAACTGTTTTCGGGAAATTGCTCCTTGGTATGTGACTCCTCCATTGGTCCAATTAGTTTTTCCTCTAGCGCTTTATTCGTTGCGTATTTTTGCTGTCTTGGTGACCCTGTTGTTGAGCTTTGCATGCTAATTCTAGCTGGTCCCAAGTAGTGTTGATGCGTGATATGGCCTCTAGGCACTTGTTGGAGTAGTTGGTACGAGTTTCATTGAGCCTTGTTCACTTTTCCTTTGAGTCACTAAAAATTTCAGAAATTTTGAGAGATAGAAAAAGGAAAAGATGAGGAGGTTCCTGAGAGGCTCTTCAAGTCGTGACCCCAAGGATGATGAAAATGAGAAGAAGAAACCCAAGTATCCGGTCCCCCGAGTTGCAGAAGTTCGAGCGTGCGAGTGGCCAAGCGATGTGTTCTTACGCGCCGCCGGACTTTATGAGGACTTTTACTACTTGGTGGAGAACGCAGGCCTTACCGCCTTCGTTGAAGATAAGTGTCCACAATACCTCCTCCTCTCTAATATTTTCATGCAAAGCTTTAACTTCTATCCAAGGAAGAACCCTCCTATGGTTGAGTTCAAGTTATATGATATCCCCCAGCGCATGTCACTTCAGGATTTTTGCAATGTTTGCAAATTACTTTATAATGGGGATATTCATGAACCTCGTCCACGGGACTTGGAAGCTTTCATCGATACTATTGTTGTAGGATAGGAGAGAGGAGTATCTTGCGCTAGAGCTGCTAGCATACATTTTCCCGTACTTTGGTAATTCTCATTATTCGTGGGAAAATTTTTGATTGGCCGTGGGAAAGCTGGGGCCCTTAGCTCCCCAGATCTTGCGGTTTTGCGCGAAGCCCTTGATAATGATAAAACTTATAGCTTGGGCGCTATAGTAGCTCAACGGTTGAACACGAACCGTTCTAAAGGCGTTGTTTATGGAGGTATCTATACTACCCATCTTGCTAGACATTTTGAGATACCTATTAGACTGCACGAGGAAGAAGAGATAATTCTTCCTGAGAGATATCTAGATTATGATAGCATGGTTCGCCATGACTTTCTGGATAAAGATATAAATAAGAGGATGCTTTATAACCTGGTATTTAGTCAGGGTACTCGTCAGACTATTACCTTGCCTGCTCCTTCTTTCTTCAATCTTCATCTAGGCAGGTACATTATTATGCCCTCGGACATCTACGGATATTGAGGCATAGAGCCACCACAGGCACCTGTGCCCAAGCTACCGGTCGAGTACCAGACGCCAGTTTATCAGTGGGAGCCAGAGGAGCTCACCCAGCAGTGGCACCCTCAGTCCACTCCGGAGTACCTCGGAGACGGTTACTTCCCTCCTTGGGAGTAGACCAACTTAGGCCAAAAGCCTAAGCTTAGGGGAGTACGTGTTTCTCACCGACTTTATATTCATGCTCACACATTCACTTTGATAGTCGTTGTTCACACTTTGCCACTGTATCATCCATGCTAGGTTATTTCTTTTTCTCGCTTTCTTCTCATGTGTTTGTTTAGATTGAGAAAACCCAAAAAGATTTTTCGTTCTTCTTTTGCTTGTTGGGAACTTCCCCGTGTAAATAGTTTTCTTTGGGTCAAGGTAGAAGATCATGGTTACAATGTTTAGTTGCTCTCGCATGCATATCTGTTTATCTGTTAAAGAGCCATATTACTTTGTCTTCTACTTTCTGTTTGTTTGCAGATTCCAGCTTAGTCCAATGCACGAGCACTCTTATTATTGTTCACATCATTCGGTCGTGCAAATGAAAGGCAATAATGAGGATATATGATGAAGTCACTGAGCCTGGAAAAGATTGTATGAACTCGATCTATTTTGTTTTTCTAAATATGACTAGCTCATCGTTCCTAATTCAGCTTTGTTATGAGAGAAACATGTTTGCAATGACAACTTAGAGATCATAGTATCTGATGCCATGCTTAATTAGCTAGGAGCTTATATTGGTTTGTCTTGGATGCCAACATGAATTTTCAGATGATTATCATGTAGCTTGATAGGATGGTATCCTCCTTTGAATGATTCAAGTGGCTTGACTTGGCGCATGTTTACGCATGTAGTTGAAACAAAATCAACATAGCCTCTATGATATTCATGTTTATGGTGATTTATGTCCTACTCATGCTTGCACTCAATGTTCGTTAATCTCAGTGCATATTGATGACTGTTGTCGCTCTCTAGTTGGTCACTTCCTAGTCTTTTGCTAGCCTTCAATTGTACTAAGCGGGAATACTGCTTGTGCATCCACTTCCATAAACCCAAAGTTGTTCCATATGTGTCCACCATACCTACCTATATGCGGTATCTACCTGTCGTTCCAAGTAAGTTTGCATGTGCCACTCTCTAAACCTTCAGGAAATAATCTGTTTTGCATGCCCGAACCACTCATGTGGTGACAAGGGGCGATCAGTATCTTCCATGCTAGGCGTGCTTGTTGGGTAACGTAGCATAAATTCAAAATTTTCCTACGCATATTCAGATCTTCCTATGGAGAGACCATCAACAAGAGAGGGGTAAGAGCATATTCATACCTTTGAAGATCGCTAAGCGGAAGCGTTGCTAGAACGCGGTTGATGGAGTCGTACTCGCAGCGATTCCGATCTAGTGCCGAACTACGACACCTCCTCGTTCAACACACGTGCAGCCCGGTGACGTCTCCCACACCTTGATCCAGCAAGGAGGAGGGAGAGCTTGGGGAAGAACTCCAGCAGCACGATGGCATGGTGTCGATGGAGAGACGAGGTCTCCCGGCAGGGCTTCCCCAAGCACCGGCAGAGAGGAGGAGGAAGAAGGGCAGGCCTGCCCCAAGGGAGAGGGAGAAGCCTATCTCCCAAGGGCCAAAACCCCTCTCTATTTATAGGAGGAGGGGGAGGGGCTGCACCACCCCTAGGGTTCCCTCCCTAGGTGGTGCGGCAGCCACCAGATGGGAAAGGAGGCGGCTGCTAGGTTGGGAGGGGGTGGCGCACCACCTGGTGGGCCTAAGGCCCACCTGTGCCTAGGGTTTGCCCCCCTTCCCTCTCCCCTGCGTATTGGGTTGAGTGGGGAGGCGTACCAGCCCACCTAAGGGCTGGTTCCCCCCCCCACATGGCACACCTTACCTCCCGGGGTTGTTGCCCCCCTTCGGTGGACCCACGGGGCCACCTCCGGTGGTCCCGGTTGACCCGGTACGTTACCGGTGATGCCCGAAACACTTCCGGTGTCCGAAACCATCCGTCCTATATATCAATCTTTACCTCCGGACCATTCCGGAGCTCCTCGTGACGTCCGGGATATCATCCGGGACTCGGAACAACTTTCAGTAACCTGACATAACAATTCCCTATAACCCTAGCGTCACCGAACCTTAAGTGTGTAGACCCTACGGGTTCGGGAGACAAGCAGACATGACCGAGACACCTCTTTGGTCAATAACCATCAGTAGGGTCTGGATACCCATGGTGGCTCCCACTTGCTCCACGATGATCTCATCGGATGAACCACGATGTCAAGGATTCAATCAATCCCGTATACAATTCCCTTTGTCTGTCGGTATAGAACTTGCCCGAGATTCGATCGTCGGCATACCAATACCTTGTTCAATCTCGTTACCGGTAAGTCTCTTAACTCGTTCCGTAGCACATCATCATGTGAATAACTCCTTAGTCACATTGAGCTCATGAAGATGTTCTACCGAGTGGGCCCAGAGATACCTCTCCGTCACACGGAGTGACAAATCCCGATCTCGATTTGTACCAACCCAACAGACACTTCCAGAGATACCCATAGTGCACCTTTATAGTCACCCAGTTACGTTGTGACATTTGATACACCCAAAGCACTCCTACGGCATCCGGGAGTTGCACAATCTCACGGTCGAAGGAAAAGACACTTGACATTAGAAAAGCTTTAGCATATGAACAATACGATCTAGTGCTATGCTTAGGATTGGGTCTTGTCCATCACATCATTCTCCTAATGATGTGATCCCATTATCAATAACATATAATGCCCATGATTAGGAAACCATGATCATCTATTGACTAACGAGCGAGCCAACTAGAGGCTTGCTAGGGACACATTGTGATCTATTTATTCACACATGTATTACTGTTTCCTGTTAATAATATTATAGCATGAACAATAGACGATTATCATGAACAAGGAAATATGATAACAACCATTTTATTATTGCCTCTAGGGCATATTTCCAACAGTCTCCCACTTGCACTAGAGTCAATAATCTAGTTACATTGTGATGTATCGAACACCCATAGCATTGTGGTGTTGATCATGTTTTGCTCGTGGAAGAGGTTTAGTGAACGGGTCTGCAATATTCAGATCCATGTGTACTTTACATATATCTATCACTCCACTCTGGACATGGTCCTGGATGGAGTTGTAGCGGTGTTTGATGTGCTTCGTCTTCCGGTGAAACCTGGGCTCCTTGGCTATGGCAATGGCCCCAGTGTTATCACAGAAGAGTGTCATTGGACCCGACGCGCTTGGAACCACTCCAAGGTCGGTGATGAGCTCCTTCATCCAAATTCCTTCATGAGCTGCTTCTGAAGCAGCTATGTACTCCACTTCAGATGTAGATGCTGCCACGACTTCTTGCTTGCTGCTGCACCAGCTCACTGCCCCACCATTCAACACATATACGTATCCGGTCTATGACTTAGAGTCATCCGGATCTGTGTCGAAGCTAGCATCAACGTAACCCTTCATGACGAGCTCTTCGTCACCTCCATAAATGAGAAACATTTCCTTAGTCCTTTTCATGTACTTAAGGATATTCTTGACCGCTGTCCAGTATTCCATACCGAGATCACTTTGGTACCTCCCTACCAAGCTTATGGCAAGGTTTATATCAGGTCTGGTACACAAGATGGCATACATTAGAGAGCCCACGGTTGATGCGTAGGGGACAGAACTCATCTTCTCTCTATCTGCAGCCATGGTCGGCGACTGAGTCTTACTCAATCTCACACCTTGCAAAACTGGCAAGAACCCTTTCTTTGAGTTTTCCATATTGAACTTCTTCAGTATCTTGTCAAGGTATGTACTTTGAGAAAGACCTATGAGGCGTCTTGATCTATATCTGTAGATCTTGATGCCTAATATGTATGCAGCTTCTCCAAGGTCCTTCATCGAAAAACTTTTTTTCAAATTGGCCTTTAGGCTCTCCAACATCTCTATATTGTTCCCCATCAATAATAAGTCATCCACATACAGTATGAGGAAAGCTACAGAGCTCCCACTCACTTTCTTGTACAGACAGGCTTCTCCGTAAACCTGTATGAACACAAACGCTTTAATCACCTCATTAAAGCGAATGTTCCAACTCCGAGATGCTTGCACCAACCCATAGATGGAGCGCTGGAGCTTGCATACTTTGTTAGCACCCTTAGGGTCGACAAAACCTTCTGGTTGCATCATAGTCAACTCCTTCGGACTGATTTCAGCTTCGCTACAGGAAAGAAAGTCTCTTCGTAGTCAACTCCTTGAATTTGTCGAAAACCCTTTGCGACAAGTCGAGCTTTGTAAACGGTTACATTACCGTTTGCATCAGTCTTCTTCTTGAAGATCCATTTATTTTCTATGGCTCGCCGGTCATCGGGCAAGTCCACCAAAGTCCATACTTTGTTCTCATACATGGATCCTATCTCGGATTTCATAGCCTCAAGCCATTTGTTGGAATCCGGGCCGCCATCGCTTCTTCATAGTTCGAAGGTTCACCGTTGTCTAACAACATGATTTCCATCACAGGGTTGTCGTACCAATCTGGTGCGGAGCGTGCCCTTGTGGACCTTCGCGGTTCAGTAGTAACTTGATCCGAAGCTTCATGATCATCATCATTAACTTCCTCTTCAGTCGGTGTAGGCGCCACAGGAACAACTTCCCGCGCTGCGCTACTATCCTGTTCGAGAGGGGGTGTAATTACCTCATCAAGTTCTACCTTCCTCCCACTTACTTCTTTCGGGAGAAACTCTTTCTCTAGAAAGGATCGGTTCTTGGGAACAAAGGTTTAAACTTCGGATCTAAGATAGAAGGTATACCCAATAGTTTCCTTAGGGTATCCTATGAATACGCATTTCTCCGCTTTGGGTTCGAGCTTTTCTGGTTGAAGTTTCTTCACATAAGCATCGCAGCCCCAAACTTTAAGAAACGACAACTTAGGTTTCTTGTCAAACCATAGTTCATACGGTGTCGTCTCAACGGATTTAGACGGTGCCCTATTTAAAGTGAATGTTGCAGTTTCTAATGCGTATCCCCAAAATGATAGCGGTAAGTCGGTAAGAGACATCATAGATCGTACCATATCTGATAAAGTGCGATTATGATGTTCAGACACTCCGTTGCGTTGCGGTGTGCGAGGCGGCGTCAGTTGTGAAACGATTCCACACTTCCTTAGGTGTGTGCCAAACTCGTGACTCAAATATTCTCCTCCACGATCAGATCGTAGACACTTGATTTTTCTGTCACGTTGATTCTCGACCTCACTCTGAAATTCCTTGAACTTTTCAAATGTCTCAGATTTGTGCTTCATCAAGTAGATATACCCATACCTACTCAAATCATCGGTGAGAGTGAGAACATAACGATAACCACCGCGAGCTTCAACGTTCATTGGACCACTCACATTAGTATTTATTATTTCCAATAAGTCGGTTGCTCTCTCCATTATTCCTGAGAATGGAGTCTTAGTCATCTTGCCCATGAGGCACGGTTCGCATGTGTCAAATGATTCAAAGTCAAGAGACTCTAATAGTCCATCAGTATGGAGCTTCTTCATGCGCTTAACGCCGATATGACCAAGGCAGCAGTGCCACAAGTATGTGGGACTATCATTATCAACTTTACATCTTTTGGTACTCACACTATGAATATGTGTAACATCACGATCGAGATTCATCAAGAATAAACCATTCACCAGCGGAGCATGACCATAAAACATATCACTCATATAAATAGAACAACCATTATTCTCTGACTTAAATGAGTAGCCGTCTCGCATTAAGCAAGACCCTGATACAATGTTCATGCTTAAAGCTGGTACTAAATAACAATTATTAAGGTTTAAAACTAATCCCGATGGTAGATGTAGAGGTAGCGTGTCGACGGCGATCACATCGACCTTTGAACCATTCCCGACGCGCATCGTCACCTCGTCCTTGGCCAGTCTCCGCTTATTCCACAGTTCCTGCTTTGAGTTGCAAATGTGAGCAACAACACCGGTATCAAATACCCAGGAGCTACTACGAGCGCCGGTAAGGTACACATCGATAACATGTATATCACATATACCTTTAACATTGCCGGCCTTCTTCTCTGCTAAGTATTTGGGGCAGTTCCGCTTCCAGTGACCTTTTCCTTTGCAATAGAAGCACTCAGTCTCAGGCTTGGGTCCATTCTTTTTCTTCTTCCCGGCATCTGGCTTACCGGGCGCGGCAACAGCTTTGCCGTCTTTCTTGAAGTTCTTCTTACCCTTGCCTTTCTTGAAACTAGTGGTCTTGTTGACCATCAACACTTGATGCTCTTTCTTGATTTCTACTTCTGCAGACTTGAGCATCGAGTACAACTCGGGAATGGTCTTCTCCATCCCTTGCATGTTGTAGTTAAGCATAAAGCCTTTGTAGCTTGGTGGGAGAGACTGGAGGATTCTGTCAATTATAGCATCATCCGGAAGTTCGACTCCAAGTGAAGTCAGACGACCGTGTAACCCAGACATTTTGAGTATGTGCTCACTGACAGAACTGTTCTCCTCCATCTTACAGCTAAATAACTTGTCGGAGACTTCATATCTCTCGACACGGGCATGATCTTGAAAAACTAGCTTCAGCTCCTGGAACATCTCATATGCCCCATGTTGCTCAAAACGCCTTTGGAGCCCCGTTTCTAAACTGTATAATATGTCACACCTAACCAGAGAGTAGTCATCACTTCGCATTTGCTAGACGTTCAGAATGTCCTGGGCTGCTGCGGGAGCGGGAGGGTCACCTAGCGGTGCATCAAGGACATAAGCCTTTTTAGCTGCTTCAAGGATGAGCTTCAAGTTGCGAACCCAGTCTGCATAGTTGCTACCATCATCTTTCAGCGTGTTTTTCTCTAGGAATGCGCTGAAATTGAGGTTGACGTTGGCCATCTACAATATTTATGAAGACAACTTTTAGACTAAGTTCATGACAATTAAGTTCATTTAATCAAATTAAGTATGAACTCCCACTTAAATCGACATCCCTCTAGTCTTCTAAGTGATACATGATCCATGTTGACTAACCCGTGTTCGATCATCACGTGAGACGGATTAGTCACCATGGTGAGCAACTTCATGCTGATCGTATTCAACCATACGACTCATGTTCAACCTTTCGGTCTCTTGTATTTGAGGTCATGTCTGTACATTCTTAGCTCGTCGAGTCAACCTAGGTGTTTCGCGTGTGTAAATCTAGCTTACACCCGTTGTATGCGAACGTTAGAATCTATCACACCCGATCATCACGTGGTACTTCGAGACAACGAACCTTCACAACGGTGCACACTTAGGGGAATACGTTCTCGAAATTTTAAGAGGGGTCATCTTATTATGCTACCGTCGTTCTAAGCAATAAGATGTAAAACATGATAAACATCACAATGCAATCATATAGTGACATGATATGGCCATTATCATCTTCGCCCTTTCGATCTCCATCTTCAGGCATCGCATGATCATCATCGTCACCGGCGTGACACCATGATCTCCATCATCATGATCTCCATCATCGTGTCTCCATGAAGTCTCCACGCCAACTACTAGTATCACTACTACTATAGCTAACCGTTAGCAATGAAGTAAAAGTAGTAAGCACATGGCGTTGCATCTCATACAATAAATTAAGACAACTCCTATGGCTCCTGTCGGTTGTCATACTCATCGACATGCAAGTCGTGAAACCTATTACAATAACATGATCATCTCATACATCATACATGCAACATCACAACTTTGGCCATATCACATCACATGTCAAACCCTGCAAAAACAACTTAGACGTCCTCTAATTGTTGTTGCAAGTTTTACGTGGCTGATTTGGGTTTCTAGCAAGAACGCCTTCTTACCTACGTGACAGATACAACGATGATATGCCAAAGCTATTTACCCTTCATAAGGACCCTTTTCATCAAATCCAATCCGACTAGAGTAGGAGAGACAGACACCCGCTAGCCACCTTTATGCATGGTGTGCATGTCTGTCGGTGGAACCAGTCTCACGTAAGCTTACGTGTAAAGTTGGTCCGGGCCGCTTCATCCCACAATACCGCCGGAAAAGAATTAGACTAGTAGAGGCAAGCAAATTGACAAATCATCGCCCACAACTTTTGTGTTCTACTCGTGCATAGAATCTACGCATAGAAAACCTGGCTCGGATGCCACTGTTGGGTAACGTAGCATAAATTCAAAATTTTCCTACGCATATTCAGATCTTCCTATGGAGAGACCAGCAATGAGAGAGGGGTAAGAACATCTTCATACCTTTGAAGATCGCTAAGCGGAAGCGTTGCTAGAACGCGGTTGATGGAGTCGTACTCGCAGCGATTCCGATCTAGTGCCGAACTACGGCACCTCCGCGTTCAACACATGTGCAGCCCGGTGACGTCTCCCGCACCTTGATCCAGCAAGGAGGAGGGAGAGGTTGGGGAAGAACTCCAGCAGCACGATGGCGTGGTGTCGATGGAGAGATGAGGTCTCCCGGCAGGGCTTCGCCAAGCACCGGTAGAGAGGAGGAGGAAGAAGGGCAGGGTTGCGCCGAGGGAGAGGGAGAAGTCTATCTCCCAAGAGACAAAACCCCTCTCTATTTATAGGAGGAGGGGGAGGGGCTGCGCCACCCCTAGGGTTCCCTCCCTAGGTGATGCGACAGCCACCAGATGGGAAAGGAGGCGGCGGCTAGGGTGGGAGGGGGTGGCGCACCACCTGGTGGTCCTAAGGCCCACCTGTGCCTAGGGTTTGCCCCCCTTCCCTCTCCCCTGCGCATTGGGCTGAGTGGGGAGGTGCACCATCCCACCTAGGGGCTGGTTCCCTCCCCCAATTGGCCCACCTTACCTCCCGGGGTCGTTGCCCCCCTTCTGTGGACCCCCGAGGCCACGTCCGGTAGTCCCGGTGGTCCCGGTACGTTACCGGTGATGCCCGAAACACTTCCGGTGTCCGAAACCATTCGTCCTATATATCAATCTTTACCTTTCGGACCATTCCGGAGCTCCTCGTGACGTCCGGGATCTCACCCGGAACTCCGAACAACTTTCGGTAACCTCATATAACAATTCCCTATAACCCTAGCGTCACCGAACCTTAAGTGTGTAGACCCTACGGGTTCGGGAGACAAGCAGACATGACCGAGACACCTCTTTGGTCAATAACCATCAGCGGGGTCTGGATACCCATGGTGGCTCCCACTTGCTCCACGATGATCTCATCGGATGAACCATGATGTCAAGGATTCAATCAATCCCGTATACAATTCCCTTTGTCTCTCGGTATAGAACTTGCCCGAGATTCGATCGTCGGTATACCAATACCTTGTTCAATCTCGTTACCGGTAAGTCTCTTTACTCGTTCGTAGCATGTCATCATGTGACTAACTCCTTAGTCACATTGAGCTCATGATGATGTTCTACCGAGTGGGCCCAAAGATACCTCTCCGTCACACGGAGTGACAAATCCCGAACTCGATTCGTACCAACCCAACATACACTTTCAGAGATACCCGTAGTGCACCTTTATAGTCACCCAGTTACGTTGTGACGTTTGATACGCCCAAAGCACTCCTACGGCATCCGGGAGCTGCACAATCTCACGGTCGAAGGAAAAGACACCTGACATTAGAAAAGCTTTAGCATACGAACAATACGATCTAGTGCTATGGTTAGGATTGGGTCTTGTCCATCACATCATTCTCCTAATGATGTGATCCCGTTATCAATGACATCTAATGCCCATGATTAGGAAACAATGATCATCTATTGACTAACGAGCTAGCCAACTAGAGGCTTGCTAGGGACACATTGTGATCTATTTATTCACACATGTATTACTGTTTCCTGTTAATACAATTATAGCATGAACAATAGACGATTATCATGAACAAGGAAATATGATAACAACCATTTTATTATTGCCTCTAGGGCATATTTCCAACAGTGCTATCCTTGGGAGGAGGAGGCCCGACAGATGGCGGCTGAGGGGAGCCTCACGGAGCCACGTCCGGATGGCTTCACTGCGGAGCCGTTGGCTAGGGAGAAGCGATCCAAGTGGTCGCACAACCCCGCGCGGGAGTCGAAGGCAGAGCGCTTGGATGCGAGCGTGGCAGAAGGCGCAAGAGGACCCGAGCAAGCGTCTGACAATGCTCTGGAGGAACCCGAGGCAGACCTATAGGGGCCCAACGCTGCATGGAGGGGCCGAGGGTGGCCCCTCCGGAGGTCGAAGCCACGTCGGAGGCTCCTGAGGTCACGCCGGATGTCACGCCAGAGGCTTCGGAGGTTGAGCTCCCGCCTCCAAGGACGGAGTCCCTAGGTGGCGAGGCACATGCCGTTGGGGATCCGACGACAATTGAGGGAGGCAAGTCCCCGGGAGTTGAGATCCCTGTAGCGAAGGAGCCCCGCCAGGCCGACTCGTCGACGGAGCTGGCTGGGGGTACACAGTCGGCCAGGAGTGCTCCACCAGGAGCCGGCGCCATGGTCGTGTGGGGGTGCGGCCCAGCCACCTCCGGGGCCGTTTTGTTGGGGAACATCGCATGGGAAACAAAAAAATTCCTACGCACATGAAAGGCGTATCATGGTGATGATCATCTACGAGAGGGGATATCGGATCCACGTACCCTTGTAGATTGCTAAGCGGGAAGCGCAAAGAAACGTGGTTGGATTTAGTCGAGCATCTCCACGGTTCGAATCACAAGCATCGCACGAACTCTGTCCCGATCTAGTACCGAACAGAAGGCACCTCTAGGTTCAGCACACTTACAGCTCGATGACGATCTCTGCCTTCTTGATCCAGCAAGAGATACGAATAGGTAACCGAATTCTCCTGCAGCACGACGGCGTGGCGGTGATGGTGGTGGATCTACTCCGGCATGGCTTCGCCGCGTCGTACCGAAGTAGCTACGAGGTGTCACAAAGTGGTGAAGGGAGAGAGGGATGCACTATGGCTTGGGGTGCCAAAAGCCTCTCAAACGTCTACTATATATAGGAGGAACAAGAGGGACGACGGCTTGCCTCTTACTCCAAGTATGAGGGTTCGGCCAAGCCGAAGAGGGAGGAGTCCTCCTCCAATTTGGTTTGGTGGAAATAGGCTTATTGGGCTGGCCTCACCAGCTAACTATGGGCTGGTGCGCCACCCATGGTCCTATTAGGTCCTCTCCCTGTTGGGTGGCCCCTTTCGGTAAAACCTCGGAACCCATTCTTCACACCCAATACTTTACCGGTAATGCCCGAAATCTTTCTGGAAGCCAAATGGAACATTCCTATATACCGATCTTCATTCCTACACTCGTGATGTCTGGGATCTCATCCGGGACTCTGAACAACATTCAGTTGCCAACATCAATAATGCAACTATACTGAAAGCGTCACCGAACCTTAAATGTGCAGACCCTGCGGGTTCGAGAACTATGTAGACAAGATTGAGACACTCTCCGGTCAATATCCAATAGCAGGATATGGATGCCCATATTGGATCCTACATATTATATGAAGATCTTAACGGTCTAACTTCTATGTCAAGGATTCAGTTAATCCCGTATACTGTTTCCATGGTTCTTCGGTATGTTACTTCTGCGGGATTCTATTGTTGGTATCTCTATACCTAGGTCAATACCGTTACCGGCAAATCTCTTTACTCATTCTGTAATACAATATCTCGTGGCTACCTCTTTAGTCACATTGCTTGCAACGCTTATTGTGATGTTGTATTATCAAGTGAGCCGCGAGATACCTCTCCATCACACGGAGTGACAAATCCTAGTCTTCATTCACGCCAACCCAACAAACACCCAACCCAGTTACGTTGCGATGTTCGATACACACAAGGTATTCCTCCATTGTCTGGGAGTCGATGATCTCATGGCCATAGGAACAGATACATTGACATGCAGCAAACAGTAGTAACAAACTGACACGATCATATACTACGTTCATAATTTGGGTCTTGTGCATCACATCATTCCCTAATGATGTGATCCCGTTATCAACTGATAACACTTGTCTATGGCCAGGAAACCTTAACCATCTTTGATAAACGAGCTAGTCAACTAGAGGCTCACTAGGGACATTGTTTTGTCTATATATCCACACATGCATTTGTGTTTCCATTCAATACAATTATAGCATGGATAATAAATGATTATCTGGAAATAGGAAATATAATAATAACTATTTTATTATTGCCTCTAGGTCTTATTTTCAAAAGTCTCCTACTTGCACTAGACTCAATAATCTAGCTTCACATCTCTATGTGATTTACAATGTAACTAATCTAACACCCATATAGTTCTGGTGTTGATCATGTTTTACTCGTGGAAGAGCCTTAGTCAGTGGATCTGCAACATTCAGATCCATGTGCACTATATAAATATTTATGTCCTCCCATTTGATGTAATCACGGATGGCATTAAAGCGTCGCTTTATGTGTCCGGTCCTCTTGTGAAACCTTGGTTCCTTGGCTAGAGAAATGGCACGAGTGTTGTCACGAAACACATTGATTGGGTCCACCACACTTGGCACTACTCCAAGATCTTACATGAACTGCTTCATGCAAACACCCTCCTTAGCCGCCTCCGTGGCAGCTATGTACTCCGCTTCGCACGGAGAATCACCTACTACGCTTTGCTTGGGACAGCACCGGCTTACCGCACCCCCATTAAGAATAAATATGTCTCCGGTTTGTGACTTAGAGTCATCCGGATCAGTGTCGAAGCTTGCATCGACATAACCCTTTACGACGAGCTCCTCGTCACCTCCATAAACGAGAAACATTTCTTTAGTCCTTTTCAGGTACTTCAAAATATTCTTTACTGCTGGCTAGTGCTCCACTTCTGGATTGCTTTGTAACCTGTCTGCCATACTTATGGAAAGGCTCACATCTGATCTTGTGCACAACATTGGGGATAGACCCTATGGCTGAAGCATAGGGGACGACACTCATTGTTTCTCTATCTTCTACAGTTACTAGGCATTGAGTCTTACTCATCTTTATAACTTGTAACACAGGAAAGAACCCCTTCTTGGATTGTTCCATTTTGAACTTCTTCAAAATCTTATCAAGGTATGTGCTTTGTGAAAATCCTATCACGCGCCTTGATCTATCCCTATATATCTTAATGCCCAATATGTACGCAGCTTCTCCGAGGTCCTTCATTGAAAAAGTTTTATTCAAGTAATCCTTTACGCTTTCCAAAAGATCTACATTGTTTCCAATCAGCAATATGTCATCCACATATAATATTAGAAACGCTATAGAGCTCCCACCTACTTTCTTGTAAATACAAGCTTCTCCAAAAACTTGTATAAACCCGAACGCCTTGATCACCTCATCAAAGCGATGATTCCAACTCCGAGATGCCTGCACCAGTCCATAAATGTATCGTTGGAGCTTGCATACTTTGTTAGCATTCTCTGGATCGACAAAACCTTCAGGATGTATAATATAAAACTCTTCCTTAAGAAACCCATTAAGGAATGTTGTTTTGACATCCATCTGCCTAATTTCATAATCAAAAAATGCAGCGGTTGCTAACATGATTCTGACGCACTTAAGCATTGCTACGGGTGAGAAAGTTTCATCCTAGTCTACTCATTGAACTTGTGAAAAACCCTTTTCCACAAGACGAGCTTTATAGACGGTCACATTACCGTCCGCGGCTGTCTTCTTCTTAAAGATCCATTTGTTCTGAATGGCCTTTCGGCCTTCACGTAATATTTCCAAAGTCCGTATTTTGTTTTCATACATAGATCCTATCTCATACTTCATGGCCTCTAACTATGTGTTGGAATCCGGGCCCACCATTGCTTTTCCATAGCTCGCACGCTCATTGTTGTCTAACAACAAGATCGATTAGACAGGATTTCCGTACCACTCAGGAGTAGTACATCCACTTGTCGACCTGCGAGGTCCGATAGCAACTTGATCTGAAGTTTCATGATCATTATCATTAGCTTCCTCTTCAACTGGTGTAGCATCAACATAAACTTCTTTCTGTCCTGCGCCACCATCTGGGTGAAGAAAAGGTTCTGCAACATCATCAAGTTCTATCTTCCTACCACTCAATTCTCTTGAGAGAAACTCTTTATCAAGAAAAGCTTTTAGCGACAAACAATTTGCCCTCGGATCTGAGATAGAAGGTATACCCAACTTTCTCTTTTGGGTAACCTATGAAGACGCACTTTTCCTCTTAGGGTTCCAGCTTTTCAGGTTGAAGCTTTTTGACATAAGCATCACATCCCCAAACTTTAAGAAACGAAAGCTTTGGCTTCTTGTCATACCACATTTAATATGGTGTCATCTCTACGGATTTTGAGGGTGCCCTATTTAGAGTGAATGCAGTTGTCTCCAATGCATAGCCCCAAAATGATAACGGCAAATCAGAAACATACATCACATAACGCACCATATCTAATAAAGTACGATTACGACATTCGGACACACCATTGCGATGTGGTGTTCCAGGCGGTGCCAACCATGAAAAAATTCCACATTGGCTTAAGTGAGCACCAAACTCGTAACTCAGATACTCACCTCCTCGATCAGATCATAGTAATTTGATCTTCTTGTTTTGATGATTTTCAACTTCACTCTGAAATTGCTTGAACTTTTCAAACTTTTCACACTTGTGCTTCATTCGCGCGGGCTAGCATATTAAGAATATTTACTTTGCACAAACTATTATAAATACAGTTAAGTTGTTATTAGTTATATGAAATTAATTATTCAATTTTATTGGAGTGCAACCATAAATTTTAATCGAAAGAAACACATAGTTTCTTTGTACCCATTTACACCAAAACACACACACCAATGGTTTTAGAGCTAATTTTATAAAGTAAGTCGTCAAATTTGGAGCGTTATGAGTTTCCGACTGGTGGGATGGCGTAATTGCTTTAGCGTTAGACAAAGTCCATAAGCGTAGGAGCATGAGGCTCATCTATGCCCTATGTACTATATGCAATGAGAGAACATGTGTATTTTCTCGGGCACCCATATGACGCATCTTGAGGTAGCCATATTGGCTCTCGAGGGGACATTAATCCTGGCAAATACATAAATCTAGTCTTTACTCTTCAATCATCATCAATGTCAGATACACTTTAGTGGTATCGTTTTATGATTGTACGCTTGGCAGAAACACATAGGCCAAAAAAGAAAAAAAATCGGAGGAGTTTCAACATCTAATCTTGAGAAAGAATGGCTACAAATAAATGTAGTAATTGTGTGTATAGATGGAAATAATAGAACTGCTGATTTTTCAGGTAAAAGGTAACTTCAAAAAAATGTAAAAAAGCTCATCATCACCATAGTAAATACAAATATTGGTTTGAACCTCCCAAAATAATGTTTATTGGATTATGCAACAACAATGATGTACATCTTGAACTTGTAAAATAATCTTACAAAGATAAGATCATGGACACAAAGAAATAAAAAAAATGCATCAAATGGAAATAAAAAAATAACTGGAAGTAGAAATTGATTTATATGTCACTGTAAAACATAAATTAGATTATGTCTACATTTCAGTACACATGGGATGGTTCATCTCCAAACAAAACACTAAAGCGAGACATTCTGACCGTGATTGTTGCACGGTGAGTCAACATCATATACATTTTTGTTTGTAGCTCGTAGACCATATTCCAATAAAGTCAGAATATTTGTCAACTAGAAGTATCAATATTTTATATTGGACTGGGTGATGGTAAAATATGATTTACAAACTTTGCAAGTATGCCAATTTGCATGAGTTGTGAGGAAGTAATTTTATTAATACAATAATACTAACTTTTAACAATGAGCTACCAACAAATTTATTTCTTAGCTATAAAATACATTACAAATCGGTAATGGACAACAAACATGTTGGAATAATTAAACAAGTTTACCTTAATGTAATCATCTTATTGGTCAAGGGATGTGGAGAGAATATCACCTAGCTTATGTATCACATGATGAAGGCCTAATTCAAAGGTTGATGAAGTAGGAGAATGAACACATTACAAAAGAGCAACATATGTATCACATGATCTTATAGCCTTACATGCAAAGTAATTATTTCGAGAAATGTCTAAGTAGCAGCTATATCTCCTTTCTCCTAACATAATACGTACAAATGTCTTTAGAATTAAAGTAGCTATGAAGCCCAATCTACCGTGGATTCAAAATGGGGCATAGTCATATGGGTGGGGTGTTTGTGGGGAGCTGCCTTGGATATGAGGAATTCCTCAAATCTAAAAAAAGAACAAAGACAAAGTCCTTATTTTTTAACTTCACAACTACTATTAAAATACAAATTAGGGACCTGGAGTGCAGATCAGAAACACATGAATTAAAAGGAGAACGAAATTAAATTTATAATGCATGATAATTAACTAATTGAAGAATCGTGGCTCAAGCACAGATCAGAAAAGGTGTGCATCTATAGGACATTTGAGGTATGATTAAAACTAAGTAATTATAATGAAAATTATTATGTGAAGTTGTGGGTACTAAAGATCAAAATTCTGGCAGATGCGGATGTCAGTCTGGCTGGCTTCGGCTTTGTTCTATATATGTCAGTGCATTTCAAGGATGTTCAAGATAGTTCTACGATTTTTAGCATCAATGTGGTCCAATCCTAGTATCAACAAATTCTACATATGGCTATTTATTTATAAGAACTGAACAACAAAAGGTATGGAAAAGCTAAATTTGAGTAATCACATATGGGGCCGAAATGGTAGTTTTGGAATTCATCCTCTCCTTTGGTTTGCTTCCATGCCCCGTGCCTAGGGGCGCACCTTCTAAATTAGCTAAAGTAGACATATGTTGTAAACAAAATGGAATAAATTATAATAAATGTTATGAATAAATAGCACTTCAGTTAATCCTTTCTTTAATATGTATAGTGGCCTGATACTGTTATAGTATTGCACAAATTTTCTGATTCAAGATGTGTAAATATGATTAAGCGAGATACATTAAAGTATGTGGAGTTACCTAAGTTTCATGTTTCCAGCTTAATTATCTATAAGCTCAGCGTGCTGTTTGCACATCTGATACATACAGTAAATGTAAAAAACCAAGTTTGAGAGTGAGACAGTTCTGACTCCTATGCATACATACATGTAGTGGTGCACAAATCCTGATTAGATCAACCTTGGCTCCTTCCATGCATGCAATTCGATGGACTGAGGTTTGTAATATCCATGGGTGTAGGTAGCTGGTGAATCAACAACCTGCGTTTGATGATGTGACTAATAAGTTTAGTCAGTATGTCATGTATATCATTAGAAATAAAGTTTATCATGTAAGGGAGATCAGCGATAGGACTATATGGCCATGCTCCAGTTGTGACATATGAAAATGCAGTCGGTGAAGCGACGAACTTGCGACTAATGATAGGAGTAATCAGTTTGCTGAGAGCTCGTGTATATCAGATTCATATGTTTCTTAATTAGTATGAATATTTCTTTAGAGTCAATAATACTGTTGCAAAAACATAGAGCTAAATAACTGGTAGAAAGGTTCACCGGCCATCATCAAACGACTTGGGATCGATTGATGTATTTCTCTGCAAGTTGTGGTATGTACACACCCCCCTAGAGAAACTGAAACATGCTTCAGTTTATTCATAGGGATGTGGTTGTGCCAGTAATTCACAGTAAAAAATTCCTATACAGTAGTAGTATCATTGTGCATATCAAATGATCATACCTCCACATGTATGTACAATGATCATGCTTTTCATTGCCGATTGAACTGGACGGAAGCTGGTTGCGCTCCCCAAAGAAACTTGTGTACTATAGCAGTGGCCAAAGCTATCACAGGTGTCCATCATGGCCGTGGGGTCGAGGCTCATGTACCAACACACACTCGTCTAGCAGGATGTTGGCATATCCTGTCGAGCATGCTTACACTTCATATGTCCCCTCAGCCTCTTGAGGAACGTGGGTAAATAAAAACATGGACGTGGGCAACCAATAATCCTGCATTTTCATCTTGTGTGGCTAATGCAGCAGCTGCGGACACGCCGTTGATATATCTACATGTCGACTCAAAGCCAATGAATGAACCCTTGATTACCCATCTCGCACTCACCATATGTTCTCACAAAGTTAAAATTGCACTAACAATGCCACCAAAGGTGCATCCTGCAGCTATGTAGCCTGGAGAACTCAATAATCCTTTTAAAAAGTTAGTATGAATAATGTGCCTTCATTTGTCTCAAATACATGCAAGTTACAAATTGATTAAACGGAGTAGGATTAAAGACTCAAATCACCAGCCAAGTTTAAGAATCTACAAACCTTGGACAGAGAGTAAAGACTCAAAGCAGTTACTTTTCCTTTATCCCGTGAAGGGACCACAAGCAATATCTTACCTCTAAGGATCTAAATACATCAATTCTTATGTGAGGAACTGGGTGGACAACATTGGCGGTTGATACCCTGGATGATTAGCTTCATGCCACTTATTGAATTGTACATATATATGTGTGGCATACTTTGGTGGCTTACTGGTTCTCAGGAGAAAGAGATACGACAAGATGCTCTTGTTACTTAATGAGTGTTCCATCAAAAGAAATTAATTACTTACATCAGTGTTTTCTTAGACAATAGTTTAACACACGGTGGGCATCTTGATGCGGGAGGGATAGTTGGGGCTGGCTAGAGGACATCAGAATAATGCGAACAATTGTTGCACTGGTAGGACTAACACATACCTGGTGGTGGATATTATCGTCGTGGGTGAAAGTCATGGATCGTGAGGTGAAGCACCTGCTGCCTGGATGGAACATGCATGGCCGTTGTCCAGCCTAGTCGAACTTGAATCTTTGTAGATTCAAAGGTTTGAGAGGAAGGGATCTGGGAGAAGGTGGAACAACCATGGCTTTTTGAGAGAGAGTCGTTGATTTTCTCAGAGCAATGTGCATCAACGGAGGATGAAGTACGTCATGTATATCCAAACCTTGTTTTTTTCAAGATTAATTCAACGAATAGGGGAGAGGCTAACATCACGACGAGGAGGCTTCTCCTCCTAGCTGCTCAATCAATCAGAGTGGGATTCGTGAGGCGCTATGATTTGCTACATGATTGATCTCGTTGCCGCCAGATTGATTAGGAACTCGGTTTTTCTTTCCTTGGTAGCGAAGAGAGGAAGAAGGCAAGGGAGGGGGATTGGATCTTGGAAGAAGATAGTACGTGGGGAGGGTTAGGGCTAGGTCATGTGGATATGGGATTGGCGATTCTTGTAAGGGCTTCCTTTTATGATTAATAATCTAAAAATTAAATGGACTAATCTACACCGTAATAATTCGGTCCCATCAGATCAACGGTTTGTAAAATCTGATTAACGTGGGAATTTATAGGGAGTCTAGAATTAGTATATTTATAGATATACCATATCTACTCAAATCATCAGTGAAGGTGAGAAAATAACGATATACATCGCGCGCCTCTATGCTCATCGGTCCGCACACATGAGTATGTACGATCTCCAACAAGTCACTTGCACGCTCCATTGTTCCGGAGAACAAAGTCTTAGTTATCTTGCCCACGAGGCATGGTTCACATGTGTCAAGTGATTCAAAATGAAGCGACTCCAAAAGCTCATCAACATGGAGTTTCTTCATGCGTTTTACACCAATATGACCTAAGCGGCGGTGCCACAAGAAAGTGGCGCTATCATTACTAACACTACATCTTTTGGTATCAATATTTTGAACATGAGTTTTATCACTAACGAGATTCAACATGAACAAACCGCTCACAATGGGTGCATGAACATAAAATATATTACTCATATAAATAGAGCAACCATTATTCTCTGACTTAAATGAGTAACCGTCTCGCAATAAACAAGATCCAGATATAATGTTCATGATCAATGCAGGCACTAAATAACAATTACTTAAGTTCATCACAAATCCCGAAGGTAACTAAAGTGAGATCGTGCCGACGGCGATCGCATCAACCTTGGAACCATTTCCCACGCGCATCCTTAGTTCATCCTTCGCCAACCTTCATTTATTCCACAGTTCCTGTTTCGAGTTGCAAATGTGAACAACAAAACCGGTATCAAATACCCAGGCACTACTATTAGAGATGGTAAGGTACACATCAATATCATGTATAGCAAATATACCATGTCTGGTGTTCTCCACCTTCTTATCGGCCAGATACTTGGGGCAGTTGCGCTTCCAGTAACCAGTCCCCTTGCAATAATAACACTCAGTTTCCGGCTTGGATCCAGCCTTGGGCTCCTTCGTCGGAGGGAAAACAACTTTGCCACTCTTCTTGGAGTTACCGGTGTTGCCCTTGTCGTTTTTTTCTTGAAACTAGTGGTTTTATTGACCATCAACAATTTATGTTCATTCTGGATTTCAGACTCAACGACTTTCAGCATCGCAAACATCTGTGTGAGTGACTTATTCATCTCTTGCATGTTATAGTTCAACACAAAGCTCTTATAACTAGGTGGCAGTGACTGAAGAACTCTGTCAGTGACAGCCTCTTGCAGGAGAATAATCCCCACATCAGCTAGACGATTAGAGTACCCAAACATTTTGAATATGTGTTCACTGACACACGCATTCTCCTCCATTTTTCAAGCATAGAACTTATCGGAGGCTTCATACCTCTTGATCCGGGCATTCTTCTCAAAGATAAACGCCAACTCCTGGAACATCTCATATGCTCCATGACATTCAAAGCGTCTTTGAAGTCCCGGTTCTAACCCATACAAAATTGCACATTGAACTAATGAGTAATCATCCTTACGTGACTACCAAGCATTCAAAACTGCTTGGGTCGCCATAGCGGGAGGTGCATCACCTAGCGCAGGATCAAGGACATATTGCTTTTGGCCAGCCGTGAGGATAAGCCTCAGATTAAGAGCCCAGTCAACAAAGTTGCTTCCATCATCTTTCAGCTTAGCTTTCTCTAGGAAAGTATTAAAATTCAGGGTTGCTACTCCACGACCCATTGATCTACAACATAAAATTTTGCAAAGATTACTTAGACTATGTTCAAGACAGTTGAGTTTAGCTAATCATATTACTAATAAACTCCCACTCAAATTAACATCCCTCTAGTCATTCGAGTGTCACATGATCCAAATTCACTAACTCAAGTGTGATCACCACATGAGTTGAGTATAGTTTCAATGGTGAACACCTCCATGTTGATCATATCAACTATATCATTCATGCTCCACCTTTCGGTATCTTGTGTTCCGAGGCCATGTATGTACATGCTAGGCTTGTCAAGTTTAACCCGAGTGTTCCGCGTATGCAAACGTTGTATGTGAACGTTGAGTCTATCACACCCGGTCATCACGTGGTATCTCGTAACGACGAAGTGTCGCAATGGTGCACAGCTGGGGAGAACACAATTTTATCTTGAAATATTAGTGAGAGATAAACTTATATTGCTACCATCGTTCTTTGCAAAATAAGGTGCATAAAAGGATAAACATCACATGCAAATCATAAGTGTGATGATATGGACATGAACTTGTGCTTCTTGATCTCCATCACCAAAGCACCGACATGATCTCCATCATCACTCGCGCCACACCATGATCTCCATCATCGTGCTGGCATCGAGATTGTCATGCTAACTATCCTTTTACTACTAAAGCTAATACTAGCGATAAAGCAAAGCATCATCAAGCGCAAAAAATAATTAAAGACAACCATATGGCTCCTGTCGGTTGCCGTAGCATCGACGTGCAAGTCAATATTTAACTACTACAACATGATCATCTCATACATCCAATATATCATATCATGTATTTGGCCATATCACATCACATGCATACCCTGCAAAATCAAGTTAGACGTCCTCCAATTTGTTGTTGCAAATTTTACGTGGCTGCTATGGGTATCTAGTATGATCGCATCTTACTTACGTAAAGCCACAACAGGGATATGCAAATTGCTATTTAACCTTCTCCAAGGAACGCCTCGGTCAAATCCGATTCAAGTAAAGTTGAAGAAACAGACACCTGCCAGTCGTCTTTATGCAACATGTTGCAAGTTAATTGATGAAATCGGTCTCTCATAAGCGTACGACTAATGTTGGTCCGGGCCGCTTCGATCCAACAATACCGCTGAATCAAGAAAAGTCTAAGGAGGGCAGAAAATTGAACATCAACGCCCACAAACTCTTTTGTGTTCTACTCGAGATATCATCTATGCATGAACCTAGCTGTGATACCACCGTTGGTGAAAATCGCATGGGAAACAAAAAAAATCCTAACACACGAAAGACCTATCATGGTGATGATAATCTACGAGAGGGGAGGATCCACATACGCATGTAGATCGCTAAGCGGGAAGCATTAAGAAACGTTGTTGATGTAGTCGAACGTCTTTGCGATCCAAATCACAAGCGTCCCACGAACTCTGTCCCGATCTAGTCCTGAACGGACGGCACCTCCCCGTTCAGCACACTTATAGCTCGATGATGATCTCTACCTTGTTGATCCAACAAGAGAGATGACGAGGTAGCTGAATTCTCCGGCAGCACGACAACGTGGAGGTGATGGTGGTGGAGCTACTCCGGCAGGGCTTCATCAGGCCGTACCGAACTATCTACGAGGTGTCACGAAGTGGTGGAGGGAGAGAGAGCTACACTATGGCTTGGGGTGCAAAAAGCCTCACAAACCTCCACTATATATCGGATGAACAAGAGGGAGGGTGGCTTGCCTCCTACTCCAAGTAGGAGGGTTTGGCCGAGCCCAAGTGGGAGGAGTCCTTCTCCAATTCGGTTTGGTGGAGGACTCCTTCCCAACTTGTCCACCTCTTCCTTTCCTTTTTCCCTTTCCTTTTATTTTTGCTTTCAGCTGAAATAGGCTTATTGGGTTGGCCTCACCAGCCCACTAAGGGCTGGCAAGCCCCCATGGGCCTATTAGGTCCTCTCTCGGGTGGGTAGCCCCTCCCTGTAAAACCCCAGAACCCATTCGTCACTCCCGGTACTTTACCGGTAATGCCCGAAATCTTTCCGGAAGCCAAATACAACATTCCTCTATATCAATCTTCGTTTCTGGTCCATTTAAGAGACACTCATGATGTGTAGGATCTCATCCGAGACTCTAAACAACATTCGGTTACCAACATCAATAATTCAGATGTACCGAAAACGTCACTGAACCTCTATGTAGACATGACTGAGACACTCTCCGGTCAATATTCAATAGCGGGACGTGGAAGCCCATATTGGATCCTACATATTCTATGAAGATCTTATCGATCGAACCTCTATGTCAAGGATTCAGTTAATCCCGTCAACTATTCCCTTTGTTCTTCGGTACGTTACTTGCCCGGGATTCGATCGGCGGTATCTCTATACCTTGTTCAATCCCGTTACCGGCAAGGTTCTGTACTCGTTTCGTAATACAACAGCCCATGGCAGACTCTTTAGTCACATTGCTTGCAAGACTTATTGTGATATTGAATTACCGAGTGGGCCCCAGGATACCTCTCTGTCACACGGAATGACAAATCCCAGTCTTGATTCATGCCAACCCAATAGACACCTTCAGAGATACCTGTAGAGCATGTTTATAGTCACCTAGTTACGTTGTGACGTCTGATACACACAAGGCATTCCTCCGATGTGCGGGAGTTGCATGATCTCATGGTCATAGGAATAGATACATTGACATGCAGCAAACTCTAGTAACAAACTGACCCGATCATATGCTATGTTCATAATTTGGTTCTTGTCCATCACATCATTCCCTAATGATGTGATCCCTTTATCAACTGACAACACTTGTCTATGGCCTGGAAACCCTAACCATCTTTGATCAACGAGCTAGTCAACTAGAGGCTCACTAGGGACATTGTTTTGTCTATATATCCACACATGCATTTGTGTTTCCATTCAATACAGTCATAGCATGGATAATAAACGATTATCTTGAAATAGGAAATATAATAATAACTATTTTATTATTGCCTCTAGGGCATATTTCAAACACGTTTGCACCACAGGCAGTCGGCCGATGGAGACTTGGGTGCAGCCGGCGGGCGCCTTGCGAGTGGAGCCCCTGGTGCGCCTGTGAGCAGGGTCCCTGCGCTGATCTAGGAGTTCGGCCAATGCTGCAACTACTCGGCACAGGTGACCCAGACGATGCGGGAGCGGCTGGTTCACCTTGAGAACTTAGTCGGGGTACATTCTGTGCCTTTTGTTTTTCTTGTTGGTAATTTCTTCTTCTTCTTCCTTAAATGGGGGCGCGCCAGTGCACCCACTAGGTGTAGCCCCCAGGACTCGGGCCGGGTGGGAATCAGTCAGGTCGATTCCTACTTGCCACTAGCCTTTGTCTATTGCTTTCAGTGGGGGCGCACAAGCGCACCCACTAGGGTGTAGCCCCCGAGAGTCGGACCGGATGGGAACCAACCGGGTCGAATCTTAACTTGCGTTAGAACCTTTCTTTCTCCTTTGTAGGATTATCACGACAATCGGGTGACCGCCCACAATGCACTATTGGGCCGACACAAGGAGGCGGAGAGCCAGCTGGCCGATCTCCGAAGCCGGTTGGACCAAGCCGGCCAATAGCACGACGCTCTGCAAGAGGAGTGCGTCCAGCTTCGCCAGGAGGCGGGCCTTCTCCAAACAGAGAAAAGGGACCGCCTAGCGGCCCAACTCATGGAGCAGGTGCAGCGGAACACGGCACACCTGTTGGGGAACGTCGCATGGGAAACAAAAATTTTCCTACGCGCACGAAGACCTATCATGGTGGTGTCCATCTACGAGAGGGGATGAGTGATCTACGTACCCTTGTAGATCGTACAGCACAAGTGTTAGTGAACGTGGTTGATGTAGTGGAACGTCCTCACGTCCCTCGATCCGCCCCGCGAACAATCCCGCGATCAGTCCCACGATCTAGTACCGAACGGACGGCACCTCCGCGTTCAGCACACGTACAGCTCGACGATGATCTCGACCTTCTTGATCCAGCAAGAGAGACGGAGAGGTAGAAGATTTCTCCGGCAGCATGACGGCGCTCCGGAGGTTGGTGATGACCTTGTCTCAGCAGGGCTCCGCCCGAGCTCCGCAGAAACGCGATCTAGAGGAAAAACCGTGGAGGTATGTGGTCGGGCTGCCCTGGAAAAGTCGTCTCAAATCAGCCCTAACACCTCCATATATATAGGTGGGAGGGAGGGGAGGAGGCAGCCCCAAAACCTAAAGGTTTGGCCGAAATTGGAGGTGGAGGAGTCCTACTCCAATCCTACTTGGAGTAGGATTCCACCTTCCCACTTGGAAACTCTTTCCACCTTGTGTTTTTTCCTTCTCAAACCTTATGGGCCTTAGTGGGAACTTATTCCAGCCCACTAGGGGCTGGTTTATCACTTCTCATATCCCATGAGACCCCTTGGGGCGTGACACCCCTCCCGATGGTCCCCGGCACCCCTCCCGGCACTCCCGGTACACTACCGATGAGCCTGAAACTTTTCCGGTAATGCACGAAAACCTTCCGGTAATCAAATGAGGTCATCCTATATATCAATCTTCGTTTCCGGACCATTCCGGAAACCCTCGTGACGTCCGTGATCTCATCCAGGACTCCAAACAACATTCGGTAACCAACCATATAACTCAAATACGCATAAAACAACGTCGAACCTTAAGTGTGCAGACCCTGCGGGTTCGAGAACTATGTAGACATGACCCGAGAGACTCCTCGGTCAATATCCAATAGCGGGACCTGGATGCCCATATTGGATCTTACATATTCTACGAAGATCTTATCGTTTGAACCTCAGTGCCAAGGATTCATATAATCCCGTATGTCATTCCCTTTGTCCTTCGGTATGTTACTTGCCCGAGATTCGATCGTTAGCATCCGCATACCTATTTCAATCTCGTTTACCGGCAAGTCTCTTTACTCGTTCCGTAATACAAGATCCCGCAACTTACATTAAGTTACATTGCTTGCAAGGCTTGTGTGTGATGTTGTATTACCGAGTGGGCCCCGAGATACCTCTCCGTCACACGGAGTGACAAATCCCAGTCTCGATCCATACTAACTCAACGAACACCTTCGGAGATACCTGTAGAGCATCTTTATAGTCACCCAGTTACATTGCGACGTTTGATACACACAAAGCATTCCTCCGGTGTCCGTGAGTTATATGATCTCATGGTCATAGGAACAAATACTTGACACGTAGAAAACAGTAGCAACAAAATGACACGATCAACATGCTACGTCTATTAGTTTGGGTCTAGTCCATCACATGATTCTCCTAATGATGTGATCCCGTTATCAAGTGACAACACTTGCCTATGGCCAGGAAACCTTGACCATCTTTGATCAACGAGCTAGTCAACTAGAGGCTTACTAGGGACAGTGTTTTGTCTATGTATCCACACAAGTATTGTGTTTCCAATCAATACAATTATAGCATGGATAATAAACGATTATCATGAACTAAGAAATATAATAATAACTAATTTATTATTGCCTCTAGGGCATATTTCCAACAACACCGCCACTCCTTGGAGCAGCGGGAAGTGACCCAAACTATGGAGCTGGATTGCTTGGAGCAGGTCCACCATGATGAACTAGAGCGGCTGAAGGCTGCTCACGAGGTGGCCCTGAAGGTCAAGGACGACCGTCTGGTGGAGGAGGCTGAAGCGACGCGGGTGGCGTGGGCCGCGCTCGCCGACCAGGTCAAGGCGTACGGGACCAGGGAGCATGAGCTGGAGGAGAAGGCGCATGAGGTGGATGTGCTCCTTTCCTCTAAGTCCTCTTCATCTCGTTTTATTTTCTTGGTGTTGATTTGGGTTTTCTCTCTTACGCTGCGCGCCCGCTTTCCTCCCCACACCTCTTTCCAATGACGCAGGATGCGGTGGAGATGGCGATAGATTAAGGCCTTCGCCGGCTGGATCATAGAGGAGTTGGTGATCGCACCTAAAGTGTGCTTGACGAAGCTGGAGCGAGCCCTGCCGAGGCTCCAGGAGGCCAGGATGGCCATGGTCCGTGCACTCTGGCCGGGTGCGGTGCAGCCAGAGTCCATGAGCCAGCTGTGGAGGTGGCTGGAGGTGGGACCGCCCGGCTGGGCGATTGGCGCACCTCACCGGTGTAACCGACGAGTACATGGAGCTCCAGGTCGCGAGGTAGTGGTACTCAGACCTCGACTTGGGCATGCTTGCCCTCCTCCAGCTTCCGCCCCACGAGCCCGACAGCCTGGAGCCGGTATGTGATTGGGACGGGGCTACTGCCTTGGGTGGGGGGTTGACCATGGATCTTTGGAGCCATGGAAACATTTCAAATTGGGGTGAGTGCGCCAGTGGCCGGCTGAAAATAACCACACAGGGTTCGACTAGCCCACGCAGGTTGCTCCTTCATAGTCTGTATTGGTGTGCAGCAAGCTTTTCCTTCCCAGAGTCCCTCTAGCTGGATAGCCAGGAGCCGATCTATAGCTAGGCAGGGTGGTATCTTTTGCTTGGCCCACACTACTTAGTCGGCTACGTAGTGGAGGGAGGACTCAGACCGACCAGCGAGCTCCCGGGTCCGAGGAGTCGGACCGGGTGTTCGCTCAATAAACAACACGATTGATCGAATCGAAAAGATATGCCCCAAATGTCGGCTTGGGGCACCCGCTGCATTCATTAAGCCCAAAAGGGTAGGGGATACATACGTACACTTGTTCTTTCTCTCTTATCAGTAGAACGGGCAAAGGTGTGTTGCGTTCCATGGACGCTCCGACTCCTCACCGGCGGCGTCTCTCTTGCGCTTATGCGGCTTCTGGGCATCTATCATGTAGTATTTATTGTTGTGCAGCGCCTTGATGATGATGAAGGGCCCTTCCCATGGAGAGGACAGTTTGTGCTACTCAGCTGTTCTTTATTGGATTTGCCTGAGTACCAGGTCCTCTTTGCGGAAAGAAAGGGCCCGGATGCGCAAGCTGTGGTAGTGGCGGAGCTTCTGCTCGTAGATAGTCGTTCGGCTCAGGGCCAGCTCGCATGCTTCCTCGGGAAGGTCGACGTCGTCTTCTCTTGCTTATTTTGCATATGTCTCCGTATACAGGGTGACCCGAGGCAAGTCGAATTCGATGTTCGTGGGATGACCACCTTTGACCCATATACAAGGAACAATGGAGTGAAACCGGTTGGTCGGTTAGGTGTGGTGCGAAAACTCCACGAGATGGCTGTCAACTCTTCAATCCAATAGCCGACCGACCAGACATTTGCTCTTTCGGTCTAGCAGTTCGACTGTAGATGGGCCACTACTGTGAGGGCAAGCCGGATTCCTTTCTTGGAGGAGAAAAGTGTCATCACACCTTTGGCGAATTTGGTGCCATTGTCGGTGATGGTGCTATGGGTCAGAGAAAAGGGTCATCACACCTTTGGCGATATCCTTGACGAATCGGACGGCCGTGGGACCGTCCAGCTTCTTGATAGATCTTGCCTCGATCCACTTGGTGAACTTATTGACGGCTACCAGGAAGTGCGTCATGCCGCCTCTAGCGGTCTTAAATGGCCACACCATGTCAAGCCCCCAAACGGTGAAAGTCCATAAGAGGGGAAGGGTCTGGAGGGACGTAGCCGGCAGGTGGCTGTGCGTGCTGAAGCGTTGGCAGCCCTCACACTCGTCGACGAGGTGCTTTGCCTCTTCAAAGGCTGTTGGCCAGTAGAACCCGTGGCGAAAGGCCTTGGCCACCAGGATTCTCGAGGCGGTGTGGTGCCCGCACCAGCCCTCGTGGATATCTCTGAGGATCTCGTGTCCCTTTTCTGATTCGATGCGGCGCCAAAAAACGCCATTCGCGTTGCAACGAACCAGCTCGCAGTTGACGATGGCGTAGGCAGTTCATCGGCGCTGGATCTAGCGGGCTTCCGCTTCATCTAGAGGGACCTTGCCGCTTATGAGATAGGCGAGGATGGGTTGGACCCAAGTCGGAGCTAAGATCATAGTCGTAGTTGGCCCGAGCTGAGGGACCGGGGGAGCCGGAGCCCCTGGGTCTCCGATTGGTGTCCCCGAGGCGGATCCGTCAACCCGTGGGACTATGGTGGAACTAGACGCGTCTTCCATCTCCATGACGGCTACGGATCTGGAATCGGCCACCGTGAGCCCATCCGGAGTCGGCACCACGGGCGTAGTCGGAGGAGCCTCCGGGTCCAAGGCAGGGTCGGTTGGGTCAGCCGGCATGAAGATGGACGCCGATTCTGGAGACGTCTTGATTGAAAGCTTGCACAGATGCTCGAGGTAGACATCGACTGGGAGTGTCTGCCGGGTGGAGCCGATCTTTGCTAGTGCATGTGCCGCCTCGTTGTTCGCTCGAGGGACATGATGGAACTCACAGCCCTCGAAGGAGCCAGTGAGCTGTTGGACGAGGAGGCAGTAGCTGGCCATGCTGGCATCCCTGGTGTCCCATTCGCCAGACACCTGCTACACAACGAGTTCTGAGTCGCCGAAGCAAAGGATCAAGCGGATGCCAATCTCCTTGACGAGTCGGAGTCCATGGACGAGTGCCTCATACTCGGCCAAGTTGTTGGAGGCAGCGAAGTGGATTTGGAGGGCATAGTTGAGCTGATCCCTTTTCGGGGATACAGAATAATGCGGACTCCCAAGCGGGTTTGCATCTTGGAGCTGTCAAAGTGCATGCGCCAATGCATGGAATCTGGAGGTGGTTGCGTGTACAGGATCTCCACCCAGCCGATGAAGAAGTCATCCACCACCTGGGACTTGATGGCCATGTACGGCTCATACTAGATGTTGTGCTCGGACATGGCGATGGTCCACTTGGTGACCCAGCTGGTTGCGTCTCGGTTCCCCATAATCCCTGAAAGTGGAGCCATGGTAACCATGGTGATGGTGTGCTCCTGGAAGTATTCCTTCAGCTTTTTGGCAGCAAAGTATATGCCGCAGCACATCCTCTGGTAGTGGGGGTAGTTCTGCTTGGACACAGAGAGGACCTCGCTCACGTAGTAGACGGGGCGCTGAACCGGCAACGTCTTTCCTTCTTCAGGACGTTCCACCACCAGATTGACGCTGACCACTTGCGTGGTCACCATGATGTATGCGAGCATGGGCTCCTTCTGAGTTGGCCAAGACGGGCGTGCTGGAGACGACGCTCTTGAGGTCGCAAAAGGCCTCGTCCACCTGGCCGGTCCTCTTGAACTTGGTCATCCTCTTCATAAGATAGTAAAGTGGCAGCGCCTTCTCGCAGAGCCGGCTGGCGAACTTATGGACGCTGCAAAGCTCCATCGGCTTGGGCATGCGCTCGATGGCCCTGATCTTTTCCGGGTTGGCTTTGATGCCGCGTGCAGACAGGAAGTAACCGAGGAGCCGACTAGCCGGCACACCAAAAACGCACTTCTCCGAGTTGAGCCGGATCCGATATTCATGCAGGTTGGCGAATGTTTCCCGGATATCGTCGAGGAGGCTGAAGTGCTTCTTGAATCTGATGACAATGTCGTTGACATAGACATGCACGTTCCTATCGATTTGGGGCAGGAGACACTTCTGCATGCAACGCTAGAAGGTGGCGCCTGCATTCTTCAAGCTGAATGACATGGTGACATAACAGTAGGCTCCGAGTGGAGTGATGAATGAGGTCTTCAAATGATCCGCCGGGTCTAGCTTGATCTGGTGGTGGCCGGAATAGGCATCCAGGAAGGATAGCAAGTCGCAGCCGGTTGTGGAGTCGATCACCTGATCGATCCGGGGCAGGGTGAATGGATCCTTTGGACAGGACTTATTCAAGCTTGTGTAGTCGATACACATGCGCCAGGTTTTGTTTTTCTTCAGCGCTAGGACTAGGTTGGCCAGCCATTCCTGGTGGAAAACTTCCATGATGCATCCGGCTGCGAGCAACCGGGCAATTTCTCCTCCTATGGTACCCCGCTTCTCTTCGGAGAAATCGTGCAGTGGTTGCTTGGCCGGCTTCGCATCCGGTCACACATGAAGCTTGTGCTTAGTGAACTTCCTCGGAACACCAGGCATATCCTTGGGGGCATGCAAAAATGTCCTGATTCTGACGGAGGAAGTCAACGAGATCGCCTTCCTATTTTCTGCTGAGGGTGGCGCCAATGGTGACGCACTACTTCGGCTTAGCCGGATCAAGTGGGACCTTCTTGGTGTCTCTAGACGGCTGGATAGTAGCCTCGCTGGCCGGTTGGGATGTGGGAGTTGGCACAGCCGGCTGCTCGGTGGCCTGGGCCACGAGCCAGTCGAGCTGGCTCTTTTCCTCCGCAATCTCTAGTGCCTCGGCCAGCCAGCTGCCGTTGCGGACGCACTCGATTGACTTCTTGTAGTCTCTGGATATGGTGATGATACCTTTAGGACCCGTCATCTTCATCTTGTGGTAAGCATTGTGTCGGATCTCCATGAACTTGGTGAGCGCCGGCCTGCCTAGGAGCGCATGATAGGGGCTGTGGAGATCTACCAGCTCAAACCACACCGGCCCACGATGGAAGTGAGCCTTGTCGCCAAATAGGACGTCGAGTAGGATCTTCCCGATGGGAGAGCAGGATTGCCTCGGCACGATGCCGTGGAACACCGTCTGGGTCGGCTGCAAGTCTTTCTCCCAGAGCCCCAGCTTGAGGAGCTAGTCACGGTAAAGGATGTTGATGTTGTTGTCGTCGTCGACCGACACCCGCAAGAACTTTCGGGTAAGCCTCTTGAAGTCGCTGGTGGGGTCGAAGACGAGGGCATAGCTACCAGGGTTTGGCATTATGGCCAGATGGTCAGTTCGGCTCGAGGTAACCGGCTTCTCTAACCAGTGCACGTACTTCGGGACCGAGGTCACGGTTGCATTCACCTCATGCCGGCGCTGGCGCTGGCTGTGATTTTCATCGCCTTCGCTGGTGAAGACGACATAGGCCCCATCCTAATTGGGGAATTGTTCATTGAGGCGTCCTTCATTGGGGGGTGCTGGAGCTGGAGCCGGTGCTTGAGGAGCTGGAAGGCCCTCGCCTCTGGCCAACCGCTAGGAGAAGTTGCACTGTCGGAGTGTATATGTAGCCGGCTTTGCCTGGTGTGCATCTTGCACGGGGGCGTCGAGTATCTGCTCGAAGGTGAGCTTGGGCTGCCAGGTCCCTTTGGCGCCGCATTGGCGATGGCTGCTCTTCTTCCATGGTGGAGACCTTCTTGTTCCCGTACTAGGGATCCGGCTTGTCGGGTTTCCCCTTGGTGTTCTGCTACCCCCGGTTATCGGTAGCAGGCCGCGGCGTAGACGACAGCGCGGCGTCCTATCCGATTGTAGTGACCTAGATCCGCATCCCGGAGTCGGCCGTGTCATACTGGTGTGCCTTGGCCATGAACTCAGACGGAGTGGACGGCTCCGAGCACATGAGCTTGTGCTTGAGGACGATGCCGTCTTGGCAGCCCTCAATGATGTACTGGATGACCTGACCCTCATGCACTCCTTCGCAGGAGTTGCGCAGCTCGGGCCAGCACGTGAGGTAGTCGCAGAGAGGCTCGTGCTCTGCCAGGACGCACATGGCTAGCTCGCAGGGATGACCGGGGCGCTTGTATGTGTCGGTGAACTTGCGGACGAAGGCTTCTTCAAAATTTACCCATGCATTGATGCTATAGACGGGCAGGTTGTTAAGCCAAGTGCATGTCGAGCGAGTCAGCATGAGCGGGACATAGAGCACCGCAACGCGCTTGTTGCCCCGGGCGATGTCGACTGTGGTGGTGTAGTCGATCAGCCAATCTTCTGGCTTGGTCATCCCGTTGTACTTCGAGACCTCGCGAGGAAGAGTGAAGCCGGTGGCAAAAGGCTCGACGCGGGTCCGAGGACCAAAGCACGCTGGGCCAACCGGACCCTCCTCCTCGAGGAGGGCGGACTGAGCCAACTCGTCGATCTGGATGGGGGCGTTGTTCTCGCTTCGAGGGACGCGCGGGCCGAGCAGGCAAATGAGCTCGGACCGAATGGAAGCAACCGGCGAGGGTGCTCGCTCCTGCCTCGGAGGCGTGGTGTGGGCGCAAGTCGACTGGCCGTCTCCCTCGACGGTGTCGTAATGCCAGCTGGAGACTTCTGGCTTCTCGTGTGTGCATCGGCTGCGTCCGCCGCGGCTCCCGTCAATGCGTCAGCCGGAGCCGTGGGGGGATGAAGAGTGATGGGCTAGCTGGTGGCCGAAGGCCATCTACAGGTCCCCGCCTCCTGGCGAAGGCGACTTGCCACAGGGATAATCCGGCTCGAACGGACTGCTACTGCAACAAAAGACCTTCCAACGGCGCCAGAAATAGGTGTGTCGACGGCACCAGGAATCCTTCTGCTACGGCTACGCCTTAAGGGACTTCCTAGGCAAATATGCAAAGGATTTCCCCCGTGGCCTTGGAGCCTTGCGTTGGTGTTCCCTCGAAGCGGAAAGGGTGATGTAGTGGAACGGTGGTAAGTATTTCCCTGAGTTTTGAGAACCAAGGTATCGATCTAGTGAAGGAGTATCTCAAGAGCCTGCACAAACACAAAAAGCTTGCTCCCAACGCTATGAAGGGGTTGTCAATCCCTTATAGATTGTTCGCCAAGTGAGAACTGAAAGCAACAAAGTAACAAAGCAAAGTAAAAGCGAAACTGGAAACGATAGGTGTGAATAGACCCGGGCCGTAGTGTCATGAAAGCAAGTAGACGGTGGGTGAACAAATTACTGTCGAGCAATTGATAGAACCGCGCAAAGTCGTGACATCATCTATGGCAATGATTATATCTATATGCATCACGTCCAAAACAAGTAGACCGATACTTTATGCATCTACTACTATTACTCCACACGTCGACCGCTATCCAGCATGCATCTAGTGTATTAAGTCCAAAAGAACAGAGTAACGCCTTAAGCAAGATGACATGATGTAGATGGACAGTCACATATATACGACAGAGCCCACCTTGTTACCCTTGATGGCAACTACACGATGTGTGCCTTGCTGCCCCTGCTCTCACTGGGAAAGGTCAGCACACGGTAAGAACCCAAAACCAAGCACTTCTCCCATTGCAAGAATCATAGATCTAGTTGTCCAAACAAAACCCAGGACACGCAGAGACTTACAATGATATAAATCATGCATATAAGAAATCAGCAAAGACTCAAATATATATCATAGATAATCTGATCACAAATCCACAATTCATCGGATCTCGACAAACACACCGCCAAAGAAGATTACATCGGATAGATCTCCATGAATATCATGGAGAACTTTGTATTGAAGATCCAAGAGAGAGAAGAAGCCATCTAGCTACTAACTACGGACCCGTAGGTCTGAAGTGAACTACTCACGAGTCATTGGAGGGGCTATGATGATGAAGAAGAAGCCCTCCAACTCCAAAGTCCCCTCCGGCAGGCCACCGGGAAGGGTCTCCAGATGAGATCTCGCGGAAACGGAAGCTTGCGGCGGCGGAAAAGTATTTTCGTGGATCCCTTGATTTTTTGCTGTATTTTAGGGAATATATAGACGCAAAATCTAGGTCAGGGTGGCGCCAGGGAGGCCACAAGCCTGCCCACCCCCCCTGGTGGCGGAGTGGGGGCTTGTGGGCTCCTAGCTTGGCCCACAAGCCCCCTGATCTTCTTTCGTTCGGGAAAAATTCATTTCGGGGATTTTATTCCGTTTGGACTCCGTTCCAAAATCAGATCTGAAAAGAGCCAAAAACACAGGAAAAACAGGAACCGGCACTTGGCACTGAATTAATAAGTTACTCCAAAAAAGATAAAAAAGTTACATTAAACATCCAAAGATGACAAGATAACAGCATGAAACCATCAAAAATTATAGATACGTTTGAGACGTATCAGGGAGCTTGCTGCGAGTAGGTATTGGATGTGCTTTTCTAGCTGCGCATGTTGCTCGCCCTCCAAGGTGGGAAGCTCGTCCTAGGCCACCTGGGCGTCCCTCATGTTTCTCGCAAGGTTGTCGTAGGTGGGAAGCTTGCCGCCGAGGATGTTGGCGACTATGCATCTGTGGCTACGAACCGCAACGTGCCGGCTGGATTCGTCGCCACCTAGGGTGAGGCCGTAGGCGGACTTGTACTCGTGATGCACTACCTCCATCCGGCATTTGGACAACGCTAGAGTATTGGCCTCCGTGAGCAGTTACTTGCGTGCGACCTCCAGCTCGGTCGCGTCCATGGCTAGGTTAGCCGTTGGCGCGATAGGGGTGCTCGACGTGTGTGGTGTCACGCAGAGAGGATTGGAGGGGCCAGGGCGAGCCGAGGCGGTAGTCTCGCCCGCCTCGGCTTTGACGCGAGAAGAGCTCATGGTGGAGCCAGTGACCATCACCTTCGCGAGGACGCGGAAGTCACACGCCCCGCTCGAGGCAGTTGTTCTGGTGAACGGCGGTGGGTCGGAGTAGTCCAGCACGTCACTGGGGTACTCATCGAGCGTAGGCGTGTTGTCGAGTCGTAGCATGCTCAAGAGCTTGCACAGAGCATCGAAGCCGGAGCAGGTGAGGCTCGGGATTAGTGTCGCGGAAACTTCCGCAAGGGGAAGCTACACGAGCGTCGTGAGTAGTGATACATATCTATAATTTTTTATTGTTCCATGCTATTATATTATCTATTTTGGATGTTTTATATGCATTAATATGCTTTTTTGGACTAACCTATTAATCTAGAGCCTAGTGCGAGTTTCTGCTTTTTAGTATTGCAGATAAGGAATATTAAACGGAGTCCAAACGGAAAAAAAAACTCCAAAAAGATTTTTTTGGACGAGAAGCAAACTGCTAGACTTGGAGAGGGGGACAGGAGACCTGCCGGGTCACGACAAGCCTGTAGGGCGTGCCCTAGGAGGCGCCCCTGGCTTGTGGACCCCCTGCAGGCCTCCTTACCCTAATCCTCATCCAAGAAATTCGCAAGTATTCACCCAATACCAAAAGAGCAACAAAAAAATACTTTTCCGCCGCCGGGAGCCTGTGTTTCCGTGAGATCCAATCTGGGAGCCTTTTCAGGTAATCTGCCGGAGGGGGGATCGATCACGGAGGGCATCTACATCTACTCCATTGCCCATCCGAGGATGCCTGAGTAGTTCACCACAGACCTACGTGTCCATATCTAGTAGCTATATGGCCTCTTCTCTCTCTTTGTTCTTAATACCATGTTCTTCATGATCTTCATGAAGATCTATCCGAGGTAATACTCTTTGCGGTGTTTTTGTCGAGATCCGGTGAATTGTGGGTTTATGTTCAGATTATCTACGGATATTATTTGAAACTTTCTTGAATTCTTATATGCATGATTTCATATCTTAGCAAGTCTCTTGGAGTTATTAGTTTGGTTTCGCCAACTAGATTGGTAATTCTTGCAATGGGAGAAGTGCTTAGTTTTGGGTTCAATCTTGCGGTGTCCTCAACCACTGACAAAGTAGGGGTAGCGAGGCACATATTGCATTGTTGCCATCAATGATAAAAAGATTGGGTTTTAATCATATTGCTTGAGTTTATGCCTCTACATCATGTCATCTTACCTAATGTGTTACTCCGTTCTTCATGAACTTAATACTCTAGATGCAGGCAGGAGTCGGTTGATGTGTGGAGTAATAGTAGTAGATGCAGAATCGTTTTGGTCTAATTGACATGGACATGGTGCCTACATGCATAATCGTTGCCTTGGATATTTTCATTATTATTTGTTTTCTATCAATTGGTCGACAGTAATTTGTTTATCCACCATATTATTTTCCTTCATGAGAGAAGCCTCTAGTGAAACCTATGCCCCCCAGGTCTATTTTCCATATTATACTTTCAGATCTATAAACCAAAAATACCAAAAATATACTTCTGCCATTTATTTACTTTTGTTACTTTTTGTTCTAGCAATCTTTTATATCTATTTCTATTAGATCTCATCCTTGCGAATAACCGTGAAGGGATTGACAACCCCTTTTTAGCGTTGGGTGTAAGTGTTCGATTTTTATGTAGGTGCGAAGATTGGGGCCTTGCTTGTTCCTCCTACTGGATTGATACGTTGGTTTTCAACAAACTGAGGGAAATGCTTATCTACTTTGCTGCATCACCCTTTCCTCTTCAAGGGAAAACCAACGCAAGCTCAGGAAGTAGCAAGCAGCCCGGACGCGGTGCGTCCAGCGGAGTTGCTGAAGGGTCCAGCCCGGAGCGTAACTCCGGCTAGCGTCGTGGACGGCCCCACTGTGGGCGCCAACTGTCATCAATTTCTCACGACACATGGCATGGGGTGGCTAATCGTACGTGGTTGGGACTAAAAGGACGTCGTCGGGCTCTGGAAAAGGGATTGGGAACGAGCGGTGCAAGACACACGAAGTACCCAGGTTCGGGGTTCTCCGTGGTAGGCAACACCCCTAGTCCTACTTTAGTTGGTTGATGATCCGGGTAGAGATACCATATGCTCCTAGATCTATTTGCTGGAGGAAGAAGGAGCTGAGAGCCCTCTTTTCCCCCTCGTGTGTGTGTGTGCGCGCGCGCGCGCGTGAGCAGCCGACCACTGCATGGGGGTGCCAGCGGTTTTATAGGCCAAGCCCCTAGCTTACAATAGGAATAGAAGGTACCGGGTGGGACCCGGCTGGCAGCCTCTGGGGCCGGCCAAGGGTCCCACCGGTTAGAGACGTCTTGTCGCAAGTGGGGGCCCGCTGGCTGCTGGGTCCTGCCTGACGCTAGGGGCCACTGGTCGGGTGTCGCCATTGGTGCGTGCTTGTTACGCAGCGGTGTGTGCTGCATTATGTGCGTCATCTTATGTAGCCGGCTTCGGTCATCATACGGCCGGCTGCACTGTTGCCTACGCCGGGGCAGGTAATGGAGAGGACGAGGGCATGCTCGTCACTTTGCCGTCTCGGCTAGTCGCAGTCGACGACGGTCAGTGGCATGTTCCCTTCACTATAGACTCGCTCGGTCTGGTTAGCGGTACTTGCAATGTTGGAGCCATATCTTTGGTGATAATGCCCCTGACGCGGTTTGTGAGGTTGATGTGACTGGGCTGACCCGCCGTCTAGCGGGGTACAATCGAGTCGGAGAGGGGGGACCTTGCCCGAGCTGTCTCGACGGTGCAGCTGGCCAGGTGTAGCAGGCCTCCACGAGGATCCCGACGTCTTGCGTATGTTTTTCAAAGGGGGACTGGAGGAGTCCTTGCGTTTGGCCTACCCCGGAGTTATACCCTTGTCAAGAAAAGAATTACATTGGATGGATCAAAGTGAAGATGTGATGACCATTGTATTGAAGATCAAGAGAGAGAGAGAGATTCCTATCTAGATACTAAATACGGACCCGTAGGTCTGTGGTGAACTACTCACACATCATCACGAGGAAACCACGGCACAGTGCTAGAACGAAGCTCTAGATGGGTTCAGCATGGAACAGAGACTTGTGAAGGCGTAAAAAGTGTTTCCTCGATATATTTTGGGTTTCCAGAATATATGAGAATTAATAGGCCAGAGAACGAGGCAAGAGGGGCAACAAGGCATCATGGTGCGGCCACGCCCCTAGTCACGCCCTTTTGCCTTGTGGGCTTCCCATCCGTCTTTAGGCCTCCTCCCAAAACTTCCAAATCATCAAAAAGTTTCATGGCAATTGGACTTCGTTTGGTACTGAAAACCTAAAAATCAAAAAACACAGTGAAAACAACAACTGGCGTTGGGCACTGGGTTAATAGGTTAGTGCTCAAAAATAATATAAATTGGTGCATTATGACCTAAATAGTATCTTCAGATGATAATATAATAGCATGGAGCAATCAAAAAGTCTAGATGTGTTGGAGACGTATCAGCGCAAGCCACAGACCTGAAGACACGTGTGTGTGGTGGGAGATCCTCCTTGCCTAGGGGCATTGGTTTGCCCTTCCTCCTGAGCGTCATTGCTCGCTCACTTGTCTCTCTCAGAAATGCTAGCGGACATGTTGCTAAGAATGGTGCTCCTGTGGGTCTCTTTGAGAAGCTGGTCCCACCACAGATTTGGATCTCTAGGCTTGCTCATGATGATTCAGGGCAGGGCAAATTAATAGTCCGGGTCCCTGAGAGGATGACGATCTTGCGGCACCAGTAGTTGTTGTGACTTTTATACATGTCGTGTCGTATGATATGTCTCCAACATATTGATAATTTTTTTATTGTTCAATGCTATTATATTATCAATCTTGGATAGTTTATACACAATTATATGCTATTTTATATATTTTTGGGACCTAGCCTATTAACTTAGTGCCAGGTATCAGTTGTTGTTTTCTGCTTGTTTTTGGTTTTCGAGGAAATTAGTACCAAACAAAGTCCATGCTTTACGAAAAAATTTGACGATTTTTCTAGAAACAATAGGGCATGGAAGCTTTGTAAGGAGACAAAAGTAGACACGAGGAGATGGCAAGGCAACAGTGCGTGCCCAGGGGAGTAGGTGTGCCGTGATGCGTTCTATGCCCATCGCGCCTCCGTTTGACCTAATTCCACAACCATAAATTCTCTAAAATTGGAAAACCAATAGAGATCCACCCGAAACACGTTTTCTGCCGCCGCAAGTTTATATTCTGACGGGAGGCCATCTGGAGACCTTTTTTGGTGCCCTGTCGGAGGGGGAATCGATCACAGACGCCATCTACATGAACGTTGTTGCCTCCATGATGATGTGTGACCAGTCAATCGCAGACCTATGGGTCCATATCTCGTAGCTAGATGGCTTCTTCTATCTTGTTGATCGCTAATAGAAAGTCCACCACGATTCCAGCGGTGATCTACCCCGATGTAATCCTCTTTTTCGATGTCTTTGTTGGGATCTGATGAATTGTGGGTTTATGCTCGAATTATTCATGAATATTAATTGAGTATTTTCGGGATTATTTTATGCAGGATTTGTATAGCTTCGTATTTCTCCCTAATCTAGTTTGGTTTGGCCAACTAGATTGATTTATCTTGAGTGGAATTGGTGCATTGTGATTGGTTCAATCTTGCGTTGCTCAATCCTAGTGACAGAAAGGGACATGACACTAGTGGGGACAGGGCCTATAGCCCCGACCCGTAAGGGGCTTTAGTCCCGGTTCACCAACCGGGACTAAAGGGGCGGGACTAAAGGTGCTCCACGTGGGCGCCTCGGAGCGCCCTCAGGGGCAGGCCCTTTAGTCCCGGGTCTTAACACGGACCGGGACTAAAGAGTTTCTGCAGATTTTGTTTATTTTTGGGTTTTAGGGTTTTAGGGTTTAGGTGTTCGGGAGATTAACGTGATGCCTCGTTTGGTGTTCGGGAATTAGTTTTCTTATAATTCTAAATAGAAATAATTATGCATATATATATAAGATTAATTTATCTTACAAGCGAGCATATATATTCAATTATATGGAGATATGAATTATCGGGACTAGAGCCCGTCTATTCGATTACATGGACCAACTTCTGTAATGGCCCCTAGCTACACTAAATCGTCCTTTATCATCTATAGTTTCCGTCCTCAGAAAGGTCGCAAGCTCCTCTGCAACAGCAATCGCGCGTTGCTCTGGTAGGGACTTCTCCCTCATGGACGTGTACTATATAAGAAGAGGAGATGAATATGAATATCAATCATGATAACAAAGAATGATGGGTAAAAATAGAGGTGTGAATGTTCATTGCTTACGTCGTATCTGTGATCCTTGTGGTCAGAGGTAAACTTGTGAATGGTCTCGCAAACATAGTATCCGCATAGATGCGTCCCCCGTGGCTGCTGGTCGCACTTTACGAGAGTATAATATATATAATCAAAATAATAATCTAGCATCATCAATGTATTGAAAATAGAAGTATATCATACTACTACTTACCTGAGCCGCTCTAAAGGTCAGCTTCTGAGGCTCGATACCGGGAGTCACGCACTTGAACCACTTCCAAACCCTGCCCGACAACGAAAATGATTTGCTAAGTTTTTCATTAATTGATATATCAGAAAATCATCGAAAGAGACCGATAGAGCGCAAGAATGATTGAAATTACCCTTGGAGCATGTCATGCAGGCTTTGGAACTGTTCCAAGGGTCTCGATAATGGGTCGAAGGCATCAACTCTTCCCTTATCAATTTGAATGTCCAACAGAATCCAATGGAAGCTGCACATGTATATATATATATGTGTGTGTGTCAGTAATTTATCAATTACACTTATAAGTGAATGGACACAACAGAGTAAAGACCCTCACCTGAAGTTGTATGGAGACAGTATGTGGTTACAGAAATTTTGATCTGTTAGAAACCTTAGAAGATTTTCCTCCGTCTCCTTGGGTTTATCAGTTAGCGTCGCTATATGTATTTTATCTGGGTCAATAAACCCAATATTTAGGATGTTCCTATTTTTAAACTCCAGAATCTTCATTCTGCATAATAGAGTACAAGTTACATGTAGACAATGAATTGAAATAACTAAACAAGTTATATGTAGACAATGAATTGAAAAACTTACAGACAGTAGCAACTCATAAGCGATTTGTCGAGGGCGTCGGCATTGTACATCTGGAAGAGTTCATCAAAGTCGATATGGATTTCTTCGGGGCGGCTGTAGTACTCCCGTGGGACACTCACCACGATCATCGCTCTCCCATTCTTTGATTCACTTAAGTACCATGTATGCAAGTAACACATATTTGTTGGGAGATCATCTTTGCTGACCAAAGGCGCTCCCATGACAAACTGTGGCTTAGGGGCTACCACAGCCTTGGGTAACCTGTCGTCTTGGGAAGCCAGAACGTCTTCAACCGGGATACCCCATTCATCCGCCCACTTCTTTGCTAATTCCAGATCTTGCCCCTGCACCAGAGGGGGGACATTCTCGGGTAACACCCTGAGGGGTGGGATCGACTGTTTGGCCTGTTGTCCAAGTTGAGGAACGTCTCATCTTTTTTTGATTGTAGTTGAACTTGATTTGCTCCCACTTGCACTTGCACGTGATCTGCTCTTTTTCACTTCCTTCTGCAATGTGTGTGTATAGTCATCAGGCTTATGGTGTAAGTCATACTGTGATGGAAGGTTCGTGAAGTATTTTGCATATGCTATTTGCTTCTCGGTGTATTCCGGGCGGGGCTCGGGTTCCTTCTTTTTCATCTGCGCATCATGATGTTCCTTTGCTATCCTGGCGTTTTCCTCGGCGGTACGATCATAAGGTCTGATAGGAAGATTAGCATGAGGTACCTTTGGGAGGGGCGACAGTTTGCGCTTCGGGGAGCTCCGTCGCTTAGAAATCATCGACAGAGTGTTCTTGCTGGCACGCTTCCGCTTAGTATCCGGAGCAGGCGGTGATCGAGATGGACTCGTGTTGTGCTTGTCGTCGTCATGTGGAGGGCTTGGAGGTGATGGAGGTGTAGGTGACCTGCGACGACTCGGAGGCGGTGTTGTCCTTGGGGCCGAGCCTGGAAGCTTGATGTAGTTCTTGTCCCATAGGATGACTCCACCCAGTACTTCTCCGAGTGTCCTCTCATCTTCGGGTCCAGCTATGTCGAGCTCCATATCATGGAACCCCGCCATGATTTCATCCACCCCGACTTTAGCAAAGCCAGCTGGAATCTCACAGCCATGCCAGCGTGCATCAGGGCCAGAAGGTAAAGCTTGTCCAACGGCCACCTTCATGGATATGTTCTTGAATTTATGATGGAGTTCACATGATGTTGACTCCTTGATTCCATCCACGGGGTAGTCGGGACCGCCCTCTATCATTCTTCGTGCATCGTCGGGCGGGGCCTCAGATTCAGCGACGCTGCTTTTCCGCTTAGATGGGGCGCCGGTAATATCAAGTGCAGGATCTTCCTGGCGCGCTACTCCTCTAAGCTCATCAATCTGCTTCTGTTGCTCGTTAATCCTGGCAAGCAACTGGTTGAACTTGTCATTCTCCTCATCCTGCTGCCGCTTCTTTGCTCTCGCTCGGCTTCTATAAGTGTCTTGGTCTCTGGCAAACCCAAGCCACCACGGGTAAGAAGGACCAAGCCTCGCGTTCGTCCTCCATGTTCGTCATTGTCGAGGACCAGTGTGAGCAAATCTTTCTCTCTATCTGCAGTGAACTGTCTTTTTCCCTCCTTAATTTCTTTCACTATCTTTTTCCAATTCTCCCTGGGTATCCTAAGACCGTCACTGCAGATGAGGTCCCCTGTTTCTTCGTCGTACGAACCACCATGTGCAAGGAACCAATTTCTTGCTCTCAATTCCCACTCATCACGGAGTGGTTTAGGTATGATGCCTTTAGCTAGCTGATCTTGCTCTTTCTTATCCCACTTTGGGATGGCAGTCTCATAGCCCCCTAGCCCCAGCTTGTGGTGATATTTCTTCTTGTCGTCATTTTTCTTGTTCTTTTCTGATAATGCCTGGGCATCTTCTGACTCCTTGTACTCTTGAAATGCCTTCCAATGATTCGCCTGCTTGGCTAGATGCCCCTCGAATACTGGCACTTTCTTTTTCATCAGATAGTTTTTCCATAGCTTCTTCTTCCAGCTACGGAACAGTTCGGCCATCTTCTTTAGAGTCCACTGCTTGATTTTGGCCCTCAGTTTTTTTGTGGCGTCTTCATTCTCACATTCTGGCAGGTTGAAATGTGACATGAGATCATTCAAAAGATTATCTTTGTACCTTTCGGCGACATAGTCACTATCGGCTGCCCCTTTGCGCTTGTTCCACTCCCGAACGCTGATCGGGACGTGATCCCTAACGAGAACTCGGCATTGCTTCTTGAATGTGTCAGCAGCATTCTTAGGAAGCTTGGGTTCGCCCGTAGGCAATATCACCTCAAAGTTGTAATGCGTCCGTGCATCCAACTTTCTAGTCGGGCCTCGTTTCGTAGCTTTGCTCGATGTGGAGGCCTAAGAGGGAGAAACATTCGTCAAATGAATGTATATGTATACAATATAGAGCTATCTCCAATATTTTTCACATATTACAAGTGATTGTCGAACTTCATATGTATACCTCGCCGGACTTTATTATTTCTCCACCGGCTTCTGCATCAGTGGAGGTAGCACCTTCTCCATCATTGGACTTATCTCCTGCCCCATCGGCTTCATATTCGTGTCGGTCGACCTCCATTCCATATCCGGAGGGGTTTAGATATGACGACGGAGATTCAGCTGGTTCAACGTCGGGGCCGTCTTTGATTATATCTTCGAGAAGTTCTTCCTCTTCGAGGTTCCTGATATGTGGATCCATAGTTCTGCAAAAAACGGACATTTGATTAACTAATAAACTAACAAACTATATAAGAGGGGTTGGAAACTTCGAAGTCTCGTTTTATATAGAAGGACCTTTAGTCCCGGGTCTTGGCTAGAACCTAAACTCTAAAATATGTCTAACGGATTCTCTTAACCTTTAAGGATTTAACAAAATGCCGACATTCTAGATGTGTAGAAAATGATCCTATTTTTCCTGATCTCATCTACCCTTCTATATGTCACATTGTCTAGTGTCAAAGGACTTTGTTGAGCTTTGTACCAAAAAAGAATTATTCTATCACGAACTCTGTTCCAAAACAACTTTAGTCCCGGGTCGCGGCTCCACCTGGGACTCCTAGATTTCTACATAGTATTCAAAGTAGGAGTACTTTTCCAATTTGAGCATTCAATAAGCAAAACCAACTCGTAAAATAAAGTAGTATTCAAATTAGCATGCATTCAATTATAAGCAAAACTACATCATCTCTTTTGTCTGTACATCGTCGAATATTATCGCTAATACTCCTTGAATACTATCATACATATAGCATCAGTGATACAGCAAGAACCGTAGCGCCCGACGGGTATCGTCGCGGGCGGTGGACACCCAAAGAGAAGGAACCATCACAGGATCATAGCTCCAATGAGATCCCTGAAGAACCTGCCAGGTATGCTCGAACCTGCCCTCCAACGCAACCATGTAGCGACGGACGTGCTCCTCCTCGCTGACATGGTGACGTACCACCTCCGCGGTGTCCGGAAGCCTCGGCACCGTCATTGGCCCACGCGACCGCCACCAAACAAGGATCGGGTCAACAACGGGCTGGCTCCTCACCAACCTACTCCCCCCGGAAGGTAGCACCTCCCAATACCAGCCGGGCGGAGCCCAGTCCCGGACATGGCCCCTCTGATCAAGCAGGTGTCCTCCGCCGAGTCGACGACGAGGATGCGGGATAGGCATCGTAAAATGAACTAAAAAAATAAACTAGTTCTATTAATTTTCTTGCTAAAAATAAACTAATTGTATATATAGTAAAAGAAACTATTAACACTTAAACATATACAATAGCAAAATTATGCAAGAATCTAAGAAACACTAATTAAGCATCTATATACGTAGAAATGTCTTCTTCTTCTTCTTCTTCTTCTTCTTCTTCTTCTTCTTCTTCTTCTTCTTCTTTCTTATTTTCTTCTCCGCTTCTTCTTCAACTTCTCTTCTTCTACTTCTCCTCTTCTTCTATTTTTCATCTTCTTCTCCTCTCCTCCTCTTCTTATTCTCCTTTTTCTTCTTTTCTTCTCCTCCTCTTCTTATTTTCCCTTTTCCTAATCTTATTTTCTTATTTTTGTTCATCTTTCTTCTTCTTGTAACCCTAACCTAATTCTAAATATTACTAACCCTAATAATCTAGCACAAACCTAATAACAATAGGAATTAAATGACAAAAATAAAATCTTTTCTTCTTTTCTTCTCCTTTTTCTTCTTTTCTTCTCCTTTTTCTTCTCTTCTTCTCATTTTTCTTCTTTTCTTCTCCTTTTTCTTCCTTTCTTCTCCTTTTTCTTCCTTTCTTCCCTTTTTCTTCCTTTCTTCTCCTTTTTCTTCCTTTCTTCTCCTTTTTCTTCCTTTCTTCTCCTTTTTCTTCTTTTCTTCTCCTTTTTCTTCTTTTCTTCCCTTTTTCTTCTTTTCTTCTCCTTTTTCTTCTTTTCTTCTTCTTTTTCTTCTTTTCTTCTCCTTTTTCTTCTTCTCCTAAAGGCCCGTGCTCGGCAGGCGGCAGGCGAGGGGCTTTAGTCCCGGGTCGTGGCTCCACCCGGGACTAAAGCCCCTCCGATGGCTGCACGATAAGTTTAGTCCCACCTCGCCCAGCGAGGGGGACTAACAAAAGTTTATAAGCCCCGTCGCAGCATCTCCATCGAGCTCCTCCCTAAAGCCGGCTTACGGGCCTAAACTGACTGTAAATATAAAAATTGAAACTATATTTGAAATTATGGAGAAAATTAAACCTGAATTCAAAGTGAGGTCACTTTGAATTTAGGTTTAATTTTCTCTATAAATTCTCATATAGTTTCAAGTTTTTTCTATTTTCAAAATTAACTATTTTGTTATTTCGAATTAAAAACTATGTTTATTAAAATTCTCTTTGCATATTTGAGAATTTGACAAAACTATGATAATGAAATGTGTTTGAAATTGAATAAATAATTCAAAACTATTTTCTATTTTCAAAATTAATTATTTTGACTATCCAAACTATTAACTATTTTGTTATTTTCAATTAAAAACTATGTTTATTAAAATTCTTTTTGCATATTTGAGAATTTGACAAAACTATGATAATGAAAAGTGTTTGAAATTGAATAAATAATTCAAAACTATTTTCTATTTTCAAAATTAATTATTTTGACTATCCAAACTATTAACTATTTTGTTATTTTCAATTAAAAACTATGTTTATTAAAATTCTTTTTGCATATTTGAGAATTTGACAAAACTATGATAATGAAAAGTGTTTGAAATTGAATAAATAATTCAAAACTATTTTCTGTTTTCAAAATTAATTATTTTGACTATCCAAACTATTAACTATTTTGTTATTTTTAATTAAAAACTATGTTTATTGAAATTCTTTTTGCATATTTGAGAATTTGACAAAACTATGATAATGAAAAGTGTTTGAAATTGAATAAATAATTCAAAACTATTTTCTATTTTCAAAATTAATTATTTTGACTATCCAAACTATTAACTATTTTGTTATTTTCAATTGAAAACTATGTATATTAAAATTCTTTTTGCATATTTGAGAATTTGACAAAACTATGATACTGAAAAGTGTTTGAAATTGAATAAATAATTCAAAACTATTTTCTATTTTCAAAATTAATTATTTTGACTATCCAAACTATTAACTATTTTGTTATTTTCAATTAAAAACTATGTTTATTAAAATTCTTTTTGCATATTTGAGAATTTGACAAAACTATGATAATGAAAAGTGTTTGAAATTGAATAAATAATTTAAAACTATTTTCTATTTTAAAAATTAATTATTTTGACTATCCAAACTATTAACTATTTTGTTATTTTCAATTAAAAACTATGTTTACTGAAATTCTTTTTGCATATTTGAGAATTTGACAAAACTATGATAATGAACTCCATACTTTTTGTGTGTTCAAAATGCACCATTCAAAGGCACATCACAAAATTTCAACAATTTCTGACTTCATTTGGTATTCTTCGTGCATTTACTTGTTTTTTTGAGCTAGTTAACCCTGAAATTGAAAAGCACTACCAATGTACTCTGAAAATGTTGAAAGTTGGAATGCTATCATCATTTCACCCACATAGCATGTGTTAAAAAGGTGAGAGGGCTACGACAAAAACTGGATGCACTTCGTGTACAAAACAGACAATCTCTCTCGAAGTATCAGGGTTTCGAACGAGAACTCATCTCTTACAAAGGGATTTCATTTTTTGAACTTATTTGAACTCCATTCTTTTTGTGTGTTCAAAATGCACCATTCAAAGGCACATCAGAAAATTTCAACAATTTCTGACTTAATTTGGTATATTTCGTGCATTTACTTATTTTTTTGAGCTAGTTGAGAAAAGCACTACAGATGAACTCTGAAAATGTTGAAAGTTGGCATACTATCATCATTTCACCCACATAGCATGTGTTAAAAAGTTGAGAGGGCTACGACAAAAACTGGATGCACTTCATGTACAAAACGGACAATCTCTCTCGAAGTATCAGCGTTCCGAACGAGAACTCATCTCTTACAAAGGTTTATTAAAATTATTTTTGCATATTTGAGAATTTGACAAAACTATGAAAATGAGAAGTGTTTGAAATTGAATAAATAATTCAAAACTAAAAGGTTTAGTACATTCCATACATGCATTACATAAAAGGTTTAATACATTATTACATTATTGCACCAATATTCCTATCTATTATTTTTGTTTTCTTCTGGGTCGTAGCCATGGAGAATCTTCATCTTTCAGTAGGATGCTTGGGTTAGTTTTCACTTTGAAGGGCGGAATTTCATGAAACTTATTATAATCTACTCACATGTGTGTCTTGTCATCTACTCCCACGATGTTTCTTCTCCCTGAAAGAACTATGTGGCGTTTTGGCTCATCGGACGATATCTTCTTTTGCTGATTTCTTTTTCTCGTTTTTGTAGACATTTCCTTCACATAGAAAACCTGAGCGACATCATGGCTAGGACAAATGGTTCGTCCATGTACGCAAGATTTTTGAGATCCACTGTTGTCATGCCGTACTTTTGGTCTACAACTACCCCGCCTCCTGTCAGCTTCACCCATTTGCACCGAGACAAAGGGATCTTAAAAGTAGGTCCATAGTCAAGTTCCCATATCTCCTCTATGTACCCGTAATATGTTTCCAAACAGTGCCCATTCTCGTCTGTTGCATCAAAGCGGACACCACTATTTTGGTTGGTGCTCTTTTTATCTTGGGCAACCGTGTAAAATGTATTCCCATTTATCTCATACCCTTGGAGAGTACATATAGTCGAAGATGGTGGCCTGGCCAAACAGTACAGCTGATCTCCAACGGTGTCGTCATTCATGAGATGTGTCTGCAACCAACTGCCGAAAGTCTTCTCGTGTTCCCCTTTAATCCAAGAGTCAGCCTTCCCTGGGTTTTCGGAGCGTAGAATATTCTTGTGTCTCACGATATACGGAGCCACCACGGTGGAATTGTGTAGAACTGTGTAGTGTGCTTGAGAGAAAGAATGCCCGTCCATACATACTTTTGCTTTCCTTCCTAGTGTGCCTTTTCCTGTCAGCCTACCCTCATACCGAGATTCAGGAACACCAATCGGCTTAAGGTCAGGAAGAAAGTCCACACAAAACTCAATGACCTCCTCTGTTCCATAGCCCTTGGAGATGCTTCCTTCTGGCCTAGCACGGTTACAAACATATTTCTTTAAGACTCCCATGAACCTCTCGAAGGGGAACATATTATGTAGAAACACAGGACCGAGAATTCTAATCTCTTCGACTAGGTGAACTAGGAGGTGTGTCATTATATTGAAGAAGGATGGCGGGAACAACAACTCAAAGCTGACCAGACATTGGACCACATCAATGTGTAACCCTGATAGACTTTCTCAATCGATTACCTTCTGAGAAATTGCATTGAGGAATGCACATACCTTCACAATTGCCAGGCGAACATTTTCTGGTAGAATTCCCCTCAATGCAACCGGAAGCAATTGCGTCATAAGCACGTGGCAGTCATGAGACTTTAGGTTTTGGAATTTTTTGTCTTTCATATTTACGATTCCCTTTATATTTGACGAGAAGCCAGTCGGGACCTTGATACTGAAAAGGACTTCAAAGAAGATTTCCTTCTCTTCCTTAGTAAGAGCGTAGCTGGCACGCCCTTGAAACTGCCCTGGATGCATGCCATCTCTTCCTTTATGACGTCCCTGGTCCTCCCATGATTCCGGTGTATCTTTTGACTTCCCATACAAGCCCAAGAAGCCTAGAATATTCACGCAGAGATTCTTCGTCAGGTGCATCACGTCGATTGCCGAGCGGACCTCATGGACTTCCCAGTAGGGTAGCTCCTAAAATATAGATTTCTTCTTCCACATGGGTACGCGCTTATCAGGGCCGTTAGGAACAGGTTGGCTGCGAGGACCCTTTCCAAAGATTACTTTTAAATCTTTGACCATATCAAATACTTCAGCACCAGTACGGATGACAGGCTTCCCCCGGGGTTCTGCATTGCCATTGAGATGCTTGCCTTTTTTCTTTAGGGGATGCTTGGGCGGAAGAAAACGACAATTGTACGGGTACACATTCTTCCTACATTTGTCCAGATATATACTTCCTGTCTGATCCAAACAGTGTGTGCATGCATTGTATCCCTTGTTTGACTATCCTGAAATGTTCCTAAGAGCAGGCTAATCATTGATGGTTACGAAAAGCAACGCTCGAAGGTCAAATTCCTCTTGTTTGTGCTCGTCCCACACACGTATACCTGGTTCGGCCCACAACTGTAAAAGTTCATCAACTAATGGCCTTAGGTACACATCAATATCGTTGCCGGGTTGCTTTGGTCCTTGGATAAGCACTGGCATCATAATGAACTTCCGCTTCATGCACAAACAAGGAGGAAGGTTGTAGATACATAGAGTAACGGGCCAGGTGCTATGAGTGCAACTCTGCTCCCCAAAAGGATTCATGCCATCTGTACTCAGACCTAACCATATGTTCCTTGCGTCAGCGGCAAATCTCGGGAACTCTCTCTCGATTTTTCTCCACTGCCGACCATCAGCGGTGTGCCTAAACTTATCGTCTTTCATACGATCTTCCATGTGCCATCGCAACAACTTTGCATGATCTTTATTTATGAACAGACGTTTCAACCGTGGTATTATAGGAGCATACCACATCACCTTGGCAGGAACCCTCTTCCTGGGTGGCTCGCCCTCAATATCACTAGGGTCATCTTTTCTGATCTTATACCGCAATGCAGTGCATACCGGGCATTTATGCATATTCTCGTACTTCTCACCGCGGTAGAGGATGCAGTCATTAGGGCATGCATGTATCTTCTGCACATCTAATCCTAGAGGGCAGACAAGCTTCTTTGCTTCGTACGTGCTGGCGGGCAATAAGTTCTTTCTTGGAAGCATCTTCTTCATCAGTACTAGCAACTTTTCGACTGACGAGTCAGTCACACCGGTCTCTGCCTTCCACTTCAGCAATTCCAGTGTGCTACCCAGCTTCTTCTGGCCATCTTCACAAGTTGGGTACAACAATTTGTTGTTGTCCTGTAACATCTGCTCGAACTGCAACCTCTCCTTTTCTGTGTCGCAACCTCGCCGTGCATCAGAAATGACCCGGCCAAGATCATCAGTGGGCTCATCTGGTTCCCGTTCTTCATCCTGATCTTCTTCTTCATTGTCTTCCATTGCGGTATCAGCATACTCAGGGAACATAGATCGGTAGTTGTCATCATCGTTCTCTTCTTCTTCATCGTCGTCTTCCATCATAACCCCTCTTTCTCCGTGCTTGGTCCAAATATTATAGCCCGACATAAAACCGGACCGAAGCAGGTGGCTCTGAATGACTCTTGAGGAAGTGTAATCCTTCTCATTCTGACATTCAACACATGGACAAAACATATAGCCACCACCATGCTTGTTCGTATCGGTTGCATCTCGAAAAGAATGCACGCCTTCTCTGTAAGCGGTTGTGTGTCGATCGCCGTACATCCATGGATGGCTCATCTGCGTTATACGACAGTATATCAAATACAATCACGATCCTAAAAATTAGTACCGCACGGTCTAAACGAGGAAATATAGTTGCTAACCTTTTAGGATAAGTAGAAATAAAGAGGAAGAGGTTTAAGCGTGGCTCGGACATCTCATATCGTAGTTGTGTTCGGTGAACTGAAGCGGCATCGCTCTAACACACATTTCAACAAACACCTCTAGTGCATAAAAAAAATTGGAGAGCTAGCACACACCCACACTCTTCCATCCAAGAAAAATGCAAGGAAGAGGGGAGAGGGGGGCTGTGCTATATATATTCAGAGGACTTTAGTCCCGGTTTGAGACACATACTGGGACTAAAGGTGGCGCACATGCGGGCTGCACACCGCGTAGCCCTTTAGTCCCGGTTTGAGACACAAACCGGGACTAAAGGCTCCTTACGGGCCGGGACCAAAGCCTCGTGGGTGGCATTGCGATTTGGGGCGACGTGCCCGGGCCTTTAGTCCCGGCCCAGAGGGAGGCTGGGACTAAAAGGTCCAGGCCAAAGGCCCGTTTTCCACTAGTGTGACATGTATTGTATTGCTTCCGTTAAGGATAAAACGACGGGGTCGGAACATATTGCTTGTCTTACTTTGTCTACATCATGTCACCTTGATCCAAGCATTACTCTATTTCATACTTAATACTCTAGATGCATGTTGGATAGTAGTTGATGAGTGGAGTAATAGTGGTAGATGCAGGCATGAGTCAGTCTACTTTTTTATGTAGGTGATGCCTATATAAATGATCATTGCCATAAATAATGTGTCATAACTATGCTATGTTCAAGAGAGAAGCCTCTAGCGAAAATTATGGCCCCTCGATCTACTTAAACATATTCACTGAAATTCCAAAAAAATAGTTTATTGTAATTTATTTACTTTCATTTATTTCTACTATCTATCTACCAGTATTTAATCATTGCAAGTAATGAGTTCACGGGCTTGACAACCCTCTTCACCACATATCTACCAGTGTTTGTTTCTGTATGTGTAGGTGTCGTCGAAGGGGGTTTGTGTGATTCTCCTATTAGTTTGATAAGCTTCGTTCTCCTAGTGGGAAATACTTATCTCTACTGTGTTGCATCTTCCCTCCTCTTCGAGGAAAAACCCAACGCAGTTTACAAGTACCAGGAAGAATTTCTTGCGCCATTGCTGGGGAGATATCGTCAAATTCTTTTCAGGTTCTTTCACACAAATTATCATCCACTTGTTCTACTTTTTAATTTCTCTTACATTTTCTTGCTCAAAAATATCAAAAACACAAAAATATTTACCTTTGTTAGTTTAGTTGTTTCATTTGCTTGTTTGCTTGCTTTCCTTGCTAGTTGCTATCATGTATGAATTTGAAAAAGTCATTGTTGTGGATGCTAGTGTGGATAGTGATTCTAATGAATAAAAATCTAAAACCTTTTATCTAACCATGATCCTCCTAAAAAACAATCTCCCCAAGTAGAAACCCCATCGTTCTTAAAAAGTAAAATCGATCATGTGGGTAACGGTAATATTATTGGAAAAGATGGCATTCAAGAATTCTTTGAGTGTGCAGGAGTGAGACCCATCATTAGAGGATCTGTCCTCGATATGACAAATTGCTATACTGATGTTATTTTTATGCTTATAACTAATTTAGAAAGGCAATTTGTTCATATGCACCCCTTTGTGCAAAAGATCTTTCTAGGGCTCTCGAGCATTCATGACCTAAAGTTGAGAAAATTGCAACCATTGTACTTATGTGTGAATTTGATTACATAATACCTGAAGCTTGGGAAATAAATATATTTTATAAAAATAACTTTGAATGTCCCCCTATAGAGGAAATCTTTCATGGCAATGACACAATGTGTAGGTTGGAATCTAATGACTATGAAGGTTTTCATAGAAATATGAGAGGAATAGTTCCTCATGAAGAGTTGATTAAAGCCTTGTATTTCAATACTTCTGATAAAATTAAATGTATTTCCAAAGTAATAAGTGTAGGATCTAAAGAGGATTGGCAAGAAAAATGAAGAACCTATTAATGATGAAATTCATGTCTTATATGAGGATTCTAATGGTGATGATCCCAAATATGATATTATGGATGTAAAGATTACAGATCTTAGCCCTTTCAAACAATTAAGTTCACCCACTAGAAAAAAGATATTTATGAAGAAAGATATATTAGCGAAATACCTGAAGTCATTAACCCTAAAAGATTCTAAGAAGGACGACAACAGTTGATACTATGCATTATACCTAGCTAGGGGCATAAAACAATCGCGCTTGTTGGGAGGCAACCGAATAGATATCTTAAATTTTTTGTTTTACTTTCTGTTTTGGTGTATTGACATGATTATTTCTACTATAATGATTTTTTTTATTAGTGTTCGTGCCAAATAAAGCCTTTGGGGTGCTTTGGAAGATAGTAGAACTAATCTTGTGCAAAAACAGAAACATTTACGTCAAGTGGAGAATTTATCTGATTTTACTTGAAAGTTTTTGATCTGAATTTTTTACACGGTAATGGTATGAACATTTACAAGGTTGTTCTAATTTTTAAGAATTTTCCAAGTTACATAAGTATGGTTTTACTTCTGATCACTACAGACTGTTTCGTTTTAGACAGATTCTATTTTTTGTTTGCACAATTTGATTGTTTTGATGACGCTATGGATTATATCGAGGGTATAAGTCATAGAGAAGTTAGGATATAGTATCTTATGAAATAATTAAATAATAATCAATTTATAAAAGTACCTAAAATTTATGATTTTCCTATTATACTAAAGGATCCATGAGGTTTTTTTTGTTTTGTTTGCTGAAGTTTTCAAGTTTTGGGTGAGACAACGATGGATGAAGGAATAATGAGCAAAAAAACCCTAAACTTGGGGATTCCCAAGGCACCTGTCTAAGCTTGGGTATGCTGAGATGGCATCCCGTTTTTTATCTCCATTCTATCGGTATGTCAATTGGAGCTATATTTTTATTCATCACATGATATGTGTTTTGATTGGAGCATCATGTATTATATATATTTTTTAGTTTGCCACAATTATTATTTGCTGGTCACACATATATTAGAGAGACAATGTTCATCATAATTTGTTAGAATACTCTATATTCTTCACTTATATATTTTGACCTAGGCACCTGCTCTAGTGTTCACTTATATCTTTTAGACCAAAGAGGTGTTCAGAATTTATACAAATAATATATACTCCCATGCTTCACTTAAATATTTTGGGAGCCTAAAAAATAGTAATGGTAATATGCACAGGTTATAAGACTAGTCCAAAAAGGATAAGTATTGGAGGAGGATATAATAAAAACTTTCATGTAGTTCACTAAGAGAGAATTGTGGGTTGATTATATTGATCTAGTAATATGAAAGGACATGAGTACATAATTATTTTTCTAGTAGAAATATTGGTATCAAAGCATGTTATTAGTTACTCATCTAAATATTGGTTATGGCATGGTGATCATGTGTGAGCGTTCTTATACCTGATTGAAATCCTATCATGTGTGAGCGTCGGAGGCGCACGTTGGTTAACTCCTACCAACCTCCTGCTGGGCTATGCCGTAGTACTTTGCTTTGCGAGAGATAATAGGCTTTACAATAACTCTATGAGTTATTTATGACTAATGTGAATCCATGAATATGCGCACTCTCACCTTTCCATAATTTCTAGCCTCTTTGCTATCGTGCATTGCCCATTCTCACCATTAGGATCGATGCAAACTTCGTCGGCGCATCCAAACCCCTCGACATGATATGCTCTATTGCATATAAGACACCTTGTATCTTCCTCAAAACAGCCACCATACCTACCTATAATGCCATTTTCATAGGCATTTTGAGATATATTGCCATGCAACTTCCATAGTTCTGTCACATAACTTGTGTGTTCATCATCATATTGCTTTGCATGATCATGTAGCTAACATAGTATTTGCGGCTCATCCACCATTCATCATTACGAACATGTTACGCTAGATAATTGCACATCATCGTACACTGTCAAAGGCATTCATATAGAGTCATCGTGTATAGTAGTTTTTCATGTCGAGTTATAAGTAAAAAAAGTGTAATGATCATCCATATTAGAGCACTATCTGAGTGAGGAAAGACTAATGGAGACTATGATCCCCCCCCACACACAATTTGGGATGAGACTCTAGACAGAAAAAAGAAAAAGAAATAGAAAAGGAGTGTGAAATACTAAAAGGAAAAAATAAAAGGAGGAAAGAAAAAAATGAAAAGAATGGAAATGAGAGAAAAGAGATAAGGGGTAGTGCTACTATCTTTTTCCAAGCTTGTGCTTACAGGGAGCACCATTTTCTTCATATAGAGAGTCTCCTAAATTGTCATTTTCATATGCTAGTGGGAATTTTTCATTATAAAACATGGCTTGTATATTCCGATCACGGGCTTCCTCAAATGCTCGAGGTCTTTATGAGGAAGCAAGTTGAATGCACACCCACTTAGCTTCGACTGAGCTCTCATACACTTATACTCTAGTGCATATGTTGCATGGAAATCCCTACTCCCCGCATTGTTGTGGATCTATGGGCATCTCGATAATTTGTTGGTCTGCATAGTTCATTTGAGACTTTATTTCCACTTTGATTTATTTTGATATCTACCACCATACTCTATTCCACCCATATGATATACCCATGGTTCAGTCTCATGTATTGAGTGAGGCTGAAAATGCTGAAGCGAGTTAGAAGTACGATCCAATTGCCTGACTTGACACCAAAGTGCTCATGATTATACTTATGTGATGAAGACGGAGTCATGCCATGCTAATATGATAAAATTAGTATGGACTAACATTCTTTAAGGATCGTATATTTTTAATATGAATGATTAGGCTTCTTATGTTCAAGGATATTATTATGTTGATATCAATAAGTTCATCATTTCTCAAGATCATACTAAAAAGAAACATGTTGGGTAGCATGTCGCATCAACAATTCTGTATTTATCATTTACCTACTCGAGGATGAGCAGGAATTAAGCTTGGAGATGTTGATACGTCTCCAATGTATCGATAGTCACTAGTGGGGACGGGGCCTTTAGCCCCGGCCCATAAGGGGCTTTAGTCCCGGTTCACCAACCGGGACTAAAGGGGCGGGACTAAAGGCCTAACCTTTCGTCCCGGCCCTCTTACAATCCGGGACTAAAGGTGCTCCACATGGGCGCCTCGTAGCGCCCCAGGGGCTGGCCCTTTAGTCCCGGTTCGTTACACGGACCGGGACTAAAGATTTAAGATTTTGCTGGTTTTTGGGTTTTTTTTTGAATGAAATTATTTTTGGGTTTTAGGGTTTTAGGGTTTAGGTGTTCGGGAGATTAACGTGATGCCTCGTTTGGTGTTCGAGAATTAGTTTACATATAATTTAAATAGAAATAATTATGCATATATATATAAGATTAACTTATCTTACAAGCGATCATATATATACAATTATATGGAGATCTGAATTATCGGGACTAGAGCCCGTCTATTCGATTACATGGACGAACATCAGTAATGGCCCTTAGCTACACTAAATCGTCCTTTGTCTTCTATAGCTTCCGTCCTCAGAAATCCCGCAAGCTCCTCTGCAACAGCAATTGCGCGTTGGTCTGGTAGGACCTTCATCCTCATGGCCGTGTGCTATATAAGAAGAGGAGATGAATATGAATATAAATCATGATAACAAAGAATGACGGGTAAAAATAGAGGTGTGAATGTTCATTGCTTACGTTGAATTTGTGATCCTTGAACTCAGAGGTAAACGTGCGAATGGTCTCGCAAACATAGTATCCGCATAGATGCGTTCCCCGTGGCTGCTGGTCGCACTTTACGAGAATAGAATATATATAATCAAAATAATAATCTAGCATCATAAATGTATTGAAAATTAATAGAAGTATATCATACTACTACTTACCTGAGCCGCTCTAAAGGTCAGCTTCTCAGGAAAGTTACCGGGAGTCACGCACTTGAACCGCTTCCAAACCCTGCCCGACAAGGATAATGATTTGCTAAGTTTTTCATTAATTGATATATCAGAAAATCATCGAAAGAGACCGATAGAGCGCAAGAATGATTAAAATTACCCTTGGAGCATGTCCTGCAGGCTTTGGAACTGTTCCAAGGGTCTCGATAATGGGTCGAAGGCATCAACTATTCCCTTATCAATTTGAATGTCCAACAGAATCCAATGGAAGCTGCACATGTATATATATATATATCTGTGTGTGTGTGTGTGTGTGTGTGAGTAACTTATCAATTACACTTATAAGTGAATGGACACAACAGAGTAAAGACCCTCACCTGAAGTTGTATGGAAGCAGTATGTGGTCACAGAAATTTTGATTTGTTAGAAACCTTAGAAGGTTTTCCTCCGTCTCCTTGGGTTTGTCAGTTAGCGTCGCTATATGTATTTCATCTGGGTCAATAAACCCAATATTTAGGATGCTCTTACTTTCACACTCCAGAATCTTCATTCTGCATAATAGAGTACAAGTTATATATAGACAATGAATTGAAATAACTAAACAAGTTATATGTAGACAACAAATTGAAAAACTTACACACAATAGCAACTCATAAGCGATTTGTTGAGGGCGTCGCCATTGTACATCTGGAAGAGTTCATCAAAGTCGATATGTATTTCTTTGGAGCGGCCGTAGTACTCCCGTGAGACACTCAGCACGATCATCGTTCTCCCATTCTTTGATTCACTTAAGTACCATTTATGCAAGTAACGCATATTTGTTGGGAGGTCATCTTTGCTGACCACAGCCTTGGGTATCCTGTCGTCTTGGGAAGCCAGCAAACCTTCAACCGAGATACCACATTCATCCGCCAACTCCTTTGCTCTTTCAAAAGCTTGCCCCTGCACCGGAGGGGGAACATTCTCGGTTAACACCTTGAGGGGTGGGATCGACTGTTTGGCTTGTTGTCCAAGCTGAGGAACGTCTGATCTTTTCTTGCTTGTAGTTGAACTTGATTTGCTCCCACTTGCACTTGCACGTGAGCTGCTCTTTTTCACTTCCTTCTGCAATGTGTGTGTATAGTCATTAGGCTTATAGTGTAAGTCATACTGTCATGGAAGGGTTATCAAGTCTTTTGCCCATGCTATTTGCTTCTTGGTGTATTCCGGGCGGGGCTCGGGTTCCTTCCTTTTCATCTACGCATCATGCTGTTCCTTTGCTATCCTGGCGTTTTCCTCGGGGGTACGATCACAAGGTCTGATAGGAAGATTAGCATGAGGTACCTTTGGGAGGGGTGACAATTTGCGCTTTGGGGAGCTCCGTCGCTTAGAAATCATCGATGGAGCGTTCTTGCTGGCACGCTTCCCCTTAGTATCATGTGCGGGCGGCGGCGGAGACGGACGACCCAAGTCCGGCGGCGGTGATCGAGATGGACTCGTGTTGTGCTGGCCGATGTCATGTGGAGGGCTTGGAGGTACTGGAGGTGTAGGTGACCTGCGACGACTCGGAGGCGGTGTTGTCCTTGGGGCCGAGCCTGGAAGCTTGATGTAGTTCTTGTCCCATAGGATGACTCCACCAGTACTTCTCCGAGTGTCCTCTCATCTTCGGGTCCAGCTATGTCGAGCTCCATATCATTAAACCCCGTCATGATTTCATCCACCCCGACTTTAGCAAAGCCAGCTGGAATCTCATGGCCATGCCAGCGTGCATCAGGGCCAGAAGGTAAAGCTTGTCTGGCGGCCACCTTCGTGGATATGTTCTTGAATTTCTGATGGAGTTCACATGATGTTGACTCCTTGATTCCATCCACGGGGTAGCCGGGACCGCCCTCTATCATTCTTCATTCATCGTTGGGCGGGGCCTCAGATTCAGCCACGCTGCTTTTCCGCTTAGATGGGGCGCCGGTAATATCAAGTGGAGGATCTTCCTGGCGCGGTACTCCTCTAAGCTCATCAATCTGCTTCTGTTGCTCGTTAATCCTGGCAAGCAACTGGTGGAACTTTTCATTCTCCTCATCCTGTTGCCGCTTCTTTGCTCTCTCTCAGCTTCTGTAAGTGTCTTGGTCTCTGGCAAACCCAAGCCACCACAGGTAAGAAGGACCGAAGCCTCGCGTTCGTCCTTTATGTTCGTCATTGCCGAGGACCAGTGTGAGGAAATCTCTATCTCTATCTGCAGTGAACTTTCTTTGTCCCTCCTTAATTTCTTTCACTATCCTTTTCCAATTCTCCCTGGGTATCCTAAGCTCGTAATTGTAGATGAGGTCCCCTCTTGTTTCGTCGTACGACCCACCATGCGCAAGGAACCACTTTCTTGCTCTCAATTCCCACTCATCACGGAGTGGTTCAGGTACGATGCCTTTATCTATCAGATCTTGCTCTTTCTTATCCAACTTTGGGATGGCAGTCTCATAGCCCCCTGGCCCCAACTTGTGGTGATATTTCTTCTTGTCGGCATTTATCTTGTTATTTTCTGATAATGCCTGGGCATCTTCTGACTCCTTGTACTCTTGAAATGCCTTCCAGTGATTCGCCTGCTTGGCTAGATACCCCTCGAATACTGGCACTTTCTTTGTCTTCAGATAGTTTTTCCATAGCTTCTTCTTCCAGCTACGGAACAGTTCGGCCATCTTCTTCAGAGTCCACTGCTTGACTTTGGCCCTCAGTTTGTCTGCGGCGTCTTCATTCTCACATTCTGGCAGGTTGAAATGTGACATGAGATCATTCCAAAGATTATCTTTGTACCTTTCGGCGACATAGTCCCTATCGGCTGCCCCTTGCGATTGTTCCACTCCCGAACGCTGATCGGGACGTGATCCCTAACGAGAACTCCGCATTGCTTCTTGAATGTGTCAGCAGCATTCTTAGGAAGCTTGGGTTCGCCCATAGGAAATATCACCTCAAATGTGTAATGCGTCCGTGCATCCAACATTCTAGTCGGGCCTCGTTTCGTAGTTTTGCTCGATGTGGAGGCCTAAGAGGGAGAAACATTCGTCAAATGAATGTATATGTATACAATATAGAGCTATCTCCAATATTTTTCACATATTACAAGTGATTGTCGAACTTCATAAGTATACCTCGCCAGACTTCTCCTCTTCACCGGCTTCTCCATCAGTGGAGCTATCACCTTCTCCGTCATTGAACCTATCTCCTGCCCCATCGGCTTCATCTTCGTGTCGCTCGACCTCCATTCCAACGTCCTGGTTTAGATATGACGACGGAGATTCAGCTGGTTCAACGTCGGGGCCGTCTTTGATTATATCTTCAAGAAGTTCTTCCTCTTCGAGGTTCCTGATATGTGGATCCATAGTTCTGCAAAAAACGGATTCTCTTAACCATTGTACCAAAAAAGAGTTATTCTATCAGGAACTCCGTTCCAAAACAACTTAAGTCCCGGGTCGTGGCTCCACCCGGGACACCTAGATTTCTGCATAGTATTCAAAGTAGGAGTACTTTTCCAATTTGAGCATTCAATAAGCAAAACCAAATCGTAAAATAAAGTAGTATTCAAATTAGCATGCATTCAATTATAAGCTAATACATCATCACTTTTGTCCGTACATCGTCGAATATTATCACTAATACTCCTCGAATACTATCATACATATAGCATCACTCATACATCTAGAACCGTAGCGCCCCACAGGTATCGACGCGGGCGGTGGACACCCAAAGAGAAGGAACCATCACAGGATCATAGCTCTAGTGAGATCCCCGAAGAACCTGCCAGGTATGATCGAACCTGCCCTCCAACGCAACCATGTAGCAACGGACGTGCTCATCCTCCTCGCTGACACGGTGACGTACCACCTCCATGGTGTCCGGAATCCTCGGCACCCTCACTAGCCCACGCGACTGCCACCAAACAAGGATCGGGTCAACGACGGGCTGGCTCCTCACCAACCTACGCCCCCCCGGAAAGTAGCACCTCCCAATACCAATCGGGCGGAGCCTAGTCCCGGACAGGGCCCCTCTGATCAAGCAGGTGTCCTCCGCCGAGTCGACGACGAGGATGCGGGATAGGCATCGTAAAATGAACTAAAAAAATAAACTAGTTCAATTAATTTTATTGCTAAAAATAAACTATTAACACTTAAGCATATACAATAGAAAAATTAAACTATTAACACTTAAGCATATACAATAGCAAAATTAAGCAATAATCTAAGAAACACTATTACCACTTAAGCATATAGACTATACAATAGCAAAACTAAATGACGAAAAAAAATATTTCTTCTTCTTGTAACCCTAACCTAATTCTAAATATTCTTCTTATTCTCCTCTTTCTTCTTTTCTTCTCCTCCTCTTCTTATTTTCATTTTTCCTAATCTTATTTTCTTATTTTTGTTCATATTTCTTCTTCTTGTAACCCTAACCTAATTCTAAATATTACTAACCCTAATAATCTAGCACAAACCTAATAACAATAGGAATTAAATGACAAAAAAATCTTTTTCTTGTTCTTCTTTTCTTCTCCTTTTTCTTCTTTTCTTCTCCTTTTTCTTCCTTTCTTCTCCTTTTTCTTCTTCTCTTCTCCTTTTTCTTCTTTTCTTCTACTAGCCGGAGTGTTGGGAGGAGGGGGCGGGGGGCTTACTGGCCGGAGGTGTCGACGGCGCGCGGCGAGGAGGACGGCACGGAGGACGGCGCGACGGCGCGGCGCGACAGCGAGGAGGACGGCGCGGCGGCGAGGAGGACGGTGAGGAGGACGGCGCGGCGGCGAGGAGGACGGCGCGGCAGCGAGGAGGACGGCAGGCGGCGGCGAGCAGGACGGCGGGCAGCCTGACGGCGTCGTCGAGTTCGTCGCTGTGCCGCGTTGGGCAGGAGAACGAGAGGAAGAAGAAGAGAAATGGACGATTTGGTTTGGACATTTTCGATGTCCCGCTTATATAGGTGGATCTATAGTCCCGGTGCGTGGCTCGAGCCGGGACTAAAGACCCCCTTTAGTCCCGGGTGGAGCCACGCCCCGGGACTAAAGGCCTCTTTTCGGGCAGACCAGGAGGCGGGAAGCAGGGGGTCTTTAGTCCCGGTGCTTGGCTCCACCCGGGACTAAAGGGGGTCTTTAGTCGCGGGGCGTGGCTCCACCCGGGACTAAAGCCCCTCCTCGGCTGCACGATAAGTTTAGTCCCACCTCGCCCAGGGAAGGGGACTAACACTTGTTTATAAGCCCCGTCGCAGCTTGTCCATCGAGCTCCTCTCTAAAGCAGGCTTACGGGCCTAAACTTATTGAAAATTAAAACTATATTCGAAATTGTGGAGAAAATTCAATCTGAATTCAAAGTGAGTTCACTTTGAATTCAGGTTGAATTTTGTCTATGATTTCTCATATAGTTTCAATTTTTTTCTATTTTCAAAATTAATTATTTTGACTATCCAAACTATTAACTTATTTTGTTATTTTCAATTAAAAACTATGTTTATTAAAAATTCTTTTTGCATATGTGAGAATTTGACAAAACTATGATAATGAAAAGTGTTTGAAATTGAATAAATAATTCAAAACTATTTTCAATTTTCAAAATTAATTATTTTGACTATCCAAACTATTATCTATTTTGTTATTTTCAATTAAAAACTATGTTTATTAAAAATTCTTTTTGCATATTTGAGAATTTGACAAAACTATGATAATGAAAAGTGTTTGAAATTGAATAAATAATTCAAAACTATTTTCTATTTTCATAATTATTAATTTTGACTATCCAAACTATTATCTGTTTTGTTATTTTCAATTAAAAACTATGTTTATTAAAAATTCTTTTTGCATATTTGAGAATTTGACAAAACTATGATAATGAAAAGTGTTTCAAATTGAATAAATAATGCAAAACTATTTTTTATTTTCATAATTAATAATTTTGACTGTCCAAACTATTATCTATTTTTTTTCAATTAAAAACTATGTTTATTAAAATTCTTTTTGCATATTTGAGAATTTGACAAAACTATGATAATGAAAAGTGTTTGAAATTGAATTAATAATGCAAAACTATTTTCTATTTTCATAATTAAGAATTTTGACTATCCAAACTATTATATATTTTGTTATTTTCAATTAAAAACTATGTTTATTAAGAACTATTTTTGCATATTTGACTATCCAAACTATTATCTCTCGAAGTAGGAGCGTTTCGAACGAGAACTCATCTCTTACAAAGGGATTTCATTTTTTTTGAACTTATTTGAACTCCATACTTTTTGTGTGTTCAAAATGCACCATTCAAAGGCACATCACAAAACTTCAAAAATTTCTGACTTCATTTGGTATATTTCGTGCATTTACTTATTTTTTTGAGCTAGTTGACCCTGAAATTGAAAAGCACTACAAATGAACTCTGAAAATGTTGAAAGTTGGCATGCTATCATCATTTCACCCACATAGCATGTGTTAAAAAGTTGAGAGGGCTACGACAAAAACTAGATGCCGTTCGTGTACAAAACGGACAATCTCTCTCGAAGTAGGAGCGTTTCGAACGAGAACTCATCTCTTACAAAGGGATTTCATTTTTTTGAACTTATTTGAACTCCATACTTTTTGTGTGTTCAAAATGCACCATTCTAAGGCACATCATAAAATTTCAACAATTTCTGACTTCATTTGGAATATTTCGTGCATTTACTTATTTTTTTTGAGCTAGTTGACCCTAAAATTGAAAAGCACTACAAATGAACTCTGAAAATGTTGAAAGTTGGCACGCTATCATAATTTCACCCACATAGCATGTGTTATAAAGTTGAGAGGGCTACGAAAAAAACTGGATGCAGTTTGTGTACGAAATGGACAATCTCTCTCGAAGTAGCAGCGTTTCGAACGAGAACTCATCTCTTACAAAGGGATTTCATTTTTTTGAACTTATTTGAACTCCATACTTTTTATGTGTTCAAAATGCACCATTAAAAGGCACATCACAAATTTTCAACAATTTCTGACTTCATTTGGTATATTTCGTGCATTCACTTATTTTTTTTGAGCTAGTTGACCTTGAAACTGAAAAGCAATACAAATGAACTCTGAAAATGTTGAAAGTTGGCATGCTATCATCATTTCACCCACATAGCATGTGTTAAAAAGTTGAGAGGGCTACGAAAAAAACTGGATGCAGTTCGTGTACAAAACGGACAATCTCTCTCGAAGTAGCAGCGTTTCGAACGAGAACTCATCTCTTACAAAGGGATTTCATTTTTTTGAACTTATTTGAACTCCATACTTTTTGTGTGTTCAAAATGCACCATTCAAAGGCACATCACAAAATTTCAACGATTTCTGACTTCATTTGGTATATATCGTGCATTTACTTATTTTTTTTTTGAGCTAGTTGACCCTGAAATTGAAAAGCACTACAAATGAACTCTGAAAATGTTGAAAGTTGGCATGCTATCATAATTTCACCCACATAGCGTGTGTTAAAAAGTTGAGAGGGCTACGACAAAAACTGGATGCAGTTCGTGTACAAAACGGACAATCTCTCTCGAAGTAGGAGCGTTTCGAACGAGAACTCATCTCTTACAAAGGGATTTCATTTTTTTGAACTTATTTGAACTCCATACTTTTTGTGTGTTCAAAATGCACCATTCAAAGGCACATCACAAAATTTCAACAATTTCTGACTTCATTTGGTATATTTCGTGCATTTACTTATTTTTTCTTGAGCTAGTTGACCCTGAAATTGAAAAGCACTACAAATGAACTCTGAAAATGTTGAAAGTTGGCATGCTATCATCATTTCACCCACATAGCACGTGTTAAAAAGTTGAGAGGGCTACGACAAAAACTGAAGGCAGTTCGTGTACAAAACGGACAGTCTCTCTCGAAGTAGCAGGGTTTCGAACAAGAACTCATCTCTTACAAAGGGATTTCATTTTTTTGAAATTATTTGAACTCCATACTTTTTGTGTGTTCAAAATGCCGCATTCAAAGGCACATCACAAAATTTCAACAATTTCTGACTTCATTTGGTATATTTCGTGCATTTACTTATTTTTTTGAGCTAGTTGACCCTGAAATTGAAAAGCACTACAAATGAACTCTGAAAATGTTGAAAGTTGGCATGCTATCATCATTTCACCCACATAGCATGTGTTAAAAAGTTGAAAGGTCTACGACAAAAACAGGATGCAGTTCGTGTACAAAACGGACAATCTCTGTCGAGGTAGGAGCGTTTCGAACGAGAACTCATCTCTTACAAAGGGATTTCATTTTTTTGAACTTATTTGAACTCCATACTTTTTGTGTGCTCAAAATGCACCATTCTAAGGCACATCACAAAATTTCAACAATTTTTGACTTCATTTGGAATATTTCGTGCATTTACTTTTTTTTTTGAGCTAGTTGACCCTGAAATTGAAAAGCACTACAAATGAACTCTGAAAATGTTGAAAGTTGGCATGCTATCATCATTTCACCCACATAGCATGTGTTAAAAAGTTGAGAGGGCTACGACAAAAACTAGATGCCGTTCGTGTACAAAACGGACAATCTCTCTCGAAGTAGGAGCGTTTCGAACGAGAACTCATCTCTTACAAAGGGATTTCATTTTTTTGAACTTATTTGAACTCCATACTTTTTGTGTGTTCAAAATGCACCATTCTAAGGCACATCATAAAATTTCAACAATTTCTGACTTCATTTGGAATATTTCGTGCATTTACTTATTTTTTTTGAGCTAGTTGACCCTGAAATTGAAAAGCACTACAAATGAACTCTGAAAATGTTGAAAGTTGGCATGCTATCGTCATTTCACCCACATAGCACGTGTTAAAAAGTTGAGAGGGCTACGACAAAAACTGGATGCAGTTCGTGTACAAAACGGACAATCTCTCTCAAAGTAGCAGCGTTTCGAACGAGAACTCATCTCTTACAAAGGGATTTCATTTTTTTGAACTTATTTGAACTCCATACTTTTTGTGTGTTCAAAATGGACCATTCTAAGGCACATCACAAAATTTCAACAATTTCTGACTTCATTTGGTATATTTCGTGCATTTACTTATTTTTTTGAGCTAGTTGACCCTGAAATTGAAAAGCACTACAAATGAACTCTGAAAATGTTGAAAGTTGGCATGCTATCATCATTTCACCCACATAGCATGTGTTAAAAAGTTGAGAGGTCTACGACAAAAACAGGATGCAGTTCGTGTACAAAACGGACAATCTCTGTCGAGGTAGGAGCGTTTCGAACGAGAACTCATCTCTTACAAAGGGATTTCATTTTTTTGAACTTATTTGAACTCCATACTTTTTGTGTGCTCAAAATGCACCATTCTAAGGCACATCACAAAATTTCAACAATTTTTGACTTCATTTGGAATATTTCGTGCATTTACTTTTTTTTTTGAGCTAGTTGACCCTGAAATTGAAAAGCACTACAAATGAACTCTGAAAATGTTGAAAGTTGGCATGCTATCATCATTTCACCCACATAGCATGTGTTAAAAAGTTGAGAGGGCTACGACAAAAACTAGATGCCGTTCGTGTACAAAACGGACAATCTCTCTCGAAGTAGGAGCGTTTCGAACGAGAACTCATCTCTTACAAAGGGATTTCATTTTTTTGAACTTATTTGAACTCCATACTTTTTGTGTGTTCAAAATGCACCATTCTAAGGCACATCGTAAAATTTCAACAATTTCTGACTTCATTTGGAATATTTCGTGCATTTACTTATTTTTTTTGAGCTAGTTGACCCTGAAATTGAAAAGCACTACAAATGAACTCTGAAAATGTTGAAAGTTGGCATGCTATCGTCATTTCACCCACATAGCACGTGTTAAAAAGTTGAGAGGGCTACGACAAAAACTGGATGCAGTTCGTGTACAAAATGGACAATCTCTCTCGAAGTAGCAGCGTTTCGAACGAGAACTCATCTCTTACAAAGGGATTTCATTTTTTTGAACTTATTTGAACTCCATACTTTTTGTGTGTTCAAAATGGACCATTCTAAGGCACATCACAAAATTTCAACAATTTCTGACTTCATTTGGTATATTTCGTGCATTTACTTATTTTTTTTTGAGCTAGTTGACCCTGAAATTGAAAAGCACTACAAATGAACTCTGAAAATGTTGAAAGTTGGCATGCTATCATCATTTCACCCACATAGCATGTGTTAAAAATTTGAGAGGGCTACGACAAAAACTGAAGGCCGTTCGTGTACAAAACGGACAATCTCTCTCGAAGTAGCAGCGTTTCGAACGAGAACTCATCTCTTACAAAGGGATTTCATTTTTTTGAACTTATTTGAACTCCATACTTTTTGTGTGTTCAAAATGCACCATTCAAAGGCACATCACAAAATTTCAACAATTTCTGACTTCATTTGGTATATTTCGTGCATTTACTTTTTTTTTGAGCTAGTTGACCCTGAAATTGAAAAGCACTACAAATGAACTCTGAAAATGTTGAAAGTTCGCATGCTATCATCATTTCACCCACATAGCATGTGTTAAAAAGTTGAGAGGGCTACGACAAAAACTAGATGCAGTTCGTGTACAAAACGGACAATCTCTCTCGAAGTACCAGCGTTTCGAACGAGAACTCATCTCTTACAAAGGGATTTCATTTTTTTGAACTTATTTGAACTCCATACTTTTTGTGTGTTCAAAATGCACCATTCAAAGGCACATCACAAAATTTCAACAATTTCTGACTTCATTTGGAATATTTCGTGCATTTACTTATTTTTTTTAGCCAGTTGACCCTGAAATTGAAAAGCACTACAAATGAACTCTGAAAATGTTGAAAGTTCGCACGCTATCATCATTTCACCCACATAGCATTTGTTATAAAGTTGAGAGGGCTACGAAAAAAACTGGATGCAGTTTGTGTACAAAACGGACAATCTCTCTCGAAGTAGCAGCGTTTCGAACGAGAACTCATCTCTTACAAAGGGATTTCATTTTTTTGAACTTATTTGAACTCCATACTTTTTGTGTGTTTAAAATGCACCATTCAAAGGCACATCACAAAATTTCAACAATTTCTAACTTCATTTGGTATATTTCGTGCATTTGCTTATTTTTTTTGAGCTAGTTGACCCTGAAATTGAACAGCACTACAAATGAACTCTGAAAATGTTGAAAGTTGGCATGCTATCATAATTTCACCCACATAGCACGTGTTAAAAAGTTGAGAGGGCTACGACAAGAACTGGATGCCGTTCCTGTACAAAACGGACAATCTCTCTCGAAGTAGCAGCGCTTCGAACGAGAACTCATCTCTTACAAAGGGATTTCATTTTTTTGAACTTATTTGAACTCCATACTTTTTGTGTGTTCAAAATGCACCATTCTAAGGCACATCACAAAATTTCAACAATTTCTGACTACATTTGGTATATTTCGTGCATTTACTTATTTTTTTTTGAGCTAGTTGACCCTGAAATTGAAAAGCACTACAAATGAACTCTGAAAATGTTGAAAGTTCGCATGCTATCATCATTTCACCCACATAGCATGTGTTAAAAAGTTGAGAGGGCTACGACAAAAACTAGATGCAGTTCGTGTACAAAACGGACAATCTCTCTCGAAGTACCAGCGTTTCGAACGAGAACTCATCTCTTACAAAGGGATTTCATTTTTTTGAACTTATTTGAACTCCATACTTTTTGTGTGTTCAAAATGCACCATTCAAAGGCACATCACAAAATTTCAACAATTTCTGACTTCATTGGAATATTTCGTGCATTTACTTATTTTTTTGAGCTAGTTGACCCTGAAATTGAAAAGCACTACAAATGAACTCTGAAAATGTTGAAAGTTCGCACGCTATCATCATTTCACCCACATAGCATTTGTTATAAAGTTGAGAGGGCTACGAAAAAAACTGGATGCAGTTTGTGTACAAAACGGACAATCTCTCTCGAAGTAGCAGCGTTTCGAACGAGAACTCATCTCTTACAAAGGGATTTCATTTTTTTGAACTTATTTGAACACCATACTTTTTGTGTGTTCAAAATGCACCATTCAAAGGCACATCACAAAATTTCAACAATTTCTAACTTCATTTGGTATATTTCGTGCATTTGCTTATTTTTTTTGAGCTAGTTGACCCTGAAATTGAACAGCACTACAAATGAACTCTGAAAATGTTGAAAGTTGGCATGCTATCATAATTTCACCCACATAGCACGTGTTAAAAAGTTGAGAGGGCTACGACAAGAACTGGATGCAGTTCTTGTACAAAACGGACAATCTCTCTCGAAGTAGCAGCGCTTCGAACGAGAACTCATCTCTTACAAAGGGATTTCATTTTTTTGAACTTATTTGAACTCCATACTTTTTGTGTGTTCAAAATTCACCATTCTAAGGCACATCACAAAATTTCAACAATTTCTGACTTCATTTGGTATATTTCGTGCATTTACTTATTTTTTTGAGCTAGTTGACCCTGAAATTGAAAATCACTACAAATGAACTCTGAAAATGTTGAAAGTTGGCATGCTATCATCATTTCACCCACATAGGATGTGTTAAAAAGTTGAGAGGGCTACGACAAAAACTGAAGGCCGTTCGTGTACAAAACGGACAATCTCTCTCGAAGTACCAGCGTTTCGAACGAGAACTCATCTCTTACAAAGGGATTTCATTTTTTTGAACTTATTTGAACTCCATACTTTTTGTGTGTTCAAAATGCACCATTCAAAGGCACATCACAAAATGGACAATCTCTCTCGAAGTAGAAGCGACCCCCACAATAAGAGACGTCATTCTTCTTCTCTCATACATGGTGGACACTAGCTCACCTGATTTTTCAACCGTCGATGATGGTCGCTACTCCTACTTCCCCTAGTGCATAAGCAATATATAGCACAAGGAGAACAAGGAGAAGCGACCCCCACAACAAAAGTGGTTCCGCGGCACGGCACGTGGTTCCGCTGGACGCCACGTGGGACTAATGGTCTTTCATTTTTAAATGACTGTTTTAATCAAAAACAGATCTGTTACAAAAGGGATTTCATTTTTTGAACTTATTTGAACTGAAGACTTTTTATATATATATGTGGTCGAAATGCATGATACCATGAAGTTAGAAAGGGCTAAACCATTCAAAAGTGGCAAATGAAGTTAGAAAGGGCTAAACCATTCAAATTTGGAAACTATAATGGCACAAACAGAAACTAGACATATATAAATTGGTCCAAGAAGTACATGATACTAGTCCAAACAGTACATAATAATAGCTACCATAGATATATATACAAGTATTCGACGTTCAGAACACTACTCGTCTGAATCATCTAAATCAGAATGTCCACCTTCCTCGAGGTGACGCTGGCCATAGTGGACGACTCGAATCTTGCGGTACAACTCGTATGAAACGTATGCATCTTTTGCTGCATACTCAATGTTGATATCATCAAGTGGGCCCTTCTCCCAAAGTTTGTGCTGAGACTTTGGGAAACTGGTCTTCATATCAGCATATGAATCGTCGATCAAGGCAACTGCCATATGAGCCATCCAAGTCCTGTCATGTCGAAGCCTGAATATCGTCATGAGATCAACGAGGCAACCAACTGGTATCTCAATACCGAAGCTGTGCCTCATCTTCAGCTTGTCGTTCCTTATGTCAACGGAAGCAAAAGTGATGCCGCTGCGAAGGAAGTCCATGAGTTCTGGACAATGCTTGTAACTACTGCAATAGAAACAAATTCAAATGGAACAAATGTTACATACTGCTGCAATAAGGAAACATGTTTCACTACAACTAAAGAGAAAATTATCTTTAGAATTCAAATAGAACATATGCAATGGAACCTAGAGAGATCACTATAGCTATCCAATGGAACCTAGAGAGATCACTAGCTATATGCAATTTTCATGACTATGACATATCATATTGCTATCCAATGGAACCTAGAGAGATCACTAGCTATATTCAATTTTCATAACCTTGGATCAAAGAACACCTCATAAAATTGTATCACTACAACTATGATTTCAATGGAACATATTGAACCAATCAGATTTTTCAGATTGTGGAACACTATTCCAATCAGATTGTGTTCCCTTCAACTAATCAAAATTGTTTCACTACAACTATTTGAAGCGAACCAACTATGATTCCAATGGAACATATTAAACACTACTTCATTCTAATACGATTTTTCAGATTGTGGAACACTATTCCAATCACATTGTGTTCCCCTTCAACTAATCAAAATTGTTTCACTACAACTATTTGAAGGGAACCAACTATGATTCCAATGGAACATATTAAACACTAGTTGATTCTAATACGATTTTTCAGATTATGGAACACTATTCCAATTAGATTGTGCTCCCCTTCAACTAATCAAAATTGTTTCACTACAACTATTTGAAGGGAACCAACTATGATTCCAATGGAACATATTAAACACTAGTTGATTCTAATAAAAAATTTCAGATTATGGAACACTATTCCAATTAGATTGTGCTCCCCTTCAACTAATCAAAATTGTTTGACTACAACTATTTGAAGGGAACCAACTATGATTGAAACAAATAAACTTACAATGTCATTATCTTGGATCAAAGAAAGCCTCAAAACTTACCTCGCCCATTGGAAGATCAAGACATGGCGTGCAAAGCATAGTTGGATGACGACAACACCGCGTTGATCGGCCGTGTACTCCAGATCAAGCCCCAAGAACTTCTCATGATCCGCTGCATGGTCAAACCATCGTTCCTTCAACTATTGAAGAAAAAACGGCACCTCCCTGCTCAGGTTCGTGTACACGACACGGAGCTTGGTCGTGCCATGTGCGAGCACCTCATGAAAGCTAGTTGGCATGGTGGAAGAAGAGAAGGGAAGAAGAGAGGAGAAGAACAGAGAGGGCGACGCGAGAGAGAAGAAGAAACACAGAAATGGCGACTGTACGCTTCGGTTCGTGCTTTTCATCGCCTGAAACGACGCGGGATGCAAACCGTTTGGGCCTTTAGTCCCAGGTTGAGCCACCAACCGGGACTAAAGAGGTATACCAACCGTCGCCACCACTACGGCAGGCCACGTGTTAGTCCTTTAGTCCCGGGTTGAGCCACCAACCGGGACTAAAGGGGGATACGAACGGTTGCCACCACCACTGCCCACCGCGTAGCCCTTTAGTCCCGGTTTGGGACACGAACCGGGACTAAAGGCTCCTTACGGGCGGGGACTAAAGCCTCGAGGGAGGCATTGAGAATTGGGGCGACGTGGCCGGGCCTTTAGTCCCGGCCCAGAGGCAGGCCGGGACTAAATGGTCCCGGCCAAAGGCCCGTTTTCCACTAGTGAGTTTTTATTGTTCCATGCTATTATATAATCGATATTGGATACTTTATATGGTATTTTATATCATTTTCTAGGAACTAACCCGTTAACCGAGTGCCAAGTGTTAGTTGTTCTTTTCTACTTGTTTTTTGTTTTTCCCGAAATCAATACCAAACAAAGTCCAAATGCGATGAAACTTTTAGATGATCTTTTTGCTAGAAAGAAGATGGCGTGGAAGCTTTAGAAGGAGACAAGAAGACACACGAGGATACGACAAGGCAACAGGACATGCCAAGGGGGGTAGGCGCACCCCGATGCCTTGTATGCCCCTCGTGGCTACGTCTGACCTAATTCCAGCTCCATTAATTCTCTGTAATTGGGAAACCAACAGAGAGCAACCCAAAACAGCTTTTCCATCACTTCAAGTTTTTGTTCCAATGGGGGGCCATGTGGAGACCTTTTTTTGTGCCCTATCGGAGGGGGAATTGATCACGGAGGCCATGTACATCAACCTTGCTGCCTCTATGATGATGTGTAATTAGTCCACCACAGACCTACAGGTCCATAGCTAGTACATTGATGGCTTCTTATCTCTCTTTGATCTTCAATACAAACTTCACCGTGATTCCCGCGGTGATCTATCGATGTAATCCTCTTTTGCATTGTGTTTGTTGGGATCCGATAAATTGTGGATTTATGATCAGATTATTCATAAATATTAACGGAGTCTTCTCTGAGTTCTCTTATGCATGATTGTTGTAGCTTCGTATTTCTCTTTGATCTATCGGTTTGGTTTGGCCAACTAGATGAATTTATCTTCAATGGGAATGTGTGTTGTGATGAGTTTAATATTGTATTGCTCAATTCGAGTGACAAAAAGGGACATGACACGTATTGTATTGCTGCCATTGAGTAAAAAAATGACTGGGTCGGAACATATTCCTTTTCTTACTTTGTCTACATCATGTCACCTTGCTCCAAGCATTACTCTATTTCATACTTAATACTCCCTCCGTCCCAAAATAAATGACTCACAAATGACTCAGTTTTGTACTAATTTTAATACAAAGTAGAGTCATTTTTGAGTCACTTATTTTAGGACGGAGGGAGTACTATAAATAAGTCTAAGACAACTAATTTGGAATTGACGGACTACATCATGTTGATGTTAGTAACCATAGGAAAAGAATTAAACGAAATCTTTTCCATGTGTAAAAGTAAAGAAAAGCTATTATGTATTTTCTAGAGATAGAAATTGAGAGAGACCAACAATTTTATGGACAAAGTTACGGTCAAAATTAGCACTATAATGATGGACCGTATTTTGTGAAACATGTGTCTTGGCTCGTGTGTTTTTGTTGTCCTTTCAGAACCGCCAACTGAAAACATAGATGCCCACTCATGCACCTACACTCGGACAACGCCTACTGAAGATTCAAGAAATTATCTTATGTGTCTCGCTATGAACAAGTTGTCGTTTTCTATCACACTAAAAGGATATTCTAACTTAAGGGGACTTCAGTAGTTTAAACACAGCAACGGTGATACTCATCCCGAAAAAAAGATGGAGCAACACAGATTCAGGACTTTAGGCCAATCAGTTTGATACACTCCTTCGCCAAACTAGTCGCAAAAGTCCTATCACTTCGGCTATCTACGGTGATATCAGACATCATCTGTCCGGCGCAGTCCGCATTCTTACGCTCGAAGTCCACGCAAGATAGCTACCTCTATGTGCAAAATGTGATTACAAGACTCCACCGTCAGAGGATACCTGCACTCCTCCTAAAGCTAGACATTGCAAAAGCATTTGACAACGTCTCCTGGCAATACCTACTAGAGCTGCTGCAAGTGCTAGGATTCCCAGCACGATGGCGTGACTGGATCACCCTGCTGCTCAGCACCTCATCATCGTCATTTATGCTCAACGGAACCCCTGGGGGCCTTATCCGCCATCGCAAGGGGCTGCGCCAGGGAGATCCACTATCACCCCTTCTCTTCATAATAGCCATCGACCCTCTCCACAGACTCCTATCACAGGCAACAGATAGACAGATCCTAGCTCCGCTGTCGGGTAGACATATCCCCCTTAGGGTCAGCCTTTATGCGGACGATGCTGTGATCTTTGCTACACTGACCAGAGAAGAAATAGACACGCTTCTTGACATCCTTCATGACTTCGGGAACACGACGGGGCTACGTATTAACCCAGTGAAATCGACGGTGACGGCCATTCGATGTGAAGGAATCGACCTTCAGGAGGTTCTACGTAGTTTTGGGGGACAGACAGTAGATTTCCCTATTAGATACCTAGGCCTCCCCCTCACGCTCTCGCGCCTGCGCCTCGTCCACATCCAGTTCATCCTAGATATAATTCGGTCCAGGCTCGCTGGATGGAAAGAGAGACTCCTCACAATAGCCGGTAGAAGAATTCTGGTTAGGAATGTCCTAACATCCTTGCCTACTTTTGCCCTATCTGTGCTGCGGGTACCAAAAAAATTCCTTCTAGAGATCGACAAGGCCCGCCGCAGATTCCTTTGGGCACAACATGAGGAGGTTTCTGGGGGTAAATGCAAAGTAGGTTGGCAAGGGGTTTGTTGCCCAATAGAAAACGGAGGTCTCGGAATCCTAGACATGACACGTTTCACCAGAGCTCTGCGGCTATGCTGGCTGTGGCTATCCTGGACGACCCAGGATAGACCATGGAACGGAATGCAGCTCCCATGTGATAATGATGACAAAGCCCTGTTCAACGCCTCTACGTTAGTTACACTAGGGAATGGTGAACGGGCTACGTTTTGGAATTGCCCCTGGACAGGCTCGGGAAACCTAAAGTCGGCTTTCCCAAATCTTTTTAGGCACACCCGTAGAAAAAACAGAACTGTCAAGGAGGCACTCCAGAATAACAATTGGATTGCAGACCTCGCACACGGTGACACCGTCAGCATATGGGAAGAAGCCATCAGATTGAATAGATGGATCCAACACAAGGATATCCGACTGCAAGAGCAAGTATGCGACTCTATCCGATGGATACATGAAGCTTGAGGTGTATACTCTGCCGGCTCGGCATATAAAGCCCAATTCCAGGGGTTTTATAAATCAGAGTTCCGTCGGCTGATATGGGACACCTGGGCACCGGCAAAGCTAAAAAATTTCGCATGGCTGCTACTCAAGGATAGGTTATGGTGTAATGATCGTCTACAAAGAATAGGCTGGGCAAACAACTACTTCTGCCAACTGTGCCTGAGAAACCTAGAGTCATCAGTGCACTTGTTCTGGCAATGCCCGATAGCGTTAGCAGTGTGGTCGCAGGCGGCAGGATATGTTGGCTGCAATTCCATCCACCCAACCAATTGGACTGGCAGCAGCAAATCAGCAGCTATCATATCCAAAATAATTAGCAATGCACCGGCAGAGCACAGCAAGGCGATCAAAACTATGGTCATCTTAATTCTCGCAGCGATCTGGAAGGAGAGAAAGGAATGCACTTTCAAAAACAAGAAGGGGCAAGCCCAAGACATCAAGGAGGAAATCAACAGAACCCTGAGACTGTGGCGCGTGGCAGGCGCAATACACCTAGAGCATCCCTTTGGGGAACCACCATGAGAGTCTGCTTGCTATCCTACCCCCCTTTTTTTTTGTATTTCTTCCTCTTACTTCTTTGATCCACTGATCACCCTCCACCCTTTTATGTATTTCTTCCCCATCTGCTTCCTGCTATTTTAATACAAGCCGGCCATCGCCGGATCTTTCAAAAAAAAAAACTTAAGGGGCATCCTGGTTATCAAAGAGAGGCTTGACCCTCAAGGGCTTGACATACAACCATCCTCCAAACACGGATCTAGAACCTAGGGCCTGACGGCCTGGCCGGAGGCATGACCCAAATCCTTTATGCATTACACTAAAATTTGTGGCAATTACTACAGTATACAAAGATGGTCCGAGGCGGCCTGCTCGGCTAGATCCGTCCTTGTTCCTAACTATCCAACAACATATTGGTTCTCGTCTTGGATTGTATTTCTACTAAATGACTAGCTATGTATGTAAGTACGACAAGTACCCCAAGCAAACGGAAGTTTCTCTGCTTCGGTTAAGTTGGAGTAACATGCCTTATATATTGGTATGCTCGAGTTCGCAACCATATTGTGGATAGCAACATAACACGTAACTGTATTTTTGTATGTGTAAGCACACATTCTGTTAGTTGTGGCTGTATATGCAAAGGTTCATTGCCTCGCCCCTCTTTCAGAACATGTGTTGCCTTCACTTTCCAGAATAGGATTGACATACATGTGTGCAAATATTAGCAATTGCCAGCTTCTCCGGTGACTGATCTTCTGCTGGCTAATTTACCAAGTTGAGCTCAAGAGTGCACATATACAGATGACCAAACGAACGTGCACTTGGTGAGGTGATGCTCACTTGTGATAAATGGTCTGTCACGTGGGAAGAAGAAACCAGTAGAAAGGTGACAGACACCGGCAGACCGCCAATCCGCCATAGAGACTTGAGAGGGATCGACCCAACCTGGCAATGAGACCGATTTTCCTTCCTGAGATATTGATTGGTAGCTTCTAAATTGGGTGAAAACGGGCCAGCTCAGGAATTCGCACATGGGACTCCATTCTTCATCAAGCTCGCACCGATTTTACTTTCTGGTACCTCGAACGGCTAGGTGATACCTCACTGCAGTAATGATTTTGTGACCTGCAAATCTCGTTGCCCGTTAATTTTCATATAATATATCAAATTCGATTAAATTTTAACTAAATTTTATGTGAAAATGGGCATTTTTGACGGATGGCCTTGCATGGTCAGCGCCCACCCAGCTGTCGGCGTACATTTAAGGGCCTCGGTCTGGACCTTGAAGATATCATTAGTAGCATATTTTTAACACAATAGAGTAACAAACATCCACATACACACATATATTCGTCCATATAAATGTTCGGACACATGTATTCTTACTGCTATGAGCAACTCCAAGATACTAAGTTGGTACGATATCATCAAAAGTTTTAAAATAAATTCAAAAAAATAGAAGTTTTAATGTCAAGTTTAATACTTAAAACATAGTCGGCTGGTTACACCACAACAAACCCAACCATGGATTTTTCAGTGAACGTCGATTGCACCCGTACCCCCGCGAGCTAGGCGGCCAGGGCGGCCCCTTCTCCCCCCCGCCGCAAAACCTCCCCACCACCCCTCCCTCTCGTCGATGTCGTCGGCAGGCACGGCCGGGCGCTTGCCCGCGCGGCGTTGTGTGACCGGTGATGGCGGCCCTCCTCCTTTTCCCGTCATAACTCCCGGCTTGGGCGGCGAGTTCCAATGGCGGTGGTCCTTGGAGGGTGGTGTCTCAATGCAGGTCGGGCGGTGGCGCGGCAGCGACGCAGCTCCTTGGCGGCGGTGACGGCTGGCGGCAGGGCCTAGCCGGGAGCGCCATGTTAGCCCATATCTAGGCCCAAAGGGCCTAGATCTGGGTCGAGGTGGGCAGGTCCAGTCTATGAAGGGGCATCTCTGGCTGGTTTGGCACATTACGGGCGATGGGAGCGGCACCTACTGTTGTGCTTTTGCTCCAGCGCGGCGGCGGGGACGTACCGGGCCCGATCTAGGCTTGGCTGGGTAGTTGGCCTGGCATGCTCCTGCTCCTGCGTCCGGTATACTATCGCTTGAGTCGGTGGAGGTTGTCCCCTCTCACGCGTCTACGATACTGTAGGTCCTTGTCTACGGTGGCTGCGTCTCGGGCTGTCAGGCCTTGTTGCATTTGCTCTGTTGAGATGTTCGTGGTGTTCTCGCGACTATGGTGGCGCATGTTGGTGGGTGGTTGGCGTGGTGGAGCTAAGGATTGGTCCTCGATGGTGGGTGCGAGGAGTCGGGAGAAATCTTTGTCGGATCTGGCCGACACCGATGCGTTGACGCCTGCGAGTGCTGTCACCATTCATGAAGGGTGTCAAGTGTACCTCTCCCCCACTCCCCTCTATGTGTCGGCAGGGCAGCAGTGTCGTGATCGCCGCAGTCCTTCTTGAAGGTGTTGCCTGGTACGCGGCAGTCCGAGGGCACTGGCGTGTGGTGAAATTCTCCGGTGGGCACAACAGTTACGGGACACTACAACTTTCGTTGATCTGGTGTTGCTCGCATTGTTTCTCTTGTTTTTCTCTTATCTTTCTTTTGGGCATAATTGTGTTGTGTGTCACAACACCTATCGTTGGTTATATCGATTTGTTGTTTTGTAATACAAAGCGGCGGAAAGCCCTTTCATTGAAAGAAACCCAACCATGTGAGCTAAACTTAGTTCACGCCATTAGCTTTGTTTAACAAGCCAATTGTTATGTATGTTTGGTTTCCTATATATTTTATACACATGTACGCCACGCACGTGCAAAAGCGCGCGCACACAGATAAGTATATATATACACACATATACACACACATATATATATTGTCTATTTTAGCATTGGATGTAGAATAACAATTCCGACATCACTTCCAAGTTGCATGGTTCATGCTAGCACACTACATCCCTATCGAACCAGCACTTCAATGTAAGCAAAAAAACTGCATGCGTTATTTCTCTACTGTTTTTGCGTCAGTTTCTAGACCGTTTTCGGAACAAGGCGTATAATATACCATTGGATAATTATGAAAAATGCGCAGCGTCGTCGTTTTGAATACTTTTCGAGATTCCTCGCGGTTTAAGAGCAGTTTCAAACATAGTGGCCACCTGACGGGTTGCAGCGAGCGTATTTTCGCACTTTTTTCTAAACAACTCGTCGGAATATAGCAAATGATAAGGTGTCGGAAAGATATCATGCCGGCCCAAATTTTTCATGTGCACTGCACTCTCTAATTTCTTACGATTTAAGAGCACTTTCAAATTTACCCAAATGCGGAAATCTATTTTTCTGTTTTTTGATTTTTTAGGTACGGTTTCACTGCAGTTGTTTAACCGTTCATTGGAATGAGGCTGATACGACGTTGGAAAGCTGTGGAATAGATGAAACTTTCATATATTTGTCATTTGTTGAGATTTTTAATGGTTTCAAAGGAATTTTGAAAATGGTGCCACTGCCTACGAGTGGCTGCGAGCGTATTTTGTTAAAAAAATTCAAACCGCTCATGGGAACGATGCAAATGATATGATGTGAGGAAGATATTGACGAGGCGCAAATTTTTCATATAAATCACTCTCTCTAATTCCTTACGATTTAAGAGCAGTTTTATTTTACTAAAATGCGGACACTCTTTTGTGTGACACCAAAATCGACGAAAGAACTGCATCACACATAAGAATGCACTGTGTTGTACTGAAAAATGCACTGCACTAGACGGGCAAGTGAAATTTATGATTTTATTTTTTTCAAACGTAAAATTTTCAAGACGAGAAAGTGAAGTGCACTTTACATCGGACGTAAGTGAACTCCAGCGCTATCGAGAAGTGAACCGCCTTGATTTTTTGTTGTTTCCATAATATATTGTTGTTTTTTTATATTTAATCTCTTTACACGTGTAGACATGGTGAGTGCACTTCACACTAAAAAAATGCATCGTGAGACAAGTCCAAGTGAGTTGCATGATTTTTTGGTCTTTTTATATTTTTTTAGGCGCATCTAGACTACATGATCAAGGCTAGTGAAATCCATCGTATTTTTTCATCTTTTTAATAAATTCACCAGGACTTCAAGGTCAAGATTAGTGAACCGCAGTCCCTGAACAATGAAGTGTACTCATTAATTTCCTTGAATGCCGCAAGTGAACCACATAACATGGTCAGTATGAAAACATGCATCGAGATTTGAACTACATAAAAAAGTATGTCGACGTCCACCTTTCGTGGAGTCCACTTGCCTCCCAAACCAGAGGACCGCATTGCACAATAGAGCAAACCTCTCCAAAAAAACAGGAACATCTTATACGCCCTATACATCCATTTGAGGACTCCACACAACACTTCTTGGCTAAATGCAGTGCACAAATGAACCAAAATAAATAGCTACCGACGAACATCTTCAATAGCTGCATGTGTACTGCTACTTAAGCGTATGTGTGTGAACCCGCCGGTAACCCAACTGCAACTAGGCAAAAGTTAACCGCACGGATAGGACCAATTAACCGCACACGACCATGGCGAGCGACGGCCTCAGTGTGCACTTGTACAGATTGCGACTGAGCTCACATGGGGAGGTGCGGCTGTCACTGTTGCCCTTCTTCCACAACGGTGGTTTCAGCACCTGCCGCCATGCATAAGCAACAGATCGACGACGATTCAACCGAGAGGGAGGAGGGCTGGTCGAGGGGCAGATGGCGATGGATCAATCCGCACCAAGACATACGAAGGCGGGGGATCTCCGAGCTGGAAGAGGAAGGAAGTGAGAGGGCGGATGGGAGGAGGTACTAGCAGAAGGTAAGAAGAGTAGGCACGTCGCAGTCACGAGCATCCAAGAGCTCATCGGGGCGTCGGGCATGGTTGTGGCAGGCCAAGGAGGCGTGTCGGGGCGCACGAGGATTCTTCGTTGGACGTGGCGGGGGAGGACAAAAACAACAGGGGCGGTGCGGTGGCCATGGATCTGTGGACGGGAAGTTGGTCGGGTGGGGAGGATGGTGGTGCGGTGGGGCGGCGGGGAGGTACCCAGGCAGTGGCGTAGAAGGTACTAGTAGGGGTGGCAGCATCGTCGAACACGGTAGACGGGCAACAAAGAAGAAGGTGGGGAAGAGAGGGAGTGGGGCAGGCGGCACCGGGAGGATGAAGGTGAAATGGATCGGGAGATTGGTAATTGTGGGCTTGGGTGGGGAGCAGCAGGAAGGGGGAGGTGGAGGCAAAGGGAGTGGGGTGGGTTTTTTTCTATGCAACTCGGCTGGTTCGAGCGGTGAAGTATGACACTGATGTCAGAATAAGGTGGTTTTGGTGTTATAATAAGACTCTTACTCTAATACCGAAAGTGCGTATTCTAACATCATCCTATTGACCCACCAACCCGGACAAGCCGCACCAAAATGAACTGAAGTGCAACAATGGTAAAAAAACCTTCTTCCCGCAACCACCCCACCACCTATCCCACAACACGGCCCCGACCAACCACCACTCCTTCCACCTTCTCTTTCCCCCCAACTCCCCTCCGAAACTGATTCCCTTTCCTTCGGCGCGTCGTCCCCTCCTGCATCCCTCGATGTCCCCCAGCTTCTTTCCCTAGCATCCTCTTGCATCCCCTTCCTTCGGCACGTCGTCCCCAAGCTTCTTTCTCCGTCTCCTAGCCACCCCAACCGACGCGCCACCACATCCCCTCCAGCATCCGGCTTCATCCCTGGCCGGCACTCCACGTCACCGGATGCAGGCCACAACACCACCTCGTGACGCGACGCCACCGCATCCCCACGTCATCTACCTCCGCTGGCGCCACCGCACCACCACGCCACCTCCTTTCCCTTTCACCGCCACCAGCTAGAAACCCAGCCGCACAGTCGATGCCCTTCTCGCCTTCTTCCACCATGTTGAGGTCACCGGTCGTGCCCCCCTCATTGATCCAGCATCGGATCTAGTCGCTTCGTCCTTAGATCACGCATCTCCTACCTCGGATCCATCCGCTATGGAAGTTGCGGCTCGTATATGGTATGCTACAGACCCGGGCCACCATGACTTCCCCACGCAGCGTCCGCTGTTGATGGCCACGATTGGGGGGGGCAACCTACCTCTACCTTCGGTGACGACCAATGCTCATCCTCGGGCTCTTGTAGTACGCCATGACATGGCATGTAGTGCGGGCGGCGATGTCGTGTAGTTCGCCGTGCGCAACCCTTCCTAGAGTTGTTGCTCTTCAAAGGCAATTTTAGTGTTTTCAAAGAAAAAAATCATATTTAGTTTGAATGCACTGGGTTGCACGGTCGTGCAGCTCGGCCAGCTTGTTCTTTGTGTGTTTGCTAGATGTTTTTTTACTTGGTTGTCGTTCATCTCACCATAATTCTTTCTTGGCATGCAGTTCAGTTGTTGATGAATCCGACCTATTGCCTCCACAGGATCGGGCATCCCTCTCGCCGGTGCGCTTCGATGACCAACACAACAAGGTCGCAGTGCACGTCGGTCATGATTCTTCTCTACCTCCCTCTTTGACCTCCCTCTAGTCCATGTTGAAGTTTGCGGTGACCCATGCGAGAAGCTCTCTCCGCTGACCTCCCCTTCCTCATGTTTCGCCGAGGTCCCTGCCACCCACTACAAGAAATATGCTCATACATGACGTTCTTTAAGATGTCGTTGATGAATTCGTTATAAATCTATGACGATTTCATCCGAGATTGTCGTAAGCCGTTTGAGGGGATCAAATCTACATATAAATTACGATGATGTGAGTCAAAAACGTTGTAACCGCATAAGATGAGATCGTCATAACTTTTACGATGATTATAAAAATGTCGTAACATGTTCTAACTATGTTGATATGTCACTCCTAGGTCCATTCTATCCCACCTCATCCTAGTTTGTGAAGCAACCTACTATTATGCCATTCCAAAAATTCTCACAAAATTCTCATAAATACTTTGGATCATATATTCCTCAAATATGTGAAAACCCTTCCTTCAGCCTGAATTGACAGAAATTTGTCTTTTTCACGAGAAGCGGATAAAAGCTTTTAACACCCGACTATTTTGTCAATTGTATATTGAATATCGCATAATATTTTAGAAAAATTATTTCGTTCAATTTGGCAACAAATATATGGTAGGTCCTTCACAAAAAAATCATTTTGGGTACTCGAAAAATGCAAATGAATTTTCCATCCAAAGAAAATGGAAAACAAATTTTCCGTCCAAAGAATATGAGATCTATTGAACAAACTACTCATGAATTTGGTCATAAGATTAATCATTTTTTGGCACCCGAAAAATGGAAAATGATTTTTTTCGAAAGAAAAATGAAAAATCACTTTTGACATGTAACCATTTGGCCAATTGCGCATAAATTATGGTCTAATATTCTTAAAAAATGGTCCGGTTCAAATTTGTAAGAAAGATTTGGTAGGTTCTTCACAAAAAGTTGAATTCTGACAAACTGTGTTCACAGAAATTATAAGAAAATGAAAATATCCCAAATCACATTGTTTGTGATCCCAATGTAGACACATATGCATAATATTGGTTAATTCTAACAAACTGTATGTTTACCCCGAATAAGAGGATGAAAAATATAAGACAAAAAAAGGAAAAGAGAAAATTATACAAGCTTAAGTCTGATTGGTGGAATGAGTTTTGACATGGATCGCTGACATGGCACACATCCGCCCATCCATCCATCCATCCACCCGTCCATCCATCGACCCATAGCAAACCTCACCCAACCCATCTCTTCCTTTGTCTGCGCGAACCCTAGCCGCCGCCTCCCTCTGTCCCGATCTAGATCGACAGGTCCGTCTGACGACGACGCGCACGCCGCCGACGGACGGCTCGGCGTCAGCCACAGCAAGGCGCTCCACCCGTCGTGCGTCGTGCCTGCCTGCCTTCTTCAGCCCCCACCCCTCTCTTGTCTCCAACAGCGACGAGTGAATCACGTGAATGAGATGAGATGGGACTGGGATATGCCGGCGACGGAAGCGGAGGCGGAGGCATTGCAGGAGCGCATTTGGGACCTCCGCGGCAAGCTCAACCACGCCATCCTCGCCCTCTCCGCCTGTGCCGGCCTTCCTGCCTGCCGCTGCCGGGGTGCCCCCATGACGGACGCGCGGGGCCTGCACGCCATCCGCGCCGCGCTCGAGGACCTGGAGGGCCACCTCCACTTCCTCCGTGTGAGTGCAAGCCCTCCTTCACCTCCCCTCCTCCTCCCTGCGTTCATCTGAGTTGAAAAATCCGTGCCTCTTTGATGTCGCGTGCGAGAAGCATCTTCGGAAAATGATACAGTTTGAGATCCCCTTTCGCTGCGGCGACGGGGATGATGGACGCGGCCGACGTGCTCGCGGCGCTGGTGCCCTCCTGGAGCGCGGCGGAGGTGCTGGCCTTCTACCTGGCGTATGTCGCCGCCGAAGGCGCCGTCCTCCCCGGCAAGCTCGTCGCCGGAGCCGTCCTCCCAACTCCTCCCGCCTCCACTACCGCTGCAATGGTGCCCTCTCCCTCCTAGGCGCAAAACGTTTCTCTTCTTCCGTTGTTTGTCTGTCTACTCAGCCGACTCTGACGAGCGCGCGCGTGTGCAGGTCTGCTCTCAGTCCTGCTGCTCTTGGGGCTCTCAGCATTCTGCGCCTACATGGATTGGATGACTCCCACGGTGAGCTTCTGTTCAGTCTCTCCACTAGCTCCTACACGCCGGCATTCAGTTTCCTAGTTCCTGCAAATCGCATTCCGGAGATTTACATAAGTCAAACCGCACTTTGGAGATTAAAAAATGTTCTGACGAGTTTATTACCACCTTAAGGTTCGTTGTTTCCTGCTTGCAGGTTGTGGCTGACCGCAAACTCGAGCTACTCTGGGCGACCTTCATTTTCAGTGTCATTGTAGGTGCCACTTCCTACCTTGATATCCTTATACTATACACTTTAACTGAACTGTTTGGTCATGTGCATGTCTACTTTCTACCTTCTCCATATGCACCTTCACTTTAATTCAACACAGCCAAAGTTCAGCAACCAGATGGATTTGACGAACGAGCATTGTGGAGGCCGTACTGTTGTAAAGTGTAAACACCCCCACAGTTACCAGCTTCATCTTTTACTCGTTTCTTCCTTCGTGATGGTGAGAGGTTTGGTTGAGGCCTTGATGCTTCGGTGATGCCAGTCATACATAAATGTTTCTTTCTTGATGAGGCTCCCACGTCCTACACTTGATTTGATGCCACTATTTGGCAATACTCATATTCATTTCTGGCTGCATTAATTCATATTCCTTCAGAAACTGAACCAGTGTAAATCTGATTCACAATTAGTAGTAAAATTAGGTTTAGTATATAATTTTTTTCAGTTACTTTGGCTGAAACAACTAAATAAATCAATGAATCAGGGACCTAGCACACTGTACTCTGAACCACTATGAGGATAATGTATGCCATGCTGCTTACTCTATTAATAATCTTATCTATGTTGTGATAATGCAAAAGGGACCGTGATAGAGATGGCCACAGAAGGCATCGTTCCCGCTCCCGTTCAGAGAGCCAAAGGTATGCGCTGGATGCCATCCAAAGCTATTATTCTCAACTTGTCAGTTTGTAATTCTAAACCCCAAAGGTGAATTTTGTTTGCTAGTATGAGTTGTGTGCTCTAGAAAATCATTGCCGTAATTCTAAATTGTAGTAGTCCCTTCTCTTGGCGTTTTACATATGAGTTGAGAAACTGAGTACACACACAAGCAACTAGCAGATCATATGCATGCACAAGCAGGCACACACAAACATGCACAACCAGCCTAGTTGTTTGTTGGTTCAGTTTAGATACATGGCAAACACCCTCAAATAAAACTGAAGATTTCTGATAGAGCTAGTTTTCCTGTGTGAAATGAAGCATTTATAAAATAAAGCTGAACTTCATCTCTGCTCCACAAAGCTCCAAATAAGTATAGGTGACTTTCATGACCTCCGTGTATATACAGAGTAATAATGGAACCTATGTTGCGAGGACGTAGTTGAATAAATTATTATAAAACTGTCCAGTAACACTGGAACCACCAAGAGAATAGGAAAACTAAGGCGTTAGTCTCTTGATCTATTAGCCATTTCTATTAGGAGCTTATTTTATATGGTGTTATGACTTATGAGTCCCCTTATATTCTTGAATTGTTCTTTGTTTAGTTTGGTGATGTAATTCTGAAATGTACCTTCTGTATCCTCTACACCGTCGTAGCGTTCCCTCTCGCCTACTTGCTTGTTATGATTGACTTACATGATTAATATGTTAACTAGTTGCCAATTTAGAATTCGGATGAAATGGTTGGACCATAGGTGCATCTGTGCAGTATGCACTAGTTCAGTTCAGTGGCATGCTCTTTATTTCAGGACTTGCTTTGGGATGTGTGCACATGTGTAGTACATCATAAACATATCCTATTTTTGCATCTCACATAGTTATGTTGTTGGATTTTAGGTTCCTGTTGTCAAGTTGGTAGTAATGCACCTGCTTTAAATTTTGAGATCTGTTTAATTAATGTAATTATGGATGAATTCTCAATTAATTTCTCTGCGTGTTTGTTCGTCCTGTAAAAGTAAATTTGTTCATGGTTGTGTTTGTTGTATCTGAATTCATATAATCCTGTCAGTCTTTTTTTCTAGTCATTTTTCCTGTTTGACCTGTATGAGTATCGCAGTACTGCTTGTGATGCTGTCGTCAAAGCTCTTGCCTGAGATGGAAGTAAAGGAAACTACAAAGAGAAAACAGTTGTTATCTGGAATAACGAATCTACCTGTGCCTTCTCAAATGGAATTATGTTTGTTTTTGCTAGTGGAATGAAGTCCATTGTAGTGACAGTAGTAGATGTTTTTGCTATAGTGACAGTAGTCCATTGTAGTGACAGTAGCAGATGTGCCATTGTTCTATTTCTCAAATGAAATTCTGTTTGTTTTTGCTATATTCCTGTGTACGGAAATGTATTTAGGAGATGGCTTATTGTGTTATGTAAACCTTGGAGATGTATTATGTGATGATTTTAATTCGACTTGGAGTTTTCTTGTTTTTAATTCGACTTGGAGTTTTCTTGATTTGAATATGAAATAGTGTTGGATTTAATATTGGACAAATAATTCGGTTAAAAGGCCCAACAAATAGAAATGAAACCAAGTTTTGGAACAAGAAGTTGCTGAATTCAAAAATGAAAAAAGGCCAAAACTGAAACTGGATCAAATGTATTTGGCCACTAAAAGGCCAGGGCCCAAATTATAATGATAAAATATTCAAAAAAATATATACAAAAGTGGCAGTAAATAGGCTAAGGCCCAAAAAGAAGCCCAATAAGAAAAAGCCCAAAAAAATAAAACCAGCCCATGTGATCAATTGAAATGGGTTGGGCTGATTTCAACCATGACGTTTTGATTTCGTCGTAATTTTGCCACGTATGACTTGGTTTGATTGCCAACGACAATTTAGGATCGTCGTAAAGGTTACGATGATCCAGGAATCGTCGTAAAAGTTACGATGATTTTGATCAAAACGTCGCTGCTGTTCATTTGTGACGCTCCATTTTCGACCCTTGGTTTTTCGTCGTAAAATCGTCGTAAATTAAAAACCGTGACGATGTAGCGACAAAAAAATAGCGTCGTGTATTAGCATATTCCTTGTAGTGACCGACGGCATGCAGCACGGACAGCGATGACGTGTAGTTCATCGTGTGAATCGCTTCTAGGTTTGTTGCTCTTTAGAAGCATTTTCTAGTGTTTTCAGACGAAATTGATGCAGTCCTATTCAGAAGCTTTTGTTGAATATATTTTTAAACTCGATGTGGTCTCTGCTGTCGAAATCCTACCGGCTATGTCGCATTTGCCTCAGTTGCTCGCTAGCACCAACAAGATTTGTATAATTTTGTCATGGTGACTACTCATGCACACTACAGTTCAAGCACATTATTCCCTATTCGCTCCAGTTTTGTTGTTTTTGCACGAGAAGAGAAAGAACAAACGGATCCAGATGCACTATGAGTCCATTTTTGTGTGGATGTATATTCTTTTTTACATCTGGAAGCGCCTTGAGATTTATTTTGCATGTATTCGTGACATGGAGAGAAGAGCAAAGTGTAATTCGCTCGCATTGTTATCTTTATTCTATTGTTTCTAGGGTAAATGGCAAATGCACCTTGGGATTTATTTTGTTTCCTCGAGAATATGAGAAACAAGAAAAATTAAATGTAGTTTGCTCACTTTCTACTTGCATTTTTTGGTGCAGTGCATGTTCATCTTGGTGGTATGCTTTGTAAAAGAAAATCATGCAATCTAGTACTATCGATCCTTGCAGTACAACACGCCACACCAAAAAAGATGAGAAATCTATTTTTGATTGAAAACGTATAGTTGACTATTTATCAACCCACTAGCATGAAAAATGCGATCCATATTTTTTTGGCAACGAAACATGCACTTCGTTAGACTCGTGATTGTTGGATAAAATGCTAAATAGAAAAATGTTGTTCAATACCCACATGATGCATCCCAGAAATGTTTAATAAAGAAGGTTTGAAAAGGAAAGAAAAGATGCAATTCATTAGGCTCATGATCTAGTTTGAAAAGCGCATTATAAAAATGTTAGACAACATAGAAAAAGTTATGTAGTTCACTTTAATATGTGTGGCGGCTCACTTGTCTTAGTCAATGCGATCCACTCTCGTTCATCAAAGCGGTCCACTCTTGTTCATGAAAAAGTTAGAAAAATAACAAAAGAAACAATGAAGTTCGCTCGTCCATTTCATGCAGTGCGGTCTTCAGTCTAATGTAGTGAGTTCTTCTGTCTCATGCGGTTCACGCGTCGATTTGGGTGTCACGAAAAATATAGTGTCGCGTATTGATAAAATCAAAACTGCTCTTGAACCGTAAGGAATTAAAAAGAGTGTTCTATATCAAAAAGTTGTGGCTCATCGATTGTCGGGACCCCGATCCTAAGCCATAGGAATCCAGCCTGTAACACATCGCATCCCTTTGTGGTCTCACGCACAGTTAACTCCACAGCTGCAGCCTTACCTTAGCCGGGACCGTTTGCGTCTTTTGACTCACGTATGCGATAGTGTCGCTAGCAATCCAATGTCAAAGAACCCGGATCGACATGTCTAGTCATAAGCCAAAGTGGCAGTACCGCACAAGGACAGGCATACATGACCCAACAAAGCAGGTGTCGGTCATCAGCGAATGTAGACGAGTCGTAGCAGGCTACAAAGACTCCATTACATCGCGTGACATTTCCCCAAAGGGGACAGACACAACAACTAAGAAGGACACATGCCGGTCAACCAATGTGTCTGGAGCAGTAGCGAACTACCAAGGCTCGTTGGATCACAAAGGGGCATTTCCTTGTAAGGAGTGCTACTAAAGTTCACGACTAGGTAATCCAACCCCATACATATCAAGTACGACACACGTACGCATGGCATACCGATATGTATAGATACATCGATGGCATCACAACATAACCATAAACATACAACCTTTATTTAAGAGGCTCGGAAGAGCCACACACATAATATTACACATTAAGGGTCTCACGACCCATAATAGTAGTAGTCATACAAATACAAGCCAGCGGAAGAGTTATAAACTGCCTGGGTACAGACAGGGCAACTAGAAGGCACATGGTCTGACTATACTACAGAGCCGACGTAGGGCCAGATCATAGCTGGGACACCAACTACTCGTCGTCGTCGATGTCTACGAAGAACCCTCCATTTGGGTCATTGGCAACCTCTGCAACATTTATTAAGCAAACATGAGTACGATGGTACTCAGCAAGACTTTAGGATGGCTAACTACTCATGCAAGGTATCAAAAGGTATTGTGGGGTTTCATGCGGGAAGCCAGCATATGACTCGTGGCTAGACACTTACATTTTTAAATAATTTTGACAACTTGATTTCTCGCACACGAGTCCACTAACACCACAACAATACACTATCGTGGAATCATTCCGTCGCCGTACGGAAATGCCGTCCACGACACTCACGCTTATCTTGACAATTTTATGAGTAGCCATTGAAGTTATCTATGAACAACATATGTCTCCAAGTAGTCCATATCCGCGGACGCGGCTATTCGAATAGATCATAACCCTGCAGGGGTGTACTTCGTCACACACGCTCTCGCCACTTATCGCCATGTGCACGTCATGCACCTCGGCAACCTTCAAGCGGAAGCCCAGCGAGGGAGTCGGCCACGACCGTTAACCACACTAGTACCTAGTCTAGGTTTATCGCCTATCTGAGAGTAACCCTTACAGAAGTCCGGCTGAGGTTTCCGCCACGGCCTCAAACAATGTGCGCAGGGTTCCCAAGCCCAACATCCGGGTGCCACTTGGTACACCGCGCCACTGCCTACCGCATCACGGTCCACCTCTCAGGTCAGCACCATGCACGGCCTCCAGCATTACTATAAACACCATAAACTACTGGCAACTCCTGGACCGAGTACTACGCGATTAATAGGCCGAGCGGGGTCATATTTCAGGGCCCAGCATGTGGTAGTATCTAGTCTTGGAATACATACACAGAACTCAGTTCCTAAGGACGGTTCCAATGAAACAACCCGCCATGTACTCCTACACATCCTTTCACCGGTACCTTTACCAAATCAAGTTCAACACACAACCTTTGCTCATCAAACACATTCCACAATTCTGTTCGTCTCCCAGATGACAGACCATACACAACTCTAAGCATAGCATGCATAGCAGGATAAGGCACATCATAGCTCAAGCAACTACCAGGTATGCTAGGTTGCAAGGTTCGGCTATTTACTGTGACAAGGTTAAGTCATGCAAAGGAAGTGGGTTCAACTATCGTGGCAAAAGCAGTTGAAGCATTTGATCTTAAATGCAATAAATAGGTGCAGGAGCAAGAACATGGGATTTATCGGGATGATCAAAAGGGTTGCTTTCCTTGTTGCTCAGAGGAGGAACGATATCCGTCAGACGGATATTCGGTGGAATCCGGGGGTGCGGAGCCTACCGAAATGAATGGCAACATTCAATAACAATCATATGCACTCAAAATGATGCATGAGCATGGCATGAGAATGCAAGGTGATAAGTTGTTGTAATCAATATGTATTAGGTTTAGAGTTGATTTGAATCACATTCGGATATCAATTCCAAACGGGGTATTCAGATACCTTTTTAATTGATTCGACCTGATGCTCAGATCAACTTGATGTTAACATGCATGAAATGTCATGTTATGGTACTGATTTGTAATTAGGACATTGGTGATCATTGTATTCATAATGAAATTTGAATAATTTTCCAAATTCCAATTAAAAAGTAATTATAAGAATTGAATTATTCCTTATTCCACAATTTAGGGTTCTTTAACTTTTTCAAACATAGTTGAAAATAGCATAATCAGAATCCTTGAATTTTTCTGATACTTTTTCATATATAAATTATTTTCATTGGAGTTACAGATTAATTTCTATGATTTTTACAAGTTTTAGCAATTTCCTGGAATTAGTTTTATACTGGAAATACTTTTATTGCATCAGCATGACATCAGCAGGTCCATCTGGCCGTTGAAGTCATACCTGACCAGTGGGACCCACTGGTCAGTCTCTCTGGTCAATTTTAGATTAAGATTAAACTTAAATAATTGATTAACCTTGCTGGACCCACATGTCAGTGACTGATTAACTTATTTGATTTATTTTTATTAGTTTTAAACTTGCCAGAGGCTGGCCCCACCAGTCAGTGGCTCAGGCCAGCCGAGATCCACCGGCGGCGAGGTCGTCCTCGCCGGCGGGGAGCCTTCGGCGACCACCAGCACGGCAGAGGGGCTCGGAAATGGTGCTCAGTGGGCCAGATGCTGCGCGGAGAGCACCAGAGGAACGGCACACCTCCCACAGCTCCATTTCTGCACTTAGCCGGGGCTGATCTGGCCGGAGATGACGCCGGCGACGAGCTTGGCGGCGGCCAAGGCTCGGGCGTCATCGGGGTCTTTGATCCAGAGGAAACTACGCTCGAGTCTTAGCTGCTACAGCATCTACGCGTCGACCTGAAGCTGCTGGTGCCCTCGGAAGGACGAGCTGATCATCGGAGGGCTACCGGCGACGAGCGGCAGCGGCGGTCCTTGTCGGGCTCCGGTGAAACTAGAGCTAGAGGAGGGGATCGACGGGAAAAACTTAGGGGAAACAACCGCATGCTCACGGGGAGTGCAGAGCAGGGCTTAGACGGCTCGGGGAAGGCCTGGGGGCGACGAATCGACGGGAGAGGTCCGGCGGCTGGAGGTGGAAGACGATGGCGCCGCGGGCGTTGCAGGGCTTGGGGTGGCTTCGGCTTCTGCAGGGAGGACCAGACCGTCGAGGCGGAGCTAATGGAGTGCTCTGGGAGGGGATCCTATGGCTAGGGGCACGGGCCGCTCGAGCTTTCCTCGGCTCCAATGGCGGCAGCAAGGAGGAGGAAGAGATCAGGGAGGAGGGAGAGAGCCGATGCGGGGAATGGATAGGTGAGGCCTCGGGGAGCTTATCCTTGGCCTTGCCAGCACGAGGCGGCGGCCAGGCAGGCGCACAGGTGTGTGGCCGCGCCGGAGGTGGCGGCGGCCACCTCCTACTGCCTACTGGCGGGAGGAAGACGACAGGGCTTAGATGGGCTGGGCCAGGCTATAGGCGACAGGTAACTCTTTTCCTTTTTTCTTCTGTTTTTGTTTTTTCTGTTTTGCTAACTATTGTTTTGCTATTTATTTCAGCTCCAAAACAAACAGTAAAAACTATTTTAGACCTCCTGAAATATTGTTATGACATTCCCAACCATTTCCAAAGTTTTCAACATTTTTGGAAATTTATAGATTCTGATTTCAAATTTAAAGTTTGAAACCAGTGGCTTTTGTATTAATTTAAAAATGCTTAAGGTGTCAAGAAAATAGTTTTTTCATGATTTATCAGAAAGTTTGAACATTTCTTGAGGCCATTTTGGGTTCATTGATTTGAACTAGTTTGAGATTTTCTTTAATTGAAATAGTGGCTAGGGTTTTGAGTTTTTCCGTTGCCACTTTGTTGTTTTTGTTGAAGCTTCTTAGATGCAAATGCAAAGAAGACATGAGCACAAGACTAACTTCCTTAAGGGTTAGGGATGTGACAACTCACCCCCACTCAAAAGAATCTCGTCCCGAGATTTAGAAGTCGTCGGGAATAACGCAGGATATTCAAGTCGGAGACGATCCTCTCTTTCCCAAGTTGCCTCCTTTTCAGAATGATTTGACCATTGAACTTTAAGAAACTTGAGGTTTCGACGTCGAGTGGTACGCTCAGCTTGATCAAGAAAACGCACGGGGTATTCTCGGTATGAAAGGTTATCTTGTAGATCAAGCGTTTCGTGGTCCACTTCACGGATAGGATCCGAAAAGCAACGCCTGAGTTGCGAGACGTGGAAAACATCATGAACCTTGGAAAGATGCGGAGGAAGTTCCAACTGGTAGGCAACTTCTCCTCGTTTGGAAAGAATGCGAAAAGGACCAATGTAACGAGGAGCCAATTTGCCCTTGATACCGGATTGATGGGTACCCTTCAAAGGTGTAACCCGAAGGTAAGCCTTCTCGTCAACTTCAAAGGTCACAGCCTTATGATGACGATCATATTGGCTCTTTTGACGAGACTGGGCTGTTTTCAACTTTTCACCAATAATGCGAACCTGCTCTTCTGCATCCTGGATCATATTGGGCCAAAGAGTTGCCTCTCTCCGGTTTCTGACCAATTAAGAGGTGTTCGAAATCTTCGTCCATAGAGAACTTCAAAAGGGGCTTTGCCCAAGCTTGATTGGTAACTATTGTTATAAGCGAATTCGGCAAATGGAAGACACTTCTCCCAATTCATACCGAATGATATAACACAAGCTCGGAGCATATCTTCTAGAATTTGATTCACTCTTTCTACTTGACCACTTGATTGGGGATGGAAAGCAGTGCTAAAAGATAAGTGAGTCCCCATGGCATTCTGAAAACTTTCCCAGAATCGAGAAGTAAAGATACTTCCACGGTCCGAGTTAATCTCCAGGGGAACACCATGAAGAGACACTATTCGGGAGATATATAATTATGCTAGCTGGCTAGCTGTTATACTCTCACGAACAGGAAGAAAATGAGCCACTTTGGAAAGATGGTCAATGACCACAAAGATAGCATTATTTCCTTTCTTGGTCTTGGGAAATCCGGTAATGAAATCCATGCTAACTTTATCCCATTTCCATTCAGGAATAGCTAGAGGTTGAAGGGTGCCAGCAGGCCTTTGATGTTCTGCCTTAACTTGACGACAAACGTCGCAGTTAGCAACGAACTCAGCAATTTCTCTCTTCATCCTAGTCCACCAGAACCTCTGGCGTAGGTCCTGATACATCTTAGTACTACCGGGATGAATGGTGAGAGGAGAATCATGAGCCTCCTTAAGGATTAACTGCCTTAGATGTGGGTTCTTAGGAACCACTAAACGATTCTGGAAGAACACAACACCTTGATCGTTCATGGAAAATTCTTTAGCGTTGCCGCTAAAAATATTCTCCTTGATCCGTGATATACCCTTGTCATGCTTTTGGCCAGCTATAATTTGATCCTTAAGAGTAGGCTTCGCCACCAGGGTAGAAAGGAATCCTTGAGGAACAATATGAAGATTAAACTTCCGGAAGTCCTCATGGAGATGTGGTTGACCTTGTTGTAGCATCAAATTGTTACAATAAGATTTACGACTTAGCGCATCGGCCATAACATTGGCCTTCCCGGGGGTGTAAGTTATCCCTAAGTCGTAATCCGAGATCAACTCAACCCACCGTCTTTGCGTGAGATTCAAATCCGGCTGGGTGAAAATATATTTCAGACTTTGGTGATCAGTGAATATTTCGCAATGATTACCCAGAAGGTAATGTCGCCAGGTTTTTAGTGCATGGACCACAGCTGCAAGCTCAAGGTCATGTGTGGGATAATTATCGTCATGTGGACGCAACTGTCGTGATGCGTATGCGATCACATGACGATTTGCATGAGAATGCAACCTAATCCTTGTCGCGAGGCGTCGCAATAGATAACAAAGTCCTTAGAAAAATCTGGTGATAGCAACAAGGGTGCTAAAGTCGGGCGTCTTTTCAGTTCCTGAAAACTATGCTCACACTATGGTGTCCACTCGAACTTTTTATCTTTCTTGAGGAGTTCAGTTAGAGGCTTCGCAACCTTGGAGAAATTCTCGACGAAGCGGCAACAATAGCTCGCTAAACCAAGAAAACTCCTAACTTGCTTAACCGATTCAGGTTGGGTCCAATCAAGGACAGCTTGAACTCTCTCGGAATTGACAGCAATACCCTTACCAGAGATTACGTGGCCTAGATAGGTCACTTCTGGTAACCAGAATTCATATTTTGAAAACTTGGCATAAAGGCGATGCTCTCGAAGTTTCATCAATACCAGCCTTAGATGCTCGGCATGTTCTTGTTCATTCTTCGAGTAGATGAGAATATCATCGAGGTATACTACGACGAATTTATCCAAATACTCCATGCAGATTGAATTCATCAGCCGAGAGAAGGTGGCTGGGGCATTGGTTAAACCGAAGGACATAACGGTGTACTCATATTGGCCATAACGAGTAACAAAAGCCGTTTTTGGAATGTCCCCGTTCTTAATCTTGATTTGATGGTATCCCAACCTCAAATCCATTTTGGAGAAGACTGAGGATCCAGCGAGCTGATCGTACAGATCGTTGATCCTGGGGAGCAGATACTTGTTCTTAATGGTGACCAGATTAATTGGTCGGTAATCTACAACCGTCCGATCCATTCCGTCTTTCTTCTTGACGAAGAGGACGGGGCAAGCCCAGGGAGAAGAGCTAGGAAGAATGAAACCTTTGTTCAAGGCCTCATCTAGTTGCTTCTTAAGTTCGGCTAGCTCCAGGGGTGCCATCTTATAAGGTCTTCTGGCTATTGGGACAGTTCCCGGAACAAGATCTATCACAAACTCTACATCTCTGTCAGGTGGAATTCCTGGCAGTTCCTCTGGAAAAACATCCGGGAAGTCACGGACTACCGGAACGTCTTCAAGTTCTGGAAGAGGGTTGGCATTTAGGGAATAGAGTTGGCATTTGGCAACTCGAGTGGAGACATTTACTATCTCACCCGAGGGATGGGTAAGCTGGACATTTCTAGAATGAGTATCAATCTTGGCATAGTGAGCTGACATCCAGTCCATGCCCAAGATGATATTAATATCTGAAGATTTCAATGCTATCAATGAGGCTAGAAAAACTAGCCTGTCTACTAGAATTTCATTGTCATAGGTTATCCTAGAGGTTTGCCATTTACTACCAGGGGTTTGGACAACCAATGGAGTTGGCATATCACAAAAAGACATGTTATGCAACTGTGCATAACTTTCCGAAATGAAGGAATGAGAAGACCCAGTGTCAAAGAGAACAGACGCTGGGTGATGATTAACAGGAAGCGTACCCAGCATGACGTCGGGATCCTCTGCAGCTTCTTCTGCTGACACATAGTTCACACGGCCACGTGCAGGAGTTGGCTTCACATAGAACGCTTTGCCCGACTTGGCCTGCCCGACGATCTTTCCGGGTTGCTTGGCACCCACATTCTGAGGACACTCACGGTAATAGTGCCCTGGTTCTCCACACTTGTAGCATATCACCTGGTTGGCACATGGTGCAGCATTGCTAGCTGGACCACCATAAGCTTTTGCTGGAGGATTGGCCTGATTCGTCTGAGGCGCCATGTAGGATGGCCTCGGAGTGTATCTTGGCGGCAGAGAACTGTTTGGAACCCAGAGCCTGCATTTTGGAAACGCGGAACCAGAAGACGAGCCAAAGTCACAGGAGTGCTTCCTTGTGGCTTCGAAATCAGTATGACCAGTCTCGGCACTGATCGCTTTGTTGACCAGGGCTTGAAAACTTGCACACTCATGGAGGCGCAGATCACGACGGAGCTCAGGGCTCAGACCCTTACGGAATCTTGCTTGCTTCTTGGCGTCAGTAGACACCTCCTCTGTTGCATAGCGGGCGAGGTTACCGAACTCGCGGCTATAGGCATCCACAAACAACTTGCCCTGAGTGAAGGCACAGAACTCCTCTCTCTTTCTGTTCATCAGGCCCTCTGGAATATGGTGCAGACGAAAACCTGCACTGAAGTCTGCCCATGTGGCCACTGGTTCAGCGGGACGCATGGCTTCAAAATTCTCCCACCACAGATTGGCGGGTCCTTCCAGGAAATAGGCCGCAAAGGTCACCTTGTCGGCCTCAGACACATTCGCAGAGCGAATCTTGCGTGAGATGCTGCACAGCCAGTCATCAGCGTCGAGGGGATCGACGGAATGATGAAACTTTGGAGGATTCAGCTTCACAAAGTCATTGAGGGACACCGCAGCATTCCTAGGCTGTCGAGCCGTATTCTGCTCAATACGCTCTAGCAGTTGGTTGGTCTCCCTCTTGTTTCTTTCTGCCTCAAGCATCACTTCTACCAGAGAAGGTGGGTGAGGCAGGTCTTCCTGCGACGCTTGACTACCCTCACCTTGCTCATGAGCAGGGGCATAGTTCAACCTGGTGAACACCATCCTGACAAACAAACTCATAGCTTAGACCAATATCATATCAATACTAACTATGCATTAAGAATGTACTGAACACACGGAATGCGGAAATGAATATCCGAACAGCATGGTAACAAGCAACTGCTATATATACACCATGGTTCATACACACCCTTACATAGTTCAGTACACCCTTAACCGAAGGGCAAACTACTGGAATTATGAAACTACTCATCAGAGGCTTACAAGCTTCCTATACATTATTTATCTAGGCCTCCGGAATTCATTTCACATTACATGCATACTTCACAAGTCATGCAGGACTGTGAACGTACGGCTACTACCATACTATCCTTCCGCTCACAGCTCAGGCATCCGCATAGAGCATCTCATAGAGATTACCTCCATGACCTGGAAGCTCAACCTGCGGATCAGGAAACACTCTAGCCTGAGATCCCTGGGATCCATAAGGACATGGATGTGGCCTTGGTCCCCTGACTGGTGGTAAGAGGGGTCCCCGAAGAGGTGTGACTCCTCCTATAGCTGGCCAGTCAACGTGGGCCGGAAGATGGGTCCTAACAGGGTTCAGCATCTCCATCTCTCCATACCCTGTCTGGACTACCGGTGCCAGCTGCGTCAAAGCTGTCCACAGACGGGCACGGGTAGCATAAAGCTCCATGCGGAGAGCACGAGCATCCCTGTCTCTGTTCTCTAGCATCTCAACAGTGGACTGCAGAAGTGGATCCTCCATAGAAGAATCAAAATAGACTCCGCTAAGGTATCCCTCTTCACCAGGCTGAGAGGCCGGAACATAGCAGAACTCTGAATTCTGCAGCAGTGCATGCCTCGCTCTCATAATGGTCAGCATTGAATAGGCAGCATCCTGTACTGCCATGTCAACGGTGACCCCCAACCCATAGGACCAATGGATTGGCTTCTCAGCTCCAGGGTAGTCTGGAAATACCCTAACAGTGCAGATGTACTGGCTCTGGTTGAAGTCTCGGTACTGTTCCTCCACTGTGTACTCGGGGTACCAGCGATAACCGCACACCGACATCACCCTGACCAGCATGGCCGTATGACCCGGCACATCAATGCACCTGGTCAGACATACCACCTGACGAGAAGGACGGCCAGGCATCTGTAAATAGAGAGTAATGCAAAAGCATTAGAGCTCCGAATGCAAAATTGGGCAGCATAACGGCTGTAAATGCTCAAAAACAAATTTTGAGACAACCCAAAAATGGAATAGCGTAACCACTCAACTATCAAGTTCAACTCTCTGATCATCAAACTTACTTCCTGCTTCCTAGGAATAAAAGAAACCCAATATCTCTCGACCCGTAGTCCTATAATCTACCGATCAGAAACACGAGCCTAGGAGAAGATGAGTAACCTAGTCCTTAATTCCCGCAGAAAAGACGAGGATGACCAGAATAGAATGTTTTGAGAAGAGAACAAGAGTCTTACGTTCCCTTCCACAAACAATTCCCTTATATATAACTAAAGCAATTCTAGACTCAACTTCGACCAGTTTGGTTTAGTAATCCTACAGTCAGTCAGGCTCTGATACCAACGCTGTCGGGACCCCGATCCTAAGCCATAGGAATCCAGCCTGTAACACATCGCATCCCTTTGTGTTCTCACGCACGGTTAACTCCACGGCTGCAGCCTTACCTTAGCCGGGACTGTTTGCGTCTTTTGACTCACGTATGCGATAGTGTCGCTAGCAATCCAATGTCAAAGAACCCGGATCGATATGTCTAGTCATAAGCCAAAGTGGCAGTACCGCACAAGGACAGGCATACATGACCCAACAAAGCAGGTGTCGGTCATCAGCGAATGTAGACGAGTCATAGCAGCCTACAAGGACTCCATTACATCGCGTGACATTTCCCCAAAGGGGACAGACACAACAGCTAAGAAGGACACATCCCGGTCACCCAATGTGTCCGGAGCAGTAGCGAACTACCAAGGCTCGTTGGATCACAAAGGGGCATTTCCTTGTAAGGAGTGCTACTAAAGTTCATGACTAGGTGATCGAACCCCATACATATCAAGTACGACACACGTACGCATGGCATACCGATATGTATAGATACATCAATGGCATCACAACATAACCATAAACATACAAGCTTTATTTAAGAGGCTCGGAAGAGCCACACACATAATATTACACATTAAGGGTCTCACGACCCATAATAGTAGTCATACAAATACAAGCCAGCGGAAGAGTTATAAACTGCCTGGGTACAGACAGGGCAACTAGAAGGCACATGGCCTGACTATACTACAGAGCCGACGTAGGGCTAGATCGTAGCTGGGACACCAGCTACTCGTCGTCATCGATGTCTACGAAGAACCCTCCATTTGGGTCATTGGCAACCTCTGCAACATTTATTAAGCAAACATGAATACGAAGGTACTCTGGAAGACTTTAGGATGGCTAACTACTCATGCAAGGTACCAAAAGGTATTGTGGGGTTTCATGCGGGAAGCCAGCATATGACTCGTGGCTAGACACTTACATTTTTAAATAATTTTGACAACTTGATTTCTCGCACACGAGTCCACTAACACCACAACAATACACTATCGTGGAATCATTCCGTTGCCGTACGGAAATGCCGTCCACGACACTCACGCTTATCTTGACAATTTTATGAGTAGCCATTGAAGTTATCTATGAACAACATATGTCTCCAAGTAGTCCATATCCGCGGACGCGGCTATTCGAATAGATCATAACCCTACAGGGGTGTACTTCGTCACACACGCTCTCGCCACTTATCTCCATGTGCACGTCATGCACCTCGGCAACCTTCAAGCGAAAGCCCAGCGAGGGAGTCGGCCACGACCGTTAACCACACTAGTACCTAGTCCAGGTTTATCTTCTATCTGAGAGTAACCCGTACGGAAGTCCGGCCGAGGTTTCCGCCACGGCCTCAAACGGTGTGCGCAGGGTTCCCAAGCCCACCATCCGGGTGCCACTTGGTACACCGTGCCACTGCCTACCGCATCACGGTCCACCTCTCAGGTCAGCACCATGCACGGCCTCCAGCATTACTATAAACACCAGAAATTACTTGCAACTCCTGGACCGAGTACTACGCAATTAATAGGCCGAGCGGGGTCATATTTCAGGGCCCAGCATGTGGTAGTATCTAGTCTTGGAATACATACACAGAACTCAGTTCCTAAGGACGGTTCCAATGAAACAACCCGCCATGTACTCCTACACAACCTTTCACCGGTACCTTTACCAAATCAAGTTCAACACACAACCTTTGCTCATCAAACACATTCCACAATTCTGTTCATCTCCCAGATGACAGACCATACACAACTCTAAGCATAGCATGCATAGCAGGATAAGGCACATCATAGCTCAAGCAACTACCAGGTATGCTAGGTTGCAAGGTTCGGCTATTTACTGTGACAAGGTTAAGTCATGCAAAGGAAGTGGGTTCAACTATCGTGGCAAAAGCAGTTGAAGCATTTGATCTTAAATGCAATAAATAGGTGCAGGAGCAAGAACATGGGATTTATCAGGATGATCAAAAGGGTTGCTTGCCTTGTTGCTCAGAGGAGGAACGATATCCGTCAGACGGATATTCGGTGGAATCCGGGGGTGCGGAGCCTACCGAAATGAATGGCAACATTCAATAACAATCATATGCACTCAAAATGATGCATGAGCATGGCATGAGAATGCAAGGTGATAAGTTGTTATAATCAATATGTATTAGGTTTAGAGTTGATTTGAATCACATTCGAATATCAATTCCAAACGGGGTATTTGGATACCGTTTTAATTGATTCGACCTGATGCTCAGATCAACTTGATGTTAACATGCATGAAATGTCATGTTATGGTACTGATTGTTAATTAGGACAGTGGTGATCATTGTATTCATAATGAAATTTGAATAATTTTCCAAATTCCAATTAAAAAGTAATTATAAGAATTGAATTATTCCTTATTCCACAATTTAGGGTTCTATAAATTTTTCAAACATAGTTGAAAATAGCATAATCGGAATCCTTGAATTTTTGTGATACTTTTTCATATATAAAATATTTTCATTGGAGTTACAGATTAATTTCTATGATTTTTACAAGTTTTAGCAATTTCCTGGAATTAGTTTTATACTGGAAATACTTTTATTGCATCAGCATGACATCAGCAGGTCCATCTGGCCGTTGAAGTCATACCTGACCAGTGGGACCCACTGGTCAGTCTCTCTGGTCAATTTTAGATTAAGATTAAACTTAAATAACTGATTAACCTTGCTGGACACACATGTCAGTGACTGATTAACTTATTTGCCAGAGGCTGGCCCCACCAGTCAGTGGCTCAGGCCAGCCGAGATCCACCGGCGGCGAGGTCGTCCTCGCCGGCGGGGAGCCTCCGGCGACCACGAGCACGGCGGAGGGGCTCGGAAATGGTGCTCAGTGGGCCAGATGCTGCGCGGAGAGCACCAGAGGAACGGCACATCTCCCACAGCTCCATTTCTGCACTTAGCCGGGGCTGATCTGGCCGGAGATGACGCCGACGACGAGCTTGGCGGCGGCCATGTCTCGGGTGTCATCGGGGTCTTTGATCCAGAGGAAACTACGCTCGGGTCTTAGCTGCTACAACATCTACGCGTTGACCTGAAGCTGCTGGTGCCCTCGGAAGGACGAGCTGATCATTGGAGGGCTACCGGCGACGAGCGGCAGCGGCGGTCCTCGTCGGGCTCCGGTGAAACTAGAGCTAGAGGAGGGGATCGACGGGAAAAACTTAGGGGAAACGACCGCATGCTCACGGGGAGTGCAGAGCAGGGCTTAGACGGCTCGGGGAAGGCCTGGGGGCGACGAATCGACGGGAGAGATCCGGCGGCCGGACGTGGAAGATGATGGAGCCGCGGGGAATGGATAGGTGAGGCCTCGGCTCTAATGGCGGCAGCAAGGAGGAGGAAGAGATCCGGGAGGAGGGAGAGAGCCGATGCGGGGAATGGATAGGTGAGGCCTCGGGGAGCTTATCCCTGGCCTTGCCAGCACGAGGCGGCGGCCAGGCAGGCGCACAGTTGTGTGGCCGCGCCGGAGGAGGCGGCGGCCACCTCCTGCTGCCTACTGGCGGGAGGAAGACGACAGGGCTTAGATGGGCTGGGCCAGGCTATAGGCGACAGGTAACTCTTTTCCCTTTTTCTTCTGTTTTTGTTTTTTCTGTTTTGCTAACTATTGTTTTGCTATTTATTTCAGCTCCAAAACAAACAGTAAAAATTATTTTAGACCTCCTGAAATATTGTTATAACATTCCCAACCATTTCTAAAGTTTTCAACATTTTTGGAAATTTATAGATTCTGATTTCAAATTTAAAGTTTGAAACCAGTGGCTTTTGTATTAATTTAAAAATGCTTAAGGTGTCAAGAAAATAGTTTTTTCCAATGCTCATTTACTTTCATGATTTATCAGAAAGTTTGAACATTTCTCGAGGCCATTTTGGGTTCATTGATTTGAACTAGTTTGAGATTTTCTTTAATTGAAATAGTGGCTAGGGTTTTGAGTTTTTCCTTTGCCACTTTGTTGTTTTTGTTGAAGCTTCTTAGAAGCAAACGCAAAGAAGACATGAGCACAAGACTAACTTGCTTAAGGGTTAGGGATGTGACATCGATATCTTTCCAATGCCATATCATTCACATCGTTTCGACGAGTGGTTTGGAAAAAATCATGAAAATACACTCGGTGCCACTCGTAGGTAATCACACCGTTTTCCAAATTCATTTAAACCCGTGAGGAATCTCAACGAATGATCAACGTATGAAAGTTGTGCCTATTCCACAGATTTCCAATGCCGTATCACACACCTCGTTATGACGAACGGTTAAAAAACTGCAGCGAAAACCATACCGAATTTAAAAAATATAATTATGCATTTTGGTAAATTTAAAACTGCTCTTAAACCGTAAGGAATTATATAGTGTGATCTACATGAAAAATTTGCACCTCCGTGATATCTTTCCAACACCGTATTGTTTGCTTCATTCCGACGAACGGTTTGGAAAAAAACGTGAAAATACGCTCGTTGTAGCTCGTCACGCGCCCACCGTTTTTGAAACTGCTCTTAAACCATATGGAATCTTGAAAAATGTTCAACATGGCAAAGTTACTCATTTTCTTGATTTATCCAATGGTATATTATAAGCCTCATTCTGACAAACTGTTTAGAAACTGGACCAAAAAGAGTGTCAAAAAAGCATGCAGGTTTTCTCCTCACATTATAGTGCTCGTTTGATAGGGGTGGACTGCACTCACGTTAACTGTTCAGTGCGGAAGTGATGTCATAATAGTTATTCTGCACCCAATGTTATATATATATATAGAGAGAGAGAGAGAGTATTCATCATCCAAGGTGCATAATAAGTTATTCTTAACCTGAGGTATTCTTACGAGCATTTCATAAGTAAATTATATTTGAAATACAAATAGTTACAATTATATTGATTCACTACGTAAAATTTTATATAAGAAAAAAAATATATGTCTTAAGACTAGAAAATTTTCATTTTATGTATATTTTACAACGAATTTTATGTTTGTAAATTTATGTGAGATCAAATATTTTTACAGTGATTTCATATTTTCTTACAATCTCTTTCTTTGTACTCTCTCCGTCTTAAAATAAGTGAATAAAAAATGACTCAACTTTGCACTAATTTTAGTGTAAAGTTGAGTCATTTTTAAGTTATTTTTTTGGGATGGAGGAAGTATAAAATGAGACAAAATTTATGAAACGTAAAATTATGATGCATTGTTGTTAGAATAGATGGGGTTGAAAAATATATATTCCTCACCCACGATGATGAATATCGTGACACTATATATATATATATATATACATACATATATATATATATACACATATATATATATATATACATATATATATATATATGTATGTATATATATATATATATATATATATATATGCGCCCGTTTGGGGCACCTAGGTGCCTCGGCACCTTGACTAGAAACCGTTGGATTACATTGAGATGCGTGCATTTATAATTAATATTAACAATAATGGTCAACTCATTAGTTCTTTATTGGGAAAGAATAATTGCTTAAAATGGATACTTAATGCCTAGATTAGATAAGATGGAAAAATCAGGAACTAATGGTTAGTTAAGGCCATGCATGCTCCATGGTGCGTGGCCAACTTTAGTTTTTATACATGCACTTCTTTATTTTGTATATGACGATATACAATTAGGTACGTAGGTAAATCATCATCTTGGATATAAAAGGTATGGTTAACTTTTGTCTTCATGGAAAGATACTCTGGTATGTCGCTAAACTTATATTTGTAGTAAAAAAGGTTATTCTTTTGGGTATGTGCATACCCATCTTATTTCTCTACATATCCTCGAAAGTGTGATTTTTACCCCGGTATTCAGATACATATATATGTCATAATTCACGTAGTTGAGTATATATGTAGCTATATTTTACTTTATATACATTGACGGGATACCTACTGTAGTTTTCTATCCTTTTCCATGTAGTCATATATATACATCTACAAACACATTGCCTATATTGTTTTACTTTTAAGTATATTTGGTATATACTAGGAGATTTATGTGAGTATGTCGTGTAAATTTGTGTGTATACTAGGAGTTCATCGAGTATGTTTTACGAGGTCGGGCTGATATTTTAGACATATTTTACGTAACCTGGTATATATATTGTTACATTTTATATAGTCGGGTACATACGTAGCTGTATTTTACAAATAAAATTCACATTAAGGTACGCACTATTTGTTTGCGGGTATTTGTGTATATTCACTAAAAAATATATTAGACTACGTTTATAAGTACCTAAGTACGAATGTTCATATTATTTTTAACAATATTATAGTATAATTGTTTATTAAGGAAATAAGTCATTTATAAGGCAGTCAATCGCATGCATTTGTTCTGAAAATCCATCTACAACCAATGACCGTGAGTACTAGTGCATGCAAGCAAAAAATAGAAAATAAATTATTTGAAAGGCACTAATGATTATTTATATGTAGAAAATGCACTAATGGATTGGATCCAAACTAGGTGCCGAGGCATCTAGGTGTCCCAGGTAATTTACCTATATATATATATATATATATATATATATATATGATAAATTTTATCTACCACCGGTGGTAGTTATCATCACTTGCATCTTGTATGTTGTATGTAGTATCCATCAAATCGAAGAGTATGTACGCGTAGTATATAGTATATAATAATGTTTAGATAGTATATATATTATTTTTTATAGTATGTATCATATTTTGTGTATGTTCTTTTTTACGTACAAAAATATATATATATTTCACAAATATAATAAAAACTATGGGCTAACTTGTAAATTTTTTTCATGTAACTCACTTTAAAAAATCTTATATATAATATACAAACATAATAAAGGCCTACAATGGTACGTCCATAATTTGGGTCTTTTACATCACATCATTCTCCTAATTATGTGATCCCGTTATCAAGTGACAACCCTTGTCTAAGGTTAGGAAACCTTGACCATCTTTGATCAACGAGCTAGTCCAATAGAGGCCTACTAGGGACAGTGTGTTGTCTATGTATCCACACATGTATGTGAGTTTCCATTCAATACAGTTTTAGAATGGGTAATAAACGATTATCTTGAACAAGGAAATATAACAATAACTAGTTTATTATTGTCTCTAGGGCATATTTCCAAGAGTCTCCCACTTGCACTAGAGTGAATAATCTAACTCACATCACTATGTGATTTACAATGTAACGAATCTAACACCCATATAGTTTTGGTGTTGATCATGTTTTGCTCGTGAAAGAGGCTTAGTCAACCGGTCTGCAACATTCAGATCCATGTGCACTTTGCAAATATTTATTTCCTCCTCTTTGATGTAATCGCGGATGGAATTGAAGTGTCGCTTTATGTGTCTGGTCCTGTTGTGAAACCTTGGTTCATTGGCTAGAGCAATAGCACCAGTGTTGTCACAGAACAGAGTGATCCAGTGTACTGGGCACAACTCCAAGATTTGTCATGCACTGCTTCATCAAGACACCTTCTTTAGCTGCCTCTGCAGAAGCTATGTACCCTGCTTTGCATGGAGAGTAAGCTACCACGCATTGCTTGAAACTACACTAGCTTACCGCACCACCATTAAGAATAAATACGTATCCGGTTTGTGACTTAGAGACATCCGGATCAGTGTCAAAGCTTGCATCGACATAACCCTTTACGAGGAGCTCTTTGTCACCTCCATAAACGAGAAACATTTCCTTCGTCCTTTTCAGGTACTTTAGAATATTCTTGACCGTTGTCCAGTGCTCCATTATTAGATTACTTTGAAACCTTGTCGCCATACTCATGGCAAGGCTGACATCAGGTCTTGTGCACAGCATTGCATACATGATACAGCCTATGGTTGAAGCATTGGGGATGACACTCATCTTTTCTCTATCTTCTGTAGTTACTCGACATTGAGTCTTACTCAACTTCACAGCTTGTAACACATGCAAGAACCCTTTCCTGGACTGTTCCATTTTGAACTTCTTCAATACTTTGTCAAGGTATGTGCTCTGGGAAAGTCTTATTAAACGTCTTGATCTATCTCTATAGATCTTGATGCCTAATATGTAAGCAGCTTCTCCTAGGTCCTTCATTGAAAAAAAAAATCAAATAATCCTTTATGCTTCCCAGAAGGTCTATATTGTTTCCAATCAGCAATATGTCATCCACATATAATATTAGAAATGCTATAGAGCTCCCACCCACTTTCGTGTAAATACAAGCTTCTCCATAAACTTGTATAAACCCAAACGCCTTGATCACACAACAAGAAATATGCTCATACACGACGTTCTTTAAGATGTCATTGATGAATTCGTCATAAATCTATGACGATTTCATCCGAGATTGTCGTAAGCCGTTTGAGGGGATCTACTCTACATATAGATTACGACGATGTGAGTCAAAAACGTCGTAACCGCATAAGATGAGATCGTCATAACTTTTACGACGATTATAAAAATGTCGTAACATGTTCTAATTATGTTGACATGTCACTCGTGGGTCCATTCTATCCCACCTCATCCTAGTTTGTGAAGCAACCTACTATTCTGTCATTCCAAAAAATCTCGAAAAAATCTCATAAATACTTTGGATCATATATTCCTCAAATATGTGAAAATTTGTCTTTTTCACGAGAGGTGGATAAAAGCCTTTAACACCCAACTATTTGGTTAATTGTACATTAAATATGTCCTACTATGTTAGAAAAAATAATTTGATCCAATTTTGCAACAAATATATGGTAGGTCCTTAAAAAAACTTATTCTGGGTACTCGAAAAACTATTTCAAATCAGTGATTTTCCGAACCAATCAAAACCCTTCCCACAGATCGATGACATGGCGCCCATCCATCCATCCATTCATGTCTTCATCCCACATCCATCCATCCATCTATATACAGAAAAAAACCTGAAGAAGATATACCCCACCCGCAGCCCAAACCCTAGATCAGATCCCCATCGCACCCTCATCCCCATTTCCTCGCTGCCGCCACCTCCTCTCTGTCCCCGCCCCCTCCCTATCCAGTCCTCTCCCTGCCGCTCCCACCCATCGCCGACCTCGTCGTCCTCCTCACCCACCGCCGCCGACCTCGTCCCTCCCTCCCCTCAACATCTCTCCCTACCCTATGCCTCAGATCGCGTCGACTCAAAGATCTCGCCCGCCATGGCCATGGACGTCTTCGACTCTGTCGTCGACCTCCCCTGCGAAGACCCCTCCATGCTTGATGGCCAACCCCTCCATGGCGGACGGTAGTGGGGTGCCGTGGGCGGAGGGGGGTCTGCACCGTCGGGACCCAGATCCGCAACCGCCGCTGGCTCTGGCGCCGCCCCAAGTCGACCTCGAGTCCGGCCACACCCCGCATGGAGAGCCCGCACGTGCAGCGCACTCCGCCCGCAAGCCACAATGGTCGCCCGTCCCAACCCTAGCCAGCGCGGCGCGTGGGCGGCGGCGATGTCGACGGACTCCGACACGTCCTCCCACGACGGCAGCAGCAGCTTCCTCAAGATCACCTCATACCGTGAGTGCCTCCCCCTGCCCCCGCTCTGTCTGTTCTGGTTGTGGAGAAACGACGTTTCAACCGTGAGCATGTCGGTGCTGGAGGACTTGGTCCAGGCGATCGAGTTGTGGCTGCGGATCGCAAGGAGCAGGTGCCTCTGGTGGACCCCAGCCTCGACCCGGTACTGCTCGTGCTCGGCATCGGCATCGGCGACTCTATCCTCGAGGCCGTGGACGAGGCCGGGAACAAGGAGCTGGTGTGGGTGCACATCCAAGCCGCCAACCACGAGTGTCGCGAGAAGCTCTGGGCGCAGTTCGATGCCTCCACCGGTATGTGCAGAGCAACTACCCCTTCTTGTTCATGTCTCTCAGCTGGATTTCTGAATTGCTCGAGAACCTTATGTGAGCTTGGTTACCTTACATACATGCTTACCTAGAGGCTAGAGCAAGAAAACAATGATGCTAGTGTGTTACTTAGACAGAAATGTTTTGCTTGCGTGATGAATTGGGAACAAGTATATGGAAATTGATGTAGCTTGGCTGGTTCGGTAAACATGAAACAGTATGAGCATACTCCATCTGAATTCATGTTTTTGCTGAATTTGGATTAGTTCGTCGAACCGTTAGGTAGTAGGCTATAGTGGCTTCCATTGACAAACTGCTGACTCAGTAAAAGTGTGTTCCTTCTAGTTACATGTAAGTGTTGGTTCAGTCGATCATCTGCTTTCCACATCTCATATGGTGTCAAACTACTATACTGGAGCAGGCAAAACTGTTTGTGTGGATGAGAAAATACGCATCACTGTCCCTGAGGATAGGTATGGATTGTACGCCATTGACACATTGGACCCAGACCTGGTAACGAACTTGTTCCACTTTTCATCTTCCGAATGAAGATTTTACCTTTGCTTTTCATTTACTTATATGCGGTCTGCAGACAGTCAAAACAAAAATTATTGTAGAACTATATGTATCATCTGATGGTTTTACCTTAGTGTTGTCCCACTCTATATTGCAGTAGATATCCAATATGCGTCACTCATATACTTCTAAATCTGCAGATTATTGGTGATGGCAGTGTTTACTACTATCACGACATGATAGTGCAAATGATTAAATGGGGATATCAAGAAGGCAAAACTCTGTTTGGATTTGGTTACGATTTCCGCCAAAGTAACAGGTAAATTCTGCATCTGCATCTGCATCCCTGTTTTGTATGTGTACCCAGTATACAGTTGTATATGTTTTTTTTTCTTTTCAAAAGTCATGCTATTTGGTGGTCATGCTAGTAGGTTTGTAGAATAAAACAGATGTTGTGACAAGGTTGATTCCCATCTCCCCAACAAACAAGATGTTGCCTGCATGAATATATATAGACATATTTTAATGTACAAATTCACTATTTTACTTATTCTAGAGGTAGTGAAAAAAAGAGAGACAAAAAGTCATGCTATTGAGACAAGGTTGATTTCCATCTCCCCAACAAACAAGACGTTGCCTGCATTAAGAGGTAGGGTAGCTTTCGTATGAAGGCATGAAGATTCCAAGGAGCTTCTCAGATGTGATACTAGCACACGATATGTTTGTTTCTATTTGCTGTTCTCTATTGTTGTTCTGCTAAGCTGATGTGATGCCAGTGAGATCTGTGCAACAACTGGCTAGCTAGTAGGCCAGGTTTGACCGGCCAGTCAGTCCAGGGAAGTATGCTCATGAAACACAAGGTCTACTAGGTCAATGCAACCATGTGGTACTAGTGCCTTGGTAGTTGATGAACTTGGTCAGAGATGTGATGCCTTTGTCTTTGTGGTTGGGCACAGTTTGGCGCAATCTGGCCCCAGACCAGTTGACAAAAACAAAAGGTCTTCAGTTGGTGTATTCTGATTTTTTCCTTTTCTTCATAAATGGAAAGAAACATGCATGGGGTCTATTGTGTATGCTCTTTTTTACTTGTATTTTGAGGCAATTATACGCTCATTTGATTATTTCCTGTGCTTATTTGAGGATGTGTAAACACATTTGGCTTTCCACACCAAGTCAATCGAACTGTCAAAAATATCTGTTTTTTTCTTTTCTTTTCTTTTCCAAACTGATTGCTGCATGTACACACGTGTGGAAGCTTGATGTTTACAAAGTCAGGGTTGGGAGACGTAGAGTAGGATCCTTGCAGGTTTGACATCTTCACCTTAAGCATCTTCATAAGCACAACCAGGAAATAATAAGTCTAAATTAATTGTGCAAGAGTTTATAATATTTCTGCCACCAGTCCCGGCGGCGTCGGTGCTCCCTCCCATTGACCCACCAACTGTTGACTGTTTGTTTGTTTGTGGTTTTATTATTATATGTAGCGTATTTCTTCTTCTCGCGAAAAAAACGATTCTTGCGTTCTTTTGCTGTTATTAATTCTTAAATTAGCAGGTGGTGCGCTTATGTGAGTAGTTTTTAAATATTCACTGGTTTCATATCCTGTAGTTACTAAAGGATATACAAGAAATTTGTAGGCACGTGTCTCGGTTAAATATTCAAGAAATTTGTATACAAGAAACTCAAGAAATATTCAAGAAATTTGTATACAAGAAATTTGTAGTTACTACAAGATATACAAGAAATATTCATTGGTTAAATATTCACTGGTTTTTAAATATTCATTGGTTTTATGCACACGTGTCTCGGTACAAGAAATTTGTATATGAAATATCCTCTGGGTTCTTAGTGTAGCAGGCTGTTATTAATTGTTCATATACAATAAATTTATATATGAACAAATTTCTTGTATATTTTAACTGTCGCAAGCAGTAGTCGATGCTATTTTAGCTTTTGAAGTCGAACTCATCTGCACTTGAACAACCTACTTTTCTTGTATATGGCAACCTGTAGTCTTAGTTCACACTTTTTTTGGTAAATGTTGTTATTTAAATACCTGAAGTGTTAGTTCACATCTTATTCTTATTTTTTGTACAGGTGAAGTGCAAAGCCAAGTGTGAAGCTATGAAGTGTACCAACGAAGAGTAGCATATGTATTGTAATAGTAGGCAGTAGTAGGTATATCTGGGTTGTGGTGTAGTGTAAAGATTGTAATAGACAAATTTAATGTTGGTTTGGACGAATTTCATTTGCTCCCTAGCCTGTTTGAAATATTGATTCCGAATGTGATTTGAATATGTATGAAATGGCAACTTGACAAGGGGACCAAGTTATAATACTTATTTGACAAAATGTGAAATTTCTGACGTGTGGGACTAATTTTGAGATCAGCATGACATGTGGGACCAGTACAAAAATAAAATGGGCAAAACAGAAAATCGATAGAAAGTAAAAGGCCACAAACCAAAATTTGAAAAAAATACTAAAAGAGGCGGTAAATATGCAAAGGCCCCAAAAGAAGCCCAATAAGAAAAAGCCCAATAAAATAAAACCAGCCCATGTGATCAATTGAAATGGGTTGGGCTGATTTCAACCATGATGTTTTCATTTCGTCGTAATTTTGCCACGTAGGACTGGGTTTGATTGCCAATGATGAATTAGTATCGTCATAAAGGTTACGACCATCCAGGAATCGTCGTAAAAGTTACGACGATTTTGATCAAAACGTCGCCGCTGTTCATTTCTGACTCTCCGTTTTCGACGCCTGGTTTTTCTTCGTGAGATCGTCGTAAATGAAAAACCGTGACGATGTAGCGACGAAAAAATAGCGTCGTGTATTAGCATATTCCTTGTAGTGTCACCTCATCAAAGTGCTGATTCCGACTCCGAGATGCTTGCACCAGTCCATAAATGGATCGCTGGAGTTTGCATACTTTGTCAGCATTCTGTGGATCAACAAAACCTTCTGGTTGTATTATATACAACTCTTCCTTAAGGAAACCGTCAAGGAACGCTGTTTTGACATCCATGTACCAAATTTCATAATCGAAAAATGCAGCTATTGCTAACAGGATTCTGACGGACTTAAGAATCGCTACGGGTGAGAAAGTCTCATCATAGCCAACTCCTTGAACTTGTGAAAAACCCTTTGCCACAAGTCGAGCTTTATAGACGGTGACATTACCGTCCGCGTACGTCTTGTTCTTAAAACTCCATTTGTTCTAAATGACCTTTCGCCCTTCAGGTAATACTTCCAAAGTCCATACTTTGTTTTCATACAAGGATCCTATCTCGGATTTGATGGCCTCTAACCATTTGTTCGAATTCAGGACCACTATTGCTTCTCCATAGCTCGTAGGTTCATTGTTGTACAACAACATGATTGATAAGACAGGGTTGTTGTACGACTCAAGAGTAATACGTGCCCTTGTCGACCTACGAGGTTCGATAGCAACTTGATCTGAAGTTTCATGGTCATCATCATTAGCTTCCTCTTCCACTCATGTAGGTTCCAGAGAAACACCTTTCTGTGTTGCGCTACTCTGCGGCTGAAGTAAAGGTTCTATAACCTCACCAAGTTCTATCTTCCTCCCACTCAATTCTTTCGAGAGAAACACTTCCTCAAGAAAATATATGTTTTTAGTGACAAACACTTTGCCTTCGGACCTGAGACAGAAGGTATACCTAACTTTCTCTTTCGTGTATCCTATGAAGTCGCACTTTTCCACTTTGGATTCCAACTTTTCAGGCTGAAGCTTTTTGACAAACTTTAAGAAACGACAACTTTGGTTTCTTGCCAAACCACAGTTTATATGGCGTCGTCTCAATGGATTTTGGTGGTGCCCTATTTAAAGTGAATGCAGCTATCTATAATGCATAACCCCAAAATGATAACGACAAACGAGTAAGAGACATCATAGAACGCACCATATCTAATAAAGTACGATTACGACGTTTGGACACACCATTACGCTATGGTGTTCCACACGGTGTCAATTGTGAAACAATTTCACATTGTATTAAGTGAGTGCCAAACTCATAACTCAGATGTTCTCCTCCTAGATCTGATTGTAGGAATTTGATCTTCTTGTTACGATGATTCTCAACTTCACTCTGAAATTTCTTGAACTTTTCACGCGTTTCAGACTTGTGTTTCATCAAGTAAATATAACCTTGTCTACTAAAATCATCTGTGAAGGTGAGAAAATAATGGTAACCACCACGCGCTCCTATGCTCATTGGTCCGCACACATCAGTATGTATGATCTCCAACAACTCACTTGCACGCTCCATTGTTCCGGAGAACGGAGTCTTAGTCATCTTGCCCATGAGGCATGGTTCACATGTGTCAAGTTATTCAAAATTAAGTAACTCCGAAAGTCCATCAGCATGGACTTTCTTCATGCATTTTATACCAATATGATCTATACGGCAGCGCCACAAGAAATTGGTACTATCATTATCAACTCTACATCTTATGGCATCAATGTTATGTATATGTGTATCTTCACTATTGAGATTCAATATGAAGGAACCCCTCACATTGGGTGCATGACCATAAAAGATATTAATCATATAAATAGAACAACCATTATTCTCTAACTTAAATGAGTAACCGTCTCGCAATAAACAAGATCCAGATATAATGTTCATGCTTAACGCATGCAGTAAATAACAATTATTCAGGTTCATCACTAATCCCGATGGTAACTCTCTAACTGAAGTGAGAGCGTGCCGACGGCAATCGCATCAACCTTGGAACCATTTCCCATGTGCATCGTCACTTCGTCCTTCACCAACCTTGGTATATTCCGTAGTTCCTGCTTTGAGTTGCAAATGTGAGCAACCGAACCGGTATAAAATACCCAGGCACTACAACGGGAGTTGGTGAGGTACACATCAATAACATGTATATCAAATATACCTTGTTTGGCGTTGCCCGCCTTCTTATCGGCCATATACTTGGGGCAGTTCTACTTCAAGTGATCAGTCCCTATGCAATGAAAGCACTCAGTTTCCGGCTTGGGTCCAGCCTTGGGTTACTTCGTGGGAGGAGAAACTGCTTTGCCACTCCTCTTGGAGGTACCCTTTTTGCCCTTGCCATTTTATTTGAAACTAGTAGTTTTATTGACCATCAACACTTGATGCTCTTTCTAGATTTCTAACTCAGCAAGTTTCAGCATTACAAACGGCTCGGCGATTGACTTGTTCATCCCTGGCATGTTATAGTTTAACACAAAGCCTTTATAGCTAGGTGGCAATGATTGAAGAACGGTGTCAATGATTGCCTATGGCGGGAGAACAATTCCCAATTCAGCTAGACGGTTAGAGTACCCACACATTGTGAGTATGTGTTCACTGACAGACCCATTGTCCTCCATTTTGCAAGCATAGAACTTATCAGAGGTTTCATACCTCTCGATCCGGGCATTCTTCTCAAAGATAAACTTCAACTCCTGGAACATCTCATATGCTCCATCACGTTCGAAACATCTTTGAAGTCATGGTTCTAAGCCCTAGAAAATTGCACATTGAATTACTAAGTAGTCGTCCAGACGCGATTGCCACATGTTCATATCATCTTGGGTTGCCGGTTGGGGTGGTGCATCACCTAACAGTGCATCAAGGATATAATTCTTTTGAGAAACCGTGAGAACAAGTCTCAGATTTCGGGCTCAGTCTACAAAGTTACTTCATCATCTTTCAACTTGGCTTTCTCTAGGAACACATTAAAATTCAAGGGTGCTACTACGCGAGCCATTGATCGACAACATAAATTTGCAAAGATTACTTAGACTATTGTTCAAGATAATGAGTTTAGTTAATCATATTACTAATAAACTCCCACTCAAATTGACATCACTCTAATCATTTGATTGACACATGATCCAAATTCACCAGCTCAAGTACGACCATCGCGTGACTTGAGTTGACTTCAATGGTGAACATCTCTATGTTGATCATATCTACTATATGAGTCATGTTCGACCTTTCGGTCTCTTGTGTTCCGAGGCCATGTTTGTACATGCTAGGCTCCTCAAGTTTAACCCGAGTGTTTCGCGTGTGCAAAACTATCTTGCACCCGTTGTATGTGAACGTAGAGTCTATCACACCTTATCATCACATGGTGTCTTGAAATGACGAACTTTCACAATGGTGCACACTCGAGGAGAACACAATTTTTCTTGAAATTTTGGTGAGGAGTCACCTTATAATGCTACCGTCATCCTAAGCAAAATAAGGTGCATAAAAGGATTAAGATCACATGCAAATCATAAGTGACATGATATAGCCATCATCTTGTGCTTTTGATCTCCATCTCCAATGCACTGGCATGATCTCCATCGTCACCGGCGCCACACCATGATCTCCATCATTGTTCTGCCAAATAGATTGTCGCGCCAACTATGTTGTTACTACTGAAAGTATTGAACTAGAAATAAAGCAAAGCATCACCAGGCGCAAAATAATTAAAGACAACCCATTGCTCTTGCCTGTTGTCGTGGCATTGACATGCAAGTCGATATTTAACTATTACAACATTATCATTTCATATATCAAATATATCATATCACAACATACCCTGCAAAAACAAGTTAGACATCCTCTAATTTGTTGTTGCATGTTTTACGTGGTTGCTATGGGTATCTAGCATGATCGCATCTTACTTCCGCAAAACCACAACGGTGATATACAAGTTGCTATTTAACCTTCTCAAAGGACCACCTCTGTTAAATCTGATTCAACTAAAGTAGGAGAAACAAACACCCGCCAGCCACCTTTATGCAACAAGTTGCATGTTAGTCAATGGAACCGGTCTCTCGTAAGCGTACGAGTATTGTTGGACTGAGCCGCTTCATCCAACAGTACCACCGAATCAAGGAAATACTAAGGAGGGAAGCAATCTGAATATCAACGCCCACAAACTCCTTGGTGTTCTACTCGAGATGTCATCTACGCATAGACCTAGCTCTAATACCACTGTAGGGGAATGTTGCATGGGAAACAAAAAAATTCCTACGCACACACAAGATCTATCCATGGTGATGACCATCTATGGGAGGAGAGATTGGACCCACATACCCTTGTAGATCGCTAAGCGGGAAGCGTTAAGAAACACGGTTGATGTAGTCGAACGTTTTCATGATCAAAATCGCAAGCCGTCCTGCGATCCAATCATGATATAGCGCCAAAAGGACGGCATCTCCACGTTCAGCACACGTGCAGCTCGATAACGATCTCCGCCTTATTGATCTAGCAAGAGAGACGAAGAGGTAGCTGAATTCTTCAATAGCACGATGACGTGACAGTGATGATGGTGGAGCTAATCTGGCAAGGCTTCGCCATTGAAAGGACGTGGATGTTGCCTAGAGGGGGGGGGTGAATAGGCGCTTTAAAATAATTACGGTTTAGGCTTGAACAAATGCGGAATAAAACTAACGTTTAATATGTCAAGCACAAAACCTCAAACAACTAGGCTTACCTGTGTGCACCAACAACTTATGCTAAGCAAGATAAACAACTAAGTGATAGCAAGATATATGACAAGAGACAATATGGCTGTCACAAAGTAAAGTGCATAAGTAAAGGGTTCGGGTAAGAGATAACCGAGGCACGTGGAGACGATGATGTATCCCGAAGTTCACACCCTTGCGGATGCTAATCTCCGTTGGAGTGGTGTGGAAGCACAATGCTCCCCAAGATGCCACTAAGGCCACCGTAATCTCCTCACGCCCTCGCACAATGCAAGATGCCGTGATTCCACTAAGGGACCCTTGAGGGCGGTCACCGAACCCGTACAAATGGCAACCCTTGGGGGCGGTTACCGGTACCCGTACAAATTGCTCGGGGCAATCTCCACAACCTAATTGGAGACCCTGACGCTTGCCCAGAGCTTTACACCACAATGCTTGAGCTCCAAGACAACACCAAGCTTCGAGGACGCCAAAGCATCAACGAAGAACAATATCCAGGGTACTAAGTACCAAAGGTAATAAGCTTCTCAAACTTCACTTCCACATATCACCGTGGAGAACTCAAACCGATGCAACCAATGGAATGGCAAGAACACACGAAGTGGTCAAGTCCCTCACACTCAAATCCCTCCACAACAACAAAAGCTATGGAGAAATATGAGAGGAAGAACAAGGATCTCACAAAGAACTCCAAGATCTAGATCCAAGGGGTTCCCCTCACATAGAGGAGAAAGTGATTGGTGGAGATGTGGATCTAGATCTCCTCTCTCTTTTCCCTCAAGAACAAGCAAGAATCATTGGAGGGATTGAGAGTAAGCAAGCTCTAAGAATGTCAACAATGGAGGTAGAACAAGAGCTCAACGGATGGATAAGACCAAGGGGGAAGAAGACCCCCTTTATATAGTGGGGGAAGGAATCAGACCGTTACCCCCACTTACAGCCCGAGCCCAGTGGTACTACCGCTGGCTCCAGCGGTACTACCGCTGACCCTCCGGCGGTACTACCGCTGGCTGCAGCGGTACTACCACTGACCCTTTCAACGGTACTACCGTTGGCTGCAGCGGTACTACCGTTGAGCCCATGGTAGCGCAAAGATACTACCGGGCCAACCACCGCCAAGAAAGTCTTCGCAAAAATGTCCGACGCAGTACAACCGCAAAGATGACGGTACTAAAATCTTGGAGCGGTACTACCGCTGACCAGGGGCGGTACTACCGCTGGGACAGCGGTACTACCGCCAGCTCTAGCGGTACTACCGCTAGGGCCAGCGGTACTACCGCCACCCCTAGCGGTACTACCGCTAGGTCCAGCGGTACTACCGCTCGCCACTGAAACAACCATAACTTTCACATACGAGCTCCGAATCAAGCAAACCCTAGTTTGTTGGATTCAGGACGACATGAGATATCCAAACAGCGACCATGTAGATATGAAAATGCCAATGATATAGAGATGTGAGTCCTCTATGAATGAAGAACCGGCAAAAACTCCAACATCGAAAACATCATAGTAGATGCATATGGACTCCGTTTTCGATGAACTCGAGCTTGTGAGGAAGATGACCATAAGCTCTAAAACTCACAAGGAGAAACACCAAACAAGAACCAAGAAGTATGATGCAAGGATGCAAATGGTTTGAGCTCTCAACGAACGATACGATCAAGCTACTCACTTGAGAGCCCCCCTTGATAGTACAGCAATCTATCCTAAACAGAAAACCTATCAAGGGAAAACCTATACCTTGCACCTCGTCCTCTTGAGCTAGATGATGCTGATCTTAGCTTCCTCAAGATGGACCACCTTTCTTGATTGTGTTGGCTTGATGAAGACTAGTTGATTGCTCCCCCATACTTACTATGGGTGAGCCACTCTTCAGCATATCTTCACAAGTCCATTGCCACCACAATGGACGGCAAGCTTCAAGAACGATATATTCGTGCCGATCCTCTTGAACTTGCACACCGCAATCTTGATGACGATCACCACTTGACGTCATCCTTCATGGGTTGTATGAGATCTTCCTCTAGACGCAAGCCCATGGAAACACACCTAACCCCCACATTGAACACTCACAAAGACCGTGGGTTAGTACACAAATACGTACTGGACAATGCTTACCATACCATGGGATCACTTGATCCCTCTCGGTACATATTGTACGCTTTGTGTGTTGATCATCTTGATTTACTCTTTGTCTGACGATCTTGATCAACCTTGTGTCTCTATGACCATTCTTTGGATAATACCTTGAATACCACCTTGGTCATCGTATAAACTCCTTGAACCCAACAGATGGAATTCAAGAAGTGCCTATGGACAAATCCTATAAATATAACTTAAGGCAACCATTAGTCCATAGGAATTGTCATCAATTACCAAAACCACATATGGAGATATATGCTCTAACAGTCGTGCGTTGTCGGAATAACATACGAGGTGTCACGAAGTAGTGGAGGGAGAGGGGTTGTACCGTGGCTTGAGGTTCGGCTAGCCTCTCTCCCCTCCAATATATATAGGAGGGAGGGAGGGTTGGCGCCCTATGTAAAACCCTTAGGGTTCGGCCGGTGCACACAAGGAGGGATGAGTCCTCCTTCTATTTGGTTTGGTGGAGGAGTCCTCCTCCTCCTAGTGGGTTTTCCCCTCCTCCTCTCTCTTTGGCGCATAGGCCCACTAGGCTGGCCTCGCATCCCACTAGGGGTTGGTGCGCCACCTTTTGGGTCTATGTGGCCCTCTCCGGGTGGGTGGCCCCTCCCGGTGGACCCCCGGAACCCATTCGTCACTCCCCGTACATTATCGGAAATGCCTGAACACCTTCCGGCATCCAAATATACCGTTCCTATATATCAATCTTTGTCTTCGGACCATGCGAAACTCCTCGTGACGTCCGGGATCTCATCCGGGACTCCGAGCAACATTCGGTCACCAACATAGATAATTCATCTATACCGAAATGTCACCAAACCTTAAGTGTGCAGACCCTGCGGGTTCGAAAACTATGCAAACATGACCGAGACACTCTCCGGTCAATAACCAATAGCGGGACCTGGATGTCCATATTGGCTCCTACATATTATACAAAGATCTTTATCGGTTGAACCTCTGTGTCAAGGATTCGATTAATCACGTATAACATTCCCTTTGTCCTTTGGTATGTTACTTGCCCGAGATTCTATCATTAGTATCTCTATACCTATTTGAATCTCGTTACCGACAAGTCTGTTTACTCGTTTTGTAAAATAAAATCTCGTGTCTAACTCTTTAGTCACATTGCTTGCAAGGCTTGTTGTGATGTTGTATTACTAAGTGGGCCTCGAGATACCTCTTCGTCATACGTAGTGACTAATCCAGTCTTGATCCATGCTAACTCAACACACACCTTCAGAGATGCCTATAGAGCACCTTTATAGTCACCCAGTTACGTTGCGATGTTTGATACACACAAGGTCTTCTTATAGTGTCAGTGAGTTACTTGATCTCATGGTCATAGGAACATATACTTGACATGCAGAAAAACCGTAGTAATAAAACGAGACGGTCACATGCTATGTTCATAGTTTGGGTCTTGTCCATCACATCATTCTCCTAATGATGTGATCCCGTTATCAAGTGGCAACCCTTGTTTATGGTGAGGAAACCTTGACCATCTTTGATCAACAAGCTAGTCCAATAGAGGCCTACTAGGGACAGTGTGTTGTCTATGTATCCACACATGTATCTGAGTTTCCATTCAATACGATTCTTGCATGGATAATAAATGATTATCTTGAACAAGGAAATATAATAATAACTATTTCATTATCGCCTCCGTGGCATATTTCCAACACTTCAAAACTTTGAAAGTTTGATCTTCCCTCCATTTTCCTATTTTGATAAAATTGAATCAACACCTCCTTGCCCGGAAAATGTGTTGATGGCGTTTTGCGAGCGAGGAAGATGTTGGCTCCACGACAGGTGGGGCCTATGTGTCGGGTTTGTCCCTAGCTCTCGTGTGCTTGGGCAGTGACAAGGGTGGACTCCAGCGGCGATTCCCGACAACACACCTCACCATTCGAGGTGCTCCGACCATGCAGATGCTCGGGAGGAGATGACGCATCCGCTCACAGTGGTTAGGGTCACGGGGAAGCTAGAGGCTGAGCAAACCTTCATCCATGATGGAGGGGAGCTCTGATGAAAATGAGGCTTCGGCTCACGGGTTCGCTTAGGTGCAAACGCAGATGGAAACGGGATGGAGGGGTCGAGGTGTAGCTAATGGTGGTGAGAATGGGGAGGGAGACACTAGTAGAAAAAGGGCCTTTTGTCCCGGTTCATAAGGACCTTCTATCCCGGTTTCGGAACCGGGACAAAAAGGTCGATACTAATGCCCTTTGCCTTTAGTCCCGGTTCTTACACGAACCGGGACATATGGGCCTCCACGTGGCCGCTGCGGCCAGGCCAGGCAGGGGGGCCTTTAGTCCCCGTTGATGACACCAACCGAGACCAAAAGGCATCCACGCGTCAGCACCTGGCTGGAGCTGAGGTTTTTTTTAAAGGGGCTGGTTTAGGGGTTCATTTAGGTTGTTATTAGCTAGCTAATAGAGAATACTGTCCTCTCTTATATATCTCCGTGCTTGGTCATCCATCGTGCTTTGTCGAACATATTTACAAAATGTAGACACGAGTTACATGCACATATATGCATCTTTTTTACACTATATCATTTCATATCATTTTTGTCGAATGGCAATAGTATTCTAATCAATCATCTAACAACTCATTATCAACTTAATCATATACCAAGTTATCATATGATACACATAAAATAAAACAGAGAAACATCATAATATATATAGTCATCATATGCATCATGCATCCTAATTAATCGATCATGTCAAGTAATAATATAAACTAGAATAACTTGTCTCTCATAAGACCTAGTCATCGCTCTTACATATAATGTCATAAAATAGAATAACATCTATTGCTCCATGATGAATCACAGAGATCCAACAGTCTCCAGCTTGTGGCTTGCGGACCTTCTTTATTTCTCTCCATGCTTCAATTTGGAGTCTTTTTGATCTTGATTTGAAGTTAATCAAGTATGGTGCATAGAACTCAGCCCTCAGCGGACTTCTAATTCTCATTTGACCTTCTGGGTCCATTAACAGAGGCACTACATCATGTGGCAGTTGCTGTCGAAGAACATAATAATAACCTAGTTAGCAATGTAATCAACACCATTTATGCAATAGTGGAGCGTACTTAATTAGGAAACTCTTACCAAGACATTTTGGTGAATATCATCTGGACTCAACATATGCACTAGTGGCATGTAAAATGAATAATTTTGGCCAATTCCAAAATAATACGGGAAGGTATCCCTAGAAGCCAGAACACTAGCAACAAGAAAGTGGAGAAGATTATCCTTCTCCTCCCAAGTTAGATGTGATCCATACGTGTAGTGTGTCGTGTCAATTAATTTTCGTAATTCAGTCGAAGCAACGAAATAAGCTGTAAATTATAATTTAAAAAATTTAGCATATAGATGAACACCAACTATTTCTAAATATAAATGCAAATTACTTCACATGGAGGTAAAACAGGAAGCATATCATCGACAACCACCCAAATTTTGTAATAATTTAATGTTTCCAAAATACTTAGAAATTTTGTAATTGTCCACAAGATGTGGGCATTATATAAACCATTCAAAACGACCACATGTGCTACGATCATTCAAAGGACAATTTGGGTTGTTGTTGTTGTTTGTACAACATGTAACATGATATAATTATAACTATGGCCCAATAACTAGGAACCTGCAACGTTTGGCCAAAGTTTTAATAGACGATGAACACCACATGACATGTAAATTGCGAGAGGAAAACAGGTTGACTACACCAACTATTTATAAATATAAATGCAAATTACTTGACAAATACGGTTGAGAAACTCACATGGAGGTAAAACACGAAGCATATCATCGACAACCACCCAAATATCGATGTTGTCTGGCATATTATCTTCAGGATGAAGATCAAAGGTGATTTTCATTCCCTTCTGAAATCCATATGCCTTGAAAAGATCTTCCCACTTTGGGCACCCAAATTCTGTTTGAAAAACTGAATTAAATACTTGGATAACAAATGTGTGACCATGTATAGTCCTCAGCTTAGCGCTCCCCATCTCAATTCTCTCGTGGTCTTCGAAACCGAGCCTCTCCAACACATATGTTCTTGCATGGCAAGGGAGGTACATATCGCCATTCTCGTCAAGCTTCATGCTGAAGAACCTATCGTCTCGCAGGTGAGGCATGTCGCACATACCCTGAGAGTCGCCGCAATATTCACACGCGCAAAATCCATCGTCAGACATTTCCTGTTTTAATGTGGTAAATGTGTGTAAACAACAATATAATCGTGGCACACTATATATATCGAAAGAATTGAACATCTATATATAATAACTCTTCATGCTCGCATCATGCATCATCATATATAACAACAAGTCCTACTAATTAATCATCATCATACATAGTTAAATAAAGTGTGTCACGATTATATATAACAACAAGTCGACGTCGATGCGGGAACTACTTCTATATATAGTTAAATAGAGTAATTTTATTAATTAAATCAACTAGTTCAACTACTAAGCACTTACTATAAATAAATAAAGTAGTACTTACTAAAAACAAACTACTTCTATATATAGTAAAATAAAGTAGTTTATTAAATCAACTAGCTAGTTCAACTATATATGAAGCACTTATTATAAATAAAATAAAGTAGTACTTACTAAAAATAAACTAGTTTAACTATAGTTCTATTATTTTTCTAACTAATTATACTAAACACGTTCTCTTCTTATTTTTTCTTTTTTCCTCTATTCTAAATATGAACATATTCATAAACGACTTTGATCATGCACAATTTTCCTATACATACACAATATGAACATATACATAAATTGACAAAGAAAATACTATGAACAAAATTACAACAGAAAAAAATCATAAAAATTCTATGAACAGAAAAAAAATCATAAAAATTTGACATATTCGATCTTTGCATATATATGAACATACCAACATGCATATTCAATAATAATATCACCAAAAAAAATCTTTTAACAGAAAAAAATCTTTGCTCACGGCGACGGTGTCGGGGACAACGACGGCGAGGTGCGGCGCGGGGCGGCGCGCCGCGGCGACGGTCGACGGTGAGGTGTGGCGCGGGCCGGGGCGAGGCGGCGACGGGCAGGGGTCGGCGGCGTCACGGGGCACGGGGCGTGGGGCGGGGGCCGGCGACGGCGTCGGGGCGGCGTAGGACGGCGCGGGACGACGATGGCGACGGCGAGGCGGAGACGGACGACGGGCAACCTGGCGACGTCGGGATCGAATGGATAGAGGGGGAGAGATCAAAATTTCTAAACTGTCGCTTATATAGCCCCACCTTTAGTCCCGGTTGGTGGCACCAACCGGGACCAAAGGTCTCTTTTCAGTAGCCCGACGGGCGGGAAGCAGAGTCATTGGTACCGGTTGGTGACACAAACCGGGACCAAAGGTCTCTTTTCAGCAGCCCAAAGGGCGGGAAGCACAGGCCTTTGGTGACGGTTGGTGGCACCAACCGGTACCAATGCCTCCCTTTAGTCCCGGTTGGTGCCACCAACCGGGACCAAAGGCCTTGTGCAGTGCGGTGCTATGTTTAGTCCCACCTCGCTAGCCGAGAGGGGCTCGGAGTGGTTTATAAGGCCTGCCGAACCAACCACTTCGAGCTCCTCTCTACTGCAGGCTTACAGGCCTAAAATCACTCTCTGTGCTTGTGGGCCTATTGGGCCTACTACGGGCCTGCATCCTGGCCCTAGTAATGGGTTTCTAGTCGTGTGCAGGTCATGGTGGCCCTATAGGTGGCACTTTTTTTTAAAAAAAAATTCCTGTTTTTTGCTTTCTTTTTTGTTTCTAATTACTTATTTATTTTCTTTTACGATAATTCCTTTTGCTATTAAAGTTTGTAACAAAATTCTAATTACTTATTTATTTTCTTTTATGATAATTCTTTTTGCTTTTAATGTTTTGAACGAAATTCTAATTACTTATTTATTTTCTTTTATGATAATTCTTTTTGCCATTAAAGTTTGTAACAAAATTCTATATAATTTTAGTTTCAATAATACTAGAGGTTTATAAAGGCTTTTTAGTTGATTCCTTTATTTTAATTTTTTCCAAGTTTTTTTTGCTTTCCATTTGTTTCTAATTACTTATTTATTTTCTTTTACGATAATTCTTTTTGCTAATAAAGTTTGTAACAAAATTCTAATTACTTATTTATTTTATTTTATGATAATTCTTTTTGCTTTTAATTTTTTGAACAAAATTCTAATTACTTATTTATTTATTTTATGATAATTCTTTTTGCTATTAAAGTTTGTAACAAAATTCTAGAGGTTTATAAAAACTTTTTAGTTGATTCATTTAGTACCAGTTCTAAGGCTGTTACAAAGGCTTTTTATTTGGTACAGGTTTTAAGGCTGGGGCCCCATGAGCACCTTTTAGTACCGATTCGTGGCTTGAACCGGTAAAAGAGTTTTTTAGTTGATTCCTTCTACAGCTGTTTTTTTAGTCCCACCTCGCCAAGCGAGAGCCACTCGCAGCAGTTTATAAGCCCTGAGTGTAGAGACGATGAAGGGAGAAGCGCAGTGCTCACCTGCACGTTTGCCTGAAGCTAAGCAACGTGCAGGTGAGCATTGCACCTCTCTTTTATTTTGGCATGGTATCATCATTTCATCCACATAGCATATGCAAGAAAGGTGAGAGGGTTACGTCAAAAACTGGATGCACTTCGTGTACAAAACGGACAATCTCTTTGGAAGTATCAGGGTTTCATACGGAAACTCGTCTGTTACAAAGGGATTTCATTTTTTTGAACTTATTTGAACTCCAAAGTTTTTTTTGTGTTCAAAATGCACCATTCAAAGCCACATCATCAATTTACAATCCTTTCTAACTTCATTTGTTATTTTTCATGTATTTCCTGATTATTTTGAGCTATAAGACCATGAAATTGAAAAGCATTTGAAATGAACTCTGAAAAGGATCCAAGTTGGCATGGTATCATCATTTCACCCACATAGCATGTGCGAGAAAGTTGGGAGGGTTACGACAAAAACTGGATGCACTTTGTGTACAAAACGGACAATCTCATTCGAAGTATCACGGTTTCATACGAAAACTCGTCTGTTACAAAGGGATTTCATTTTTTTGAAATTATTTGAACTCCATAGTTTTTCCATGTTCAAAATGCACCATTCAAAGCCACATCATCAATTTACAACCCTTTCTGACTTCATTTGTTATTTTCCATGCATTTACTGATTATTTTGAGCTATAAGACCATGAAATTAAAAAGCATTTGAAATAACATCTCAAAAGGTTCCAAGTTGGCATGGTATCATTATTTCACCCACATAGCATGTGCGAGAAAGTTGAGAGGGTTACGGCAAAAACTGGATGCATTTCATGTACAAAACGGACAATCTCTTTTGAAGTATCAGGGTTTCATACGGAAACTCGTATGTTACAAATGGATTTCATCTTTTTGAACTTATTTGAACTCCATAGTTTTTATGTGTTCAAAATGCACGATTCAAAGCCACATCATCAATTTACAATCCTTTCTAACTTCATTTGCTTTTACTGATTATTTTGAGCTATAAGACCATGAAATTGAAAAGCATTTGAAATGAACTCTAAAAAGGTTCCAAGTTGGCATGGTATCATCATTTCACCCACATAGCATGTGTGAGAAAGTTGAGAGGGTTACTGCGTAAACTGGATGCACTTCGTGTACAAAACGGACAATCTCTTTGGAAGTATCAGGGTTTCATACGGAAACTCGTCTGTTATAAAGGGATTTCATTTTTTTGAACTTATTTGAACTCCATAGTTTTTCTATGTTCAAAATGCACCATTCAAAGCCACATCATCAATTTACAACCCTTTGTGACTTCATTTGTTATTTTTCATGCATTTACTGATTATTTTGAGCTATAAGACCCTGAAATTTAAAAGCATTTGAAATAACCTCTCAAAAGGTTCCAAGTTGGCATGGTATCATCATTTCACCCACATAGCATGTGCGAGAAAGTTGAGAGGGTTACGGCAAAAACTGGACGCACTTCGTGTACAAAACGGATAATCTCTTTCGAAGTATGAGGGTTTCATACGAAAACTCGTCTGTTACAAAGGTATTTTATTTTTTTGAAATTATTTGAACTCCATAGTTTTTCCGTGTTCAAAATGCACCATTCAAAGCCACATCACCAATTTACAACCCTTTCTGACTTCATTTGTTATTTCTCATGCATTTACTGATTATTTTGAGCTATAAGACCATGAAATTGAAAAGCATTTGAAATGAACTCTGAAAAGGTTCCAAGTTGGCATGATATCATCATTTCACCCACATAGCATGTGCGAGAAAGTTGAGCGGGTTACGGCAAAAACTGGATGCACTTCATGTACAAAACGGACATGCTCTTTTGAAGTATGAGGATTTCATACGGAAACTCATATGTTACAAATGGATTTCATTTTTTTGAACTTATTTGAACTCCATAGTTTTTCTGTGTTCAAAATGCACCATTCAAAGCCACATCATCAATTTACAACCCTTTCTGACTTCATTTCTTATTTTTCATGCATTTACTGATTATTTTGAGCTATAGGACCATGAAATTGAAAAGCATTTGAAATGAACTCTAAAAAGGTTCCAAGTTGGCATGGTATCATCATTTCACCCACATAGCATGTGCGAGAAAGTTGAGAGGGTCACTGCAAAAACTGAACGCACTTCGTGTACAAAACGGACAATCTCTTTCGAAGTACCAGGGTTTCATACGGAAACTCGTTTGTTACAAAGGTATTTCATTTTTTTGAACTTATTTGAACTCCATAGTTTTTCTGTGTTCAAAATGCACCATTCAAAGGCACATCACCAATTTACAACCCTTTCTGACTTCATTTGTTATTTTTCATGCATTTACTGATTATTTTGAGCTATAGGACCATGAAATTGAAAAGCATTTGAAATGAACTCTGAAAAGGTTCCAAGTTGGCATGATATCATCATTTCACCCACATAGCATGTGCGAGAAAGTTGAGAGGGTTACGACAAAAACTGGATGCACTTCATGTACAAAACAGACAATCTCTTTTGAAGTATCAGGGTTTCATACGGAAACTCGTATGATACAAATGGATTTCATTTTTTGAACTTATTTGAACTCCATAGTTTTTCTGTGTTCAAAATGCACCATTCAAAGCCACATCATCAATTTACAACCCTTTCTGACTTCATTTCTTATTTTTCATGCATTTACTGATTATTTTGAGCTATAGGACCATGAAATTGAAAAGCATTTGAAATGAACTCTAAAAAGGTTCCAAGTTGGCATGGTATCATCATTTCACCCACATAGCATGTGCGAGAAAGTTGAGAGGGTCACTTCAAAAACTGAACGCACTTCGTGTACAAAACGGACAATCTCTTTCGAAGTACCAGGGTTTCATACGGAAACTCGTTTGTTACAAAGGTATTTCATTTTTTTGAACTTATTTGAACTCCATAGTTTTTCTGTGTTCAAAATGCACCATTCAAAGGCACATCACCAATTTACAACCCTTTCTGACTTCATTTGTTATTTTTCATGCATTTACTGATTATTTTGAGCTATAGGACCATGAAATTGAAAAGCATTTGAAATGAACTCTGAAAAGGTTCCAAGTTGGCATGATATCATCATTTCACCCACATAGCATGTGCGAGAAAGTTGAGAGGGTTACGACAAAAACTGGATGCACTTCATGTACAAAACAGACAATCTCTTTTGAAGTATCAGGGTTTCATACGGAAACTCGTATGATACAAATGGATTTCATTTTTTGAACTTATTTGAACTCCATAGTTTTTCTGTGTTCAAAATGCACCATTCAAAGCCACATCATCAATTTACAACCCTTTCTGACTTCATTTCTTATTTTTCATGCATTTACTGATTATTTTGAGCTATAGGACCATGAAATTGAAAAGCATTTGAAATGAACTCTAAAAAGGTTCCAAGTTGGCATGGTATCATCATTTCACCCACATAGCATGTGCGAGAAAGTTGAGAGGGTCACTGCAAAAACTGAACGCACTTCGTGTACAAAACGGACAATCTCTTTCGAAGTACCAGGGTTTCATACGGAAACTCGTTTGTTACAAAGGTATTTCATTTTTTTGAACTTATTTGAACTCCATAGTTTTTCTGTGTTCAAAATGCACCATTCAAAGGCACATCACCAATTTACAACCCTTTCTGACTTCATTTGTTATTTTTCATGCATTTACTGATTATTTTGAGCTATAGGACCATGAAATTGAAAAGCATTTGAAATGAACTCTGAAAAGGTTCCAAGTTGGCATGATATCATCATTTCACCCACATAGCATGTGCGAGAAAGTTGAGAGGGTTACGACAAAAACTGGATGCACTTCATGTACAAAACAGACAATCTCTTTTGAAGTATCAGGGTTTCATACGGAAACTCGTATGATACAAATGGATTTCATTTTTTGAACTTATTTGAACTCCATAGTTTTTCTGTGTTCAAAATGCACCATTCAAAGCCACATCATCAATTTACAACCCTTTCTGACTTCATTTGTTATTTTTCATGCATTTACTGATTGTTTTGAGCTATAAGACCATGAAATTGAGAAGCATTTGAAATGAACTCTGAAAAGGTTCCAAGTTGGCATGGTATCATCATTTCACCCACATAGCATGTGCGAGAAAGTTGAGAGGGTTACTGCAAAAACTGGATGCACTTCGTGTACAAAACGGATAATCTCTTTGGAAGTATCAGGGTTTCATACGGAAACTCGTCTGTTACAAAGGGATTTCATTTTTTTGAACTTATTTGAACTCTATAGTTTTTCTATGTTCAAAATGCACCATTCAAAGCCACATCATCAATTTACAACCCTTTCTGACTTCATTTGTTATTTTTCATGCATTTACTGATTATTTTGAGCTATAAGACCATGAAATTAAAAAGCATTTGAAATAAGCTCTGAAAAGGTTCCAAGTTGGCATGGTATCATCATTTCACCCACATAGCATGTGTGAGAAAGTTGAGAGTGTTACGGCAAAAACTGGACGCACTTCATGTACAAAACGGACAATCCCTTTCGAAGTATCAGTGTTTCATACGGAAACTCGTTTGTTACAAAGGTATTTCATTTTTTTGAACTTATTTGAACTCCATAGTTTTTCTGTGTTCAAAATGCACCATTCAAAGCCACATCACCAATTTAGAACCCTTTCTGACTTCATTTGTTATTTTTCATGCATTTACTAATTATTTTGAGCTATAAGACCATGAAATTGAAAAGCATCTGAAATGATCTCTGAAAAGGCTCCAAGTTGGCATGATATCATCATATCACCCACATAGCATGTGCGAGAAAGTTGAGAGGGTTACGGCAAAAACTGGATGCACTTCATGTACAAAACGGACAATCTCTTTTGAAGTATCACGGTTTCATACGGAAACTCGTATGTTACAAATGGATTTCATTTTTTTGAACTTATTTGAACTCCATAGTTTTTCTGTGTTCAAAATGCACCATTCAAAGCCACATCATCAATTTACAACCCTTTCTGACTTTATTTGTTATTTTTCATGCATTTACTGATTATTTTGAGCTATAAGACCATGAAATTGAAAAGCATTTGAAATGAACTCTGAAAAGGTTCGAAGTTGGCATGGTATCATCATTTCACCCGCATAGCATGTGCGAGAAAGATGAGAGGGTTACTGCAAAAACTGGATGCACTTCGTGTACAAAACGGACAATCTCTTTCGAAGTATCAGGGTTTCATACGGAAACTCGTCTGTTACAAAGGGATTTCATTTTTTTGAACTTATTTGTACTCCATAGAGTTTCTGTGTTCAAAATGCACCATTCAAAGCCACATCATCAATTTACAACCCTTTCTGACTTCATTTGTTATTTTTCATGCATTTACTGATTATTTTGAGCTATAAGACCATGAAATTGAAAAGCATTTGAAATGAACCCTGAAAAGGTTCCAAGTTGCCATTGTATCATCATTTCACCCACATAGCATGTGCGAGAAAGTTGAGAGGGTTACGGCAAAAACTGGATGCACTTCGTGTACAAAACGGACAATCTCTTTCAAAGTATGAGGGTTTCATACGGAAACTCGTCTATTACAAAGGGATTTCATTTTCTGAACTTATTTGAAATCCATAGTTTTTCTGTGTTCAAAATGTACCATTCAATGCCACATCACCAATTTACAACTCTTTCTGACTTCATTTGTTATTTCTCATGCATTTATTGATTATTTTGAGCTATAAGACCATGAAATTGAAAAGCATTTGAAATGAACTCTGAAAAGGTTCCAAGTTGGCATGATATCATCATTTCACCCACATAGCATGTGCGAGAAAGTTGAGCGGGTTACGGCAAAAACTGGATGCACTTCATGTACAAAACGGACATGCTCTTTTGAAGTATGAGGGTTTCATACGGAAACTCGTATGTCACAAATGGATTTCATTTTTTTGAACTTATTTGAACTCCATAGTTTTTCTTTGTTCAAAATGCACCATTCAAAGCCACATCATCAATTTACAACCCTTTCTGACTTCATTTGTTATTTTTCATGCATTTACTGATTATTTTGAGCTATAGGACCATGAAATTGAAAAGCATTTGAAATGAACTCTAAAAAGGTTCCAAGTTGGCATGGTATCATCATTTCACCCACATAGCATTTGCGAGAAAGTTGAGAGGGTCACTGCAAAAACTAGACGCACTTCGTGTACAAAACGGACAATCTCTTTCGAAGTATCAGGGTTTCATACGGAAACTCGTTTGTTACAAAGGTATTTCATTTTTTTGAACTTATTTGAAATCCATAGTTTTTCTGTGTTCAAAATGCACCATTCAAAGGCACATCACCAATTTACAACCCTTTCTGACTTCATTTGTTATTTTTCATGCATTTACTGATTATTTTGAGCTATAGGACCATGAAATTGAAAAGCATTTGAAATGATATCTGAAAAGGTTCCAAGTTGGCAGTGTTGACAATTTTCACACAACACATGATATCCATTACATCTAGGGCACAACATTACATTTGTTCAAGTTCACAACAGTGCAGAATTGATAGAATTACATCTAGGACACAACACAGTAGCAGCAACATAACACACACACTGCCACTTAATTGGTTTGCTTAGATCAAATAGAAACTAAACTAGCCACAATGATGATGCCAAGATCAAAGAGAAAACCCATTGTTTCCATGAGCTCATTCCTTTGCTGCAACTTCAATTGCATTTTCTTGTTTTCATTGTTCAGATCCATAACCTTCTTCTCCATCCTACTAGCTTTGATCCAACTACGTTCAAGGCCACCATGGAGCTCCTCAAAAGATTGCCCCACTAGCTCACTGGGAGGGGGGCAATCCAAACAACCCAATCACACTCATCAGGAAGCTGTTAAATCAGAGTTCACATAATTAGGTGAAATTCATAACTTTGCAATAAATCGATGAAAACAGAGTACCAAATGATGTTTTGAGGAATTACATCGAGTGGACAACCCAAAAACCTTCTTCCTGTGCTTGCTCCACCCCAAGAAACACGGCGAGCAGGAAGTAGCCCATGCCCCGGGCAACGTTGATTCGAGCGCTCCTCAAGGTCATAGAAACTTGGATTGGGAATGAAAAATTCGGATAGGAATTGCACAATCCCACAGCTATCCACCTACGAACCAGAAAGGCGCATATTACGGCCCATCCCGCGAAACCCTAGATGAGAAATCCCCAAATCCAATGTCAACCGAAAATCCAAATTGACTTACCTCACTGTCTGCGGAGGAGGTTGCACACGACATTGCGGACGTACACATGGACGTGCCCCAGCGGTGAAAACGGGGATGGGGCGTGACGGACCGCTAAATCTAGACAAATCTCGGGAAAAATGGAGCTCCGAGGTCGAGCTTCAAGAGGAGAAAGCTTAACTAGTGTGGCTCGGGCATTTCATCGAACACCTCATGTGCATAGGAGGTAAGCTAGAGCACCCAAATGCCCTCCCCTCGCCGGCCAGAAAAAAACAAAGTGGTCTCCCGCGGCGATGGGTATATATAGGAAAATTATTTCTCCCGGTTCGTGGCATAAACCGGGGCTAAAGCCCCCCTTCTAAACCGGTTCAAGGCATAAACCGGTACCAAATGATGTGGGCCAGGAGCGCGGCCCATTGGTCCTGGTTCGTGCCTAGAACCGGGACAAATGGGTCCGCACGAACTGGGACCAATGCCTACGAGGCCCCGGCCGGCCCCCTGGGCTCATGAACTGGGACTAATGCCCCCCATGGGTCCCGGTTCGTGAAGAACCGGGACTAATGGGCTGGCCAGGCCCAAACCAAAGCCCTATTTTCTACTAGTGAGATGCTTTGGCTGCGTCGAAATTGTCAGAGGGACGGTGGCGAGCTTCACGACCGGAGACAAGGGGACGGGCATGGGAGCTCCAATTAGTCAGCAACGGGGCTACTTAAAGGTGGTAGAGGTGTGTAGTGGGCTTGGAAGAGTTGGTTCTCGTGAAACCTGGAGATAAGCTCGGTGACGCGGCGGAGGGGCAACATGGTGAGGCAAGCGAGGCCAGGGGCTAGCATACAAGCGTGGTGCTGCTCCGTGGGGCTAGTTTGTGGGCGAAGAGGGCTTGGGCGGCGTCCACCATGGCATAGACGGACGTGGATGACGGCTTGCCGCCAAGGTGGCTACCATGGCGGCGTTGTGTCTCACAAGGCGGCTGTCGGGCGGCGCTAGCGAACGAGAGGGGACGCTAGCATTGCTCTGCGATGAGGGAAAGGCCAGGGCAAGCGGGGGAGGGGTAGGTGGACGCGCCGCCGTGGCGTCAGCACGTGCAAAACGCGTGCTCTGTTCGCGCCCAGAGCATGCACACCACATGCTCAATGAAATGCCAGGACACGCTAGGGAAACTCTAATGCAATTGAGACTTCACAAGTTCGGGATAATGTCTAAGGGAAACCTAGGGGACATGCTGGTTTAGCCACGCAAGCAAATCCCCAATGGCATGCCATGCACACAAGCTGCTCGACGGAATGCTAGGGCTAGTTAGAAAACTTTGCCTGCAACTAAAATTTCTAGAGTGAAGTATCTTTGGACGTTGATGATGATGGTATGGTTGCTTTGGAAAAATTGGAAACTTGCCCATGCATGTTTTCGTGAGAAGCAATTCTAGACAAAAACTTGAGGGGGTTATTTCACCAACCTAAAATGTTCCAATGGGGCGAATCTCTTGGACTTAAGTGTTTGGTAGGATGGACTACAAGTGAGAAGAATCCGAGGGCCATTAAAGCAAAAGAAAATAGGCTTGTAGTTCAAAACACCAAAAAGAAGCAAAAATGAAAAGGGGATGGTTTGCTCAAAATTTTCAAAATACCAAGATAGTTTTTGTATAGAAGTGATCATAGGCATCCCATGACATCTCCAAATTTTTATGGAATTTTTGAAAGGATATTTAAAATGGTTGTAGTGCAACAACGGCCTTTGAAATAATAGAAATGCCATTAAAAGAAATTTAATTTGGCAACTTTTATTATAAAAATATTTCCCACTGAATTCAAAAAATGAAATGAAATGTTTTTAAGCAAACACTCAAGTCCCTCCATATTTTTCAAGAGATACTACTTGGAGGGAAGGATTTTAGAATTTTGAGAAAAGGATGGCTGTGAAACCAACACATGATCCAACAAATTAAAAAATTATATTCATAGCAAAAAATAAATTAGTAAAAATAGGGTAAATTTTTTGGGGTGTTACGGCACCTTTATGGGGTGGCCGTGGAAGTAGAGGCGCAGGTTCCTGCAGGCGATGAGGAGGGAGAGGAGAATCTCATGTTGCACGGGATACCACTCGCGCGCATCGTACAACACCATGTTGACTAAGTAAAGAAGGTGCTCAATGAGGCGCGTTGCCGCAGGAGTAGCGTATTGTTGTTCGCAAGACCTATCAGGCGGATCACCAGGGGCCTCCTTATGAGGGCCCTCGGGGGCACCGGAACGGCCTCCACAGGCTCAGACATGGCCTCCGCACGGTCATGCATGGTGGGCCCCTTCTTGGCGTAGACCAGCTCATCCCGTTCCACCACCAGGGCCACACTGGTCGTCTAGCGGGTGACTGCCAAGTACAGGAGCAAGGGATCTCGAGGGCGTGGAGTAACCATGATGGTAGGGCTCGTCACATAAATATTGAGGTCCTCGAAGGCCAGGTCAGCTTCAGGAGTCCACTTGAGGGAGCCTCATCTCTTCACAGGTCCTAAGAACGACTAGACTCTTTTGCCAAAATTTAAGATGAAACGTCCAAGCACGGCCATGCATACCGCCAATCGTTGCATTTCCTTGAGGTTCCAGGAAGGTCGCATCTCCTTGATGGCCTTGTTCTTCTCGGGCTGGCTTTGGTGTCGCGGTGGGAGACAAGCAAGTCAAGCAGTTTGTCTGAAGGGACTCCAAAGACACACTTAGTGGGGTTGAGCTTGATGTTGACCTTGTGGAGGTTGGTGAAGGTTTCTTTGAGATCTGCGATGAGGGAGCAAGACTTACGAATCTTGACGATGAAGTCATCGATGTAGGCATTTGTGTTCCTTCCCATATGGGGCCCTAGGGCGATACGCATCAGCCTCTAGAAGGTGGCTCACCTACTCTTCACGCCGAGAGGTTGGAAAATGTAGCAGTACACTCCACAGGGTGATGAAGGTTGTCTTCTCTTCTTCCTCCTTTGCCATCTTGATCTGTTGGTAGCATGAGAAGGCGTCTAGAAAGCACATCAAGTCACACCCAATGGTGGAGTCTATGATTTGGTCGATTCCTGCCAGCGAGTAAGAGTCTTTTTGGCAGGACTTGTTGAGATCAGTGAAATCGACGCACATTCGCTCGTCGCGGTTGTGCTTTTGGACCACTACAGGGTTGGTGACCACTCGGGTGGATCACCTCACGTATGAATCCCACCTCCTAAAGTTGCTCAACCTCTCGAATGATGCACTCTTGCTTCTCGGGTGCCTGGTGCCGCTTCTTTTGTTTTCAAGGCCATGCATTCGGACACACTGCTAAGTAGTGCTCGATCACCTCCCTCGGTACATCGAACATGTCTCATGTACGAGAACGTATCAGCATTTTCCCGGAGGAAGGCAACAAGCTCGCCTTCCTATTTGGGAGGGAGACCGTTGCGAATGGTGACGGTGGGCCCAGAACCACTGTCGTCCAGTGACACCTACTTCGTCTCGGCACACGCCTAAGAGAACAACCGCTTCATGTTCGTGGGTGCAGGCTTGCTAGGGTCGACGTTGTCCTCACTGGAAGGGTGGGCGGTAGCGGCGTCCTTGTAAGCGTGCTCGAGGGTGCCCACCTCGTCCTTCTTGTCACAACGGATGGTGATGATGCCGTTGCAACCTAGACACTTGATGGTGTTGTAGGCGTGATGGGTTACCGACATGAACTTGGCGAGCGCGGGGTATCCCAAGATGGCATTGCAGGGTACACCCATGTGGGCCACATTAAAGTCGACGAGCTCGGTGTGGTAATTCTTGCGAGTGTCCAAGGTGATGGGAAGGCGCACTTGCTAAGAGCCAAAGTGAAGCCATCAGTCACGCCCCGAGAAGGGCCTCATTGGCATCAAGCTCTCATAGGGCACCTGGAGCTTCTCAAAGGTTTCCACGGAGAGCACATTGAGGCGTGTACCACCATCAATGAGTGTCTTGGTGATGGGGATGTTGTTTAAAGTGGGTATGCACAACAAGGGAATGGTGCCCATTGTCCTTGTGGACTTGGGGTGGTCGTTGGAGTCAAAGGAGATCGGGTATTGCGACCACTTCATGGGCCTAGAGATCTCAACCCCTCGCAGGGCCGCATTCACCTTGAACCGCTTGAACTGGCGGTTGGATGAGGGGGCATGGGCCCCGTCGAGGATGCATGCCACCTTGCTAGGCTCTTGATAGCCCCGAGCGTCCTCATCAGGGAGACTGTCGTTGTTCCGGCCAGGGCGCTGGTAGTTGTTGTTGAAATATCCCAAGTGGCTGCAGCTGCGGGAGATGCCATGCCCAATTTAGTCCCAGCGCCTATCCTTGCGGCCTTCATGAAGCAGCTTGAGCTCGTGGCAGTCATTGGTGTTGTGGTAGGCGCAGAAGGGGAAATCATCCTGCTTGGCCTCATCGCCGTCGTGTCTGCGCTTCTGCTTAGGCTCCATCACGAGCACGATAGGGCCCTTGCGCTTGGCGTCTTTGCCCTTGGTCTTGGTGGTCTCGGGCACTGTATCAGGGTCGTCGTGGGCAAAGAGGCGGCCCTCCTCAGCCTTGGCGCACTTGTCGATGAGGTTGAATAAGATAACCTTGGTGTCGATCTCATCATTGACACAGAGCTTCTCGAGCACCTGATTAGTATCTGATGGATAATTACCTCGCCCCAAAAGGACGACATCATCATTCATACAGGCGTGCCGTGAACGACCATATATACCTCCGTGGTACAAACTTTACTAGCCTACTGGAGCATACGATCGACCAACAGGAGCCTCCGACAGTCCGTCTCTGAACACTATAAATAGAGGAGCCCGGGACTTCTCTGGGGGTCGATATTTTCACACGAGAAGAGGAGAGAGGTCAACTTCACCATTGTAACACACATGGTAGCTCTCTATCATTACAATACAATAAAGCAGGAGTAGGGTATTAAAACATCAAGGTGGCCCGAACCTAGGTAATTCTTCGTGTTCATCCATCATATATCATTCATGACTTAGGATGGACGTGTTTAGTCCCTGGCCGAACTCTCAAAGGGTTGTTGATCACAACTCATATGTAGGTTCTTGAAAACTGATGGACTAGAAGTTTGGCTCGAGCGATGACATGTACAACAACAAAGAGAGACAGGCGAAGAGGAGGAACTAGGAGTCGCTAGAGGGGGTTGCAAGGAGGGTGCACCAAGAGGAGGAGGGGGAAGGATACCATCATCGATGCTGGAGGATCTGAACTCGTGGTTCTTGTTGGGGAAGCGAGGGTTGTTGCCGAACCGTTGAGAGGGCCCGCACCACCTGCAGCCACCTCATCACCCGGACCCAATCCAGATCTAGGAGCCGAGGGCGAAGGAGTGGGCCATGTCGGGCCAGATCCACTTGCCCCACAAGCAACAACCGTCGCCTCCCATGGATCTGAAGCGGCAAAGCCCCAGCTGAACCAGACGAGCCCCAACGAGTGGAGGGGCGACCAACCTCCTGCATCACATACTCCTCCTAGAGCTTGGCCCACAATGCCACCTCGTAAGCGATGGGATCATATGCCACCGCTTTCGAGGACTCCAGCGGGCGCTTGCAGTTAGAGTTGTGTGCTATCCCATAGACAACAGCGCCAAAAGTTGACACGTTGACAGAGGCTGGGCTTGTGTTGGTTCTTCCCGTGAAGAGGAAAGGGTGATGCAGCACAGGAGCAGTAAGTATTTCCCTCAGTTTGAGAAGCAAGTTATCGATCCAGAAGGAGGGTCTCGTCAAGTCCAGAGTACCTGCGCAAACACAAACAAGCTTGCACCCAACGCTTCAAAGGGGTTGTCAATCCCTTCAAGATTGTTTGCAAAGTGAGATCTAAAGGCAGAAAGTGCAACGAAGTAAAAAGTGTAAGGCTGAAAATATGGTGTGGAGTAGACCCAGGGGGCCATAGTGTTCACTAGAGGCTTCTCTCAAAATAGCAAGTATTACGGTGGGTGAACAAATTACTGTTGAGCAATTGATAGAACCGTGCAAAGTCATGACGATATCTAAGGCAATGATCATGCATATAGGCATCACGTCCGAGACAAGTAGACCGATACTTTCTGCATCCACTACTATTACTCCACACATCGGCCGCTATCCAGCATGCATCTAGTGTATTGAGTTCATGAAGAACAGAGTAACGCTTTAAGCAAGATGACATGATGTAGAGGGATAATCTCAAACCAATGATGAAAACCCCATATTTTTACCCTTGATGGCAACAACACGATGCGTGCCTCGCTACCCCTTCTGTCACTGGGTGAGGTCACTACACGGTATGAACCCAAAACCAAGCACTTCTCCCATTGCAAGAATCATAGATCTAGTTGGCCAGACAAAACCCACAACTCGAAGAGAATTACAAGGATATGAAATCATGCATAAGAGAGATCAAAAGAAACTCAAATAAGATTCATAAATAATCTGATCATAAATCCACAATTCATCGGATCTCGACAAACACACCGCAAAAGAAGATTACCTCGGATATATCTCCATGAAGATCATGGAGAACTTTGTATTGAAGATACAAGAGAGAGAAGAAGCCATCTAGTTACTAGCTATGGACCCGTAGGTCTATGGTGAACTACTCACGCATCATCGGAAAGGTCATGGTGTTGATGGAGAAGCCCTCCGTGTCCGAATCCCCCCTCCGACATGGCACCAGGACGTGCCACAGATGGGATCTTGCGGAGACAGAAGCTTGCGGCGGGGGAAAAGTGATTGCGATGATCTCCTGATTTTTTCTGGAATTTATGGGATTATATAGGTGAAAGACCTAGGTCAGGGGACCTCCAGGGGGCCCACAAGCCTGGATGGCATGCCCCCTGGCCGCGGGGTGGTGGCTTGTGGGGCCCCTGGGGCTCCCCTGCCTTGGCTCCCAAGTTCCCCGATCTTCTTCCATTCCAAAAAAATCTTTTCGGGGATTTTCTTCCGTTTGGACTCCATTTCAAAATCTCCTCTAAAAGGGGTCAAAAACATGGAAAAAACAGGAACTGGCACTTGGCACTGAGTTAATAAGTTAGTCCCAAAAAATATATAAAAGGCATACAAAACATCCAAAGTTTGACAAAATAATAGCATGAAACCATCAAAAATTATAGATACGTTGGAGACGTATCAAGCATCCCCTAGCTTAACTCCTGCTCTTCCTCGAGTAGGGAAGTGATAAAGAATGAATTTTTGATGTGGAATGCTACCTAGCATAGTTGTCCTTTGCAACTTCTTTCACGTGACATGAAAGTTCAGATCCGTAAGATTCAAAACAATAGTTTGCTATTGACATGAAAACAGTAATACTTCAAGCAAACTAGCAAAGTAAACATGAACTTTCAAAATAACAAGGCCAAAGAAAGTTATCCCTACAAAATCATATACTCTGCCTATGCTCCATCATCCTCACACAACTAATGTAAATCATGCACGACCCCGGAATTGGCCAAGTAATTGTTTTCGCACTCTTACTTTCTCAAACTTTTTATAACTATCACGCAATACATGAGAGCGAGCCATGGATATAGCACTATAGGTGCAATAGAGTGTGGTGGTGGTTGTGAGACAAAAAATAGGAGATGGTCACACTGACTCGGCGTAGCAATAGGCTATGGAGATGCTGATTAATAGATATCAATGTGAATGAGTAGGGATTGCCATACAAAGGATGCACTAGAGTTATAAGTATGTGAAAGCTCAAGAAGAAAACTGGTGGGTGTGCATCCAACTTGCTTGCTCACGAAGACCTAGGGCAATTTTGAGGAAGCCCATCATTGGAATATACAAGCCAAGTTATATAATGAAGATTCCCACTAGCATATGGTAGTGACAAAGCAAGAAGCTCTCAATCATGAAGAACATGGTGCTAACATGAAGCACAAGTGTGGAAAAAGATAGTAGCATTGTCCCTTCTCTCTTTTTCTCTCCTTTTTTTATTTGGGCTCTTAGGCCTCTTTATTTTCTTTTCTCTTTTTTTTGTTTTTGGGCTCTTTGGCCTCTTTTTTTCCTCACATGGGACAATGCTCTAACAATGATGATCATCACACTTTTATTTACTCACAGCTCAAAGATGACAATGATAATGACTCCATAAGAAATGCCTCCGGCAGTGTACCGGGATATGCAACGATCTAGCATGGCGTATGACGTTGAAACATCTCGCTGGCTATCTTACGATCATGCAATGGCAATATGAGAGTGATGACACAAGTCATGAGACGGAACGGTGGGTGTTGCATGGCAATATATCTCGGAATGGCTATGAAAATGCCATAGTAGGTAGGTATGGTGGCTGTTTTGAGGAAGGAATTTGGTGGGTTTGTGCACCGGCGAGAATTGCGCGGCACTAGAGAGGCTAGCAATGGTGGAAGCAGAAAGTGCATCTATACCATGGGCTCACATACTTATTGCAAAAGCTTTTATTAGTAATCGAAGCAAAGTGCTAAACGCATACTCCGAGGGGAAGGGTTGGTAGGTGTAAAACATCGCGCGATCCCGACCTCAACACAAAGGATGACAATTAATAGATCAATTATGCTCCGACTTCCTAACATAGTGGTTCACCATACGTGCATGCTACGGGAATCACTAACTTCAACACAAGTATTTCTAGATTCACAATACCCTACTAACATAAATCTCATTATTACCGTATCCACGTCCCAAAACTAATTGAGAGGAATCGAAACTTCTCTTACTACTGAATGCACATGAAGATGGAAGTTTTTGCATCCTCTTTGGGTACCTAGCACATTTGGGACTACTTTCATAGCATAAGCCAAATACCAAATCACGCACCGCCGTGCTCTAAAGATATAAGTGAAGCATAAGAGCAAAAGTATCTAGCTCAAAAGATATAAGTGAAGCACTAGAGCAAAAGTATCTAGCTCAAAAGATATAAGTGAAGCACTATCAGCATTCTAGGAAAATCACGATGAGTGCATGTCTCTCTCTCTCTCAGAAAGGTGTGCAGCAAGGATGATTGTGACACAACAAAAAGAAAATATTCCTAAGATACAAGATGCTCCACGCAAAACACATATCATGTGGTGAATAAAAATATAGCTCCAAGTAATGTTACCGATGGATTGAAGACGAAAGAGGGGATGCCTTCCCGGGGCATCCCCAAGCTTAGGCTTTTCGGTGTCCTTGAATTTGGCTTGGGATGCCTTGGGCATCCCCAAGCTTGAGATCTTTAAACTCCTTATCTCTTTGTCCATGAGAAAATCACCCAAAATTTGAAAACTTCACAACACAAAACTTAAACAGAAACTTGTGATAACATTAGTACAAGAAAACAAACTACCACTTCTTTTGGTACTGTAGAAAATTTGAATTCTATCTATATTGATGATGGGCTAATGTATTCTCACTTTTCCATGGCTAGTACCCCCCGATACTAACCATAGTTTCATCAAAACAAGCAACAAACTCAACAAAAACAGACGAGTCTGTAGCAATCTGTATACTACGTATACTTCTGGTACCTCAAAAGATCTGAAAAATTACGAAGGCCTGGGGAAAAAGCACATCAATCAGCAGAAATAATAATAAACTCAAAATCTCTTTCTGAATAAAAATGAAAAATCATCTCGTGAGCGAAAAGTTTCTGTCTTTTTCCAGCAGGATCAAACAACCATTACCAAGACTAGTCATAAAGGCTTCGATTGGCTCAAACACAAAAATAAACGCAAAAAACACAATCACAACAGAATTATGAAAGTGTGGATGCAACAAAACAGAGAGAAAAAGATAAATTCATTGGGTTGCCTCCCAACAAGCACTATTGTTTAACGCCCTTAGCTAGGCATAGAAGCGATAGAATCACTTATCGTCATCTTTGGTGCTCAAACCATAAGTGGCCCTCATCATGGATTCATAAGGCAATCTTATTTTCTGTCTAGGAAAGTGTTCCATGCCCTTCCTTAAAGGAAATTGAAATCTAATATTCCCTTCCTTCATATCGATGATAGCACCGATAGTCCTTAGGAAAGGTCTACCAAGAATAATAGGGCATGTAGGATTGCAATCAATGTCAAGCACAATGAAATCCACGGGTATATAGTTCCTATTTGCAATAATAAGAACATAATTGATCCTTCCCATGGGTTTCTTGATAGTAGAATCAGCAAGATGCAAATTAAGAGAACACTCTTCAATCTCATTAAAACCCAGAACATCACATATTGATTTTGGAATCGCAGAAACACTAGCACCCAAATCACACAAAGCATTGCACTCATAGTTTTGATTTTTATTTTGATGGTAGGTTCCCACTCATCATGAAGCTTTCTAGGGATAGAAACTTCCAATTCAAGTTTCTCTTCAAGACGTTTTATCATAGCTTCGACGATATGATCGGTAAAGGCTTTGTTTTGGCTATAAGCGTGTGGAGACTTCAACATGGATTGCATCAAAGAAATGCATTAAATCAAGGAGCAACTATCATATTTGAATTCCTTGAAATCCACGGTACTAATTTCATTACTACTCAAAGTTTTAACGTCTTCTACTCCACTTTTAATGCTTTTAGCATCAAGATAGATGGACTCCGAATCTTTGGGGCACTTTTCAACCAAAGTGGATTCATATACAGCCCCATAATCATTAGGTTTGACACAAGAAAACAAAGATTCAATAGGAGTCACACCAAGCACTTTAAGATCTTCGTGATCCTCATCACGAGAACACGCCTTTTAAGCCATTCATGTCTAGCATGAATTTGGGCGGTTCTTTCTTGGCTCTCAATCATGAAACACGCATAGCTTTCAAAGTTTCATGCATGTTGATTTTGGGAGGAGCACATCTAACTTTCAAAGCATCAACATCACAAGAAATCCTATCCATGCTCTTAGCCAAATCGTCAATTTTGAGTAGCTTTTCCTCTATGGACGCATTGAAAATCTTTTGAGAGTTGATGAACTCTTTGATATTACTCTCTAGATTAGAGGGTAATCTATTGTAATTTCCATCAGTATTGTTGTAGGAGTTGCCAAAGTTATTAGAGGAGTTACTAGGAAAAGGCCTAGGAACATAGTTTCCTCTAAAGGCATTGTTGTTGCCAAAGTTATTCCTACCAACAAAATTAACGTCCAAGCTAGCGTTGCTACTCTCAATCAAAGAAGACAAGGGCATATCATTAGGATTCAAAGGAGCACTTCTACTAGCAACCAAATTTATTAACTCATCCATCTTAGCACTCAACGAGTTAATTTCTTCTATAGCGTGTACCTTCTTACTAGTAGGTGACCCTTCAGTGTGACACTGAGAGTAGTTTGTCATGATGTTGTCTAAGAGCTTTGTGGCTTCCCCTAACGTGATTTCCATGAACGTTCCACCTGAGGCAGAGTCCAAGATATTTCTAGAAGCGAAATTCAAGCCAGCATAAAAGATTTGGATAATCATCCAAAGACTCAAGCCATGAGCGGGACAATTTCTAATCATTAATATCATTCTCTCCCAAGCTTGTGCAACATGTTCATGATCAAGTTGCTTGAAATTCATGATATCATTACGGAGAGAGATGATCTTAGCCGGCGGAAAATACTTGGATATATAAGCATCTTTGCACTTATCCCAAGAATCAATACTATTTTTGGGCAAAGAAGAAAACCAAGTTTTTGCGCGATCTCGCACCGAGAAAGGAAAAAGCTTTAATTTAACCACGACATTATCCACATCTTTTTTATTTTGCATATCGCAAAGCTCAGTGAAGATATTGAGATGGGATGCGGCATCTTCACTAGGAAGGCCAGAGAATTGCTCTTTCATAACAAGATTCAGCAAAGGGGCATTGATTTCGTATGACTCCGCACTAGTGGCGGGAGCAATCGGAGTACTAATAAAATAATTATTATTAGTATTCGAGAAGTCACAAAGTTTGGTGTTTTCGTTCATGGTGACTTCAGCCAGCAAGCAAGCACACAAGCAAACAAAAAGAAGGCGAGAAAAAGGGCGAACGAAAAGGGCAAACAAAAAGGCAAATTGGTGAAGTGGGGGAGAGGAAAACGAGAGGCAACTGGCAAACAAAGTAAATGCAAGAGATGAGTTTGCGACACCTACTTGGATGAGTTCTTGACTTGATCTTCCTCCCCGGCAACGGCGCCAGAAATTCTTCTGCTATCCCACAGACAACAACGCTAGAAGTTGACACGTTGAGAGAGGCTGGGCTTGCGTTGGTTCTTCCCTTGAACAGGAAAGGGTGATGCAGCACAGGAGCAGTAAGTATTTCCCTCAGTTTGAGAACCAAGGTATCGATCCAGAAGGAGGGTCTCGTCAAGTCTGGAGTACCTGCAAAAACACAAACAAACTTGCACCCAACGCTTCAAAGGGGTTGTCAATCCCTTCAAGATTGTTTGCAAAGTGAGATTTGAAGGCGGAAAGTGCAACGAAGTAAAAAGTGTAAGGCCGAAAATATGGTGTGGAGTAGACCCTCGGGGCCATAGTGTTCACTAGAGGCTTCTATCAAAATAGCAAGTATTACGGTGGGTGAACAAATTACTGTCGAGCAATTGATAGAACCGCGCAAAGTCATGACGATATCTAAGGCAATGATCATGCATATAGGCATCACGTTCGAGACAAGTAGACCGATACTTTCTGCATCTACTACTATTACTCCACACATCAAACGCTATCCAACATGCATCTAGTGTATTGAGTTCATGACGAACAGAATAACGCTTTAAGCAAGATGACAAGATGTAGAGGGATAATCTCAAACCAATGATGAAAACCCCAACTTTTTACCCTTGATGGAAACAACATGATGCGTGCCTCGCTACCCCTTCTGTCACTCGAATATGAAATCATGCATAAGAGAGATCAGAAGAAACTCGAATAAGATTCATAGATAATCTGATCATAAATCCACAATTCATCGGATCTCGACAAACACACCACAAAAGAAGATTACATCGGATAGATCTCCATGGAGATCATGAAGAACTTTGTATTGAAGCCATCTAGTTACTAGCTATGGACCCGTAGGTCTATGGTGAACTACTCACGCATCATCGGAGAGGTCATGGTGTTGATGGAGAAGCCCTCCGTGCCCGAATCCCTCCTCCGGTAGGGCACCAGGACGTGCCCCAGATGGGATCTTGCGGAGACAGAAGCTTGTGGCGGCGGAAAAGTGATTGCGATGATCTCCTATTTTTTCTGGAATTTATGGGATTATATAGGCGAAATACCTAGGTCAGGGGACCTCCATGGGCCCCACAAGCCTGGATGGCTCGACCCCCCTGGCCGCAGGGTGGGGGCTTGTGGGGCCCCTGGGGCTCCCCTGCCTTGGCTCCCAAGCTCCCCGATCTTCTTCCGTTCCAAAAAAAATATTTTCAGGGATTTTCTTCCCTCTGGACTCCGTTTTAAAATCTCCTCTGAAAGGGGTCAAAAGCATGGAAAAAACAGGAATTGGCACTTGGCACTGAGTTAATAAGTTAGTCCCAAAAAATATATAAAAGGAATACAAAACATCCAAAGTTTGACAAAATAATAGCATGAAACCATCAAAAATTATAGATACGTTGGAGACGTATCATTGTGCTCGCTTGATGAGCTCCGAGACCGATCCATGGCGACCACAACAACGAATGAGCGGAGCAGGGGAGGGGGAGGGGGATTGGGGAGAGCTTGCGGGGAGGAACCCTAGATCGGCGAAGACCAGATAGTGAAGCCAGATTATACCTCACAGCCGGACGTGCTCCGCTTGTAGTTGAGGTACCTCCGAAATGTAGTGAATTTTGTCAGGTTTAAATGAAATATGTCGTATTTGCATGAATCTCTTCCAGTTTATATGAAAATCTGTCGTGATTGCATGAATTTTGCCCATTTAATTTGAATTGTAATTGAAATGTATGCAGACAGTGTTGGATGCAATGCTTAGTAATATATTTTTCTTAAAAACGAACTCATTTTTTAACTTAAAATGTAGTATCAAGTGGATAAAAATCATGATGAACAACATATGTCTCTCCATAACTAAAATGCACCAAACTTTAACTAATATTTCTTGCATATATGTTTTTTTAGAATACGTTCGACTTATATGTTTGGGCCAATGTTTCTTCTGAATCGGACGACTGGATGATTCTTGTTGTCCGGTCACGAAGTAGCCCCCCCCACTTTATATTATAAAGCACCGACCATCAATCACACGGTAACTGATGGGGCGAATAACACATCATGCTCAAATGGAAAAAAAAATAATGCCAACAACGGCAGCTCGGCAAGCACAGATGAACCGCCACCATTGCGCCCTCTGTCTTTGTCCCACCATGCGCCATGGCTCACGACACTCGCGTACCTAAACCACACCTCCAAGAAGAAATGCGACGTCAACGACATTACTGCCCGGACATGACCTAGGGTTTTCCCCGGCATGCGACGTGAAGCAGAGGATGGGAAGCACCGATGCCCTTTAGGAAGGAATGGAGGCACCCTCGGGCATCACTACGTTGAAGCCAGATGAACCGGCTGGGATTTCTGCCGCACCCCATGCACCGGCACTCGAACCGGAGCCATGGAGCCGTCTGGTCACCCGCAAGCACGCGCCACCATGGTCTTGGACCCATCCACGCCGCCTTGCTGCCAAAACCACCACGAGGTCAGGAGATAAGAGCCGAGGAGTATCCAGCGACGAGTGCCGGATCACGGGAGCTACACGGGAGGGAGACAACTCCACTGCCGTCGCGCCGGAGGCCCTTGCCTCTAGCACCGACATGGATTGTCGTCGAAACCAGGCCACCCGGGTCCGGCCAGCGCGCAGCTGCACGCCTGCAACCGAGCCGCCATCCACTACCAGCCGGACGCACCGCCGCCACTTCCCGAGAGCCACGCTGACCCACGACATGCTGCCAACCTGCCAAGACCGAGATGGGGCCCATAGGGCCCATATTTGGGCCTGGCGGCACCACCAGGTCGCGCCGCTGCCGAATCCCCATCGCCAACGATGACGTCACCGCCAAGAGCCTGCCCCCGCCCACGCAGGATCACCGCCGCCCAAGAGCACAGTCTGGAGCTGCTCCGTCCCGCGCCGGAGGAGCCACATGTGAGGTAGGGCCGCCGCGGCCAGTGTCGCCTGTGCCAAGCCCGCGGCGGGAGCCGACGACGGCAGTAGGAAGGAAGGAGGAGGAAAGGGGGCTGGAGGAGGGAGTCGCCAGGCACGGGAGGGACGCGGTCGTGGTCGCAGTGTGGGGATGTCCTACAAGAGTAGCAAGGATGATTTCTGGATCTTCTCGTCCCGTCTCTCGTCTAAATGAATATCTTAGGTGACAACACTAAAGAAAGCACCCGTCAATGTCCTGTACGTGCAAGATTTTGATTAGAGCTTAAGTACTATTGCAGAAAAACGACAGTACATCGAGGAAAGGGTACAGACATGTCATTTGGAAATGATATGGCATGCTACCATTTTGTTAACATGGATGGATGGCTGGTAGGCTAGACTAGAGATGTGTTCAAAGATCCATTCACTAGTGGGGACAGGGCCTATAGCCCCGACCCGTAAGGGGCTTTAGTCCCGGTTCACCAACCGGGACTAAAGGGGCGGGACTAAAGGCCTAACCTTTAGTCCCGGCCCTGTTCTAAGCCAGGACCAAAGGTGCTCCACGTGGGCGCCTCGGAGCGCCCTTAGGGGGAGGCCCTTTAGTCCCGGGTCTTTACACGGACCGGGTCTTCTATTTTGTTTATTTTTGGGTTTTAGGTTTTTAGGGTTTAGGTGTTCGGGAGATTAACGTGATGCCTCGTTTGGTGTTTGGGAATTAGTTTTCATATAATTCTAAATAGAAATAATTATGCATATATATATAAGATTAACTTATCTTACAAGCGAGCATATATATACAATTCTATGGAGATCTGAATTATCGGGACTAGAACCCGTCTATTCGATGACATGGACCAACATCAGTAATGGCCCCTAGCTACACTAAATCGTCCTTTGTCATCTATAGCTTCCGTCCTCGGAAAGGTCGCAAGCTCCTCTGCAACAACAATCGCGCGTTGCTCTGGTAGGGACTTCTCCCTCATGGCCGTGTACTATATAAGAAGAGGAGATCAATATGAATATCAATCATGATAACAAAGAATGACGGGTAAAAATAGAGGTGTGAATGTTCATTGCTTACATCATATTTGTGATCCTTGTGCTCAGAGGTAAACGTGCGAATGGTCTCGCAAACATAGTATCCGCATAAATGCGTCCCCCGTGGCTGCTGGTCGCACTTTACGAGAATAGAATATATATAATCAAAATAATAATCTAGCATCATAAATGTATTGAAAATAGAAGTATATCATACTACTACTTACCTGAGCCGCTCTAAAGGTCAGCTTCTCATGCTCGATACCGGGAGTCACGCACTTGAACCGCTTCCAAACCCTGCCCGACAAGGATAATGATTTGCTAAGTTTTTCATTAATTGATATATCAGAAAATCATCGAAAGAGACCGATAGAGCCCAAGAATGATTGAAATTACCCTTGGAGCATGCCCTGCAGGCTTGGGAACTGTTCTAAGGGTCTCGATAATGGGTCGAAGGCATCAACTTTTCCTTATCAATTTGAATGTCCAAGAGAATCCAATGGAAGCTGCACATGTATATATATATGTGTCAATAACTTATCAATTACACTTATAAGTGAATGGACACAACAGAGTAAAGACCCTCACCTGAAGTTGTATGGAAACAGTATGTGGTCACAGAAATTTTGATCTGTTAGAAACCTTAGAAGGTTTTCCTCCGTCTCCTTGGGTTTATCAGTTTGCGTCGCTATATGTATTTTATCTGGGTCAATAAACCCAATATTTAGGATGTTCCTATTTTTACAATCCAGAATCTTCATTCCGCATAATAGAGTACAAGTTATATATAGATAATGAATTGAAATAACTAAACAAGTTATATGTAGACAACGAATTGAAAAACTGACAGACAATAGCAACTCATAAGCGATTTGTCGAGGGCGTCGGCATTGTACATCTGGAGAAGTTCATCAAAGTCGATATGGATTTCTTCGGGGCGGCCGTAGTACTCCTCTGGGACACTCACCACGATCATCGTTCTCCCATTCTTTGATTCACTTAAGTACCATGTATGCAAGTAACGCATATTTGTTGGGAGATCATCTTTGCTGACCAAAGGCGCTCCCATGACAAACTGTGGCTTAGGGGCTACCACAGCCTTGGGTAACCTGTCGTCTTGGGAAGCCAGAATGTCTTCAACCGGGTTACCCCATTCATTCGCCCACTTCTTTGCTAATTCCAAATCTTGCCCCTGCACCAGAGGGGGGACATTCTCGGGTAACACCCTGAGGGGTGGGATCGACTGTTTGGCCTGTTGTCCAAGCTGAGGAACGTCTGATCTTTTTTTGCTTGTAGTTGAACTTGATTTGCTCCCACTTGCACTTGCACGTGATCTTCTCTTTTTCACTTCCTTCTGCAATGTGCGTGTATAGTCATCAGGCTTATGGTGTAAGTCATACTGTGATGGAAGGTTCGTGAAGTATTTTGCAAATGCTATTTGCTTCTCGGTGTATTCCGGGCGGGGCTCGGGTTCCTTCTTTTTCATCTGCGCATCATGATGTTCCTTTGCTATCCTGGCGTTTTCCTCGAGGGTACGATCATAAGGTCTGATAGGAAGATTAGCATGAGGTACCTTTGGGAGGGGCGATAGTTTGCGCTTTGGGGGGCTCCGTCGCTCAGAAATCATCGGCGGAGCGTTCTTGCTGGCACGCTTCTGCTTAGCATCCGGAGCGGGCGTCGGCGGAGACGGACGACCCAAGTCCGGCGGCGGTGATCGAGATGGACTCGTGTTGTGCTGGCCGACGTCATGTTGAGGGCTTGGAGGTGATGGAGGTTTAGGTGACCAGCGACGACTCGGAGGCGGTGTTGTCCTTGGGGCCGAGCCTGGAAGCTTGATGTAGTTCTTGTCCCGTAGGATAACTCCACCCAGTACTTCTCCGAGTGTCCTCTCATCTTCGGGTCTAGCTATGTTGAGCTCCATATCATGAAACCCCGCCATGATTTCATCCACCCCGACTTTAGCAAAGCCAGCTAGAATCTGACGGCCATGCCAGCGTGCATCAGGGCCAGAAGGTAAAGCTTGTCCGGCGGCCACCTTCATGGATATGTTCTTGAATTTCTGATGGAGTTCACATGATGTTGACTCCTTGATTCCATCCACGGGGTAGCCGGGACCGCCCTCTATCATTCTTCGTGCATCGTCGGGCGGGGCCTCAGATTCAGCCACGCTGCTTTTCCGCTTAGATGGGGCGCCGGTAATATCGAGTGCAGGATCTTCCTAGCGCGCTACTCCTCTAAGCTCATCAACCTGCTTTTGTTGCTCGTTAATCCTGGCAAGCAACTGGTTGAACTTGTCATTCTCCTCATCCTGCTGCCGCTTCTTTGCTCTCGCTCGGCTTCTGTAAGTGTCGTGGTCACTAGCAAACCCAAGCCACCACGGGTAAGAAGGACCGAAGCCTGGCGTTCGTCCTCCATGTTCGTCATTGCCGAGGACCAGTGTGAGCAAATCTTTCTCTCTATCTACAGTGAACTGTCTTTTTCCCTCCTTAATTTCTTTCACTATCTTTTTCCAATTCTCCCTGGGTATCCTAAGACCGTCACTACAGATGAGGTCCCCTGTTTCTTCATCGTACGAACCACCATGCGCAAGGAAACAATTTCTTGCTCTCAATTCCCACTCATCACGGAGTGGTTCAGGTATGATGCCTTTAGCTAGCAGATCTTGCTCTTTCTTATCCCACTTTGGGATGGCAGTCTCATAGCCCCCTGGCCCCAGCTTGTGGTGATATTTCTTCTTGTCGGCATTTTTCTTGTTCTTTTCTGATAATGCCTGGGCATCTTCTGACTCCTTGTACTATTGAAATGCCTTCCAGTGATTCACCTGCTTGGCTAGATACCCCTCGAATACTGGCACTTTCTTTGTCTTGAGATAGTTTTTCCATAGCTTCTTCTTCCAGCTACGGAACAGTTCGGCGATCTTCTTTAGAGTCCACTGCTTGACTTTGGCCCTCAATTTTTTTGCGGCGTCTTCATTCTCACATTCTGGCAAGTTGAAATGTGACATGAGATCATTCCAAAGATTATCTTTGTACCTTTCGACGACATAGTCACTATCGGCTGCCCCTTTGCGCTTGTTCCACCCTCGAACGTTGATCGGGACGTGATCCCTAACGAGAACTCCGCATTGCTTCTTGAATGTGTCAGCAACATTCTTAGGAAGCTTGGGTTCGCCCGTAGGCAATATCACCTCAAAGGTGTAATGCGTCCGTGCATCCAACTTTCTAGTCGGGCCTCGTTTCGTAGCTTTGCTCGATGTGGAGGCCTAAGAGGGAGAAACATTCGTCAAATGAATGTATATGTACACAATATAGAGCTATCTCCAATATTTTTCACATATTACAAGTGATTGTCGAACTTCATATGTATACCTCGCCGGACTTTATTATTTCTCCACCGGCTTCTCCATCAGTGGAGCTATCACCTTCTCCGTCATTGGACCTATCTCATGCCCCATCGGCTTCATCTTCGTGTCGGTCGACCTCCATTCCATATCCGGAGGGGTTTAGATATGACGACGGAGATTCAGCTGGTTCAACGTCGGGGTCGTCTTTGATTATATCTTCGAGAAGTTCTTCCTCTTCGAGGTTCCTGATATGTGGATCCATAGTTCTGCAAAAAACGAACATTTGATTAACTAATAAATTAAAAAACTTTATAAGAGGGGTTGGAAACTTCGAAGTGTCGTTTTATATAGGAGGACCTTTAGTCCCGGGTCTTGGCTAGAACCTAAACTCTAAAATATGTCTAACGGATTCTCTTAACCTTTAAGGATTTAACAAAATGGCGACATTCTAGATGTGTAGAAAATGATCCTATTTTTCCTGATCTCATCTACCCTTCTATATGTCACATTGTCTAGTGTCAAAGGACTTTGTTGAACTTTGTACCAAAAAAGAATTATTCTATCAGGAACTCCGTTCCAAAACAACTTTAGTCCCGGGTCGTGGCTCCACCCGGGACTCCTAGATTTCTGCATAGTATTCGAAGTAGGAGTACTTTTCCAATCTGAGCATTCAATAAGCAAAACCAAATCGTAAAATAAAGTAGTATTCAAATTAGCATGCATTCAATTATAAGAAAAACTACATCATCTCTTTTGTCTGTACATCGTCAAATATTATCACTCATACTCCTCGAATACTATCATACATATAGCATCACTCATACAGCTAGAACCGTAGTGCCCGACGGGTATCGTCGCGGGCGGTGGACACCCAAAGAGAAGGAACCATCACAGGATCATAGCTCGAGTGAGATCCCTGAAGAACCTGCTAGGTATGCTCGAACCTGCCCTCCAACGCAACCATGTAGCGACGGACGTGCTCATCCTCCTCGCTGAGACGGTGACGTACCACCTCCGCGGTGTCCGGAAGCCTCGGCACCATCACTGGCCCACGCGACCGCCACCAAACAAGGATCGGGTCAACAACGGGCTGGCTCCTCACCAACCTACGCCCCCCGGAAGGTAGCACCTCCCAATACCAGCCGGGCGGAGCCCAGTCCCGGACATGGCCCCTCTGATCAAGCAGGTGTCCTCCGCCGACTCGACGACGAGGATGCGGGATAGGCATCGTAAAATGAACTAAAAAAATAAACTAGTTCTATTAATTTTCTTGCTAAAAATAAACTAATTGTATATATAGTAAAATAAACTATTAACACTTAAGCATATACAATAGAAAAATTAAGCAATAATCTAAGAAACACTAATTAAGCATCTATATACGTAGAAATGTCTTCTTCTTCTTCTTTCTTATTTTCTTCTCCGCTTCTTCTTCAACTTCTCTTCTTCTACTTCTCCTCTTCTTCAATTTTTCCTCTTCTTCTCCTCTCCTCCTCTTCTTATTCTCCTTTTTCTTCTTTTCTTCTCCTCCTCTTCTTATTTTCCTTTTTCCTAATCTTATTTTCTTATTTTTGTTCATCTTTCTTCTTCTTGTAACCCTAACCTAATTCTAAATATTACTAACCCTAATAATCTAGCACAAACCTAATAAAAATAGGAATTAAATGACAAAAAAAATATTTTCTTCTCCTTTTTCTTCTTTTCTTCTCCTTTTTCTTCTTTTCTTTTCCTTTTTCTTCTTTTCTTCACCTTTTTCTTCTTTTCTTCTCCTTTTTCTTCTTTTCTTCTACCGGTCGGAGTGTTGGGGAGGAGGGGGCGGGGGGCTTACCGGCCGAAGGCGTCGACGACGGCGAGGAGGATGGCAGGCGGCGGCGAGGAGGACGGCGGCACGCGGCGAGGAGGTTGGCACGCGGCGGCGAGGAGGACGGCGGGCAGCTTGACGGCGTCGTCGAGTTCGTCAGTGCCGCGCCGGGCAGGAGGAAGAAGAGAGAGCGAAATGCGATTTGGGTTGGAAATTTTCTAACTCCCGCTTATATAGGTGGATCTTTAGTCCCGGTTCGCGGCTCGAACCGGGACTAAAGACACCCTTTAGTCCCGGCTGGAGCCATGACCCGGGACTAAAGGCCCTTTTTCGGCAGACCAAAATGCGGGAAGCACGGGCCTTTAGTCCCGGGTCGGGGCTCGAGCCGGGACTAAAGACACCCTTTAGTCCCGGGTGGAGCCACGACCCGGGACTAAAGGCCCGTGCTCGGCACGCGACAAGCGAGGGGATCTAGTCCCGGGTCGTGGCTCCACCCGGGACTAAAGCCCCTCCTCGGCTGCACGATAAGTTTAGTCCCACCTCGCCCAGCGAGGGGGACTAACACCTGTTTATAAGCCCCGTCACAGCATCTCCATCGAGCTCCTCTCTAAAGCAGGCTGACGGGCCTAAACTGACTGCAAATTTAAAAATTGAAACTATATTTGAAATTATGGAGAAAATTAAAGCTGAATTCAAAGTGAGGTCACTTTCAATTTAGGTTTAAGTTTCTCTATAAATTCTCATATAGTTTCAATATTTTTCTATTTTCAAAATTAACTATTTTGTTATTTTCAATTAAAAACTATGTTTATTAAAATTCTTTTTGCATATTTGACAATTTGACAAAACTATGATAATGAAAAGTGTTTGAAATTGAATAAATAATTCAAAAATATTTTCTATTTTCAAAATTAATTATTTTGACTATCCAAACTATTAACTATTTTGTTATTTTCAATTAAAAACTATGTTATTAAAATTCTTTTTGCATATTTGAGAATTTGTCAAAACTATGATAATGAAAAGTGTTTGAAATTGAATAAATAATTCAAAACTATTTTCTATTTTCAAAAGTAATTATTTTGACTGTCCAAACTATTAACTATTTTGTTATTTTCAATTAAAAACTATGTTTATTAAAATTCTTTTTGCATATTTGAGAACTTGACAAAACTATGATAATGAACTCCATACTTTTTGTGTGTTCAAAATGCACAATTCAAAGGCACATCACAAAATTAAAACAATTTCTGACTTCATTTGGTATTCTTCGTGCGTTTACTTATTTTTTTTGAGCTAGTTGACCCTGAAATTGAAAAGCACTACAAATGAACTCTGAAAATGTTGAAAGTTGGCATGTTATCATCATTTCACCCACATAGCATGTGTTAAAAAGTTGAGAGGGCTACGACAAAAACTGGATGCACTTCATGTACAAAACGGACAATCTCTCTCGAATTGTCACGTTTCGAACGAGAACTCATCTCTTACAAAGGCATTTCATTTTTTTGAACTTATTTGAACTCCATACTTTTTGTGTGTTCAAAATGCACCAGTCAAAGGCACATCACAAAATTTCAACAATTTCTGACTTCATTTGGTATTCTTCGTGCATTTACTTTTTTTGAGCTAGTTAACCCTGAAATTGAAAAGCACTATAAATGAACTCTGAAAATGTTGAAAGTTGGCATGCTATCATCATTTCACCCACATAGCATGTGTTAAAAAGTTGAGAGGGCTACGACAAAAACTGGATGCACTTTGTGTACAAAACGGACAATCTCTCTCGAAGTATCAGGGTTTCGAACGAGAAATCATCTCTTACAAAGGGATTTCATTTTTTGAACTTATTTGAACTCCACACTTTTTGTGTGTTCAAAATGCACCATTCAAAGGCACATCACAAAATTTCAACAATTTCTGACTTCATTTGGTATTCTTCGTGCATTTACTTATTTTTATTCAGCTAGTTGACCCTGAAATTGAAAAGCACTACAAATGAACTCTGAAAATGTTCAAAGTTGGCATGCTATCATCATTTCACGCACATAGCATGTGTTAAAAAGTTGAGAGGGCTACGACAAAAACTGGATGCACTTCGTGTACAAAACGGACAATCTCTCTCGAAGTATCAGCGTTTCGAACGAGAACTCATCTCTTACAAAGGTTTATTAAAATTCTTTTTGCATATTTGAGAATTTGACAAAACTATGAAAACGAAAAGTGTTTGAAATTGAATAAATAATTCAAAACTAAAAGGTTTAGTACATTCCATACATGCATTACATAAAAGGTTTAATATATTATTACATTATTGCACCAATATTCCTATCTATTATTTCTGTTTTCTTCTGGGTCGTAGCCATGGAGAATCTTCATCATTCAGTAGGATGCTTGGGTCAGTTTTCACTTTGAAGGGCGGAATTTCATGAAACTTATTATAATCTACTGACATGTCTGTCTTGTCATCTACTCCCACGATGTTTCTTTTCCCGGAAAGAACTATGTGGCGTTTTGGCTCATCAGACGATATCTTCTTTTGCTGATTTCTTTTTCTCATTTTTGTAGACATGTCCTTCACATAGAAAACATGAGCGACATCATTGGCTAGGACAAATGGTTTGTCCATGTACGCAAGATTGTTGAGATCCACTGTTGTCATGCCGTACTTTTGGTCTATAACTACCCCGCCTCCTGTCAGCTTCACCCATTTGCACCGAAACAAAGGGATCTTAGAAGTAGGTCCATAGTCAAGTTCCCATATCTCCTCTATGTACCCGTAATATGTTTCCAAACAGTGCCCATTCTTGTCTGTTGCATCAAAGCGGACACCACTATTTTGGTTGGTGCTCTTTTTATCTTGGGCAACCGTGTAAAATGTATTTCCATTTATCTCATACCCTTGGAAAGTACATATAGTCGAAGATGGTGGCCTGGCCAAACAGTACAGCTGATCTGCAACGGTGTCGTCATTCATGGGATGTGTCTGCAACCAACTGCCGAAAGTCTTCTCGTGTTCCCCTTTAATCCAAGAGTCAGCCTTCCCCGGGTTTTCGGAGCATAGAATATTCTTGTGTCTCACGATATACGGAGCCACCATGGTGGAATTGTGTAGAACTGTGTAGTGTGCTTGAGAGAAAGAATGCCCGTCCATACATACTTTTGCTTTCCTTCCTAGTGTGCCTTTTCCTGTCAGCCTACCCTCATACCGAGATTCAGGAACACCAATCGGCTTCAGGTCAGGAAGAAAGTCCACACAAAACTCAATGACCTCCTCTGTTCCATAGCCCTTGGAGATGCTTCCTTCTGGCCTAGCACGGTTACGAACATATTTCTTTAAGACTCCCATGAACCTCTCGAAGGGGAACATATTGTGTAGAAACACAGGACCGAGAATTCTAATCTCTTCGACTAGGTGAACTAGGAGGTGTGTCATTATATTGAAGAAGGATGGCGGGAACAACAACTCAAAGCTGACCAGACATTGGACCACATCAATCTGTAACCCTAATAGACTTTCTCGATCGATTAGCTTCTAAGAAATTGCATTGAGGAATGCACATACCTTCACAATTGCCAGGCGAGCATTTTCTGATAGAATTCCACTCAATGCAACCGGAAGCAATTGTGTCATAAGCACGTGGCAGTCATGAGACTTTAGGTTTTGGAATTTTTTGTCTTTCATATTTATGATTCCCTTTATATTCGACGAGAAGCCAGTCGGGACCTTGATACTGAAAAGGACATCAAAGAAGATTTCCTTCTCTTCCTTAGTAAGAGCGTAGCTGGCACGCCCTTGAAACTGCCCTGGATGCATGCCATCTCTTCCTTTATGACGTTCCTGGTCCTCCCGTGCTTCCGGTGTATCTTTTGACTTCCCATAAAAGCCCAGGAAGCCTAGAATATTCACGCAGAGATTCTTCGTCAGGTGCATCACGTCGATTGCCGAGCGGACCTCATGGACTTCCCAGTAGGGTAGCTCCCAAAATATAGATTTCTTCTTCCACATGGGTACGCGCTTATCAGGGCCGTTAGGAACACGTTGGCTGCCAGGACCCTTTCCAAAGATTACTTTTAAATCTTTGACCATATCAAATACTTCAGCACCAGTACGGATGACAGGCTTCCCCAGGGGTTCTGCCTTGCCATTGAAATGCTTGCCTTTTTTCTTTAAGGGATGCTTGGGCGGAAGAAAACGACAATTGTACGGGTACACATTCTTCCTACATTTGTCCAGATATATACTTCCTGTCTGATCCAAACATTGCGTGCATGCATTGTATCCCTTGTTTGACTGTCCTGAAATGTTACTAAGAGCAGGCCAATCATTGATGGTTACGAAAAGCAACGCTCAAAGGTCAAATTCCTCTTGTTTGTGCCCATCCCACACACGTACACCTGGTTCGGCCCACAGCTGTAAAAGTTCATCAACTAATGGTCTTAGGTACACATCAATATCGTTGCCGGGTTGCTTTCGACCTTGGATAAGCACTGGCATCATAATGAACTTCTGCTTCATGCACAACCAAGGAGGAAGGCTGTAGATACATAGAGTAATGGGCCAGGTGCTGTGACTGCAACTCTGCTCCCCAAAAGGATTCATGCCATCTGTACTCAGACCTAACCATAAGTTCCTTGCGTCAGCAGCAAATCTCGGGAACTCTCTCTCGATTTTTCTCCACTGCCGACCATCAGCGGTGTGACTCAACTTATCGTCTTTCATATGATCTTCCATGTGCCATCGCAACAACTTCGCATGATCTTTATTTCTGAACAGACGTTTCAACCGTGGTATTATAGGAGCATACCACATCACCTTGGCAGGAACCCTCTTCCTGGGTGGCTCGCCCTCAATATCACCAGGGTCATCTTTTGTGATCTTATACCGCAATGCAGTGCATATCGGGCATTTATCCATATTCTCGTACTTCTCACCGCGGTAGAGGATGCAATCATTAGGGGATGCATGTATCTTCTTCACGTCTAATCCTAGAGGGCAGACAAGCTTCTTTGCTTCGTACGTGCTAGCGGGCAATTCGTTCTTTCTTGGAAGCATCTTCTTCATCAGTACCAGCAACTTTTCGAATGACGAGTCAGTCACACCGGTCTCTGCCTTCCACTTCAGCAATTCTAGTGTGCTACCCAGCTTCTTCTGTCCATCTTCACAAGTTGGGTACAACAATTTGTTGTGGTCCTGTAACATCTGCTCGAACTGCAACCTCTCCTTTTCTGTGTTGCAACCTCGTCGTGCATCAGAAATGACCCGACCAAGATCATCAGCGGGCTCATCTGGTTCCCGTTCTTCATCCTGATCTTCTTCTTCATTGTCTTCCATTGCGGTATCAGCATACTCAGGGAACATAGATGGGTAGTTGTCATCATCGTTCTCTTCTTCTTCATCGTCGTCTTCCATCATAACCCCTCTTTCTCCGTGCTTGGTCCAAACATTATAGCCCGACATAAAACCGGACCGAAGCAGGTGGCTCTGAATGACTCTTGAGGAAGTGTAATCCTTCTCATTCCGACATTCAACACATGGAAAAAACATAAAGCCACCACCATGCTTGTTCGCATCGGCTGCATCTCGAAAAGAATGCACGCCTTCTCTGTAAGCGGCTGTTTGTCGATCACCGTACATCCATGGATGGCTCATCTGCGATATTCGACAGTATATCAAATACAATCGTGATCCTAAAAATTAGTAACGCACGGTCTAAACGAGGAAATATAGTTGCTAACCTTTTAGAATAAGTAGAAATAAAGAGGAAGAGGTTTAAGCATGGCTCAGGCATCTCATATCGTAGTTGTGTTCAGTGAACTGAAGCGGCATCGCTCTAACACACATTTCAACAAATACCTCTAGTGCATAAAAAAAATGGAGAGCTAGCACACACCCACACTCTTCCATCCAAGAAAAATGCAAGGAAGAGGGGAGAGGGGGGCTGTGCTATATATAGGCAGAGGACTTTAGTCCCGGTTTGAGACACAAACCGGGACTAAAGGTGGCGCACATGCGGGCTGCACACCGCGTAGCCCTTTATTCCCGGTCTGAGACACAAACCAGGACAAAAGGCTCCTTACGGGCCGGGACCAAAGCCTCGTGGGCGGCATTGCGATTTGGGGCGACGTGGCCGGGCCTTTAGTCCCGGCCCAGAGGGAGGCCGGGACTAAAGGGTCGAGGCCAAAGGCCCGTTTTCCAATAGTGATTATTATTCGCTGTCAATAATAATTCGACAATGTACGTCCGTGTATTAAGTACAATTCTATCATCAGCTTCATGCATGATTACGTTGGTGCGTGTATGCCGTTGGTTGCTTGCATTCATTTTTTTCGACAGTATATCAATGATGTACTTAGCTTTATAGAAGACATACATATTTACAAGAGGTTACAAAAGGGAGTCACCACAGCTCGGCGATCCAGCCTAATTCTTTTCTTTTGAAACGCGATCCTTAAGACTTGATCCATTAAAAAAGTTAAAAGAGGGTTGTCCGGTTAATTAACCGAAACTCGACCCAAAAACGTTACAATACGTCTCAAGAGGGCACCAACAACCCAGTCGACCTCAGGGCCGCGCACAAAGCGAGCTGTCGGCTCCGTCATCTGAGCAACCCGTAGTCGACACCCCACAACCAAACCCGAAGCCGCCGCTTCGGCATCCACGCCGACCCCAAGGCCGCGCACCAGGCGAGCCACCTGCCCCGCTGCCCAAGCAACCGAAGCCAACACCCTACATCTATCTTCGAAGTCGCCGCTCCGATGTACAGACGGTGACCGCACAGGTTGACCCTCAGACCATGCACCAGGCTAGCCGTCAGTTTCATCACCCGAGAAACCAAAGCTCACACACAACCAAATTTGGAGCCGCCGCTCCGGCATCCACACCAACACCGAGGCCTCGCACCAGGCTGGTCAACAACACTCTCTCCCATGTCACCAATGCCGACACCCCTTCATGAGGATGAGATTCGAAACCGCCGTTCGGACATCCACGCCGGCCCCGAGACCGTGCACCACCCAAGCCAATGGCAAATGCAAGCCAAAACAAATCCAAAACGAAGCCTCCAAGATTTAATGCGAAACCGGAGCGCCGCCATCGTCCGTTCCAGGAACCTGGAATAGGGGTTTCCCCTCGAAGTGCAAGAGAAGAAGTCTTAGGCCCTCAAACGAAGACGCCTCCAAGGAAGTGTGATGCACCCACAAGCGTCACCGTCGTCGGCTCCGGCCAAGGCCAGAGCAGGCCTTTCGCCCCAAGAAGCCAAAAAAAGTGTTCCCCTCGAACCGGAATGCAAGAGCCACCGCCCGCCTGAACCACCACCCACCACCAGAGCCCGGAGCCATAGATACTAATACTGCAAGAGGCAGAACCGGCCACATCTGGTCAGACCCGACGCCCTGCAGCATAGCCAGAGTCAACCCACCAGTCAGCACCACATACCTGGCATGAACAATGATCGAAGCGCAGCCCGACAGTAGCAAAATCCGATGCACCCAGAGCTCCAACCATAGTGTTGCCCACATAGCCACCACAGCCGCCATCGTCGAAGAAGAGGTCCAGGGCCGCCGCCTCGGCATCCGATCACCACACGCCTGTCTGATCCGCCCCGTGATAGCAGCAGCACACCACATGTCACCTCCAGTCGCAGCCTCACGCATCAGCCACGGTCGCACGTCGTGCCGCACCACCCCTTGGGTCGCACATCCATGCGAGAGCACCATCTGGCCACGGTCGCAACTGCCATGCCCGCACGCACCAGACGAGATTTGCGAGAGCACCACCATCCCACGGCTTCAGGGTCACCTTTGCAGGCCGCCAGTCGCCTCCACACCACGAGATCAGGGTGCGGGGCCCCGGATCCGCCGCCAACGCCGGAGGGGAGGAGCATCAGCCCATCTGCACAGAGCAGGTGACGACCATGCGCTGGCGCTGCACGAGCTAGCCACGGGACGCCCGCACCCTAGAGAAGAAGCCCCGCCGCCGTAGCTGTCACACGGGCTTTGCCCGGCGGCGCATCCTGGCGGCGGCAAGGGGGAGACGACGGGTTAGGCGGCTGTCAGTGGCGGCTGGCTCGCTGATACGTCTCCAACGTATCTATAATTTTTGATGGTTTCATGCTATTATCTTGTCAAACTTTGGATGTTTTGCATGCCTTTTATATATTTTTTGGGACTAACTTATTAACTCAGTGCCAAGTGTCAGTTCCTGTTTTTTCCATGTGTTTGACCCCTTTCAGAGGAGATTTTGAATCGGAGTCCAAGCGGAAGAAAATCCCCGAAAATATTTTTTCTGGAACGGAAGAAGACCGGGGAGCTTGGGAGCCAAGGCAGGGGAGCCCCAGGGGCCCCACAAGCCCCCACCCCGCGGTCAGGGGGGAGGCCGCGCCATCCAGGCTTGTGGGCCCCCTGAGCGTCCCTTGACCTAGGGGTTGCGCCTATAAATTCCCTAAAAATCCCAAAAAATTCAGGAGATCATCGAAAGTACTTTTCTGTCGCTGCAAGCTTCTGTCTCCGCAAGATCCCATCTGGCACATTCTGGTGCCCTACCGGAGGGGAGATTCGGACACAGAGGGCTTCTTCAGTAACACCATGACCTCTTTGATGATGCGTGAGTAGTTCAACATAGACCTACGGGTCCATAGCTAGTAACTAGATGGCTTCTTCTCTCTCTTGGATCTTCAATACAAAGTTCTCCATGATCTTCATGGAGACCTATCCGATGTAATCTTCTTTTGCGGTGTGTTTGTCGAGATTCGATAAATTGTGGATTTATGATCAGATTGTCTATGAATCTTATTTGAGTTTCTTCTGATCTCTCTTATGCATGATTTCATATCCTTGTAATTCTCTTCGAGTTGTGGGTTTTGTCTGGCCAACTAGATCTATGATTCTTGCAATGGGAGAAGTGCTTGGTTTTGGGTTCATACCGTGCGGTGACCTTACCCAGTGACAGAAGGGGTAGCGAGGCACGCATCGTATTGTTGCCATCAAGGGTAAAAAGATGGGGTTTACATCATTGGTTTGAGATTATCCCTCTACATCATGTCATCTTGCTTAAGGCATTACTCTATTCGTCATGAACTCAATACACTAGATGCATGCTGGATAGCGGTCGATGTGTGGAGTAATAGTAGTAGATGCAGAAAGTACCGGTCTACTTACCTCGGACGTGATGCCTATACGTATGATCATTGCCTTAGAAATCGTCGTGACTTTGCGCGGTTCTATCAATTGCTCGACAGTAATTTGTTCACCCACCGTGATATTTGCTATTATGAGGGAAGCCTCTAGTGAACACTATTGCCCCCAGGGTCTACTCCACACCATACTTTCAGCCTTACACTTTTTACTTCATTGCACTTTCCGCCGTCAGATCTCACTTTGCAAACAATCTTGAAGGGATTGACAACCCCTTTGAAGCGTTGGGTGCAAGCTTGTTTGTGTTTGCGCAGGTACTCTGGACTTGACGAGGCCCTCCTTCTGGATCGATACCTTGGTTCTCAAACTGAGGGAAATACTTACTGCTCTTATGTTGCATCACCCTTTCCTCTTCAAGGGAAAAACCGACGCAAACCAGAGAAGTAACAAGAAGAATTCCTAAGCGCCAGGGAAGGACTTTTGTTGCCGCAGCAGAAAAATTTCTGGCGCCGTTGAGGGGGAGGAAGATCAATTCAAGAACTCATCCAAGTAGGTGTCACAAACTCATCTATTGCATTTACTTTATTTGCCAGTTGCCTCTCGTTTTCCTCTCCCCCACTTCACCAATTTTCCATTTTTGTTTGCCTTTTTCGTTCGCCTTTTCGTTCGCCCTTTTTCTCGCCTGCTCTTTGTTTGCTTGTGTGCTTGCTTGCTTGCTGAAGTCACCATGAACGAAAACACCAAAATTTGTGACTTCTTGAATACTAATAATAATGATTTTATTAGTACTGCGATTGCTCCCGCCACTAGTGCGGAGTCATACGAAATCAATGCCGCTTTGCTGAATCTTGTTATGAAAGAGCAATTCTTTGGGCTTCCTAGTGAAGATGCCGGATCCCATCTCAATACCTTCATTGAGCTTTGCGATATGCAAAAGAAAAAATATGTGGATAATGACATGATTAAATTGAAGCTTTTTCCTTTCTCGTTGCGAGATCGCGCAAAAACTTGGTTTTCTTCTTTGCCCAAAAATAGTATCGATTCTTGGGATAAGTGCAAAGATGCTTATATATCCAAGTATTTTCCGCCGGCTAAGATCATCTCTCTCCGTAATGATATTATGAACTTCGAGCAACTTGATCATGAACTTGTTGCACAATCTTGGGAGAGAATGAAATTAATGATTAGAAATTGTCCCGCTCATGGCTTGAGTCTTTGGATGATTATTCAAATCTTTTACGCTGGCTTGAATTTCGCTTCTAGAAATATCTTGGACTCTGCCTCAGGTAGAACGTTCAGGTAAATCACGTTAGGGGAAGCCACAAAGCTCTTAGACAACATCATGACAAATTACTCTCAGTGGCACACTGAAATGTCACCTACTAATAAGAAGGTACACACTATAGAAGAAATTAATTCGTTAAGTGCTAAGATGGACGAGTTAACAAATTTGGTTGCTAGTAGAAGTGCTCCATTGGATCCTAATGATATTCCCTTGTCTTCTTTGATTGAGAGTAGCAACGCTAGCTTGGACGTTAACTTTGTTGGTAGGAATAACTTTGGCAACAACAATGCTTTTAGAGGAAACTATGTTCCTAGGCCTTTTCCTAGTAACTCCTCTAATAACTTTGGCAACTCCTACAACAATACTCATGGAAATTACAATAGATTACTCTCTGATCTATAGAGTAATATCAAAGAGTTCATCAACTCTCAAAAGATTTTCAATGCGTCCATAGAGGAAAAACTACTCAAAATTGACGATTTGGCTAAGAGCGTTGAAAGAATTTCTTGTGATGTTGATGCTTTGAAAGTTAGATGTGCTCCTCCCAAAATCAACATGGATGAAACTTTGAAAGCTATGCGTGTTTCCATGATTGAGAGCCAAGAAAGAACCACCAAATTCGTGCTAGATATGAATGGCCTAAAAAGGCGTGATCTCGTGATGAGAATCACGAAGATCTTAAAGTGCTTGGTGTGACTCCCATTGAATATTTGTTTTCTTATGTCAAACCTAATGATTATGGGGCTGGATATGAATCCACTTTGGTTGAAAAGTTCCCCAATGATTCAGAGTCCATCTATCTTGATGCTAAAAGCATTGAAAGTGGAGTAGAAGATGTTAAAACTTTGAGTAGCAATGAAATTACTACCATGGATTTCAAGGAATTCAATTATGATAGTTGCTCCTTGATTGAATCCATTTCTTTGATGCAATCCATGTTGAACTCTCCACACGCTTATAGCCAAAACAAGGCATTTACCGATCATATCGTCGAAGCTATGATAAAATCTCTTGAAGAGAAACTTGAATTGGAAGTCTCTATCCCTAGAAAGCTTCATGATGAGTGGGAACCTTCCATCAAAATCAAAATCAAAAACTATGAGTGCAATGTTTTGTGTGATTTGGGTGCTAGTGTTTCTGCGATTCCAAAGTATTTATGTGATGTTCTGGGTTTTAATGAGATTGAAGAGTGTTCTATTAATTTGCATCTTGCTGATTCTACTGTCAAGAAACCCATGGGAAGGATCAATGATGTTCTTATTATTGCAAATAGGAACTATGTACCCGTGGATTTCATTGTGCTTGACATTGATTGCAATCCTACATGCCCCATTATTCTTGGTAGACCTTTCCTAAGGACTATCGATGCTATCATCGATATGAAGGAAGGGAATATTAGATTTCAATTTCCTTTAAGGAAGGGCATGGAACACTTTCCTAGAAAGAAAATAATATTACCGTATGAATCCATGATGAGGGCCACTTATGGTTTGAGCACCAAAGACGACGATACGTGATTCTATCGCTTCTATGCCTAGCTAAGGACGTTAAACAATAGCGCTTGTTGGGAGTCAACCCAATGAATTTATCTTTTTCTTTATGTTTTGTTGCGTCCACACTTTCATAATTCTGTTGTGATTGTGCTTTTTGTGTTTGAGCCAAGCAAAACCTTTATGACTAGTCTTGGTAATGGTTGTTTGATCCTGCTGGAAAAAGACGGAAACTTTTCGCTCACGAGATGATTTTTCATTTTTATTAAGAAAGAGATTTTGAGTTGATTCTTTTTGCTGCTGATTGATATGATTTTTTACCAGGCCTTCATAATTATTCAGATTTTTTGAGGTACCAGAAGTATACGAACTATACAGATTGCTACAGACTGGTCTGTTTTTGATAGATTCTGTTTTTTTTTTGAGTTGGTTGCTTGTTTTGATGAAACTATGGTTAGTATTGGGGGGTACTAGCCATGGAAAAGTGAGAATACAGTAGCCCATCATCAATATAGATAGAATTCAAGTTTGTTACAGTACCAAAAGAAGTGGTAGTTTGTTTTCAGGTACTAATGTTATCACAAGTTTGTGTTTAAGTTTTGTGTTGTGAAGTTTTCATGTTTTGGGTGATGTTCTCATGGACAAAGAGATAAGGAGTGGAAACGGCTCAAGCTTGGGGATTCCCAAGGCATCACAAGCCAAATCCAAGGACACCAAAAAGCCTAAGCTTGTGGATGCCCCGGGAAGGCATCCCCTATTTCGTCTTCAATCCATCGGTAACATTACTTGGAGCTATATTTTTATTCACCACATGATATGTGTGTTTTGCTTGGAGCGTCTTGTATCGTAGGAGTCTTTTCCTTTTTTTGTGTCACAATCATCCTTGCTGCACACCTTTTTGAGAGAGAGAGAGACAAGCACTCATCGTGATTTTTTCTAGAATGCTGATAGTTCTTCACTTATATCTTTTGAGCTAGATACTTTTGCTCTATGTGCTTCACTTATATCTTTTAGAGAACACGGTGCATGATTTGGTAGTTGGCTTATGCTATGAAAGTAGTCCAAAAAGTGATAGATACCCAAAGAGGATGCAAAAAACCTCCATCTTCATGTGCATTGAGTAGAAAGAGAAGTTTTGATTCCTCTCAAATAGTTTTGAGACATGGATTTGGTAATATTAAGAGTTATGTTAGCAGGTTGTTGTGAATCTAGAAATACTTGTGTTGAAGTTAGTGATTCCCGTAGCATGCACGTATGGTGAACCGCTATGTTTGGAAGTCAGAGCATAATTGATCTATTGATTGTCATCCTTTGTGTTGAGGTCGGGATCGCGCGATCGTTTACACCTACCAACACTTCCCCTCAGAGTATGCGTTTAGCACTTTGTCTCGATTACTAATAAAAACTTTCGCAACAAGTATGTGAGATCTTCATGACTAATGTGTGCCCATGGTATAGATGCACTTTCACCTTCCACCATTGCTAGCCTCTCTAGTGTCGCACAATTCTCGCCGATGCACAAACCCACCAAATTCCTTCCTTAAAACAGCCACCATATCTACCTACTATGGCATTTTCATAACCATTCCGAGATATATTGCCTTGCAACTCCCACTGTTCCGACTCATGACTTGTGCTGTCACTCTCATATTGCCATTGCATGATCGTAAGATAGCTAGCGAGATGTTTCAACGTCATACGCCATGCTAGATCGTTGCACATCTCGATACACTGCCGGAGGCATTTCCTATGGAGTCATCATTGTGATCTTTGAGCTGTGAGTAAATAAAAGTGTGATAATCATCATTATTAGAGCATTGTCCCATGTGACGAAATTAAAAAAAAAAGAGGCCAAAGATCCCAAAAACAAAAAAAGGGAGAAAACAAAAGAAAAGAAAAAAAAAGAGGCCTAAGAGCCCAAATGAAAAAAAAGAAAAAGAGAGAAGGGACAATGCTACTATCTTTTTCCACACTTGTGCTTCACGATAGCACCATGTTCTTCATAATTGAGAGTTTCTTGCTTTGTCACAATCATATGCTAGTGGGAATCTTCATTATATAACTTGGCTTGTATATTCCAATGATGGGCTTCCTCAAAATTGCGCTAGGTCTTCGTGAGCAAGCAAGTTGGATGCACCCCCACTAGTTCTCCTTTTGAGCTTTCACATACTTATAGCTCTAGTGCATCTCTTGTATGGCAATCCCTACTCATTCACATTGATATCTATTAATGGGTATCTCCATAGCCTATTGATACGTCGAGTCAATGTGACCATCTCCTCCCTTTTTGTCTCACAACCAACACCACACTCTATTCCACCTATAGTGCTATATCCATGGCTCACGCTCATGTATTGCATGATAGTTATAAAAAGTTTGAGAAAGTAAGAGTGCGAAAACAATTACTTGGCCAATGCCGGGGTTGTGCATGATTTACATTAGTTGTGTGAGGATGATGGAGCATAGCCAGACTATATGATTTTGTAGGGATAACTTTCTTTGGTCTTGTTATTTTGAAAGTTCATGATTACTTTGCTTGTTTGCTTGAAGTATTACTATTTTCATGTCAATAGCAAACTATTGTTTTGAATCTTACGGATCTGAACATTCATGCCACGTGAAAGAACTTGCAAAGGACAACTATGCTAGGTAGCATTCCACATCAAAAATTCATTCTTTATCACTTCCCTACTCGAGGACGAGCAGCAGTTAATCTTGGGGATGTTTGATATGTCTCCAACGTATCTATAATTTTTTATGGTTTCATGCTATTATCTTGTCAAACTTTGGATGTTTTGCATGCCTTTTATATATTTTTTGGGACTAACTTATTAACTCACTGCCAAGTGCCAGTTCCTGTTTTTTCCATGTTTTTAACCCCTTTCAAAGGAGATTTCGAAACGGAGTCCAAACGGAAGAAAATCCCCGAAAAGATATTTTCTAGAACGGAAGAAGATCGGGGAGCTTGGGGGCCAAGGCAGGGGAGCCCCAGGGGCCCCACAAGCCCCCACCCCGCGGCCAGGGGGGAGGCCGCGCCATCCAGGCTTGTGAGCCCCCTGAGCGTCCCCTGACCTAGGGGTTGCGCCTATAAATTCCCTAAAAATCCCAAAAAAAATCAGCAGATCATCGAAAGTACTTTTCCGCCGCCGCAAGCTACGGTCTCCACAAGATCCCATCTGGGTCACGTTCTGGTGCCCTGCCGAAGGGGTGATTCGGACACGGAGGGCTTCTTCATCAACACTATGAACTCTCCGATGATGCGTGAGTAGTTCACCATAGACCTACGGGTCCATAGCTAGTACCTAGATGACTTCTTCTCTCTCTTGGGTCTTCAATACAAAGTTCTCCATGATCTTCATGGAGATCTATCCGGTGTAATCTTCTTTTGCGGTGTGTTTGTCGAGATCCGATGAATTGTGGATTTATGATCAGATTATCTATCAATCTTATTTGAGTTTCTTCTGATCTCTCTTATGCATGATTTCATATCCTTGTAATTCTCTTCGAGATGTGGGTTTTGTCTGGCCAACTAGATCTATGATTCTTGCAATGGGAGAAGTGCTTGGTTTTGGGTTCATACCGTGCGGTGACCTCACCCAGTGACAGAAGGGGTAGCGAGGCACGCATCGTGTTGTTGCCATCAAGGGTACAAAGATGGGGTTTTCATCATTGGTTTGAGATTATCCCTCTACATCATGTCATCTTGCTTAAGGCGTTACTCTGTTCGTCATGAACTCAATACACTAGATGCATGCTGGATAGCGGTCGATGTGTGGAGTAATAGTAGTAGATGCAGAAAGTATCGGTATACTTGTCTCGGGCGTGATGCCTATATGTATGATCATTGCCTTAGATATCGTCATGACTTTGCACGGTTCTATCAATTGCTCGACAGTAATTTGTTCACCCACCGTGAGATTTGCTATTATGAGAGAAGCCTCTAGTGAATACTATGGCCCCCAGGGTCTACTCCACACCATATTTTCAGCCTTACACTTTTTACTTCGTTGCACTTTCCGCCATCAGATCTCACTTTGCAAACAATCTTGAAGGGATTGACAACCCCTTTGAAGCGTTGGGTGCAAGCTTGTTTGTGTTTGCGCAGGTACTCTGGACTTGACGAGGCCCTCCTTCTGGATCGATACCTTGGTTCTCAAACTGAGGGAAATACTTACTGCTCCTATGCTGCATCACCCTTTCCTCTTCAAGAGAAAATCCGACGCAAACCAGAGAAGTAACAAGAAGAATTCCTAAGCTCTAGGGAAGGACTTTTGTTGCCGCAGCACTCGCCGCCCATGTCGCTCTTGCGGAGCGATGCGTGGGCTCTCGGTTGTTTTTTCTCGAGAATTTATTCCAACCTAATTCTACTGCAAACACATTCAGCCAACTACCCGCAAAACCAACTCGTGGTTGGGTGATTAGAGGGACTGTGGTACTCGTGTTCGCATTTATTTCTGAATTTATTTCAAGATTTATAATGATGCACATTCAGTGGAAGGAGACCCTTCCGTCGACGACAAGGCATCTACGATGACTTAGTACATCTTCACATGATATGCCGACTCAGTCTCTCAAAGGTGCTCATAAGGGTAGGGTGTGCATGTGTGTGTTCATAGTGGTGAGCGTATGTGCGTGTATATGAAGGCTTGCGTGTGTACCGTGTTAAAAAAACTACTCGCAATACCGGAGCGCTCCGATCCCTCGAACTAAAGCCCACAATCTAAGAGCATCTACAGCCGGACCTTGCAAGTCCGGCCCCTCAAACGCATGTGGACACTGACCAAACGCTCCTCAATTTATTCGTTTCACATCCACGTTCCTCATATCCGAACTCTCAAAACCACACAACACATGCAACGCTATGTAAACATAGATCAACGTCGAAGTTCATCGGATTGGCCGAACAAAAGGACCGCCGAGCCGCCTCCACCACTGCCTCCGCCGCCTTGCGCTCGGACTGCTCAATGACAATCCGCAGCGCCTTCGCGTTCTTCCGTCGGAGCCGCCGCGCGTCTCTCTCTGCGGTAGTTAGCGACCGCGATAAACCCATTCAAGGACCCGCACATCCTCATCGAGCTCCCCCTCCATCCCAAAGTGGCGGCGCATAGATTGCTCCGCCTCCGCTCTCCCTTTGCCGTTGTCACTCGCGGTGGACGGCGCGAGCCTATGATTCCGATGTGCGTGTCCGGGCCGGCGCGGCGGGCACAAGCACCCACCGCTGCCCGCGTGAGGGAGCAGCAGCCGGCGGGACCAAGGACGACTTAAGGGAGGAGCGGATTCCGGAGCGATGAGCAGGATGCGGCTTTTATGGGACAATTGTGGGGTCGTGGATGGGTTGGGCCTGTCAGGCAGGCGTGTTCGGACGCGTCCAGGTTGCCCCATATCCGTTCCATATTTGTACTAGATATGAGGGGTGCTGGTCAGCTTGGACGTTTGAGATCCGTTTAAGACATTGATTTGGATTACTTCTTAATGGCCGAATACTGATCAGACAGGCTGTTCGGAGGGTTGAGACACATGGAAGGGGTCTTGGAAAATGAGATTGACCGTGGTCTATACATTGCGGACTGCGCCCGTACCCAAAAAAACGCAACTGTTACGTTGCTTTCAAAGTGTCCAACAGATGATGGCCAAGGAGTCAAAACATTTCCGTTGCTTGCATTCATATGATGGCCATGCACCAATAATTAGGAAAATGGCGCGTACGTTAGCCTAGGCTAATAAGTGTCGGTGCCCAAGCTATCCAGGAGTACTGCATTTGTGCATGGTCCACGTACGGCCTGCATGTCTCGGCAGGTAGATCTTGTATCATTGCACTGGCATGCATGTTCCAAACAGATCGACGGGCTGATGTTAACGTTAGCCTATCTCTCTGCCCTTCGACCGTGTCCGTGTGTCCTCCGGAAGCATCACTGAATTTGTCGCGTGCTGCGGCATTTGTCATTGATGTTGCTGACGCACAACATTTCCTCACACAGGGTCAGACGCCGATCACGTACCATGAGACGCAAATCGTGGCCAATCGTCGGACAAAGAGTGACACTGCACTCCCGTTAAACTATCGTGGCCAACAGGCTTGGATTACAACAGAAAAAGTTAGCACATACTGTGCGCCGCAACACCGGCTAGCTAGGGATAATTGTGTCATTACTTTGCATGCACTTACATGCCACTCCATGGGGTCGAGACGTACTCTCTCCGTTTCTAAATATAAGTCTTTTTAGAGATTTCACTAATAGACTATATACGGATGTATATAGACATACTTTAGAATATAGATTCATTTATTTTGTTTCGTATGTAGACCACTAGTGAAATCTTTTAAAAGACTTATATTTAGAAACGGAGGGAGTATATTGCATGATCAACTAGATACAGCCAGCAAAGATCAGCCTGCAGTGCACCCACATGCCACAGTAGATAAAACCATGCACGCATGCACGTAGGCATGCGGTGGATCCACGTATACGCGTGCATGTACGTGCACCGCATGATCGGAAAGAATAACACACGGTTGGTCTCTCGCCAATACCACCTGCGTGTATGCAGTCATTTGACGTACGTACGTGCGTAGGATACACGTGCATCCCTTGACGTGACGCGATGGACGATCTTGATGTCACGCGCCATGTGCGTCTCTGCAGGCCTGGACACTCATTCATTTGGGTAGTAGAGTACAGGTGGATAGCTTGGGTACGTGCGTGCGTTGCAGGAACCGGCGTGCGATCTTACCTGTGTGCATGCAGTTAGTCAGGGGTCTGGCCATTCGATTCGAGAATCGGCACGACGGCACCTGATGATCGAGGAGGATCCATACGTGTCGATCCATGCATGATGCATGCAAGCTTTTCAAGTGCTTGATTAGTCTGTCTGCTAATCATGTGGCGCCCATCGTGGTGTGCATATATGATCCTGTCCACCTAATGATCCGGGAATAGTCGTTTTCCTTGGATTATATGGTTGCATCGATGTACCAGGCATTTGTTGAGATTAGTTAGGGGAGAGGATAGATCGATCTCGATCGTGTCGGCAGATTGATTAACATGTTCACGCAAAGCGTACTCTTATTGCCATGTCACGTCCATCTTCATGTCATGGGTGACAGAGCACGTGCAGTAGATTTTGCTCACAAACAAATGGCTAGCTAATTCCTCCCATTCCTCCTATATATAGTGAAGGTTTTGAGCTCAAAATACACCAGAAAAGCCACGTGTTGCCATCTCCTCCATAGATCGTCTCCCTCGTCAAGATTGAGATCTAGCCTCGTTGCGCTAAGCATATGTTCAGCTCCACAGCCTGGATCGTGCTGCACCAGACGACGACCATGTCCCAACACCTGAGCGCGAGCTTTCCCTTGTCAGTGGCCCCCACAACATAGTTGATCCAGGTGCACTCCCTGGACCGATGCCTCAGATGGACGCCCCTGACGTACGTGGCGGATGGCCAGTGCGAATGGAGTGGCGTGTAGGAACCGAATAACCCGGTATGCGGCCGGTGGCCTAGCAGCACGTGTGGACGGTCAGGGACGGAGTGGAGTAGAGACGGTAGGAAAGAATCCAAGGAGGGAAGCAAATGGTCTTGCGGCGGTTGCGGGAGGAGATTGGGAGGGAGGATTTACGTAAATTTCAACACAAGGGTTTTTTTGGGTTTTCTGTTCATCAATCGGTTTTTTTGTGGGATAGTAAAAAAAATCGGTGATTGGTGGTAGAGGAATCTCGATGGGTGGGGGAATGGGTGGGGAGTCGGAATGAACGAAACAAACGACGACCTAGGTCCTGAGACATTAGGAGTAGAGATTATTGTTTGGCACGGTGACCAAGGCATAACATTATAGAAAATTTTGGATACAATTATCCTTAGGCAATTTGTCGGTTAGTGGCAAGTAAACCAATTAGGAAAATAAAGGAAGATATGCACACAATCGACAGAGAGATTCTCTCTTTTATCTATAAAAAGAGATACATGCAATTGTGAGAGAGATACTTTCCTTTCTCTTGCATTAATTAGAGAGATCAATTAGAAAGTTAGATATGTGATCGTTTGTAGTTAGGAAAGTGTTGATTTGAAATAAAGGAGTGGAGAGATTCTTCTCCTTTTTCTACAAAAAGAGACACATACAATCATGAGAGAGGTACTTTTCTTTCTTTGGTTAGGCAAGTTAGATATATGATCTTTTGTATGTTATAAAAGTGTTGATTTGAAAGAAAGAATGGAGAGAAAATAAATCGATGGATAAGAAAACTAATTGTAAGGGGTGGTGGGAGGTGGGACAAAAATAAACCAGGAGTATCAAAATAAACTAGTACGAGACTACCAACTGCTCCATTAGGAATAGAGATTGAAGCATTTATAAGCCTACGTGTAATATGTTTGAGAGTTTTCTATAGTTGGGTGCCCCCGATCAACTTTTATCTTGGGTCCGCCCATGGACATATGCATTACGCTTTTAGGAGTAGAGATTAATGTAATTTGATGATGTATGGAAATATTAATAAGGGTTTTTATCATTTATGCTACTAATTCTATCTCACTATTTAGTTTTGCCACTAGGAATTTCTATTGGGGAAAGTTGCATGGGAAACAAAAAAATTCCTACACACATGCAAGACCTATCCATGGTGATAAACATCTACGAGAGGGGATATAGGATCCACATTCCCTTGTACAGCGCTAAGCGGGAAGCATTAAGAAACGCGGTTGATGTAGTCGAACGTCTTCGTGATCCGAATCGCAAGCATCCCACAAACTCCGTCCTGATCCAGCGCCGAACGGACGGCACCTCCGCGTTCAACACAAGTACAGCTCGATGACGATCTCCGCCTTCTTAATCCAGCAAGAGGGACGGAGAGGTAGATGAGTTCTCTGGCAGCACGACGGCGTGGTGGTGGTGGTGGTGAACTAATCCAGCAGGGATTCGCCAAGTAACGCCGGACTAATCTAGATGAGGGAGACGATCTATGGAGGAGAGGGCAGCACATGGCTTTTTCTTGTGCCAATTGCCCTCAAAACCTCCACTATATATAGGAGGAATAGGAGGGAGGGCTGCCTTTCCTCCTACTCCAAGGAGGAGGCTTCGGCCGAGCCAAGGGAGGAGAGTCCTCCTCGAGTTCGGTTTGGTGGAGGACTCCCTTCCTACTTCGCCACCTCTTTCCTTCTCTTTTTTCTTTTCCGTTTCTTTTGCACTTGGCCGAAATTGGCCTTATTGGTCTGGCCGCACTAGCCCAGTAAGGGCTGGTGAACCACCTTTAGGCCTATTAGGTTCTCTCCCGGGTGGGTGGCCCCTCCCGGTAAAACCTCGGAACCCATTCATCATTCTCGGTACTTTATCGGTAATGCCCGAAAACTTGCGGGAAGCCAAATGCAACTTTCCTATATATCAATCTTTACCTCCGGACCATTCTGGAGCTCCTCGTGACATCCAGGATTTCATCCGGGACTCCGAACAACTTTCGGTCACCAAGATAGATAACTCAATAATACCGAAAAGTCACCGAACCTTAAGTTTGCAGACCCTGCGGGTTCGAGAACTATGTAGACGTGACCTGAGACACTCTCCTGTCAATAACTGATACGTCTATTTTGCATCATGCTTTTATACCCATATTTATTGCATTATGTCAGTTCTTGCAATTATGAAATACCATAAGATGATTGAGTATGTGGATGTTCTTTACAAGCTCATATATTGACTCTTTCCTACGTTGCGATAAATTAGAATTGCTTCAATGACTGAAATCATAGTTTGTTAGTTCTCAATAGAGTTCTTGATTCATATTTTGACTTGTGAATGAATTGTTACTCTAGCATAGTGTGACAGCCCAAGACCGACGTTCTAGAAGATTCCCCTTTTCTTTCCATTTTTGTCGTGTGTTTATTTTTATTTGTCGCATCAACATCGCATCATGCGCATCATCCGCATTGCATCGGCATTCCGTTGCCGCCAGTTTTCAAACTTGCTTCCGTTATTAGTTGCCGATTCTCTCCGTGTTCGTCGTTGTCCGTGTTGAGCCCGACCACACACGCACGTGCCCGCGACATCGTTTAAATCTTGGTTTTAAAAGTGTGTATAAAACTTTCTCTGATTGGGTTGAAACTTGGCGTGCGGTCTTATTTAGGTGTAGGTAGGCCGCCTGCCAAATTTCGTCGCAATCGGAGACCGTCTGGTACCTGACGGTCGACCGTAGAGGCACCGTCTCCGGTCTATCGTCGGACGTTTTTCGGTGTTTTAAAAATCGCGTTGCCGCGCCGCACCGTTTCCCGCTCTTCCCCGGCTAGCCTACTCTACACGGACACTTAGCTGACCCCGCGTTCGAGTTCATTCGATTCCGATCGCGTGGGCGAAAACGGGGCCGGATTCAAATAACCCTAGCCCGTTTAGTCTATAAATCGAGACCTAGCCTCCAAACCCTAGCCATCGCCTCGGAATCTACGCCCCACCTACCCCTAGCCGCCACTCCCACCAGCTCCCTCTCTTTCCTCTCTCCTTAGCGCCACCGTCGGGCCCGCGAGCCCACACGAGGCCCACTGAGCCCATCTGCCCGAGCCGCCGCGCCGCCCTCGGGAGGAGCCCGAGCTCCCGCGAGCTCCTCCCTGCCGAGGTGCCCTGCCGCCTCCTGCGCCTCGCTGCCCCGCCGCCTCCTGCGCCTCGCTGCCCCGCACCGCCGGCTGAGAGCTGCGGTGCCTCCTCCCTACGGCCGCCTTCGACGTCGCCGGCCCCCACAACGGGTCGCCCGAGCACCTTCGCCGACCGGAGTCGTCGCCGCTGGAACCCCACCTCACCATGTCGCCTCGCCGCGCGCCGCCACGCACCTTCGCCGCCGGAAACCCATGCCCCGTCGCCGGTGCGTCGCCGCCCCTCATCACCTCCGGATCCGGCCGCAGCCCCCGCCGGCGCTCGCCTCAGCCGCCGCGTCCTCGTCCCCGATCGAGATCGGATCGGGATGAGGGAGTTGACCAGGACAAATCGACCCCCCCTGCGCCAGCCAGCCGACCCGATGCCGCGTGGGCCCGTCCCTAGCGCCAGCCGGCGAGAGCGCCCCGGCCCGACAGCCTAAGGCCCACTGCCTCGCCTCGGCCCCCTCATCGCATGGCCCCATGGCCCAAGGTGAGCCACCCCCGAGCACTATTCCCTTCCGCCTGCGCTGTTTAGCTAAGCTGCGCGTGTGTACAGTTTCGGGCCGTAACAGATTCGGCCCGTTAGTTATTTTTTTAGGTTTCGATGTAATATTTTCACGAATATGCTAGATATTAAAATGCCCTTAGATATTAAACCGTGTATCGGATCGCGACGTATTGTATATGGAACTTGTGTAGTTTTCCACGTAGATTAATATTTTGTAACTGGCATGCATGTTTGAAGTGATTTGACCCGCCATGTGCCTAGTTTTGCGTGCTGTCCTAATAGGGGATTATCCCGTATTTATTTTCATGCGTGTCCGGATTGCTCAAATCTCGTAGATGAAATGATCATGTTTTTAGGGACCTTTTTCTATGTATTTTAGAGTAGTTGTTTGTATTTTTGCATGTAGGATTCCGTAGCTAGTTGGCTATCTCGTGATTAGGACAGAATCTCGAATATTCGTGTGGCGTTATTTTTATCTTGCAACCCCTCATGTTATATATGTTTTCGGGGTAGAAAAATCCATAGAATATAACTGTGCATTTGGTTTTAGCTTTTGAGGAAGTTAGTGTGCGTGATATTTTGATATGTTGGCCTTTTGTTTATTTTGTGTAATTTAATCCGTGCATGATATGAATAAGTTGTCAACTAGAGATATGCCCTTGGATGTGTAGACTAGCCCCTAGTAATTTTGGTTGCAATAGAAATCCATGTTTAGGTGTTGTTTTCTTGCTCTCAACTTGCTAGAAAATAGTGCTGATTTGGAGATGCTGAAATATTTCTAAGTCTGAAATCTGTTATATTTTGTTGATATCGTGTCATTAGTTTATCTGGTGATCTGTAGCTCTTTGGAGGTTGGTGCAATGGAGTTAGTTGTGGACTTTAAGATTCTCTAGCATGCTGTCAATTTTCATGACATTTGGAGTCCTGTAGCTTATGGTTTTGCTGCTGTCAATATGCCTTCAGATCGAAAATTGCACTGTCATAAACTGATATTCTCACTAAGTCTGAAACTGCGTGTGAGCAACCATTTTGTGAGTTCTTTTCCTAGTTATCCATGCTTCCATGCTAGGTGTTATTACTTGTTTGTTGTAGTGCATATTGACCTCTATTGCTTCATGCCTTGGTTGAGCATATTGGATTTGTGTAGTTCGTAGTTGTGGGGTGTAGAAAATGCTATGTGGCTGATTTTGGCAGATTGAAGTGATTTCTTGTTTAGCTCGTAGTTGTTGAACAGTTGCTCCGTTTTGATCGTCTCCTATATGAAACTTGCTTATAATCTCGTGTAGTTTCATATTGTCTTGCTGGTTGTGTGTTTTGAAATGCTTGTTACTGTCTTTGCACACATATTGCATTCATGTCATCATATCTTGCAGTGTTTGTATCTTTTGAACCGTAGCTCCGTTGGAGATGTTTTTATGTTTAAATTAATTGTACCGACGCGTAGAATCACGTGAACCTATTTATTTTTCTGTTTAATAATTATTTAAACGTGTTAGTTCAGATCTGGACAGAATTGTAAATTAACATGTGAGGTCGTTCCGGAGGTGCTATATGTCATTTACGACCCCATTTAAAATGCCTAGATAGGTAGTTTTAATAACGTCTAACCTCTTGCCATGTTTAATTACATTTAATACTGCCGTGTACCTAATCGGGATAGAACTAAATAATTCGTATGTGGAGTTTCGTCAATATGCAACTCGTTGCATATTGAACTTCACTTAATGTGTAGTGTTTGATTGTTGTGAATTGCCATGTCATGTCTTGCTTATATTCAACTGATCATGCATCATATGTGGATTGCATCTATTGTGCATGTTCCGTGGTGAATATCTGTGTTGATGCTTGTTTCCGGTTTCCTTCGTCTCGATAGAGTTCCGCAAGCGTGTCGGATTGTGAGGACCTGTTCGACTACATCGGTTCGTCTGCTGCACGGAGTCGTTCTTCTTCCAAGCGGGATCTCAGGCAAGATGACCATTTCCACAAATACCATTACTATCATTGCCATGCTAGTTTTACCGTTTCTATCGTTATGTCTCGTTGCCTACCACCTGTTAAATATCAGCCTCCCAACATTGCCATGAAAACCTTCAACCTGTTCTCAACCTAGCAAACCACTGATTGGCTATGTTATCGCTACTTAACCATGTGTTAGTGTTGCGAGTTGCAGGTGCAGTCGCTTCCATGTCACAACATGGGTTCCTTGTTATATCACCATATCAAATGCTATTTAATTTAATGCACCTATATACTTGGTAAAAGGTGAAAGGCTCGGCCTTTCTAGCCTAGTGTTTTGTTCCACCTTTGCCCCCTTAGTTTTGGCTAACGGTGTTATGTTCCATAATTGAGCGCTCCTCACACGATCGGGGTTGTTATGGGGACCCCCTTGATAATTCGTTATAGATTAAAGTTGGTTTGGCAAGGCCCAACATTGGTACTATTTGCCCAACATAATAATTATGTTTATACTGAAATGCATAGGGCGTCATGACCCCGAGGAGTAATTTTCGTAATACACAGGGGGTAGTGCTGATGGTGTTGGTCCCAAACGGTCTGCCTGCGGGGCCACCGCGAGGAAACTCGAGGTTTGGCTCTTGTAGCTAGTTCCATCCGGTCGTGTCCTGAGAACGAGATACTGGCTCCTATCGGGTTCGTCGACACGTCGGGCGGCCTTGCTGGATTAGTTTTACCTTTGACGAATGTCTTGTGCATCGGGATTCCGGTGATGCTTTGGGTAATCTCATAGTTGTGGTTTTCCACTAAGAAGTCCAACGAGATCGCGAGTTTCATGATCGAGGATTTCTATGCGGCTTGTGGTAATTTGTGATGGATTAGTTGGAGCACCCCTGCAGGGTTAAATCTTTTCGGAAAGCCGTGCCCGCGGTTATGTGGCAACATGGAAACTTTGTTTAACACTGGTTCTAGACAACTTGAAGTTAACTTAATTAAAATATGCCAACTGAGTGTGTAACCGTGACTGTCTCTTTTGTGAGCTCCTTCTTCGATCGAGGACACGGTGGGGTTATGTCTGACATAAGTAGGTGTTCAGGATCGTTCATTTGATCATCAGTATTTCCCGTCCGTTATGCATAGATCTTCCCCCTATTTATTCTTGTACTCATAAGTTAGTCACCTCACATATGCTTAGTCGCTGCTGCAACCTCACCACTTAACCATGCCTCACCTATTAAGCTTTGCTAGTCTTGATACCTTTGGAAATGAGATTGCTGAGTCCCGTGTGGCTCACAGATTACTACAACACCAGTTGCAGGTACATGTAAAGGTTACTTGACGCAAGCGCGTTGATTGTTCATTTGGAGTTGCTTCTTGATACGTCTCCATCTTATCTCCTTTTCCAAACTTTTTTGCCCTTGTTTTGGACTCTACTTTGTATGATTTGAATGGAACTAACCTGGACTGACGCTATTTTCAGCAGAATTGCCTTCGTGTTGTTTTTGTGCAGAAATGAAAGTTCTCAGAACGTCCTGAAAATTTATGAAGAATATTTCTGGAAAATATGAAAAATACCTGCGCAAAGATCCACCGGAGGAGGTGGGCCAATGGGCCACAAGCCTTGTAGCTGCCACCCCCGGTGGCGGCTGCCAAGCTTGTGGGGTCCACGTGGCTCTGCCGCCCTCAATCTCAGCTCTATAAGTTCACTTTCGTCCCAGAAAAAAATCAAGAGAGAAGATTTCATCGTGTTTGCGATACGGATGCGCCGCCACATCCTCTTCTTCATCTGGAGGGAAGATCTGGAGTCCGTTTTGGGTTCCAGAGAGGGGAAATCGTCGCAATCGTCATCATCAACCTTCTTCCCTCTCCAGTTCCATGAAGCTCTTCGTCGTTCGTGAGTAATCTATTTGTAGTCTCGCTGGGCGGTGATAAGTAGGATGAGATCTATCATGTAATCGAGTTAGTTTTGACGGGGATTGATCCCTTCTATCCACTATGTTCTGAGATTGATGTTGCTACTACTTTGCCATGCTTAATGCTTGTCACTAGGGCCCGAGTGCCATGATTTCAGATCTGAAATTATTATGTTGTTACCAATATATGTGTGTTTTAGATTCGATCTTGCAAGTTGTAGTTACCTACTATGTGTTATGATCTGGCAACCCCGGAGTGACAATAACCGGAACCACTCCCGGTGATGACCATAATTTGAGGAGTTCATGTGTTCACCAAGTGCTAATGCGTTGGTCCGGTTCTTTATTAAAAGGAGAACCTTAATATCCCGTAGTTTCCTTTTGGACCCCACTGCCACGGGAGGGATGGACAATAGATCTCATGCAAGTTCTTTTTCCTAAGCACGTATGACGACACACGGAATGCATGCCTACATCACATTGACGAACGGGAGCTAGCCACATATCTCTCCGTGTTATAGCTGTTGCATGATGAATATCATCCAAACAAATCATCGGCCCATTGCCTACGAGTTAGTCCCACTACTGCTGTTACTTGTTTTGCTCTGCTGTTGTTACTACTGTTGCTGCTGCTGTTACTTGCTACTGCTGTTACTTGCTACTGTTGCTACTGCTACTACTTTGATGTTACTACTTTGCTTGCAGATATTAATCTTTCAGGTGTGGTTGAATCTGACACATTCAGCTGCTAATACTTGAGAGTATCCTCTCACCTCCAATGGGTGAATCAACAAATTTGGGTTGAATACTCTACCCTCGAAAACTGGCTCGATCCCACGCGCTGGTGGGTTATTGCAAGACAATTTCTAATTATTGAGCAATCGAGAACAAGCATTCGTCTAGCTATTGCCACAGAGTGCTAGTCAGCATTTTTCTGGCGCCGTTGCCGGGGAGGTATTGCTATATTCTCTGAGTCACTTGGGATTTATATCTGCTGATCACTATGAAGAATCTGAAGGACCCAAAAACCAAAGCCTTGCCCTCAACTACGAGGGGAGGTAAGGAACTGCCATCTAGCTCTGCACTTGATTCACCTTCAGTTATGAGTAAGTTTGCGACGTCACCTCCTGCTAGAAATCTTGATATGTCGTCTGTGCCTGATACTTCGAGAGATGCTTTGCCTGATACTGCTAGAGATGCTATGCCTGATGATGCTAGAGATGCTATGCCTGATACTGCTTTGCCTGATACTGCTAGAGATGAAATGCCTCATGATGCTAGAGATGCTATGCCTGATACTGCTAGAGATGCTATGCCTGATACTGCTTTGCCTGATGATTCTAGAGATACTACTTTGCCTGATGTTCCACTAGGGGTATTCCTTGATGCTCATATTGCTAGAGTTACTGCCAATGCTCGTGATGCTTCTGAAACTACCGATACTATTGAGATAGAACCTGCTTTTGCTCTTGCTAGATCTAGCTCTCCTAGATATGAATTGCCTGATATACCTGAGGGTTACGTTATGGAGGGAGAGATAGCTGAGGATTTTCTTGCGTGGAAGGATACCTATGACGCTGAGAAATTACTTCTCAAGTGGAAGGAAAAATCTCTGGAAGCTAGGATGAAATACGACCCAAAGTTTTCCACTTCACCTATCTTTATCACCGATAAGGATTATGGATTCTCTGTCGATCCTGAGATAATCTCTCTAGTGGAATCTGATCCTTTTCAGGGTTATGAGTCTGAGACGGTCGTAGCGCATCTTACCAAACTACACGATATAGCCACCCTTTTCACTAATGAGGAGAAGATCCGCCACTACTACATCCTTAAGATGTTTCCTTTCTCTTTAAAGGATGACGCTAAAACCTGGTTCACCTCTCTTGCTCCTGGATGTGTGAGTAGTCCCCAGGATATGGTCTATTACTTCTGTGAGAAATATTGCCCTACCCATAAGAAGCAAGCTGCCTTGCAGGAAATATACAACTTTGCTCAACTCCAAGAAGAGGGTCCCCCACAAGCTTGGGGGAGGCTCGTCCAGCTAGAAAATGCTTTGCCTCATCACCCTCTTAAGAAGAACGAGATACTTGATATCTTCTATAACGGACTTACCGATGCCTCTAGAGTCCACCTAGATAGTTGTGTTGGTTGTGTTTTTAGGGAACGAACTGTAGAACAAGCTGAGACCCTACTGAATAACATCTTGATCAACGATAATGCTTGGACTATTCCTGAACCACCTCCTAAGCCAACTCCGAAGAAAAGAGGTATTCTATTCCTCAATCCCGAAGATATGCAAGAAGCCAAGAAATCTATGCAAGAGAAAGGCATTAGATCTAAAGATGTCAAAAATCTACCACCTATCGAAGAGATCCATCGTCTCAGTAACCCGATACAAGTAGTAGAAGTGAATTCTCTACGTAGGTTTGATGAGAGTGATATTCCTTTTGGAAAACCTGCTAGCCTATGCTTTGATGAATTTGACAACTTTGTTGCCAAACAACAGAGTTTCAATGATTATGTTAGCAGACACTTGGAACAAAGTACTCGTATGCTTAGCCATTTAAGTGCTTGTGTAGACAGAAATGTCAATGATCTGAAGCTTCTGAGTAAACATGCCTCTATGATTACTACTTAGGTAGAACAAGTACTTAAAGCTCAGAATGACCTGCTCAATGAATTAAATGACAACTGTGTCAGAGTCATTACTAGAGGAGGCAAAATGACTCAGGAACCTTTGTATCCTGAAGGTCATCCTAAGAGAATTGATCAAGATTCTCAAGGAATTAATGCTGATACACCTAGTCATCCTAAGGAGAAGAAGAAGGATGATAGAAACCTACATGCCAGTTCACCAAATACTGTCACACCTGAAGAACCTAATGATATTTCTGCGTCTCATGCAGAAACACAATCTGGTGATGAACATGAACCTGGTGACAATATGGACAGTGATGTTCATAATAATGCTCAACCTAGCAATGATGAGGATGTGGAGAATGAACCTACGGTTAATCTTGATAACCAACGACCTAAGAGATACGATAAGAATGACTTCACTGCTAGGAAGCATGGTAAAGAAAGGGATCCATGGGTTCAGAGATCTATGTCCTTTCCTCCTAAGCCATCCAGGAAAAAGGATGATGAGGATTTTGAGCGCTTCGTTGAGATGACAAGACCCATCTTTCTGCAGATGCGGTTAACTGATATGCTCAAGATGTCTCCGTATGCCAAGTACATGAAAGATATCATGACTAATAAACGGAAGATACCACATCTTTGGATCTCCACCATGCTTGCCAATTACACTTTCAAAGGTGGAACTCCTAAGAAACTTGGTGATCCCGGAGTGCCCACTATACCTTGCTCCATTAAAGGAAACTATGTAAGAACTGCCTTATGTGACCTTGGAGCCGGTGTTAGTGTTATGCCGCTCTCTCTTTATCATGGACTTGAATTGGATAAGTTGACACCCACTAAAATTTCTCGGCAAATGGCCGACAAATCAACTGCTTTCACTATCGGCATTTGCGAGGATGTGCCTGTTGCGGTTGCTAACACCACTATCTTAACAGACTTTGTTATCTTGGATATTCCCGAGGACGATGCCATGGCTGTCATCCTGGAAAGACCCTTTTTAAACACCGCAGGGGCTGTTATAGATTGCAACAAATGCAATGTCACTTTCCATGTCAACGGTAATGAGCACACAGTGCACTTTCCGAAGAAACGATATCAAGTACATTGCATCAATGCTATCGAAAAGACTTCATCGATTCTTATTGGGAGCTTTGAATGCCTTGTTCCTCGTGCCAAGATGAAGTACGATTTGCCTGTTGGGGAGATACATATCCCCATTTAGGTCACTTAGTGGCTATTCGAAAATTCTCCGTTCTCTCTTGCAATTCGAGAAGGTTTTGTCATGAGGACTTGATCAACCCCATTGACAGATTTCTTTTGATGACCATGAAATGGATGAATCAAAGAGTCACATACCTCTGTTTTAAGATTTCATTTTTTGTTGCTTAGAAGAAAAATGATAGATTTAGTTTAGTTTTTCATGTTTTCTGTTTTAGCGTCCCGGAGAAAAATACCTCGAAAATAAAAGTTCTCCGATGGTCCTGAAAATTTAGAATGATTTTTTCTAGAATATTTGAAAATTACTGGGCCTGAGAGCTGGCCTGGGGGCCAGACCAGTGGGCCACAAGTCGTGCCACCACCACCCCCCTTGGTGGCGGCTAGCAAGCTGATGGGGCCCACAGGGACCCCCTTCACTCATTCCAGCTCCCATCCTCTTCTTCCACCTCCATAAAAAATGTTTTGCAACTCAAACCCGTGTTCTTGCTCATTTGGCTGTGATTTTCGATCTCCTTGCTCAAAGGACCATTCTCCGAACTATTTTGGGGAAATTACTCCTTGGTAAGTGACTCCTCCATTGGTCCAATTAGTTTTTTCTCTAGTGCTTTATCCTTCGCGTATTCTTGCTACCTTGGTGACCCTGTTCCTGAGCTAGAAAGGTTGATTTTAGTTGGTTCCAAGTAGTTTTAGCGCGACATACGGTCTCTAGGCACTAGTAGGAGTAGTTGCTACAAGTTGGGTTAATCTTTATTCACTTTTCTTTTGAAGTCTCTAAAAATTTCAGAATTTTTCAGAGCTAGAAAAAGGAAAAGATGAGGAGGTTCTTGAGAGGCTCTTCAAGCCGTAACCCCAAGGAGGATGAGAAGAACCACCCCAAGTACGTAGTCCCTCGAGTCACAGAAGTTCGAGCATGCGAGTGGCCAAGTGATGAATTTTTTGCGCGTCGCTGGGCTTTATGAAGACTTTTATTACTTGGTGGAGAACGCAGGTCTTCTGCGTTCGTTGCAGATAAGTGCTCACAATACCTCCTCCTCACCAATATTTTCGTTCAAAGCTTCAACTTTTATCCGAGGAAGAATCCTCCCATGGTTGAGTTCATGATATACGATGTTCCCCAGTGCATGACACTACAGGATTTTTGCAATATATGCAAATTACCTTATGTTGGGGATATCCGTGACCCTCGTCCATGGGACTTGGAAGATTTCATTGGTACTATTGTTGTTGGAGAGGAGAGAGTAGTGTCTCGCGCTAGAATTGCTAGCATACATTTTCCTGTGCTTCGATACTTCTCACTATTTGTGGGAAAATGTTTGATTGGCTGTGGGGAGGCTGGATCATTTAGTTCTCCAGACCTTGCGGTTTTGCGCAAAGGCCTTTATAACGATAAGACTTATAGCCTAGGTGCTATAGTGGCCCAGCGGTTGAACACCAACCGTTCCACGGGTGTCGTCTATAGAGGTATCTATGCTACCCGTCTTGCGAGACACTTTGAGATACCCGTTAGACTTGGGGAGGAAGGAGAGATGCTTCTCCGTGAGAAATATATGGATTATGACAACATGGTTCGCCATGATTTTCTGGATAGAGATGCTAGTAGACGGATGATTTATAACCTGGTATTTAGTCAGGGTACTCGAGAGACTACTACTTTGCCTGCTCCTTCTTTGTTCGATCTTCATGCAGGCAGGTACACTATTATGCCCTCGGACATCTACGCATATTGGGGCTTGGCCCAACCACAGGTGCCCGTGCCCGAGCCGCCCGTCGAGTACCAGACGCCAGTTTATCAGTGTGAGCCAGAGCAGTGGCATCCACAGTCTGCGCCGTAGTATCCCGGAGCTAGTTATTTCCCGCCATGGGAGTAGACCAAGCTAGGCCAAAAGCCTAAGCTTGGGGGAGTACGTGTTCTCACCGACCTTACATTCATGCTTATGCTTTCGCTTTGTTAGCCGGTGTTTACACTTTTCCACTGTATTATCCATACTAGTTTATTTTGGTTTTCTTGTTTTGTGTCCTTTTGAGAAAACCCAAAAAGATTTTTCTTTCTTCTTTTGGTTGTTGGGAGCTTTCCCGTGTAAATAGTTTTCTCTTTTTCTTTGGGTCAAGGTAGAAGATATTGGTTACAATGTTTAGTGGCTCTTGCATGCATACCTGTTTAGCTTTCAAAGAGCCATATTACCTTGTCTTCTCCTTTGTGTTTGCTTGCAGATTCAGCTTAGTCCAATGCACGAGCACTCTTATTATTGTTCACATCGTTCTATCGTGCAAGTGAAAGGAAATAATGATGATATATGATGAAGTGACTGAGCCTGAAAAGCTGGTATGAACTCTATCTATTTTGTTTTTGTAAATATGACTAGCTTGTCGGCCTAGATTCAGCTTTGTTGTGAGAGAACCATGTTTGCAATGACAACTTAGAGATCATAGTTTCTGATGCCATGCTTAATTAGCTGAGAGTTTATAATGGTTTGTCTTGAATGCCAACATAGATTTTGAGATTACTATGATGTAGTATGATATGATGGTATTCTCCTTTGAATGATTCAAGTGGCTTGACTTGGCGCATGTTCATGCATGTAGTTGAAACAAAATCGACATAGCCTCTATGATGTTTGTGTTCATGGTGATTTATATCATGTTCATGCTTGCATTCAATGTTAGTCAAACTCATTGCATCTTGATGACTGTTGTCGCTCTCTAGTTGGTTGCTTCCCAGTCTTTTGCTAGCCTTCACTTGTACTAAGCGGAATACTGCTTGTGTATCGACTTCCATAAACCCAAAAGTTTTTCCATGAGAGTCCGCCATACCTACCTATTTGCGGTATCTACCTGTCATTCCAAGTAAATTTGCATGTGCCACTCTCTAAACCTTCAAGAAATAATCTGTTTTGCATGCCCGAACCGCTCATGTGGTGACAGGGGGCTATTGGTATCTTCCATGCTAGGAGTGTTATCCTCGACATGTGTTTATTCACTGTGATTCACGAGAAAGGGGCCGGTAATTGGAATGCCCGGTTCCACGCTTAAATCAAAAACATAACTGTAAAACAAGACTCCCCCCGGATTGATGTTAGTATGGACGGTACCCGAGGATTCGGCTAGCCGTGGAGTGTGATTGATTGGTGGTGGGGGAGTTAAAACATTACTTTTTTGTTTGGGAACCGCCTATAGCATGAGTAGCATGGAAGATATTGAGAACTCTTGGTCATTGCGTTGACAATGAAAGCATGCCACCCAAAATTACTATCTCTGTTTTCAAAGCTTGAGCTCTGGCACCTCTGCAAATCAACGCTTTCCTCTACGAAGGCCTTGTCTATTTATTTTCCTCTCGAGTCATCCTCCTCTTTTATAAGCACCAATTAGAGAGCACCTCTGTCATTTTTATGCTTTGCTTTTGATTGATATTGAGTATGACTATGACTGGATCTTCGTTGCTATGAATTACAATGTTTAGTCAGCCCTTGATCTTTGAAAGTGCTCTGCATTTATGTTTTGCGGTCTCAGAAAGAGCTAGCGAGATACCACCTATTCATATTGCTTCATGCTTGTTTTGATTGAAGTGTTGGTATTTGAAACTCATTATTATTTGCTCGTTAGCTGTTTATGCCATTGATATTAGTTTACCGTGAGACCTTTGTGTCACTTGCTTATGTGGTTAACTTGTGATCTTGCTGAAATTCTGGTTATGAGTTAGACATAGATGCAACAACAAGATCAAAGAGAGTTTGTCAAAGTTTTTCTTTCTCTCTCAGTTTGTCAACTGAGTTTCTTGAGGACAAGCAAGGTTTTAAGCATGGGGGAGTTGATATGTCTCCATCGTATCTACTTTTCCAAACTCTTTTGCCCTTGTTTTGGAATCTAATTTGCATGATTTGAATGGAACTAACCTAGATTGACGTTGTTTTCAGCAGAATTGCCTTGGTGTTGTTTTTGTGCAGAAATGAAAGTTCTCAGAACGTCGTGAAAATTTACGGAGAATATTTCTAGAAAATATGAAAAATACCTGCGCAAAGATCCACCGGAGGAGGTGGCCAGTGGACCACAAGCCCTGTAGCCGCCACCCCCCTGGTGGCGGCTGGCAAGCTTGTGGGGCCCACGTGGCTCTGCCGCCCCCAATCTCAGCTCTATAAGTTCACTTTCGTCCCAGAAAAGATCAAGAGAGAATATTTCGTCGCGTTTGCGATACTGAGGCACCGCCACATCCTGTTCTTCATCTGGAGGGAAGATTTGGAGTCCGTTTTGGGCTCCGGAGAGGGGAAATCGTCGCCATCGTCATCATCAACCTTCTTCCCTCTCCAGTTCCATGAAGCTCTTCGTCGTTCGTGAGTAATCTATTCGTAGGCTCGCTGGGCGGTGATGAGTAGGATGAGATCTATCATGTAATCGAGTTAGTTTTGACGGGGATTGATCCCTAGTATCCACTATGTTCTGAGATTGATGTTGCTACTACTTTGCCATGCTTAATGCTTGTCACTAGGGCCCGAGTGTCATGATTTCGGATCTGAAATTATTATGTTGTCACCAATATATGTGTGTTTTAGATTCGATCTTGCAAGTTGTAGTTACCTACTATGTGTTATGATCCGGCAAGCCCGGAGTGACAATAACCGGAACCACTCCCGGTGATGACCATAGTTTGAGGAGTTCATGTGTTCACCAAATGCTAAAACGTTGGTCCGATTCTTTACTAAAAGCAGAACCTTAATATCCCGTAGTTTCCTTTTGGACCCCGCTGCCACGGGAGGGATGGAGAATAGATGTCATGCAAGTTCTTTTCCCTAAGCACGTATGAGGAAACATGGAATGCATGCCTACATCACATTGACGAACGGGAGCTAGCCACATATCTCTCCGTGTTATAGCTGTTGCATGATGAATATCATCCAAACAAATCACCGACCCATTGCCTACGAGTTTGTCCCACTACTGCTGTTACTTTTTTTTCTCTGCTGCTGTTACTTGCTACTGTTGCTACTTGCTACTGCTGTCACTACTGCTGCTACTTTGCTGTTACTACTTTGCTTCCAGATATTAATCTTTCAGGTGTGGTTGAATCTGACACATTCAGCTGCTAATACTTGAGAGTATCCTCTCACCTCTAATCGGCGAATCAACAAATTTGGGTTGAATACTCTACCCTCAAAAACTGCCTCGATCCCACGCGTTGGTGGGTTATTGCAAGATAATTTCTAATTGTTGAGCAATCGAGAACAAGCATTCGTCTAGCTATTGCCAGAGAGTGCTAGTCACTTCTTCTTCTTCTTCCTCATCGATCTAGGATGGGTTCCAGGCCGGCAGCCTAGGATAGCAAGGATGGACGTCGGTCTTCTTTTTTCGTTTCTTTTCGTCCGTAGTCGGACCCTGCTCTTCTTCATGATGATTATGTATTGTACTGATGTGACTCTGTTGTACCTTGTAGCGAGTGTAAGCCAATTCCATATACTCTTCTCTTCAGTACATGTACTTGTAACGATATCCATTCTTGTGAAACGACGAGATGCGCTTCTATCCCTAACGAGGCCCTCCTGCCAAATTAAGGATAGGGTCGCATCTTGGGCGTTACACATAGGATATTCTATGTCATTATGTGTTGCTGTTCTAAAGATAACCATGATGCCTTCATATCCGTATTTTATTTTCTCGACACCTCTATCTCCAAACATGTGGGCATATTTATTGATCTCGGCTTTCGCTTGAGAACAAGCAAGATCTAAGCTTGGGGGAGTTGATACGCCCATTTTGCATCACGCTTTTATATCGATATTTATTGCATTATGGGCTGTTAATACACATTATGGTACAATATTTATGCCTTTTCTCTCTTATTTTACAATGTTTACATGAAGAGGGAGAATGTCGGTAGCTGGAATTTTGGACTAGCAAAGGAGTAAATCTAAGAGACCTATTCTGCATGGCTCCAAAAGTATTGAAAAGCTACGGAGAATTGTTTTGGAATATATAAAAAATATTGGGCGAAAGAAATACCCGAGGGGACCCACCAGGAGGTCACAAGCCAGGGGGCGCGACCTAACCGCCGGCTCACGCCGTTCAGGCTTGTGGGTCCCCTGGAAGGCCTATGGTGCCCATTATGACACCCTCGGTTTAATCGTACGCTAATCATACTCTCAAATGCGTACGATCAAACCCAAGGACTCACGGGAAGATATCACAACACAACTCTAGACACAAAAAAACAATATCAGCTTCATATTACAAGCCAGGGGCCTCGAGGGCTAGAATACGGAAGCTCAATAAACACACGAGTCAGCGGAAGCAACAATATTTGAGTACAGACATAAAACATGGGGTGCCTTAGAGAAGGCTAGCACAAAAGATACAACGATCGAACGAAGTGAGGCCTCCTGCCTGGGAACCTCCTGATCATCAGCGGCCTCCACGTAGTAGTAGGCACCGTTGGGGTAGCAGTCGTCATTGGCGGGGACCTCCATCTCCTGGGCTCCATCATCTGGTCGCAGCACGGATCAAGGGGGCAAAGGGGGAGCAAAGCAGCGGTGAGTACTCGTACAAAGTACTCGCAAGTCTTACATCAGAACTATTCTAAGTATGCATCAGTATCAAAGAAGGGGGTGGTTATATGTGGACTGACTGCAGCAATGCGAGAATAGAGAGAGAAGGCCTAGTCCTATCGAAGACTAGCATCTTCAGGGTCTTGCAGCAATAGACAAGAGTAGAACAGGTGGGTAACACAAATAACAACAAGTGAGGTCACGCCCAGAGATCCTCCCTCGACTCCCTTGCGAGGAAGCAATGCCGAGGCAACTAATTGCAGTTAAGTAACAATTGTAGTTGTATAAGATCAGGGCACAACTCCAAGTCGTCCTGTAACCGTGGACACGACTATTCGAATAGTTAATTTTCATCCCTGCAGGGGTGCACCACATGTCCCGTCACGCTCGATAACACTCTGGCCGGACACACTTTTCTGGGTCCTGCCCGGCCTCGGAATGTCGACACGTCGCAGCCCCACCTAAGACTAATCAGAGAGGCCAGCCCGCCGGTCTAAATCCTAAGCGCAAAGGATTCATGGGCCCAGTTGCCCTCCGCGCTCCTGCACGATGCGAGGGCGGCCGACGTCAGTCCTAGCATCCCTTAATCACAAGCGCGATGCATCTCGGGACCACTCAGGCGCGCGCCACTACGTTGCTGACATCTGAAAAGCTTCGGCTAATACCACAACGCCGAGTACCTATAATTCTTCCCGCGTAGCCGGTTAGTGCGAAAAGGTCTCCGACCTACCCATATCAAATACCCAAATCCATTATCATTTTAATTAGGCCATCGACACAATCTCGTGGGAATCCACCCGTCTTAACAACTAATCACCAATGATCCCAGTAATATGGGCGAGTAACTGTGTGGTTGTAACATCGGGGGGAATCCGGGGTATCAGCCTTGTTGGATTCCGAACGATGTATCCGTCAAGGTGGGCTTAGAGGAATCACCCTCGGGGGTCCCACACTTGAGGTGTTGCACGACAAAGGCATCGTCGGGAATGGTGAAAGAGGAATCACCCTCGATAACCATGACCGACTAGCTATACTATAGAGATATCATCGGGAGTACTTAGCGAGGTTTCACCCTCGGTACCCGATAGTATCTCTGTAGTGTCGTACAACTAAGGGGGTGTATGTGCGGTGTTGGGTCTGGCTCGTCGATCAGGGATCGAGATTTGAAATCAAGCGGGGCAACTGGACTACGGGGTCTGATACGTCTCAAACGTATCTATAATTTTTGATGGTTTCACGTTGTTATCTTGTCAAAATGTTTTATATACCTTTTATATCTTTTTTGGGACTAACTTATTAATTCAGTGCCAAGCGCCAGTTCCTGTTTTTTCTATGTTTTTGACTCTTTCCAGATCTGATTTTGGAACGGATTCCAAACGGAATAAAATTCCCGAAATAAATTTTTCCAGAACGGAAGAAGATCGGGAGGCTTGAGGGCCAAGGTAGTGGGCCCACAGGGGGCCCACAAGTCGTGTTGCCGCGGCCAGGGGGAGGCCGCGACAACCAAGCTTGTGGCCCCCCTTGGCACTCCCCTGCCCTAGGTCTTTCGCCTATAAATTCCCTAAAAATCCAGAAAAAATCAGGGAATCCATGAAAACACTTTTCCGCCGCCGCAAGCTTCCGTTTCCGTGACATCTCATCTGGAGACCCTTCCCGGTGCCCTGCCGGAGGAGACTTTGGAGTTGGAGGGCTTCTTCATCAACCTCATCGCCCCTCCGATGACTCGTGAGTAGTTCACTTCAGACCTACGGGTCCGTAGTTAGTAGCTAGATGGCTTCTTCTCTCTCTTTGATCTTCAATACAAAGTGCTCCAAGATCTTCATGGAGATCTATCCAATGTAATCCTCTTTGGCGGTGTGTTTGTCGAGATCCGATGAATTGTGGATTTGTGGTCAGATTATGTATGATATATATTTGAGTCTTTGATTATTTCTTATTTGCATGATTTGATATCCTTGTAAGTCTCTCCGAGTCTTGGGTTTTGTTTAGCCAACTAGATCTATGATTCTTGCAATGGGAGAAGTGCTTGGTTTTGGGTTCATACCGTGTGGTGACCTTTCCCAGTGACATAAGGGGCAGCAAGGCACGCATCGTGTTGTTGCCATCAAGGGTAACAAGATGGGCTTTTATCGTAGATATGAGATTGTCCATCTACATCATGTCATCTTGCTTAAGGCGTTACTCTGTTCTTTTGGACTTAATACACTAGATGCATGCTGGATAGCGGTCGACGTGTGGAGTAGTAGTAGTAGATGCAGAAAGTATCGGTCTACTTGTTTTGGACGTGATGCCTATAGATATAATCATTGCCACAGATAATGTCATGACTTTGCGCGGTTCTATCAATTGCTCAACAGTAATTCGTTCACCCACCGTCTACTTGCTTTCATGAGAGAAGCACCTAGTGAACACTACGGCCCCCGGGTCTATTCACACCTATCGTTTCCACTTTCGCTTTGTTTCTTTTTGCTTTCAGTTCTCACTTGCAAACAATCCTTAAGGGATTGACAACCCCTTCATAGCGTTGGGTGCAAGCTCTTTGTGTTTGTGCTGGTACTGGATCTATACCTTGGTTCTCAAAACTGAGGGAAATACTTACCGCCGCTGTACTACATCGCCCTTTCCGCTTCGAGGGAACACCAACGCAAGGCTCCAAGGCCACGGGGGAATCCTTTGCATATTTGCCAAGGAAGTCCCTAAAGGCGTAGACATAGCAGAAGGATTCCTGGTGCCATTGCTGAGGAGTATCAAGACAAGAATAGTCTCCCATCAGCACGCCTGTTTCTGGCGCCGTTGGAAGGTCTTTTGTTGCAGTAGCAGAAGTATTTCTAGCGCCGTTGCCGGGGAAGGAGAGATCTATCCAAGTAGGTCTCACAAACTCATCTCTTGCATTTACTTTTTTCTAGTTGCCTCTCGTTTTCCTCTCCCCCACTTCACATTTGCCATTTTCATTTGCCTTTCTCCTTTGCCGTTTTCTTTTTCCTTTTGCCTTTTTGTTGTCTTCCTTTGCCGTTCTCTTTTGCCCGCTTCACTCGCTTACTTCCGGCTCGTTTGTGTGTGGGATAGTCCATCAATGGCTAGACCCACTACTCCAAATGATACCCCTGAGAACGAAGTTCTCAATTTCAGGCAAAATGAGGAAGAAAATTTAAAGGATGCTTGGTACCGGATTTGCAATGCTTGGAGTAGATCTACTCGTAAGCAATCCACTACCATTCTTCTTCGCAGTTTTTATGTTGGAATCTCTCCTTGCAATTTGTATATTATTGATACCATCGTAGACGGGAATTTTTTGGGGAGCCATACTCTTGACTTCTATGGAGCTATCATGAATTTGGTAGGCTCACCCCCGCTCATGGTTAATGGAACTACCTTAACCTTGGAACATGTGATGCAAAGGCTTGACGCTATTGAAAACAAAATTGCCACAGTTGAACTTATTGAGGGTTTGTATAGAAAGATCCACAATCAAATTACTCAGTATGGATCCAAAGTGGGAAATGTTTTGAAAAATTTAAGGGAGAAGGAACCCATAGTTAATGATTCCTCTAGAATTGGCAAACTAGAGGATGTCATAAACAACTTGGGTTCCGCTTTCGCCGTTGTGCAAAATACTCCAAATATCACTCTCAAAAAGACCGTCAAGTCTGTTTTTGGTCCTAAAGCTAGTGGTGAATCATTCAATAAAGATGAAGATCTTAAGATGATGAATGATCACACTACCTATGGTTTGAGCACCAAAGATGACTATACGCGATTCCATCACCTTTTGCCTAGCTAAGGGCGTTAAAGAATAGCGCTTGTTCGGAGGCAACCCAACGAATCTATCCTTTTTCTTTCTGTTTTATGTTTTCCACACTTTCATAATTCTGTTATGATTGTGTTTTTTGTGTTTCTTTTTGTGTTTGTGCCAAGCAAAACCGTTATGATTAGTCTTGGGGATGATCGTTTGGTCATGCTGGAAAAGACAGAAACTTTCTGCTCACGAAAATAATTTTATTTTTTTTATGTAAGAGCTTTTGAGTTTATTATTTTTGCTGCTGATTGCTACGCAAATTCTTGAGACTGTCATAATTTGTCAGAATTTTGAAGTATCAGAAGTATATGAAGTATACATATTGCTACAGACTGGTCTGCTGTTAACAGATTCTGTTTTTGTTGTGTTGGTTGCTTATTTTGATGAAACTATGGATAGTATCGGGGGGTATTAGCCATGGAAGATTGAAAATAAAGTAACCCAACATCAACATAAGGAGAATTTAAGTTTGCTACAGTACCTAAGGAAGTGGTGGTTTGCTTTCTTATACAAATGTTATCACGAGTTTCTGTTTAAGTTTCGTGTTGTGAAGTTTTCAAGTTTTTGGTGAAGTTCTTATGGACAAAAAGATAAAGAGTGGCAAGATCTCAAGCTTGGGGATGCCCAAGGCACCCCAAGATGGTTCAAGGATGCCGTAAAAGCCTAAGCTTGGGGATGCCCCGGGAAGGCATCCCCTCTTTCGTCTTCAATCCATCGGTAACGTTACTTGGGGCTATATTTTTATTCACCACATGTTATGTGTCTTGCTTGGAGCGTCTTGTATCGTAGAAGACTTTTATTTTTGTTGTGTCACAATCATCCTTGATGCACACCTATAGAGAGAGACATGCACTCACCGTGATTTTGTCGAGCTTCACTTATATCCTTTGGTTAGACAATTCAGCTCACATGTGCTTCACTTATATCTTTTGAGCTAGTTGCTTTTGCTCTTTGTGCTTCACTTATATCTTTTAGAGTACGGCGGTGCATGGCTTGGTAGTTGATCTATGCTTTGAAAGTAGTCTCAAAAGGGGTAGTTATCCGAAGGGATATGAAAACTTCCACCTTCATGTGCATTGAATAGTTAGAGAAGTTTGATTCATCTCAATTAGTTTTGAGTTGTGGTTGTGGTAATATTGAAGTTATGCTAGTAAGGTGTTGTGGATCTAGAAATACTTGTGTTGAAGTTAGTGATTCCCGTAGCATGCACGTATGGTGAACCGCTATGTGATGAAGTCTGAGCATGATTAGTCTATTGATTGTCATCCTTTGTGTGGCGGTCGGGATCGCGCGATGGTTTATACCTACCAACCCTTCCCCTAGGAGTATGCGTTGAATGCTTTGTTTCGATTACTAATAAAACTTCTGCAACATATATGATTTCTTCATGACTAATGTTGAGTCCATGGTTTATATGCACTTTCACCTTCCACAATCACTATCTTCTTTAGTGCCGTGCAACTTTGGCCGGTGCACAAAACCCACCATTAGCCTCCCTCAAAATAGCCACAATACCTACCTACTATGGCTTTTCCAAAGTCATTCCGAGATATATTGCCATGCAACTACCACCATGACATGTGCCACCACGTCTACATTGCCGTTGCATGATCGTAAGATAGCTAGCATGATGTTTCCATTAATGTCTATGCCATGCTAGACCATTGTCACGGTACACTACCGAAGGCATTTCATATAAAGTCATCATTGCTCTAAGTTTTGAGTTGTAAGTGTGATGATCATCATTGATGGAGCATTGTCCCATGTGAGGAAATAAAAGAGGCCAGCGAAGCCCATATACAAAAAGAGGCCAAAGATGCCCACCAAAAAAAGAGGCCAAAGAGCCCATCCAAAAAAATGAGAGAAAAAGGGAGAAGGGGCAATGCTACTATCCTTCCACACTTCTGCTTATTAGGCACCATGATCTTCATGATTGAGAGTCTCTCGTTTTTTCACCACCATATAGCTAGTGGGAATTTTTTCATTATATAACTTGGCTTGTATATTCCAATGATAGGCTTCCTCAAATTTTCCTTAGGTCTTCGTGAGCAAGCAAATTGGATGGACAAGTTTTCTTTAAGAGCTTTCACATACTCTCAGCTCTAGTGCATCATTTGTATGGCAATCCCTACTCATTCACGTTGATATCTATTTATGAGCATCTCCATAGCTCATTGATATGCCTAGTCAATGTGACCATCTTCTCCTTGTTTGTCTTGCAACATCCACCACACTCCACACCACTTATAGTGCTAAAACCATGGCTCACACTCATGTATTGCGTGAGAGTTGAAAAAGTTTGAGAAAGTAAAGGTGTGAAAACAATTACTTGGCCAATACCGGGGTTGTGCATGATTTAAATTCTTTGTGCAATAATGATAGAGCATAGCCAGACTATATGATTTTGTAGGGATAACTTTCTTTTGGCCTTGTTATTTTGAAAGTTCATGATTACCTTGCTAGTTTGCTTGAAGTATTATTGTTTCCACGTCAATAGAAAACTATTGTTTTGAATCTAATGGATCTTACCATTCACGTCACATAAGAGGAGTTACAAAGGACATCTATGCTAGGTAGCATGAAAGCATCAAAAATTCATTCTTTATCACTTCCCTACTCGAGGACGAGGAGGAGTTAAGCTTGGGGATGCTTGATACGTCTCAAACGTATCTATAATTTTTGATGGTTTCACGCTGTTATCTTGTCAACTTTGGATATTTAATATACCTTTTATATCTTTTTTTGGGACTAACTTATTAATTCAGTGCCAAGCGCCAGTTCCTGTTTTTCTGTGTTTTTGACTCTTTTCTGATCTGATTTTGGAACGGAGTCCAAACGGAATCAAATCCCCGAAATAATTTTTTTCCAGAACGGAAGAAGATCGGGAGGCTTGAGGGCCAAAGCATTGGGCCCACAGGGGGCCCACAAGCCCTATTGCTGCGGACAGGGGGGAGGCCGCGACAACAAAGCTTGAGGCCCCCCTGGCACTCCCCTGCCTACGTCATTGGCCTATAAATTCCCTAAAAATCCAGAAAAATCAGGGAATCCACAAAAACACTTTTCTGCCCCCGCAAGCTTCCGTTTCCGCTAGATCTCATCTGGAGACCCTTCCCGGTGCCCTACCGGAGGGGACTTTGGAGTTGGAGGGCTTCTTCATCAACATCATCGCCCCTCCAATGACTCGTGAGTAGTTCACTTCAGACCTAAGGGTCCGTAGTTAGTAGCTAGATGGCTTCTTCTCTCTCTTGGATCTTCAATACGAAGTTCTCGATGATCTTCATGGAGATCTATCCGATGTAATCCTCTTTGGCGGTGTGTTTGTCGAGATCCGATGAATTGTGGATTTGTGATCAGATTATCTATGATATATATTTGAGTCTTTGCTGATTTCTCATTTTCATGATTTGATATCCTTGTAAGTCTCTCCGAGTCTTGGGTTTTGTTTGGCCAACTAGATCTATGATTCTTGCAATGGGAGAAGTGCTTGGTTTTGGGTTTATACCGTGTGGTGACCTTTGCTAGTGACAGAAGGGGCAGCAAGGCACGCATCGTGTTGTTGCCATCAAGGGTAACAAGATGGGCTTTTATCGTAGATATGAGATTGTCCATCTACATCATGTCATCTTGCTTAAGGCGTTACTCTGTTCTTTTGGACTTAATACACTAGATGCATGCTGGATAGAGGTCGACGTGTGGAGTAATAGTAGTAGATGCAGAAAGTATCGGTCTACTTGTTTTGGACGTGATGCCTATAGATATAATCATTGCCATAGATAATGTCACGACTTTGCGCAGTTCTATCAATGGCTCGACAGTAATTCGTTCACCCACCGTCTACTTGCTTTCATGAGAGAAGCCACTAGTGAACACTACGGCCCCCGGGTCTACTCACACCTATCGTTTCCACTTTCGCTTTTACATTGCTTTGTTTATTTTTGCTTTCAGTTCTCACTTGGAAAACAATATATAAGGGATTGGCAACCCCTTCATAGCGTTGGGTGCAAGCTCTTTGTGTTTGTGGAGGTACTTGTGATAATCCTTCACTGGATCGATACCTTGGTTCTCAAAACTGAGGGAAATACTTACCGCCGCTGTGCTACATCACCCTTTCCGCTTTGAGGGAACACCAACACAAGGGTCCAAGGCCACGGGGGAATCCTTTGCATATTTTCGAAGGAAGTCCCTAAAGGCGTAGCCATAGCAGAAATTTTCCTGGTGCCGTTGCTAAGGAGTATCAAGACAAGAATAGTCTCCCGTCAGCACGCTTGTTTCTGGCGCCGTTGGAAGGTCTTTTGTTGCAGCATGAGGGCCAGAGGGGATGACTGCTCCACCTATCCTAAGCAAATTTAAAGCACATGACTGAAAGTAGCAGTTCATCAAAAATAGGCTATGCATCAGATATAGGAGCTAACTACAACACTAGCAAAATACTAATGCAAGCAGTAGGAAGAAAGACATAGGCGATATAGGAATGATCAAGGGGGATTTGCTTGCCTTGCTGCTCTACGGCAAAGGACTGATCGACAGGGTCGTAGATGTACCCGGCAGCAGCGTCAGTCTCGGGGTCTACCCGTAAGAAGAGGGGGAAGAAACAATAAATAATAGCAACGGTGCAACACAAAGCATGACATGGCAAGATGCACGCTGGACATGAGCTAACGCAGCAACATCCGTCATAGACGGGTTGGACTACTACCGGACAGATGGAAAATGATGGAAAAGTTCCATGTTTGCTATGCTAGGGACGCGTGACAAACGAATGGACCGTGTATCCGGGTTTATCTCGTTCTGCTCATCAACTTTCATGTTGCAAACATTTTGATGTGACTTACGGATTATTTTATATTTATTTTTAAAGTTTTATTCAATAAATAGGAATTAAAAACAGATTTAATTAATTTAATTAATTTAATTAAAAGCTATAATGACATCAGCATGATGTCACGCTGACATCAACGGTTGACTGGTCAACTGACCACTGGGTCCCAAACGTCATAGACACAAGTTTTTAATTAAGATTAAATAGTAATTAATGAGATTAATTTAGTGGGGGACCCACGTGTCATACTCTAATTATTCTAATTACCTAATTAATTAATTAACTAATATATCTATTTAGTTATTTAATAAAATACATATATTTATATTTATATTTTAATTTTCACTTTTCTTAAAAGAGGTTGTGGGGCCTCCCTGTCATAGACACCTGGGTGCGTTGGCCCCACCGGTAAGTGGCTTTAGGCCACATACCCGTTTTTACCTACCTACACATATTCATACAATTAACGTATTCTCCATATACCTACATACATAAATACATACATCGTGCATCTCATACATACAAAATACGTACGACATTTATACATACATACATATGCAATACATCATTTATTTTTATTTCTCTTCTCATCTCACAACTCCAACCTGTGTGTTAACAAAGGCGCAACATCACAGAGAGAGAGATACATCTCCAACATCGCCTAATCGATCCTAATGATGTCGGAACGGAGCGTCGTTTATCGGAAGGAACTGGGACGGCGCGAGGAAGGAGGCGGTGGGAGGAGCCTGAAGAGGGGCTCACCGACGTTGACGAGAGGGCCCGGTGAAGCCGGAGGTCTCGGGAGGCAGAGGAGACGGCGAGGAGGAGGACGAGGCGGTGACGGTGATGGCGCGGCTCTGGTGAGGACGGTCGCCGGAGAGGCCTCCCGGAGGGGGCAGACCGACGTGACGAGGAGTGAGGGACCTCCCTGCCCGATCCCTCCTGGACCGAGCGGGAGGGAGGGGCTGGCGCGACGGGGAGAGGCTCGGTCGGCGGGAGGTTGCAGGGGAGGCCGACGGGAGGGGCTCAGCCGGTGGCATGGGAGGCTCGACATGGGAGATATCGGTGTGGATCGGAAAGGGGCTCGGTCCCTGGGGGAGTTGGGGCCGACGAGAGTGCAGGGGGAAGGCCGACGGGGGTGGGGGTGAGCTCGGGGTGGAACTCGGGGCCGACAGGGGTGGGGGTGAGCTCGGGGTGGAACTGGGGGCCGACGGCGGCGGGGGGGGGGGGGATCTGGGAGGCGAGCTGGGAGGCTGAGAGGAGGGGGGGCTCGGTTGTGGGGTTCCTCTCGTGGGGGGAGACCGAGAGGTTAGGTGGGGGGGCTGCGTCGGTGGGGGGGTCCCGGGAGGTGGGGGTAGGTGCGGGAGAGTGTGCGTCGGTCGTGCGGGTGGGTGAGGTCGTGGCGAGATGGGGGTGCGGGGGCGGCCAGGGGGAGCGAGGGGAGGGGCCTCGCTGGCTAGGGTTGCCCCTCCTGGGCCTTTATAACCTGGGAGGGGTGGGCCGACTAGGGATGGCTTGGGTGGGCCACTTTTGGCCTAGTAGGGCCACGGGGATTCTTTTCCTTTTTTTGTAATTCTTTTTATTATTCTTTTTTATTACTAAATCTTATTTACTTTCTTTTACAATTTATTAGATACACTTTTAATACATTCTTTTATTTATTTCTTTTCCATTTACTATATTTCTTTTATTTATTTTATTCAAAGCTCCACTTTTAAATGTATAGGGTTTACCAATAATTCCTAAAGTGCCTGATTTAGTATTATAATCCGCTAGGGAATTTTTGTAACTCCCCGACGTTTTTATTTCAACAACATAAAATCTTTTCTCGTCCGAGTTTAATTTTAAGTTTCGAACTTTGATTCGGTTTCAACCAACACGAGATCATTGATATAATTAACGATGACGTGGCATCATTAGCGCGGGATCACTGTCGCTTAATTACAATCATCAGTGTAGCAAAAGTCGAGGATGTCACAATTCTCCCCTATTAACAAGAATTCTCGTCCCGAGAATTAAGAGGTAGAAGGAAATAGCTCGGGGTATTCATCACGAAGATGATCCTCACGTTCCCAAGTGGATTCATCTTCAAAATGATTTGACCATTGCACCTTAAGGAACTTGGTGACTTTGCGACGAGTCTTACGTTCAGCTTGGTCGAGAATGCGGACCGGATGCTCTTTATAACTGAGGTCTTGTTGCAGCTCAAGCATACCATGATCCAGTGCTCGAATAGGATCCTTGAAGTAGCGGCGGAGCTGAGAAACATGGAAGACATCGTGAACCCGAGAAAGGTTCGCCGGCAGTTCCAATTGATAAGCCACTCTTCCACGCCTTTCGAGAACAGTGAAAGGACCAATATAGCGAGGAGCCAAATTGCCCTTGATCCTGAAACAGTGTGCACCTCTCATCGGTGTGACACGAAGATAAGCCTTTTCGCCAGGTTGATAGACCATATCTTGATGATGACGGTCATACTGACTCTTCTAACGAGACTGAGCGGCCTTCAGATTCTCATGAATAATGCGGACTTGATCTTCGGCATGTTGAATAATATCCGGACCGAAGAGTGATTGTTCCCTAGTTTCTGACCAATTTAGAGGAGTTCGACACCTTCGTGCATACAATACTTCGAAAGGGGCCATCTTCAGACTAGCTTGATAGTTATTGTTGTAAGAGAACTCGGCATACGGGAGAGATTCCTCCCATTTCTTACCAAAAGAAATGACACAAGCTCGAAGCATGTCCTCGAGAATTTGGTTGACTCGTTCGACTTGTCCCTCGGATTGAGGATGAAATGCAGTGCCGAAGGACAGATGAGTCCCCATAGCCTTCTGAAAACTTTCCCAGAATTTTGAAGTGAACAAGCTGCCAGGGTCCGAACTGATTACCAACGGAATACCGTGAAGTGAAACAACTCTTGACTTATAAAGATCTGCCAGATGACTAGCAATAATTGTTTCTTTGACGGCCAGGAAATGTGCAACTTTGGACAGTCGATCAATGACGACAAGAATAGCATCATTACCTTTCTGAGATTTGGGAAACCCAGTGACAAAGTTGTCACACCCCAATTTTTGGATTTCCTGACTAAGTAACTTATTTCAAAATGTGGGACCAATTAAAATTTTTGTGAATGTTTGTGATGCTTGGAGTGACTATTGTCTGTCTGTTTGTTTTGCATGTGATTGATCCCCATTAATTCTTGCCACTCTCCTAATCATCTTCTCATCCCATGATCTCCTGCCTAATGATCATGCCATGTGTTTAGGATAAATATCTGTTTTTACCAAATATTATTTTCACCAAAAAGCATTTCTTTGCATTAAACTTTTAAACCCCTGAGATGAGGTTTGCACTACAAGTCCTCAAATTAGGGAGTTTCTTTTGCACCAATTGTTTTATTTAAAACCATTATCAAAATGACTTTCAAAAACCACCCTATTATTATTTTAAAAGTTATTTTATTATTTTATTTAAAAGCCTTTCTGTGAGGCCACAAATGGTCTCCTATGAAGGGAAATTATTTTTATTGCTTTCAAAATATGTAAGAAAATTTAGGGAAACTCAGCGGATATATTTATTCCATATTTACGAGTTTCAACACATGGTCATGTTCAAAATATTGGGCAAAACCCACCAAAACCATTCCTGTCTATTTCAAGCTTTTGGAATATTTCTATAAGAAATATTCTCAATAAATTCCAGTAAAATTCTAGCATGTCATCTATGATATTCTTGATAATCTTGCCAAGTTTCATTTCAATCCAAGTTGATTTGACTCCCCTAATCACTCTAAAACCCTATCTGTCGAAAATCAAATTTGAGCAACTTTACATTGTGAAGTATCTCCAATTGTGCTCAAATTTGGTGGACATGTTCCAGTACTCCAATGAGGTATCCACACCAAGTGGTACACCAAGGAGAATAGAGGAACTTGCCCTAAAACCATCAGAACCATCTCTGTTGATTTCTGACTTTGACAAACTTTACATTATAAAGTTTGCCCAATTGACCTCAAACTTTTTGTGCATGCCTTAATGCTCAAATAATACCCCTACACCAAATATTGGATTTGTGGGAATTTATTTGAATAGGGTTCTAAGCAGAAACCCATTTCTGCCCCTTTCTAGGGTTTTTCAAGTCTACATTGGAAAACTTGTCCAGCAAATCCCAAATTTGGTGTGCAAGCTTATTTTCATCTATAATTTGATCCTGTTAAGTTTCATAGCCACTGGAATTCATCTGATAGCCTAAACACAGATCAAACACCTTGTGTGCACTCACTGATTTGGCTTCTATTGCCCCTTCTACTTTTACCCTTGAGCTCAACTTTCTACCATAGCCTCACATAGTTACATTTCACCACCAGTAACTTTACCATGGCCACTGGTCAATTATTGGAGAAGGTCTCTTTGTAACTTTCTCCCATTTTCACCTTGGCAGCACTATTCTACCTCTCTTTCCATTCTTCTACTTAAGCTATCACCCCCACTTCTTTCCAGAGGTTCTCTAGTGTCTCAATGCATCATTTGGAACCAAGTTATGGCATGCTCATGTAGGAAAAATGAGGAGCACCTCTTCAAGTCTATTTTTGGCTGAAATGTGACTTTGAACAGCAAGTAGTGTCTATCCTCTCTTGTTTGTGGTGACACTTTGCAGTATTAAAGTCCTTCCATGACTAGCACTGCCAGAAATAGTTTCTCCCTAAGTCTCCCCACCTAAGACCCACTTTTATCGGCCCCTAGTTTGCTGCTAGAAACTTAACAGCAGTCAACAGCCATTCAAACCAACCCCACTAGCTACCAAACTCCAGAGTCACTCTCCTGCACGGGTGCCCTGAGTGCTGGACATGGTTTGCTGGCCATTTGGACCCTGTAGACACAGGTGCCCGTGGTGACCACCACTCTGGCCTGCACTAATGGTGTTCTGCGCCATTTTCTTGTTCTCTAGCTCGTGTCCCGCAGCTGCAGTATGTCCCAGCGCGCCAGGACGCTCCCCTTGACCATTCCAGCAGCTCCCCGACGCCAGCTAGCCTCCAAGACGTCCTTGTGACACATGTCTACTCCGTGCTCTCAGAGCTCCAGAGAGTCCCGAGCTCTCTCGGCCTCTCCCTTCCTATCTCCCTCCTCCTCTATCATTGCCTCCTCCTCCCCTTGACCATTCAAAGCCTCTCCACCCGCGGGCTAGCTTCTAAAGTCCCTCGGGGACATGTGGCACCATGCCCACGGGTGCACCCGAGAGCTTCCAAGCTCTCCTCCCTACTTCTCCTCTCTTATCTCTTCTTTCCAGAGCCTCTCGGGCTCCCCAAGAGCCTCCTCCTCTCCTCCAAGGGAGCCCCTCGTGCCTCCTCTCCTCTCGGGCTCCTTCCTCTCCCCATGGCCGCGGGGTAGACCTCTGGTCCCCGCTCGGGCTGGCTTGCCCAGAGTTTTCCCCCGCCTCTTTTCGCCTTGCCGGCAACCCCTCAGGCCACCGCACCTCCTCCCCACGCTCCTGCCCTCTCCTCTCGCTCCTGGTGCCGAAGACAAGAGGTAGACGGCTCCCAGCAACCTCCATCGCTGGCGCCCTTGCGGCCCTCCCCTGCAGGCGCCGAGCAAGGGAATGGGGGCGGCCACCTCCCCCGAGCCTGCTGGTGGTCGGGGCACGGCCTAGGGTGGCTGCGGACGCCGGAGGATGCCCCCAGCGTCGGCCGGCTTCCGTTCCAATACTCCCTCTGTATCTAGCGAGGGAGGTTGAAGAAGGGCCACGGGGCCCGCACGTCAGCAGGTGGGTGCAACCGCCAGGTGGGCCGCGCACTTAAGTGGCAGCGCCCCCACTCTTGCCGTCTCCCCGAGCGAGAAGCGCAATCCCGCAAATGCGCCTTCGGCGTGTCCCCTCGCTGGTGGCTCGAGCCACTGGGCCGGCCCGAAGGCCTAGCTGCCGCCCTGTGCGCAAGATAGCCTTTCCTCCAGAGATGAGCCCTTTTCCTTTTTTACTTCCCTCCTTAATTTATAAATTTCACCATAAAATCATTCTGACTTCAAATTGCATGATTCAAATTTCTACAGGTTCCTAAATTCAAGCTCTATCCACATATGTGCTTTGCACATTTTTCCAAGAAGATTTTCTGTACTGATATTACTCAAAATCCAAAACTAGATACAAATGTCCCACCTTTCAAAATTCCTATAGGTTCCAAATCAACTCCAAATGGAGTGATTCCAACTTCCAGAGACTTCTAAAATCCCTGTCCATTTTTAGATCCATGGTCAACATTTTTGTGTGACTTCTTTCTCTTGCAATAAATAAATAGCTCTCTTTGCTATTTAATCATCATTGTTAAATCCCTATAATCTTCATTTCAACTCCAAATCCAGTGAAACCACTTCCAAAATGTTTCTAAAATCCTTCTCTGTTAAATGGGTGCCTCCACTCATTTTTAACAGAAAGATTTCTGTTGGCTTATTCTATGACCATCTATTGCTCTTTCCATCCATTCAAAAATCATTGATGACCCAAATATCCTATATCAAGCTTAAGGTATTTTTATTATGACCAGAGAGGTCCAAGAAAAATATAACTTCTATTTATAGAACACTTTTATTCTGCTGGATGTGTGGCTTACTACGGTTATTTCCGACGTAGTTGACGGTAGACGAAGTATTCGGGGACGGAGCGGAAGACCTCGAAGACCCCGAGGACTTGCGTGAGCAAGGCAAGCATGCCCTTTTGCCATGACTTAAGTAATTAAAATGATGCATGCTAGAATAGCAAGTATTTTTCCGTTGCGTGTGACCACGATGCCGGTTCATCACCGATGTGATGATACCGAAGGCTTCTTCGAAGGCCTTGCATTATAGTAGTGTTATTACATGGCTCCTCGGAGCACAAACATGATGAGCTTGATCCTACCATCTACGAGGATTATGCTACTGTCGTGTTGACTAGTAGAGTTAATCACTGCATTGAGCTTGACCCGTGAAGGTCACGATATTATCATGTTGACAAGTAATGTTAAGGCACATCATGTTGACAAGTAATAATAGAGCATTCTATCATGAGCATAATGATGAGTTAAATAAAGAGTTTATGAAAACCCCGTCGGGTGCCACTAATGCCCGAGGGTGATGATGAGTTGGTGATCACTTTTGGTGAAGTGATGCACCGGTGATTTTGGTGTGAGTATGGTTTCGGAAATGGATTAGATTTATGATGTGTAGACCGTCCCAACCTTACCCAGTACGACCACGATACGCCTTTATGGGACGGGGCTTTGTTGATTACTCTGGTCGGTGCTAGCAAAGCGTCACATTACTAGTGACGGGCGTGATCGGTGTCACTCTCGTGATGGGGTCATGCCAGGTAGGACGACTATGCCATTATTATGAGTTCCAGGCACACCGTTGGTCCCTGCATGGTTGTTACAGTCCAGAGTCGGTGCTCGTAAGACGTACAACATGTGGACTGGGTACCAATCGAGTGGATCTCTTTGTCTAGTATCGTCAGGGGAAAGATGATGATCGGGTACTTACCTCGGGTATATGTGATATACCGCGAGTCGTGGATGACACGGAAGTTTCCCGTTTCTCGTGGGTCCAACATACTACCTCTGCAGAGTGTAAACTATTCGAATAGCCGTGTCCACGGTCAAGGACAGTTGGGTGGTGCTGCTTAAACTACGTCCTGAGTTTCCGCATAAACCAAGTGTGTGTGTGTGGTGTTAAAAAGGTGTTGTTATAATCATGATAATCACAATAATATGATCAAGTTTGGTGACTTGGTATATAGGGTAAACCCGGATGGTTTAGCCCTCATTAATATATTGAGATTATGACAAGTCCGATGACTTGGCATATAGGGTAAACCCGGATGGTTTAGCCCTCATTAATACCTTGAGGTTACGACAAGTCTGATGAGTTGGTATATAGGGTGAACCCGGTGTGTTCAACCCTTGACAGATATGTCGATATCTGTAAACTGTTCTTCCAAGTAATTCTTTAACCTGATGCATATACATGATCATTCCACCCAGATGAGTTACACTAAAGATGCATGATACTGTTATACTTTACTTTCATTGTTCGTATCATGGACTGTTTGCGAGTACATTCAAAGTACTCATTGGCTTGCCACTAGTTATTTCATTGACCAGGTGTGAAAGACCGGATACGGTGAAGATTAACTCGGTGACGTTCTTGCGAGCTAGGATGCTTCCCAGTCAGAATGCCTGTAGGTTAAGGCTGATGGCATGGGTTCACGCTTACAACCAATAATTCTGCTATTGGTCTAGTTTGGTGCTTTGGCCTTTAAGGCCCTGTGTATGTAAGACTCGACCGAAGAGGTCATTTATTGTATCAAACGGTATGTATGGATGTAAGACTCTATTATTCAGTATCTGTGTTCAGTGAGCATTGATCCTTGGGATCACTGGACACGGTGATCTCGACTTACCAGTCGGGGTCCCCATAGAGCTGGTATCAGAGCCATCCTGACTATAGGAAGCCCTTAGTTAGCATGGACGTTAGTTAGGCTAAAACTGCTTTCCAGATCCTTCAAAATACTTACAAAACTTACATATTTTCTCAACTCTCCTAAAACTTCAAAGAAATTGAAGGTTATGCTCTAGCCTTCCACTCTTATTTTCTTGAAACTTCTCGTCTACTTTTTCAAAACTTGCTAATGGTCGCTAGAACCTTATGCCCTTCTGACCACGGGATAAATTGAAATCCTCGTGGGCAGCCCGGAAGGAAGTAACCTCTCTCCGCAAACACCTGTGCTGAAGGACAGAGAAGACAACTCTACGACCAGACGACATCAACAGTAGTACCTCTAAGAGGAACGAGGACATCGAGGCTTAGAAGATGGTGAACCCTGGATACTGTTCCACAGTGATGCCACTCTTGCCTACGATAATCTGGACATAATATATGCAAACCTTGATCTGCATCACTAATAGAGCGACCGTGTCAGTTATAAATAATTGTGTCGACCACCACCGGTGGATGAGAATCTTGCCATTTGGTCCGCCTCACCTTAGTGAGCAGGAAAACGGTTCTCTTCATCCCCCGCTCTAGGTGTCGATATCGCAATTAGTATGATTGACAGATCAGAACTCTATCATGTCAAGCAAATATCAGTGCATGAAGGTGTCCACCTGAGACTCTCAAAGCCTCAGAAGACAAGAAGACGCTGACAAGATCATGAAGACAACAGAAGACCCTGTCAGTGAGTGCTATGAAGAACCACCTTCGTCAACAACTTCCGAGACGAGAAGACAACCAGAGTTCCGTACAACTCAAACGAATTGCTCCAGCAACCTACAACAAGATATGTGAAAACACCATGAGAAGGTCCAGAAGACTTAGCGGACTCCTCTCCGGAGCAAGAAGCAAGCACGACAGTCGAGTCCCAGAACCTAGGATAGGATGAGTCGTGAATCCCCTAAGAGAAGTCGAGTCCGTGAAATGGTTCGGATGGACCATGTTGTGTGTTGTTTGTTTTTTTGTTCGTGCTTTGATATAAGTCGCACTTTTGCTTAGGCAACAGGCATGCAGTTATATTACTTGTCTTATTTTGATGATCAAAATAATTTTAGCCCTTGTTTGAGTTGATTTTTTTCAACGCTTGTTTGATTGCACTAAGAACCTTAGTCACTCCCCTCTGTGCTCTCTTTCTTTCTCTCACCCCTCTCGACAACTGAAGAAAGCAAGACAAGATGCGCAAAGGATCCGCTTCGAAGGACGACTGACGTTGAAGACACTGACTATGCTACGCTTAACCACACGCAACCCGTAGGAGTGTGTTTTTCCCCTCGAGATTGGGAAACTACACTAGACCAGACTAACCTCCACAAGCCTTTCCGGCTCAATTTTTCTAGTCACGTGTCTAGTACACGTACTTGCCAAAACGCGTGTAGGTCCCCGATAAACCCCGCTGAGCACCGGGTTCCTTGTGGAACAAGTGATCACCGTGAACAAGTATCCTTCCATCTCAAGATAGCACTGTAACCTTGATGCCATAAGAGGACCGATCTCCGATATGAGAGCATTAGACTAAGATTGTTGCGATGATAATAGTTGTCTTGAGGATATAGCTAGACTATTTTGGTGGATCATGAGACGCTTATAAGGTAGGTGAAATTGGTGGAACGAGTTGATACAGTAGTATCACCTGCATAATCTGGAGTAAGATTGGATTTAGTAGGATGATTATGATCGTGAACATTATTCTTGGTGGCATGCATGACTTTAGCAAGTAGTTGCATTGGTTTGGCGATAATTACCAGGATGACTTGGAGTATCAAGTAGACTTCTTATTGGATTTGAGTCTTGGATTTAAATAGGTAATCTTAATAGAGTATTGAGGATGACAAAGACCACATGGTTCGGAGTAAATTGTATTTAGCTCGTTAATCTCGATCATGATACCATGTTTTCTCAGTGGATATAGAGTGCGTATACTTGGAGTTGTCAATTGATTTACAACCTATGTGGTTTGGCCTTGGAGATTAGATGGCCATGATTATTGAAGTTGGTGGATATACTACGATGTAATTCTAGCAGTAATGTGTGAGTTATGAAGACTCTAAGAGACTGTGTAGAACCCCATGAATGTTGGATTTGTAGGAGTGGTGAGTCTAGTCTTGATTGATCGGATTGATGGATTGCTTGATCAGATTCATAGGAAGGAAACAAGATATTGGATCGGTCTACTACGTGTTTCCTTAATATAGTAGTGTAGTACCCTGTCCGTTGGACGACTTAGGTGGACAATTGGATTTGTTGTGTCTCAGATTCAATCGTGGAAGCTGTATGTCTCCCCAAGGTCCTTGCATAGTAATGCATGTACTGTTGGGGCTACGCCATACTTGTAAGTGTTTGGGGTTAGTTCTTCCCTCAACCCGGAGTTGACTAGCATGAGCGGTGTGGAGTTGACCCACGTAGGATGATACCCTCGATGAGATGAGGTGATGTTGTCTCAAGTTACCGGTCGAACTACTGGCATCTAAGGAATTTGCTTAGAGATAAGATGATAACTGTTCGCCCACATCCTAAATTCCTTGAGACCCTAAAGCTTCGTTGAGCCACAAGATGGACGGACTACGACCCTAGAAGACGAATCTAAGTCGTTGAAATGTGGCCAGTACCCGCCCATAGCAAGTCCCGTTCTCCTCACCTGACTTTTGAGCACTGTGCTTATGTCATGTTTGCGAAGGTAGGTTGTCATCCTCACCGATGACGTACTTACTCACCCAGTAGGAGGAAGAACGCACCTTAGTCCTGTTTGGACGAGCCCCAGGAACGCCGATCTTTATACCTCTTGAGGGTACCGTGATATCTCGAGAAGGTGGACTTCTCGAAGCAGTCCCAAGACCACGGAACACTATCCTACTCAAGTCAAGACGAAGAACCGCCGTGACGAGGAAGCCACGACAATGATGATGTAGCAACAGAAGTCAACCACCGACCGCGCACCGACTACATCAACGACGTCAAGAAGCCTCGACGATTCAAGATGACGAAGCCCTTGGACAAGCGAAAGAATCTGACGACCTCTCCTTGGTCCAAATCAAGGACGCGAGTACTAGTAGGTCGTGGTGGAAACCTCTTAAAGGTGATTCCCACTTGCCGAGTCGCAGACCTTGGGAGTGGATGACTGGTCTATACTCTTGGGTAGCCAGCTCATCCAGAAACCCTCGCAACTCCCAAGATGGCAGGACCTGTTCGGGACCTGAGCCTCCGAGCTTAGACTCATAGGTGAGACCCAGCCCGGACCCTTCCGCGAGAAGCCTACGAAGACTAATTGCGACCGTAGCTTGACTGCTGAAAGGAAGTCAAGGACTTCCCCGTAAGCAGGAAGCCATGCGAAGACTTTGGTAGTGCGTTCTAACACGAGACATCTTGATGTCACTAACCGACCTGCTAAGCCAAGACCAGATCCCAAACACACTATCTTGCCATGTATTCTGACTTTGGAATACACTCGCAAGCCAGAACCTTGCACAGACTTAGCTCACCAAGCCCTTGACCTCGGTCAAGCCTAACTTATTGCCAGATCCTGCTCACGATCAGTCCTGGACGTGCGGACAATCGAAATTGTATCATCAAGCACCTCAAGACCACCACAACAACCTGGGGACACGAAGACTACCTCCAACTCAAGATTCTGTATCTCACCAACCCCAAGCCCAGGAATCTCGGGGACGAGATTCTCTTAAGGGGGGTAAGGTCTCTCACACCCCAATTTTTGGCTTTCCTGACTAAGTAACTTATTTCAAAATTTGGGACCAATTAAAATTTTTGTGAATGTTTGTGATGCTTGGAGTGACTATTGTCTGTCTGTTTGTTTTGCATGTGATTGATCCCCATTAATTCTTGCCACTCTCCTAATCATCTTCTCATCCCATGATCTCCTGCCTAATGATCATGCCATGTGTTTAGGATAAATATCTGTTTTTACCAAATATTATTTTCACCAAAAAGCATTTCTTTGCATTAAACTTTTAAACCCCTGAGATGAGGTTTGCACTACAAGTCCTCAAATTAGGGAGTTTCTTTTGCACCAATTGTTTTATTCAAAACCATTATCAAAATGACTTTCAAAAACCACCCTATTATTATTTTAAAAGTTATTTTATTATTTTATTTAAAAGCCTTTCTGTGAGGCCACAAATGGTCTCCTATGAAGGGAAGTTATTTTTATTGCTTTCAAAATATGTAAGAAAACTTAGGGAAACTCATCGGATATATTTATTCCATATTTACGAGTTTCAACACATGGTCATGTTCAAAATATTGGGCAAAACCCACCAAAACCATTCCTGTCTATTTCAAGCTTTTGGAATATTTCTATAAGAAATATTCTCAATAAATTCCAGTAAAATTCTAGCATGTCATCTATGATATTCTTGATAATCTTGCCAAGTTTCATTTCAATCCAAGTTGATTTGACTCCCCTAATCACTCTAAAACCCTATCTGTCCAGAATCAAATTTGAGCAACTTTACATTGTGAAGTATCTGCAATTGTGCTCAAATTTGGTGGACATGTTCCAGTACTCCAATGAGGCATCCACACCAAGTGGTACACCAAGGAGAATAGAGGAACTTGCCCTAAAACCCTCAACTCTATTGATTTCTGACTTTGACAAACTTTACATTATAAAGTTTGTCCAATTGACCTCAAACTTTTTGTGCATGCCTTAATGCTCAAATAATAACCCTACACAAAATATTGGATTTGTGGGAATTTATTTGAATAGGGTTCTAAGCAGAAACCCATTTCCGCCCCTTTCTAGGGTTTTTCAAGTCTAGATTGGAAAACTTGTCCAGCAAATCCCAAATTTGGTGTGCAAGCTTATTTTAATCTATTACTTGATCCTATTAAGTTTTATAGCCACTGGAATTCATCTGATAGTCTAAACACAGATCAAACACCTTGTGTGCACTCACTGATTTGGCTTCTATTGCCCCTTCTACTTTTACCCTTGAGCTCAACTTTCTACCACAGCCTCACATAGTTACATTTCACCACCAGTAACTTTCCCATGGCCACTGTTCAATTATTGGAGAAGGTCTCTTTGTAACTTTCTCCCATTTTCACCGTGGCAGCACTATTCTACCTCTCTTTCCATTCTTCTGCTTAAGCTATCACCCCCACTTCTTTCCAGATCTTCTCTGGTGTCTCAATGCATCATTTGGAACCAAGTTATGGCATGCTCATGTAGGAAAAATGAGGAGCACCTCTTCAAGTCTATTTTTGGCTGAAATGTGAGTTTGAACAGCAAGTAGTGTCTATCCTCCCTTGTTTGTGCTGAAACTTTGCAGTATTAAAGTCCTTCCATGACTAGCACTGCCAGACATAGTTTCTCCCTAAGTCTCCCCACCTAAGACCCACTTTTATCAGCCCCTAGTTTGCTGTTAGAAACTTAACATCAGTCAACAGCCATTCAAACCAACCCCACTAGCTACCAAACTCCAGAGTCACTCTCCTGCACGGGTGCCCTGAGTGCTGGACATGGTTTGTTGGCCATTTGGGCCCTGTAGACACAGGTGCCCGTGATGGCCACCACTCTGGCCTGCACTAATGGTGCTCTGCGCCATTTTCTTGTTCTCTAGCTCGTGTCCCGCATCTGCAGTATGTCCCAGCGTGCCAGGACGCTCCCCTTGACCATTCCAGCAGCTCCCCGACGCCAGCTAGCCTCCAAGACGTCCCTGGGACACATGTCTACTCCGTGCTCTCAGAGCTCCAGAGAGTCCCGAGCTTTCTCGGCCTCTCCCTTCCTATCTCCCTCCTCCTCTATCATTGCCTCCTCCTCCCCTTGACCATTCATAGCCTCTCCACCCACGGGCTAGCTTCTAAAGTCCCTCGGGGACGTGTGGCACCATGCCCACGGGTGCACCCGAGAGCTTCCAAGCTCTCCTCCCTCCTTCTCCTCTCTTATCTCTTCTTTCTAGAGCCTCTCGGGCTCCCCAAGAGCCTCCTCCTCTCCTCCCAGGGAGCCCCTCGTGCCTCCTCTCCTCTCGGGCTCCTTCCTCTCCCCATGGCCGCGGGGTAGACCTCCGGCCCCCGCTCGGGCTGGCCTGCCCAGAGTTTTCCCCCGCCTCTTTTCGCCTTGCCGGCAACCCCTCAAGCCACCGCACCTCCTTCCCCACGCTCCTGCCCTCTCCTCTCGCTCCTGCCCTCTCCTCTCTCTCCTGGTGCCGAAGACAGGAGGTAGACGGCTCCCAGCAACCTAAATCTCCGGCGCCCTTGCGGCCCTCCCCTGCAGGCGCCGAGCAGGGGAACGGGGGCGGCCACCTCCCCCGAGCCTGCTGGTGGTCGGGGCACGGCCTAGGGTGGCTACGGCCGCCGGAGGATGCCCCTAGCGCCGGCCGGCTTCCGTTCCAGTACTCCCTCTGTATCTAGCGAGGGAGGTTGAAGAAGGGCCGTGGGCCCCGCACGTCAGTAGGTGGGTGCAACCGCCAGGTGGGCCGCGCACTTAAGTGGCAGCGCCCCCACTCTTGCCGTCTCCCCGCGCGAGAAGCGCACTCCCGCAAATTCTCCTTCGGCGTGTCCCCTCGCTGGTGGCTCGAGCCACTGGGCCGGCCCAAGGCCTAGCTGCCGCCCTGTGCGCAAGATAGCCTTTCCTCCAGAGATGAGCCCTTTTCCTTTTTACTTCCCTCCTTAACTTATAAATTTCACCATAAAATCATTCTGACACCAAATTGCATGATTCAAATTTCTGCAGGTTCCTAAATTCAAGCTCTATCCACATATGTGCTTTGCACATTTTTCCAAGAAGATTTTCTGTACTGATATTACTCAAAATCCAAAACTAGATACAAATGTCCCACCTTTCAAAATTCCTATAGGTTCCAAATCAACTCCAAATGGAGTGATTCCAACTTCCTGAGACTTCTAAAATCCCTGTCCATTTTTAGAGCCATGGTCAACATTTTTGTGTGACTTCTTTCTCTTGCAATAAATAAATAGCTCTCTTTGCTATTTAATCCTCATTGTTAAATCCCTATAATCTTCATTTAAACTCCAAATCCAGTGAAACCACTTCCTAAATGTTTCTAAAATCCTTCTCTGTTAAATGGGTGCCTCCACTCATTTTTAACAGAAAGATTTCTGTTGGCTTATTCTATGACCATCTATTGCTCTTTCCATCCATTCAAAAATAATTGATGACCCAAATATCCTATATCAAGCTTAAGGTATTTTTATTATGACCAGAGATATCCAAGAAAAATATAACTTCTATTTACAGAACACTTTTATTCTGCTGGATGTGTGGCTTACTACGGTTATTTCCGACGTAGTTGACGGTAGACGAAGTATTCGGGGATGGAGCGGAAGACCTCGAAGACCCCGAGGACTTGCGTGAGAAAGGCAAGCATGCCCTTTTGCCATGACTTAAGTAATTAAAATGATGCATGCTAGAATAGCAAGTATTTTTCCATTGCCTGTGATCACGATGCCGGTTCATCACCGATGTGATGATACCGAGGGCTTCTTCGAAGGCCTTGCATTATAGTAGTGTTATTACATGGCTCCTCGGAGCACAAACATGATGAGCTTGATCCTACCATCTACGAGGATTATGCTACTGTCCTCTTGACTAGTAGAGTTAATCACTGCATTGAGCTTGACCCGTGAAGGTCACGACATTATCATGTTGACAAGTAATGTTAAGGCACATCATGTTGACAAGTAATAATAGAGCATTCTATCATGAGCATAACGATGAGTTAAATAAAGAGTTTATGAAAACCCCGTCGGGTGCCACTAATGCCCGAGGGTGATGATGAGTTGGTGATCACTTTTGGTGAAGTGATGCATCTGTGATTTTGGTGTGAGTATGGTTTCGGAAATGGATTAGATTTATGATGTGTTGACCGTCCCAATCTTACCCAGTACGACCACGATACCCCTTTATGGGACGGGGCTTTGTTGATTCCTCTGGTCGGTGCTAGCAAAGAGCCACATTACTAGTGGCGGGAGTGATCGGTGTCACTCTCGTGATGGGGTCGTGCCAGGTAGGACGACTATGCCATTATTATGAGTTCCAGGCACACCGTTGGTCCCTGCATGGTTGTTACAGTCCAGAGACGGTGCTCGTAAGACGTACAACATGTGGGCTGGGTACCAATCGAGTGGATCTCTTTGTCTAGTATCGTCAGGGGAAAGATGATGATCGGGTACTTACCTCGGGTATATGTGATATACCGCGAGTCGTGGATGACACGGAAGTTTCCCGTTTCTCGTGGGTCCAGCATACTACCTCTGCAGAGTGTAAACTATTAGAATAGCCGTGTCCACGGTCAAGGACAGTTGGGTGGTGCTGCTTAAACTACGTCCTGAGTTTCCGCATAAACCAAGTGTGTGTGTGGGGTGTTAAAAAGGTGTTGTTATAATCATGATAATCACAATAATATGATCAAGTTTGGTGACTTGGCATATAGGGTAACCCGAATGGTTTAGCCCTCATTAATATATTGAGATTACGACAAGTCCGATGACTTGGCATATAGGGTAAACCCGGATGGTTTAGCCCTCATTAATACCTTGAGGTTACGACAAGTCCGATGACTTGGTATATAGGGTGAACCCGGTGTGTTCAACCCTTGACAGATATGTCGATATCTGAAAACTGTTCTTCCAAGTAATTCTTTAACCTGATGCATATACATGATCATTCCACCCAGATGAGTTACACTAAAGATGCATGATACTGTTATCCTTCACTTTCATTGTTCGTATCATGGACTGTTTGTGAGTACATTGAAAGTACTCATTGGCTTGCCACTGGTTATTTCATTGACCAGGTGTGAAAGACCGGATACGGTGAAGATTAACTCGGTGACGTTCTTGCGAGCTAGGATGCTTCCTAGTCAGAATACCTGTAGGTTAAGGCTGATGGCATGGGTTCACGCTTTCAACCAATAATTCCGCTATTGGTCTAGTTTTGTTCTTTGGCCTTTAAGGCCCTGTGTATGTAAGACTCGACCGAAGAGGTCATTTATTGTATCAAACGGTATGTATGGATGTAAGACTCTATTATTCAGTATCTGTGTTCAGTGAGCATTGATCCTTGGGATCACTGGGCACGGTGATCTCGACTTACCAGTCGGGGTCCCCACGAAAGTCCATTTCAACATGATCCCATTTCCACTCAGGAATAGAGATAGGTTGCAGAGTTCCAGCAAGCTTTTGATGTTCTGCTTTGATACGCCGGCATATATCACATTCTGACACATAGCGTGCAATGTCTTGTTTCATATTGGGCCACCAGAATCTTTGCCGGATGTCTTGGTACATCTTGGTACTACCCGGGTGAATATACAATGGTGTGTCGTGAGCTTATTTCATCACCTTTCCGGTCATCCTGATATTTTCCTTCTTATTTGGGACGAATAAGCGACCCTTGAAATACAAGGCGCCATCTTCAACAACAGTGAAAAAGGAGGGTTTACCCTTCGCAATATAGCTCTTAATCCTGTCGACATCATCGTGAAAGCCTTGCGGATTCTTTATGGACCTCACAAGATCTGGTTCAACAATCGGTTATTGAGGGAACCCTGATTAATTAACAACACGAAGGTTCATCTTTTGACACTCTTCAGGAGGGGGAACAAGGTAACCCTGAGGAACAATATGGAGGTTCAGCTTACGGAATTCCTCTTGCAGACGATCGTGAACCTGATGAACCTGGAGGTGGTTGCAGTATGACTTACGACTCAAGGCATCAGCCATTACGTTAGTCTTGCCAGGGGTATATGATATACTAAGTCAAAATCTGCTATACGCTCCATCCATCTTTGTTGATGTAGATTCAACTCCGGTTGAGTGAACAAGTACTTCAGACTTTGATGGTCGGTGTAGATTTCACAGCGATTACCGACAAGATATTGTCGTCATTCATTCAGTGCATGAATAACTGCGGCAAGCTCGAGATCATGAACTGGGTAGTTCTCCTCATGAGAACGCAGTTGACGTGAAGCATAAGCAATCACCTTGCGATCCTGCATTAGGACACAACCTATTCCTTGACGAGAAGCGTCACACAGTATGACGAAATCCCTTTTTGTATCCGGGGGAGCAAGTACTGGTGCGGACGTCAGTTTGTCCTTGAGCGCCTGGAAACTTTCCTGACATTTATCAGTCCACTCATACTTAACACCTTTGTGAAGCAGGTTGGTTAAGGGCTTCGCAATCTTGGAGAAGTTCTCGACGAATCGACGGCAATAGCTGGCGAGTCCGAGAAAACTTCTGACTTCCTTTACATTCTTCGGGGGAGTCCATTCAAGAATATCTTGAATTCGTTCGGGGTTGACTGCAATACCATCCTTGGAAATCACATGACCAAGGTAAGTCACTTCGTCTAGCCAGAATTCACATTTGGAATACTTCGCATAGAGTTTGTGCTCCCGAAGCTTATCCAGTACAAGACGAAGATGTTCGGCATGTTCCTCTTTATTCTTTGAAAATACCAGAATATCATCCAGATATACCACGACGAATTTGTCGAGGTAGTCCATGAATATATAATTCATCAACCGAGAGAAGGTTGCCGGTGCGTTGGTTAAGCCGAAGGACATGACGGTGTACTCGTATGATCCATAACGAGTAACAAAGGCGGTCTTTAGAATATCCTCTTTGCGAACACGGATCTGGTGGTATCCCAACCTCAAGTAGATCTTAGAGAAGACGGTGGAACCAGCAAGTTGATCATATAAATCATTTATCCGAGGGAGAGTATATTTGTTTTGAATAGTGGCCTCGTTGATAGGACGATAGTATTGAACCAATCGATTTGTCCCATCCTTCTTCTTAACAAAGAGAGAAGGTGCCCCCCAAGCGGAGGAACTCGGACGAATGAAACCCGAACGAAGCGAGTTGTCAATTTCTTGCTTAAGTTCAAGGAGTTCATGTGGTGGCATTTTATAAGGACGCTTAGCAATAGGAGTGGTACCGGGTACCATGTCAATGACAAACTCGACAGCTCGAGCAGGGGGAATCCCCGGAAGTTCTTCTGGAAAGACATCTTGGAATTCTCGGACCACTGGAATGTTTTCAATCCCTTCAAGAGGCGACACATTTAATGCATTGAAGGCATATAGCTATGCGTCAGCATTTCAAACGAGATGAGCATGGTAGCTTCTTAATTCATCTGAAGGGTGTAGGAGGTGGACGGTCTTGGTGGCACAAACGACCGATGCCGTATGAGCTTTCAACCAGCCCATACCCAGTATGAGATCAATGTTGGAAGAACTCAATAACATGGGAGAGACAAGGAATTCCAATCCTTCAATTTCAATGGGGACATTGGAGCAAACCATGGAGGGTCGGCATTGGCCCGAGGGGGTGCTTACCACTATTGGGACGTCCATCTCTTCGTACTTAATGCCATGCATGAATGCAAAAAAATTCGACATAAAGGAATGCGATGCTCCTGTATCAAACAATACAGAAGCAGGTACTGAGTTAACGAGAAGTGTACCCATCACGGTAGCAGGCTAGTCTTGAGCTTGATCCATATCAATGTTGTTGGCCTGACCACGAACATAAGCAAGCTTAGCATTGAAGTTGCGGTTCTGGTTGTTGCCACTGCCAGTTGAGGGAAGTGTCAGCTGATTAGGATTCTGCATGCAGTCTCTAGCACGGTGACCTGGACGGCCACACTTGAAGCACAGCCCGTCCTCAGGACGGGAAGGAGGAACTCGAGGCGGTGGAGCTGGAAGCCTTGGCTGCCTAGCTGGTGGAGGAGGCAGACGAGGTCCAACATAGGACGTCCTCGGAGCAGGAGCAGGTGCATGGTACATGTTGGGAATCCAGATCTTCCGCTTCTATGCAGATGAGCCCGAAGATGAGCCCATGTCACGGTTGCGCTTGCTGCTATCCTTGTATTCCCGCAGACCAGTCTCAACCTGAATAGCCTTGTTCACCAGGGTGGCGAAATTAGCATAGTCTTGAACAAGGAGTGTCAGCTTGATATCAGGGTGGAGGTCTTCACGGAACTTCTCCTATCTGCGTGCATCAGTTGCAATGTCTTCTTCAGCATAGCAAGATAAGTCCAAAAATTTCCGCTGATAAGCATCCACAGTCTTGTTGCCCTGGATAGGTTGTGGAACTCACGCTTCTTCCGGTCCATGATTCCCTGACGAATGTAGCGAGCACCGAAAGCGGCCTTGAACTTTGTCCAAGTGATGACAGTCCCATCGGGCTGAGAGCGCCTGTGGCTGTCCCACCATTGAGCACCGGATCCTTCAGGAAGTAGGCGGCAAAGTTGACATAGCTCCCTAGGGGCACATTGGCAGACTCCAGCTCGTAAGCAATGTCACGGAGCCAGTCATCAGCATCAAGAGGCTGAGTTGAGCTGTGGTAGATCGCAGGGTTGAGGCGGCAGAAGTCTTGCAGTGTCACGCCTTGATGTTGGTTCATGTTCGGCCTTTGGAACTGATCTATGAGCCCTTACATAAACTGGGAGTTCAGCTCAAACTATTGGATCATCCCCGCCATATACTCAAGAGGCGGGGGTGGTGCATCGTTGGCAGGGCCACGCGGGCGGCCAGCTGGTCTAACCATCGTGTTAAATATTGAATAGGGGTAGTTTAGCTTAAAGTAATTGCAAAGGCCTCGCACGCATTCATGAAGTAATCATGCATGATGAAAGGGAAATGCGATAGATACTTCATAGTAGCTGAGTTCGACATACAGACACATACATAAGTACGATTATAAACTCGAAATTTGGCGATAACCCAGACGCATTAGACGATATCCTGGACTCACTAGGCGGCACGCAGGCACGCGGTGGAAGAGTACCACAACGAGATATAGCGATAAGGCTACATCAACGTCGGAGAGGACAAACAAATCCTGGTAGCTGGCGGCGATAGAAGGTAGGAACATGACCCTGTGTCCCGTTGTGGCTCTGGTGACGACACCGCATCCAATAGAGGAGCCGAGGTCCAAGTGCATGGGTTCTACCCCAACATCAGTCCACTCAAGAGCTGATGGTAGCTCTGTCCTGCTCGACTCGCGGATGCGCATAGGGGGAACCCTCGGGCAGTGTGATGGCTGCAGCTCTGTCAACGCGTCGTAAAGACGAACGCACATAGCATACAGCTCCACAGTCAGAGCTCGAAAAGCACGATCCAGTGCCTCAGTGTACTGCACCAGAACTCGCGCGTCGTAGCGACGCGTCACATAGGGGGCGCAAAGAGCGACGTAGGATCGGTCGCTGTGCTCCCGAACGTCAGAAGTGTAGGCAGTGAGATCAGACCTAGTCTCATCACCAGCAGGAGCATGCGGGATGTATATGAAAGGGCTCTCCTCCAGGTGAGGGTACGCTCCACGGAGATGGGTGATAGCGATGTAGGCCGCATCATGGACGGCCATCTCGACTGACACTCCAATAACACAGAAAACTTGGCGCTCGAGGGTCTCGCCGCCCATCTGGTCGATGATGCGAACCTCAGCCTGGTACTGGTTGTACTCGCGGAAATCCTCGTACACATTGTACTCAGGGTACCAGCGATATCCCAGCCTAGTCAGGAGGTCGACCAAAATGGCCGGGAACCCAGTCGTCTGAGTGGCCTACGTCAGGCGCACGTGCTGTCTTGCGGGACGCATCTGAAAATAAGATTGACGGATGTCAAATGACAGTGTGTGTAATATACATTCAGGAGAAAAGAGTAAATAGTCCAGCGCTCCGGGTCGATGTGATAACGAGAACCTAATGTTAGAGTTAGTAAAGTCTTTATCCCGAAAGAGAAGAGAGAGTAGAACCGAGAGTATAGGAAAGGAGTAAAAGATACTAATACCACCCAATTGAGATGTTGGCCCGTAAGCCACAACATCAGTGTTAGTAAAGTTTTTCAAACACTAGACTCAACTTCGGCCAAGGAGTTGGAAAGGGGGCTACCTACAGGCAGTCGGCTCTGATACCAACTTGTGACGCCCTCGGTTTAATCGTACACTAATCATACACGCAAATGCGTACGATCAAACCCAAGGACTCACGGGAAGATATCACAACACAACTCTAGACACACAAAAAACAATATCAACTTCATATTACAAGCCAGGGTCCTCGAGGGCTAGAATACGGAAGCTCGATAAACACACGAGTCAGCGGAAGCAAAAATATTAGAGTATAGACATAAAACATGGGGTGCCTTAGAGAAGGCTAGCACAAAATATACAACGATCGAACGAGGCGATGCCTCCTGCCTGGGAACCTCCTAACTACTCTTGATCATCACCGGCCTCCACGTAGTAGTAGGCACCATCGGGGTAGCCGTCGTCGTCGGCGGGGACCTCCATCTCCTGGGCTCCATTATCTGGGGCCAACATGGATCAAGGGGGCAAAGGGGGAGCAAAGCAGCGGTGAGTACTCATACAAAGTACTCGCAAGTATTACATCAGAACTATTCTAAGTATGCATCAGTATCAAAGAAGGGGGTGGTTATATGTGGACTGACTGCAGCAATGCGAGAACAAAGGGAGAAGGCCTAGTCCTATCAAAGACTAGCATCTTCAGGGTCTTGCACCAATAGACGAGAGTGGAACAGGTGGGTAACACAAATAATAGTCATATTGTTGCAGCAATATTAAAGTGAAGTCACGCCCAGAGATCCTCCCTGGACTCCCTGCGAGGAAGCAATCCCGAGGCAACTAATTCGAGTTAATTAACAATTGTAGTTGTATAAGATCAGGGCACAACTCCAAGTCGTCCTGTAACCGTGGACACGGCTATTCGAATAGTTAATTTTCATCCCTGCAGGGGTGCACCACATGTCCCTCACGCTCGATAACACTCTGGTCGGACACACTTTTCTAGGTCCTGCCCGGCCTCGGAATATCGACATGTCGCAGCCCCACCTAAGACTAATCAGAGAGGCCAGCCCGCCGGTCTAAATCCTAAGCACAAAGGGTTCATGGGCCAGTTCCCCTCTGCGCTCCTGCAAGATGCGAGGGCGGCCGACGTCAGTCCTAGCATCCCTTAGTCATAGGCGCGATGCATCTCGGGACCACTCAGGCGCGCACCACTACGTTGCTGACATCTGAAAAGCTTCGGCTGATACCGCGACGTAGAGTACCCATAATTCTTCCCTCGTAGCCGGTTAGTGCGAAAAGGTCTCCGACCAACCCATATCAAATACCCAAATCCATTATCATTTTAATTAGGCCATCGACACAATCTCGCGGGAATCCACCCGTCTTAACAACTAATCACCAATGATCCGAGTAACATGGTCGAGTAACTGTGTGGTTGTAACATCGGGGGGAATCCGAGGTATCACCCTTGTTGGATTTCGAACGATGTATCCATCAAGGTCGGCTTAGAGAAATCACCCTCGGGGGTCCCACACTTGAGGGGTTGCACGACAGAGGCATCGTCGGGAATGGTGAAAGAGGAATCACCCTCGATAACCACGACCGACTAGCTATACTACACAGATATCATCAGGAGTACTTAGCGAGCTTTCACCCTCGGTACCCGATAGTATCTCCGTAGTGTCGTACAACTAAGGGGGGTGTATGTGCGGTGTCGGGTGTGGCTCGTCGATCAGGGATCGAGATTTGAAATCAAGCGGGGCAACTGGACTACGGGGTCAGAGGGGATGACTGCTCCACCTATACTAAGCAAATTTAAAGGACAGGACTGAAAGTAGCAGTTCATCAAAAATAGGCTATGCATCAGATATAGGAGCTAACTACAACACTAGCAAAATACTAATGCAAGCAGTAGGAAGAAATACATAGGCGATATAGGAATGATCAAGGGGGGTTTGCTTGCCTTGCTGCTCTGCAGAAAGGACTGATCGGCAGGGTCGTAGATGTACCCGGCATCAGCGTCAGTCTCGGGGTCTACTGGTAAGAAGAGGGGGAAGAAACAATAAATAATAGTAACGGTGCAACACAAAGCATGACATGGCAAGATGCACGCTAGACATGAGCTAACGCAGCAACATCCGTCATAGACAGGTTGGAAGAATATCTGACCATATTTTTCCCAGTTTCGGGCTACTACCGGACAAATGGAAAATGATGGAAAAGTTCCATGTTTTCTATGCGAGGGACGCGTGACACACGAATGGACACTGTATCCGGGTTCGTCTCGTTCTGCTGATCAACTTTCATGTTGAAAATATTTTGGTTTGACTTACAGATTATTTTATATTATTTTTTAAAATTATATTCAATAATTAGGAATTAAAAACATATTTAATTAATTTAATTAAAAGCTATTATGACATCAGCATGATGTCACGCTGACATCAACGGTTGACTGGTCAAATGACGAGTGGGTCCCGAACGTCATAGACACAAGTTTTTAATTAAGGTTAAATAGTAATTAATCACATTAATTTAGTGGGGGACCCACGTGTCATACTCTAATTATTCTAATTACCTAATTAATTAATTAACTAATATATCTATTTAGTTATTTAATAAAAAAACATATTTTTATATTTATCTTTTAATTTTCACTTTTCTTAAAAGAGGTTGTGGGGCCTCCGTGTCATAGACAGCGGGGTGCGTTGGCCCCACCGGTAAGTGGCTTTAGGCCACATACCCGTTTTTACCTACCTACACATATTCATACAATTAATGTATTCTCCATATACCTACGTACATAAATACATACATCGTGCATCTCATACATACAAAATACATACGACATTTATACATACATACATACGCAATACATCATTTATTTTTATTTCTCTTCTCATCTCACAACTCCAACCTCTCTGTTAATAGAGGCTCAACATCACAGAGAGAGAGATACATCTCCAAAATTGCCTAATCGATCCTAACGGCGTCGAAACGGAGCGCCATTTGCCGGAACGGAACCGGGACGACGCGAGGAAGGATACGGTGGGAGGAGCCCGAAGAGGGGCTCACCGACGTTGACGAGAGGGCCCGGTGAAGCTGGAGTTCTCGGGAGGCGGAGGAGATGGTGAGGAGGAGGATGAGGCGGTGACGGTGATGGCGCGGCTCCGGTGAGGACGGTCGCCGGAGAGGCCTCCCGGAGGGGGCCGATCGATGTGACGAGGAGGGAGGGACATCCCTGCCCGATCCCTCCTGGACCGAGCGGGAGGGAGGGGCCGGCGCGACAGGAGAGGCTCAGTCGGCGGAGGTTGCAGGAAAGGCCGACGGGAGGGGCTCAGTCGGTGGGATGGGAGGCTCGGTGTGGGATCTGGCGGGGAGGGAGGTGTCGGTGTGGATCGGAAAGGGGCTCGGTCCCTGGGGGAGTTGGGGCCGACGGGAGTGCAGGGGGAAGGCCGACGGGGGTGGGGGTGAGCTCGCGGTGGAACTGGGGGGCGACGGGGGGGGGAACTCGGAGGCGAGGTGGGAGGCTGAGAGGAGGGGGGCTCGGTCGTGGGGTTCCTCTCGTGGGGGAGACCGAGAGGTTAGGTGGGGGGGCTGCGTCGGTGGGGGGGTCCCGGTAGGTGGGGGTAGGTGCTGGAGAGTGTGTGTTGGTCGTGCGGGTGGGTGAGGTCATCGCGAGATGGGGGGGCGGCGGGGACCAGGGGGAGTGAGGGAAGGGGCCTCGCTGGCTAGGGTTGCCCCTCCTCGGGCTTTATACCCAGGGAGGGGTGGGCCGACTGGGGATGGCTTGGCTGGGCCACTTTTGGCCCAGTTGGGCCAGGGGGATTCTTTTCCTTTTATATTATTTCTAATTATTTTTATTATTCTCTTTCTTGTTAAATCTTATTTACTTCTTTTACAATTTATTATATACACTTTTAATACTTTATTTTATTTATTTCTCTTCCATTTACTATATTTCTTTATTTATTTTATTCAAAGCTCCACTTTTAAATATATAGGGTTTACCAACAATTCCTAAAGTGCCCGAATTGATATTATAATCCACTAGGGAATTTTTATAACTACCCGACGTTTTTATTTGAACAACATAAAATAGTTTCTCGTTCGACTTTAATTTTAAGTTTCGAACTTTGATTCGGTTTCAACCAACACAAGATCATTGATATAATTAACGATGACGTGGCATCATTAGCGCGGGATCACTGTCGCTTAATTACAATCATCACTGTAGCAAAAGTTGAGGATGTCACACCCATCTTCTTCTATATGAATGGTTTTGACCTAGAAAAAATCATATCATACCTTTCACGATGAGGCGCCATTGTCTAGAGGCGGAACTTTGCCAGAACCAATCTAGAGCTCCGACGGAGTTATTCCGCGAGGGAAACATCCCTCCCGGAGGGGGAAATCGAATCCATCGTGATCACCAATGATCCTTTCATCAAGAGGGGGCCAATCTCCATCAGCATCTTCATCAGCACCATCTCCTCTCCAAACCCTAGTCCATCTCTTGTATCCGATCTTTCTCTCAAAACCTCAGATTGGTACGTGTGGGTTGCTAGTAGTGTTGATTACACCTTGTAGTTTATGCTAGTTGGTTTATTTAGTGGAAGATTATATGTTCAGATTCCTAATGATTATTAATAGTCCTTAATTATGAACATGAATATGCTTTGTTGGTAGTTACGTTTGTTCCCGAGGACATGGGATAAGTCTTGTTATAAGTAATCTTGTGGATTTGGTATTCATTCGATATTTTGATAAGATAAATGTTGTCTCTCCTCTACTGGTCTCATGTGAACGTCGACTACATGACACTTCGCCATTATTTGGGTCTAGAGGAAGGCATTGGGAAGTAATAAGTAGATGATGGTTTTCTAGAGTGACAGAAGCTTAAACCCTAGTTTATGTGTTGCTTCATAAGGGGCTGATTTGGATCCACATGTTTAATGCTATGGTTAGATTTATCAAGATTCTTCTTTCATAGTTGCGGATACTTGCGAGAGGGGTTAATAATAAGTGGGATGTTTGTACAAGTAAGGGCAGCAGCCAAGCATCGGTCCACCCACATATCAAATTATCAAAGTAACGAACGCAATTCATATGAACATAATGAAAACTAGCTTGACATAAATTTCCATGTGTCCTCGGGAGCGCTTTTCTCTATATAAGAGTTTTTCCAGGCTTTTCCTTTGCTAAAAAAAAGGATCGGGCCACCTTACCGCACCATTGTTACATTTGTTATTTGCTACCCGTTATGAATTACCTTATCACAAAACTATCTGTCACCGATAATTTCAGTGCTTGCAGAGAATACCTTACTGAAAACCGCTTGTCATTTCCTTCTGCTCCTCGTTGGGTTCGACACTCTTACTTATCGGAAGAACTACGATAGATCCCCTACACTTGTGGGTCATCAAGACTCTTTTTTGGCGCCATTGCCGGGGAGTGAAGCACCTTTGGTAAGTGGAACTTGGTAAGGAAAAATTTATATACTGTGCTCAAATTTACTGTCACTTGTCACTATGGAAAATAATGCTTTGAGGGGCTTGTTGGGGGTATCTTCACCCCGACCGGAAGCACAAAGAGATGCTCCTCAACATTATGCACCTACTGAAAATATTTATTATGAAAGTCCTGTTGGAAATATGCCCTAGAAGCAATGATAAAATAGTTATTATTATCATTCCTGTTTCAAGATAATCATTTATTATCCATGCTATAATTATATTGAATGAAAGCATAGATACATGTGTGGATATATAGAAAAAACAATGTCCCTAGTAAGCCTCTAGTTGGCTAGCCAGTTTATCAAGGATGGTTAAGGTTTTCGGACCATATGCAAGTGTTGTCACTTGAAAACTTGATCACATCATTAGGAGAATGATGTGATGGACAAGACCCAGATTATAAACGTAGCATGTGATCGTGTCATTTTGTTGCTATTGTTTTCTGCGTGTCAAGTATTCATTCCTATGACCATGAGATCATGTAACTCACTGACACCGGAGAAATACCTTGTGTGTATCAAACGTCACAACGTTACTGGGTGACTATAAAGGTGCTCTACAAGTATCTCCGAAGGTGTCCGTTGAGTTAGCATGGATCAAGACTGGGATTTGTCACTCCGTGTGACAGAGAGGTATTTCGGGGCCCACTCGGTAATACAACATCACATATAAGCCTTGCAAACAATGTGACTCAAGTGTAAGTCGCGGGATCTTGTATTACGGAACGAGTAAAGAGACTTGTCGGTAACGAGATTGAAATAGGTATAGAGATATACCGATGATCAAATCTCGGGCAACTAACATACCGAAGGACAAAGGGAATGTCATACGGGATTATATGAATCCTTGGAACAGAGATTCAACTGATAAGATCTTTGTAGAATATGTAGGATCCAATATGGACATCCAGGTCCCGCTATTGGATATTGACCGAGGAGTGTCTCGGGTCATTTATACATAGTTCTCGAACCTGCAGGGTCTGCACACTTAAGGTTCGATGACGCTTTAGTATAGTTGAGTTATAGGTGTTGGTGACTGAAGGTTGTTCGGAGTCCCAGATGATATCACGGACGTCACGAGGGTTTCCGGAATGGTCCGGAAACGAAGATTGATGTATAGGATGGTTTCATTTGGTCAGCGGAAAGATTTCGGGCATTTACGGTAGTGTACCGGGAGTGACGAATGGGTTCCGGGTATTCACCGAGAGGGGCCCACCCACCCGGGAGTGAGCCCAATAGCACTAGGGTGGCACACCAGCCCTTAGTGGGCTGATGAGGCCAGCCCAAGTGGGCTATGGCGCCACAAGAAGAAAAAACAAAGGAAAAGAAAAAAAAGAATGAGGGAGGTGGGAAGGAAGGAGTGGACTCGTCCTTCCCCAAACCGAATTGTGGTGGGAGTCCACCTCCTCCTCTTGGCCAGCGCCCTTTGGGCTCCCTTGATCCCGAAGGCTAGCCCCTCCCCTCCTCCTATATATATTGGTGGTTTTAGGGCTTTTGATGCATAACTTTGCCACGTGCAACTCAAACCTATACCTGATAGTTCTACCTCTAGATCGGATTTATGCGGAGCTCGGGCGGAGCCCTGCCGGAATAGATCATGACCATCACCGGCGCGCCATCACGCTACCGGAGAACTCATCTACTTCCCCGTCTCTCTTTTTGGATCAAGAAGGCGAAGATCGTCATCGAGCTGTATGTGTGCTGAACGTGGAGGTGCCGTCCGTTCGGTGCTAGATCAGGACGGATCGTGGGACGACGGTGATTTGAATCACGAAGCTGTACCACTACATCAACCGCGTTTCTTAACGCTTCCCGCTTAGCGATGTACAAGGGTATGTGGATCCGATCTCCCTCTCGTAGATGAACATCACCATGATAGGTCTTTGTGTGCGTAGGAATTTTTTTGTTTCCCATGCAACGTTCCCCAACAGTGGCATCATGAGCTAGGTTCATGCGTAGATGTAATCTCGAGTAGAACACAAAAGTTTTTTTGGGTGTTGATGTTTGATTTTCTGCCCTCCTTAGTCTTTTCTCGATTTGGCGGTATTGTCGGATTGAAGCGGCCCGGACTGTCATTACTCATACGCTTACGATAGACTGGTTTCATCAACCAACATGCAACTCGTTGCATAAAGATGACTGGCGGGTGTCGATTTCTTCAACTTTAGTTGAATTGGATTTGATCGAGGCGGTCCTTGGAGAGAGGTTAAATAGAAATTTGCACATCTTCGTTCTAGTTTTTGCGTAAGTAAGATGCGATCATACTAAGATACCCATAGCAGCCACGTAAAACATGCAACAAAAAATTAGAGGACGTCTAACTTGGTTTTGCAGGGTATGCTTGTGATGTGATATGGCCAAAGACATGATGTGATATATTAGATGTATGAGATGATCATGTTGTAATAGTTTATATTGACTTGCACGTCGATGCTACGGCAACCGGCAGGAGCCATAGGGTTGTCTTTAAACTAACGTTTGTGTTTGCAAATGCGTTTACTATATTGCTAGGTTGTAGCTTTAGTAGTAATAGCATAGATATCACGACAACCTCAATGGCGACACGATGATGGAGATCATGGTGTGGCGCCGGTGACAAGAAGATCATGCCCGTGCTTTGGTGACGCAGATCAAGAAGTACAAGATCATGGCCATATCATGTCACTTATGAATTGCATGTGATGTTAATCCTTTTATGCACCTTATCTTGCTTAGAACGATGGTAGCATTATAAGATGATCCCTAACTAAAATTTCAAGATAAAATTGTGTTCTCCCCGACTGTGCACCGTTGCGACAGTTCGTCGTTTCGAGACACCACGTGATGATCGGGTGTGATAGACTCAACGTTCACATACAACGGGTGCAAAACAGTTGTACACGCGGAACACCTGGGTTAAACTTGACGAGGCTAGCATGTGCAGACATGGCCTCGGAACACAAAAGACCGAAAGGTCGAGCATGAATCGTATAGTTGATATGATTAACATAGATATGTTTACCACTGAAACTATACTCATCGGAGTTGAGGTAGTGAATTTGGATCATGCCACACTCAAGTAACTAGAGGGATGTCTATTTGAGTGGGAGTTTATTAGTAATTTGATTAGTTAAATTCTAATTGTCTTGAACATAGTCTAAGTCCACTTTGCAATATTTTATGTTGTAGACCAATGGCTCACGGAGTAGCAACCCTGAATTTCAATACGTTCCTAGAGAAAGCTATGTTGAAAGATGATGGAAGCAACTTTGTAGACTGGGCACATAATCTTAGGCTCATCCTACAAGCTGGGAAAAACAATTATGTCCTTGATGCTGCGCTAGGAGATGAACCACCTGCTACGTCTGACCAAAGATGTTTTGTGCGCTTGGCAATCGCGTAAGGAGGACTACTCAGTAGTTGAATGTGCAGTCTTGTATGGCTTAGAACCGGGACTTCAACTACGTTTTGAGCATCATGGAGTTTATGAGATGTTCCCGAAGTTGAAGTTTATCTTTCATAAAAACGCCCGGATTGAGAGGTATGAGACCTCCGATAATTTCTATGCTTGCAAGATGGAGGAGAATTCTTCTGTCAGTGAACATGTGCTCAAAATGTCTGGATACTCAAACCATCTAGCTGAGCTGGGCATTGAAATCCTGCAAGAGGCTATCACTGACAGAATTCTTCAATCACTGCCACCTAGCTATAAGAGCTTTGTGTTGAATTATAACATGCACATGATGAGCAAGTCACCCAGTGAGTTATTCGCGATGCTGAAAGTCATAGAGTCAGACCTCCGGAAAGTGCATCAAGTGTTGATGGTCAATAAGACCACTGGTTTCAAGAGAAACGGCAAAGGCAAGCAGGGTAACTCGAAGAAGAGCGACAAAACTGTTGCCGATCCGACAAAGAAACCCAAGGTTGTAACTAAACCGGAAACAGAGTGCTATTATTGCAAGGGGATGGGTCACTGGAAGTGCAACTGCCCCAAGTATTTGGCTCATAAGAAGGCGGCCAAAGAAAAATCAGGTATATGTGATATACATGTTATTGATGTGTACTTAACCAACTCTCGTAGTAGTGCCTGGGTATTTGATACCGGTTTTGTTGCTCATATTTGCAACTCGAAGCAGGAACTGCGGAATAAACGAAGGCTGGCGAAGGATGAAGTGACAATGCGCGTGGGAAATGGTTCCAAGGTTGATGCAATCGCCGTCGGGACAGTGTCACTTTAGTTACCATCAGGATTAGTTATGAACTTAACTAATTGTTATTTAGTGCCTGCGTTGAGCATGAACATTATATCTGGATCTTGTTTATTGCGAGACAGTTACTCATTTAAGTCAGAGAATAATGGTTGTTCTATTTTTATGAGTAATATCTTTTATGGTCATGCACCCAATGTGAGAGGTTTGTTCATATTGAATCTTGATTGTGATGATACACATATACATAACATAGAGACCATAAGATGTAGAGTTAACAATGATAGCGTCACGTTTTTGTGGCACTCCCGCTTAGGTCATATTGGTGTAAAGAGCATAAAGAAACTCCATACCGATGGGCTTTTGGAGTCACTTGATTTTGAATCACTTGACACGTGCGAACCATGCCTCATGGGCAAGATGACTAAGACTCCGTTCTCCGGAACAATGGAGTGTGCAAGTGACTTGCTGGAAATCATACATACTGATGTATGCGGTCCAATGAGTGTGGAGGCGTGCGGCGGATATTGTTATTTTCTCACCTTCACTGATGATTTCAGTAGGTATGGATATATCTACTTAATGAAGCACAAGTCTGAAATGTTTGACAAATTCAAGCAATTTAAGAGTGAAGTTGAAAATCATCATAACAAGAAGATCAAGTTCATGCGTTCTGATTGAGGGGGCGAATATCTGAGTTCCGAGTTTGGTGTTCAGTTCTCAAAATGTGGAATCGTTTCGGAATTGCTACCGCCTGGAACACCACAGCGTAATGGTGTGTCCGAACGTTGTAATCATACTTTGTTAGCTATGGTGCGATCTATGATGTCTCTTACCGATTTTCCGTTATCGTTTTGGGGTTATGCATGAGAGACAGTTGCATTCACTTTAAACAGGGCACCGTCAAAAACCGTTGAGACGACACCATATGAGCTATGGTATGGCAAGAGGCCAAAGTTGTTGTTTCTTAAAGTTTGGGGATGTCATGCTTATGTCAAAAAGCTTCAACCTGAAAAGCTGGAACCCAAAGCAGAAAAGTGCGTCTTCATAGGTTACCCAAAGGAGATAGTTGGGTACACCTTCTATCTTAGATCCCAGGCAAAGTGTTTGTTGCTAAGAACGGAGCTTTTCTTGAGAAGGAGTTTCTCTCGAAAGAATTGAGTGGGAGGAATATAGAACTTGATGAGGTTGTAGAACCTCTACTCCCTCTAGATGATGGCGCAGGGCAGGGGGAAACCTCTGTCGAGGCGACGCCGGTTGAGGAGGAAGCTAATGATGATGATCAATAAGCTTTCGGTCAAGTTACTATCGGACCTCGCAGGTCGACAAGATCACGTACTGCTCCTGAGTGGTATGGTAATCCTGTCTTATCTATCATGTTGTTAGACAACAATGAACCTGCGAATTATGAAGAAGCAATGGTGGGCCCGGATTCCAAGAAATGGCTGGAGGCCATGAAGTCCGAGATAGGATCTATGTATGAAAACAAAGTGTGGACTTTGGAAGTATTACCTGAAGGTTGCAAGGCTATTCAGAACAAATAGATCTTTAAGAAGAAGCCGGACGCGGACGGTAATGTGACCGTTTACAAAGTTCGACTTGTGGCAAAGGGTTTTTCTTAAGTTCAAGGAGTTCACTACGATGAGACGTTCTCACCAGTAGCGATGCTTCAGTCCGTCTGAATCCTGTTAGTAATAGCTGCATTTTTCGATTATGAAATCTGGCAGATGGATGTCAAAACGGCGTTCCTTAACGGTTTTCTTAAGGATGAGTTGTATATGATGTAACCCAAAGGTTTTGTCGATCCAAAGAATGCTAACAAAGTATCCAAGCTCCAGCGATCCATTTATGGACTGGTGCAAGCATCTGAGATTTGGAATAAGCGCTTTGATGAGGTGATCAAAGCATTTGGGTTTATACAAGTTGTCAGAGAATCTTGTGTTTACAAGAAAGTGAGTGGGAGCTTTGTAGCGTTTCTAATATTATATGTGGATGACGTATTGTTGATTGGAAACAATAAGGAGTTTTTAGAGAGCGTAAAAGATTACTTGAACAAATGCTTTTCAATGAAGGACCTAGGAGAAGCTTCTTACATCTTAGGCATTAAGATCTATAGGGATAGATCGAGGCGCCTGATAGGACTTTCACAAAGCACATACCTTGATAAAGTTTTGAAGAAGTTCAAAATGGAGCAGTTCAAGAAGGAGTTCTTGCCAGTATTACAAGGTATAAAGGTGAGTAAGACTCAATGTCTAGTAACTGCGGAAGATAGAGAAAATATGAGTAAAGTCCCCTATGCTTCAGCCATAGGGTCTATCATGTATGCAATGTTGTGCACTAGACCGGACATCAGCCTGGACATAAGTATGGAAGGCAGTTTTCAAAGTAATCTAGGAGTGGATCACTGGACGGCGGTCAAGAATATTCTGAAGTACCTGAAAAGGACTAAGGAAATGTTTCTCGTTTATGGAGGTGATGAAGAGCTCGTCGTAAAGGGTTACGTCGATGCAAGCTTTGACATTGATCCAGATGACTCTAAGTCTCAAACCGGATACGTATTTATTCTTAGCGGGGGTGCGGTAAGCTGGTGCAGTTCCAAGGAAAGAGTCATAGCAGATTCTATATGTGAAGCGGAGTACATGGCTGCCTCGGAGGCAGCTAAGGAGGGTGTTTGGATGAAGTAGTTCATGACAGACCTTGGAGTTGTGCCGAGTGCACTAAATCCAGTAACTCTATTCTGTGACAACACTGGTGCCATTGCTCTAGCAAAGGAACCAAGGTTTCACAAGAAGACCAGACACATCAAACGATGCTTCAACCTCATCCGCGACTACGTCGAAGGAGAGGACGTAAATATTTGCAAAGTGCACACGGATCTGAATGTAGCAGATCCGCTGACTAAACCTCTTCCATGAGCGAAGCATGATAAACACCAGAACAGTATGGGTGTTAGATTCATTCCAATGTAAATCGCATAGCGATGTGAGACTAGATTATTCACTCTAGTGCAAGTGGGACACTGTTGGAAATATGCCCTAGAGGCAATGATAAAATAGTTATTATTATATTTCCTGTTTCAAGATAATCGATTATTATCCATGCTATAACTGTATTGAATGAAAGCATAGATAACTGTGTGGATATATAGACAAAACAATGTCCCTAGTAAGCCTCTAGTTGGCTAGCCAGTTGATCAAGGATGGTTAAGGTTTTCTTACCACATGCAAGTGTTGTCACTTGATAACTGGATCACATCATTAGGAGGATGATGTGATGGACAAGACCCAAATTATAAACGTAGCATGTGATCGTGTCATTTTGTTGCTATTGTTTTCTGCGTGTCAAGTATTCATTCCTATGACCATGAGATCATGTAACTCACTGACACCGGAGGAATACCTTGTGTGTATCAAACGTCACAATGTTACTGGGTGACTATAAAGGTGCTCTACATGTATCTCCGAAGGTGTCCGTTGAGTTAGCATGGATCAAGACTGGGATTTGTCACTCCGTGTGACGGAGAGGTATCTCGGGGCCCACTCGGTAATACAACATCACATATAAGCCTTGCAAGCAATGTGACTCAAGTGTAAGTCACGGGATCTTGTATTATGGAATGAGTAAAGAGACTTGCCGGTAACGAGATTGAAATAGGTATAGAGATACCGACGATCAAATCCCGGGCAAGTAACATACCAAAGGACAAAGGGAATGTTATACGGGATTATATGAATCCTTGGCACAGAGGTTCAACAGGTAAGATCTTCGTAGAATATGTAGGATGCAATATGGACATCCAGGTCCCGCTATTGGATATTGAGCGAGGAGTGTCTCGGGTCATGTCTACATAGTTCTCGAACCCGCACGGTCTGCACACTTAAGGTTCGATGACATTTTAGTATAGTTGAGTTATAGGTGTTGGTGACTGAAGGTTGTTCGGATTCCCGGATGAGATCACGGACGTCATGAGGGTTTCCGGAATGGTCTGGAAACGAAGATTGATGTAAATGATGGTTTCATTTGGTCACCGAAAAGATTTCGGGCATTATCGGTAGTGTACCAGGAGTGACGAATGGGTTCCGGGTATTCACCAGGAGGGCCCCACCCACTCGGGAGTGAGCCCAATAGCACTAGGGTGGCACACTAGCCCTTAGTGGGCTGGTGAGGCCAGCCCAAGTGGGCTATGGCGCCACAAGAAGAAAAACCAAAGGAAAGTAAAAAAAAGGAAAGAGGGAGGTGGAGAGGAAGGAGTCGACTCCTCCTTCCACAAACCGAATTGGGGTGGGAGTCCACCTCCTCCTCTCAGCCAGCGCCCTTGGGGCTTCCTTGAGCCCCAAGGCTAGCCCCTCCCCTCCTCCTATATATATTGGTGGTTTTAGGGCTTTTGAGATATAACTTTGCCACATGCAACTCAAACCTATACCTCATAGTTCTACCTTTAGATCGGATTCCTGCGGAGCTCGGGCGGAGCCTTGCAGGAATAGATCATCACCATCACCGGCGCGCCATGACGCTGTCGGAGAACTCATCTACTTCCCCGTCTCTCTTGCTGGATCAAGAAGGTAGAGATCTCCATCGAGCTGTACGTGTGCTGAACATGGAGGTGACGTCCGTTCGGTGCTAGATCAGGGCAGATCATGGGACGGATCGTGGGATGACGGTGATTTGAATTACGAAGTTGTACCACTACATCAACCGCGTTTCTTAACATTTCCCGCTTAGCAATCCACAAGGATATGTGGATCCGATCTCCCTCTCGTAGATGAACAACACCATGATAGGTCTTCGTGTGCGTAGGAAAAGTTTTGTTTCCCATGAAACGTTCCCCAACAATTCCTTCGGTTATGATAGAAAAACTGCTAGCTAATCCTTATGCAGGAGATGGAATAATACATCCTGATTTGCATCTAATCTATGTGGGTGATGTTTGTGGATTATTTAAGCTTGTAGGTCTTCCTGAGGATGATGTCAAGAAGAAGGTCTTTCCTTTATCTTTGAAGGAAAAGGCGTTGACATGGTATATGCTATGTGATGATATTGGATCATGGAACTACGACCGATTGAAATTGGAATTTGATCAGAAGTTGTATCTTATGCATCTGGTTCATCGTGATCGGAATTATATTTATAATTTTTGGCCTCGTGAAGGAGAAAGAATCGCTCAAGCTTGGGGTAGGCTTAATTCAATATTATATTCATGCCCCAATCATGAGCTCCCGAGAGAAATTATTATTCTGAATTTTTATGCTCGGCTGTCTCGTAATGATCAATCCATGCTCGACACTTCTTTAGCTGGTTCCTTTATGAAGAAAGATATTGAATTCAAATGGGACTTATTGGAAAGAATTAAACGCAACTCTGATGATTGGGAACTCGATGAAGGTAATGAGTCAGGTATAAGCCTTAAGTTTTATTGTGTTAAATCCTTTATACACATTGATGCTTTTCGTGATTTTAGCACTAAATATGGACCTGACTGTGAGGTAGTAGCTTCATTTTTTGAATCTTTTGCTACTCTTGTTGATATCCCCAAGAAGAAGTGGTTTAAATAGCATCCTCCCATTGAATTTAAAGTGGTAGAACCTATTAAAGTTGTAGAAGAAACTACGATTTATAATGTTGATCATGTTATTCCTACTCCTTATATTGAGAAACCACCCTTTCCTGTTAGGATAAAGGAACACGCTAATGTGTCAACTATGGTTCATAAGAGTTGTACTAGAACACCTATGACTCCTAGACAAATTAAAGTTGAACCTAATATTGCTATGGTTAAAGATCTATTGGTAGATAATATTGATGGGCATGTCATTCACTTTTGTGATGAACCTGCTAGAATTTCTAGACTTGACACTAAAGGTAAACATAGACCTATTGTTGGCATGCCTGTTGTTTCTATTAAAATTGGACATCATTGTTATCATGGCTTATGTCATGTGGGTGCTAGTTTGAGTGCAATTCCCTTTACCTTATACCAAGATATTATGAATGATATTGCACCAGCCGAATTAGAGGAAATTGATGTTACCATCAAGCTTGCTAATAGAGATACTATTTCACCAATTGGGATTGTTAGAGATGTTGAAGTCTTGTGTGGGAAAATAAAGTATCCTAATGATTTTCTTGTTCTTGGTTCCCCACAAGATGATTTTTGTCCCATTATATTCGGTAGACCCTTCTTGAATACTGATAATGCTAGGATTAAGTTTTGGGGATGCATCTCATGAGTTCAAGTTCTCTAAATTTCGTAGACAACCCCATGACAAAGAATTGCGTAGTAAAGATGAAATTATTGGTCTCGCTTCTATCGTTGTACCTCCTACCGATCCCTTAGAACAATATCTACTTGACCATGAAAATGATATGCATATGAATGAAAGGAATGAAACAGATAAGATTTTCTTTGATCAACAGCCTATTTTGAAACACAACCTACCTGATGAAATACTTGGGGATCCTCCTCCACCCAAGGGTGATCCCATGTTTGATCTTAAATAATTACCTGATACTCTGAAGTATGCTTACCTTGATGAAAAAGAGATATAATTAGTGCTAACCTTAGAACAATATCATGTTTTTATTAGTGCTAACCTTTCATAGCATGAAGAAAATAGATTATTGAAAACTCTGAGGAAACATCGTGCCGCTATTGGATATACTCTCGATGATCTTAAGGGCATTAGTCCCACTCTATGTCAGCACAAAATCAATATGAAGCCTAATGCTAAACCAGTTATTGATCACCAACGATGATTAAATCCTAAAATGAAGGAAGTGGTAAGAAATGAAATACTAAAGCTTATGGAGGCAGGTATAATTTATCGTATTGCTGATAGTAGATTGGTTAGTCCCGTTCATTGTGTCCCTAAAAAGGGAGGTATTACCGTTGTTCCTAATGATAAAGATGAGTTGATCCCGTAAAGAAGTGTTACAGGATATAGAATGGTAATTGATTTCAGGAAGTAAATAAAGCTACTAGGAAAGATCATTACCCGCTACCTTTTATTGAGCAAATGCTAGAAATACTATCCAAACATACACATTTTTGCTTTCTAGAAGGTTATTCCGGCTTCTCACAAAAACCTGTATCAAAAGAGGATCAAGAGAAGACCACTTTTACTTGCCCTTTCGGTACCTTTGTTTATAGACGTATACCTTTCGGTTTATGCAATGCACCTGCTACCTTTCAAAGGTGTATGATGGCTATATTCTTTGGCCTTTTAGAATAGATTGTTGAGGTTTTCATGGATGATTTTTCCGTTTATGGAACTTCTTTTGATGATTTCTTGAGCAACCTTGATCGAGTTGTGCAGAGATGTGAAGAAACTAATCTTGTCTTGAATTGGGAGAAGTGCCACTTTATGGTTAATGAAGGCATAGTCTAGGTACACAAAATCTCCGAAAGAGGTATTGAAGTTGACAAAGCTAAAGTTGATGCTATTGAAAAAATGTTGTGTCCAACAAATATTAAAGGTATAAGAAGTTTCCTTGGTCATGCTGGTTTCTAGAGGAGATTTATTAAAGACTTCTCTAAAAATTCTAAGCCTCTCACTAATGTTTTGCAAAAGGATGCTCCATTCAATTTTATGATGATTATGTAGAAGCATTTGAAATTCTTAAGAAAGCCTTGATCACTTCACCTGTTGTTCAATGACCTAACTGGAACCTACCCTTTGAAATTATGTGTGATGCTAGTGATTATGCTATTGGTGCCGTTCTAGGACAAAGAGTTGATAAGAAATTAAATGTCACCCATTACGCTAACAAAACTCTAGACAGTGCTCAAAGAAACTATGCTACCACTGAAAAGGAATTTTTAGTAGTTGTGTTTTCTTGCGATAAGTTTAGACCTTATATTGTTGATTCCAAAGTAACTGTCCACACTGATCACGCTGCTATTAAGTACCTTATGGAAAAGAAAGATGCTAAACCTAGACTTATTAGATGGCTTCTTCTGCTACAAGAATTTGATTTGCGTATTATTGATAGACAGGGCGCTGATAACCCCGTAGCAGATAACTTGTCTAGATTAGAGAATGTTCTTGATGACCCACTACCTATTGATGATAGCTTCCCTGATGAATAATTAACTGTCATAAATGCTTCACGCAATGCTCCTTGGTATGATGATTATGCTAACCACATTGTTGCTAAATTTATACCGCCTAGCTTCACATACCAACAAAACAAAAATTTATTCTATGATTTAAGACATTAATTTTGGGACGATCCACACCTTTATATAGAAGGAGTAGATGGTATTATTAGACGTTCTGTACCTGAGCATGAACTGGGACAGATCCTATACAAGTGTCACTCTGAGGCCTACGGAGGACATCACGCTGGAGATACAACTGCACCCAAAGTATTACAATCTGGTTTTTATTGTCCTAATCTCTTCAAGGATGCTCCTAAGTTTGTATTGTATTGTGATGAATGTCAAAGAATTGGTAATATTAGTAGACGTGAGGAAATGTCTATGAATTACTCTCTAGTTATAGAACCATTAGATGTCTTGTGTTTTGATTATATGGGACCTTTTCCAAAATCCAACGGATATACTCACATTCTAGTTGCTGTTGATTATGTTACTAAGTGAGTAGAAGCTACTCCAACTAGTAGTGGTGGTCATAACATTTCTATTAAAATGCTGAAAAAGGTTATTTTCCCTAGATTTGGAGTCCCTAGATATTTAATGACTAATGGTGGTTCACACTATATTCATGGCGCTTTCCGTAAATTGCTTGCTAAGTATGATGTTAATCATAGAATTGCATCTCTTATCATCCTCAGTCTAGTGGGCAAGTAGAATTGAGCAATAGAGAAATTAAGTTGGTCTTGCAAAAGATCGTTAATAGATCTAGAAATAGTTGGTCTTAGAAACTTGATGATGCATTATGGGCTTATAGAACCGCTTACAAAAACCCCATGGGTATGTCTCCGTATGAAATGGTCTATGGTAAAGCATGTGACTTACCTCTAGAGGTAGAACATAAAGCTTATTGGGCAATTAGAGAGCTTAACTATGATTTTAAACTTGCTGATGAAAAGAGGTTATTTGACATTAGCTCACTTGATGAGTGGAGAACCCAGGCCTATGAGAATGCTAAGTTGTTCAAAGAAAAGGTTAAGAGATGGCATGATAGAAGGATACAAAAGCGTGAATTCAATGTAGGCGATCATGTCTTGCTATACAACTCTCGTTTAAGTTTTTTTGCAGGAAAACTTCTCTCTAAATGGGAAGGTCCTTACATTATCGAGGAAGTATATCGTTCCGGTGCCATCAAGATCAACAATGCCAAAGGCACAATTCCGAAGGTGGTAAATGGGCAAAGAATCAAACACTATATCTCACGTACTCCCATAAATGTTGAAACTAATATTATCAATACCATAATTCTAGAAGAGTACACTAGGGAGACCTATCAGAACGTCTCAGACCTCGAAAAGGAATAGGTATGTGCTACGGTAAGAAAACCGACTCTAAAACGTTTTCAATGGCAATTTTTACCAGTTTTGAAATATTTAAAAAATAAGGAAAATTTAAAGCAGTCTGAAGTGTGCACGAGGAGGCGACAAGCCAGGGGGCGCGGCCTACCCCCTGGCTGCGCCCTCAAGCTTGTGGCCACCCCGTGCACCCTCCGGACTCCGTTTTCCTCTTGAATACTCCTTCGGGTCGGCAAAAATTCATTGTATAATCTCCCGAAGGTTTTGACCTACGTATCACGACAGTACCTCCTATTTTCATTTCAAACTATTTCTGTAACAGATTTAGATCAACATGACGTATTCAAGTACTCCGAAGGACAAGTTCTTTGAGAGGGTCATCAACCCCTACCTTGTGGAGGTGCTGCAACACCCTCAAACCATTGAGATGCATGAGGGGGTGCTGCACATCCGTGATGTTGAGGGGCCAAAGAATACCGGAAGCGTGGAGGCAAGGCTCGAAGCAATGGAGCAACAAGTCTTCAATTGCCAAGGGATGGTGGAACTAGGACTTAATTCCAATCACCTGATGATCGTGGAGTTTACCCATAAGCACAATTGGACGCCAAGAACCTCTGGGATCACGTCTTCAAGATTTACTGGAAAAACGAGCACCTCCAAACCTACATCTATGACCTGCAAAACCAAAACTGTGAGTATGAATACAGATTTAAGAAATGAGTTTGGCTGCAGGCTTGAGGATTCCGGAGACTAGTTCATCTTTTCATGATGGTGAGCCCATGCCTTGGAAGACGGAGGACAAACCTTTAAACTCACCAACAACTCCAACATCACCACCTCCGAAGAATGACAACTAAACACATGGGTATGGGCACTCCCCTTGGCTTGTGCCAAGCTTGGGGGAGGTGCCCTGGTATCGTATCACCATCACACCTTTTACTTTCTTCGTTTTTCTTTGTTCAATCCGTTTGTTTATATCTTGATCTAGTAGAATAAAGTTTTAGTGTGATCTAGTTTTCAGTTTTTCTTTATGTTCCCTCTATGTAAGCAAGTCTGAGAGTTATATAATAGAGAGTAGTTTTGAGTAGAGGGCTTTGCTTGCTTGCTATGATCTTGAGAAAAATAAATAGAAAGAAGTATAGAATAAACGCAAAAGAGCATACATAATGATCTTATGGGGAGTGAAGACTTCACATATAAGAAGTATGTCGACTGAAATTTGCTGTGAGTTGACAAACAAAGCTATTGGACATTGTTGCAATTATGAGGAAGTAATAAAGAAAGAGAGGTTCACATCTAAATATATTATAATTCCCTATCTTTCTCTGTGTCCGATTGAAGCTTTGACCTCATAGGTACCGCGTGAGTGCTAGCAATTATGAAAGACCATAAGTTGATTGAGTATGTGGATTTGCTTTACAAGCTCTTATATTGACTCTTTCCTACGTTGCGATAAATTAGAATTGCTTCAATGACTCAAATCATAGTTTGTTAGTTCTCAATAGAGTTCTTTATTCATATTTTGACTTGTGAATGAATTGTTACTCTAGGATAGGATATTCTGTGTCATTATCTGTTGTTGTTCTAAAGATAACAATGATGCCTTCGTATCCATATTTTATTTTATCGACACCTCTATCTCTAAACATGTGGGCATATTTGTTGATCTCGGCTTTCGCTTGAGGACAAGCGAGGTCTAAGATTGGGGGAGTTGATACGCCCATTTTGCATCATGCTTTTATATCGATATTTATTGCATTATGGGATGTTTACACACATTATGGTACAATACTTATGCCTTTTCTCTCTTATTTTAAATGGTTTACATGAAGAGGGAGAATGCCGGCAGCTGGAAGTCTGGACTGAAAAAGGAGAAAATTTGAGAGACCTATTCTACACAACTCCAAAAGTCCTGAAAAGTTACGGAGAATTTTTTTGTAATATATAAAAAATATTGGGCAAAAGAAATACCGTAGGGGACCCACCAGGAGGTCACAAGCCACGGGGTGCGGCCTACCCCCTGGTCGCGCCCGACAGGCTTGTGGGCCCCCTGGCAGGCCTTCGGTGCCCATCTTCTGCTATATGAAGGTTTTGACGTGTAAAAAATCATATCCCACCTGTCGGGATGAGGCGCCGCCGTCTTGAGGTAGAACTTCTACACAACCAATATAGAGCTCCGGTGGAGCTATTCCGTTGGGCAAACTTCCCTCCCAAAGGTGGAAATCGAAGCCATCGTCATCACCAATGATCCTCCCATCAAGAGGGGGTCAATCTCCATCAACATCTTCATCAACACCATCTGCTCTCCAAACCCTAGTTCAAATCTTGTATCCGATCTTTGTCTCAAAACCTCAGATTGGTACCTATCGGTTGCTAGTAGTGTTGATTACTCCTTGTAGTTGATGATAGTTGGTTTATTTGGTGGAAGATTATATGTTCAGATCCTTAATCATTATTAATACTCCTCTGATTATGAACATGAATATGCTTTATGAGTAGTTACGTTTGTTCCTGAGGACATGTGATAAGTCTTGTTATAAGCAATCATGTGAATTTGGTATTCGTTTCATATTTTGATAAGATATATGTTGTCTCTCCTCTAGTGTTGTCATGTGAACATCGACTACATGACACTTCACCATTATTTGGGCTTGGAGGAAGGCATAGGGAATTAATAAGTATACGATGGGTTGCTAGAGTGAAAGAAACTTAAACCCTAGTTTATGCGTTGCTTCGTCAGGGGCTGATTTGGATCCATATGTTTAATGCTATGGTTAGAATTATCTAAATTCTTCTTTCGTAGTTGCAGATGATTGCGAGAGAGGTTAATCATGAGTGGGATGTTTGTCCAAGTAAGGGCAGCACATAAGCACCGGTCCACCCACATATCAAAGTATCAAAGTAACGAACGCGAAAACTAGCTTGCCATAAATTCCCATGTGTCCTCGGGAGCGCTTTTCTCTATATAAGAGTTTGTCCAGGCTTGTCCTTTGATAAAAAAAGGATTGGGCCACCTTGCTGCACTATTGTTACATTTGTTACTTGCTACCCGTTATGAATAACCTTATCATAAAACTATCTGTCACCGATAATTTTAGTTCTTGCAGAGAATACCTAACTGAAAACCGCTTGTCATTTTCTTCTGCTCCTCGTTGGGTTCGACACTCTTACTTATCGAAAGGACTACGATAGATCCCTTACACTTGTGAGTCATCAATAACCAATGGAGGGACCTAGATGTCCATATTGGCTCCTACATATTCTACACAGATCTTTATCGGTTGAACATCTATGTCACGTATTCAGTTAATCTCGTATATCATTCCCTTTGTCCTTCGGTACGTTACTTGACCGAGATTCGATCATCGATATCTCTATACCCATTTAAATCTAATTACCGGCAAGTCTATTTACTCGTTCCATAATACAAAATCACGTGGCTAACTCTTTAGTCACATTGCTTGCAAGGCTTGTTTGTGATGTTGTATTACCGAGTGGGCCCCGAGATACCTCTCCGTCATACAGAGTGACAAATCCCAGTCTTGATCCATGCTAACTCAGCGGACACCTTCGGAGATACCTATAGAGAACCTTTATAGTCACCCAGTTACGTTGCGACGTTTGATACACATAAGGCATTCTTCCGGTGTTAGTGAGTTACATGATCTCATGGTCATAGGAATGTATACTTGATATGCGGAAAACATTAGCAATAAATTAACACGATCACATGCTACGTTCATAGTTCATGTCTTGTCCATCACATCATTCTCCTAATGATGTGATCCCGTTATCACGTGAGAAAACGTATATATGGCTAGGAAACCTTAACCATCTTTGATCAACGAGCTAGTAAACTAGAGGCTTACTAGGGACATTCTTTTGTCTATGTATCCACACATGTATTTGTGTTTCCATTCAATAGAATTCTAGCATGGATAATAGACAATTATCTTGAAACAGGAAATATAATAATAACTATTTTCTTATTGCCTCTAGGGCATATTTCCAACATTCTCCCACTTGCACTAGAGTCGATAATCTAGCTTCACATCACTATGTGATTTACAATGTAATGAATCTAACACCCATACAGTTGTGGTGTTGATCATGTTTTGCTCGTGTAAGAGGCTTAGTCAGCGGGTCCGCAACATTCAGATCCGTGTGCACTTTGCAAATATTTATGTCCTCCTTGATTTAATGGCGGATGGCATTGAAGCATCTCTTTATGTGTCTGGTCCTTTTGAGAAACCTTGGTTCCTTGGCTAGAGCAATGACATGAGTGTTGTCACAGAACAGATTTGTTGGATCCAATGCACTTGGCACAACTCCAAGGTCTATCATGAACTGCTTCATCCAGAAACCCTCATTAGCCATCTCCGAGGCAACTATGTACTCAACTTCGCATGTAGAATCTGCTACGACGCTTTGCTTGGAACTGCACCAGCTTATTGCACCCCAATTGAGAATAAATACGTATCCGGTTTTGGACTTAGAGTCATACGGATCAGTGTTGAAGCTTGCATCGATGTAACCCTTTACGACGAGCTCTTCGTCACCTCCACAAACAAGAAACATTTACTTAGTCCTTTTCACGTACTTCAGAATATTCTTGACCGATCTCCAGTGCTCCATTCCTCGAATACTTTGAAACCTTCCCGCTAGGGATGAAAACGGAGCGGAAACGAACGGAACTGAGTGCTACCACATTTGTTTTCATATTGTTTTGCAGAATTGGAAACGAATACAGAAACCCCATAAATGAATACGGAAACAGATACTACCGGAAACAAACACGGAGCGAATACAAAGCGGATACGGAAACAGAAGTGGGCATTGACCCAAACTTTTAAACCCTTTAAATCATAGAGTAATACACACAACAACAAAAAGTAATGAATTGCTAACATGGCTACAAAATAATTTGATTATATTAGCAACATATCCAAGTATTGTATTAGTACATGACAAATGTGTAGAGGGTCTAGTTGAGCATGTATATGGTAGTATAAGTTGGGCCTCAAATGATCCATTATGGTCATTGTGTCATTATGTGTTATTTGGTGGTTGATCTAGCAAGAAGCCATAGGCCTAGAGTAAAAAAATGGAAAATTCCATATTCACGGAAATGGAATGTTCCATTTCCACGCACGTTCCACCAGAAAACACTCTTCCGTTTTTGTTTCCGTTTTCACATTAAAAATTCTATTTCCATTTCCGTTTTGCAAATTTCCATTTCCGCTTCCATATTTCCTCTCCGTTTTCATTTTTCCTCTGGAAAAGAGGAAAGTTTTCACTCCATTTTCATCCCTACTTCCCTCCATACTTATGGCAAGGCTGACATGAGGTCTTGTGCACAACATTACATACATGATAGACCCTATGGCTGAAGCATAGGGGATGACACTCATCGTATCTCTATCTTCTGCAGTCACTAGGCATTCAGTCTTACTCAACCTTATACCTTGTAACACATGCAAGAACCCTTTCTTGGATTGTTCCATTTTAAACTTCTTCCAAATCTTATCAAGGTATGTGCTTTGTGAAAGTCCTATTAGGCGCCTTGATCTACCTCTATAGATCTTGATGCCTAATATATAAGGAGCTTCTCCCAGGTCCTTTATTAAAAAAAATTATTCAAGTAACCCTTTACGCTTCCCAAAAGTTTTATATTGTTTCCAATCAGCAATATGTCATCCACATGTAATATGAGAAACGCTAGAGATCTCCCACTCACTTTCTTCTAAATACAAGCTTCTCCAAAAACTTGTATAAACCCAAACGCCTTGATCACCTCATCAAAGCGCTGATTCCAACTCCGAGATGCTTGCACCAGTCCATAAATGGATCGCTGGAGCTTGCATACTTTGTCAGCATTCTCTGGATTGACAAAACCTTCCGGTTGCATCATATACAATTCTTCCTTAAGAAACTCGTTAAGGAACGTTGTTTTGACATCCATCTACCAAATTTCATAATCGAAAAATGCAGCTATTGCTAACATGATTCTGATGGACTTAAGCATCACTACCGGTGAGAATGTCTCATCATAGTCAACTCCTTGAACATGGGAAAAACCCTTTGCCACAAGTCAAGCTTTACAGACAGTTACATTACTGTCCCGTCAGTCTTCTTCTTAAAGATCCATTTGTTCTGAATGGCCTTTCACCCTTCAGGTAATACTTCCAAAGTGCATACTTTTTTCATATATAGATCTTATCTCGGCTTTCATGGCCTCTAACCATCTGTTGGAATCCGGGCCCACCATTTCTTCTCCATAGCTCGTAGGTTCATTGTTGTCCAACAACATGATTGATAAGATAGGATTACCATACCACTCAGGAGTAGTACATGCCCTTGTCGACCTACGAGGTTCGATAGCAACTTGATCTGAAGTTTCATGATCATCACCATTAGATTCCTCTTCAACTGGTGTAGCTTCGACGGAAACTTCTTTCTATCCTGCGCCAACATCTGGTTGAAGCAAAGGTTCTACAACCTGATCAAGTTCAATATTCCTCCCACTCATATCTTTCGAGAGAAACTCTTTCTCAAGAAATGCTCTGTTTTTAGCGACAAACACTTTGCCTTCGAATATGAGATAGAAGGTGTACCCAACTGTCTCTTTTGGTTATCCTATGAAGAAGCACTTTTCCGCTTTTGGTTCGAGCTTTTCAGGCTGAAGCTTTTTGACACAAGCATCACATCCCCAAACTTTAAGAAATGACAACTTTGGCTTCTTGCCATACCACAGTTCATATGGTGTCGTCTCAACGGATTGTGATGGTGCCCTAATTAAGTGAATGCACTTGTCTCCTATGCATATCCCCAAAATGATAACGACATAAACTACGATTATGATGTTTGGACACACCATTACACTATGGTGTTCCAGGCGGTGTCAACTGTGAAACAATTCCACATTGTCTTAAATGAGCACCAAACTAGTAACTCAGGTACTCACCTCCTCGATCAGATCATAGGAATTTGATCTTCTTGTTATGATGATTTTCAACTTCACTCTCAAATTGCTTGAACTTTTCAAACGTTTCAGACTTGTGCTTCATCAAGTAAATATAACCATCTCTACTCAAATCATCACGGAAGGTGAGAAAATAACAATGTCCACCATGTGCCTCTATGCTCATTGGTCGGCACACATCAGTATGTATGATCTCCAACAAGTCACTTGCACGCTCCATTGTTCCGGAGAACGAAGTCTTAGTCATCTTGCCCATGAGGCATGGTTCACATGTGTCAAGTGATTCAAAATCAAGTGACTCCAAAAGTCCATAAGCATGGAGTTTCTTCATGCGTTTATACCAATATGACCTAAGCGGCAGTGCCACAAGAAAGCGGTGCTATCATTATTAACTCTACATTTGTTGGCCTCAATGTTATGGATATGAGTGTCATCACTATCGAGATTCAACATGAACAAACCCCTCACATTGGGTGAATGACCATAAAAGATATTACTCATATAAATAGAACAACCATTATTCTGTGACTTAAATGACTAACCGTCTTGCAATAAACAAGATCAATATATAAAGTTCATGCTCAACGCAGGCACTAAATAACAATTATTTAAGTTCATCACTAATCCCGACAGTAATTGAAGTGAGAGCGTGCCGACGGCAATCACATCAACCTTGGAACAATTTCCCACGAGTGATACGTCTCGAACGTATCTATAATTTTTTATTGTTTCGTGTTGTTATATTATCATTCTTGGATGTTTTACAATCATCTTATAGTCATTTTATATCGTTTTTTGGTACTAACCTATTGACATAGTGCCGAGTGCCAATTGTTGTTTTCTGCATGTGAAACTTTTTGTGGATTTTTTTTGGGCCAGAAGACATCCAGTGGGCCAGGAATGCACCTCAGGGGAGCTCCGATGGGAGCACAACCCACCATGGTGTGCCTAGGGGCCCAGGCGCACCTCGGTGGGTTGTGCCCTCCTCGTGGGCCTCCTGCACCTCCTCTTTGCTCTATAAATACCCCAATATTCCAAAAACCCTAGGAGGGGGACAAAAATCAATTCCAGCCGCCGTAGAGTCCAGAAACACCAGATCCAAGCTAGACACCATCACGGAGGGGTTCATCATGTCCATTGGTGCCTCTCCGATGATGCGTGAGTAGTTCTTTGTAGACCTACGGGGCCGTAGTTAGTAGCTAGATGGCTTCTCTCTCTCTCTCTTTATTATCAATAAAATGGTCTCTTGGATATCCATATGATGTAAGTCTTTTTGCGGTGTGTTTGTTGGGATCCGATGAACTTTGAGTTTATGATCAGATCTATGTTTTTATCCATGAAAGTTGTTTGAGCCTTCTTTGATCTCTTATATGCGTGATTGATTATATCCTTGTATTTCTTCTCTGATATTTGGGTTTTGTTTGGCCAACTTGATCTATTTATTTTGCAATGGGAAGAGGTGCTTTGTGATGGGTTCGATCTTACAGTGCTTGATCCCTATGACAGAAAGGGAAACAACACATATGTATCGTTGCTATTAAGGATAACAAGATGGGCTCTATTTCTACATAAATAGATCTTGTCTACATCATGTCATCGTTCTTATTGCATTACTCCATTTTTTCGTGAACTTAATACACTAAATGCATGCTGGATAGCGGTCGATGTGTGGAGTAATAGTAGTAGATGCACGCAGGAGTCGGTCTATTAATCTTGGACGTGATGCCTATATAATGATTATTGCCTGGATATCGTCATGATTATTTGAAGTTCTATCAATTGCCCAACAGTAATTGTTTTCCCACGGTTTTCTATTTTTCTCGAGAGAAGCCACTAGTGAAACCTATGGCCCCCGGGTCTCTTTGCATCATATTTGCCTTTGCGATTTATTTTCCTTTTCTTTTATTTTCATATCTAGTAAACTAAAAATACAAAAATACCTTGCTGCAATTTATTTGTTCCACAATCCATTTATCCTATCTACCACTTTTACCTCACGTTATTTGCCTATCTTGAAGCGTTGTACCCGAAAGGGATTGACAACCCCTTTAACACGTCGGGTTGCGAGTATTTGTTATTTGTGTGCATGTGCTGTTTACGTGGTGTGAGGAGGTTCTCCTACTGGTTCGATAACCTTGGTCTCATAACTGAGGGAAATACCTACCGTCGCTATCCTACACCATCCCTTCCTCTTTGGGGAAATACCGACATAGTTCTAGCAGACATCAATGCACATCGTCACTCCGTCCTTCGCAAGCCTTCGTTTATTCCGCAGTTCCTATTTCGAGTTGCAAATGTGAGCAACAGAAAGTTAACAAATACATAGGCACTACTAGGAGAGCTGTTGAGGTGCACATCACTAACATTTATATCAAATATACCTTGTTTGGCGTTGGCCGCCTTCTTATCGACCACATACTTGGGGCAGTTCCGCTTCCAGTGACCAGTCCCCTTGTGATGATAACACTCAGTCTCTGGCTTAGGTCCAGACTTGGGTTTCTTCGTTGGAGGGGCAACAGGTTTACGACTCTTCTTGGAGTTACCCTTCTTGCCTTTGTCGTTTTTCTTGAAACTGGTGGTCTTATTGACCATCAACACTTGATGTTCTTTCTGGATTTCTCACTCAGCGACTTTCAGCATCGCAAACAGCTCGGTGAGTGACTTATTCATTCCTTGCATGTTATAGTTCAACACAAAACCTTTGTAGCTAGGTGGCAGTGATTGAAGAACTCTGTCAGTGATAGCCTCTGGAGGGGGAGCAATTCCCAGCTCAGCCACACGGTTAGAGTACCCACACATTGTGATCACATGTTCAGTGACAGACCCGGTTTACTCCATTTTGCAAGCATATAACTTATTGGAGGTATCATACCTCTCGATCCGGGAATTCTTCTCAAAGATAAACTTCAACTCCTGGAACATCACATATGGTCCATGACATTCAAAATGTCTTTGAAGTCCCGATTCTAAGCCATACAAAGCTACACATTGAACTAATGAGTATTCATCCTTGCGTGTCTGCTAGATGTTCATAAATTCTGGCAATGCCGGTTGGGTGGTTCATCACCTAGCGGTGCATGAAGGACATATTTCTTTTGGGCAGCCGTGAGGATAAGCCTTAGATTACGGGACCAGTCAACAAAGTTGTTTCAATCATCTTTCAGCTTAACTTTCTCTAGGAACACATTAAAATTCAGGGTTGCTACTGCGCAAGCCATTGATCTACAATATAAAATTTTGCAAAGATTACTTAGACTATGTGCAAGATAATGGAATTTAGCTAATCATATTACTAATAAACTCCCACTGAATTTGACATCCCTCTAGTCATTCGAGTGTCACATGATCCAAATTCACTAACTCAAGTCTGATCATCACATGAGTTGAGTTAGGTTCAATGGTGAACATCTCCATGTTTATCATATCTACTATATGACTCATGCTCGACATTTCGGTCTCTTGTGTTCCAATGCCATGTCTGTACATGCTAGGCTCCTGAAGGTTAACCCGAGTGTTCCGTGTGTGCAACTGTTTTGCACCAGTTCTCTATGAACGTAGAGTCTATCACACCCGATCATCACGTGGTGTCTCGAAATGACGAACTGTCGCAGCGGTGCACACTCGGGGAGAACACAATTTTATATTTAAATTTTAGTCAGGGATCACCTTATAATGTTACCATCGTCCTAAGAAAAATATGGTGCATAAAAGGATTAACATCACATGCAAATCATAAGTGACATGATGTGGCCATGAACTTGTGTTTCTTGTTCTCCATCACCAAAGCACTGACATGATCTCCATCATCACCGGCGCCACACCATGATCTCCATCATCATGATCTCCATAATTGTGGTGCCATTGAGGTTGTCGCGCTAACTATGATGTTACTACTAAAGCTATTGACTAGCGATAAAGCAAAGCATCACCAAGAACAAAATAATTAAAGACAACCCTATGGCTCCTGCCGGTTGTCATAGCATCGACGTGCAAGTCGATATTTAATTATTACAAGATGATCATCTCATACATCCAATATATCATATCATGTCTTTGGCCATATCACATCACATCATACCCAGCAAAAACAAGTTAGACGTCCTCTAACTTGTTGCAGATTTTACGTGGCTGCTATGGGTATCTAGTATGATTGCATCTTACGCAAAGCCACAACGGTGATATGCTAGTTGTTATTTAACCTTATCCAAAGACCGCTTCTGTCAAATCTGATTCAACTAAAGTAGGAGAAATAGACACCCGCCAGTCATCTTTATGCAACAAGTTGCATGTTAGTCAATGAAACCGGTCTCTCATAAGCGTACGAGTAATGTTGGACTGGGCTGCTTCATCCAATAATATCGCCGAATCAAGAAAAGACAAAGGAGGGCAGCAAATTGAACATCAACGCCCACAAACTCTTTTGTGTTCAAATCAAGATATCATCTACGCATAGACCAAGCTCTGATACCATTGTTGGGGAAACGTTGCATGGGAAACAAAAAAATTCCTATGCACACGCAAGACCTATCCTTGGTGATGAACATCTACGAGAGGGGAGATCGGATCCACATACCCTTGTAGATCGATAAGCAGGAAGCATTAAGAAACGCGGTTGATGTATTCAAATGTCTTCGTGGTCTGAATCGCAAGCGTCCCACGAACTTTGTCCCGATCTAGCGCCGAACGGACGATACCTCCGCGTTCAGCACACGTACAGCTCGATGACAATCTCCGCCTTCTTTATCCAGAAATAAGGGTGGAGAGGTAGATGACTTCTTCGGCAGCACGACGGCGTGAGGTGGTGGTGGTGAACTAATCCAGCAGGGTTTCGCCAAGCAATGGTAGACTAATCTAGACGAGGGAGACGATCTATGGAGGAGAGGGCAGCACGTGGATTTTTCTGGTGTCAATTTCCCTCAAAAACTCCAATATATATAGGAGGAATAGGAGGCAGGGCTGCCTTGCCTCGTACTCCAAGGAGGAGGCTTCGGCCGAGGCAAGGGAGGAGAGTCCTCCTCCAATTCGGTTTGGTGGAGGACTCCATTCCTACTTGGCCACCTCTTTCCTTCTCTTTTTTTCTTTTACTTTTCTTTTGCATTTGGCCAAATTTTCCTTCTTGGGCTAGCCGCACCAGCCCACTAAGGGCTCGTGCACCACCTTTAGGCCTATTAGGTTCTCTCCCGGGTGGGTGGCCCCTCCCGGTAAAACCCTGGAACCCATTCGTCATTCCCGGTACTTTACCGGTAATGCCCGAAAACTTTCTGGACGCCAAATGCAACTTTCCTATATATCAATCTTTACCTCCGGACCATTCTGGAGCTCCTCATGATGTCTGGTATCTCATCCGGGACCCCGAACAACTTTATTTCACCAACATAAATAACTCTATAATACCAAAACGTCATCGAACCATAAGTGTGTAGACCCTGCGGGTTCGAGAACTATGTAGACATGACCTGAAACACTCTGCAGTCAATAGCCAATAGCGTGACCTGGATGCCCATAGTCACTCCTACATATTCTACGAAGATCTTTATCGATTGAACCTCTATGTCAGGGACTCAGTTAATCCCGTATAACATTCCCTTTGTCCTTCGGTATGTTACTTGCCCGAGATTCGATCGTCGGTATCTCTATACATTTTTCAATCTCGTTACCGGTAAGCCTCTTTACTCGTTCCATAATACAAAACCCCATGGCTAACTCTTTAGTCACATTGCTTGCAAGGCTTGTTTGTGATGTTGTATTACCGAGTGGGCCCCGAGATACCTCTTTGTCATACAGAGTGACAAATCCCAGTCTTGATCCATGCTAACTCAACGAACACCTTCGGAGATACTTGTAGAGCACCTTTATGGTCACCCAGTTACGTTGCGACATTTGATACACACAAGGCATTCCTCCTGTGTCAGTTAATTACATGATCTCACGGTCGTAGGAATGTATACTTGACATGTAGAAAACAGTTGCAATAAAATAACACGATCACTGATACGTCCATTTTGCATTATGCTTTCATGTTGATATTTATCACTTTATGGACTGTTATTATACTTTGTGGTACCATACTTATGCCTTTTCTCTCTTATTTTGCAAGGTTTATTTGAAGAGGGAGAATACCGGCAACTGGAATTCTCGACTGGAAAAAGAGCAATTCTGAGTCCTCTATTCTGCGCAACTCCAAATGCCCTGAAAATCAATGTGGAATTGTTTGGGAATGTATAAAAAATACTAGGTGAAAGAAGTGTCAGAGGGGAGCTACCAGGGGCCCACAAGCCTGGTTGCCGCGGCCTACCCCCCTGGCCGCGGCAACAGGGCTTGTGGGCACCCTGGTGGCCCACTGGCCCCCCTCTTTTGCTATATGAAGGGTTTCGTCCGAGAAAAAAATGAAGGTGGAGCTTTTTCGTGGATTCTCCGCCGCCACGAGGCGGAACTTGAGCAGATCCAATCTAGAGCTCCAGCAGGACGATCCTGGCGGGGAAACTTCCCTCCCAGAGAGGAAATCGTCGCCATCGTCATCACCAACACTCCTCTCGTCGGAGGGGAGTCATCTCCATCAACATCTTCATCAGCACCATCTCCTCTCCAAACCCTAGTTCATCTCTTGTAACCAATCTCCGTCTCGCGACTCCGATTGGTACTTGTAAGGTTGCTAGTAGTGTTGATTACTCTTTGTAGTTGATGCTAGTTGGATTACTTGGTGGAAGAATTTATGTTCAGATCCTTGATGCTACTCATTACACCTCTGATCATGATTATGATTATGCTTTGTGAGTAGTTACTTTTGTTCCTGAGGACACGGGATAAGTCATGCTGATAATAGTCATGTGAATTTGGTATTCGTTCGGTATTTTGATATGTTGTATGTTGTCTTTTCCTCTAGTGGTGTTATGTGAACGTCGACTACATAACACTTCACCATCTTTGGGCCTAGAGGAAGGCATTGGGGAGTAGTAAGTAGATGATGGGTTGCTAGAGTGACAGAAGCTTAAACCCCAGTCTATGCGTTGCTTCGTAAGGGGCTGATTTGGATCCACTAGTTTAATGCTATGGTTAGACGTTGTCTTAATTCTTCTTTCGTAGTTGCGGATGCTGGCGAGAGGGGTTAATCATAAGTGTGATGCTTGTCCAAGTAAGGGCAGTACCCAAGCGTCGGTCCACCCACATATCAAACTATCAAAGTAACGAACGCGAATCATATGAACATGATGAAACTAGCATGACATAAATTCCCGTGTGTCCTCGGGAGCGTTTTTCCTCTTATAAGACTATGTTCAGGTTTGTCCCTTGCTACAAAAGGGATTGGGCCACTTTGCTGCACCGTTGCTACTACTTGTTACTTGTTACTTTTCGCTTGCTACGTTTCACCTCACTACACCATCACTTGTTACCGCTACTTTCAGTGCTTGAAGTTATTACCTTGCTGAAAACCGTTTATCAGAGCCTTCTTCTCCTCGTTGGGTTCGACACTCTTACTTATCGAAAGACTATGATTGATCCCCTATACTTATGGGTCATCAATCACATGCTACATTCATAGTTTGGGTCTTGTCCATCACATTATTCTCCTAATGATGTGATCCCGTTATCAAGTGACAACACTTGTCTATGGCTAGGAAACCTTAACATCTTTGATCAACGAGCTAGTCAACTTGAGGCTTACTAGGGTCAGTGTTTTGTCTATGTATCCACACATGTATTTGTGTTTCTTTTTGATACAATTCTAGCATGGATAATAAATGATTATCTTGAAGAAGGAAACATAATAATAACAATTTTATTATTGCCTCTAGGGCATATTTCCAACAATTTCAACTTCTCAAAAATTCCATCGAGGATGCTAAAAAATGCCACTAGGCACCATTACTGTGAGCTCCAATCTCGTTTGTCATCTCATAATGACCAATATACCTATATACCAACATGTCACCTCTCCCTCTAGCTCACTACCAAAAAGTGTGGGTCCAACTTGATCCCAACAACGTTTTTGTTTTATTCTAAAATTATTCGGTTTCTTACTCCTTACTAGTGGGGTCCACAATTATCATTGTGAGGTAGAAAGAACTGACATGTGGATATAGAAGTATTTTTATCATATAACATGGTCAACAAATTTGACCTGGCAATAATGATGTCTAATGACATTTTTTAGCAAACATCTAATGAATGATGGCATTTTTGAGATATCTAATGGGATTTTTGAACAAGCATCTCATAGAACGATGGCATTTCTGAGTAGTTGTAACTTCTAATGGCAAAATTGAGTAGTGGGACACTACTAGTAGCATAAACGATAAAACCCCTATTAATAAATGTGATTGAGTCAGTTATGATGAGGTTAATTATTATAGATTTGGTCTTTAAATAATTACTATTATAAATTAAAAGAGGTGATGTATGGAAATATTAATTAATGTGATTGAACCACTTATGGTAAGATTAATTAATTCAGATTTGGTCTTTAAAGATTTATTAGAAATTAATGTCAGTTGGTGATGTACGGAAATATTAAAAAATGTGATTGAACCATTTATGGTAAGGTTAATTAATTCGGATTTAGTCTTTAAAGATTTATTAGAAATTAATGTAATTTGGGGATCTATGGAAATATTAATAAATGGGATTGAGTCTCTTATGGTGAGGTTAATTAATTCAGATTTGATGTTTAAAGATTTATTAGAAGTTAAATCTGATTGATTCTTTGAGATAAATACATTACTAAATATATGATGATGGGAGGAGGGACCAAAAATCGGACAAAAAAAATCGGATGAAGGTGGAAGGTATGAGGAAAATTAACGCGAAACGAAAACTTACCATCACGACCGCAGACTGCTCCTTTAGAAGAAGTGATACAATCACTTTTATCCATTTACGCAACAAGTAGTTCAAGATGGGGGACTATAAAATGGGTCCGTTAGGACACAGGTGATGGCACAAAATAGCTAACTCAAAAAGAAAAAGGCATAACGCACAAACTGTGCATCAGGCATCTTAAAAGGCGGGATGTCACTGGACGTTCTGGCATGTATGTTGTTGCTGGTATGGAGGATGGGGAAAGAAAATGCCTTTCCACAAAAAGTGGCATGAGAAAAGGACAATGGTAGCCCTTGAGAAATACTCAAAACATTTCCTATATTCAATCTTTCAGTGACTCTTTTGTTCGAATATACGGAGAATTATAGAAGTCAAATCAAGTTAATAAAAGTCAAAGAAAATAGTCATGGGCAACATGTAAAAAAGAACTATAAGAGAAACTCAAATGTAGAATGCCCAATACAAATAAGCCCATTGGGTGAAGGGGTACATGTACTAGTCCACCATGAACCATGCATCACCCCTTGTTCTCTAGTTCACCATGGACTAGTAGACAAAATTAATTCAGGGTCCCGTATGTCCTATTAACTCTCACTTGATTGAATCAAAACAAAAGGGGGAAGGGACTGTTTCTTCAAAATTCACTCAGAGAGCTTAGGATCAATTCCAAGGAGCCTTGAGTGCTTGGAACTGCGTTAAGATGAATAACTCAAGTCATCGATAATGTCTCTATCAATACTCTTCTAACATAGGATTAAGCCACAATCTAAAGAGATGACTGAACCTGTTTGACAAACATCGAGGTGTCATTTTATCGTTGTGTATGACCTTTGATAAGCATTAACATTTATTGCGACTACTTAACTTGAGGTACCTTTTAAGTACATTACAAAATTAACCAAATAAAGTAGGCCAATGTGCAACTCACATATGTATTATATATATTTTTGGTTGTGCGGGCTGAGAGAAATTAAGTCTTTAATTTCTTCTACTAGGTGGCATGTCAACCTGACCATATACATCTTACGTAAATTTCTGCTACTTGCAAAGAATGTAAGATGTTGTCGTCCACCTTCTCTTTCGTCCAATTTTGCATATGTTCCCTATTTTGTTTCCCCATTTTGATTTTTTCTGTTTTAACTCTGTTTTTTCACGGTTTCCTTTTAAAATTTCCTTAACTACCTACCTTATATTTGTTAGTAGACTTCCCGTACGTGGCCACGGGCTTTCTAAAAATTGTATCGGTTGCATATAAAACATGAGCATGTTAAATTTCACATGTACAAAAAATATGGCTAGTAATATAATGAAAATAATTGAAATCCACTCCACTTGCCATGTATTATGATAAATAATGGAATTCAACGATGAATACTATCAGATATGATGCACAAAATAAAGAAAGTGGTACAAAAATATATGACTCTTTATTGCACTACATTGCAATAGATAGATAGCATTTTGGTGCATTTTTATGCTTAAGATCGAGTCTGAGGAAAGCATGCTCATTGTTATTATGCATTCGTTGAGGACAACACATGAAGGATTTTGTTCCCATCACACATATGTTCCAAGATGCTATAACGAGAAACTTGATTGCATTATTCAAGTACCTGGAAAACTACTACTTGTGAAATTAGGAAGTTGGAGGTTAACATTTTGGAAATGTCACAAAAAGACACATAACTCCTACCATTTAGGAATGGCAGAGAAAAACACTTAACCCTTCCCTATCTACTATTCATATCTCAAAAGATTTTGGATGGACCCAATCTAATTTTCTTCGCTCAAATGGAATTAGGCCCGAAAATCAATCATCGAGTAAGATTGTTGGTGATCGTAAATGGAATTTATAATTACGTGATATTTTAACATATAATATCTATATAGTAAAGTTTTTATAATCGATATCGTCCATTTACTATCCGCTTATCTCAGGTGCAACTCGAGTTCTCTAATTAGAAACACAACAATCAAGTATTAAGCAATTTCATTGAATATGATAATATACAGAAGCCAACAAAATTAAAGAACATGTTATTGTTTTCCAATAGTTTTTGATGTCAGCATGGTAACTGGTGCAACGGCCATTGCACACAACTTTGGCATTTCTCTATTCACGACAACATATGAACTCTCAAGGCAATGCTAGGAGTGCTTATTTCTTATGGATATCCTAACTGTTGTAAAACCAGATGAAGGTGAGAGGTGTGGTGGAAAAAACCGTGGAACAAAGACTATGAACTCCTCTTTTAGGAAGAAATGTGAAGAAGGAACGTTGAGATACATATGTGTCAATTAGTCATTTTTTAAATTCATTATTCTTTTCTGTAAAATCCGTTATTTAGTTTCTTAAAGTAAATTGCATTGATGACAAAGATCGGGCGAGTTGGGTAAGTTAGAGAAGTTATACGTGTGCTATTTTATATGTTAGAAAAGTGTTGGTTACAAGGAAAGCAAAATCAGAATTGGGAATGGACCAGGAAGGAGACCGAGGTGGATCGGAAAAGAATCACTTCTTTCCCGTTTGTAACGTGTTTGGTTAGGAAAGTTTTTATTAGACGGGTGACAAAAATAAACGAGGCAAAATAAAACCAAATGAATGTGAGACGCGAGGCATAAAAAACCATTCAAAGAAGACTACCAACTCCTGTTTTAGGAAGAGATTTGAAGAAGGAAGGTTCGGAAACATATATGCCGATTAGTCAATGTTATTTTTGAAATTCGTTATTGGTTTCCTTAAAACCCATTATTTTCTTAAAGTAAATTGCATTGATGACAGAGAGTGGTTGATTTGGGTAAGTTAGAAAAGTTATATTTATGATACTTCATACGTTAGAAAAGTGTTGGTTACAAGGAAAGAGTGAAGAGAAAAATAAACCGGTGGAAGGTGATATTGAATGAGGATGGTGGTAAGTGAGACAAAAAACCAGACGAAAAAAACTTGACGGATATATTATTTTGGTGATGTATGCAAATATTAATAAATGTGATTGAGCCACTTATGATGAAGACATCAACACCATTGTTACACCCACAGCCCCGGCTGTTATACATACTGGACCAGTTACTAGAGCTCGTGCATGCCAATTGAATTACCAGATACTTTCGTTTCTTGAGAATACTTCTAATGTTCATGAACATATGATGTTGCCTAAGTTAGATACTTTTGTTGTGCTCATGAATGAAGGACCTAACATGGACAAGAAGGATATTCGTTGGAGTGGGATCAAGCATGGAGAATAAGGTGCACGTGCGTGAGAGAACAAATGGAGCTTCCACTCGTGATTTTCGCACTTTAAAGCCACCATAAATAGAGCATGAAGGCTTTGGACGAAATATTCAACATGTCACTTTATAAATTTCGTACATAGGCTATTATAGGTGTCGCGCCACCTTATTTTTGGGCTAGGCCCATGTAATTTTGAAATACCATAATATAGGCTATTTTTAGAGTCCATATGCGTGGGGAAACCGAGTTTAGGGCTTTTTTAAGACCCCTCCTCCAAGGGTCACGAAATTGCCTCTCTATTCCCTCATATATACATCCCTTAGGGCACCATTTAGAATTGGGTTTTATTTAAATTACAAGTTCGCCATAGCTGCAACTACGCGTTCTTCGTTTGTGTTCTACGACCAGACAAAGGCGTCACAGAACCCCACCTTCATCAATAAAGCTTTCCTCTTATATTCACAATATCTTGATTGCAATCTTGGTTTCTTGCTTGTTCTTTGTTTGCGTGCAGGAAACAAACCTTCGTTGTCAGGTTGATCGTGCTCCGGTGTGATCAATAACCTCTCGAAGTTGGTTTAGCGATTGCTAAGGCGCGACGTCCTCACACGTTCGTAGTCGGATCGTCAAAGTCGACTCTACCAAAACGATACCCACGATCTCATCGAAAGACAGGGACAACTTTGCCTCTATCAAGTGGTATGCATCAGTCAATCCAAAAGGCATAACTAACCACTCATATAAGCCAAACTTAGTTTTAAATGTCGTTTCCATTCATCTCCCAATTTCATGCGAATTTGATGCTAGTCTACTTTGATGATATACTGATTTGTAGTAGATCTTTGGTGGAACACTTGGATCATTTGCGTGCTGTTTTTACTGCTCTCGTGATGCACGTTTGTTTGGTAACCTTGGAAAGTGCACCTTCTGCACAGACCGAATATCTTTTCTTGGCTATGTTGTTACTCCACAGGGAATTGAAGTTGATAAAGCCAAGATTGAAGCTATTGAGAGTTGGCCGCAGCCCAAAACGGTCACACAAGTGAGGAGTTTCCTTGGACTCGCCGGGTTATATAAGCGTTTTTGAGAGATTTCAGCACCATTGCTGCACCTCTAAATAAGCTTACAAAGAAGGATGTTGATGTCAGCTGTGCTACCCTTGCAACGGTGCCAAGAATAGTCGACGGCACCAGGAATCCTTCAGCTGCGGCTACGTCTTAAGGGACTTCCTAGGCAAGTATGCAAAGGATTTCCCTCGTGGCCTTGGAGCCTTGCGTTGGTGTTCCCTCGAAGCGGAAAGGGTGATGTAGCACAACAGTGGTACGTATTTTCCTCAGTTTGAGAACCAAGGTATCAATCTGGTGGAGGAGTATCAGAAGATTCTGCACAAACACAATAGCTTGCTCCCAACGCTATGAAGGGGTTGTCAATCCCTTATAGATTGTTTGCCAAGTGAGAACTGAAAGCAACAAAGTAACAAAGCAAAGTAAAAGCGGAGGTGTAAACGATGGATGTGAATAGACCCGGGGGCCATAGTGTTTACTAGTGGCTTCTCTCATAAAAGCAAGTAGACGGTGGGTGAACAAATTACTGTCGAGCAATTGATAGAACCGCGCAAAGTCGCGACGATATCTATGCAATGATTATATCTTTAGGCATCACGTCCAAAACAAGTAGACCGATACTTTCTACATCTACTACTATTACTCCACACGTCGACCGCTATCCAGCATGCATCTAGTGTATTAAGTCCATAAGAACAGAGTAACGCCTTAAGCAAGATGACATGATGTAGAGGGATAATCTCAAACAAATGATAAAAACCCCATCTTTTTACCCTTGATGGCAACTACTTGATGTGTGCCTTGCTGCCCCTACTGTCACTGGGAAAGGTCACCACATGGTAGAACCCAAAGCCAAGCACTTCTCCCATTGCAAGAATCATAGATCTAGTTGGCCAAACAAAACCCAAGACTTGGAGAGACTTACAAGGATATCAAATCATGCATATAAGAAATCAGCAAAGACTCAAATATATATCATAGATAATCTGATCACAAATCCACAATTCATCGGATCTCGACAAACACACCGCCAAAGAAGATTACATCGGATAGATCTCCATGAAGATCATGGAGAACTTTGTATTGAAGATCCAAGATAGAGAAGAAGCCATCTAGCTACTAACTACGGACCCGTAAGTATGAAGTGAACTACTCACGGGTCATTGGAGGGGCGATGATGATGATGAAGAAGCCCTCCAACTCCAAAGTCCCCTCCGGCAGGGCGCCGGGAAGGGTCTCCAGATGAGATCTCGCGGAAATGGAAGCTTGCGGCGGCGAAAAAGTATTTTCGAGGCTCCCCTGATTTTTTGCTAAATATTTGGGAATATATAGGCCAAGGATCCAGGTCAGGGGGCGGCCAGGGAGGCCACTAGCCCTGACACCGCCAGCTCCCCCCTGGTAGCGTGGTGGGAGCTTGTGGGCACCCTGGAGCCCACCTGGCTTGGCCAGAGGCCCCTTGATCTTCTTCCATTCGGGAAAAAATCATTTCGGGGATTTTATTCCGTTTGGACTCCGTTCCAAAATCAGATCTGAAAAGAGTCAAAAACACAGAAAAAACAGGAACTGGCACTTGGCACTAAATTAATAAGTTAGTCCCAAAAAATATATAAAAGGTACATAAAAGATCCAAAGAAGACAAGATAACAGCGTGAAACCATAAAAAATTATAGATACGTTTGAGACGTATCAAGCATCCCCAAGCTTAACTCCTGCTCGTCCTCGAGTAGGGAAGTGATAAAGAATGAATTTTTGATGCTTTCATGCTACCTAGCATAGGTGTCCTTTGTAATTCCTCCTATGTGATGTGAATGTTAAAATCCATTAGATTCAACACAATAGTTTGCTATTGACGTAGAAACAATAATAATTCAAGCAAACTAGCAAGGTAATCATGAACTTTCAAAATAACAAGGCCAAAAGAAAGTTATCCCTACAAAATCATATAGTCTGGCTATGCTCTATCATCATTGCACAACGAATTTAAATCATGCACAACCCCGGTATTGGCCAAGTAATTGTTTCACACCTTTACTTTCTCAAACCTTTTCAACTCTCGTGCAATACATGAGCGTGAGCCATGGTTATAGCACTATAGATGGTGTGGAATGTGGTGGAGGTTGCAAGACAAAAAGGAGAAGATAGTCACATTAACTAGGCATATCAATGAGTTGTGGAGATGCTCGTCAATAGATATCAATGTGAATGAGTAGGGATTGCCATACAAATGATGCAATAGAGCTACGAGTATGTGAAAGCTCTTAAAGAAAACTAGTGGGTGTGCATCCAACTTGCTTGCTCACGAAGACCTAAGGCAATTTTGAGGAAGCCTATCATTGGAATATACAAGCCAAGTAATATAATGAAAATTTCCCACTAGCTATATGGTGGTGACAAAACGAGAGACTCCAATCATGAAGATCAAGGTGCTTAATATGCACAAGTGTGGAAAAAGTTGTAGCATTGTCCCTTCTCTCTTTTCTCTCATTTTTTTAATTTTTTATTTTTTTTTGGTGGGCTCTTTGGCCTCTTTTTTTTTATTTTGGTGGGCTTCTTTGGCCTCTTTTATTTCCTCACATGGGACAATGCTCCATTAATGATGATCATCACACTTTCAACTCAAAACTTAGAGCAACTATGACTCTATATGGAATGCCTTCGGTAGTGTACCGTGGCAATGATCTAGCATGGCGTAGACATCAATGGAAACATCATGCTAGCTATCTTACGATCATGCAATGGCAATGTGGACGTGGTGGCACATGTCATGGTGGTAGTTGCATGGCAATATATCTCGGAATGACTTTGGAAAAGCCATAGTAGGTAGGTATGGTGGCTGTTTTGAGGGAGGCTAATGGTGGGTTTTGTGCACCGGCGAAAGTTGCACGACACTAAGAAGATAGTGATGGTGGAAGGTGAAAGTGCATCTAAACCATGGACTCAACATTAGTCATGAAGAACTCATATACTTGTTGCAAAAGTTTTATTATTAATCGAAACAAAGCATTCAACGCATACTCCTAGGGGAAGGGTTTGTAGGTATAAACCATCGCGCGATCCCGACCGCCACGCAAAGGATGACAATCAATATACTAATCATGCTCATATTTCATCACATAGCGGTTCACCATACGTGCATGCTACGGGAATCACTAACATCAACACAAGTATTTCTAGATCCACAACACCTTACTAGCATGACTTCAATATTACCATAACCACAACTCAAAACTAATTGAGATGAATCAAACTTCTCTAACTATTCAATGCACATGAAGGTGGAAGTTTTCGTATCCCTTTGGATAACTACCCCTTTTGAGACTACTTTCAAAGCATAGATAAACTATCAAGCCACGCACCGCTGTGCTCTAAAAGATATAAGTGAAGCACATAGAGCAAAAGTATCTAGCTCAAAAAGATATAAGTGAAGCACATGTGAGCTGAATTGTCTACCAAAAGATATAAGTGAAGCTCGACAAAATCACGGTGAGTGCATGTCTCTCTCTAGGTGTGTAGAAAGGATGATTGTGACACAACAAAAAATAAATAAAAGACTCCTACGATACAAGATGCTCCAAGCAAAAACACATAACATGTGGTGAATAAAAATATAGCCCCAAGTAACGTTACCGATGGATCGAAGACGAGAGAGGGGATGCCTTCTCGGGGCATCCCCATGCTTAGGCTTTTACGACATCCTTGAATCTCTTGGGGTGCCTTGTTCATCCCCATGCTTGAGCTCTTGCCACTCTTTATCTTTTTGTCCATAAGAACTTCACCCAAAACTTGAAAACTTCACAACACGAAACTTAAACAGAAAATCATGATAACATTACTATGAGAAAGCAAACCACCACTTCCTTAGGTACTATAGCAAACTTAAATTCTACTTATGCTGATGTTGGGTTACTGTATTTTCAATCTTCCATGGCTAATACTCCCCGATACTATCCATAGTTTCATCAAAATAAGCAACAAACACAACAAAAACAGAATCTGTTAACAGCAGACCAGTCTGTAGCAATTTGTATATTTCGTATACCTCTGGTACTTCAAAACTTCTGAAAAATTATGACAGTCTGAAGAATTTGCGTAGCAATCAGCAGCAAAATGAATCAACTCAAAAGCTCTTACAGAAAAAAAAATCTTTTCGTGAGCAGAAAGTTTATGTCTTTTCCAGCATGACCAAACGATCATCCCCAAGACTAATCATAATGGTTTTGCTTGGCACAAACGCAAAAAGAAACACAAAAAACACAACCATAACAGAATTATGAAAGTGTGGAAAACACAAAACAAAAAGAAAAATGATAGATTCGTTGGGTTGCCTCCCAACAAGTGCTTTTGTTTAACGCCCTTAGCTAGGCAAAAAGTGATGGAATCACGTATAGTCATCTTTGGTACTCAAACCATAGGTAGCCCTCATCATAGATTCATAAGGCAATCTAATTTTCTTTCTAGGAAAGTGCTCCATTCCCTTCTTTAAAGGAAATTGAAATCTAATATTCCCTTCCTTCATATCGATGATAGCACCAATAGTCCTTAGGAAAGGTCTACCAAGAATAATGGGACATGAAGGATTGCAATCTATGTCAAGTACAATGAAATCCACGGGTACATAGTACTTATTTGCAACAATAAGAACATCATCGATCCTTCCCATGGGTTTCCTGACAATAGAATCCACAAGATGCAAATTAAGAGAATACTATTCAATCTCATGAAAACTAAGAATATCACATAAAGACTTTGGAATCGCGGAAACACTAGCACCCAAATCACACAAAGCATTGCACTCATAGTTTTTGATCTTGATTTTGATAGTAGGTTCCCACTCATCATGAAGTTTTCTAGGTATAGAGACTTCTAGTTCGAGCTTCTCTTGAAGAGATTTCATCATAGCATCTACAATATGCGCGGTAAAGGCTTTGCTTTGGCTATAAGCATGTGGAGAGTTTGCAATGGATTGCATCAAAGAAATGCATTCAAACAAGGAGCAATTATCATAATTGAATTCCTTGAAATCCAAAGTGGGAGTTTCATTACTACCCAAAATTTTGACTTCTTCTACTCCACTCTCCACACCTTTATCATCAAGATAGGTGGTCTCTGAATCATTGGGGAATTTTTCAACCAAAGTGGATTCATATCCACCCCCTCCATAAGTAGGTTTGACATGCGAAAACAGAGATTCAAGAGGAGAAACACCAAGCACTTTAAGATCCTCGTGATTTGCATCACAAATTTCAGGTTTAGCTGCCATCTTATTGACTAAGGGAGCCTGCTTGTCAGAAATTTGGCCCACCAATTTCTCAAGGTGAGCAAGCTGAGAGTTAAGTGCAAGGAAATCATTAGCCATATCATCAACCTCTTTATTCAAAAAGACCAAAAAGGAATTTTGCTCTTTTAATTCCCTACGGAAGTTACTATTTTGGTCAAACTGGGAAGACATGAAACCTCTGACATTAGTTTCAATCTCCTCCAATTTTCTGAAATAGTTTGGTTTGGCCATGAGGAAAGGTCTCTCACGAACAAGCCTAAGAGCAGGCGAGCGAAAGGGGAAGGCAAAAAGCAAAAGAAAACAGCAAATGTGAAGTGAGGGAGAGGAAAATGAGAGGCAACTGGCAACAAAAGTAACTGCAAGAGAAGATTTTATGTGACCTACTTGGATAGATCTTGATTTCTCCTCCCCGGCAACGGCGCCAGAAATTGGCGTGTTGACGGGAGATTATTCTTGTCTTGATCTTCCTCGGCAAGCGTTCCTCCTCCCCGGCAACGGCGCCAGAAATACTTCTGATGTCAGCTGTGCTTCCCTTGCAACAGCGCCAAGAATAGTGGATGGCACCAGGAATCCTTAAGCTGCGGCTACGCCTTAAGGGACTTCCTAGGCAAGTATGCCAAGGATTTCCCCTGTGGCCTTGGATCCTTGCGTTGGTGTTCCCTCGAAGCGGAAAGGGTGATGTAGCATAGCGGTGGTAAGTATTTCCCTCAGTTTGAGAACCAAGGTATCAATCCGGTGGAGGAGTATCACAAGATCCTGCACAAACACAAAAGCTTGCAACCAACGCTATGAAGGGGTTGTCAATCCCTTATAGATTGTTTGCCAAGTGAGAACTGAAAGCAACAAAGTAACAAAGCAAAGTAAAAGCGGAGGTGTAAACGATGGATGTGAATAGATCGGGGGCCGTAGTGTTTACTAGTGGCTTATCTCATAAAAGTAAGTAGACGGTGGGTGAACAAATTACTGTCGAGCAATTGATAGAACCGCGCAAAATTGTGACAATATCTATGCAATGATTATATCTATAGGCATCATGTCCAAAACAAGTAGACCGATACTTTCTACATCTACTACTATTACTCCACACGTCGACCGCTATCCAGCATGCATCTAGTGTATTAAGTCCATAAGAACAGAGTAACGCCTTAAGCAAGATGACATGATGTAGAGGGATAATCTCAAACAAATGATAAAAACCCCATCTTTTTACCCTTGATGGCAACTACTTGATGTGTGTCTTGCTGCCCCTACTGTCACCGGGAAAGGTCACCACATGGTAGAACCCAAAGCCAAGCACTTCTCCCATTGCAAGAATCATAGATCTAGTTGGCCAAACAAAACCCAAGACTTGGAGAGACTTACAAGGATATCAAATCATGCATATAAGAAATAAGCAAAGACTCAAATATATATCATAGATAATCTGATCACAAATCCACAATTCATCGCATCTCGACAAACACACCGCCAAAGAAGATTACATCGGATAGATCTCCATGAAGATCATGGAGAACTTTGTATTGAAGATCCAAGATAGAGAAGAAGCCATCTAGCTACTAACTACGCACCCGTAGGTCTGAAGTGAACTACTCACGAGTCATTGGAGGGGCGATGATGATGATGAAGAAGCCCTCCAACTCCAAAGTCCCCTCCGGCAGGGCGCCGGGAAGGGACTCCAGATGAGATCTCGCGGAAACGGAACCTTGTGGCGGCGAAAAGGTATTTTCGAGGCTCCCCTGATTTTTTGCTGAATATTTGGAAATATATAGGCCAAGGATCTAGGTCAGGGGCGGCCAGGGAGGCCACAAGCCCTGACACCGCCGCCTCCCCCTGGTGGCGTGGTGGGAGCTTGTGAGCTCCCTAGAGCCCACCTGGCTTGGCCCAGAGGCCAGTACAAGAAATACGCTCGTTTATGACAAAAAATAATGACTGGGGTTGAATTGGTCATAGATCTATGACTAAAATTTACAAAAAGGTCATGAGGTGTCTAAGAGGTTCCAAACCCTATAAATTTTTTACCATCTCTATCAAGAAGGTCATAATCCCATTGCACAAAATGGTCATTGGCATGTGTAGCTCTGCTTATGCCCGTATTGTAGGTCCTCCTTGATGAAATTAATAAGGTCATAGGCTTAAATAGAAGTGACTGGGCAGACAACTCGACAGTTTCGCCTACGTGTCTTTTATAGGTGTCGACAAGGCCACAAAGTATGAGTATGTTAACAGGTCGGAATTTATAATTCCTTGATTGCCCTCAATATTTTTGGCACTCTTTCCTGCCCAAATCATTGTCTGAAATTTAGCTCTATTTTCCTATTAAATCGTTCATAGAAAATTCCAAAGTTCTGTTCACCTAGAATATTTGTGAAGGAAGTACTAGCTAGGCATCTCCTAATGAGCTGCATTTTTGCCACTAATTAATTCTTTTACAAAACTTCATATTTTGCGAAATTTATACGATTATATACTCATTTTTGTATATTATAAAAAGCGCAATTTATATGTAAATTTGTTTAACTTTTGTCATTATTTTGATTTCCTTTTTAAAAAAGCTAATAGCAATGTCACTAGTTCATTTTTCCTCGAGAAGCTTATTTTTTCTGTTTTATTTTTCATCTCATTTATCTTCTTCTTAATGGTAATACCAATTTCACTAATTCATTTGTTCGTGAAAACCTTCCTTTTTTTAGAAATTCTACTACTATATGCATTAAATAAAAACAATAACTTAAGAAGTTTGGATTGTGTATGCATTATTGTTAAATCAATCAAGTACAAATCGATTGTGCAATAAATATATACCCCATATAATCAGAAAATTTTTTAGAACTATAAACAGGTCAATTAAAATAGGACATTGAGAAGACATGAATGGAAGCGTATTCATTTCTCGGCACCGCTTACGCCTTGAACTCGGACTTCGATCAACCCATCCGAATGCGCTAAATTGTTTACGCATGCAAAAACAGAAGCGACCCACCTACGAAAACAGGCCTGCCCACCTCAGCTCCGCAATCTCCCTCGAAAGCAAAACACCGCCATCCAGACAAACCCTCACCAGCAAATCCCTACCATCCACTTCCACACACAGGGATACATAAGCCACCACGAGCGCCGCCTGCTAGGGTTTTCTCTCTGCTTCCTGATTGCGTCAGCCTTCTCCCCCCTCACCCCACCCCTCCTCCCCAGCGCCGCCGCCGCAGTAAGATGGTGAAGGGATGCACTGGCCAGCGCGTGAGGCTCTACGTGCGCGACACCATCTTCGGATACAAGAGGTGAGTAGCTCCCTCCGCCATCGCGGCTTCGTTCTTCCCCCCTCGCGTGGGTCTCTGAATCCGTGGGTTTGGTTTGGCGACGTGCAGGTCCAAGTCGAACCAGTACGATACGGCGTCGCTGGTGCAGATCGAGGGGGTGAACACCAGGGAGGACGTGGCCTGGTACGGCGGCAAGATTACGTGTGATGCAGCGAGCCGCGATGCAGCGAGCCGCAATGGAGAACGGGGAGATCGAGGCCGCGGAGGAGGGGCTGCCGATGCCGACGCCGCCCATTGGGCGCAGGTACCGTCCCGTGGGGTCCGACGACGGAGCCGTCGTCCAGATGACCTCCATGGAGCCCTCCCCCAGCGGCTCCACCTCCGTCACTGCGCATGACGCCGTGACGCCCCAGCCGCCTAGGTGATGATGCATGCTTCCTCTCCTATTTCGTAGTGGCATTTTTGTTTGCTAAATGATCAGTATAAGTTTCTTGGATTTATTTAGCATCCAACTGAACACTTGGATTCGGATGATAGTCTAGGTGTTTAGGAACTGACGACAAGCAATGCAAATGCATGCGAGTTTGATTTGAAGTTTTTAACTACATACTCGTCGTGGGCTGCTTCAGACCTGCCTGGCACTGCAATTTTAGGCCTTAATTATAGCCTTTTGGGGTTGCTTCTTTCATTTAGTGCTCAGGGCATTGTTAAGTGGGGCCTCTTCTTCCTCTGTCAACTTATCAGGCAACTCGGGCGTCGTCCGCGCCTAGTTGAAGTCCAACCTCCCCGCCAAGTCCATGGTGAGTTGCCGCCCTTGGTTTTCAGTGTGCTGCTTGCTTGCTTGTTGTTGATTTTTGCTGAGGCTGTTTGTTGTTTTTGCGTTATGTGCAGGGCCGCAAGGTCAGGGTGTTCATGTACCCGAGCATCATCTAAGGTTAGCGTCTGCTGCGCCTTGGCTAATGTTTCCTTTTCTTTGAAGTCCATGATAGATGTTTTTTTAAGTCTATGTTGCTTTGCTTTGTGTGATTTTCTCTACCATCTGTGTTACATTTTTAAAGTAACAATATCATATAATATATGCTCAAAAACTAATGATAATGTTATAGTACTATGCCATGAAATAATACCAAAGTCATACCAAGAATGATAGATATGATTTACATTACATAAAACACCCAACGTTAGTCATTACACATACAATTTGATGATTCAACTAATATAAAGAATTTTCTTTCTGTTGTTGGCTCAGATATTAAAAATCTTAGCTCTTACAAAGTTATTGTTGTAGTACTAATTAAAAAACAGTATACCTTATCAGAATCTTAATAATGTGGTAGTCTACCGAGTGATGTCACAGCATATAAAGTGTATTGCACGATCTGATCATAATCTTATTGACAGAACACTTCGCCTTGTGAATAGGCATCATGAGAAAAATGTGGCGAGCATAAATGAACCATGCACTAACCATCAAGCTTCCTAGATTGTTATAGAAAATTTATGCCAGTACCAGGCTCTTTGATACGAACGTGTGATTAGTTTATAAATCATGTGAACAAAAACACACTTAAAAGTAGCAATGTACAGTTGTACACTCTCTTACTTATTATATGAGCGGATAGTGAGACATATATTCCCCCGAATCTGATTTCTTGCTAAACTTTAAGTACTAACTTAAGTTTCATTGCATGTTTTTAAGAATAACATGCACACTTTCTTATTTTGTCTTTGTACTACCTAGCACAGTATTGTTGTGCTATCACATGATCCACCTTCCTATATATGAACACAGTTCTTCATGGCATCCACGTTATACTTACACATGATACTTTGACTCTTGAAAGAAGGTTAATTCCCACTTGTCGTGCATCACTATTATTATTATTTGAAGAAGTCTTCACAATTTCTCTCTTGCGTCCAGGGTGCTAGTTTTTACAACATGATCGTCTCCTTAGTCTACTGAACATATATGTAAGCCCCCAGGTTAGCTGCAAACAGTATAGCACCCAGCCCCAGTCCTTCACCTTGATTTGGTACTCCTTTTTAAGGTGGGTGTGAGATATGCATGACAGTATATATGAAAGGGAAAAAAATAATGCAAAATGAACGTTAGAAGAATTTGTTTGGATCCATTTATACGCGATTAGCTACTTTTTACTACTTATTTGGAAGAATGATTTTTACTGTTGGAGTTATTTTTTTGGTATTACTTCTGGTCACTGAATCATCTTTGATCCCCATATCTCCAGCCACCAGACAAAAATTATCAACACAGACAGGGTTGTTATGGAGAGAAATATAGGTCAGATACATATATAATTATCATCATCAAATAACGCAAAGAACATAAATCACCAAAGACCAGGGTCAGGGTCAGCATTGCAGCAGCTCCATCTCCAACTTAGAACCTAAAAATATGAGCACTAATTTTATCCAATCTTCAAGCCTATGTGACACGTGTGCCAAGCTTTCCGGTTGATATCAAGTGCATGGTCCAAGAGTAGATCAGCTTGCTAGCATGCAAGGTCAAGTTGATGTCCTTATGGAGCCAAAATAGATATGCAACAAAATATGATTCAGTAATAAAACAAATTTGGATGTAGATCTATTTCTACCTGTTATTCAGATTTAGTACTTGCTTTGTAACGTTTAATCTGTCATTTAAGCAAATTAAATCGAAAAAAGTTGGATTGAATTAACAATTCTATTTCTTTTGACTTGGTTGAGAATAACATGAAGTAGTCTAGTTTTTATCTATTATTTAGTTTCAGGTTTTAGTCCTACTTGACTATGAGTTTTATACGAGATTGTTTAATTACTAATGGTTTAGTTTTGTTATTATTTTAATTAATCACTATAATTCATTCATTAGTATTGATTTTGTTAATTCTTTTCAGCACCCTTAATTTTGTCTGTGCAGGTAGTTGTCAGCTCCAATAGGTCCAAATACTCTTGGAAGTTTCAAGACCACCAAGTACTCCCGCAGAGTCATTGACACTGTGATTTCACAAAGAACATGATCATTGGGCCATGCCAGGCTGATTGTAATTTAATGTATTTTTTGTGATACGATGTAATTGTAAATTATTTTATTTTTGTGCATATATAATTGGTTGATGGGCCTATCTTAGAAATGTGCTTTTCTGTACCAGAACCTTGCAAATTAAGGCCTAGAACTAATTCAACTGGACCATTTAAACCAAATTATTTGTTCGAATAGATTATGGACACTATCTGACCAAATAATTGTGTTGAACAGATTATGGCCGTAAAAACAAATGGGCTTGAACCTAATAATTTGGCCGAAATGGTTATGGGGCCAAACTATTAGGCCTGGCCCATGTAGAACTGACCGGGAAAATCATGCCATGTCAGATCACATGTGGATTCCACATCACCACAAGCGACACTTCAACATGCCACGTCAGATCCTACGTGGTTCACCTGTGCCATATCGTCTTACCATGTAAGATCCTACGTGGTTTAGGCACATGGCCATGACCAAAATTTTGGTCATACGTTTAATGACCAAAACATTTTCGTCAGAGATCTAATGACCAAAATATCATAAAGGTCAGCTTTCTTCATTCTTGACGGCCAACTATTGACCTCCCAAATTTGGTCATAACATGGTCGTAAAACAATAACAATGACCTTCCAGTGACCAAAATGGGGCGTCATGATTGAACAAATTCCTTGTAGTGGGCCCCTTGATCTTCTTCCATTTGGGAAAAAATCATTTCGGGGACTTTATTTCGTTTGGACTCCGTTCCAAAATCAGATCAGAAAAGAGTCAAAAACACAGAAAAATACAGGAACTGGCACTTGGCATTGAATTAATAAGTTAGTCCCAAAAAAGATATAAAAGGTACATAAAACATCCAAAGAAGACAAGATAACAGCGTGAAACCATCAAAAATTATAGATACGTTTGAGACGTATCAGATGTGCCTTATTCTTGGGGTACCGCACCGGAAGAAAGCTTCACGGTTTTGAAAGATAAGTTCACACATGCTCCTTTACTTCAACTTCCTGATTTTAATGAGACTTTCGAGCTTGAATGTGATGCTAGTGGAATTGGATTAGGAGGTGTGTTATTACAAGATAGTAAACCTGTTGCATACTTTTCTGAAAAATTAAGTGGGCCTAGTCTGAATTATTCTACTTATGAATAGGAATTATATGCTCTTGTTCGGACTTTGGAAACATGGCAACATTGTTTATGGCCCAAAGAATTTGTCATGCATTCTTATCATGAATCTTTGAAACATATTAAAAGTCAAGCAAAATTGAACCATAGACATGCTAAATGGATTGAATTCATTGAGACTTTCTCGTACGTCATTAAACACAAGAAGGGTAAAGAAAATGTTATTGTTGATGCTTTGTCTCGTCGTTATACTATGCTTTCACAACTTGGCTTTAAAATATTTGGTTTGGAGACCATCAAAGATAAATATGTGCATGATGCTGATTTCAAAGATGTGTTGGAGAATTGTAAAGAAGGGAGAACATGGAACAAGTTCATCATTAATAATGGATTTGTGTTTCGTGCTAACAAGATATGCATTCCAGCTAGCTTCGTTCGTCTTTTGTTGTTACATGAGGCGCATGGAGGAGGATTGATGGGACACTTTGGCGTAAAGAAGACGGAGGACGTACTTGCTACACATTTCTTTTGGCCAAGGATGCGACGGGATGTTGAGCGTTTTGTTGCTCACTGCACGACATGTCAAAAAGCTAAGTCACGACTCAATCCTCATGGTTTATATATGCCTTTGCCTGTACCTAGTGTTCCTTGGGAGGATATATCTATGGACTTTGTTTTAGGTTTACCTCGAACAAAGAATGGGAGGGATAGCATATTTGTTGTCGTGGAGAGATTTTCAAAAATGGCACACTTTATACCATGTCATAAAAGTGATGATGCCGCTAATGTGGCTAATTCGTTCTTTCATGAAATTATTCGCTTGCATGGTGTTCCAAATACGATTGTTTCATATCGTGATGCTAAATTTCTTAGCCACTTTTGGCGATGTTGATGGGCTAAGTTGGGGACAAAATTGCTTTTTAGTACTACATGTCACCCCCAAGCTGATAGACAAACTGAAGTAGTCAATAGATCTTTGTCTACTATGCTTAGGGTTGTTTTGAAGAACAATCTAAAACTGTGGGAAGAATGCTTGCCTCATATTGAATTTGCTTATAATCGTTCGCTGCATTCTACTACAAAGATGTGTCCATTTGAAGTTGTGTATGGTTTCCTACCTCGTGCACCTATTGATTTGTTACATCTTCCATCTTCGGAGAAGGTTAATTTTGATGCTAAAAAATGTGTTGATTTGATATTAAAGATGCATGAGTTAACTAAGGAAAACATTGAGCGCATGAATGCTAAATATAAACTTGCTGGAGATAAGGATAGAAAACATATTGTCTTTGCACCTGAAGATCTTGTTTGGTTGCATTTGCGTAAGGATAGGTTTCCTGATTTGCGCAAGTCAAAGCTAATGTCGCGTGCTGATGGTCCTTTCAAAGTGTTAGAGAAAATAAATGATAATGCATATAGACTTGAGCTGCGTGCAGATTTTGGGGTTATTTCCACTTTTAACATTGCAGATTTGAAGCCATATTTGGGTGAGGAAGATGAGCTTCCATCGAGGACGACTTCAGTTCAAGAAGGGGAGGATGATGAGCACATCAACACCATTGTTACACCCACAACCCCAGCTACTATACATACTGCACCAGTTACTAGAGCTCGTGCACGCCAATTGAATTACCAGGTACTTTTGTTTCTTGAGAATACTTCTAATGTTCATGAACATATGATGCTGCCTAAGTTAGATACTTTTGTTGTGCTCAAGAATGAAGGACCTAGCATGGACAAGAAGGATATCCGTTGGAGCGGGATCAAGCATGGAGAAGAAGGTGCACGCGCAGGAGAGAACAATGGAGCTTCCACTAGTGATTTTCGCACTTTAAAGCCACCATAAGGAGAGCATGAAGGCTTTGGACGAAATATTCAAGACGTCCGTTATAAATTTCGTCCATAGCCTATTATAGGTGTTGCGCCACCTTATTTTTGGGCCAGGCCCATGTAATTTCGAAATACCATAATATAGGCTATTTTTAGAGTCCGTATGTGTGGGGGAAACCGAGTTTAGGGCTGCTTTCGAACCCCTCCTCCAAGGGTCACGAAATTGCCTCTCTATTCCCTCATATATATAGCCCTTAGGGAACCGTTTAGACTTGGGTTTTGTTTAGATTACAAGTTCGCCATATCTGCAACTTCACGTTCTTCGTTTGTGTTCTACGACCACACAAAGACGTCACCGAACCCCACCTTCATCAATAAAGCTTTCCTCTGATATTCGCAATATCTTGTTTGCATCTTGGCTTCTTGCTTGTTCTTCGTTTGTGTGCAGGGAACAGACCTTCGTGGTGAGGTTGATCGTGCTCCGGCGTGGTCAATAACCTCTCGGAGTTGGTTTAGCAATTGCTAAGGCGCGACATCCTCACACGTTCGTAGTCGGATCGTCAAAGTCGACTCTACCAAAACGATACCCACGATCTCATCAAAAGACAGGGACAAGTTTGCCTCTATCAACTTATGGAAAGATTAGTTAATTCAGCTTTGGTCTTTAAACATTTATTAGAAATTAATGTAATTTGGTTATGTATAGAAATATTAATAAATGTGATTGAGCTATTTATGATAAGGTTAATAAATTTAGATTTGATCTTTAAAGATTTATTAAATATTAAATTTGATTGATTTTCTTCCATAAATACATTACTAAACATATGATGATGGGAGGAGGGACGGAGAAAGTTCAAACGAAGGTGAAACGGGACACAAAAAACCCATGAAAAAGAAGCTACCAACTCCTCTTTAGGAGTAGAGATTTTGAAAAATTAAAATTATTTTTTAATAAGGTAATAAGTTCTTATCGAATAAGTATTTACCAAACAAAGACCTAAATTAATTTAGATAGTTAAATCACGCGTGGAATATGTTAACATTACAATCACAATAATATGGATTGGCAATCACATGCTAACCACTAGAGTATGTGTACGCGTCCCAATGTATGGGCAATTTTCTAGTCTATTTATAAAATACTCTCTCCGTTCCTAAATATAAGACCTTTTAGAGATTGTACTATAAACTACATACGGATGCACATAAACATATTTTAGAGTATAGATTCACTCATTTTGCTTCGTATATAGTCTTCTAATGAAATACCTAAAAGGTCTTATATTTTGGAACGGAGGGAGTATATAAAATTAACTTCCATATGTAACTCGCTCATTTGTCAATATTTTCGACTACGGCCATGCATTGTCCTTGTCAGCACCGAAACAACTTTACAGTGTACGTTGGTGCATTGCATGAAGGACGCAATGAGGGCACATAATGCTGGTGTGTGTTTGGATAAGAATAGAATGGGGACAAGCGCGCGTGCGCATTGCATGCATGCACGCATGTTTCGTCAATCATTGCTTCCTGAGATGTACTATTTCCTTTGTAAAAAAATATAAGAACATTTAGACTATTACTTTAATAATTTGAACGATAGCTTTTATATTTCTTCACGGAGCAATACTATCCTATATGTTTCATGCATGCTTTGCTATTGGAAGAGCCAAGAGCCACGAACTGAAAAACTACTTTAGCCTATAAAACACTAAGGGCATCTTCAACGCTGACTTATAAATTTCTTCGATATATGTCAGTTTTTATATTCGAACGTGGTTCGGAGACATGACATGGGAGGAAGCAATCAAACACTAATTACAAAGTGTTCGGTTGAAAGGAGAAAAAGTAGGTGAAAATCATTCATATGGTAAGATATTTGTGATTTAGTGTCCGGTTGGAAGGAGAGAGAAAAAAGGAACCATGCATGTATGAATGGAAGAAGAGAGAGAAGAGAGAGACTGTGCATGTGATTAGTCAATTACATGTCCAGACTCCAACCAAGCTTCCCACGTTCGTCCCCAAAATACCGTAATTTGAACGTCTGGACAGCTGCACGGACTGATATAGGTCCTCATTAAATTACTAAAATAAACAAATATGTTCGATCAGACATATACTGGTGTTTTGCCGATCTCCCTTGATGATGCCCTAAGCAAGATGGATAGATTGATGAACGATGGTATGCAATGAGATAGCTAGACAAACAAATATCCACGCAACAGGAGTTAAGAACTGATTATGACTCGTTAGGAAGTTTGCATGAGACCAATATACATGAAGTTACGCTTACAACATGCATAATCTTCCATCTGATCCGTAGGTAACTAATAAACCAATTGCTAACGAGACGGTATATATATCTCTTCTATACTTATACTAATTAGGCACTCCCAAGAAATTCTCACGTTAATTAGAATTTATGGACCGTTAATCTGGTGGGACCGAGTTATAACGGTGTAGATACTTCCAAGAAAATTCACCTATTGATTAGAATTTACGGACCATTAATTTGGTGGGACCAAGTTATAACGGTGTAGATTTACTGTTGGATTCTAAAATGAACAATTAACATGACTCCTTTCAACCGTAATCTACCCCTAAAGTTGTGAACGATGTCAAACTAGAGATCTTTCCCTGACCTCTCTCTTCACACGTCATGTAGGGGCCGTCATGCACAAGCCTCTACAGCTGCGTCAAACACATCCTCCTCGATCTGATCTCTCTTCCATCCTCTAATCTACTTGAGTTAACCAAATCATGCTCCAGTCCGGCGTGTTTCGCGTTTCCGGCCACAAACCTTAATCAAGTGCATGCTGAATCAGGACGTTGTCCATGTGTATATTCGAGTTGAGCTCCATGCCTGATCCTGTCGGAAGGATTTGTGGCTGTTAGCAAGCCGAAGCTGCAAGCAATAAATAAGATCAAGAAACCCTATTGCTATCAATCGTGCCTCTCATGCATGAGATAGCTGCCGGAAGAAATCTCTGCTACCTGTGTCTGCGGCTGTATATACGTACGCACGGGTGTATCTATAGAGGGAATAGATTAACCTGGTTTGGGATTAAGCTTGGCTGTCTGTGCGTTGTGCATGACAGCCTGGCATTTGTGCGTTGTGAGTCATAACTCAGCAACTCTAGTCCTTCACCTTCTCTCTTTATAAGTACTGTTGTTAAACATGATGATCTTATCCAGCTTTTCTCGATGGATACTGAGATGTTACCATTGCGCAAATACCCGCTGCAGCATGCAGGAGCATATATAGCTGCCCGAGAGAAGCAATACTTCGCCAAAACAATAGCAACACCAGCAACATCTAGACCAGCCATGTCATCGTCCATGCCTATTGATGTGATTGGCAAATCACCACAGGCACTGATCCCCCCTCAATAGATGTACAGTTGGATCTAAGTAGCTGTTTATGCATGAAACGGGTCATATATAGCATGCAAGCATCATGGCTATGTATTTCTGTATTAATGGTGTGTTGGTTCGCTATTTTCTAAAAGATGGTAATATTTCCCATTAGATCTTTCTATTTATTTTAAGTTTCACTGCAAGATATTTGTTATGGTTGATTGCTTGATGAGAAAAATTTATGTCGGACTAAAACTGGAACATGTCTTGGGATTCTAAGTTCCCAATTATTATTCAGATGATATATTCTATGTAGTTGGACAGTTGCTACATCTGCATACATACACGCCAACTGTGTGTGTTATCTTCCAATTGAAAATATACGAAACATATAGAGAATAAATATATCTTCATACGCTACAGCTTCAAGATCAATATTTGAGCTTATGGACACTTGAATACTTCTGTTTTGACGAGTGATAAATTTTAGACCGTTGCTATGTCAGAAAGTTTACAACAGAATTTTTGTTGGTTTTATTTGTCTTTCTTCATAAGAAGTATATTGTGCAAGACACTCATTTGCGTAGGTGTGGAATTATGACTAATTAATAAATTTGAAAGAATTCAGAATTATCCATCGATGTAAATGTCCACTACATATATGTAGCATTTGACTAAAAATATTTTATTTGCATGTGACACAAACAATAGTAGTTATGTGTGGAGCTAAAATACCAAACGGTAGATAAAAGGCATGCATCCATTGTACATCCATTCTATTTTCTTGTAAAGTATTAAGTTTGGGAGTACACACCTACATATACCGTTTTTTTCAAAAGAAAATAACATGTACTTCCTTTGTTATTTTTAACCAAGCTAAAATGTTATCATGATATATTTATATCGCTGGGTTTTATATATACCATGAATGGGCAAACACACGAGATTTTTAAGCACTTTTTAAAAGGCAGGCGGAAATAAATTTTTGCATTGGAAAATATATTCAGCATTTCTAGAGTAAGGCAAGTACTATCTAATAATTTATAGTTTGATGACACTCAACTATTAAATATACAAATTAAGAATTGGTGAATATTTTCATGATGACGCGTAATCTCTTTTTCTTTCATTGATATACAGTATGAGTAAAGACATACCAACACTCCCTAAAAATATAACCAGACAATAAAATATTGTGTTAACATAATTATTAAACCATGCAAATATGTAAATTATGCGATAATGAATTTTATTGAAAATGATACTGCCTTTTTGCATCATGGTAACGGATATGCATTGTTGCATGTTGATAGTTGAAATTTTGAATTTGTATCATAACTATTATTTTAAATTTCACTTATAGCAGATATTGCATGCAATGAATGTTAATTGCACTTTAACTAATATATACTCCCTCCGTACCTAAATATAAGTCTTTTAAGATATTTCACTAGATGTCTACGTACGGAGCAAAATGAATGAATCTATACTCTAAAATATGTCTACATACATCCGTATGTAGTCCATTAGTTGAATCTCTAGAAAGACTTATATTTAGGAACGGAGGGAGTATATATTAAAAAAGGCTAGGCCGTGCAGATGCATGGGTTGACGACTAGTAATTACTAATTGAAGACACCATACTAGAGACCACATTAATCCTTACAATTAAGAAATTTTAACCATCAGATTAATGTATGCTATGTCTACAGACGTTGGATGAAAACAAGACCTACAATCCTTTCCCACGTACAGGAGTCGTATTGTCCATGGCCTCCATCTATTTTCCCTAACATAAAAAAAACTAAACGTCATCTCCTCCTTATTGGAGGTCTGTGTGTCCTCCCATTCATCTCGCTCACCTTTTCGCTCACAAAGGGATCTCAACTTTGTTTCCTCTGATATGAACCAACATCAGATTAAATTTGCTCATGCATGCTTGACGGAGAAGATGACCTAACCAACCCATGGCCTCTCTTTTGCAGTCTACATACTACAGATTTTGCGGCTCCGCTTCTCTCGCCCAGAGACACAGACATTAGGCCGTCAACAACATCCACTGGATGTTTGCATAGCGACGTATTGGCCTGCCGTCGTCGGCAACGACGCACGCACCAACATGACATATACTTCTCACAAGCATGCTGCTATAGCTAGCGAGTGTGGCATCCAGATTGTGGAACAGTGGTGAAATATAACAACCCAATAAATGATTCCATCAGCTATATAGATGCATGTATATTGGAGAAGGCACATGGCAGCAAGGTCACGTACATGCAAACTGAAGGCCGGTCATGGGCAGGCATGGTGGCGTTCTTTATTTGTCAGCAACCTCTCAAGTACGGCAGCAACTTCACACGCGGACGTGAAGGCATCCTATCATCCCGTTGGCAGCAGAAGCAGGTAATCAATCAAATAGTCAATGTTGTTTAAAAACACTTTCACTATTATCTCCATAACGATACAGTCAACTGTCAAAGCTATGAAGGGCAAAAAAAAAAGATTGTTGTCCTTTTTTGCGCGAATGAAAAAGATTCGCTTGGTCGACCAAGTATACACTCACAACCTTGATGCAATAAAGTCCGGTAACATTGAAATCGTTAGTTTTAAAAGTAAAATATTGAAATTGTTTCCTCGATAAGTTCTATTTATGACCTGTTGATTATGTTTTAAAAAAGTTTAATACTATTCAAATCATACATATATCGTACTAAGCTAAGCATGACAAACCTTGAAGAATGTCGATGACAGTGTATGTCTTATCTGCTATTTAAGGCTTAACAATTAATTTGTAGCATTGTGCAACTAATTATTTTACTCAGTAAGTTAACTGTGCTACCATGTTCTTATAGTGCCAAAAGGATCCCTTCGAATTACCTTACTCATGCTATGCGTTATACAAATATTTTTATAACTTTTCTTTTGGCAAATCACAAGAAATCTATATTAAGTTATTGGTTGTGAGAGTTGAAACCAAAAGATAGCACGGCAGCAATACATCTCCTTATAATCACGGCTGTCAAGAACTTGGACAGAACCAATAAAATGAAGAATTCTTTTGCATTCCTATTTAGTGAAAAGGGATATTTACTGAAATTACATGCAGCATTTTCTCAACGATCTAGCACGGAAGTAGAACTCCACCACGTGTGGATTTCCAAAATCTTAATACCACATATGTATAGAGTTTTCAGAGTACACAAATGTTTTGCATTGAAATTTGCATATAATATGCATGGATAATAACATTTTAGTTCAAACCAGTGACTATCTCGAATTAAAAATGGTTGTATTCCAAAATGGCAAGGGTCCTTGGAAAACAGGACTAGAGTACAACGAAATTGTGTCGCTCATATCTTTATATTTATTTTCATAAAGAGTAACCAAACAAATTTTCCATTTGTCTAACCTTTATGTATGTAGTACCATATATTATTATTATTGAAAATGAAGATGGTACTATAAATTTTCTGGTCCTGTAGTACTAGTCCGTGCTGTAGCACGGGTTGATGACTAGTGTTGCTAATTAAGATCCTAAACCCTAGGAGTATGCTGCTAGCGCTAGCTATATATATACTCCTAGGGTTGAGCCACATTATGAAGCTAACCGAATTGTAGCTCGGCTCAAGGCATATGCATATGCTGGTGTGCACCTCTAGCTAGCCAGTGCGCTATATTGATGTGGTCCGGCAGGCTCGATCCGGACACCCGGTGAGGTGTGAACTGTCTAAGTTGGGTTCAACCACCTGTGCATCAAGTCGACCGTGCTCAGTAGCTACACACTAGGAGGAGCAGCAAATTAAGGACTGGAGAGACCACCCTGGGCCTGGAGCAAGTAGAAGTGGACCACGAAAATAAATCTAGGAGGGGCCAAAAGGACGCTGCATATAAGTGCCCTCATGCAATGTCAGATCAATGCAAAAGTTGATCTCGACTTTGGTGCATGCAAAGTGTACCCATGACTGAGGCCAACTTGACAGCACGATCCCAAACGCAAGTCCGGTTTGACCGGATTTTGTCCGTTTATGACGGCAATGGGTTCGTTCATGTCCGTCTCTGTCCGTTGGGTCGTGCGTGCGTTCACGACGCGGCCGCAGCCTAAATCATGTCCGTGTTGGACTTGATTAAAAAAAAGGAAAACTCAACTAAAAATAAATAAACGCAGTTAAAAAACTTAAAACATAATAACATTAGCATTAAAAACGGCTCAGTATTCACGGTCACAAAACGACCCAGTTTGATATAATTAACATAAAAAAAAGAAGCCCGTCGTTGCCGTCGCCGTCGCCGTTTTCATTGGCCGCCGGTGTCGTCGTCGTCGCCGTCGCTGACGAGGTCGACGTAGGCCGGCGGCGTCCAGAGGTGGTCCGGCGGTCCCTGGTGCATGGGGGCGGGCTGAAAGCTGGCCTGCAACACCTCCTCCCATGGCGAGGTGTCCCGCTCCGATGACCGCGGCGGCGTGGCGCACCAGTTTACGGCCCCCACTGCCTGCGCCATCTCCGACGCGGTGCACGACCAGCCCCATGACATGCCCACCAGTTCCGGAGATGGCAACGTCGCCGGCCGCAGAGAGGGCCATGGCGCGGTCCAGGCCCGGCCATTGGCACTCATCATGCGTCGTCATGGAGTGCTCCATGACGCGCTGCATGAGTCGGGCCTCCTCCTCCTCCGTCATGCGAGGAGATCGAGGTGGTGACGGAGACGGGGAAGGCGACGGCGTGGGCATGAGGCCGCGCACCCGTGTACGCCCGCGCACCTCCCGTGCCCGCCGCGGCCCCAAGACCGTGTCGGCGAAGTAGGAGGCACGCCGCACGTCGTGCTCGTCCCTGAGCCAGGTGTCCCAGAGGGTGGAGTCGGTGGCGTACCTTTAGTCGTAGAAGAGATCGTCGGGAGGATGCGGAGGCGGAACTCAATCTCCTCGCGGCGCATACGGCCTCTCGTTGGCACCGGCGGGATAGGGACACGGTCGGCGGAGAGGTGCAACATGTTAGGGAGGTGGACGTCGCTCCACGGGACCGACGTCCTCGTCTCCCAGTAGCGCCGGCATACCTCAACGCTGAGGTACTGCCAGTCGCGATGGCCGGTGGGCCTAGGGGCGATGGTGAAGGGAGTCGCGGCGGAAGCACAACGCGGTGGCGATGCGGCCTCCTTCTTCACGGAGCCGCGGCGGCGTCCCGACGAGGAGCCAGCCTCGCGGTCGTGGGTGCCCTTGCGGCCGTAGTTCCACAGGCCCCATGGCTGCTGCGAGGTGGGCGACCGGCAGGTTCAAGGAGGTTGCTAGGGTTCGCGACTGTCGGGTTTCGAGGAGGCCACGGGTTGGCGATGGGAACTGCGGACGACGACCGGTCCACAGCTTCCCCATTTAAGAAGGACCACGACCGTTCCCTGGACGAATGACAGGCGGCCCAGGCCGCTCGTGCGCATTGATGTGGGCGGGTGGGAGGTAGGTGGCCGCCTGCCACTCGTCCCCAACGCGGACGTGGGCGCGTCCGTTTGATGTCCGCCGCGACCCAAATCCCGCGCAAGTTTGCGCTCAAAATGGGTCGTGCCGGACACAAAACGGACAGGATGGGTCCGGTCCGTCTCGCGCTGGGCAGACCTGTTTGTCTCTTTTACCCCAAACGAACGGGACCGGACAAAATGGGGTCGTGCGGTGGAGTTGGCCTGACTGACTGACACACATCGCGTGCATGGATGCTTGCATGCATTATCATTAGCATTAATTAGATTCTTTTTAGCAAGAATATTCATCCAACCTCTAATGAATTCCATAATTTGGAGTAGTGCTTGGGTAAAATCTATGAAACAATTATTCTCTTGAGTTACTAACAACATCTGCAACCAGCCCTTGCAAATCTGGGCCCTCAAACTCACACGGACGTGCCACACATTAACCAGTCATGCCTCAAGTTTTGTTCTCCACACCAACTCCCTCATATCTATAAAAAAACATGCAGAATATATCCTACGTATCAACTAGTGTACTAAGATTCTTCCTCGTCGGGGATGGCCTCATCCGCCTGCGTCGGAGCCTAAGCCACATGCGCTGCCTCCTGCGCCGCCCACGATTCCTCCATCCGACACCTCGCCACCGCAGCTAACTCCGAGCAGATGGAGTTCAGGATGGCAAGCTGCTCCGGCCACAAATTGACGACCGTTGGCGCCTCCTCCTCCAGCTCCTACAACGGCGCCTCCTCCTCCGACGCATGTGGCTCCTCCTCAGGCTCCTCCCACATCTCCTACCACTCCTAGAATCCCCCCCCCCCCCGGTTCCAGAGGCAGCTGCGGTTCCCTTCCGATTGGGACCTGCTGAAGAAGGAAGAGACGGTGCTGGATGTGTAATGTCGGCGGCGTTGTGGCATGGCTGACGGGCTCAGAGAGGGAAGTGCTCGGGTGGCGGCGAAGAGAGGACGGAAATGGATGTGCTTGGGCTAGGGGGTGCCGCCCGGCTTAAATAGCTAGAGCGGCGCCATGCAGCGTTCACACCCGCGTCGACGGTCGAGGTGCCCGTTGGACCATCTGGTTTCTCGGCATGTCCGCGTGAGGCCAAGCCATCAGTCGACATGACGCGCGTGCCCGGGTGCGCCCGGACTCCCCCATATCCGCCCCATATTTGGGTTGGAAATGGGGGGTGCCGGTCAGCCCCAACGTTTGAGGCCGGTTTGAGAGGCCCGTCTGGGTCAAATTTTTGTGACCAGGCAGTGACCGGGCGGCCTGCGCTGGCTTTTGAGGAGGGTTTGAGGGGTCCGGTCGTAGATGCTCCCATGGCATTTCTAATCGATCCCTTATAACCAGTTAGTGGAGTAAAAATTCGATCCTAGCCAATCCCTAATTCATTGCTAGTGAACTATATTTTTACTCCGGTCCTAAATTTTTCCCTATTTTTATTCCATCGATAGCGGCCAAGTAAAACACCGTGCACTGTCTCTCTCTCTCGGGTCTACCCCGCCGCTTCATCTTCGCCTGCATGCCTCCTCCCGGCCCCTCTTGGCCCCACCTCTACCTCATTCCATCCCTCGCCCTCCCCCGTTGTTCTGCCCATCGGCCAGCGTGTCCGAGCCCCTTCGTTGTCGACGGAATCAACGTGAAACGCCATTGCCGGAATCAAGGCGAAATGCCGCCGCCGGAATCAAGGTGAAACGCCGCCGCCGTCTCCATTGTTGATTCGTCCAATTCTTTCGAGTTCCTTCTTTTCTAGCGATCACCACATCTCACATTGCTTGCGCACTGTTGCAGGTCACACATCACTCACTCATTCGGTCTAAATCACACCGGCTGGCTTGTGCACCACCACCGCACCCCAAGTGTTCAAAGAAATGCCTAGGTGACTTTTTTTTGTTTGTTTCTCTTTGAACCGACTCGTTTGTATTGAACCGAACTGTTTTGATTGTAGATGAAGAGGTTGAGAGAGATGACATTGGAGGACTCGTCATCATTCGAAAAGTAGGAAGAAGATGATGATTCCTTTGACACTGTTTTAGGCATGATTTAAATGATGATGTTTGGCGGCTGAGGGGAGGATCACAATTTGGCCGCATACACATCAACCGTGATAGAGCGGAGGGCCATGCCAAGATCATGAAAGATTACTTGATCCAACCCCAGACTATCCGGAGAATTACTTTCACCGACACTTTGGGATGCAAATAGTCTTTTTCTGACCACTGCAAAAGCCCTTGAGATATATGATTACTAGTTCAAGCTCGGGAGAAATGCATGTAGAGAGACCAGTGCAAGCTCTATGATGAAATGCATTGCGGCTGTTCGCGTCTTCGCATATCGGTGTTCTGCCGATGCAATTGATGAATATTTATGCATTGGCGAAGACACGATCTTGGAGGTTGTTTCAAGGTTCACCAAAGTAGTGATCGCTATATTTGGCCCGGATTACCTGAGAGCACCAACTGGGGAAGACACCCAGAGCGTGATGATTGAGAGTGAAGCAAGAAGACATCCATGGATGCTTGGATCACTTGACTGTATGCAGTGGAGATGGAAGAATTGTCCCGCAGGGAGGAAGGATGAGTGCAAAGGCCACATCAACAATCCAGCAATCATTCTTGAGGGAGTTGCATCGAAGGATATTTGGATATCGCATTCATTCTTTGGTCTTCCTGGCTCTCACAATGACTTGAATGTGCTACAAGATTACCTTTGTTTTCTTTGGATATTGCATAACATGATCATTGAATACGAGAAATATATGCCTGAGAACTTTTAGTATATCACCAACGGGACTCCAGTTGAACGAGGGTATGATAAAAAACGATTTTGGCACTCCTTGAGGAGCATGGAAAGATCGAGAACCATCAAGTTCATTCCCAGCTCCAACAAGATCTTGTTGAGCATCATTGTCAACATCTAAACGAGTCCTAGTTGTTCTATGAAATGCTATTTGCTATATTTGAACAACTCAATGTGTTTATATTTGAATAATTCGGTTTATAAACTTTGAATTCAGTTTCTAAACTATATTCGTAATTTTCTTGAAACATTTTATGTTTAGTTTATATATGTGTGCTAATACGTAGTTGCAATTTATAACATAATTACAAAGATTAGAAAAACAAAAATTTACTCCATTATATTTAGCGGATCGGTTGGGTTGTATATATACTCCACTAAGCCTTTTTACTCCACAAAACCTTAAGAGATCGGTTAGAGTTGGCCTAAGCTCGAATGGACCTGCGAGTGCATCAAGATATTTTTTTGGCGTTCGTGGGCCTACATGCCATGGAGTGAATCGGTGCACTGCATTTCGGTCTATTTGCATCCGAACGTCACACTCCTACGATGATCGATGGAAAAAATATTTAAATGATTTGTAAATTTGTCGATATTTTTGTACTCGTTAACATTTTAAAATTTAATATTTTTTTTTGAAATGCAAGAATATTTTCTAAATTGATGAAAATATTTAACCAAGCTCTTTTTGAAGTTTGGGAACATTCTGGAAATTCAATATAAATTTCTTAATTTATGATCATTTTCCGAACTCGTAGACATTTTTAACTTCATGAAAAAACATGAACTTTATTCTCATAAACATTTTTAACTTCATGAAAAAACATGAACTTTATTCTCATAAACATTTTTAATTTTTTAAAATTTGATAACATTTTATTTTTTGAAATATTTAAATATTCTATTTACTTTTCATTTCACATTTTTTTCGGCTTTGTTTTTCCCTTCACTTCCTTGGAAGGGTTGAGGCCCAATAGGGTGATTGGTCTACCAACTCAAACGAGCGTCCTTTGTCACGGGGAGTGTATCTCGTGCACCAGAGAAGTTGGTGCTACGGGTGCACCGGACCCGTTACATATTTTAAAATGTTTTGAAAAATATAGAAAAAAATTAGCGTGTTGAATAGTACATATCACAAGTTGGGCTTCACATTTGGTCCATTAGCACATTGCTTCCGAATTTTTCATTTTTATATCTCGAGCAATGTCTCGAAATTTGATTTTATTTTTTGTGACAACATACATTGATGTTGTGTCACTGTACTATTTTTTCGGATTTTTTCAAACGTTTTAAAATGTGGAAGGGGTCAGGTGCACTGGTAGCATCAATTATGCTAGTGCACCATATACATCAATTGTGCTAGTGCTAGCCAACATCAGCACAATTTGGTCGTCCTTCCACGCTTTGCACAATGAAAAGGACCTTCCGTGTGTGGCTTATTTCGATGTCGAGGGCACATTATGGTTTTCTGCTCTATGCACTAGTGGAGGAATGACTAGCCACAACTCTTGTTTGTGGCGCATCATTTCCCACGAATACAAGCACTAATATTATCAAATAGTACTAATGTTGGCTAAATTTGTACACCATAGCTAATGACTTAGTGTTGGCATTGCACATTAGGCCCAGTACGCACACGCCAGCATTAGCCGATATTAATTGCCCTCCCCAGTAAAAAAACAGTCTCACTATCACTCTCAATCCCCCACGCCGCCCCACTCCTCCTCTCAATCTCTGACACCACCCGCCACCCCCGCCATTCGACGTCGTTCGACGCTTCCCGTCATCGTCCGACGCCGCCCGTCATCACCAGCACGCCCTCAAGAACCTCCTCGCCCCCGAGCACCTCCTCTGTTAGTCTGTCCCCCCCCCCTCTCTCCTTTTCCTCTCTCTATCTCTCTAAGTAGCATTATTAGGGTTTGGTTTAGGTTAGGTAACTAACTAAAATTCAGAGTAGCAACCTTGTAGCATTGGGGAATTTTTTGTTAACTTAAATTAATTTTTGCAATAATTTAATTGTAATGGTTTGTTATGTGATGCTTTGGACGGTGCCACCTGTAAACTCTATCTTTATGAATAACACAACTAGAAGTTGGAACATAAGAGGCATTAATTTTGAAGATAAATGGCTTGCTTAGAGACAGAACATTGAAGAAATTTCCATGTGCAATCATGTGTTTGCAAGAGACCAAAGAGAGAACTTTCATAATGTGCTTCCACTTGACAAACCAATTTCATACGACCTGCGTTGTGTGATTAAAATTGGCACTAATATCCTAAGGCAGGGGTTTTAAGATTTTAGAACTCTTGGTTACAACACTCTACATTCAAAGAGGTGGTAGTTGCTGCGTGGAATATTCCTGTGGGTAATTTGGATGTTGCCAAATGTATTGGGAATTGAATCAAATCAAATGAGGATGTTGTGTTTCAATGCATGCTTGTTCAAATATATTCTTGTGAACTAAACATGCTCATCTATCTATCTGCTTTAGTATACATGCATTTTTATTTCGTTCACTCCAGTCGAGTGGAGCTTAATTGACAGATAGTATAACCTAGATCATGATACAAATAGCAATTGCTCACATCGCTTTTAGATAACTCACATGGTTAATTCCTTAGCCTCTCATATAATTTGTTATTGTTTTGTAGTTTCATCGAATGGTTCCAGCTCGAGCAGACACTGGCCCTCTAGCCACTTCAATGGGTTTCTCGACAATAAAGGAGAAGTGAACACCAACCAGGTAAGGTTATAAAAACACAAATCGACATTTCAAACACATCCATATATCTAACCATCAATTATTGATAATTTCAAACACTTTCCAGGAATTGGTACTATGTCCTCTTTAGCCAACACCCATGGAGTAGTAGCCATGTGACAAGGACATGCTCAATCACGAGCTGGTCGAGTCACATAGGAGCATCGTCAAGGCCCTCGAGTAGTTGAATGAGTCCCTTGGGAATGACATGGATAAGGTTGTCGATGATAATGTTGTTTTCTATGACAAGTTATTCAATTTGGGTCATTAAAAGGACAAACTGAACTTTGAGATAGTTGAGGTGAAGAAGGACATACAAGTCCTGAAGGACGGGAGGACTCAATTGAAGACGGAGAAAGCCCATTACATAAGGGAGGGGACAACCATAGGAATAAGCTTTGCGAGATGAATTCAGTCCTTAGAAGGTAGTGTTGAGATAGTAAAGGTCAAAGTAAGATTGTGAAGTTGGTAGTTTATAACTACTGTGTATCTTTTGTGAAGGTGAAACATTTAGTTTGCGAACAAGGTAGTTCATTAGTACTAACCTTTTGTGGAGTCTAAACTTAGTATATATGTTTATATTGCTGTAGATATGGAATAAGTTTCCACTGCTTTTTATTTTTATTAGCTAAATATGGCAATGCGGAGTGCAACTCTGTCCAACACCATAGGTATTCAAAATATTGCTGGGATGGCATCCAACGCCACCAATATTTTTTAATAGTGGCGTCACATTGATGGCGTCGGGTGTCCGAGCCATCAAGGCTATTTTTTCCACAATATAGCTAGGCTTTTCTACACTAGCAGTGCATTCTAGAGGAAGTGGCGCCAGCTTGCTGCTTCTACACCGAACTGTCGGGTCACCCCTTTCTTCATCCTCTGCATCTGGCTCCTCGAGGAGTGGATTCATAGTGAATGACCAACATCGTTTTAGCTCTGGGAAGGGAGGTAGAATAGGAGTTGGAGATCCAAGCTAAGATGAGAATTTGTTGGAGAGAGATCGTAGCTAGGTTCTATTGTGGAAGTAGCTAGATGTAACTTGAAGGTGGTGGTTTGACTAGATTGACATGTGTAAGAGCATAATTTTCCCTAAGTAGTTTTGGTGGTTGATGACCATGCCCCTTGCGGACTAATAGTGTTTATGAGGTGGCACGAGGTGTTTTTAATCGTTTGAGCAATTAAAAGAGAAGACGGTGTTTTTCTATCGATTTAGTGTTGGTGTACTTGAGTCATAGGAAAATATGTACTATCAAGAGAGCATCCACATTTGGAAAGTTTGGGAGGAACTATCACGTACACATTTGCACCCACTTCTGTTTCCCGGCACTTTGGAGCCCTTGTTCTGGCCAAAGGACCCTCAGGACTATATAAGCAGTAGTACCACCCTATAGAGCGGTAGTACCGCCTGAGCGGTACTGCCGCCCTATAGTGCTGGGTCTACTACCACTTATATATCCTCTCTCATGTCCTCGGGTGCTCTTGCCCAATTCTAGTGGAAGTACCACTGGAAACGGAGTGGTAGTACCGCTCGGGTGGTACTACCACCCTCCACTTCCACGCCACTATCGCTTATATTTTTCTCCCTGGGTAAGTGCCTCGCTTGAGTTATATTTAGAGCGGCAATAGTGCACAGTATTGTCATACTGGCCCTTTGTTATGACTAAGTCCCCTATCTATGCAGAGCTAAGCGGAAGTACTGCTTGCAGGGAAGCGGTAGTACCGCGCTGGTAGCATTACCGCCCTCCTCTGGCTTAGTCCAGCTGCATGGCGCATGGAACTTCCGCTCAAGCGGAAGTACCGCTCACCCGAGCGGCACTACCGCTTATATATGGCATGTGAACAGAAAACATTATGTTTCCACCTCTTATATAAGTGGGTCTTCTTCTCCAAGAGACTTCACCTTTCTTCCCCAAAAGCTCCATTGTTGCTCCTGAGCTTATTCTTGCCCGATATCTTTCCCTAGAGATCGATTCTTATTGATGCTCTAGGGTTTGGAGTAGAAGGCCTTGATCTACACTTCCACCAAGAGAAATTTGTTCCCCCCCCATTAATCCCTTGTGGATCTTGTTACTCTTGAACGTTTGAGCACCCTAGAAGGATGAGGTCACCTTGAATCCATATTCCATTGTGGTGATACTTCGTTGTTTCGTTGGGAGCCTCCAATTAAGTTGTGGAGATTGCCCCAACCTTGTTTGTAAAGGTTTGGTTGCGGCCTTCAAGGGAACCACTAGTGGAATCACGACATCTCACATTGTGTGAGGGCGTGATGAGAATACGATGGCCTTAGTAGCATCTTTGTGAGAACTGTGCCTCCACACCGCTCCAACGGAGATGTAATTCCCCTCAAAGGGAAGGAACTTTGGTAACACATCCTGGTCTTCATCTATTCCACTTGTGGTTACTTCTTACCTTTACCTTGTATTTTTTCTTGTTGCTAAACTTAATTTGTTAAAGAAAAGTTAAAAACCGACACTTGCCTATTCACCCGCTCCTGTAGTCAACCATATCGATCCTTTCAATTTGTATCAAAGCTACGTCTCTTTGTTAAGGGTTTCACCACCCAAAGAGTATGGTTCACGAAGGGGACCGGGTTGTGGACTTACCCGAGTCCGTGGGTGTGAGCGCGGTCTCCCAAGGGGATCTAAATGAGGCTATTTCCTCACTTAGATCCTAAGTGGTTGCCGAGGTCAAATCCATGCTTAAATATTGCCTTGAAGGGCTCAAACTTCCTACCGATTCGTTGCGAGTGGTTAACCCCACTACTTCTGAGTCGGATGCCAATTCCAATAAGGAGAAGCCTAATAGTGATAAGAGTAAGTTGCTTCAAGGAATTAGCATGACAGATGCCCATGCCTTGGTTCCTCCTCCCGTGGTCTAGGGAGGGCCAGTCCACCGACCGCATATTATTAACCTTGGTCCTCCTCTTAAACTAGTTAAGAATGATTTTTCTAATTGGGTTTTTTGTATCAAGGCTCATTTGAATCACAGCTCCACACAACTTTGGAGAATCATTGAGCAAAGGTACTACCCACATGATCCAAGCAACCTCACTCCAAGAGAAGAGGTCGACAATCAACTCAATCACTCCGCCTACTTTATCCTTCAAGCGGTTGTCCCCATTGAAGATCTTGCTCACTTGCGTCCTTTCACTCATGCTAAAGATTGTTGGGAACACATTATTTCCATGTACAAGGGTAGCTGGAGTACCGGTCCAACTTTGAAGTGATCCTTGATGAGGCCGATGAATTTGAAGTGCATGATGATGAGGACCCTCATGAGCTTTACCAGAGTGTGACAACTCTTTCTGTTTCTCCTCAACATCATGGAAGCAACAATGTGGATGGCAATTGGATCGAGCGAAAGTTTCTGAAGTCCATCATGACATTCAACAAGGCTATGTCCTCCATCATCCGTCAAAAACCACACTTTCAATCTTTGTCCTCAAGTGACGTGTTGGACGAGTTCATTTCCATGAACATATTGAACAAGACCGCCGGCAATTCTCTAGCTCATGTCCAATGGTGAAGAAAAGGCTCTCCCAACCTAGCTTTGAAGTCCAAGGTTGTTTTGGAGGAAGAGGAAGAAGAAGAAGAGGAAGGTTGTCCCGAAGACACCAAATATGGTTACCACGAGCACATGGATCTTGTGTCAAGACAATTTTCGAGCAACAAGAGAAACGCAAGACCCAACTTCTCCAAAAACAACTCAAGTGGGTCCAAGGGAAAGCAATGCATGAGTACTCGCTAAAACTGTGGCAGTGTGAGTCACCTTGTGGCAGATAGTCCATATGAGAAGAGGGAAGACAATCGTGGCAAGATAAATCGCAAAGACAAGGCCAAGTCCTTCCCCAACAAGAACAACTTCTCCAAGAAGATGCCCCAAAAGATGTTGGTGGCTCAAGAAGAGTACCTCTCCAATGATGATGATAATGACGATGCAACTGGTGAATTGATGTCAATGGCCACGGTGTCCATTACATCCTCTTTACCAAGCAAGGTGTCCCTCTTCGACGCCCCAATGAGAACCGCATTGCCAAGTGCCTTAAAGGCATCAAACAAGATAACCTTCAACATAAAAACTACAATTTCCACTACCCCTTCTCTTATGGATAGTGGAGATGAAAAGGAGGAGGTAAATGTTGAGGAAAATTCCTTTGATAGATTCATGAGAAAGATCAAGGGTAACTCCAAGAAGCATTTTGTTGCTCTCTTGGAATAACTAGATGAGGCTAGTGACCTCACTGAATCTCATGAAGAAATATATCTACGCCTTTTCGGGTTCTATCCGAAGACATGGAAAGGGACGTTTTACAAGGACATAGTCGTGATTATGCTTGAGGAAGAGCGAGGTGGTCGTTTGACTCTTGAGGAGTCACATAATGATGCCCTTGCTGAATTACAAAAATATCTTGATCATGCTTGTGCTCTTTCTCATGTGCTAAATCTGAAAAGGTTGCACTTTAGGTTGATCATGATATACTCAATGAGGAGTTTGACATACTTTACAAGGCTCACAAAGCTTTGAAGAGGCGCATGCTTCTCTAAAAGAGTCCCATGCTCAACTCTAAGTAAAACTTACTAAGGAAATTGCCACGTGTTCTCCTTTCATGCTAATTGATAATGTCAATGCTACTAACCCTTGTTGTGAGCATGTGCATCTTTGGAGGAGAATGTCAAGTTGAAGAAGCAACTTGAGAAAGGCCTAGTGACATGCATCCATGGTGAAAAGAATCTGAATGACCTTTTGAGTAATCAAAAGGAAGTGGTTTCAAAGGAAGGAGTTGGGTTTACACCGTAGTCCAAGAAGAACAAGAAGATCAAGACCAATCTACCTCCAAGTTTACACCCAAGAACAAGAAGAACAAGAAGGAAACCTTTGATAAAGCCGGGGGGCACTAATGAGAAGAAGAAGGACGAAGATAAGGGTGGTAATGCCAAGAAGGGCAAAACCCTCAAATCCAACAATGTCGGCAACATTAATCCCTCTTTTGTTTTATGTCGTGCTAGTGATGGAAATTTCTTTGCTAAATTTGTTGGTTCTCTTTATGAGTACATTGAATGGTTTATTTGGGTTCCTAAGATCCTTGTTACTAACTTCAAAGGACCCATCAAAAAAGGTAGCTTGATAGTGGAGCAAAAAATCATATGACCGAAAGAAAGGACTTTGTGGTGTATGTTCATCCCGACACATGTGTGGCCACTCAAGTCTCCTTTGGTGATGATACAATTTCTAAGATAGTGGGTCTTGGCAAGGTGGTAATCTCACCGGAACTTTCCATTGAGAATGTCATTCTTGTTGAGACCCTTGCATACAATTTACTTTCCGTTCATCAACTTTAATTCATGGGATTTTGTACTTTATTTGGTGTTGACACCGTGGCCCTTTTGTGGAGTAAGACTCTTATAGTAGACTTTGTTGGGCATGTCGAGAACAACATTTATGTGTTTAACTTCTCAGAGTGACCCACTAAGACCGTGACTTGATTAATGGATAAAGTTGATGTGAGATGGATTTGGCATCATCGACTAGCCCATTTCAATATGAGATCTTTGAAAGTCCCCTCAAAGGGGAACACATTCTTGCACTAAGAAATGTGAGTTTTGCCAAAGAGCCTGCTTGCAGTGCTTGTATTGTAGGAAAGCTACATGGGACGACTCACCGGCCCACGACTACCATCTACTCAAAGAGGATCTTGGAGATCCCTCACATGGATCACTTTGATCCTCCAACCTTCAATAGTCTTGGGGGAAGAAAGTATTGCTTGGCAAGAGTGGATGATTACTCAAGATATACTTAGGTATACTTCTTTAACAGGAAGAGTGAGACTCAACAAACTATCATCGACTTTGCCAATGAAGCTCAACGTCAACATGTGGTAAATATATTGATGATTAGAAGTGACAATGGCACTGAGTTCAAGAACTACACCTTTGGATGATTTTTCTAATTGATGAGGGGATCAAACACCAATACTCCGCCCCATGTACCACTCAATAAAATGGTGTTGCGGAGAGGAAGAACGAGACATTGATGGACGTGACAAGCACAATGATGGAGGAATTCAAATCTCCATACAATGTTTGGGTCGAAGCCATCAACACTGCATGTCACGCATCTAATAGGTTCTACCTCCTCAAAGGCTTGAACAATACTTCTTATGAAATTATTTAAGGTAACAATCCTAACCTCAAGTACTTACGGGTGTTTGGTTGTAACTTTTTCATTCTCAAGCAAGGTGCTCATTTGTCTAAATTTGAACCTAGAGCACAAGAGGGCATATTTGTTGTTTATGCTACAAACTCTCATGCTTACCGTGTTCTCAACAAGTGCACTGGACTCATTGAGGAGGTGTGTAACATGGAGTTTGATGAAAATAATGGCTCCCAAGTGGAGCAAAGTGGTCTTTGTGATGTAGGTGATGAAATTCCTCCCCAATCCATAAGAAGAATGGGTGTGGGACACTTCCTACCCATTGAGGAACCCCTTGTGTCCGAAGGAGAAGGAGAATGTTCCACACAAGTGGAACCATCACCGACGCGAGACTCACACGCTTCCAAAGAACAAAGTGAAGGCCCTCAACCTTGTGATCAAGATCAATGACAAGATCAACCTCATGATGGTGGTTCACCAAGTGATGTTATTTATCAAGCTCACACCTCCGAGCAAGCTCAAGATCAACAACAAGATCAAGATCAAGACCAAGCTCAATATCAAGACCAAGCTCAAGATCAAGAGCAAGATCAATATCAAGACCAAGCTCAAGATCAAGAGCAATCTCACAATGGCGGCCAAGGTCACAAAATGTTCCTCCTCAACTTTCCATGGAGGAGATTCTAGAAAGATGCACCACCAAGATTGCAGCCAAGCTCCACAAGAAACAACATATTTTCGCGAATGTCTATGGTAGCTTGAAGAGAGGGGTAACCACTCGTCATGAATTAACAAACTTTTGTGCACATCATGCGTTCGTTTCTTGCATTGAACCCCCAATGGTACAAGAAGCACTCGAGGGCATTGAGTGGCTTGAGGCCATGCATGATGAACTCAATAACTTTGATCCCAACAAAGTGTGGCGGTTGGTGCCAAGACCAAAATAGAACCACAATGTCATTGTAACAAAATGGATCTTTAAGAACTAGCAAGATGCGAACGGTGTCTTCATTCACAACAAGGAAAGATTGGTACCACGAGGCTACTCTCAAGTCGAGGGTCTCGACTATGATGAAACCTTTGCTCCCGTTGCTCGCCTTGGATCTATTAGAATGTTGCTTGCATTTGCTAATCATAATAATTTAAAATTATATCAAATGGATGCGAAGAGTGCGTTTCTTAAAGGTCCCCTTAAGGAGTTTGTATATGTCAAGCAACCCTCGGGGTTCGAGGATCCCAAGTTCCCCTATCGTGTATACATCCTCGATAAGGCACTATATGTCCTAAAATAAGCCCCATGTGCGTGGTATGAGCACCTTACCGAGATGTTGCAAGATTTATCCCACTCTTTTCACAAACAAGGTCAAAGGGACCTTGTTCATATGTCAACTGTATGTTGATGATATTATCTTTGGTTCTCCTAAATAAGATTGTAATGAAGAGTTTGTCGCACTAATGACGAAAGAGTCTGAGATGTCTATGATGGGAGAGTTGAAGTTCTTCCTTGGATTAGAAGTGAATTAACAAAGTCAAGGAACCTTCATCAATCAATAAAAATACACTCAAGACATGCTCAAGAGGGTCAAAATGGATGAACTCAAACCAGCCAAGGCAAACACTCCCATTCCATTCAAATGCCAACTTGCTTAGATCCCAATGGTAAAGTTGTGGATCAAAAGGTATATCGCTCTATGATTGGATCTTTGCTTTACCTTTGTGCATATAGATTGGATATTATCTTGATTATGGTAATTTGTGAATGATATGAATACGCACCAAAGGAAAGTCACTTGGTGGCTGTCAAGCGAATCTTTTGATATTTGGCTCATTCCCCAAACTTTGGCTTATGGTATCCCAAAGATGCTTCATTTGATCTCGTAGGATTATTCGTACTCGGATTGGGAAGGGGGGCGTGTGGAGAGGAATTCAACTTCTCGAGGTTGCCAATTCCTTGGTTGCTCTATGGTAAGTTGGTCTTCAATGAAACAAAATTGTGTTTCTCTCTCGTTTGCCGAGGCTGAGTATGTAGGTGCTACAAGTTGTTGTGCTCAGTTGCTTTGGATGAGGCAAACTTTAAAGGATTACTTTGTCACTTGTGACAAAGCACCTCCTTATTGTGCTAATGAAAGTGCTATCTCGATCTCCAACAACCCGGTTCAACACTACAAGACGTAGCACATTGATATTCATCATCATTTCATCCAAGATTGTATCAAGCTTTGGGAGACTCATCTTATTCACCTCAATACTAATTAACAATTTGCAGATATTTTCACAAAGCCATTTGATGAAGCAAGACTTCACGAGTTAAGCCATGAGTTAAATATGATTGATTCGAGCAATGTGGATTGACGTTAGGCACACCACACCATTCTCATCATACTATCATGTTTAAATGTAGGCATGAATTTAGGGGCGTGTTGTTCTCTCAATGAACTCTCCCTCCCCCTATTATGCATAAATCGATCAAGTCTTTCACATTAGTCACTTTTGATGACATTCATGCTTCAAAGATGAGTTTTTGTCATGGTCCCAAGGTTAAAATCTTCATGGTGCCATACCAATTGACTCAAACATGGGTGGCTTCATCCACCGCCCCCTCCGAGTACGGATTTTGCTTAAGAAAGCTTATTTGTCTGCTGGGTTACTCCAAGTCTTGCTTTCTTCGTGTTTGAGCTCTTTTAACTTTGAGTGGCTCTTTTTGTATTGAAGGATTTTGAGAGTCTCCTTCTCCGGTTTTATCCTTCTGTCAAACTGAATAAATGCATAATTCTTGTTTTCTGTTGCTGTTGGGCTGTTTTTTGTTGTTGCAAGCGGTGCTACCTCTCTCAGGCTGGTACTATCGTGCAAGCGGTACTACCGCACAGGACTGTGATACTACCGCTTCTCGGATTCCTGGACGGTTCAAGTGGTGTGGAGGGGGAGTTCTAAATCCCCCATACCCATTCAATCCTCCTCCCCTCGAGTTTTCTCTCTTTGGCGACCAAGAACTCCATCAGAGGCCGGCTCCATGCTACTGCAACAAAAGACCTTCCAAAGGCGCCAGAAATAGGCACGTTGTCGGGAAATTATCTTGACGTGCTCCTCAGCAACGGCACCAGAAATACTTCTGATGTCACTTGAGCTTCCCTTGCAACGGTGCCAGAAATAGTCGTGTCGACGGCACCAGGAATCCTTCTACTGCGGCTACGCCTTAAGGGACTTCCTAGGCAAGTATGCAAAGGATTTCCCCCGTGGCCTTGGATCCTTGCGTTGGTGTTCCCTCGAAGCGAAAAGGGTGATGTAGCGTAGCGATGGTAAGTATTTCCCTTAGTTTGAGAACCAAGGTATCAATCCAGTGGAGGAGTATCTCAAGATCCTGCACAAACACAAAATCTTGCTCCCAACGCTATGAAGGGGTTGTCAATCCCTTATAGATTGTTTGCCAAGTGAGAACTGAAAGCAACAAAGTAACAAAGCAAAGTAAAAGCGGAGGTGTAAACGATGGATGTGAATAGACCCGGGGGCCGTTGTGTTTACTAGTGGCTTCTCTCATGTAAGCAAGTAGACGGTGGGTGAACAAATTACTGTCGAGCAATTGATAGAACCGCGCAAAGTCGTGACGATATCTATGGCAATGATTATATCTATAGGCATCACGTCCAAAACAAGTAGACCGATACTTTCTGCATCTACTACTATTACTCCACACGTCGACCGCTATCCAGCATGAATCTAGTGTATTAAGTCCATAAGAACAGAGTAACGCCTTAAGAAAGATGACATGATGTAGACGGATAATCTCAAACCAATGATAAAACCCCATCTTTTTACCCTTGATGGCAACTACTTGATGTGTGCCTTGCTGCCCCTACTGTCACTGGGAAAGGTCACCACATGGTAGAACCCAAAACCAAGCACTTCTCCCATTGCAAGAATCATAGATATAGTTGGCCAAACAAAACCCAAGACTCGGAGAGACTTACAAGGATATCAAATCATGCATATAAGAAATCAGAAAAGACTCAAATATATATCATAGATAATCTTATCACAAATCCACAATTCATCGGATCTCGACAAACACACCGCCAAAGAAGATTACATCGGATAGATCTCCATGAAGATCATGGAAAACTTGGTATTGAAGATCCAAGAGAGAGAAGAAGCCATCTAGCTACTAACTACGGACCCGTAGGTCTGAAGTGAACTACTCATGAGTCATCGGAGGGGCGATGATGATGATGAAGAAGCCCTCCAACTCGAAAGTCCCCTCTGGCAGGGTGCCGGGAAGGGTCTCGAGATGAGATCTCGCGAAAACGGAAGCTTGCGGCGGCGGAAAAGTATTTTAGAGGCTCTCCTGATTTTTTGCTGAATATTTGGGAATATATAGGCCAAGGATCTAGGTCAGGGGGCGGCCAGGGAGGCCACAAGCCCTGACACCGCCGCCTCCCCCCTGGTGGCGTGGTGGGAGCTTGTGGGCTCCCTGGATCCCACCTGGCTTGGCCCAGAGGCCCCCTGATCTTCTTTCGTTTGGGAAAAAATCATTTCGGGGTTTTTATTCCGTTTGGACTCCGTTCCAAAGTCAGATCTGAAAAGAGTCAAAAACACAAAAAAACAGGAACTGACACTTGGCACTGAATTAATTAGTTAGTCCCAAAAAAGATATAAAAGATACATAAAACATCCAAAGAAGACAAGATAACAGCGTGAAACCATCAAAAATTATAGATACATTTGAGACGTATCACTCCATATCCCTCATTCTGTGTTGTTCTTCACATTTCAGTCTGTTGGGATTATCCCCCTTCTCCCTGGTTCCATGGACACTAGTATTGCCCTCGATAGTTTTCTCTTTGGTTTTAGTTTTTGGATCTTAGATCTTGGGCAATGCATGATGTTTCCATCTTATGTCGCATTATCTAGGAATGGGATGGACGTGAAATGGATGCTAGATTGAGTATAGTCGATGGTCACCAGAAGTGTTGGGTTCTACGAAACCGGTAATGTTGTCCCCGTGTCAAAGTTTGTCTATAGTCTAGGCGGTACCACTACCCGTGCATGATCGGTACTGCCGCTATGGCAGAAGTACCGCTCCTGCACCGCGGTACTGCCGATTGTGCCACATAACTCAAGTATTATGTTTGTTTCATATCTATTCTTATTTTTCTCGCTTATGCAGTTCATTTACACCTGTTTTTCCTCGTTCCTTTCTTTCTGAGTTCCAGATGATGGTAGCTCTGCTCCTGCTACTCGTCGCATGAACCCAAGCCATTCTGGTGGCTCCAAGCAGTTTCGCACATCTGAAGATACCGAGGCTAGTTCTAGTGCTCAACCTCAACGGGTGTCTATGAAGAAATCTGTTTGCAAGAAGAAGTCTACCAAAGATCCTCGGATATGGCTTGGAGGAAGCTTTTGGCTTTTCGCCAATATAATCCATAGTGCCATCCTCAGGCGGAGGCTCTTGCTGGGCATCCTTTCTAGAATAAGGTTCAGTCACTTATTTATGTGGGAGTTCTCAAGTACAAGGCAAACCTCTATGTGGATGTCGAGTCTATCGATACAGGGTACATGGGAAGCCGTACTCACACTAAGTATTATGCTAAAGCTTGTGCTCTCTGTCAGCAACGACGTATGTTTCCCATCATCAACTTAAAGAAGGACTTTGCCGGCGAGATTGTGAATAAATTTTATGCCACCGTTCACTTTCACCAGTATGAAGAGAGAAGCTTCACATGGATGACCAGTGACCGCGTGTTGCGCTTCAGTTGGAAGACCTTCATGAACTCACTAGGCTACGCTGATCGAGGTCTGGATGAGCCCATTGGACTGAGGCCACACACTGATGGAGTTTAATAAAATCACAAGTCCAAGCTTATTCATTACTCCAGGATTGTGAAGACTTCCAAGGGTGACCGCACTGAGCACATTCCCTTTCTGGACATCATGCACCAGATCTTTCCAAACACTGTGTTTCCTTGCATTGGGAACAAGGACCATGTTCATTCTTATCTAGTGATCCTGCATCTTTTGTGCATGAAGGAGAGGGGCCGCGAGCCTACTTTGGATGTTTCCCACATTATGTGGAAGGAGCCGCGTTCAGCCGTGCTTGACAGGAAGGTGCCTATCTATGGCCCTTATCTCTTTAAGATGATTAAGGATACCTTGATTGCTGCATTCCCTAACGAGCCTCTCGTGAATGACCATTTGGTGCATCATGGTATCTTTAAGCTCCGTGTGAAGGAGAATTGGAGCATTCCACCTTCCATACCAAAATCTGACACTGAACTTTCATGGTCTTACAACCTCAAGACAAAGATGAAGAATCTTTTGTGCTTCAAGGTTAAGGGACAATATATGGCTCATGTACAGGCCAAGAAGGCTCGTAGTCATGACAAACTGATTATGAGAAAGATTGGCTTGGATGTTGAGAGAGGGTTTGGGGATAGGATCACTCATGAGGAGGATAGGATTAAGGGGCATTGTCCATGGGCTAAGTTAGAGGAGGAGGTTTCTGCTGCTTCTACCGAGTCTGAGGGAGATGACGATGAGGAAGATTGAGCTCACCATAGCTTCGGATCATCTTTGTCCTCTATGCCCCTTTTTGTGTCTCTTGTGTATCGATGTCAAAGGGGGAGAGAGTGTTTAGGCTGGATTTGCTGAGTCACGGGTGCTTTATATTTATCTGTTGTTTCCTCTCGTGGACTCGTTTCATTTTCTTACTTTGTTTTATGTTGTCCAAACTTATGTGCACTGCAGTATGGTGTAATACATACGCTACCTCTCCTACTTTGTCATGTCTACTTTACTTATGTTGTGAAATCATTTCCTATACTTGCATCCGTGATTAACATATTTCCTGTATGTGTAAGTATATGGTTGTGTCTATAAAATATAGGGGGAGTGTGATGGAAATATGCCCTAGAGGCAATGATAAATAGTTATTATTATATTTCCTGTTTAAATATAATCGTTTATTATCCATGCTATAATTGTATTGAATGAAAACATAGATACATGTGTGGATACATAGACAAAACAATGTCCCTAACAAGCCTCTAGTTGGTTAGCCAGTTGATCAATGATAGTCAAGGTTTTCTGACTATGTGCTAGTGTTGCCACTTGATAACTAGATCACATCATTAGGAGAATCATGTGATGGACTAGACCCAAACTATGAACGTAGCATATTGATCGTGTCGTTTTATTGCTATTGTTTTCTGCGTGTCAAGTATTTGTTCCTATGACCATGAGATCATATAACACACTGGCGCCAGAGGAATACCTTGTGTGCATCAAACGTCACAGCGTAACTGGGTGACTATAAAGGTGCTCTACAGGTATCTCCGCAGGTGTCCGCTGAGTTAGTATGGATCAAGACTAGGATTTTTCACTCCGTGTGACGGGGAGGTATCTTGGGGCGCACTCGGTAATACAACATCACACACAAGCCTTGCAAGCAATGTGACTAAGTTTAAGTCACGGGATCTTGTATTACAGAACGAGTAAAGAGACTTGCCGGCAACGAGATTAAAATAGGTATGCGGATACCGACGATCGAATCTCGGGCAAGTAACATACCGAAGGACAAAGGGAATGACATACGGGATTATATGAATCCTTGACACTGAGGTTCAACCGATAAGATCTTCGGAGAATATGTAGGATCCAATATGGGAATCCAGGTCCCGCTATTGGATATTGACTGAGGTGTACCTCGGGGCATGTCTACATAGTTCTCGAACCTGTAGGGTCTGCACACTTAAGGTTCGATGATGTTTTAGTATAGTTGAGTTATATGTGTGGTTACCGAATGTTGTTTGGAGTCCCGGATGAGATCACGGACATCACGAGGGTTTCCGGAATGGTCCGGAAACGAAGATTGATATATAGGATGGGTTCATTTGGTTACCGGAAGGTTTTCAGGCATTACCGGGAATGTACCGGGAGTGACGAATGGGTTCCGGAAGTTCACCGGGAGGGGGGCAACCCACCCAGGGGAAGCCCAATGGCCCTAGGGGTGGCGCACCAGCCCTTATTTGGCTAGTGGGACAGCCCAAGAGGGTCTATGCGCCATAAGAAGAATACCAAAGAAAAGAAAAAAAGGGAGGTGGGAAGGAAGAGAAGACTCCACTTTCCAATCCTAGTTGGACTAGGATTGGAGTAGGACTCCTCCTCTCCCTTGGATGGTGCACCCTTGAGGGCTTGGCCCTCAAGGCAAGACTCCCCCCCTCCCTCCTATATATAGTGGTGATTTAGGGCTGATTTGAGACAACTTTTGCCAAGTGCAACTCAGATCTAGACACCATAGTTTTACCTCTAGATCGTATTTCTCCGGAGCTCGGGCGGAGCCCCGCAGGAGTAGATCCTCATCACCACCGGAGCGCCGTCACGCTGCTGGAGAACTCATCTAGTTCTTCATCTTGCTTGCTGGATCAAGAAGGCTGAGATCATCGTCGAGCTGTACGTGTGCTGAACGAGGAGGTGTCGTCCGTTCGGCACTAGAATGGAACGAATCGCGGGATGGTTCGTGGGATGGTTCATGGGGCTGATCGAGGGACGTGAAGACGTTCCACTACATCAACCACGTTTCTTAACACTTCCTGCTTTGCGATCTACAAGGGTACTTAGATCCAAATATCCTCTCGTAGATGGACATCACCATGATAGGCTTCGTGTGCGCAGGAATTTTTTTGTTTCCCATGCGACGTTCCCCAACAGAGTGTTGATCCTAGTGTGTGCTTTTTGCATTACAAAAGCATATTCACATAGAGCACACAACCAAGGGGAGCCTATCTAAATTTTGTAGATGTTGGGTTTGCAAAGTATTTTTGTTTATTCTTGAAATGGCAAATCCTGCATTGTCGTCATTCCACCAAAAAGGGGGAGATTGTAAGAGCATAATTTTCCTTAAGTAGTTTTGGTGGTTGATGGCAAAGCCCCTTGCAGACTAATCATTTGCAATAAGCTTTTAGAGATTATGAGGTGGCACGAGATGGTATTAATCCCATTAGTGATTAATCTTGGAAATATACCCTAGAGCCAATAATAAAATAGTTATTATTATATTTCCTGTTTCAAGATAATCGTTTATTATCGGTGCTATAATTGTATTGAATGGAAACATAAACACATGTGTGGATACATAGACAAAATAGTGTCCCTAGTAAGACTCTAGTTGACTGGCTCGTTGATCAAAGATGGTTAAGGTTTCCTAGCCATATACAAGTGTTGTCACTTGATAACGCGATCACATCATTAGGAGAATGATGTGATGGACAGGACCCAAACTATAAATGTAGCATGTGATCGTGTTATTCTGTTGCTATTGTTTTCTGCATGTCAAGTATACATTCCTATGACCATGAGATCATGTAACTCACTGACACCGGAGGAATGCCTTGTGTGTATCAAACATCGCAACATTACTGGGTGACTATAGATGTGCTCTACATGTATCTCCGAAGGTGTCCGTTGAGTTAGCATGGATCAAGACTAGGATTTGTCACTCCGTGTGATGGAGAGGTATCTTTGGCCCACTCGGTAATACAATATCACAAACAAGCCTTGCAAGCAATGTGACTAAAGAGTTAGCCACGGGATCTTGTATTACGGTATGAGTAAAGAGACTTGCGAGTAACGAGATTTAAATAAGTATGGCGATACCGACAATCGAATCTCGGGCAAGTAACATACCGAAGGACAAAGGGAATGACATACGGGATTGTTTGAATCCATGACATACAGGTTCAACCGATAAGATCTTCGTAGAATATGTAGGTTCCAATATGAACGTTTAGGTCCCGCTATTGGATATTGACTGGAGAGCGTCTCTGTCATGTCTACATAGTTCTCGAACTAGCAGGGTCTGCACACTTAAGGTTCAATGACGTTTTGGTATAGTTGAGGTATACGTGTTGGTAACCGAAGGTTATTTGGAGTCCCGGATGAGATCCTGGACGTCACGAGGAGCTACAGAATGGTCCGAAGGTAAAGCTTGATATATAGGAAGTCCTATTTTGGTCACAGGAAAAGTTTTGGGCTCATCGGTAGTTTACCGGGAGTGCCGGAGGGTGCCGAGGGACCACCGGGAGGGGTGTGAGGACCCAAGAGCCTTATGGGCTGTGAGAGGAGGTGGACCAGCCCCTGGTGGGCTGGCCGAAGCCTCTCTCAAAGGCCCATGAGGCTAGGAGTGGAGATGAAAGGCAAAAGTCCTTTAAAAGGAAAGGAAGGAGGAGTCCTTCCAAACTAGTCCACCTCCCTTGTGGGAAGGTGGACTCTTCCTTATGGTTCGACCGACCCCTTCTCCTTGGAGTCGGGGCCAAGGCTGCCTCCTCTCCCTCCTCCTATATATACTAGATGTTTTTGAGGGTTTCTCCTCTAGTCTAGTTTCATCGGTGCTTAGGCGAAGCCCCACTGGAATAGCTCCTCCACCATCGCTCTCACACTGTTCCGTTGCCGGATAAATCATCTACCTCTCTACCCCCTCTTGCTGGAACAAGAAGGCGGAGATCATCATCGAGCCGTACGTGTGCTGAAGGCGGAGGTGTCGTCCGTTCGGCGCTAGATCGGGACGGATCGTGGGATGGTGGCGATTTGGATCGCGAAGACGTTCCACTACATCAACCGCGTTTCTTAATGCTTCCCTCTTAGGGATCTACAAGGGTATGTGGATCCGATCTCCCCTGTTGTAGATGATCATCACCATGATAGGTCTTTCGTGTGCGTAGGAAGTTTTTTTGTTTCGCATGTAACCTTCCCCAACGGTGGCATCACGAGCTAGGTTCGTGCGTAGATGACATCTCGAGTAGAACACAAAAGATTTTGTGGGTGTTGATGTTCAATTTTCTGCCCTCCTTAGTCTTTTCTTGATTTAGCGGTATTGTTGGATTGAAGCGGCCCGGACCAACTTTAATCATACGCTAACGAAATACCGGTTTCATCGACTGACATGCAACTTGTTGCATAAAGATGACTGGCGGGTGTCTGTTTCTTCAACTTTAGTTGAATCAGTTTTGAACGAGGCAGTCCTTGGAGAAGGTTAAATAGCAATTTGCATATCACCATTGTGGCTTTGCATAAGTAAGATGCAATCATACTAGATACCCATAGCAGCAACGTAAAATTTGCAACAACAAATTAGAGGACGTCTAACTTGTGTTTGCAGGGTATGCTAGTGATATGATATGGCCAATGACATGATATGATATATTGGATGTATGACATGATCATGTTGTAATAGTTAAATATCGACTTGCGCGGCGATGCTACGGCAACCGACAGGAGCCATAGGGTTTTCTTTAAATTTATTTTGCGCTTGCAAATTCTCTTGCTATATCGCTAGGCAGTAGCTTTAGTAGTAATAGCATACATAGCACGACAACCTCGATGGCAGCAGGATGATGGAGATCATGGTGTGGCGTCGGTGATGATGGAGATCATGCCGATGCTTTGGTGATGGAGATCAAGAGGCACAAGTTCATTGTCATATCATGTCACTTATGATTTGCATGTGATGTTAATCCTTTTATGCACCTTATTTTTCTTAGGACGATGGTAGCATTATAAGGTGATATCTCACTAAAATTTCAAGATAAAATTTTGTTCTCCCTGACTGTGCACCGTTGGGACAGTTAATCGTTTCGAGACACCACGTGATGATCGGGTGTGATAGACTCAATGTTCACATACAATGGGTGCAAAACAGTTGCACACGCGGATCACTCGGGTTAAACTTGATGAGCATAGCATGTACACACATAGCCTCGGAACACAAGAGACCGAAAGGTCGAGCATGAATCATATAGTTGATATGATCAACATGGAGATGTTCACCATTGAAACTAATGTCAACTCACGTGATGATCGGACTTGAGTTAGTGGATTTGGATCATGCGCCACTCGAATGACTAGAGGAATGTCTATTTGAGTGGGAGTTTATTAGTAATATGATTAGCTAAACTCAATTGTCTTGAAGATAGTCTAAGTAATCTTTGCAAAATTTTATGTTGTAGATCAATGGCTCGCGCAGTAGCAACCCTGAATATTAATGTGTTCCTAGAGAAAGCTAAGTTGAAAGATGATGGAAGCAACTTTGTTGACTAGGCCCGTAATATGAGGTTCATCCTTCACGCTGCCCAAAACTCATATGTCCTTGATGAACCACTAGGTGGTGAACCACCCCAACCTACGTTGCCTGATGTTATGAACGTCTGGCAGACGCGCATGGATGACCATTGGTTAGTTCAATGTGCAGTTTTGTATGGCTTAGAACCGGGACTTCAAAGATATTTTGAACATCATGGAGCATATGGTATGTTCCAGGAATTGAAGTTTATCTTTGAGAAGAATGCCCGGATTAAGAGGTATGAGACCTCCGATAAGTTCTATGCTTGCAAAATGGAGGAGAACGTGTCTGTCACTGAACATGTGCTCAGAATGTGTAGGTACTCTAACCGTGGCTGAGCTGGGATTCTCCCGCCGGAGGCTATCACTGACAGAGTTCTTCAGTCACTGCCACCAAGCTATAAAGGCTTTGTGTTAAACTATAATATGCAAGAGATGAATAAATCACTTGCCGAGCTGTTTGCGATGCTGAAACTCGTAGAGTCGGAAATCCAGAAGGAGCATCAAGTGTTGATGGTCAATAAGACCAATAGTTTCAAGAAAACGGCAAGGGGAAGAAGGGTAAGTCCAAGTAGAGTGCCAAAGCTGTTGCCCCTCCGACGAAGAATCCCAAGTCTGGTCTCAAGCTGGAAACTGAGTGCTACCATTGCAAGGGGACTGGTCACTGGGAGCGGAACCGCCCTAAGTATTTGGCCGATAAGAAGGCGGCCAACGCCAAACAAGGTATATTTGATATACATGTTATTGATGTGTACCTCACCAGCTGTCGTAGTAGTGTCTGGGTATTTGATACCGGTTGTGTTGCTCACATTTGCAACACAAAACAGGAATTGTGGAGTAAACGAAGGCTGGCGAAGGATGAAGTGACGATGCGCGTGGGAAATGGTTCCAAGGTTGATGCGATCACCGTCGGCACAATCTCACTTCAGTTACCATCCGGATTAGTGATGAACATAAATAATTGTTATTTAGTGCCTACATTGAGAATCAATATTATATCTGCATCTTGTTTATTGCAAGAAGGTTATTCATTTAAGTGAGGGAATAATGGTTGTTCTATTTATATGAGTAATATCTTTTATGGTCATGCACCAAATGTGAGAGGTTTGTTCATATTGAATCTCGATAGTGATGACACTCATATCCATAACATTGAGACCAAAAGATGTAGAGTTAATAATAATAGCGCCACTTTTCTGTGGCACAACCGCTTAGGTCATATTGGTGTAAAACGCATGAAGAAACTCGATGCTGATGGACTTTTGGAGTCACTTCATTTTGAATGACTTGACACATGCGAACCATGTATCATGGGCAAGATGACTAAGACTCCGTTCTCCGGAAGAATGGATCGTGCAAGTGACTTGTTGGAGATCATACATACTGATGTTTGCGGACCAATGAGCATAGAGGCGCGCGGTGGATATCGTTATTTTCTTACCTTCACTCACGATTTGAGTAGGTATGGTTATATCTACTTGATGCAGCACAAGTCTGAAATGTTTGAAAAGTTCAAACAATTTCAGAGTGATGTTGAAAATCATCATAACAAGAAGATCAAGTTCCTATGATCTGATCGAGGAGGTGAGTATCTGAGTTACGAGTTTGGTGCTCACTTAAGACAATGTAGAATTGTTTCACAGTTGACATTGCGTGGAACACCATATCGCAATGGTGTGTCCGAACGTTGTAATCATACTTTATTAGATATGGTGCGTTCTATGATGTCTCATACCGATTTTCTGTTATCATTTTGGAGGCTATGCATTGGAGACAGTTGCATTCACTATAAATATGGCACCATCAAAATCTGTTGAGACGACACCATATGAGTTGTGGTATGGCAAGAAGCCAAAGTTTCTGTTTCTTAAAGTTTGGCGATGTGATGCTTATATCAAAAAGCTTCAGCGTGAAAAGCTGGAACCCAAAGCGGAAAAGTGCATCTTCAAAGGCTATCCAAAAGAGACAGTTGGGTATACCTTCTATCTCAAATCCGAGGGCAAAGTGTTTGTCGCTAGGAATAGAGCTTTTCTTGATAAATAGTTTCTCTCGAAAGAATAGAGTGGGAGGAAAATAGAACTTGATGAGGTTATAGAACCTGTGCTTCAACAAGATGGTGGCATAGGGCATAAAGAATTTTTTGTCGAGGCAACACCAGTTGAAGAGGAAGCTAATGATGGTGATCATGAAGCTTTAGATCAGGTCGGCATCGAACCTCGCATGCCGACAAGGGCAAGTACTGCTCCTCAGTGGTACGAGAATACTATCTTGTCAATCATGTTGTTAGACAACAATGAAGCTATGAATTATGGAGAAGCAATGGTGGGCCCAGATTCCAACAGATGGTTAGAAGCCATGAAATCCGAGATAGGATCTATGTATGAAAACAAAGTATGGACTTTGGAAGTATAACCTGAAGGCCGAAAGGCTATTCAGAACAAATGGATCTTTAAGAAGAAGACGGATGTGTACGGTAATGTGATTGTTTATAAAGCTCGAGTTGTGGCAAAGGGTTTTTCACAAGTTCAATGAGTTGACTTCGATGAGACGTTCTCACCCGTAGCGATGCTTAAGTCCGTGTGAATCATGTTAGCAATAGCTGCATTTTTCGATTATGAAATCTGGCAGATGGATGTCAAAATGGCATTCCTTAACGAGTTTCTTAAGGAATAGTTGTATATGATGCAACCCGAAGGTTTTGTCGATCCAGAGAATGCTGAAAAAGTATGCAAGCTCCATCGATCCATTTATGGACTCGTGCATGCATCTCAGAGTTGGAATCAGTGTTTTGATGAGGTGATCAAAGTGTTCGGGTTTATGCAAGTTTTTGGAGAAGCTTGTATTTACTAGAAAGTGAGTGGGAGCTCTATAGCATTTCTAATAATATATGTGGATGACATATTCCTGATTGGAAACAATATAGAATTTTTGGGGAGCATGAAAGATTATTTGAATAAAAGTTTTTCAATGAAGGACCTGGGAGAAGCTGCTTACATATTAGGCATAAAGATCTATGGAGATAGATCAAGGCGCTTAATAGGACTTTCACAAAGCACATACCTTGACAAAGTTTTGAAGAAGTTCAAAATGGAACAATCGAAGAAGGGGTTCTTGCCTTCGTTACAAGGTATTAAGTTGAGTAAGACTAAATGCCCAGTAACCGCAGAAGATAGAGAAAAGATGAGTGTCGTCCCCTATGCCTCAACCATAGGATCTATCATGTATAAAATGTTGTGCACAAGACCGGATGTCATCCGTGCCACCAATATGGCAGACAAGTTTCAAAGTGATCCACGAGTGGAGCACTGGGCAGCGGTCAAAAATATTCTGAAGTACGTGAAAAGGACTAAGGAAATGTTTCTCGTTTATGGAGGTGATGAAGAGCTCATCGTAAAGGCTTATGTCTATGCAAGCTACAACACTGATCCGGGTGACTCTAAGTCACAAACCGGATACGTGTTTATTCTCAATAAGGGTGCGGTAAGCTCGTGCAGTTCCAAGCAGACCAACGTAGCTGATTCTACATGCGAAACGGAGTACATAGCTGCCTTAGAGGCGACAAAGGAGGGTGTCTGGATGAAGTAGTTCATGACAGATCTTGGAGTTGTGCCGAGCTCACTAGATCCAATAAATTTGTTCTATGACAACACTAGTGCCATTGCTCTAGCCAAGGAACCAAGGTTTCACAAGAGAACCAGACATATAAAACGATGCTTTAATGCCATCCGCGATTACATCAAGGAGGAAGACATAAATATCTGCAAAATGCACACGGATCTGAATGTAGCAGACTCACTGACTAAGCCTCTTCCATGAGCTAAACATGACCAACACCAGAACTGTATGGGTGTTAAATTTGTTACATTGTAAATCACATAGAGATGTGATAGTAGATTATTGACTCTAGTGCAAGTGGGAAACTGTTGGAAATATGCCCTAGAGGCAATAATAAAATAGTTATTATTATATTTCCTGTATCAAGACAATCCTTTATTATCCGTGTTATAATTGTATTGAATGGAAACATAAATACATGTGTGGATACATAGACAAAATACTATCCCTAGTAAACCTCTAGTTGACTAGCTCATTGATCAAAGATGCTCAAGGTTTCCTAGCCATAAACAAGTGTTATCACTTGATAATGGGATCACATCATTACACTATAAGAAAAATGCTCAATTATGACCCCAAAAAATGATGGTGGTTTAATTGGTCATTGATCCATGACCAAAATTAGTCATGGCAAGTCTAAGAGGGTCCAAAGCCCATAACGTTATTACCTTTTGCGTCCATTAGGTCATGATACTATTGCACAAATTGGTCATTAAGTGCTACCGATTGAAAAAACAAGAAGAAAAAAAGTGAAAGAGGTGTGTTGTATGAGGGGAGGGTTTTGGAGCGTTGGATGTAGGAGGAGTGGATGGCCAGGATCTGTTTCTGGGGTGCGATCCGTGTCCTCGCATGTGATAGGCTCTCGTTATTCAAATCGAGATGTAGGTCACGCCTCTCTCTCACACCCGCACCAGATCCAGAGCACCCCCGACCCCTGCCTCTTCCCGCTTCATCCCCGTCGCCGGCGCCCCCGGCCCCAAGCCTCGATTAGGATCCTTCGACGCATGCGGACAATCATGCCGGTCAAATACACAAATGGTCCGAACATCTCCACATTATTGCATCAACGCATGACTCTCTCAAAACAGAGAGAGAGAGAGGATCAGCATGAGCCACTCACCCATCAATCAAGATCAAGAATCAAGAAAAGAAAAAGATGGGTGATAATTCTTGAAGGAGAAGAAAGAAGGATTCCATCCATGAGAAAAAGGCTGAGCAAACCCATAGGCCTAGGCGGCTCAGCCCAGCGCAATGCATGGCTAACTAAAGCCTAAAGAGGAGGTGGGGTGGGACCGGGGTGTCATAGAGAGGAAGCCCTAATCGGTGGCATCATCGCCAGAGCCCTCTCCCCATCCCAAATCACCAACTCCTCTCCCCCCACCCTCCCTCTCGCTGCCGCCGCCCCCATCACGGAGCCCGCCCCCGCCCCCACCACCGCGTCGCCCGATCCAGTGCCCCGCTCCCCGGCGCCGTCGCAGGCCAAGAGGTCCGCCTGGAAGCAGCTCTCCCCCTCCTCCGCCGCCAACGGCGCCCTGCACACCGACTCGCCGCCGCCACCCGCCGTCATGGACGCATACCACTGGCCCGCGCTCGCCGACGCCGCCAAGACCAAGACCCTGCTCCCGACCTTCTTTGTTTGGGATGTTCCACGATGGTAGGTGAGAGTACCATCGCTGCTTGTCCCTAGAGATGTTAGGTGAGAGTACCATCGCTGCTTGAAGGTGCCCTATTTTTTGCTTGGTGATGTTCGCTCGATTGCTTGGTGTTGTTCGCTCCTGCTCCTGCTGTCCTCCAGTCCTTCAATCCATCAATTTTGACAGCACCGTCACCCCTGATATGTGCTACAACTCAAGGTCTGCATTCGTTTTAGTTCCAGATGGTGTGATGCACACCTACATATCAAGTGATTAAGTGATTCGGTATATCTTTTATGTTATTCAATTTAGATTTCGCCCCAACTTTAATTGCTTTGGGCATATCCAAACTAGTACAAGCTTCATACCCAGGTTTCATTTTAAATTTCACAGGGCTAAAAACAATGTCAGTGCTTGCTGTTTAAAGCAACAACTCATGCCTCATGGGCAGTTGCGGCATGGAGGGACACCCAAGCTCCATAATTCGGTCGCATGGAGTTGGTCCATTTTTCATGCTGGCCGGCCACCCAAGCTCCATCCACTGGGTGCCATAGCCGGTCTGCTGCCATCTTCTTATATTGGTGAAGTTACAGTTGCTCATACTACCAGGTCAGAGAGTCGGCTTTTTATCTAATAAACCTGGCATGACGGACATAGCACTTACCACTTCGTAGAAATTGCTAACGTCAATATTAGATACAAATCCCTCACCCCTGTGTGTGAGATAGCTAAGTTGAACAGATTTTTGCCATAGAAGCAGAATACCATGATTGTAGGTGAGAAAATTCGATAATATAATTCTACACTGTCTATAAAGAGGCAACCAGCTTCATTGGGCTGGTTTTGGTAATAACTCGAGTTGATGCTGCAAAATTACCAACAACCTATGCGATGATTTAATCTTGCTATCTGATGCTCATGTTTTTAGGGAGTGCGCTGCTCAAGGTTAATTTATTTTTTAAATATCATGACATGGCTTTCAGTATCGTTCGTAACAGATATTAATTTAATATTTCTTTTTGCATTGTAGATAGCCTAATCTTCAGTATAATTTTACGATGGTATATATTTATACTCATCTCATCTATCATGTAAGTTACATGGTATAAATTGGACTCTTTTACACAAATAATCTCTCACGTTAACTGAACATATATACATTTTTTTGGATCCTAATTTAAAGCAAAGTAATTTTCTTAATGTGGAAGTTTCACCATTTAATTGTCTTAGTGTAGTTATATGGTGCATGAAGTTGTTTTAGCTACAGTTTTAGTTGAGGTATACCTATTTTTTATAATAATCACTGTCAATCGATTATTTGTGCCAGCAAGGTAAGGAGCTACTACAAATTCTTTCATATTTATCTGGATTAATTTAGGTGCTATTTTATGCACACACATGTGCACAAGTAACAGATGTCAATCAATGCTAAATCCGCCATTTCATTTTTTTAAAGCACGCCATTTCATAAGGCTCTACAATGGTGCGCTCACATGTCCATTAAGATGGACTATTAGGGACTGTGGGATCCATCCCAAAGTTTGTAATTATGAATGATATGTAACATGAGCATCGCAGAGCATGTAGTAAATTTAGGAAGTTCTTAATCTGTTGTTCTCATTAGTTGTCGCCTTTCTTTCTGGCTTTGAGCCAAAGGATCTAGCCCTGCACACATGCAGATTGGTTCATAATTAGATTATCACCAAAGTGTATGTCAGGAAGAAAACTTATATGGTTGTTCTCATTTATCACGAAAGTCACTCAGGTCACTTTGTATATGTGATCCTGCCTCTTGAATAATCAGTGGAACACCATTGTGAACGGCTCAAGGAGAAAGCTAATGTAGTTGTCGCCTTGCAGGTACAGTTAATGTCAAGTAATGTGGGTGAGAAAAATGTCGGTGCAGGACAATTGAATTGGAGGTGTGATCGCTGCATTGGGATCAATGATTACTTAAGAGACAAAGGTTTGATTTAGTTGTATGTATCTAGTTGAGTCGGATTTGCGTTGGCCAAAGTAAATTTCTGCATGAATTTGTTAGTATTTACTTCTACTTAATCAATACATGTACAGATAACTCTTTTTTTTAAGTAGGATCGAATATTAGAATCATTTGTTGATGAGTGCTTAAGCATATCTTCCTAGATTTCTAGATGGATTAATATCTCTATCAATTGCATGTTGCACCTATGCATATAATATCACCATGTAACTAAAGGATATGTCCCCTGTATCGATGATATTACTACCTATGTTTCTCTGAATAACCTTCGTGGACTGATTAACTGGGTGCATTATCTTATAGGATTTTAACAAAAAAAGAATATAAAGTTTGCCAATATAATATAAAAGTTCGCCTTTGGAATGTTCAGGTATACTTAATTAGAGTTATACATGATACACACGAACTAGAAATTCTTAAGTCCACTTGACATAAAAGGGAAAATGCATCTTGAATTCTATCCAATAAGACTGGCTTTCTTTCCATGCCGTGGATATCACATTATTTCACAAAATAGTAAAATCTATGAAATAGATTTGGTGCTATATCTAATAGAAGAAATAGGTTGTGTTCCAACATACATTTAGTTATTCTACGAAAGATATTACTTGAATGAAAGGATTGTGCAGTAGGGAGTGCATTTGACGACTCCGTATCAAATATATTCTAACTTGAGTACGGAGACTACTAGATATCTTGGTTAGCTAGGGCTGAAGCATTACACAATTTTAATACCATGAAATAGATTTGGTGCTATATCTAATACAAGAAATAGTTGGTGTTCCAACATACATTTAGTCATTATACTAAAGAAATATGTATATGAGAAAAAAATGCTAATTAGGCTGCAAAACTCATACTGTTTTGTTATACTCCTAATTTGGACATACTCCATACTTCTTTTTCAGATACCTCATACTGCTTTTCTTTTGCGAAAACCCCTACATACTACATACTAAGTACATCATAATTATTCATACATATACTCCTTTTATTGCGAAAAATAAACATACTAGTTTCTTTATAAAATACTATATACTCCCAATTCTCTTATGAAAGACCATATACTTTATACCTTTTTAAAGTAATATACCGCATACAGTATACTCCATTTTTAAGTACAGATAGAACATCAATGAATGGCTATGAATATGCATGTCGGACACTCACATTTACTGTTCATTAGCAATTGGATAAAAAATGAGTGCATACAGCAAGAAGTATCAGGTATACAAACATATACTACATGCGTCCACGTAGCTATACTATAGTGCAAACAAGTAGCGTCACGCCATCGATATACACACACGTACAACAGTAATAATTATACATATTCACACTCACAATTCACAAGGATACTATATTCCAGTAATAAGCAACATTATATTTTTTGTTTCATACAATAATACATATTATTTTGCAACATGTATACTAGAATCTATATACTCTAGTCCAAAGTATACAAAGTATATGCATCAGCTGTCACGCTAGCATGTCTCGACTTGTTTGGAATGCAAGAAAGTAGCAGTTTGTTGAAACTAACCCACACCGTACCATTTTCTACTGTTTTATCAGCAAAGCAGCAAAGTATATGCAACAACAATTTTCTACTGTTTTATCATTGGTTATCGTGCATGCAATTTACTAGTTTCCTTGGTCTGAAAGCTTTACCATTATTTTCTTCTTGCAGGCGGCAATGGCAAGAGCATATTGTGCGGAAGATGATGAACCTTAATGCGTTGAACCTTGTATACTAGAACCTTGCATGTGTTTTTGCAGAAGTATTTTGTTGTGCACATGTAAAATTATTTTGATGTGCCCTTGTTAGGCGTTGAACCTTAATGCGTGGTGTCGGTGGATGATGTATTGTATTTGATGTGATATGCTACTGAAATGAAATATACATTTTATTTACAATATTTTATTCTGTTGTATTTATTTTTAGTGGGCCTATCCTGAGATATGCGTGCATCTAGCAAAAAAATGCTTCAATCCAAACAAATCAGACATTTTCCATAGTAAAATAGGCATTGGGCCAGGCCCATGTAGCTAGATTGGTGGACAGGGATCTGAAATTTATGGTGATTTTATTTGGTCAGCTTGGCCATGTCAGATCCTACGTGGCTCACACAAATGGGTAATGACGAAACCAAAATTTTGGTCGATAGAGATCTGCGACCAAAATTTTAGAAAGGTCATGTTTGTTCATTCTTGACGGCCAACTGTTGACGTTGTAAATTTGGTCAAAAAAAGGTCAATAAACGACAACAATGACGAATCAGTGACCAATATAGGGAGTCATAATTGACCTTATTTCTTGTAGTGTTAGGAGAATGATGTGATGGACAAGACCCAAACTATAAACATAGCATCTGATCATGTTATTTTGTTGCTATTGTTTTCTGCATGTCAAGTAAACATTCCTATGACCATGAGATCATGTAACTCACTGACACCGGAGGAATGCCTTGTGTGTATCAAACGTCGCAACGTTACTGGGTGACTATAAAGGTGCTCTACACGTATCACCGAAGGTGTCCGTTGAGTTAGCACGGATCAAGACTGGGATTTGTCACTCCGTGTGACGGAGAGGTATCTCGGGGCCCACTCGGTAATACAACATCACAAACAAGCCTTGCAAGCAATGTGACTGAAGAGTTAGCCACAAGCTCTTGTATTATGGAATGAGTAAACAGACTTGCAGGTAATGAGATTGAAATAGGTATGGCGATACCGACGATCGAATCTCGGGCAAGTAACATACCGAAGGACAAAGGGAATGACATACGGGATTGTGTGAATCCTTGACAAAAAGGTTCAACTGCTAAGATCTTTGTAGAATATGTAGGATCCAATATGGTCGTCTAGGTCCCGCTATTGGATATTGACCAGAGAGTGTCTCAGTCATGTCTACATAGTTCTCTAACCCGCATGGTCTGCACACTTAAAGTTCGGTGACGTTTCGGTATAGTTGTGTTATAGGTGTTGGTGACCGAAGGTTGTTAGGAGCTCTGGAGGTAAAGATTGATATACATGAAGTCCTGTTTTGGTCACCGAAAAAGTTTTGGGCTCATCAGTAGTGTACCGGGAGTGCTGGGAGGGTGCCGGGGGACCACCGGGAGGGGTGTGACGACCCAAGAGCCTTATGGGGTGTGGGTTGAGGTGGACCAGCCCCTGGTGGGCTCGCCTAAGCCTCTCTCAAAGGCCTATGCGGCTAAGAGTGGAGATAAAAGGCCAATTCCTTCAAAAGGAAAGGAAGGAGGAGTCCTCCGAAAGTAGTCCACCTCTCTTCTGGGAAGGTGGACTCTTCCTTAGGGTTCGGCCGACCCCTTCTCCTTGGAGTAGGGGACAAGGTGCCTCCTCTCCCTCCTCCTATATATACTAGAAGTTTTTGAGTGTTTTGACACACAACAATCAGCCACGTGTTGCCCTCTCTCTAGATCTGTTTCTCCTCTAGTCTAGTTTCAGCGGTGCTTAGGCGAAGCCCTGCTATAATAGCTCCGTCGTGCCCATCTACCTCTCGGCCCCCTCCGTCGAGCTGTACGTGTGCTGAACACGGAGGTGCCGTCCATTCGGCGCTAGGCAGGGACGAATCATGGGACGGCGGCGATTTGGATCACAAAGATGTTCCACTACATCAACCGTGTTTCTTAACGCTTCCCGCTTAGCGATCTACAAGGGTATGTGGATCCGATCTCCCCCCTCGTAGATGATCATCACCATGATAGGTCTTTTGTGTGCGTAGGATATATTTTTTTGTTTCCCATGCAACGTTCCCCAACAACTAAAAGAGAAGACAGTGTTTTTCTATCGATTTAGTGTTGATGGACTTGAGTCATAGGAAAAACATACTATAAAGAGGGCATCCGCATTAGGAAAGGTTGGGAGGAACTATCACATACACATTTGCACCCACTTCCATTTCCTGGCAGTTTGGAGCCCTTGTTCTACCCAAAAGACTCCTAGGGATATATAAGAAGTAGTGCCACCCTGCACAGCAGTAGTACCGCCCGACTTGAAGTGCTAGGTCCACTACATCTTATATTTCCACTCTGATGTCCTCGGGTGCTCTTGCCCATATCTACCGGAATTTCCATTGGGAACGGAGAGGTAAACCCACTCGGGCGGTACTGCCACCCTCCGCTTCCGTGACACTACCTCTTATATTTCACTCCCTAGGTAAGTGCCTCGTGATAACACACAAGTGTAGGGGATTGCAACAGTCTTCGCGGGTAAGATAACCCAATTTATTGATTCAACACAATGAGAGACAAAGAATATTTATAAGCTTTAACAGTTGAGTTGTCAATTCAACCGCACCTCAAAGATACTTGCTTGGCAACAAAATATTAGTAGAAACGGTGATATGGAAGTGATGGTGGCAACGGAAATAATGGTGGCAAAGCAACGGAAGTAAAACAGCAAAAGCAAAGCAACTTGTAAGCAGCACGATTAAGACACTGTAGGCTAGGGATATGGATGGTTGGTCATGTATGAGAGATATCATGTATTTAACTTGGGGCAAGGCACACAGAAAAGTAATGATCATCTAGGCAAATATCAAACATTAGGCATATATCCCAAGGTAGTCGTGCGTGCTTGCAATAAGAACTTGCACAACATCTTTTGTCCTACCATCCCGCTACCAACGGGACCAAAAGGAACTTATGGAGATTAAGGTGCTCCTGTCAAAGAGCACCAGAACAAAGCATTAACAATCAATGGATACATGGAATCCTCAAATTATAGTCTATCCCCTTTGGTGTCCCAAGCTGTCACCATTGGGATCGCCGGTTCCGGACTATAATAGGTGCATACAACTCATAGATAGGATCTACAACACAACTATATTCATGAAAACATAAGGTATTCAGATCTGAAATCATGGCACTCGTGCCCAAAGCGACAAGAATTAAGAGAACAAGTAGTAGAAAAGATGATAAACACCATAGTAGATGATATGCAACATGCCCCCAGCAATCTGACAAACTATTACATGATCTAACTCATCCAATCCCTACCACCCCCTTCGCCTACAGCAGGGAATTACTCACACATGAAAGGGGAAGTCATGGAAGGGTGATGGAGTGGCGATGGTGATGACGATGGCAACGATTTCCCCTCTCCGGAGGCCAAGGTAGCCTCTAGATTAACTCTCGGTATTCAGATCTGAAATCATGGCACTCGGGCCCAAAGTGACAAGCTTTAAGAGCAACAAGTAGTAGCAAAGATGATAAACACCATAGTAGATGATAGGCAACATGCCCCCAACAATCTGACAAACTATTACATGATCTAACTCATCCAATCCCTACCATCCCCTTCGCCTAGACCAGGGAATTACTCACACATGAAAGGGGAAGTCATGGAAGGGTGACGGAGTGGCGATGGTGATGACGATGGCGACGATTTCCCCTCTCCGGAGGCCATGGCAGCCTCGAGATTAGCTCTCCTTGAAAATAACCGAGGGTGGTGGCGGCTCCGCATCGAGAATTGGCAAAACGACTTCTGTTCTCGGGTTTCCCTATCTCGGGTAAAAATAGGAGCCAAGGTAGGGCACCACAGGGGGTGGACCCCACCCAGGCGGCCTCCTTGCACGGCGAGGGGGCAGGCCGCGCCGCCAGGTCATCTGGAGGCCTGGTGACCCCCTCTGTACCATATTTTGGTCAAGGGTTCCTCCTGGTGCGTGTATTTTCTATATTTTTTATTGGAATTTTCCGGGACACCTAAAAATTCATTTTGCCGCACACAAGAAAACCATACAGGCAGCTCTACTGAAAACAGCGTCAGTCTGGGTTAGTTTCATTCAAATCATGCAAGAATGAGGCCAAAACAATAGCAAAAGTGTTTGGAAAAGTAGATACGTTTGAGACGTATCAACTCCCCCAATCTTAGCATATTGCTTGTCCTCAAGAAATTCAGTTCAACGAACTGGACGCGACAAAGAAAACTTTGACAAACTCTTTTGCTTCATTAGATGTAAATAAGCATGTACTACGAACAAGTCCAACAAGTATTGAAGCAATGCTACAAAGACAATGCATGAAGCAGTCCTTCGATCATGTGAAGATTTTAAAACAACTAAGAATGAATAATATGCAACTGAAAATCATGATGAGATCACAATGCACATGACTTGGACATACTAGAGTGGTATCTCGCTAGCCCCCATGAGTGAAGCAAAACATAAATGCAGACGCTCCTTCGGAGTCTTAAAGGAGACTAGAAATAAATATTTCAGAATGAGTAATCTCACAATCATGCAGAAAACAATGTGGTACTTTGGGACAATGCACATTACACTTATAATGACAATTATGCTCTCGGTAGTTGGTGCTTTGAAGAAAGAAGGTGAAGACTCTCGAACCGTGGCTTTTGATGGCAAGGACGAAAACCCGTGGGTGGAAACAAAGAGTAAACAAGTACCAGCGCTCGCGGTTTTGAAAACAGAGATAAAGTGCTTTTAGGAGTGTAACTTTCCAGTCAATGGTAGACAGTAAAGGTTCTCAGTATCTTCCATACCAACCATATTAATGGCAGTTCCCATGCTTTTTTATGCTTACACTCCCCCTCCACCAATTCTTACACAAGCCATGGCTAGCCGCATTCGCGGGTGCCCTCCATACAATCTCAAGCCAAGTGGGAGTGTAATTTTTTTATAAACCAATTAGAACTGGGCATTCTCCAAACCAGCGTCTGCCTCATAAATTTGACTAGAATAAACTTTGTCAACCAGTAAAATATTTTTAGCATGGAAGATATTGATGGCCCCTAACGCTCCATGAGCTTGTACGGGTACAAAAAGAGAAGTGTGTTTGAATAGTTTTGAGATGGTACAAGAAATTATTTGTTAGGATGCTTGGTAAATATCATATATAGGAAGGTATGGTTGACACATATGGCGCAACCGGTTTCAAGGATTTTGGATGCACAAGCAGTCAGTCCGCTTAGTACAGGCAAAGGCTAGCAAAAGACGGGGAAGCGACCAACTAGAGAGCAATAACGGTCATAATCATGCAAGGCAACAAAACAACATTGAACCAGGCATGAAAGTGATATAACTATTCTGAAATAAAAAGGTCATCAAGGCTTGATAGACTTCCAGTCATAAACATGTGTAAGCATGTGCGAAGTCAATCCAAAAACTCTCCAAAGGGAAATACCACTTCAATTTGCCAAACCATGAACAATGCAATGCATGCAAATCATTTCAATAACACATTATGCACTCCAGCTATTTGAGAATACTTACAAAGAAAGCATGAACTACTCGGAAAGCATTGTAAACATAGCGCTATGTCGCTACAAGATGGTCTCTAGATCATAAGTACATGCATATGTACAAAAGTAGAAACAAATATAGTTCATACCGGCTTTCCTTATTGCATCCCTTCCGTCGATCTTCGTCATTATTGCATTGTCACCTGCACGATCGAACGTAAGGTAAACTATGCACACAAAGCAAACTAAAGAGAGAAAGGAAATCTTTTGGGGTTTTCCAAAGGTTAAATGAAAGCAAAAGAAAAGAGAATTTTTTTGTTGTTTTTGCAAAGAAAGAACAAACAAGAACATGCAAAAACTCCAAAAAGATAAAAAAGGAAACCATGGATGATACAGTGAAAGGGGAGAAGGGTACGTACTCCCCCAAGCTTAGGCTTTTGGCCTAAGTTGGGCTTGGCTACTGCGGGCTCCAGGAGCTCCCTCCTGCTCCGGGGTGGTACTGGTAGCTCCAAGAATCGTACGAGGCCTCGGGCGCGTAGACTGATGTCCTGCTGTCCTCCCAAGAAGAAGGTTCCTCTTCCTCGGGAACAACCCACTCAATGGGGTTGTGGAACTGCTGTTGGATCACGAACTCGTCTAGCTCAATCGCGGTTGTGGAAAAGGCGCATCTTCCGTGCATCCAGTGCCCTCGAGATGCTCGAGGATAAGTGAGGCATAAATGCCACCAAAGTGAGGCCCTTTGCCGCTGTTAGCGATGAGGCGACGAGCAATCAAAGCACCAATATTATGCTCCCTCCGTTCCTAAATATAAGTCTTTCTAGAGATTCCACTAGTAAACTACATACGGATGTATGTAGACATACTTTAGAGTGTAGATTCACTCATTTTGCTCCGTATGTAGACTCCTAATGAAATCTCTTAAAAGACTTGTATTTAGGAACGGAGGGAGTACGTGTTATCTCCTGAGAGGGCAGCTGCCAAGGTAGCAATATCGGAAGCAGAAATGTTGCTCGTGTTGTCACGAGCTAACACTCCTCGAGCAATATAGTATGCGAAATACCTGATGTGGGGAAACAAGATGCTGGAAATCTTCCCTCGGTGAATGTCCTGCGGATCCTTGCTGCAAAGGGAGGCGAATAGGGATTTCAGCTCGTAGGTCTGAAGTTTCATTCTGGTTCTCTTCCCGACATTCCACACACCTATAACGTCACAAAATTCTTCCAAAGACATGGTAAAGACATCCTCATATAAGCTGAATTCAATCATGGAAGTTTTATCATCATATCTAAACCAGTTGACAAAATAATAAGTGAGTTTTTGGGTATTGTGGCATACGTCGTGTTACGAGACATGTCAAACCTGCAGCTGCACATAGGTTATCAAACTCATCCTTAATACCTGCCGCCGCAAGGAATTCTGAACACGGGTATGTCATGGAACGTGCCGTGTGCGTCTCGTGGAGCAACTCTGGTAGCACGATATCATCATTGTGACTTGTCCTCACAGTAGAGGGTGAAGTGGCAGCTCTAGTTAGTCTAAAGGTAGGCTTGGGTCTCTTCTTCCCAAGCCATCCTTTTGCTTTTCCAAACGAACTCATTTCTGAAATGTTTCGTACATAAAAAAAGGAAGGTGTACGGAAAATGAGTTGGAGCAAACTATTCTACTCACTTCTCCAAGGCATAAACTTGTGTCAAAACTTCATAAATAAATTTCTAAACATGCATGCAAGCTCATATGAACAGCAACAAGAACTCCTAAATACTCACAAATAATACTATCAATCAAAATTCTAATTGGCGGGGTGGAGGAGTCACATACCAAGGAGGAAATGCTCAAATTCTCAATGCAAATGATGGGCTATGGAGAGAGATCGAAATTTGCCACCAAGAACAGCAAGAACTCGAGCTTGAGGAGGAAAATCGGGATTTTTGGAGTGAGAGAGAGAAGGGAAGAAGAAATACCTAGAAAGGGGACTAGGTGGGCCCAAGCACCCTATGGGCGCGGCCAGGGGCTAGGCCGCGCCACCTGGCCGCCTGGACCAGGGGTGGCCCCACCTGGTCAGCCCCACGTGCCCCTATGTCTCTATTTTGTTGGAAATTTTTATTATAATTTTTTTTTGAATTTTTCTCACAACTTCACCTCTGAAAAAATTTCGAAGTACCGAAATCTGGAAAAGTTGCGGAAAGCTCGAAGCAATGGTTAAACATATGAATCTTCAAAAACATAAAACTTTGGTACAACAAGGAGGATGAAAGATAAAGGAAATGAAAACATGACAAGCTTCTCTTTTTACTCATATAAAACATGTTTGTTAGTAAGGTTGATCAAGTCTTACTACGAAACAGGTGATATATCAAGCAAAAAGGTTCACTTCTTATAAAGCAATCATGGTACCTTTATTTTAATGGATATTGTCCCTACCATAATGGTTTTGTATTTGTGGTGCACATGTAGAGGACAATCCCACTCTCCAACCTTCACGGTATCAATATTCTCAATAGAATTAAGGCCATGCCTTTTATCAATCTTCTTTGGAGAATATAGCGTGTGCTCCTTCTCATTAACATTGAAAGTCACCTTTCCTTTATTGCAATCAATAATAGCACCTGCGGTGTTAAGAAAAGTTCTACCAAAAAAATAGACATGCTCCCTTCCTCGGGCATGTCAAGCACAACAAAGTCAGTAAGGATCAAGCAATTAGCAACTTCACAGGAACATCCTCACAAATACCAACAGGAACGGATGTTGACTCATCAGCCATTTGAAGAGAGATATCTGGAGGGATTAGTTTATCCAGACAAAGCCTTTTGTGAAGAGAAAAAGGCATAACACTCACTCTTGCACCAAGATCACATAAAGCAGTTCTGACATAATTATTTTTTATGGAGCAAGGAATGGTGGGTATACCTGGATCACCAAGCTTCTGAGGAATCTTACCACTGAAAGAGTAACTAGCAAGCATAGTAGATATTGGCTCATTAGGAATTTTTCTTTTATTAGTAACAATATATTTCATATACCTCGAGTACGGAGGCAACTTAATACCATGAGTGAAAGGAATTTGAAGAAAAAAAGGTTTCACCCATTCATAAAATTTATTGTAATGCTCTTCTTCTTTGGTTTTCAAAGACTTACCTCAGAAGGGCATTGATTTCTGTACCCTTGGTTCTCTTTGCTTCCCATGTCTTCTTTCAACAAAGTCTTCTCTAGTATATATCTTGCTCTTGTTGGGTGCTTCTTCTTCTTGTACTTCAAGAGGATCTTTCTTCTCATTATCTTTATCAGGTTCGGCACCATCTTCAGTCTTAGCATCGAAAGTAGATACACTATTAGGATCAACAATAGGTTCTTCATCAGTTATGAGATCATTGGAGTTGTTAGCTTCCTTGTGTTTCTTCTTCTTCTTCTTCGGGGAGCTGACAACGTCTTTTTTCTGCAATTGAGAATCTTGCTCGATCCTCTTTGGATGCCCCTCTGGACAAAGGGGATCCTAGAATTTGTACCACCTCGGGTCTTTATACCATACGCCTGTGTATCAACTTGTTTGGCATTGTTAGCAAGAAAATATTTTTGCACATTAGAAATTTGTTCAAGCTGAGTTTGAACCATATGAAAATGTTAACAAGACCTTTAACATCATTAACAGTTCTACTTAAAACATCAAGCAAACTTTTGATAGCAAGGGAATTAGCATGCAATTGGCTTTGAATCCTCTCATTAAAGTGATTTTGCATGACAATAAAATTATAAAAATCATCTAAACATTGATCAGGGGGCTTACCATGAGGGATGTCACTTGCATTAAATTCTAAAAGAGTGTGTACTTCTACCATAGGTGGGTGAGTGGTAGGCTTACATAATTTCTCAATAGGAGGTAGATTCTTGACATCTTCAGCTTTAATACCTCTCTCTTTAATGGACTTCTTGGCTTCTTGCATAACTTTGGGGCTCAATAAAAGCATACCCCTCTTCTTTGGTTGTGGAGGTGGTTCATGAACGGACCAATCATCATGATTCTTAGCTATCTTGCCCATTAGTTCTTCAGCATCGTCCGGTGTTCTTTCCCTGAAAACACAACCAGCACAACTATCCAGATAGGTTCTAGATTCATCGGTGAGACCAACATGAAATATATCAAGCAATTCATTCTTAGGGATTCCATGTCCCGCTCTAGCCTTGAGTAAAGTGCAATACCTCTGCCAAGCTTTAGGCAGGTGCTCATCCTGCAACTGTTTAAAGTTGTATATTCTTTGTAAAGCAGCATGTTGCTTATGAGCAGGAAAATATTTAGCAACAAAAGATTGAGCTAAATCTTGAGGACTCTTAATGGAACCACATGGTAGTGCATCATACCATGCGTTAGCATCTCCCTTCAAAGAGAGAGGAAGTAGCTTAGTAACATAATAATTTCTCTTCTTGTCCTCTGTAGTGAATAAGCCACCCAACTCAGTGAGTTTGGTAAGGTGTGCAATAGCGTCGTCATTTTCTCTGCCATAAAAGGGATCAGCTTCAACTGTGGATATAAGTGAAAGGCCGACAGAGAAATCAAAATCAGCATCCTCAATGCAAATAGGAGATGAAGCAAATTCAGGATCAGGAGTAAATTTGTTCTTCATAGAATGCTTTTCAAGCAGCTTCTTAACAGCAACAGGGTCAGAGTCAGCACACTCTATAAGCTCCCTCCATAAATAATCATCAAGTTCAATATAATCATTAACATGAATTCTTTCCTTGAGACCACTCTAGTCTGGGTAACCAAAGGATCTACCAATGGGGTAGTGTGTAACAGGAATTTCAATTCTAGACTCCTTCGCACCCTTAGTAATCCGAGACTCAATAAAATAACCAAGTAAACCAGTCTCATCAAGAGTAGTAGAAGCATCATCAAAAGTATCAGACATAGTGACATACTCGGTAGAGGCAACATGTGGTGGCGGTGAAGCAAACTTACTCATAATGGAAGGTGAATCAAGCATAGCACTAGTGCTAAGAACAATACCTTTTCTTGTAGTGGATGGTAAAATCGGAACCTTGGGGTCTCCTTTCTTACCCATAGAGGATAAATCGCAGCAAGCAAAATAACTCCAAGTAGACTTGTAAATAAAGCTATGGTCCCCGGCAACGGCGCCAGAAAATAGTCTTGATAACCCACAAGTGTAGGGGATCGCAACAGTCTTCGCGGGTAAGATAACCCAACTTATTGATTCGACACAAGGGGAGCCAAATAATATTTATAAGATTTAACAGTTGAGTTGGCAATTCAACCGCACCTTAAAGATACTTGCTTGACAACGAAATATTAGTAGCAACGTTGATATGGAAGTGATGGTGGCATTGGAAATAATGGTGGAAAAGCAACGAAAGTAAAACAGCAAAAGCAAAGCAACTTGTAACCAGTAGGATTAAGACACTGTAGGCTAGGGAGATTGAGGGTTGGTCATGGATGAGAGATATCATGTATTTAACTTGGGGCAAGGAACACAGAAAATTAATGATCATCTAGGAAAATATCAAACATTAGGCATGTATCCGAAGGTAGTCGTGCGTGCTTGCAATAAGAACTTGCACAACACCTTTTGTCCTACCATCCCGCTACCAACGGGGCCAAAAGGAACTTATGGAGATTAAGGTGCTCCCGTCAAAGAGCACCAGAACAAAGCATTAACAATCAATGGATAGATGGAATCCTCAAATTATAGTCTATCCCCTTTGGTGTCCCAAGCTGTCACCATTAGGATCGCCGGTTCCGGACTATGATAGGTGCATACAACTCATAGATAGGATCTAGAACACAAATATATTAATGAAAACATAAGGTATTCAGATCTGAAATCATGGCACTCGGGCCCAAAGTGACAAGCTTTAAGAGAAACAAGTAGTAGCAAACATGATAAACACCATAGTAGATGATAGGCAACATGCCCCCAACAATCTGACAAACTATTACATGATCTAACTCATCCAATCCCTACCATCCCCTTCGCCTAGAGCAGGGAATTACTCACACATGAAAGGGGAAGTCATGGAAGGGTGACGGAGTGGCGATGGTGATGACGATGGCGACGATTTCCCCTCTCCGGAGGCCATGGCAGCCTCCAGATTAGCTCTCCTCGAAAATAACCGAGGGTGGCGGCGGCTCCGCATCGAGAATTGGCAAAACGACTTCTAAGCTAGGGCACCAGAGGGGGTGGACCCCACCCAGGGGCCTCCTTGGGCGGCTAGGGTGCAGGCCATGCTACCAGGTCGCCTGGAGGCCTGGTGACCCCCCTCTGGCCCATCTTCTGGTCAAGAGTTCTTCCTGGTGCGTGTATTTTATCTATTTTTATTGGAATTTCCGGGACACCTAAAAATTCATTTTCCTACACACAAGAAAACCATACAGGCAGCTCTGCTGAAAATAGCGTTAGTCCGGGTTAGTTTTGTTCAAATCATGCAAGAATGAGGCCAAAACAATAGCAAAAGTGTTTGGAAAAGTCGGTACGTTTGAGACGTATCACCTCGCTTTAGTTATTTTGAAAGCGCTAGTAGTACTGTCGTACTTCCCCTTTGTTATGACTAAGTCCCCTATCTATGAAGTGCTAAACAAAAATTTTGCTTGCAGGGACACGGTAGTACCGCTCCTCCGGTACTACCGCCCGCCTCTGGCTAAGTCTAGCTGCATGGCGCACGGAACTTCCGCTCACCCGAGAGGTACTACCGCTTATATGTGACCTATGAGCAGAAAATGGTTAGATTTCCACCTCATATATAAGTGGGTCTTCTTCTCCAAGGGACTTCAACTTTATTCCCCAAAAGCTCCATTGTTGCTCTTAATATTATTCTTGCCCGATCTCTTTCCGTAGATATCGAATAGTGTTGATGCTCTAGGGTTTGGAGGACAAGGCCTTGATCTATACATCCACCAAGATAAATTCGTTCCCCCCAATTAATCTCTTGCAGATCTTGTTACTCTTGGGTGTTTGAGCACCCTAGACAGAAGAGGTCACCTCAAAGCCACATTCCATTATGGTGAAGCTTTGTGGTTTTGTTGGGAGCCTCCAATTAATTTGTGGAGATTGCCCAATCCTTGTTTTTAAAAGTCCGGTTGCCACCTTCAAGGGCACCACTAGTGGAGTCACGACATTTCTCATTGTGTGAGGGCTTGATGAGAATATGGTGGACTTAGTGGCATCATGGGGAGCATTGTGCCTCCACACCGTCCCAACGGAGACGTACTTCCCCTCATAGGGAAGGAACTTTGGTAACACATCCCCATGTTCATCGGTTCCACTTGTGGTTACTTCTTACCTTTACCTTATATTCATTCTTGCTTGTAATTGTTGTTGTTATCATCATATAGGTTTCTCACCTAGTTGCATATCTAGACAACCTATTTTTCGCTAAACTTAATTTGGTAAAGAAAAGTTAAAAATTGGTAGTTTCCTATTAACCCCCCTCTAGTCAACCATATCGATCCTTTCAGCAGACTTAATTCCTCTGGGGGACACAAACCAGTGTAAAAAGAGTGATTCTAAGAGGCATAATCACAAGTGAATTACATAGTATGTGGGACATGCATTGTAGATGGGCCTACGACCATGCCAACACGTGCCAACAAAGTAGGAAAGATAGAGAAAAGGAAGGCCAATTTGCATACATATGGTCTCGTAATCAATTTGGTATATATGCAGGATGAAAACTAGAGATATGCCAAAAAGCAAACAACTAGTGATAGAAACACCAAGCTGGACACCATAAATGTAGTGGCACGACTCAAATGGACGCGAGTCTCTGTGCTTAAGTGCTAGCCCCTGGATTGGCTTACTAGCACACACAATACTCGATGAAATATAACAAAGTTCAATTACATAGTTTATTACATAGAGGTCCTCAAAATAGTATTTATTACAATAATATGGATGGAGGCCATATAAATAAAATAACTGAAGAGACATCAAAGATAATGATTCCGTCAACTCCACGGGTAAATAGTTGAGTGCAGAATGGCGACCTATCTGTAAGAGAATCTAGTGTCTCTTAGTGATTTTGGTGGTTTGAAGACTTATAGGTTAAGTATCTAATTTGTTCATGAGTGTAAACATGATCTATAAGTCGCTGAGGAGTTTGAAATATTCGATGAATATCGACCCCTAAAAATGTATATCTTCGGCTGAAGAAATTGGTCTTCTGCTCAAGACTTTGATCGCCAAGAAATTGCGATGAAGTTGATGTTCCTCATGAATATATTGAAGATGAGGAATTCGTTGTGTCCTAAAGAAAAACGATTCAAAGACTTTGAAGCGTGAAGATTTATTCTTTCTGTTTCATTTTCTTCACTCTTGAGTCATACGAACACCGTACTGTTAAATGGGGTCGAGGTAACACTTCGAAATGAATTTCCTCATGATGCTCAACCCAAGCCTAATCCTACCAAAAGCCTCAAGTGAGGAATATGACAGACATGAGGACTCTCACAGCTGAGGGTCCGGATCATTGCTGCAACTTGCGCCACATCACCGATCTTATCCACACCAACGGTCATATTATTTAAGGGCATTAATGTCCAATCATGTTGGGATGCTCCCGGGCTATAAATAGTCGCCCCCACAACCATTAGCTGGTTGGTTGCTCCGTTAGAAACTAACACTTGTCATAAAAGGAACCCAAATTCCTTAGAGTCTTCGATAGTAAATCATTAGTGAGGAAATACCCCAAACACCAACCACAAACCAAAAACCAAGTGATTGAGCATCACTGAAGAATTTGTTCCTGTGTGGGACTGAAGCCTTTTTCCTTTGAGTACTATGCATCCTCCAGATGGTTAGGCGTCATGGTCTAGAGCAATCCAGCAGTCAATTGTGGATCACCGGGTGACCAAGTTTGTGAGGGTTTGGAAGTCTGCCCTGAAGACTTACCACGAGTGTTGGGCGAGGACTGTGTGTCCTTAGCTCAAGGAGAATACGGTAGGGACTACGTCTCTCAGGATTGTGTGTCTTTTGGTTTCAATACCAAGCCACTCTGAACCAGACGTACAACTGTCACAGCAGTTGGAACTCGGTCATCAACCAATGTCTTCACTGTGATACGGGTTCTATTTCTTCAACTCTTTAAATTCCTCAATATTGTATCGTGAAGATTTTCATTGTCACTATTTGAAGAATTTGCTGAAGACTTTCTTTGAAATTCCTCAACCCCAAATTCTTCACGCGAGTTAATCCTCACATGTTTTCTCTGTGCCTGCGTACTGCGCAAACTGCTTTTCATATTCCTTATCTTGAAAACCGCTGTAGTGATACTTTGCGCCCCTGATCCTTTGTTGTTTTGGCTGCAAGTTAGTCATTAGTGAGGAATTTCCTCAAAAGGAATTTGCTCAGTGATGATATTCTAAAAATCTCCTATTCACCCCCCTCTAGTCGATATAACGCACTTTCAATTGGTATAAGAGTAAGGTACTCCATTGTTCTATGTGATTTTGTTTTAACCACATGGAGTTTTAGTTATGTCGACTACAGGCATGATCAAGGTTACTGCAGGATGTCCTACTTTCGAAGGAAAGGACTTTCCCTTCTCGAAGACCAAGATGCAGATGCATCTACAAGCTATTGACAATGATCTCTGGTATATTGTGGAACATGGTGTCCCTATCATCACTGCTATTGTCTCTGCCGCTGATGTGAGGAAATTCAAGCAACTTGATTCTCAAGCGAAGAATATCATTTGTGGCCATCTGAGCAAAGGTCAGTATGGCAGAGTGAGTGCTTTGGGCTTAGCAAAACTAATCTGGGAAAGGTTGTCCAAAGTAAATGAAGGGGTATCAACCCAGCGTGATTCTCGTGTTGATGTTCTTCGCAATCTCTTCAATCGCTTCAAGAGGCTTGACAATGAAAGCTGCCCAGATACCTTTGATCGCCTCATTGATATATCAAATGAACTGCAAGCACTGGGAGCTTGAGACATTACTGACCATGAAGTTGTGAAGAAACTGCTAAGATCTTTGGATTCTTCATTTGATACTTTAGTTCTGATGATTCAAGAAAGACCAGACTACAAGATGCTTGATCCTAATGATATACTCGAAAGACTCAATACTCTTGAATTCCAACAAGAAGAAAAGAGAGATCTATATGGACCAAGCTATTCTAGACCTCGTGCACTGAAGGCTAAAGCAATTTCCTCATCTGAAGAAGAAGACTCGGATCGCAGCATTGGTGATCCTGAAGAATTTGGAAAGGAGCTTGCAATGCTCGTGAGGAAATACCAGAAGTTTACAAGACGTGGTCAGTTTGGTAAATCTTCAAGAAGAGACATGAGGAAATCAGAATCTCCATCTGAGGACTACAAGAAAAGAACGTGCAACAAATGCAAGAAATCAGGTCACTACATTGCTGATTGTCCTCGTTGGGTGAAGGAATCAAAGAAGAAGAAATACAAGGATGGAAGTTCTAATGACTCGAAGAAAAAGAAGAAATCTTCAAAACCCTCATCCTCAAGGTCCTCATCTCACAAGAAGACTAGTTTCAGAAAGGCTCAGGCACTTATTGGCAAGGAAATGGATTCCGAGGTAGAATCCAAGGAATGTGATGAAGAGGAGGGTTCTGATGAAGACTCGGAATCTGGACAGGCTAGTCTTGCACTTGCAACTACATTCGTCAGCAAGTCAATCTTTAACCTTGAATAAAATGATAACACCATCCACACTGATGACTATGCTGATGACTTCGTTCCAACCTATTGCTTCATGGAAAAAGGTTCAAAGGTACCGAATGATGCTTCCTCCTCTGATTCAAGTGACTGTGAACCTGATGATTATAAAAAACCCAGTTATAGTAAGCTTGCTATCATTGCTACTAAACAACAAACTGCCCTCAAAAAGCTTCAAAAACTACTAGATAGAAGCGATGACCTGTTGAATGATGTAATGAATCTTACCCAAATCCTCACTGAAGATATGAAAAGTCTTTAGTCCGGATTTGATAATCTTCAGGAATTGTATGTGACAGGCATGTACAAAAGTCTCAAAGGGCACCAAACCCTTTGTGATGTGCTCAAAAAGAAAATTTTGAACAGGAACCCGAGGAAAGAAAGAATTGCCTTTCAGAGGAAATTGAATGATGCTGGATCATACTGGAAACCTGAGCAGTATCCCAAAACCTCATGGGTTGCTGCTAAAGGGCCTTGTGTTGATCCATCCAATCTAACTGGCTTTGCATGTGAATTATCCTATTCCTCACATGAGTCATTTGACTCCAACTATAAACTGTTCAAAAATCAATCTGGTGAAGTATTTTCTCGATATGTTGGAACTAACTACAGGAATGGACCACCCCTGAGGAAAATCTGGGTCCCCAAAAGTTGCCTTGAAAATCTTTAGGTGAATGTCCTCATGACAGCACCTGTGAACAATTTGAACCCCAGATCAAATTCCTCAGGAGGACCAAAGTCTTCAAGAGGATCAAAATCCTCAACTGGTCAAAATTATGCTCGTACCCGTGCTAATGCTTCTAACATACAGGGAAAGTACAAGGAATATGAATATGAGCATTATTCTTCAAATCATTATGTTCATAAATCCTCAAAGAAATTCTCTGCATATTCGTTTGAGTACTTTAACCCCCCTACTGTGAAGAGAAGTGCATTAGCCTCAATGCCCCCTTTCTCATATGGTGCTCGCAGGATGATGAACTCTTTACCACCCCTTGAGATGTGGGTGGTGAAGCAATTGAACTAATCACTTCTGCAGGTCAGGTCTCGTGATGAAAATCATCATCTGAAGAATTGCTGGAAACCTGAGGATAATGCTTGATAGGACGCAAGCTATATTGATGAAATGAAAGTATTTCACACATCCTCAAAATTAATGTTTATGATGAAATTCCCATCTCATGAAATTGATATCATATTCTTCAAGTCTGAAGCATATGAGATGGTAAGCTGTACTAATTCATCTGCAGGATGACAAACCTAAGAGCATTGAGTGGGTTCTTGATAGTGGTTGCACACATCACATGACTGGTGACAAAAGCTTGCTGATCAATATGCCACTAACTCCATCACCCCTGAAGCAAATCACTTATGCTGACAAAGGTAAAAGCAAGGTATTGGGACTTGGCAAAGTGGCTATTTCCAAGGACAGGCACAGGGACAAAGTGATGCTTGTTGAATCCCTTGGGTTTAACCTCATGTCAGTCTCAATCTTTGTGATCTTGATATGGTTGTTATCTTTGGAAAATGTAGATGTGTTGGCATCATGGAATCTGACAGATCCAAAGTCTTCGAAGGTGTTAGAAGAGAGGATTTGTGCATTGTTGATTTCTCTACAGGTCCTCAACCAGCCACTTGCTTACTAGCAAAATCCTTAGAAGGGTGGCTATGGCATCGAAGACTTGGTCATGCAGGCATGAGGAACTTGCACACACTGGCGAAGAAGAAGAATGTCATCGGCATTGAATCAGTCAAATTCCTCAAGGACCACCTCTATGGTGCTTGTGAGTCTGAAAAAATGACCAGATCCAAACACCCCTCGAAGACTATCATGACCACTACTCGTCCATTTGAATTGCTTCACATGGATCTATTTGGACCTACTCATTATGCCACTCTAACAAATGATCCATCTTTATATGGCTTTGTCATAGTTGATGATTATTCCAGATACACTTGGGTGCATATCATTTTGTATAAAACTGAAGTGCAGGAAGTCTTCAAACGATTTTCCTCAAGGGCCTCGACGAACTTTGGCATCAAGATCAAACACATGAGGAGTGATAATGTAACAGAATTCAAAAACACTGGTCTTGATAATTATCTTGATGAACTTGGTATTACTCACGAATTTTCTACTCCTTATACTCCTCAACAGAATGGCGTCATCGAAAGAAAGAACAGGACTCTGGTTGATATGGCACGAACCATGCTTGAAGAATATCAGACTCCTCGTCGTTTCTGGCCTGAAGCAATCAACACTGCTTGACATATCATCAATAGGGTATATCTTCACAAATTCCTCAGGAAAACCTCATATGAGCTCCTCACTGACAAGAAACCCAATGTAAGTTATTTGAAAGTCTTCGGTGCAAAATGCTGGATTACAGATCCTCACCATAGCTCAAAGTTTGCACCTAAGGCACATGAGGGTTTTATGCTTGGTTACGGAAAGGACTCACACACCTACAGAGTCTTCAACACCTATCACAACAAGGTTGTTGAAACTGTAGATGTGCGGTTCGACGAAACTAATGGCTCGCAAAGAGAGCAATTGCCTCCTGATCCAGATAAGCTATCTCCTGAGGAAGCAATAAAGCTCAAAGCTAGTGAAGACATTGTTCCTGAGGAAATTGCTGAAGAAATCATTCCCAACACTGATGAAAATCAAGAAGATGCTCGTGAGGAAATTGCTCCAGAACCAATTCCTCAGTCCAGACGAAATCCTCAACCAGCTCATCCGAGGATTGCGAATGAAGTAAAACTTGACAAAATCCTCGATGACATCAACGCGCCAGGTCCTCTCACTCGCTCAAAAGCTTCACACTTAGTTAACTTTTGTGGGCATTGTTCTTTTGTATCTATCACAGAACCTTCAAAAGCTGCTGAGGCTTTTCTGGAACCGGAGTGGATTCAAGCCAAGCAAGACGAACTTGTTCAATTCAAGCTGAATGACGTATGGGAGCTCGTCAAATGACCAGATCATCGCAAGCACAATATCATCGGCACCAAGTGGATTTTCCGAAACAAGCAAGATGAGGATGGTCAAGTGGTGAGGAATAAGGCACGACTTGTAGCCCACGGCTACACACAGGTTGAAGGAATTGATTTCGATGAAACTTTTGCACCTGTTGCCAGACTTGAAGCTATTCGAATACTACTTGCTTATGCTAATCATCATAACATTACCTTATATAAAATGGATGTGAAAAGTGCATTCCTCAATGGTAAGCTTGAGGAAGAAGTATATGTTGCTCAAACCCCAGGTTTTGAGGATCCAAAGAATCCACACAAAGTCTTCAGACTCAAAAAGGCGCTCTATGGTCTCAAGCAAGCCCCTCGGGCGTGGTACGATACATTGAAGGAATTCCTCATGAAGAAAGGCTTCAAACCAGGTTCACTCGATCCAACTCTTTTCACAAAATCCTATGATAATGCACTATTTGTGTGCCAGATATATGTCGATGACATTATATTTGGCTATGCTGACAAACGTTACAGTGATGAATTTTCTTACATGATGAGTGAAGAATATCAGATGTCTATGATGGGGGAGCTGAAATTCTTCTTAGGTCTTCAAATTCGTCAACAACGCAATGGTATCTTCATATCACAAGAGAAATACCTCAAGGATGTTCTGATGAAATTCGTCATGCATGAATGCAAAGGTGCCAAGACTCCCATGCCTACAAACGACCACCTCTGCAGTTACGAAAATGGTAAAGAATTCGATCAGCAGGTATATCGCTCCATGATTGGCTCTTTACTGTATTTGTGTGCATCTAGGACAGATATAATGCTTAGTGTTTGCATCTGTGCACGATTTCAAGCAAAATCGAAGGAATCACACCATAAGGCTGTGAAACATATTCTTCGATACTTAGCTCACACACCAACACTAGGATTATGGTACCTCAACGGCTCAAATCTTCATCTTGTGGGATATTCTGACTCTGACTATGTTGGTGACCGTGTGGATCGCAAGTCAACTTCTGGCACATGTCATTTCCTTGGAAGATCACTAGTCTGCTGGTCCTCAAAGAAGCAGAACTGCATTTCTCTCTCCACTGCCGAAGCTGAGTACATTGTTGTTGGTTCATGTTGTGCTCAATTGCTATGGATGAAGCAAACCCTCAAGGACTACGACATCAACATGAAGAATGTGCCTCTCTACTACGACAATGAGAGTGCAATCAAGATTGCATACAACCCAGTACAGCATTCAAAGACTAAGCACATCCAGATTCATCATCATTTTCTTAGGGACCATGTCCTCAAGGGCAATATCCTCATCGACCATGTGAAGACTGACGATCAACTAACAGATATCTTCACCAAGCCCTTGGATGAGAAAAGGTTTTGCAAGTTGCGGTGTGAGCTAAAATTCTTAGAATCTTCAAATGTTTTGTAAAAACATGCACACATCCTAACACTTATGCAAAATTGATGACTTGGATGTGCAACACACAAAGAATCGATTTTCTTCAACAAATGAAGAATATCACTCTTAGTGTGAGGAAATTAATGAAGAAATTGGTTCTCAGGGCCCTACGACAATTGTAAGCGGCGCCTGAAATCATCATTCTTATACGGTGGGTCACGCCACCACCCAACTTTGAAAATCCTCAAGTTTATTTTCTTCAAAGATTGTTTTTTCTCAAAGTTGATTTTCTTCAAAGTTGTTTTTCTTCAAACTTGTTTTTCTTCAAAGCTAAAATTCGTCAACATGACGCTTTGTCACAAAATCCTCCATTTAATCAAAATCTTCAAAACACTTGATGCTTTTCATTTGCCTATATATATATATATATATATATAAATATATATATATATATATATATATATATAGATTGTGATTTCAAAGTCCTCAACAACATTCACTTATAGCTATTTATTCAACTTGATATTTCATCTAAGTGAATGTGATCGGACCCTACTCCCCTCTATGCTATACTCACCCAGTCTATTCAATTCTTCATATGCGTTCTACTTGAAACTTTGTTCAAAATCCTCACTACGTCCTTGTCAGCTGACGATTTTGCAACAAAATCCTCAGATCCTCAAAAATGATTTTTATATTGTTACACAGTAACTGAACCCCACTTCCCACGATCAGATAAGCACGATCTCCACCGCTTTAAACTGTAGCTACACGTGTCCCGCGGAGACGAAAGGGCAAGGGCAGTTTGGTCTGAAAGAATCGGCTGGACCGTTTTCACCTGAGCTATAAATACGTCCTTACCCCCTCCGGTCAAAACTCTTTGTTCTCTCTCGACCTCCTCTCCACTACAGCAAAGACCTAGCGCCACCACTAGAAGTTTCGTCGCCGGTGAGCAACAACTTCAGTGCCTCGACCCCTCCGTCATCGAAATAACGTCGGAACCGGAACTTCTTCATCTGCCGCCGTCGTAGCCGTCTTCTGCCGCCAAGTTAGGGCAGAGTGGAGTCGCACCGAAGAGCATCTACTGCTACTTTTTCTGTCCTTCGTGCGTTCTATATAGGGTAAATAAAATCCTATTTTTACAGTCCCTTTCAATCTACTATTTTAACTTAGATTCGTGGAATCTGTTTTTCCTCAGTGTCTATCAGTCTCTATTCCTCAAACACTGCTTATTACTCAAACACTTGATGAATTTCACTAAGCAACTAAATTTCTTCACGTGATTCCTCAGTTGTGCAAATTTTCGAATTTGTACAACTCTGGAACCCAAGATCAGAGTGCTTAGACAAATTCCTCAACCCACTGGTCAAATACCTCAACTTTAATTTTTTTTAATTTCTTCAAATCTGAGAACGCATATGAACTCTCCAAATTCCTCGCAACTATACTCTGTTCACGGGTACAAAAATGTCAGCTGATGAATCTCTAGGTTCTCATCAACTTAACTCATTTGCAGCGTTTCTTGAAGAAAATCTGCCAGTGTCATCAGAATCCTCAAGAGCTCGGCTTCCTCAGCAAAAGCCTCGGCTGAAGAAAATGGAAGATGACAGGAAGCAAAATGTTGGCAAGAAACTCGAACAGAACACTACCATTGATATCCCTAAGGATATATACTTGGACTATTGCACAACAGATGAGCAAGAATCAATGCCAAAGAGGAAAATTAGGCTCCAAAAGATAGAACGTAGGTCGGCTAAGGAGTGGAAGGAATACCGCTTTGTCACTCCAAAATACGTCAAGAAATTCGCTCTTAAGCCACCTGGCAAAAGGTCTCCTCTCGAGGATCATCATAATGCCCATCCTTCAAGCCTCAAGACGACTGATGATTATCCTGAGGAAAATACCAAACACTTGTCAAAGGTTCAAAAGCAAGCAGAAGCTGATGTGAAGAAATTCAATGAAGAATTTGCTGCTACTACTGCCGCAACTACCTCCTCAGCTGCTGAAATTTCTGGCACGGCCATTCCTCAAGTGAAGCATGTGCCAAAGAAATCAAAGGCTTCAAAGCCTCCAGAGAAATTGCTTCAGAATGTTGCGCCTGCGTCTGCGCCAAAACCCTCAACAACCACATAGGCTTCAAAGCCTGAACACAAGCACATTGTGAAGCAACTGCCTACTGTCTCTAGCTCCTCTATTCCATCTGCCACGAGCTCAGAGACAAAGTCTTCACCAACACCATTGAAGACTAAGATGACTATTGGAAGAGGAAACAAACCCATCCCAAGCAAAGTCATCAAAGTCCCTTCTGCATCTGAAGGAATTGATGAATATGACGATCATACAATGCAAGCAATCATCAGAAACAAACAGGAATGGGTCGCTCAACCTTCAGGCAGTGCCATTCCTCTTGCCATGGACCCAAAAGTCTTGTTGGACTACATCAATGTTTGGTATGATGACCCTAACACACCCATTGATGACTTGAAGCTTCCCCCGGGCATCATCCATATGGTGGCCACATTCATCAATGAGGCAAAATGGAAGGAGACGCAAGCCAAACAAGCAAAGGCTGCAAAGCTGAAGAAGGAGAAATTCCTCAGACAGAATCTCCTCAGCCTGACGCCTCATGCTCTTGTGTCAACCCAGGCAGAACTGAAGACTTTGACAGACAAGTATGCCAAACTATCTGATCGTTAAAGTCTCAAGACCAATTTCATCAAGTTTGCAACCAACGCAATTGATGATTACAACAAAAGGCTGCTACTCTAGCAAAACCACAACAGCCTATGGAAGAGGAAGAACAAGCAACCCATGTCGAGGAAATGCCTCAAGAAAGCCGTACTGATGCACTAGCTATTGAGGAAATAGCTAAGGAAATTCCACCTGATGCATCTAAGCCAGCTGATGAATCTGCTCCACCTAAAGAAAATGCTTCAGCTAAGGAAACTGCCAGGACGGATACGGCTCCGCCTCGTGAAGAGAAAATGCCTTCACCAAAATCCTCAAAGGTGAAGAAAATGACTCCATCTGCATCAGACGTGAAGAAAACCAGGGCTGCAGAAAAAGAAAAGCTTCTTCAACACCAGAATCAACACAGGCCAAGCGCCTCAAATCTCTTGATGAAAATGCTTCGTTGGATGCTGTGCCTCTCAAGATTGCTCCATCCTACGATATGATTCCCTTTGAAAGCAAAGATAAGGAGCATATGACTGATGAGGAAATGAAAACTGTTGACTCTGAGGAACACACATATGAGGAAATCAAAATTGATGATAGTCCTCAAACTTTCATTCCTCCTGAAGAACCTGCTCAAGGATCATCTGCAACAGCTGATGAATTTGGCTCCTCCTCCAAGAAAATTCCTCAAGCTGAGGAAAACCAAGGAGAAGATCCTTAGCCCGAGGAAAATCCTAATCATGAGCAAAACCCTCAACCTGAGGCTCAGGCTGAAGAAAATCCTCACCCGGAGCAAAACCCTCAACCTGAGGCACAGGTTGATGAAATTCCTCATCCTGAGGAACATGCTGAAGAAAATGCCCGTGCGCCCAATACAGAAACTGCTATTGTGGTTGTCAACACGGAGACTGTCATGATCGTCTCTCCTCAAGAGAAGCAGCAAAATCTTCAGCCTATGCAACACGAGCCTTTCTCAAAGACCCCAAAGTTTCAGAAGGAAGCGTTCTATGAAGAATGCATGTATTTCATCGGAGACAATCCTTATGAAAAGCCTCACATCAGGCACATGAAGTTTTGGACAAGGACTCAGCTCAACTATTATGCATCTATGCTCTGTGGAAGAAACAAAATATTTCAGCACAGGCATATTCCTCATGTTGAGCTTGAAGAAATTCCTTGCTTCGCCCCAGTCCTCAACGTTCTTCATGAAGCCGGACTACTGCCACTTTGCACTGATATCTATGATTTGAACAGCGACATCGTTCTTTAATTCTATGCAACTTTGCTTATCTTTGGAGAACCAACAGATATCAACACTTGGGTGCTGGATTGGATGACGCGGGACAAACACTTCAAGGCCCCTGCAAATGAGCTGCTGAGAGTACTTCATGTTTCAATTTCTTCAGAACATGCTGTGAAGATGTATGATGAAACGGAGTTGCCCAATAAGCTGATGGAAGTCCTCATGAAGCCTTTGGCCAAGGATCAACCACCAAGAACGACTTTCCTGGTCCAAGATCTGAAGTATGAACCCATGACTGTCTACAGGATTCTGTGCAGTGTTCTTGCTCCTATCAAGGGCCATGATGATGAAGAAGATGTTGTAGGCATCATGAAGAATATCCTCTTCAACATCATCCATGGCATCCCCCTAAACCTTCACGACTTCTTCTTGAGGACTCTGGCTGACAATGCTATGTCACCTTTCGACCTGAAGATTTATGCTCCATGGATCATGAGATTCATCAGACGCAGGTCAGGCATCAACTATCATGCTGATTTCAATAATCACATTGGATATATGCCCCCAATCAGAGTGAACAAGAAGACTTTTGAGCCAGTTGAAGGAAAAGGCAAGTCTGTGATCGATGAAGGTAGTCGGCCCCTTGATGGCCAGTTTCGTGAACCAAATGCATATTCTTCATGGGATGATACTGAAACCCAGGAGCTCCCAAGCCCAGTTGCCCCATGGGTGATGACTAACAGGGAGCTACTCCTCAGTCTTCATCACAAGGTCGATCGCAATCACAAATGGTTCAAACGCCAATTTGGTGCGATTGTGAAAACCCTCAATGAAACTCAGAATGCAGTGAAGATTAATCACCACTATCTTCATGAGGTTTTTGATCGCACCTGGGCCACACTGTCTCATTTGAAGACTCTGGCAGAACTTGAAGAATTGGAGTTTACACAGGACTTTGACTGGTCATGGCCACCAAAGAAGAAATTCAAGCCAATTCCAGTTCCAGACCTTGAGGACAGCTCATTTTCTTCATTCCGCACTGCAGAACCTAATGAAGACCAAGAAGACACTGCCACTGGTCCAAGGAGGAAGCCCGCACCCAAGAATCCTCACGTGTCTTCCTCAACTGCCAAGAAGTGAAAGTCTTCAAGGGGCGTTAGTCCTCAGTTTGTCCCTTTTCGTCACTTGATGACAAAGGCGGAGAAATCTGAGAGTTAGTCTTCAGCGGGATATATTTTGGGGCTTATGAACTTTATTAAGTTACAAACTCTTGGTTCTTCTGAAGTATTTTATGTAATGATTTGAAACTTAAGCCCGATGGTACTCTAACGCTTTTGAACGTTTTTCTTTGCATGCTTATTCCTCAAAATATTAATGCACGCATGCTGAAATTCGTCAGAAACCATTTGCCATCATGCCTTCTCAAATTCTTCATATTATATGTCATATGTATGCATGATTTACAAGACTCAGGGGGAGATCTCCATGATATAAATCATCAATGTGCATTTGCTGTGAGAAGCAAAATCCTCAAGATATGCACATCTTCAGGGGGAGTCTCTTTGTATCCTGATTTCAAATTCCTCAAATGAATATTTACACTTCATATTTTTATCCCTGTTGAAGACTTAACCTAATTGTCACCAACCACCAAAAAGGGGGAGATTGTTAGTGCATCTAGTGTCCCTTAGTGATTTTGGTGGTTTGAAGACTTATAGGTTAAGTATATAATGTGTTCATGAGTGTACACATGATCCATAAGTCGCTGAGGAGTTTGAAATATTCGATGAATATCGACGCCTAAAATGTATAACTTCGGCTAAAGAAGTTGGTCTTCTGCTAAAATTGCGATGAAATTGATGTTCCTCATGAAGATATTGAAGATGAGGAATTCGGTGCGTCCTAAAGAAAAGCGATTCGAAGACTTTGAAGCATGAAGATTCATTCTTTCAGTTTCATTTTCTTCACTCTTGAGTCATAGGAACACTGGAATGTTAAAGGGGGTCGAGGTAACACTTCAGAATGAATTTCCTCATGATGCTCAACCCAAGCCTAATCCTACCAAAAGCCTCAAGTGAGGAATATGAGAGACATGAGGACTCTCACAGCTGAGGGTCCCGACTGTTGCCGCAATTTGCACCACATCACCAATCTTATCCACACCAATGGTCATATTATTGAAGGGCGTTAATGTCAAATCATGTTGGGATGCTCCCAGGCTATAAATAGTCGCCCCCACAACCATTAGCTGGTTGGCTGCTCCGTTAGAAATTGACACTTGTCATAAGAGCAACCCAAATTCCTCAGAGTCTTCGAGAGTAAATCACCAGTGAGGAAATACCCCAACACCAAACCACAAACCAAAAACCAAGTGATTGAGCATCACTGAAGAATTTGTTCCTATGTGGAACTGAAGCCTTTTTCCTTTGAGGAATGTGCATCCTCCAGACGGTTAGGCGTCATGGTTTAGAGCAATCCAGCAGTCAATTGTGGATCATCGTGTGACCAAGTTTGTGAGGGTTTGGAAGTCTTCCCTGAAGACTTACCACAAGTGTTGGGTGAGGACTGTGTGTCCTTATCTCAAGGAGAATACGGTAGGGACTGTGTGTCTCGGGACTGTGTGTATTTTGGTTTCAATACCAAGCCGCTCCGAACCAGACGTACAACTGTCACAGCAGTTGGAACTGGGTCATCAACCAATGTCTTCACTGTGATACAGGTTCTATTTCTTTAACTCTTTAAATTCCTCAATATTGTATGTTGAAGATTTTCATTGTCACTGTTTGAAGAATTTGCTGAAGACTTTCTCTGAAATTCCTCAACCCCGAATTCTTCACGCGAGTTAATCCTCACCTGTTTTCCGTGTGCGTGCGTACTGTGCAAACTGCTTTTCATATTCCTCATCTTGAAAACTGATGTAGTGATACTTTGCACCCCTGATCCTTTGCTGTTTCCACTTCAAGTTAGTCATCAGTGAGGAATTTCCTCAAAAGGAATTACCTCAGTGATGAAATTCTAAAAATCTCCTATTCACCCCCCTCTAGTCGATATAACGCACTTTCACTATCACATCTCAATCCTACTTGGAAAACTCTACAACATGAGAAGTTGCAGCCTTGTATGTTAGCACATGGAATATGTTGTAAATGTAACCACAAAATAATAATAATAGTTATATATCTATGTGCAATTTCGGTGGTGGATGCTCTAAGTTTACTTTTGCATAAAGCTGACTTTTGTCCTATAATGAATTAGTAAAATTATTACTACAAAGTTATACCATTATTGAGATGGCTCCTCCAACTCAATCAAATTACCCAAAGTTATTTGTAAAACTCAATTCATTAATTAAATTATGATGATGATGAGATAACACCAAAAATTCACTTCTAGAGGCTCAAATTGTCCATAACCGAGGACATGTCTAATTGATTAGTTTTACATACAAAGGTTTGCACACTTTTCCCTACAAGATTCGCCACCTCCTTGGTCAGAATACCCATACATGGTCTTTCAAAGAACTTCCCTTAACCATCAGTAGTGCAAATCAACTATAACCCACTACCTCTTGTAAGGGTAACTATAAAGATCAACCAATCCACAACCCGTAATGGCTTGTGGATGCACACGTAAGATTCTGGTCATGAAATTTCATTTGACCCCTTTGGACCTAAGTGGCTTTCTGTAATAGTAATCACTAGGTCCTCCAGGATACTCAGAAAAATCCCTGGTTACTCCAGGGTGCTCCTCACCATGCAACCGTTCCACCCAAATGATTGCTTAAAATGAATTAAAGTTGATACTAAAAAATTATCATCTCACCACTTTCATGAATCACAATACCACCCTGTCTATAAAAGTATGGATCGGCAATTCTAACTTTAAACCAATGATTCCACAGGTTATCAAGGGTCATGGGTTCATAGAATTAAAAAACAATGCCACAATTACCAATCCTAATAATGCAAGTATAACGGTGGAACTAATGCATAGTAAAACATAGGTACATAGAGAAATGTGCTCAAAGTGGTGAACTTACCTTGCTAAAAGTTGTTGGTGTCTAACGATTGATAATATTCTACATCGCACTCCGGACATTCTAGCGTATCCAAACAATGCTACATACATAAGCACAACAATCAAACATCCAAAAGAACAAAATACTTATGGAAATTCCAAAAAGATCCAAATTAAACTTCCAGACATCATTATATTTTCAATGGTAGGAAAATTATGTGTTTATGTTTTTACTTGAAGTTCATGTTATGAGCTTTCATTTGCAAAAAGAATCAGATCAAATGGATTTATAGATTACAAGTTATGGCTTATTGAAGTTTTAATTTGAACCGGATCCAATTCAAATTTTGAAGTTTCAAAAAATATGTTTAGTTGATCCTACTCGATATATGGGATCACTAGGAACAAGTAGGAAAAAGAATCACCTGATTTGGAGTTGTAGGTCTCAAGATATGCTAAAATAACTTCGAAAAATCATGGCAGAAGTGTCATGTGGCACTATATGGTTCGCTCAGGTGTTTTCTATGTTGCTTAACTGATGAGCGGACGATATTTCAAGGTTTCGGCAAAGCGGCTAAAATAATAATAAAATCGTCGGTCGCTTCTAAATAAACTGACGTTTAACCGTATTCGACTGGGCATACCAATTCGTTTTAAGTAGATCTAATCTATGTTGTATATTGAAGATTGAACAAAGTGGGTGGTTCACCATGGGGGCACGAGGAGGAAGCCGGGACGAGGTTGCCAGGTGTTGATCGTGAGGGAACTCCTGCGGTTGTTGGCGCTGACGGAGGTGTCGAGCGGATGTGACGGGGCCATTAGGAGTCTGAAGATGATGACGATGATGGGGGTGACAAAGGTGAGCGAGGCGAGCTCGACAATGATTGAGAAAGCTCCGTGCTTTGGCGAGAGCGGCGGTGATGAGGTGCCGGCTTTGGTGAAATTTGGGTGAAGAAAACATGTCAATGAGGTGTGTATGGCATGGTTAACCAATGGATAGAGAGAGAGAGAGAGATGTCGAGGAGGTTTACAAGAGATGCACCTGTCTAGTGAAAAATCTTGGTGACCGAGATCGGAACGGTGACAACGTGAAATATGGTGTGTTTCGGGCATGGGTTTTTGGGGAGTCAAACAAGGGGGTCGAGGTGTATATATAGGACGTAATACGTGGGTGAGGGTAAAGGCTTGGAATTGAATCCTCGAAGAAACGCACGAGATGGCGTGAGTAGTGCTCTCGTAAGACTGTGCGAGTTACATGCAGGAGGACGAAGAAAGTTGGTCATATGTGGGCCAAATTCGCTGGTAGGTTGGGCAGCTACAAGTGGCATGGTTATTTTTTTTATGTTTTCCATTTTATACAGAAGAAGTTTTTCGTCTACAATAAAATATCAAACTTTATCTAAAGTTTCCATGAAAATTCACATAAATAAATGGGAATATATAGGATAGCGTGAACACTTTTTTGGATGAAATAATATTTATGAAAATGAAAAAATATTTTTTATAAAATTTGAGTATTATAATAATTTATTCAAATAAATCTAGAAATACCAAATTTGGTTCAAATATTTTTCCAACTCTTTCTATTCTGAACAAGTCATGTTATCTTCTCTCTTGTGATTTTCTCAAGTGAAAAAATCGTTTGCACAGATGTAAGTAAAATCCAAAAACGCAAATGAGGCATGATATGCATATAATGAGTAGTATAAACATCCAAATGTGAATTGAGATGTTACAAACCTAGCTGCATAAGATGAATCTCGCCCTCGAGTTTCGGGTTGGTCACCAAAAATGTGTGGCTGGTCATGTCGGAGGTCTTCTTCTCGTTCCCACGTGGCTTCCTCCTCGGTGTGGTGACTCCACTAAACCTTGCAAAATTTATGACCTTGTTGCAAGTGACCCTATTTGTAGTCTCGAGAATCCTGGTGGGTTTCTCCTCATAAGTCAGATCACTATCCAACTGTCTTGCTTCCACGAGCAGTGCATCTCTCAAAGGAATACTCGCCATCTCTGCATGACACTTCTTCAAATGGGAAATGTGATACACATCACGAACTCCGAACAAAGCTTTGGGTAATTCCAACTTTTAATCAACTTCACCTCTATGTTCCCACACTTTGTATGGCTCCACAAATCGTGGTGCTAAATTTATTTTGATTCCAAACCTTGTAATTCCTTCAACTAGATACATGCAAAGGTATGCATGATCTCCCACTTCATTTGTTACTTCATTGCATTTAACGTTGGCATAACACTTCTTTCTAGATTGGGATACCTTGAGTATCTCACAGATCAACTTGAGTTTATCTTCCGAATCTCTAATTAAATCTATTCCAAATAACTTACATCCCCAACTCCATCCCACATCAATGGTGTTATATACCTCCTTCTGTACAATGCTTTGAAATAGGGCATCTTTGAACTGGTTTGATAGTTGTTGTTGTAAGAGAATTATGCGTATGACAGACTATCAACCCTACTAGATCCATGGTATAGCACACAAGTGTTGGTGAACGAAGCATGGAAAACAAAATATTTCCCACGAACACCCAAGATCTATCTAAGAAGATGCATAGCAACGAGAGGGGAGAGTGTGCCTACATACCCATGTAGACCGTTATGTAGAAGTGTATATAACGCGGTTGATGTAGTCATACTCTTCAAGATCCAATCGTGATCCAATACGATCTAGCGCCGAACGAACAACACCTCCGCGTTCAGCACACATGCAACTCGGTGACGTCTCCACCTCCTCGATCCAGCAAGGGAGGGCGGAGAAGTAGATGGGAGCTCAACCAACACGACGATGTGTTGGAGATGGTACTGCTGCAGTGCCAGTGGAGCTTCACCACACAAATCTGGAACGACGAACGAGGAATAACTCGGGAAGACGGAATGGAGGCTACCCAAGGAAGGGGGAAGGGATTGGTGCGTGGCTGCCCTTGCTGCCCCTCCTCTATATATGTGAGCACACAGGGCGCAACCCCCCTTTGCCCCTCCTCCAAGGAGGTGGCACTTGCCCTAGGTAGGAGGAGTTCCCTCCAAGCCAAGTGTTGGGCCCTTCCCCTTATGGTTTCCCTTCCTTTGAGGCGCATGGTCCTTGTGGGGCTGGTGCACATGGCCCAATAACACCAGGGTGCCTCCCTACAAACCATGCATACCCAACGGGCTGGAGGGACCCTTCCGAACTCCTATGGAACCCTTCGTAACCTTTTGGAAGCTTCCTGGTACAATACCAGCAAAATCCAAAACTTTTTCGATAGCCAAAATATGACTTCCCATATCTAAATTTTTACATCCGGGCCATTTCGGAGCTCCTCATGATGTCCGGGATATTATCCGTGACTCTGATCAATATCCAGCCACCAATGTACATATACCAATACTATTCTAGCATCACTGAATGTTAAGCATGCGGATCCTGTGGGTTCGAGAATCATGTAAACATGACCGAGACACCTCTCCAATCAATCACGAATAGCAGGAACTGGATGTCATATTGGTTCCTACACATTCCATAAAGATCTTTATCGGTCGAACCATGATGTCAAGGATTTAGTCAACCCCATATGCAGTTCCCTTCGTCCATCGGTATGTTACTTGCCCGAGATTCGATCATCTGTATCCCCATACCCAGTTCAATATAGGAAAGTATCTTTACTCATTCCTTAATACAAGATCATGTGACTAACCCATTAGTCACTATTCTTACAATCTTCTTATGATGTTGTATCACTGAGAGGGCCCAGAGATACCTCTCCATCGTACAGAGTGACAAAACCCAGTCTCGATCCACTCCAACCCAACACACACCAACGGAGATACGTGTAGAGCACCTTTAGGATCACCCAGTTACGAAGTGATATTTTGTAGCACACAAGGCATTCCTCTGATATCAGGGAGTTGCATGATCTCGTGGTATTAGGAACATATATTTGATGTGAAGAAAGCAATAGCAACAACCTAAGTGATAAGATCAAAGGCTATGCTTACAGTTGGGTCTTGTCCGTCACATCATTGTCCTAATGATGTGATATCATTATCAAATGATAACTCATGTCTATGTTTAGGAAAACTTAACCTTCTTTGATCAATGAATTAGTGTAGTAGAGGCTCACTAGGGATAGGGTGTTTTTTATATATCCACACATGTATTTAAGTTTTCGGTCAATACAATTCTACCATGGATAATAAACGTTTATCATGAACAAGGAAATATGGTAATAACCTATTTATTATTGACTCTAGGGCGTATTTCCAACAGTCTCCTACTTGGACTAGAGTCGATAATCTAGCTTACATATCCATGTGATTAACACCCAATGAGTTCTAGGGTTTGATCATGTTTTGCTTATGAGAGAGGTTTTAGTCAACGGGTCTACAACATTCAGATCTATGTGTACTTTGCAAATCTAAATGTCATACTATAAATGGTGTTACCATGCTCCGCTTGGAGCTATTCCAAATGACTTCTCCACTATATGTACCCGGTTTGCTACTTAGAGTCATCTGGTTTTGTGTAAAAGCGTACACCAATGTAACCCTTTACGACGAACTCTTTATCACCTCCATAATCGAGAAACATTTCCTTAGTCCTCTAAGGATAATATTGACTGTTTTCCAGTGATCCACTCGTGGATCACTCTCGTACCCCCTTGCCAGACTCATGGCAAGGTACACATCAGGTGTGGTAGACAACATGGCATACAGTACAAAGCCTATGGTTGATGCATAGGGGACGACCTTGGTCATTTCTATTTCTTCTGACGTGGTCTAGCTTTGAGTCTTCTCAGCTTCACACCTTACAATACAGTCAATCCCATATAGTGGGACCTCGATGCCCAAATTGCTTCCTACATATTCCACGAAGATATTTATCGCTTGAACCACGATGTCAAGGATTCAGTCAATCCCGTATGCAGCCCCACTTGTCGAGCGGTATGTTACTTGCCCAAGATTCGATCATTGGTATCTCCATACATAGTTCAACCTCGTTACCGGCAAGTCTCTTTAATTGTTGTGTAATACAAGATCTCGTGGCTAACCCCTTAGTCACATTGCTTGCAAGCTTCTTGTGATGTTGTATTACCATGAGGGCCTAGAGATACCTATCCGTCATATGGAGTGACAAAACCCAGTTTTGATCCACACCAACCCAACAGACACCCTTGGAGATACCTTTAGAGCACCTTTATGATCACCCACTTACAAAAAGCTTTTTTTAGCACACAAGGCATTCCTCCGGTGTGAGGGACTGGTGACGAGTAGATGGATATACTTCTCGCCTCTCGTTGGTTACCCCAAGTAGAAGGTGGAGATGTAGTGAGCAGCAGATTTCCCTTACACGGGGGGACTGTAAGGTTCATCGAACCAGGAGGACTCTGAGGATCAACAAGCAGGTGCCCGCTTCTTTCGCGCTAGTAGAAGATGTGGACCTACACATACAAGAAATAACTTTGCTCGCAACGAGTTCAGAGAGGTTTTCAATCTCTTCAGCCTTGTAGTTTGAAAAGGATCAAACCACAAGCGGGAATAGTGATAGTGATTGCAACAGAAAAATAAATAAAACTGTAAATGGTGGAGGTGTAAACAATGGTGGTAATATGGACCAGAGTCCCATGATATTCAGTAGTGATGTCTCTCTCCCAAAAGACGATAAACAACTATGCTGGGTAACAAACTACACTGGGCAATTGACAGAATTATAAACGCACCGCAATGCTAATCATGCTACTAGAAAGTTAGAGGCTCAAAAGTAATGGGCAGTACGCCAAGACAAGTAGACCGTTTATCCATCAGCATCTACTCTCTAATCATCCACCTTGAGATATCAATCCAGAACATCTCGCTGGTATTAAGTTGCGAGCCCCACCCAAAGTGTAAACTCAAAGCAACGGACAACTGCATTAATGAACTTTGTGTAAGGTAAACGATTCTTGCAACCGTGGTTACAAGCACCATTGTTTTCTCCCTGGTGGCAACAACACATCCCCTAGTCTCATGATTCTGTCACTCAAGCTAGACATCAGGGGGCATGAACCCACAATCATGCATAACGCTCCCTCTTGGAGTTACAATCTACTACGCGGCCAAAGCAATAAAAAGCAACGGAGAACATGCTTGAATTACTCAAGAACATAATATAAAAGAATAACCAAATATATAACTCATCACAATCTGAAAATAATCGCATAATCCATCGGATCCCAGCAAACCAAGCATAGCAAAAGCAGGTAAATTACATAGATGCCTTGATCATGTAGGGCAGCTCACAAGGGCTAAGCATTGAAGCACAAGATTGGAGAGAAGACATCACATAGCTACTGGTCATGGACCCATGGTCCAAGGAGGACTACTCACGGCACGTCCGAGAAGCATACATGGTGGTGGAGAAGCTCCCAGAAGTAATTCCTCCCTCCGGCAAGGTGCCGGAAAGAGGTCTTCTGGAGCTCCCGAGATCGGGAGCGTTGCGGCGGCGGAACGATGGGGAAGTTAGTGATTCTGGATATGATGCAAGTGTTTTCGATCGGAGAGGTAAATATAGGCCGAATGAGGGCACCAGAGGAGGTGGGCTCCACCAAGGCGACCTGGTGGCACAGCCAGGAGGGGGGCCGTGCAGGGAGGCCGCCTGGGCACGCCCCGGCTCCCCTCTGGCCCACCTTGATGCCTCGTGAAGCTTCCGTCACGCTGATTTTTATATTTTTTTGTCGGGATTTTTGTGGCTCTGTAAATTGGGGTAAAAGTCCCTGCAAAAAAGACATCAGCAGACATAAACTGGCACTCGGTGCACTCATTTAGTAGGTTAGTCCAAATATGTGTAAAAAGGTATGAAAGTGTAGCAAAAAATATAACAATGTCAACCAAAAGAGCATGGAACAAACAGAAATTATAGATACGTTTGGGACATATCAACATCCCCAAGCTTAATTCCTGCTCGTGCTCGAGTAGGTAAATGATAACACAAATAATTTCTGTGGAGACATGCTAACACAAATAAAAGAACTACAAAGTAAAGCAAGTAAGATATGCAATTCAAGTCAAGACAATAACAAGCAAGTGTCTATATCTAGTATTGAAATTAGCAAAGTAAGAACATAAAGATGAAAAGCTCTCGCTGTCCGTGACTTGAATGTCTCCAAATGGTGTTCGTGACTCTAATGTCTCCAAATGGTGTTTGCGTGCAAGAGCTCTCGATGTCCGCTCTCTCATTTGTCCTCTTTGGGATCTTTTGTTTTGTCCTCTTTGAGATCTTTTCATCACTTAAGGGCAACACTCTATGTTTCACGTGAATAAAAAGAAAAATCATCACACTTTATAAGAAGTATTCAACATAAAGCCAAGTGAAAACTATCATGATGTATGGAAATGTATGCCTCAGCCAGTGTACCAGGATATGCAATGATACTAGCGCGTCATGTAGCAATAATTTGGGCAAGGCCCAACTAGCATGAGGCTCTATGATCAATCAAAAGCATGTATGACATGAAGATCAAGTCATGAGATGGTGGATGTTGCACGGCAATGTATCTCAGAAAGGCTATGGAAATGCCTTAATAGGTAGGTATGGTGGCTGTTTTGAGGAAAGATATAATGAGGCTTATGATGACAGAGCGTATCATGCCAAGGGTTTGGATGCACCGACGAAGTTTGCACCAACTCACAAGATAAGAAAGGGCAATGCACGATACCGAAGAGGCTAGCAAAATATGGATGGTGGAAGTGCCAACGATCGAATACTCGCATTAGTCCGAAGAACTCATGCACTTATTATCGGTAACTCTCCATCTAGTCAGGAGATTGACAAAGAGACAAGTACCCCGAGGAGGAGTGTTTGGGGGTTTGGTTAGCCTTGCGCATCCTCGACCCATGGTAATGTGAGGGTACTCTATATATTCCAACCCCTCCAGAGGTTGGCGATCCATCTAGTAGCTAGAGTTCTCAACTATTTTTATTATTTTTGAAAAACACATGGATTTCCCAAAATACGACACCTATCACTAATAGGCTCAAGCTCTTGGCACCAATAGTCCAAACATTACTCAAATTAATACCTTAAAACTATTAGATGTTACTACTATACTTAAATAGCAATCTCAATTACCTACTCATGCAAGACACACAACTGAGTGCAACGAGCCAACTCTCTAAATAAGATAAGCATGATAACTCAAGAAAGTTCCAAAATCAACCTAAATAATAGCTCTTAAAAAGATAAGCATGAAAACTAAGAGCTAAGCATGACATTAGCTACAAAAAGATGAAGAACACACAAAAAGGATAAGCATGAAAACCTATATTGTGTTCTAGAGTGGAATGGAGCGTGTGTCTCTCCAAAACAAGGTAGGCTAGGTTCCTACTTGTTATAAACAACAGGAAAAACTAAAACACACTGAAAAGAAAATAGCGGGACGCTCCAAGCATAGCACATATCATATGAAGTGATAAAAATATAGCATGGAGATGGACGAACCGATGATTGTTGATAGAGAAGGGGATGCACGGGGGCATCCCCAAGCTTAGACGCTTGAGTCTCCTTGAATATTTCTTGGGGTGCATGGGGAATCCCCAATCTTGAGCGCTTGACATTCCTGTATCTTCTTTCATCATCTCTCCCATCGCATACTTGAAAACTCCCTTCATACGAAACTCATCATAAGCTGATTAGAGTGGTTAGTTCCCTTAATAAAATAATTCATTACCTGCTGGAAATAAAGATTTTCATGAAAAGCTACTGCTTCTTATGAATGCCATAGGGTTTTTGCAAATATAAAAGCAAGTTTAGGATTTGCAAAACAATGAAAAGGCAAAACATGGTAGAATCTGTGAAAAACACAACAACAGGTAGTAAATAATTTATTCGGGGCACTTCTGCAACTCAAATCAAAAAAATCAGAACAAAGGCCACAAAGGAAATTCTATAGATCATGCTGTCAAAACAGTTTAGATCAAAAAGATGATCTGGTGATTTTTGGTGAATTTTTTCGTCAAGCACGCAAGACCTGTTTCTGGACAGCATGTCACAATTTTTGAACTTTCTTGCAATCGGAGGCTATAACTTGGCACAAAGCTTAAAAATAAAGATACAATTATGTTGCTACAGTAGTAACAAACATTAAGACCACTAAAACTGAAAGTAATAACTCAAAGTAAAGATAACAAGGGTTGTCTCCATAGTGCTCTTTCTTTACAGCCATAAAGATAGGCTTAAGATTTTAATAAAGCTATCGTAGGAATAAGAGTTGTAGAACAAAAGAGAGCATCAAGAAGCAAATACGAAACACATTTAAGTCTAACATGCTTCCTAGGAATATTGCAATAGAATAATTCATTGAAGCACAAAGCAATAAGCATAGGAAGGCAAAACAAGTGCAACTTCAAAACCTTCAACATAAAGGGAGGGAACTTGATATTATTGCAATATCTATAAGCATATGTTCCCTTCTCATAATAATTTTTAGTGGGATCATGAATAAACTCAACAATATAAGTATCACATAAAAGCATTGTTACCATGATCCACATGTGCTTCATGAGGAGGATAAAACTTGGAGTAAAAGAGAGACTAAATCTCTTCCCAATCTCATAGGTGAGAATCATCTAGTAGCCTATACCATTCCAATGCTTTTCTTTTCAGTGACAAGGCAAATAATTTCCTCATGACTCCATCTCTTGTCAAACCTGAAATCTTAAACAACACACAAAGTTCTGTAAGTTTCAACAAATGAATACTAGGATTGACTGTTCCATCTCCTGCATAACAATCATTCCTAATTATTTCAATTATCCCTAGTGGTATTTTGAATGGGATACATTCAGTAGGTGGAGGAGACTTCTCTACCATGGGTGTGGTAAAGCGAACTTCCCCAAGTAGCGAACTAAGAGTGCAGTTTTCCATAAGCCTAACAAGTGGAGTCACACAACTTAGTGTTCTCAGTGGAACCCATAGCAGCAACAACAAACAAGAACAAAGCAATTATTTTTTGTGGTTTTTGGTATAAGACTCTAAAGCAAAAATTAGAAAGCAAACTAACAAGACTAAAAAGAAAAGGTAAAGGATAGCGTGCAACTCCCTATCTTGAAGACTGGAGTCCCCAGCAACGGCGCCAGAAATTCGCTTGATGACGAGTTGATGGATATACTTCTCGCACCTCGTTGGTTACCCCAAGTGGAAGGTGGAGATGTAGTCAGCAGCAAATTTCCCTTACACGGAGACTGTAAGGTTTATCGAACCAGGAGGACTCCTAGGCTCAACAAGTAGGTGTGTTCCACCCTGGCGCTAGCAGAAGACGTGGACCTGCACACACAACAAATAACTTTGCTCCCAACGAGTACGGAGAGGTAGTCAATCTCTCCGGCCTTGTAGTTTGCAAAGGATCAAAACACAAGCGGGAAGGTAATAGTGATTGCAACGGCAAAGTAAATGAAAGCAGTAAATGATGGAGGTATAAACAATGATGATGATATGGACCGGAGTCAGATGATGTTCACTAGTGATGTATCTCTCCCAAAAGACAATAAACTACTATGCTTGGGTAAACAAATCATAGTTGGGCAATCGACAGAATTATGATCGCACCACAATGCTAATTTTTCTCCTTGATAGTTAGAGGTTCAATAGTAATGGACAGTATGCCAAGACAAGTAGACTGTTTATTCATCAGCATCTACTTACTAATCATCCACCTTGAGATATCTATCTAGAATATCTCTCCGATATTAAGTTGCGAGCCCCACCCAAAGTGTAAACTCAAACCAACAGACAACTGCATTAACGAACTATGCGTAAGGTAAACAATCCTTGCAACCATGGTCACAAGCACTGTTGTTTTCTCCCTGGTGGCAACAAGCACATCCCTAGTCTCATGTTTCTATCACTCAAGCTAGAGATCTAGGGCATGAACCCACAATCATGAAAAGCGCTCCCTCTTGGAGTTACAATCTACTACTTGGCCAAAGCATTAAAAAGCAACGGAGAACATGCATGAATCACTAAGGAACATAATATAAAACGATAATCAAATATATAACTCATAACAATCTGAACATAATATCATAATCCATCGGAACCCAACAAACCGTGCATACCAATAGCAAGAGAATTACATAGATGCCTTGATCATGTAGGGCAGCTCACAAGGACTAACCATTGAAGCACAAGATTGGAGAGAAGACATCACATAGCTACTGGTCATGGACTCATGGTCCAAGCAGGACTACTCACGGCACGCCCGGGGAGCGTCCATGGCGGTGGAGAAGCTCCCGGAGGTCCATCCTCCCTCCGGCAGGTTGCCGGGAAGAGGTCTCCAGACGCTCTCGATCTTGGAAGAGCTGCAACAGCGGAACGATGGAGAAATTCGCGATTCTAGAAAGTTTGTGAGGGTTTCCTCTCGGGACTCTAAATATAGGCCAAAGGAGGGCACCGGAGGAGGTGGGACCCACCTAGGCGACCTCCTGGCACGGCCTAAGGCCTAGCCACGCCAGCATGCCGCATGGGAGGCCCCTGGCCCCCCTCTGGCCCTCCTTCGGTGATCCGGAAGCTTCTGTTTCGCTGGTTTTTTATATATTTTTCCGGCTTTTTTCGGGCTTTGGAAAATTGGGTAAAAGCCCCTGCACAATAGACATCAGCAGACAGACACTTGCACTGGGTGCACTGAGTTAGTAGGTTAGTCCAAATATGTGTAAAATGATATAAAAGTGTAGCAAAGCATATAACAATGTCATCCAAAAGATCATGGAACAACCAGAAATTATAGATACCTCTGGGACGTATCATGCCTCTATGCTCATTGGTCCGCACACATCAGTCTGTATGATCTCCAATAAGTCACTTGCACGCTCCATTGTTCCAGAGAACGGAGTCTTAGTCATCTTTCCCATGAGGCATGACTCGCATGTGTCAAGTGATTCAAAGTCACCTAACTCCAAAAGTCCATCAACATGGAGTTTCTTCATGCGCTTAACACCAATATGACCTAACCGGCAGTGCCACAAGAAAGTGGTGCTATCATTGTTAACTCTACATCTTTTAATCTCAATGTTATGGATATGAGTGTCATCACAATCTAGATTCAATATGAACAAACCCCTCACATTGGGTGCATGACCATAAAAGGTATTACTCATATAAATAGAACAACCATTATTCTGACTTAATGTTCAAGCTCAACGCAGGGACTAAATAACAATTATTTAAGTTCATAACTAATCTCTATGGTAACTGAAGTAAGACCGTGCCGACGGCGATCGCATCAACCTTGGAACCATTTCCCACGTGCATCGTCACTTTATCCTTCGGTAGCCATCATTTATTCCGCAGTTCCTGTTTCGAGTTGCAAATGTGAGCAACAGAACCGGTATGAAATACCCAGGCACTACTACCAGAGTTGGTGAGGTACACATCAATAACATGTATATCATATATACCTTATTTGGCATTGTCCTCCTTCTGATCGGCCAGATACTTGGGCAGTTGCGCTTCCAGTGACCAGTCCCCTTGCAATAATAGCGCTCAGTTTCCGGCTTAGGCCCAGCCTTGGGTTTCTTCGTCGGAGGGGCAACAACTTTGCCACTTTTCTTGGAGTTAGCCTTCTTTCCTTTGCCGTTCTTCTTGAAACTAGTGGTCTTATTGACCATCAACACTTGATGTTCTTTCGGGATTTCTGACTTAGTGACTTTCAGCATCGCAAATAACTCGTCGGGTGACTTATTCATCCCTTGCATGTTATAGTTTGACACGAAGCTATTGTAGCTAGGTGGTCGTGACTGAAGAATTCTGTCAGTGATAGCCTCTTGTAGGAGAGCGATCCATAGCTCAGCTAGATGGTTTGAGTACCCAAACATTTTGACCACATGTTCACTGACAGGTGAATTCTCCTCCATTTTGCAAGCATAGAATTTATCAGAGGCCTCATACCTCTCGATCCGAGCATTCTTCTCAAAGGTAAACTTCAACTCCTGGAACATCCCATATGCTCCATGACATTCAAAATGTCTTTGAAGTCTCGGTTCTAAGCCATACAAAACTTCACATTGAACTAGTGAGTAGTCATCCTTATGTGCTCGCCAAGCTTTCAAAACATCTTGGTCAGCCGTAGCGGGTGGTTCATCTCCTAGCGCTGCGTCAAGGACATAATTCTTTTCCCATCTTGGAGGATAAGCCTTAGATTTCGAGCCCAGTCTACAAAGTTGCTAACATTATCTTTCAGCTTAACTTTCTCTAGGAACGTATTGAAATTCAGGGTTGCTAACCATTTATCTAAAATATAAAATTTTGCAAAAATTACTTAGACTATGTTCAAGACAATTGAGTTTTGCTAATCATATTACTAATAAACTACCACTCAAATAGACATTCCTCTAGTCATTCGAGTGTCGCGTGATCCAAATTTTCTAACTCAAGTCCGATCATCATGTGAGTTGAGTATAGTTTCAGTGGTGAACATCTCCATGTTGATCATATCAACTATATGATTCATCCTCGACCTTTTGGTCTCTTGTGTTCCGAGGCCAGGTCTGTACATGCTAGGCTCGTCAAGTGGTGTCTCAAAACGTGGTGTCTCAAAACGACAAACTGTCGCAATGGTGCACAGTCAGGGGGAACACAATTTTATCTTGAAATTTTAATGAGGGATCACCTTATAATGCTACCGTCCTTCTAAGAAAATTAAGGTGCATAAAAGGATTAACATGACATGCATATCATAAGTGACATGATATGGCCATGATCTTGTGCTTCTTCATCTCCATCACCAAAGCACCGATATGATCTTCATCGTCACTGACGCCACACTATGATCTCCATCATTGTGCCTCCATCGAGGTTTTCATGCTATCTATGCTATTACTACTAAAGCTACTACCTACCAATATAGTAAACGCATCTGCAAGCACTAATGTTAGTTTAAAGAGAACCCTATGGCTCCTGTCGGTTGCCATAGCATCGACGTGCAAGTCGATATTTAACTATTGCAACACGATCATCTCATACATCCAAGATATCATAGCATGTCTTTGGCCATATCATCTCACATGCACACCCTGCAAAAACAAGTTAGACGTCCACTAATTTTTTGTTGCTTGTTTTACGTGGATGCTATGGGTATCTAGTATGATCGCATCTTACTTATGCAAAGCCTCAACGGTGATATGCAAATTGCTATTTAACCTTCTCCAAGGACCGCCTCGGTCAAATCCGATTCAACTAAAGTCGAAGAAACAGACACCCGCGAGTCATTTGTATGCAACAAGTTGCATGTCAGTTGATGAAACCGGTCTCTCATAAGCGTACGAGTAAGGTTGATCTGGGCCGCTTCAATCCAACAATACCGCCGAATCAAGAAAAGACTAAAGAGGGTAGTAAATTGAACATCAACGCCCATAAACTCTTTTGTGTTCTACTCGAGATTTCATCTATGCATGAACCTAGCTCTGATACCACTATTGGGGAACATTGCATGGGAAACACAAAAATTCCTACGCACACGAAGAACTATCATGGTGATGATCATCTACGAGAGGGCTATTGGATCTACGTACCCCTGTAGATCACTAAGCGAGAAGCATTAAGAAACGCGATTGATGTAGTGGAACTTCTTCACGATCCAAATCGCTGCCGTCCCACGATCCGTCCCGATCTAGTACCGAACGGACGGCACCTCCGCGTTCAGCATACATACAGCTCGATGACGATCTCTGCCTTCTTGATCCAGCAAGAGAAACAAAGAGGTAGCTGAATTCTCCGGCAGCCCGAAGGCGTGGCGGTGATGGTGGTGCAGCTACTCCGGCAGGGGTTCGTCGTGCCGTACCGATCTAACTACGATATGTCACGAAGTAGTGGAGGGAGAGAGGTTTGCACAAAAACTTGAGATACAAAAACCCTAAAACCCTCCACTATATATAGGAGGAACCAAGGGGTCGTGGCCTTGCCTCCTACTCCAAGTAGGAGGGGTCGGACGAGCAAAGGAGGAAGGAATCGTCCTCCAATTTAGTTTGGATGAGGAGTCCTTTCCTTCTTTCCCACCTCCTCTTTTTTTTTCTTTTTTCTTTATTGTTATCTTGGCCGAAATGGCCCTATTGAGCTTGCCTCACCAGCCCACTAAAGGCTGGTGCGCCACCCTTGGGCCTATTAAATTATCTCCCGGGTGGGTGGCCCCTCTCGGTAAAACCCCGGAACCCATTCGTCACTCCCGGTACTTTACCGGTAATGCCCGAAATCTTTCCGGAGGCCAAATGCAAAAATCCTATATATCAATCTTCGTTTCCAGACCATTCTTGAGACAATCGTGACATCCCGGATCTCATCTGGGACTCCGAACAACATTCGGTTACCAACATCAATAATTCAACTATACCGAAAACGTCATCGAACCTTAAGTGTGCAGACCCTGCGGGTTCGAGAACTATGTAGACATGACCAAGACACTGTCTTACCAATATCCAATAGCGGGACCTGGACGTCCATATTGGATCCTACATATTCTATGAAGTTCTTATCGGTTGAACCTCTATGTCAAGGATTCACACAACCCTGTATATCATTCCCTTTGTCCTTTGGTATGTTACTTGCCCGAGATTCGATCGTCGGTATCTTCATACCTATTTTAATCTCGTTACCAGCAAGTCTCTTTACTCGTTCCGTAATACAAGACCCCATGACTAACTCTTTAGTCATATTGCTTGCAAGGCTTGTTTGTGATGTTGTATTACCAAGTGGGCCCCGAGATACCTCTCCATCACACAGAGTGACAAATCCCAGTCTTGATCCATTCTAACTCAACGGACACCTTCGGAGATGCCTGTAGAGTACCTTTATAGTCACCCAGTAACATTGCGACGTTTGATACACACAAGGCATTCATCCGATGTCAGTGAGTTACATGATCTCATGGTCATAGGAATGAATACTTCACATGCAGAAAACAATAGCAACAAAATGATACGATCATATGCTACGTTTATAGTTTGGGTCTTGTCCATCACATCATTCTCCTAGTGATGTGATCCCATCATCAAGTGACAACACTTGTCTATGGCTAGGAAACCTTAACCATCCTTGATCAGTAGGCTAGTCCACTAGTGACTTACTAGGGACATTTTTTTGTCTATATATCCACACATGCATTTATGTTTCCATTCAATACAGTTATAGCATGGATAATAAATGATTATCTTGAAACATGAAATATAATAATAACTATTTTATTATTGCCTCTAGGGCATATTTCCAACACGGAGTACCCAATCACTTGGAGCAGAGAGGATCGCCCTCCTCGGGTTGACAATCCAGGTGGCCTTGCCCTGGTAGTGGCACCTCAATTTGGGGGTTATACACTTATCAAGGTACTCAGGGATGGAGGTTGCATCATCAAAATCTTATATTAAGACACGTTCTGACAGATGAATCCTTTTGAGAGTGATGGGGTTTTGTCACGACAAATGTTTTACCCAGGTTGGCCCCCTCACGATCGAGGTAAAATCCTACTCCCGCTTTTTTCCTTATTTCTTGGAGATCACTTACAAGGGAGCGGATTCAATTGACCTAGCTATTGATCGATTGTCAGTTAACTCTATTGGCCTTAGGGGCTCGCCTTTATATAGAGGTCGAGACCCTAGATTCAGAAGAATGTTGGTGAACGTTGCATGGGAAACATAAAATTTCCTACACACATGAAAGACCTATCCATGGTGACGATCATCTACGAGAGGGTAGATAAGATCCACATACCCTTGTAGATCGCTAAGAGGAAAGCGTTAAGAAACGCGGTTGATGTAGTCGAACGTCTCCGCAATCCAATTCGCAAGTCGTCCCACGAATTCCGTACCGATCTAGCGCCGAAGGGACGACACCTCCGCCTTCAGAACACCTGCAGCTTGATGACGATCTCCGCCTTCTTGATCCAGCAAGAGAGACGAAGTGGTAGCTGAATTTTCCGGCAACACGACGGTATGGCGGCGATGGTGGTGGATCTACTCCGGCAGGGCTTCGTTGTGTCGTACCAAACTAGCTACGGGTTGTCATGAAGTGGTCGAGGAAGAGAGAGATGCACCTTCGCTTGAGGTGCCAAAAGCCTCTCTCACCTCCACTATATAGAGGAGGGAGGGGAGGGTGGAGCCCTAGGGCAAGCCCCTAGGGTTCGGCCAACGCAAGAGGTGAGGCAGGAGTCCTCCTCCAACACAACTTGGAAGGAGGAGTCCTCCTTCCCCAATTCGGTTTGGCCCACCCTCCTTTCCTTTTCTCCCTTGGCTGAAATAGGCCTCTTTGGGCTGGCCACCAGCCCACTAGAGGCTGGCGCGCGACCGTTGGGCTTCTTTGGTTCTCTCCCGAGTGGGTGGCCCCTCCCGGTAGAACTCCGGAATGCATTCATCTCTACTCGTAGTTTACCGGTAATGCCCGAAAACCTTCCGGAAGCCAAATGGATGCTTCCTATATATCAATATTCATCTCCGGACCATTCTTGAAGGCCTTGTAACGTCTGCGATCTCATCTGGGACTCCGAACAACATTCAGTTAACAACATCAGTAATTCAACTATACCGAAACGTCACCGAACCTTAGGTGTGCGCACTGTGCGGATTCGAGAACTATGTAGACATGACCGAGATACTCTCCGGTCAATATCCAATAGCGGGACCTGGATGCCCATATTCGATCCTACATATTCTACGAAGATCTTATCGGTTGAACCTCTATGTCGAGGATTCAGTTAATCCCGTATAACATTCTCTTTGTCCTTCGGTATGTTACTTGCCCAAAATTCGATCGTCGGTATCTCCATACCTATTTCAATCTCGTTAACGACAAGTCTCTTTACTCGTTTCATAATACAAGATCACGTGGCAAACTCTTTAGTCACATTGCTTGCAAGGCTTGTTTCTGATGTTGTATTAATGAGTGGGCCCCGAGATACCTCTCCGTCATACGGAGTGACAAATCCAAGTTTTGATCCATGCTAACTCAACGGACACCTTCGGAGATACTTGTAGAGCACATTTATAGTCACCCAGTAACGTTGTGACATTTTATACACACAAGGCATTCCTGCAGTGTCAGTGAGTTACATGATCTCATGGTCATGGGAATGTATAGTTGACAACCACAAAACAATAGCAATAAAATAACACGATCACATGCTATGTTTATAGTTTGAGTCTTGTCCATCACATCATTCTCCTAATGATGTGATCATGTTATCAAGTGACAACACTTGCCTACGGCTAGGAAACTTTGGCCATCTTTGATCAATGAGCTAGTCAACTATAGGCTCACTAGGGACATTGTTTTGTCTATATATCCACACATGTATTTGCGTTTCCATTCAATACAATTCTAGCATGGATAATAAACAATTATCTTGAAGCGGGAAATATAATAATAACTATTTTATTATTGCCTCTAGGGCATATTTCCAACATTCTCCCAGTTGCACTAGAGTCAATAATCTAGCTTCACATATCTATGTGATTTACATTGTAACGAATCTAACACCCGTAGAGTTCTGGTCTTGATCAAGTTTTGCTCGTGAAAGAGGCTTAGTCAGCGAATCTGCAACATTTAGATCCGTGTGCACTTTGCAAATATTTATGTCCTCCTTGATGTAACCGCGGATGGCATTGAAGCATCGCTTTATGTGTCTGTTCCTCTTGTGAAACCTTGTTTCCTTGGCTAGATCAATGGCACCGGTGTTCTCACAGAATAGATTTATTAGATCCAGTGCACTTGGCACAACTCCAAGATCTGTCATGAACTGCTTCATCCAGACATCCTCTTTATCCGCCTCCGAGGCAGCTATATACTCCGCTTCGCATTTAGAATCAGCTACGACGCTCTGCTTGGGACTGCACCAGCTTACTTCACCCCCATTAAGAATAAATAAGTATACGGTTTGTGACTTAGAGTCATCCAGATGACTGTCGAAGCTTGCATCAATGTAACCGTTTACGATGAGCTCTTCGTCACCTCCATAAGCGAGAAACATTTCCTTAGTCCTTTTCAAGTACTTCACAATATCTTGACCGTTGTCCGGTGCGCCATTCCTGGATTACTTTGAAACCTTCCCGCCTTACTTATGGCAAGGCTGACATCAGGTCTTGCGCACAGCAATGCATACATGACAAACCCTATGGCTTAAGCATAGGGGACGACACTCATCGTTCCTTCATTTTGCAAGCATAGAACTTATCGGAGGTCTCATACCTCTCGATCTAGGCATTCTTGGCAAAGATAAACTTCTACTCCTGGAACATCTCATATGGTTGATGATGTTCAAACTGTCTTTGAAGTCCCGGTTCTAAGCCATACAAAACTGCACATTGTGATGGGGAACGTCGCATGGGAAACAAAAAATTTCCTACGCGCACGAAGACCTATCATGGTGATGTCCATCTATGAGAGGGGATATTCGATCTATGTACCCTTGTAGACCGCACAGCAGAAGCGTTAGTGAACGCGGTTGATGTAGTGGAACGTCCTCATGTCCCTCGATCCGCCCCGCGAACCGTCACGCGATCAGTCCCACGATCTAGTGCCGAACGGACGGCACCTCCGCGTTCAGCACACGTACAGCTCGACGATGATCTCGGCCTTCTTGATCCAGCAAGAGAGACGGAGAGGTATATGAGTTCTCCGGCAGCGTGATGGCGCTCCAGAGGTTGGTGATGATCTTATCTCACGAGGGCTCCGCCCGAGCTCCGCAGAATCGCGATCTAGAGATATGTGGTCGGGCTGCCGTGGCAAAGTTGTCTCAAATCAGCCCTAAAACCTCCGTATATATAGGGGGAAGAGGGGGAGCCTTGCCTTGGGGTCCAAGGACCCCCAAGGGGTTCGGCCGAGCCAAGGGGGGCAACCCTCCCCTTCCAAACCGAGTCCAACTAGGTTTGGAAGGAGGAGTCCTTCCCCCTTTTCCCACCTCCTCTTTTTTTTCTCTTTGATTTTCTTCCTATGGCGCATAGGGCCTTCTTGGGCTGTCCCACCAGCCCACTAAGGTAATCAAATGAGGTCATCCTATATATCAATCTTCGTTTCCAGACCATTCCGGAAACCCTCGTGACGTCCGTGATCTCATCCGGGACTCCGAACAACATTCGGTAACCAACCATATAACTCAAATACGCATAAAACAACGTCGAACCTTAAGTGTGGAGACCCTGCGGGTTCGAGGACTATGTAGACATGACCCGAGAGACTCCTCGGTCAATATCCAATAGCGGGACCTGGATGCCCATATTGGATCCTACATGTTCTATGAAGATCTTATCGTTTAAACCTCAGTGCCAAGGATTCATATAATCCCGTATGTCATTCCCTTTGTCCTTCGGTATGTTACTTGCCCGAGATTCGATCGTCAGTATCCGCATACCTATTTCAATCTTGTTTATCGGCAAGTCTCTTTACTCGTTCCGTAATACAAGATCCCGCAACTTACACTAAGTCACATTGCTTGCAAGGCTTGTGTGTGATGTTGTATTACCGAGTGGGCCCCGAGATACCTCTCCGTCACACGGAGTGACAAATCCCAGTCTCGATCCATACTAACTCAACGAACACCTTCGGAGATACCTGTAGAGCATCTTTATAGTCACCCAGTTACGTTGCGACGTTTGATACACACAAAGCATTCCTCCGGTGTCAGTGAGTTATATGATCTCATGGTCATAGGAACAAATACTTGACAAGCAGAAAACAGTAGCAACAAAATGACACTATCAATATGCTACGTCTATTAGTTTGGGTCTAGTCCATCACGTGATTCTCCTAATGACGTGATCGAGTTATCAAGCAACAACACCTTGTTCATAATCAGAAGACCCTGACTATCTTTGATCAACTGGCTAGCCAACTAGAGGCTTCTAGGGACAGTGTTTTGTCTATGTATCCACACATGTATATAAGTCTTCAATCAATACAATTATAGCATGGATAATAAACGATTATCTTGATACAGGAATTATAATAATAACTATATTTATTATTGCCTCTAGGGCATAATTCCAACAGTCTCCCACTTGCACTAGAGTCAATAATCTAGCCCTCACATCATCATGTGAATTACATTGTAATAAATCTAACACCCATACAGTTCTAGTGTTGATCATGCTTTCCCCGTGGAAGAGGTTTAGTCAGCAGGTCTGCTACATTCAGATCCGTGTGCACTTTGCATATATTTACGTCCTCCCCTACGACGTAGTCGCGGATGAGGTTGAAGCGTCGTTTGATGTGTCTGGACTTCTTGTGAAACCGTGGTTCCTTTGCTAGGGCAATGGCACCCGTGTTGTCACAGAACAAGGTTATTGGATTCAGTGCGCTTGGAACAACTCCAAGATCCGTCATGAACTGCTTCATCCAGACACCCTCCTTAGCCGCCTCCGAGGCAGCCATGTACTCCGCTTCACATGTAGAATCTGCTACGACGCTTTGCTTGGAACTGCACCAGCTTACCGCACCCCCATTAAGAATAAATACGTATCTGGTCTGCGACTTAGAGTCGTCCGGATCTGTGTCAAAGCTTGCATCGATGTAACCCTTTACGGCGAGCTCTTCGTCACCTCCATACACGAGAAACATCTCCTTAGTCCTTTTCAGGTACTTCAGGATATTCTTGACCGCCGTCCAGTGATCCACTCCTGGATTACTCTGGAACCTGCCTGCCATATTTATGGCCAAGCTAACGTCCAGTCTAGTCCACAGCATTGCATACATGATAGAACCTATGGCTGAATCATAGGGGACGGTGCTCATATGCTCTCTAGCCTCATCATTTGTTGGGCACTGAGTCTTACTCAATCTTGTACCTTGTAAAACTGGCAAGAACCCTTTCTTGGACTGTTCCATTTTGAACCTCTTCAAAACTTTATCAAGGTATGTGCTTTGTGAAAGTCCTATCAGGCGTTTCGATCTATCCCTGTAGATCTTAATGCCTAGAATGTAAGCATCTTCTCCCAGGTCCTTCATAGAGAAACTTTTATTCAAGTAATCCTTTATGCTCTCCAAAAACTCTACGTTGTTTCCAATCAGCAATATGTCATCCACGTATAATATTAAAAACGCCACATAGCTCCCACTCACTTTCTTGTAAATACAAGATTCTCCAACCACTTGTATAAACCCAAATGCTTTGATCACCTCATCAAAGCATTTGTTCCAACTCTGAGATGCTTGCACCAGCCCATATATGGATCGCTGGAGCTTGCACACCTTGTTAGCATTCTTAGGATCGACAAAACCTTTGGGTTGCATCATATACAACTCTTCTTTAAGGAAACCGTTAAGGAACACCGTTTTGACATCCATCTGCCAGATTTCATAATCGAAAAATGCAGCTATTGCTAACATGATTCTGACGGACTTAAGCATCGCTACGGGTGAGAATTTCTCATCGTAGTCAACTCCTTGAACTTGTGAAAAACCCTTTGCGACAAGTCGAGCTTTATAAACGGTCACATTGCCGTCAGCGTCCGTCTTCTTCTCAAAGATCCATTTGTTCTGAATAGCCTTGCGGCCCTCAGGTAGTACTTCCAAAGTCCATACTCTGTTCTCACACATGGATCCTATCTCGGACTTCATGGCCTCTAGCCATTTGTTGGAATCTGGGCCCACCATTGCTTCTTCATAATTTGCAGGTTCATTGTTGTCTAACAACATGATTGACATGACGGGATTACCGTACCACTCTAGAGGAGCACGTGGTCTCGTCGACCTGCGTGGCTCGACAGGAACTTGAACCGGAGTTTCATGATCATCATCATTAACTTCCTCCTCAACTGGCGTCGCAATGACAGAGGTTTCTCCTTGCCCTGCGCAACCATCTAGAGGGATGAGAGGTTCGACAACCTCGTCAAGTTCTATCTTCCTCCCACTCAGTTCTCTCGAGAGAAATTCCTTCTCGAGAAAAGCTCCGTTTTTAGCAACAAACACTTTGCCCTCGGATTTGAGATAGAAGGTGTACCCAACTGTCTCTTTTGGGTAACCTATGAAGATGCACTTTTCCGCTTTGGGTTCCAGCTTTTCAGGGTGAAGCTTTTTGAAATAAGCATCACATCCCCAAACTTTAAGAAACGACAACGTTGGCCTTTTGCCATACCACAGTTCGTATGGTGTCATCTCAATGGATTTTGATGGTGCCCTATTTAAAGTGAATGCAGCTGTTTCTAATGCATAACCCAAAAACGATAATGGCAAATCGGTAAGAGACATCATAGATCGCACCATCTCTAATAAAGTACGATTACGAGGTTCGGACACACCATTACGCTGTGGTGTTCCAGGCGGTGTCAACTGTGAAACAATTCCACATTGTCTTAAGTGAGCACCAAACTCGAAACTCAGATATTCAACCCCACGATCAGAACGTAGGAACTTGATCTTCTTGTTACGATGATTTTCAACTTCACTCTGAAATTGCTTGAACTTTTCAAATGTTTCAGACTTGTGCTTCATTAAGTAGACATAACCATATCTACTCAAATCGTCAGTAAAGGTGAGAAAATAACGATATCCGCCGCGTGCCTCTACGCTCATCGGACCGCACACATCGGTATGTATGATTTCCAACAAGTCACTTGCATGCTCCATTGTTCCGGAGAACGGAGTTTTAGTCATCTTGCCCATGAGGCATGGTTCACACGTGTCAAGTGAATCAAAGTCAAGTGACTCCAAAAGTCCATCGGCATGGAGTTTTTCATGCGCTTTACACCAATATGACCTAAGCGGTAGTGCTACAAAAATATGGCGCTATCATTGTTAACTCTAATTCTTTTGGTCTCAATGATATGTATGTGTGTATAACTATCAAGTTATGTATGTGTGTATCACTATCAAGATTCAATATGAACAATCCTCTCACATTGGGTGCATGACCATAAAAGATGTTACTCATAGAAATAGAACAACCATTATTCTCTGACTTAAAAGAGTAACCGTCTCGCAATAAACAAGATCCAGATATAATGTTCATGCTCAACGCAGGCACTAAATAACAATGATTCAAGTTCATAACAAATCCTGATGGTAACTGAAGTGAAACTGTGCCGACGGTGATTACATCAACCTTGGAACCATTTCCTACGCGCATCGTCACTTCATCTTTCGCCAGCCTTCGTCTATTCCGCAGTTCCTGTTTCGAGTTGCAAATATGAGCAACAGAACTGGTATCAAATACCCAGGCATTACTACGAGAGCCGGTTAAGTACACATCAATAACATGTATATCAAATATACCTGATTTTTCTTTGGCCGCCTTCTTATCAGCCAGATACTTGGGGCAGTTGCGCTTCTAGTGACCCATACCCTTGCAATAGTAACACTCTGTTTCAGACTTAGGTCCAGCTTTGGGTTTCTTCGTCGGATTGGCAACAGGCTTGCCGCTCTTCTTTGAATTACCCTTCTTGCCTTTGCCGTTTCTCTTGAAACTAGTGGTCTTATTCACCATCAACACTTGATGCTCTTTACGGAGTTCAGACTCTGCGACTTTCAGCATCGCAAACAACTCGCCGGGTGACTTGTTCATCCCTTGCATGTTGTAGTTCAACACAAAGCCTTTATAGCTTGGCGGCAGTGATTGAAGGATTCTGTCAGTGATAGCCTCTTGCGGGAGTTCAATCCCCAGCTCAGCTAGACGGTTTGAGTACCCAGACATTTTGAGCACATGTTCACTGACAGACGAGTTCTCCTCCATCTTGCAAGCATAGAATTTATCGGAGGTCTCATACCTCTCGATCCGGGCGTTCTTCTCAAAGATGAGCTTCAACTCCTGGAACATCTCAAATGCTCCATGACGCTCAAAGCGACGTTGAAGTCCCGGTTCTAAGCCATACAAGACTGCACATTGAACTACTTAGTAGTCCTCCTTACGTGTTAACCAAGCGTTCTTAACATCCTGGTCAGCCATAGCGGGTGGTTCATCTCCTAGCGCAGCATTAAGGACATAATCCTTCTTCCCAGCTTGTAAGATTAGCTTAAGATTACGAGCCCAGTCTACAAAGTTGCTTCCATCTTCTTTCAACTTAGCTTTCTCTAGGAACGTATTAAAATTCAGGGTGACTGTCGCGTGAGCCATGATCTACAACACAAATATAATCAAAGTGGACTTAGACTATGTTCAAGATAATTAGAGTTTAACTTAATCAAATTACTCGCTAAACTCCCACTCAAAAAGTACATCTCTCTAGTCATTTGAGTGGTTCATGATCCACTTACACTAGCTCAAGTCCGATCATCACGTGAGTTGAGTATAGTTTCAGTGGTAAGCATCCCTATGCTAATCATATCATCTATATGATTCATGATCGACCTTTCGGTCTCATGTGTTCCGAGGCCATGTCTGCACATGCTAGGCTCGTCAAGCTTAACCCGAGTGTTCCGCGTGTGCAACTGTTTTGCACCCGTTGTATGTGAACGTTGAGTCTATCACACCCGATCATCACGTGGTGTCTCGAAACGACGAACTGTAGCAACGGTGCACAGTCGGGGAGAACACAATTTCGTCTTGAAATTTTAGTGAGAGATAACCTTATAATGCTACCGTCGTTCTAAGCAAAATAAGGTGCATAAAAGGATTAACATCACATGCAATTCATAAGTGACATGATATGGCCATCATCACGTGCTCCTTGATGTCCATCACCAAAGCACCGGCATGATCTTCTTGTCACCGGCGCCACACCATGATCTCCATCAACGTGTCGCGATCGGGGTTGTCGTGCTACTCATGCTATTACTACTAAAGCAACATCCTAGCAAAATAGTAAAGGCATCTGCAAGCACAAACGTTACTTTAAGGACAACCCTATGGCTCCTGCCGGTTGCCGTACCATCGACGTGTAAGTCGATATTATCTATTACAACATGATCATCTCATACATCCAATATATCACATCACATCGTTGGCCATATCACATCACAAGCATACCCTGCAAAAACAAGTTAGACGTCCTCTAATTTTGTTGTTGCATGTTTTACGTGGTGACCATGGGTATCTAGTAGGATCGCATCTAACTTACGTAAACACCACAATGGAGATATATGAATTGCTATTTAAACTTATACAAGGACCTCCTCGGTCAAATCCGAGTCAACTAAAGTTGGAGAAACTGACACTTGCCAGTCATCTTTGAGCAACGGGGTTACTCGTAGCGATGAAACCAGTCTCTCGTAAGCGTACGAGTAATGTCGGTCCAAGCCGCTTCAATCCAACAATACCGCAGAATCAAGAAAATATTAAGGAGGCTAGTAAAACGCACATCACCGCCCACAAAAACTTTTGTGTTCTACTCGAGAAGACATCTACGCATGAACCTAGCTCATGATGCCACTGATGGGGAACGTCGCATGGGAAACAAAAAATTTCCTACGCGCACGAAGACCTATCATGGTGATGTCCATCTACGAGAGGGGATATTCGATCTACATACCCTTGTAGACCGCACAGCAGAAGCGTTAGTGAACGTGGTTGATGTAGTGGAACGTCCTCACGTCCCTCGATCCGCCCCGCGAACCGTCCCGCGATCAGTCCCACGATCTAGTGCCGAAAGGACGGCACCTCCCCGTTCAGCACACGTACAGCTCGACGATGATCTCGGCCTTCTTGATCCAGCAAGAGAGACGGAGAGGTAGATGAGTTCTCTGGCAGCGTGACGGCGCTTTGGAGGTTGGTGATGATCTTATCTCAGCAGGGCTCCGCCCGAGCTCCGCAGAAACGCGATCTAGAGGTAAAACCGTGGAGATATGTGCTCGGGCTGCCGTGGCAAAGTTGTCTCAAATCAGCCCTAAAACCTCTGTATATATAGGGGGAAGAGGGGGAGCCTTGCCTTGGGGTCCAAGGACCCCCAAGGGGTTCGGCCGAGCCAAGGGGGGCAACCCTGCCCTTCCAAACTGAGTCCAACTAGGTTTGGAAGGAGGAGTCCTTCCCCCTTTTCCCACCTCCTCTTTTTTTTCTCTTTGATTTTCTTCCTATGGCGCATAGGGCCTTCTTGGGCTGTCCCACAAGCCCACTAAGGGCTTGTGCGCCACCCCCAAGGCCTATGGGCTTCCCCGGGGTGGGTTGCCCCCCCCCCCCCAGTGAACACCCGGAACCCATTCGTCATTCCCGGTACATTCCCAGTATCTCCGAAAACCTTCCGGTAATCAAATGAGGTCATCCTATATATCAATCTTCGTTTCTGGACCATTCTGGAAACCCTCGTGACGTCTGTGATCTCATCCGGGACTCCGAACAACATTCGGTAACCAACCATATAACTCAAATACGCATAAAACAACGTCGAACCTTAAGTGTGCAGACCCTGCGGGTTCGAGAACTATGTAGACATGACCCGAGAGACTCCTCGGTCAATATCCAATAGCGGGACCTGGATGCCCATATTGGATCCTACATATTCTACGAAGATCTTATCCTTTGAACCTCAGTGCCAATGATTCATATAATCCCGTATGTCATTCCCTTTGTCCTGCGGTATGTTACTTTCCCGAGATTCGATCGTCAGTATCCGCATACCTATTTCAATCTCGTTTACCGGCAAGTCTCTTTACTCATTCCGTAATACAAGATCCCGCAACTTACACTAAGTCACATTGCTTGCAAGGCTTGTGTGTGATGTTGTATTACCGAGTGGGCCCCGAGATACCTCTCCGTCACACGGAGTGACAAATCCCAGTCTCGGTCCATACTAACTCAACGAACACCTTCGGAGATACCTGTAGAGCATCTTTATAGTCACCCAGTTACGTTGCGACGTTTGATACACACAAAGCATTCCTCCGGTGTCAGTGAGTTATATGATCTCATGGTCATAGGAACAAATACTTGACAAGCAGAAAACAGTAGCAACAAAATGACACTATCAATATGCTACGTCTATTAGTTTGGGTCTAGTCCATCACGTGATTCTCCTAATGACGTGATCGAGTTATCAAGCAACAACACCTTGTTCATAATCAGAAGACCCTGACTATCTTTGATCAACTGGCTAGCCAACTAAAGGCTTGCTAGGTACAGTCTTTTGTCTATGTATCCACACATGTATATAAGTCTTCATTCAATACAATTATCGCATGGATAATAAACGATTATCTTGATACAGGAATTCTAATAATAACTATATTTATTATTGCCTCTAGGGCATAATTCCAACACATTGAACTAATGAGTAGTCATCCTTGTGTGTTTGCCAGACGTTCATAACTTCTGGCAATGCCATTTCGGGCGGTGCATCAAGAACATATTGCTTTTGGGTAGCCATGAGGATAAGACTCATATTATGGGCCTAGTCTACAAAGTTTCTTCCATCATCTTTCAGCTTAGCTTTCTCTAGGAACACATTAGAAATTCAGGGTTGCTACTGCACGAGCCATTGATCTAAAACATAAGTTTTTTGGAAAGATTAGTTAGACTATGTTCAAGATAATTAACTTTAGCTAATCATATTACTAATAAACTCCCACTCAAATTGACATCCCTCTAGTCATTCGAGTGTCACATGATCCAAAATCACTAAGTCAAGTCCGATCATCATGTGAGTTGAGATTACCTTGAATGGTGAACATCTCCATGTTGATCATATCCACTATATGATTCATGCTCGACCTTTCAGTTTCTTGTGTTCCGAGGCCATGTCTTAACATGCTAGGCTCATAAAACTTAACCCGAGTGTTCCGCGTGGGCAACTGTTTTGCACCCGTTGTATGTGAACGTAGAGTCTATCACACCCGATCATCACATGGTGTCTCGAAACAATGAACTGTCGCAACGGTGCACATTCGGGGAGAACACAATTTTGTCTTAAAGTTTTATTGAGGGTCACCTTATAACTCTACGATCGTCCTATGCAAAATAAGGTGCATAAAAGGATTAACATCACATGCAAATCAGAAGTGACATGATATGGTCATGCACTTGTGCTTCTTATTCTCCATCACCAAAGCATTGGCATGATCTCCATCGTCATCGGCGCTAAACCATGATCTTCATAATCATGATCTCCATCATTTTTCTGCCATCGAGGTTGTCTCGCTAACTATGTTGTTACTACTAAAGCTACTGCTAGCGATAAAGCAAAGCATCACCAAGCGCAAAATAATTAAAGACAACCCTATGGCTCGTGCCGGTTGCCGTAGCATCGACATGCAAGTAGATATTTAACTATTACAAAATGATCATCTCATACATCCAATATATCATATCATGTCTTTGGCCATATCACATCACATGCAAACCCTGCAAAAACAAGTTAGTCATCCTTTAATTTGTTGTCACAAATTTTATGTGGCTGCTATTGATCGATTGTCATTTCACTCTATTGGCCGCTGGGGCTCGCCTTTATATATAGGTCGAGACCCTGGGTTCCCAAGAGTGTTGATGAAAATTGCAAGGGAAACAAAAACTTTTCCTACGCACACGAAAGACATATCCATGGTGATGATCATCTACTACAGGGGAGATCGGATCCACATACCCTTGTAGATCGCTAAGCGAGAAGCGTTAAGAAATGCGGTTGATGTAGTCGAAAGGCTCCGTGATCCAAATCGCAAGTCGTCCCACGAACTCCGTCCCGATCTAGCACCGAACGGATGACACCTCCGTGTTCAACACACCTGCAGCTCGATGACGATAGCCATCGTATTGATCCAGCAAGAGAGACAAATAGGTAGCTGAATTCTCTCGCACTACGACAGCGTGGCGGCGATGGTGGTGGATCTACTCTAGCAAGGCTTCATCGTACCGTACCGAACTAGCTATGGGTTGTCACGAAGTGGTGGAGGGAGAGAGTGGTGCGCCTTGGCTTGAGGTCCCAAAAGCCTCTCTCACCTCCACTATGTATAGGAGGGAGGGGAGCGGTGGCGCCCTAGGGCAAGGCCCTACGGTTCGGCCGGCACAAGAGGAGAGGGAGGAGTCCTCCTCCAACACAACTTCTAAGGAGGAATCCTCCTTCCCGAGTTCGGTTTGGCCCACCCTCCTTTCCTTTTCTCCCTTGGCCGAAATAGGCCTCTTTGGGCTGGCCACCAGCCCATTAGAGGTTGGTGCACCACCCTTAGGCTTCTTTGGTTCTCTCCCGGGTGGGTGTCCCGTCCCGGTAGAACTCTGGAACCCAATCGTCACTCCCGGTACTTTACCGATAATGCGGGAAAACCTTCTGCAAGCCAAATGGATATTTCCTATATATCAATCTTCGTCTCTGGACCATTCCGGAAAACCTCGTTATGTTCGAGATCTCATCCAGGACTCCGAACAACTTTCGGTTACCAACATAAGTAATGAAACTGTACCGAAACATCAGCGAACCTTAAGTGTGCACACCCTGCGGGTTCGAGAACTATGTAGACATGACCTAGATACACTCCGGTCAATATCCAATAGCGAGACCTGCATGCCCATATTGGACCCTAGATATTCTATGAAGATCTTATCGGTTGAACCTCTATGTCAAGGATTCAGTTAATCCCGTATAACATTCCCTTTGTCCTTCAGTACGTTACTTGCTCGAGATTTGGTCGTCGGTATCTCCATACCTGTTTTAATCTCGTTACCAGCAAGTCTGTTTACTTGTTTTGTAATACAAGACTCCATGGGTAACTCTTTAGTCACATTTCTTGCAAGGCTTGTTTGTATGTTGTATTACCGAGTGGGCCCCAAGATATCTCTGTGTCATACGGAGTGACAAATCCCAATCTTGATCCATGCTAACTCAACGGACACCTTCGGAGATACCTGTAGAGAACCTTTATAGTCACCCAGTTACGTTGCTACATTTTATACACACGAGTAAGTCCTTCGGTGTTTGTGAGTTACATGATCTCATGGTCATAGGAATGTATACTTTACATGCATAAAACAATAGCAATAAAATAACACGATCACATGCTATGTTTATAGTTTGGGTCTTGTCCATCACATCATTCTCCTAATGATGTGATCTCGTTATCAAGTGACAACACTTGTGTATGGCTAAGAAACCATAACCATCTTTGATCAACGAGCTAGTCAGCTAGAGGCTCACTAGGGACATTGTTTTGTCTATATATCCACACATGTATTCGCGTTCCCATTCAATACATTTGTAGCATGGATAATAAACGATTATCTTGAAATAGGAAATAGAATAATAACTATTTTATTATTGCCTCTAGGTCATATTTCCAACAGAGAGTCCGAGTCGTGTTGCGATTCGTGACTGAGTATATATCTAACTCGCCTTGCCTCCTAAGTAAGGAAACTCTAGGCTACTTTCCACCTCTTGGGCCTTGACTCGCCGTATTCAGGCTCTAGGATGCAAACCGACTTACTTGATAATCTTCCTTGCCGCTATTGTCCTCCGTGTCTCAACACACATTGTCTACTACCTATGGGCCGCCATTAGGATGACCCGTCCCAATAGGGCGGGTTATACCATGGGGTTATATCCCCAACATTAGCCCTGAGATTGATTTGAATTCATGCATGTCAATCTCCACCAGCTTAACTTGGTGGCTTATCTTCTAATCATATGTGCATCTTCTCTGGGTTATGAAATACCGGCTCGCGATGCTTGCAGATTTGTGATTTTCCTGTTTTTATCATGATATCACTTAGTGGAAAATCTAGGAAATCAATGATGACATCACAAAGGATCTTTTGTTGTCTTGTTTGCAGGGCCAAGGCAAGACCAAGAAGAAAAAAAGTTGGTGAGTCATCAACCAATCCCGAGGTCCTTGAGCTAGAAGACCCGAATTTGGTGGCTCGTGAAACTCAATTGAGAACCCCAAAGATCATCAGGATGACCGAGATGAAACACCCCAGCATTCTAAACCAGCAAGCACTAAGGCTATAGATGTTGAAGCTAACCTAGCATATAATCTTAACCCGCCTATTCTTTGTAAAACAACTGAAGGTGCTCCTTCTCATCAGAGGAACAAGGAGGAGATTACTATCACTAGGATGGGTTACACAGCGCTAGAGGTCTCCAATGTGCTGAGCAAGCTTTCTACCAAGGGTGAGATGCCACTGCTCTATATATCCTTGTGTGTCCCCCAAGGGCCGGCTCGTCTTCATGAGATGAGTCGGGTATTGTAAATATAGAACTTTTGAAGAGTCAACTTGTATCCTCCAAGGGCCGGCTCATATTCATGAGATGAGTCGGCCCTTGTAAATATAGAACTTCTGAAGAGTCAACATGTAGCCCACAAAGTTTGGCTCATCTTCATGAGAGGAGCCGTATCTTCTTAATATTATATGTTTGGATGAAAATACTGACACGCATTAGCCCTCAAGTGACAAGTATATTGGTTGCAATCTGCTTGGGACTTAATACAATTTTGCTTGTCATAGCCCCAAATGTCAAGTGGCATGTTGCCGCCTTTATCATTTTGTTTGGAGTCGTGGAGCCTATTCCTTGCACGTGTTTTTGATAAGTAGCCTTGTAGCAACACATAAGCATAGAAAATATACATGCAAAACAAATTCCACTAAATAATTCTTAAAGTGGAGTGATCCGGCGAGTCATTGATCGATGACTTATAGTCATTAAAAAGGGATTACAGATTAATAATCTGGCGACTCATGGTCGATGAAGAATCAATGATGAGCATGAATAACTCGGAGCTCTTTTGACCCGGGGATTTTTAGGCAGAAAAATTCCTGAACAAATAATATCCCCATATATCTATGAGGTGGATTATAAGTCGACTTTCGAGGCTTGACAAAAAGACTGGCTTTCGAGGCTCAAATCTTGCTTCAATGAAACTAGCATGATAGCCACTTGTTTTCCTCGCTCTCTGTAAGTTGGCCCTCACATGAACGAATCAATGTTTTAACCTGGATAAGTTCAAGGTCCATGTGGATTGACTTATCGAGAGTACATGAGGTCGTAGTAGCATCTTGCGAAGAGGCAGATTTAACCAAGTTTCAAGGAAAGCGGCTTTAATAGCCCATTGAATATCCACGCTTTTGATTGGCCGACTCTCACGTGAGACAAGCGCGTCTTAACCTGGATAAGGTCAGGGTTTTTAAGGATTGACTTATCGAGAGTACATGAGGTCACCTTGTTCGGAGAAGCGTCTTACAAACACGCAGGTTTAACCAATATAGAGTGGAGTTTTTGTCGGCTCAAGAGGGTAAGAAAGTTTAAATCGATGAGTTGGAAGACCCAAGTGACCATATGATCATGGAAAAGTTAAACATAAGACATACATTAGACAATTATACTACTGCAAAACATTTGGGGTCCAGATAAGCCGACTTTGTTCGAGTGATCATAATATGATGAGCCAATAAAGGCAAGATACCTATATTTGAACAGCGCATCATGGCAGCTAGTCCTCTTTGGCAACATTTAATTTTTCGTCACTAAGGTTGGACACCCATGTTTGAACTATGCATCATGGCAGTTAGTCCTCTTTGGTGACCTTTATTTTTCTGCCAATAAGGCACCAACTCCCGTGACCGGATTGTCTTCCCTGGAATGACTTGGGGATTTTGTATTTTATATATCCTTCATGCCATCAGAGTTGGCATACTTGGACACTGCATCCATGAGATTGCCCATATCTTGGCACTTACGCTTAAGCCACCCTAACTTTTGCTTAAGAGGCTGGCAGTGACAATTCTTCTCTAGAATCAGAACAGCTTGAGCCGCCGCAATGTTATCTAAGGAGTGGATAATGGTGGTGACCCGTAGCCCAATGATGGGCCGACTCATCTTCATGCTGCACACAGTGCTCCAAATCCACAATTGTCATAGGCTGCTTACAAGTCCCGAGAAAATTCTTGATGAAGCGCTCCTTCAATTCTGTCGAAGTATTGATGGAGTTGGGGGCACGTTCTTCAATCATGTACGAGATGGCCCCTCCAACATCATGGTGAAGTACTTAGCACAGACTATATCACTAACGTCCAACATGTCCATAACGAGCTCATTGCTCTCAATCCAAGCCACCGGCTCAAGTCCATCGTGTAGTTTGGTACCTTGCGAGGTCCCTTATAATCTTTAACCATGGTCTTAAATTGCAGTCTTCGACCATGGATTTTCACAGAATTGTGCCCCACAAGTGAGCATATCCAATTGGACAGATCACACTCAGTGTCTCTTTCGGCATAGATTTTAACCATTTGTGTGAGTCCCTAACTTTTGAGGTGGTCTAAATTAAGATCCCTTACCATGCCCTCTTCGGACAGTCGGCTTATGCACGTTTTATGGTACAACCCTCTATGTATATATCAAGCGCAAGATGCCTGGGCCACATGGAACGATTACAGTGGATGGGAATTGGGAAATTTGTCAAGAGTGCGAGGAAGGAGACGTAGCTTATGCCGAGTCAGCTAGTGCAGCAGAAGAGTTGAAGTTTTACACAACCAATATTGACCCGGCCGATATGACTTCCCTCAAGAAGCCCACCATACAGCCTGAAGTTTCAGCTGGCCGAGGATACTAAGCAGGTTAATTTTACTCCGCATGATTCTTCCCAGTAGTTCACTATTGGGACAGACATCGATCCCAAATAGGAAAGCACGCTCATTATGTTCATCCATGAGAATTGGGACATCTTTTCATAGAAACCTTCTGACATGCCCGGGGTACCTAGAGAACTCACTAAGGACCGCCTTAATGTTGATCCTAAAATGAAACCCGTTTGACGATTCCTCTGACGTTTTAACGAGGAGAGACGGAAGACTATTGGTGAAGAAGTAGCCCGGCTCCTAGCTATCGGGTTCATCATTGAAGTGTTTCACCCTGAGTGGTTGGGAAATCCCGTGCCTGTTCTGAAGAAAAACGACACTTGGTGTATGTGTGTTGATTACACATATCTTAATAAGGCTTCTCCCAAGGACTAGTTTGCTCTTCCTTGCATTGACCAGATCATCGACTCTACAACCGGTTGCGAGTGTATCTACTTCTTGGATGCTTACTCTGGTTATCACCAGATCAAGATGGTTGTTGAGGATCAAGAGAACACGCCTTTCATCGCTCCCTTTGGTGCTTTCTGCTACGCCTCGATGCCCTTTGGGCTTAAGAGCGCACGGGCTACATATCAACATTGTGTTCAAAACTGCCTACACAACCAGATTGAGTGCAATGTTCACGCTTATGTTGATGATATTGTGCCCAAATCTGAGAAGGAAACTCTACTAGATGACCTCAAGGAAACATTTGACAACATTCGTGTGTATAATATGAAGCTTAACCTGGCGAAATGTGTTTTTTGAGTATTGTAGGCAAGTTGTTGGGCTTTTTGGTTGGCGTTGAGGCAAACCCAGAGAAACTCAAAGAAGTGGCCTTCCTCTCTAAGACGGCAAAGATCAATGACGTCCAACGTATGGCGGGTCGCATCGATGCTTTGAGTTAGTTTATAAGCCACCTTGGGGAGTAGGCGATTCCTCTTTATCAGCTATTGTAGAAGACTAATAACTTCGTTTGGACAGATGTTGCCAACGATGTGTTTGCATCACTTAAGAAATAGCGGGTTGAGCCACCCGTTTTAGCCACCCCAATTGACAAAGAGCCTATGCTCATGTACATCGCTGTAAATAATAAAGTGGTGAGTGTAGTAGTTGCCGTTTAGCGCAAGGAGGGAGGAAAAGAGTATCCAATGCAAAGGCTTGTCTATTATGTGAGCGAAGTTCTGACCTTACCATAAAAGAGATACCCACATTGGCAGAAGCTGGTTTTTGGCGTCTTCATGGCTAGCCACAAACTCAAACACTATTTCGAGGAACATCCAATCAGCGTGGCCAGTTCATGTAACAACCCGAAACTGACACTCCAGAAGATTCCCCTTTTATTACATTATCATAATGTGATTTATTTGGTTGTCGCATTCATCATCGCAGCATGCGCATCATCTGCATTGCATCGGCACTCCATTTTCGTCATTTTTTAAAACTTGCATCCATTATTAGTTGTCGGTTCTCTCTGCTTTTGTCGATGACTGTTTCAACAAAAACCACACACGCACGCACCCGCGACATCGTTTAATATATTTTTTTAAGCTGTGTATAGAACGTTCTCGGATTGGGTTGAAAGTTGGTGCGGTCTTATTGTCGTGTAGGTAGATGCCAAGTTTTGTCGCAATCGGGGCTCGTTTGATACCCAAACCATTAACCATATAGGGCACTATAGCTTGTCAAATCACACGCATTTTCGGTATTTAAAAACTTTCTGCCGGACCACAAATTTCCCTCTCTTCTTGGCCCATTCCCCTCTAGACAGACACTGATACGTCCCAAACGTATCTATAATTACTCCTTGTTCCATGATCTTTTGGGTGACATTGTTATATGTTTTGCTACACTTTTATATAATTTTACACATATTTGGACTAACCTACTAACTCGGTGCAACCAGTGCCAGTTTCTGTTTGCTGATGTCTATTTTGCAGGGGCTTTTACCCAATTTTCCGAAGCCCGAAAAAATCCAAGAAAAATATATAAAAATCAGCGTAACGGAAGTTTCCAGATCACCGAAGATGAGCCAGAGGGGGCCAGGGGGCGTCCAGGCGACCTACTGGCATGGCCAGGCCCTAGGCTGCGCCAGGAGGCCGCCTGGGTGGGCCCCACCTCCTCTGGTGCCCTCCTGTGGCCTATATTTAGTCCTCCGAGAGGAAACCCTTCAACAACTTCCAGAATCGCGAATTTCTCCATCGTTCCGCCGATGCAGTGCTTCCGAGATAGGGAGCGTGTGGAGACCTCTGCCTGGCACCCTGCCGGAGGGAGGATTGACCTCCGGGAGCTTCTCCACCGCCATGGACGCTTCCCGGACGTGACGTGAGTAGTCCTCCTTGGACTATGATTCCATGACCAATAGCTATGTGATTTCTTCTATCCAACCTTGTGCTTTAATGGTTAGTCCTTGTGAGCTGCCCTACATGATCAAGGCATCTATGTAATTCTCTTGCTATTGCTATGCTCGGTTTGTTGGGATCCAATGGATTATGAGATTATGTTCAGATTGTTATGAGTTATATATTTGATTATCCTTTTATATTATGTTCCTTAGTAATTCATGCATGTTCCCCATTGCTATTTATTGCTTTGGTCGAGTAGGAGATTATAACTCCAAGAGGGAGCATTATGCATGATTGTCGGTTCATGCCCCTCCATGTCTAGTTTGAGTGACAAAAACATGAGACTAGGGGATGTGTTGTTGCCACCAGGGAGACAACAATGGTGCTTGTGATCACGGTTGCAAGGATTGTTTACCTTACGCATAGTTCTTTAATGCAGTTGTCCGTTGCTTTGAGTTTACACTTTGGGTGGGGCTCGCAACTTAATACCAGAGAGATGTTCTGGATAGATATCTCAAGGTGGATGATTAGTAAGTAGATGCGGATGAATAAACGGTCTTCTTCTCTTAGCGTACTGCAAATTACTATTGAACCTCGAACTATCAAGTAGCATAATTGGCATTGCGGTGCGTTCATAATTCTATCAATCGCCCAACTGTGATTTTTTTACCCAGGCATAGTTGTTTATCATCTTTTGGGAGAGAGACATCACTAGTGAACATCATGTGACTCCGGTCCATATCACCATCATTGTTTACACCTCCACCATTTACCGTTTTCATTTACTTTTCCGTTGCAATCACTATCACTTTTCCCGCTTGTGTTTTGACCCTTTGCAAACTGCAAGGCCGGAGAGATTGACAACCTCTATGTACTCGTTGGGAGCAAAGTTATTTGTTGTGTGTGCAGGTCCACATCTTTTGCTAGCGCCAGGGTGGAAGACACCTACTTGTTGATCCTAGGAGTCCTCCTGGTTCGATAAACCTTACAGTCTTTCTGTGAGGGAAAACTTGTTGCTGACTACATCTCAACCTTCCACTTGGGGTAACCAACGAGGAGCGAGAAGTATATACATCATCTCGCCATCAAGTAAACTTTTTTCGCGCCGTTGCCGGGGACTCCAGTCTTCAAGATAGGGGAGTTGCACACTATCCTTTACCTTTGATTTTTAGTCTTGTTAGTTTCCTTTTTAGTTTTTGCTTTAGAGTCTTATACCAAAAACCACAAAAAAAATAGTTACTTTGCTTTGTTTAGTCAGAATGTCTAAATCCTTTGCCTCTAGTGTTGCACCTGAAGGAGAGATTCTCGCCTTCAAACAAAGGGTTGGAGAAAGTTTGAAAGATGATTGGTATAGAATTTAAAGATCTCAATATAGAGCCACCATGAAGCAATGCACCACTATTCTGCTTATAAAATTTTATGTTGGTATTACTTCTTGGCATAGGTTTGTTCTAGACATAGCAATAGGAGGGAATTTCTTGGAAGCTCCCGTTGGGGAGGCTCTTAGCTTTATGGAAAATCTTGTCGGAATGCCACCTATTGTTGACATAAAGGATGATATCACTTCATCTCATGTTATGAGTAAACTTGAGAAGATAGAGCTAGAGATGCCAAGCATGAGTAAAATTAATTAAGTAGACCATAGGATTGAAGGGAATTTAAATAGACTTGATAGCTCCATGAACAAAATTTACAAAACTTTGGAGACCCTTAAATCCCATGATCTGCATCCTTCTAGGATTGATAAGATCGAGGATATTTTTGGAACTTTAGGAACTACTCTATCCTCCATCAAGACTAAAAAGGTAGAAACCCCCACAAGGAAGGGACCTAGGTTCATTAATGTACTTAAGGTTCCTCAACCCAAAACGAGTATACCTATTGCTAGGTGTGTTGAAACTGTGAAGACCTTCGAAGAGCTACCTCTCTTAAATAGAATTAGAAATGAAATTCCAATTGGTCGTACTACCTTTTCTTTCGTTCCTAGAAGTGTTGCCACTAAGCCTCTCTTTGAGAGTCCTCTTAGTACTAGTTGTATTATTGAAGAGCTCTTTGATGATCTTGATGATGGTTCAATTGATACAACTTGATCTTCTTGCATTATGCCTAGCTCAAAGGCATAAAAGAAAGCGCTTGTTGGGAGGCAACCCAATTTGTTTTTACTTTCTGTTTTAGTGGTCTTGATGTTTGTTACTACTGTACCAAAATCATTGTATCTTTATTTTTAAGCTTTGTGCCAAGTTATAGCCTCCGGATGCAAGAAAGTTCAAAAATTGTGACATGTTGTCCAAAAACAAATTTTGTCTGCTTGACAGAAAAATTCATCAAAAATCACCAGATCATCTTTTTGATCTGAAGTTTTTTGAAAGCATGCTCTATATAATTGCATTTCTGGCATATTTTCTGAGTTGTTTGATTTGAGTTGCAGAAGTGCCCCGAATAAATAATTTCCTACCTGTTGTTCTGTTTTTCATAGATTCTGCCATATTTTGCATTTTCATTGTTTTGCAAATCCTAAGCTTACTTTTTATTTGCAAAAACCTTTTGGCAATCATGAGAAACAGTAGCTTTTCATGAAAATCATTATTTCCAGTAGGTAATGAATTATTTTATTGAGGTTACTAACCACTCTAATCAACTTATGATGAGTTTCGTATGAAGGGAGTTTTCAAGTATGCGATGGGAGATGATGAAAAATATACAGGAGTGTCAAGCGCTCAAGCTTGAGGATGCCCCCATGATCCCCCAAGAAATATTCAAGGAGACTCAAGCATCTAAGCTTGGGGATGCACCCAAGCATCCCCTTCTGTATCAACAATCATCAGTTCGTCCATCTTCATGCTATATTTTTATCACTTCATATGTTATGTGCTATGCTTGGAGCGTCCCGCTCTTTAATTTTTAGTTTTTTTAGTTTTGCTTGCTTTTCATAACAAATCGGAACCTAGCCTACCTTGTTTGGGAGAGAGACACGCTCCATTCCACCCTAGAACACAACATAGGTTTTCATGCTTATCTTTTATGTGTGTTCTTTGTCTTTCCATAGCTACTGTCATGATTATCTCTTAGTTTTCATGCTATATCTTTTTAAGAGTTTTTATTTAGGTTGCTTTTGGAACTCCCCTGAGTTATCATGCTTATCTTGTTTAGAGAGTTGGCTCGTTGCACTGAGTTGTGTGTCTTGCATGAGTAGTTAATTGAGATTTCTATTTAAGTATAGTAGTAACTTGCAATAGTTTTGAGGTATTGATTTGAGTAATATTTGGACTATTGGTGCCAAGAGCTTGATCCTATTAGTGATAGGTGTCGTATTTTTGGAAATCCGTGTGTTTTTCGAAAACTAAAAATTAGTTGAGAACTCTAGCTACTAAATTGATCGCTAACCTTTGGAGGGGTTGGAATATATAGAGTACCCTTACGTTACCATGAGTCGAGGAAGCGCAAGGATAACCAAACCCGCAAACACTCCTCCTCGAGGTACTTGTCTCTTTGTGAATTTCCTAACTAGATAGAGAGTTACCGATAATAAGTGTATGAGTTCTTCGGACTAATGTGAGTATTCGATTGTTGGCACTTCCACTATCCACATTTTGCTAGCCTCTTCGGTACCGTGCATTTCCTTTTCTCACCTTGATAGTTGGTGCAAACTCCGCCGGTGCATCCAAACGCACGACATGATACACTCTATCATACATAAGCCTCATTATATCTTTCCTCAAAACAACCACCATACCTACCTATTAAAGCATTTCCATAGCCTTTCCGAGATACATTGCCATGCAACATCCACCATCTCATGACTTGATCTTCATTTCATACATGCTTTTGCTTGATCGTAGAGTCGCGTGATAGTTGGGCCTTGCTACATTACGCGCTAGTATCATTGCATATCCTGCTACACTGGCAGAGGCATACATTTGCATACATCATGATAGTTTTCACTTGTCTTTATGTTGAGTACTTCTTATAAAGTGTGATGATCTTCTTTTTATTCATGTAAAACATAGACTGTTGCCCTTAAGTGAGAAAAATATCCCAAAGAGGACAAACAAAAGATCCCAAAGAGGAAAAATGAGAGATAAATGGAAAGAGCCAAAGAGGCCACAAAAAAAAAGAGAGAAGGGGGCACACTCGTACTCCATTGCTATATTTGTACTACATAGAGATTATCATTCATGCATAACTATGTGGGGACCTTTACACTATAGAACTTGGTTTGCATATTCCAATGACGAGCCTCCTCAAATGAGCTCTAGGTCTTCATGAGCAAACAAGTTGGATGCACCCCCACTAGTTCCATTGGAGAGCTTACCTTTGCTCATATGTGCATCTGTTACATGGCAATCCCTACTCCTCACATCATATCTATCATTTGGCTTTCTCTCGCCTATGGTTGTCCTCATTGATGTGAGCCTTTCACACCTTTTTGTCTTCCTTACCCATCATTATTCTATTTGCCATCCTAAGTGCCAACATATCTTGCTTACGCCCATCCATTGCATGAGTGCTCAAAGTCGAAAGGGAGAGGATCATTTTGACTTGTGCCTGACTAGTGGTTTGTGGATGAGTCAAAATAAGATTCCGAAGGAGACTAAGTGTGAAATTTTAGTACATTGAGTTCTCAATTAAAAAAAATATGATCTCAACCCATCTCCTACTTATTTCACACAAACACCATTTGGAGACATTCGAGCCACGGACAGCGAGAGCTCTTGCACCTTTATGTTCTTACTTTGCTAAACTCAATACTAGATATAGACTCTTGCTTGTTATTCTCTTGACTTGAATTGCATATCTTACTTGCTTAACTTTGAAGTTCTTATACGTGTGTTAGCATGTCACCACATAAATTATTGTGTTATCATTTATCTACTCGAGGACGAGCAGAAATTAAGCTTGGGGATGTTGATACGTCCCAAACGTATCTATAATTTCTGCTTGTTCCATGATCTTTTGGGTGACATTGTTATATGTTTTACTACACTTTTATATCATTTTACACATATTTGGACTAACCTACTAACTCAGTGCACCCAGTGCCAGTTTCTGTCTACTGGTGTCTATTTTCCAGGGGCTTTTACCTAATTTTCCGAAGCCCGAAAAATTCCAGGAAAAATATATAAAAAATCAGCGTAACGGTAGCTTCCAGATAACCAAAAATGGGCCAGAGGGGGCCAGGGGCCGTCCAGGCAACCTGCTGGCGCAGCCAGGCTCTAGGTTGCGCCAGGAGTCCGCCTGGGTGGGCCCCACATTCTCCGGTGCCCTCCTTTTGCCTATATTTAGTCCTCCGAGAAGAAACCCTTCAACAACTTCCAGAAACGCGAATTTCTCCATCGTTCCGCCGCCGCAGCGCTTGTGAGATCGGGAGCGTCAGGAGACGTCTTCTCGGCATCCTGTCGGAGGGAGGATTGACCTCTGGGAGCTTCTCCAGTGCCATGGACGCTTCCGGGACGTGTCGTGAGTAGTCCTCCTTGGACCATGAGTCCATGAACAGTAGCTATGTGATGTCTTCTCTCCAATCTTGTGCTTCAATGGTTAGTCCTTGTGAGCTGCCCTAAATGATCAAGGCATCTATGTAATTCTCTTGCTATTGCTATGCTTGGTTTGTTGGGATCCGATGGATTATGAGATTATGTTCACATTTTTATGAGTTATATATTTGAGTATCCTTTTATATTATGTTCCTTAGTGATTCATGCATGTTCTTCGTTGCTATTTATTGCTTTGGCCGAGTAGTAGATTGTAACTCCAAGAGGGAGCATTATGCATGATTGTGGGTTCATGCCCCTCGATGTCTAGCTTGAGTGATAGAAACATGAGACTAGGGGGTGTGTTGTTTCTACCAGGGAGAAAACATTGGTGCTTGTGACCACGGTTGCAAGGATTGTTTACCTTACGCATAGTTCGTTAATGCAGTGTCTGTTTCTTTGAGTTTACACTTTGGGTGGGGCTCGCAACTTAATACCTGATGGATGTTCTGGATAGATATCTAAAGGTGGATGATTAGTAAGTAGATGCTGATGAATAAACGGTCTACTTGTCTTGGCGTACTGCCCATGACTATTGAACCTCTAACTATCAAGTAGGATAATTAGCATTGCGGTGCGTTCATAATTCTGTTAATTGCCCAACTGTGATTTGTTTACCCAAGCATAGTTGTTTATCGTCTTTTGGGAGAGAGACATCACTAGTGAACATCATGTGACTCCGGTCCATATCACCATCATTGTTTACACCTCCACCATTTACCGTTTTCATTTACTTTTCTGTTGCAATCATTATAACTTTTCCCGCTTGTGTTTTGATCCTTTGCAAACTACAAGGCCGGCGAGATTGACAACCTCTCTGTACTCGTTGGGAGCAAAGATATTTGTTGGGTGTGCAGGTCCACATCTTCTGCTAGCGCCAGGGTGGAAGATGCCTACTTGTTGATCCTAGGAGTTCACGTTGTTCCATAAACCTTACAGTCTTTGTATGAGGGAAAACTTGTTGCTGGCTACATCTCAATATTCCACTTGGGGTAACCAACAAGGAGAGAGAAGTATATACATCATCTCGACATCAGCCACCTAGCCTAGTTAAGCCCCACCTCTGTTCATGGCCATTGGATCGTCATCAAATGGACACAATTCATCCCACCATAGTCCCATCCCTATATATAACATCGATGGTCCATTTTGGACAACCTAAGCCTAATTCCTAAAAATTCTCTCCTTGTCCCATCAGCGACACGACGCCACCCCTGTCCAATATCCACCACCCTTAGGATTTTCCCTATCTCCTCTATCTAAAATCCATCCAATGAGCGTCGCTCATACTGATTCCCCTCGATCCATCGCAGAGTGAAAGCTCATATGCTCCTTGGTGGTTTTGATAATTCATGACAATATACATTGTAACTTGGACTAACACTTTTACCTAGTATATTTCAGGAATAGTCCATAGAGATGCATTGGCTAAAGGCTTATGTGGATATGCCACTTGATTCAAGAAAGGAATACGATTGGCTCAAGCTTCAAGCTAGAAGACTCTTCATTTTATATTTGTGAGAAATCACTTTTGAGTCCATAGGAAAGCCAATACTATTAAAAGGGGTGAGGTATTAAATTGAACTGGTTGCTCAAGTGCTCAAAGATAGCCACCAAAAATAATGAGTCCTTTTCCCACATAATCTTTCCGTCCAAAGCCTCATACACAAAATCGGTGCCACCAACTTTCCCATTTCGGCACTACCGATTTTCATCTCAGCCAGAACCCTAGCCAAAGCCATCAAATTGCTGTAACAAAAACCATATCTGTGCTACCGAGTTTAGGTGACCAACTTTCTGTTGCCTCGATACACAAAATTGGAATTTACAGTTTGAGTATCGGTCACCGAGTTGTGTCATGTGGCAGTTAGCCACCTTTTTGGTGCCAACGAGTTGTGTATATCGGTTCCACCGAGATTCAAAATTTGGTTCCTTTAGTACAAATCGATACCACCGAGTTTATGACTTCGGTGTCACCGAGTTGCCCACTTTAGGTGTAATGGTTGCTGCCTATATATACACATCCACCCATCTCTCATTCATGGGATAAGCACTCAGAACACACACTTTATTGCCAGATCCATTTTCTGAGAGAGAGCCACCTAGTCATGTGTTGAGATCAAGATATTCCAATCCAACCATTTGAAACTTGATCTCTAGCCTCCCCAACTGCTTTCACCAAATCAATCTCTCCTACCCACGCATATTCTGTGAGAGAGTGATTTTGTGTTGAGGAGACTATCTTTAGAACCACAGGAGTAAGGAGTTCATCATTCTACCACATCTATTACCTTTTGGAGGGTGGTGCCTCCTAGATTGGTTAGGTGTCGCTTGGGAGATTGCCTACTTCGTGAAGATCTACCGTGAGTGAGGCTAGTCCTGTGTGGACGAAATCCGTGGTGGAATAGACAAGACCTCTTCTTCATGGACCCCTTGTGGATGGAGCCCTCCGTGGACGCTCGCAGACGTTACCCTTTGTGGGTTGAATTCACCACTAACATGGATGTATGATAGCGCGACCTATTGGAACCATGCATTAAATCATTGTGTCAACCTCTTCCCGTTTGATCTTCCTATACTCTACTCCTTGTTATATGTGCAAAGTCTTTAACTTTCTGCTATCGTATATGTTGACTAGCATATGTAGGGTGTACTAGACTTGTTAGAATCGCCAAAATCTACCAACCTTGAAATTGGAAAGGCTAAGATTTTCATCTTGACAAGTAGTCTATTCACCCCCCCTCTAGACAGACCTTCTATCGACCCTACAATTGCAATTAGAGCAAGATCTCCAAAACCTAGGTTTAATCACCGTTGGAGGAAGATGAATGCGATAAGTTCCGGGATTCTTAGTTGTATAGTGCGTATTCTCAATGGGGAGTATTATAGACAATGGAAAGGTGAAATGATTGATATATTTGATGAGTTCCATTTGCGCAAGTATGTTGAATATCCCTATGCGCCTCACAATGACCCCATACATCCTTCTCATGATGATGAAGTCGATATGCTAAATCTTAACACCGTTAATATAATCATTAGAGGATTACCAAGAAGTGTGCTTAATCATATGCAAAACTTCGAGTGTGCTCATACCTTGTGGAAAGACTTAGAGAAAAGATATCCAAATTATTCTTTGAAAATCATTGATATCATTATCCACAAATGCATTGCCTTTCACAAAATGAAGCCAAGTGATCCTAATTTTGATAAATGTCTATTTGAGCTTCGTGACCTCATGCGTGCTAAAGGAGATGTCATTACTATTAACAATATCATTGTTGAAGGCATTCGCACACATAAATATGAATATTGTGATAGTCAAATTTCTTATGAAACTCTTGTTTCTTATGATGAGGAAATTTCATACGATGATGACTATGTGGACCATCGGAGGGGTCGAACCTGGGTAAACTCATATCTCGTTCCCGATCAACCCCTTTGAGTCACCACATAGTTGTGATGGCTTCACCACTAAGTCCTTTCACAAGGACATCTGTCATGACAAAACCACGACAATAATATTAGATTAGCAACTTCAATATTATTAGAAGGAGAAAATAGAACAATATTGATAAGTTTAATGGATATGGTCATTCATGTTTAATACTATTATCAGAAGTATAGAGTCTAGACGTGCGAGTGGTAGAACTCTCACGCAAACAGTTCACCTAGTTGAACACATTACGGATCCCAACATACGAGAACTTGGATCCAGTCCTCCCAGTATTGATTGGGAACGGAAGTTTGCTTTGGTGATGGTCCAAGCTTTACAAAGAGGAATTTCTGATCATACCCATTTGCTTGTTGACTCTCAGATCTGACCCATGCGAGAAACAAGAACATCTTCTCCTTCAGAACAGCATGGTTTGATCAAGAGGGCTTCATTGACCTAATAGCCCATGAATGGGCTATGGCCATAGAAGGGGGATCGAGCATGGAGCAATGGAAAAATAAGATAACACATTTAAGGAAGTTCCTGAGAGGATGGACTAAAAATGAGCGTGAAATTGTATAAGGTGGAAAAAGAGAGGCTAATCCACCTTATAAATGCACTTTCTCTTAAGGCCGAATCCACCTTATTATATGCGGACAAGAAGGCAGCTAAGACGGAGGCAGAGCAGGAGCTACGAGCGCTTCTAAGAGAAGAAGAAATGAAATGGGCACTTAGAGCTAAGGTACGACAATTCATCGAGGGGGATGAGAATACGTGGTTTTTTCATTTGAATACAAATGGAAAACACACAAAGAAGAAAATTCTACAACTCAAGCAAGATGAGGGTGCAATTGTAGGACATGAGAACCTAAAATTTTATATCTCTAACTATTACAAACAACTATGTGGTGCTTCCGAGGAAATTTTTGTGTCCCTTGATAAATACACAATAGGGGATATTCTCAACTCGGGATAGATGAGAATGAGGTTTTGTCTTCTCCTTTCACGATGAAAGAGGTGTTTGAGGGGACATGGAGTTTGTGCTCCCCAGCTCATTTGAGCTCGATGAACAGTAAATTTAAAAAAAGGCAGAAAAAACTGATTTTTGTGAACAACATTGACAAAAGTTCTTAGTGGGCGAAAAAATTTGGCCTTAAATAACTTTTACATAAGGCGTGGAAAAAAATTGATACTTTGAAAATGCGCATTTCTCGAGTATTGATTTTAGTTTTTTTGCCATGCCTTATAGGAATTTTATTTCACACCAAATTTTCCACGCACTTAGAACATTTGTCAATGTTGTGCACATAAAATTCCATTTTTTTGAAATTTTTTGATTTTAATCTTCACCGAGCTCATTTGAGCTCGAGAGCAGAAGGGCACTTTCCTGTTTGAGGCCATATCATAGATGAAGAACAATAAGGCACTAGTCCCAGACTGATTCCTAGTAGAGTTCTATAAAAAGTGCTCGCATGTCATTAAGGCTGGTCTCATACCAATGTTACATGAGTTCTTTAATGGCCAACTACAACTATTCCACCTAAACTTTGGAACAATAATGTTGTTGCCAAAGAAGAAGGAGGCGGTGTGATGGAGTTGTGTATTAGGCGTAGGCCTACGGACCTGCTTCCCTAGGCCCACCAAGGACCCCTTACGGACATCAGTTTCCTCAAAATCATCGGTGTAGTTTCAACCTCACTCGGTCAACATACCATCACTCAGCTTGCCTGGAGTCACTCGGACCACCTTGGATCAGTCGGACGCATCCTCACACTCGGACCACAACAAGGTGAAAGCACCAGAGAGATTACAATGGCTAAGGACTTAAACTACCTCATGAAGTGCAGTGAAGGCATGGGTTACCAGTAACGCCCGAGTTATAGCTACGGTTTCTAGTAACTTTCGTAGTTATTAGCATTAATTGCCCTTGTAATAAAGCTCGCTCGGTCGTGGCGCACTCTATATAAGCGACTCCCGGACTCCTGCTCAAGGGTTCAGCACCTTGTAATCTTTGATACCCCATACTAAAACATCAGCCTCAGTGCTCGAGACGTAGGGCTGTTACCACTTCCTAGTGGGGTCTGAACTCGTACATCCTAGTGTATCCGCTGCGTCTAGTTAGAATTCGCCCCTTCGTTCGTAGTTCTAGGTACTATTATCACGGTCATTCCCACAACACAGTGCATATTGAGTGTTCCGACTGACATGTCTGCTCAATGTGTGTTTTTAAATCTTCACTAAAGTTGGTAGAAATCGATTGATGCGGGTTGCACATAGTGTGGTGCAACCAACTAAGACGACTTTCATGTCGGGAAGAAACATACTAGAAGGTGTTGTTGTCCTACATGAAACATTACATGAGATCCAGTCGAAGAAACTAGATGGGATGGCCTTCAACGTGGATTTCGGAAAAGCGTACGATAAGGTTAAATGGTTGTTCCGCCAACAAGACTTCCATATGAAGGGATTCAGTTAATGGTGGAGGCAGCAGATCGATTCTTTTGTAGAAAAAGGCAGTGTTGGGAAAAAGGTGAATGATGATGTAGGTCACTACTTCCAGATGCAGAAGGGTCTTAGATAGGGGGACCTGATGTCTCATATCTGGTTCAACATAGTGGGAGATATGTTGGCAATTCTCATAGGTAGAGCTAAAGAGCACGACCAAGTAGAAGGACTAGTACCACATCTCGTGGAAGGTGGTGTGTCTATACTACAATACGCTCATGACACTGTTATTTTCATGGAACGTGATGTGGCAAAGGTCAGAAATATGAAGCTTGTGTTATGTCTATTCGAACAATTATTAGGATTGAAGATTAATTTTAACAAAAGTGAAATGTTTTGTTCTAGGAGATCCAAAGATGAATAAGATGCGCATAAACAACTATTCGGATTTGAACTAGGTACCCTAACATTTAGTTATCTCAGCATACCAATTCACCATCGCAAGCTATCTAACAAAGAGTGGAAGTGTATTGAGGATCATTTTGGAAAAAACTAAGCTGCTGGAAGGGTAAGCTTATGTCATACGAAGTTCGGTTGGTACTGATAAACTCAATGGTCACGCATATGCCGATGTTCCTTCTGTTTTTCTTTGAAGTACCTGTAGGGGTGCGGAAAATATTAGATTTCTATCGATCTCGATTCTTTTGGCAAAGTGGTGAGATAAAGAGAAAGTACAGGCTCACCAAGTGGGACATCATATGTGGACTGAAGGAACGGGGTTGGCTCGGGATTGAGAATTTAGAGGTAAAGAATAGATGCCCTCTGAACAAATGGTTGTGCGGGTTATCTGTAGAGACTAAAGGCACGTGGGTACAAATTCTGCATAATAAGTACTTACACTCTAAGACCTTGGCCTAGGTAACCGTTAGACCCAATGATTCACCATTCTCGAAGAGGTTAATGAGAAAAAAATTGGTTTTCTTCTATCAGACTAAATTCATTATTGGAAATGATAATTCAACTAGATTTTGGAAGGATACCTTGTTGGGGACGCACCTTTAGCCACACAATATCCATGTATGTGTAATAATGTCCAGCGTAAGGAGGCTTATGTTGCTACAATATTACAGTCTAGTCCTCTAAATGTTCAATTCCGAAGATCATTAGTTGGAGCCGATGGGACGCATGGATACATCTGGTGCAGAGGTTGATAGATGTTCAACTCTCTGATGAGCCAGATGAGATTCATTGGAAATTAACTTCGAACTGAACTTTCTCAGTGAAATCTATGTACGTAGACCTGATTGATAATTGTTTGATATTGAGGTCGATACAAATTTTGAAGATTAAGGTGCCGTCAAGAATCAAAGTATTCATGTGGTTTGTTCACAAGAAGGTGATCTAGACCAAGGATAACTTGGCAACGTATAGTTGGGAGGGTAGTCAATGATGCAACTTTTGCGAACAAAATAAAAATACAAAACACCTCTTTCTCGAGTGCCCACTGGCCAAATTATTATGGCGTTCGATTCATATAGGCTTTAATGTATTTCCTTCAAATACTATTCACAGATTATTTGGGCCGTGGTTAAATGGAGTAAAGACAAATATTGTGAGACATTTTAGGATAGGAGTATGCACATTATTGCAGAAACGATATGGTTTTTAACATACAAACGCTTATAAAAAATTGTAGGTAATCTACATGGCCGTTACTTGGATCTGTATGTGATTGTTACTCACTCCTGCAGAAGTCAGGGAGCCTTTTATTATTGGTTGTACTCGCTAGGAAATGGTAATTCGGAATATCTACAACCCCTTTGAATGACGATCCAGTAATAGTCTAGGTGTTTAGTCATCTCGTTTTATTTTCACCGGTTGTGATAAATTTTCGTATTTCCATTTACCTTTTATGGCTCCGAGTGAACTTGTACTAGACAATGAAGAGGCTGCAATCACTCTGATGCAGATGCCTGGGAAATCCTCATTTTCTAAATAAAATAATAGATTCAGAATACATAACAAGTTCCATAGTTTGCCGATTTTGATAAATCTTCGTTGCTTTTCATATAACAAATAAATAAGAAATAAATAAGGTAAGTATGTATCTCAGTCGGCAGATTATGTAGGCAAGATACAACCTACATCCGTCATTCCTTGGATCACGCTTCCTTTTGCAAATTTAAGAGGCAAAGAACTCAGCTATCCGTTGATGATGACTTCAGCTGTCTAAACCATATAACTGGCTGCTCATGTCTCTCTCTCTAGGTTCGTTTGATGCCAAGCTTTCACGGTTTTTTGTTTTTATCCTAACATTTCTCATTCTTGTATAATTAACCATATGCAGTACTACCTGCACAGTACATTTCCTAAGCAATACAAACCATGTTTCTGTTTTTCTAAAGTATATTCATTCTTTTGTGGGCTGCAGAATAGAGGAAGAATGACTAAATACTACTCCCTCCGTCTTAAAGTAAGTGACTTAAAAATAGCTTAAATTTGTACTAACTTAATACAAAATTAAATTATTTTTAAGTCATTTATTTTGGGACGGAGTGAGTACATAGCAGTGCTCATGTTTTATCATTATAACTTGCAGTTAAATATAGTATTATAATATATCCATGTGTGAACTGTTCAGTTATTTTTTTGAGGATTTGAATCCTTTTTCACTCGTGGCATATGAGCGAAAAGCAATCTCGACATTCATATGCCCGAATGTATTCTTCAATTCAGTTCGTTTAACTCTACAAGATTCAACATTGGGTACAAGTGTATTTCAATGGCCTTTTTCAACTCGGTCTAAACTAACCATTCCATTTAAGAACTACTATTGTTCCAATGCTCTTCCAAGCAAGCCAGACAATCAAGGACTGAAATGCATTAGTGCTAAGTCTAAGTCTGTACCATGTACTCGTTCAAGGTTTCAAATGGAAATATGAGTATTGCATCAAAATTTTATTCGATGGCAACCTTTCTCTTTTGTTGAGTATATATGTTATGTGCATTTTGTGTATGTGGTCCATCTCCTAGATTTGTATAGTTGAGGTCGTGGCCCACCTTGTACATCATATATACGTACGATTGTACCTAATCAATACATCGTGCAGTTCCATCATCATACATGGTATCAATTTTTAGGTTACAACCCTAGCTTCTGCTCGCCGCCGCCGCCGCGCCTCTCTCCCATCGCGCCGCCGTCGTCGCACCTCCACCCGTCACCGCCGCCGCCGCATCTCCACCCGCCACCGCTGCGCTTTCCTAGCGCCACCGCTGCCACTGCCGTCGTGCCTCGCACCACCACCGTCGTCCTCGTGTCGTCCACGACCGACTCCAACCCCTTCGCCGACGCCGATTCCCCCCTATGCCGCCGACATCCGCAACCTCAACATCCACGAGCGGGTTCCCGTCCGCCTTGCCCAGACGGACTCCTCCTACTACACTTGGAAGACCTACTTCTTCCTTGTGTTCCCGGAGTACAACCTCCTCGGCCACGTGGATGGCTCGGTCGACTCCAGCCTCGTGCCCAACCATCACGAGTGGTCCGCCATCGACACCATGCTCATCCGCTGGTTCTTCCTCACCATTTCGCCCGACCTGTTTCATACGGTCATGCACGAAGGTGATGATGCCTGCGTCGTCTGGACCAAGCTGAACGGGCTCTTCACTGACAATCGCCTTCAATGTCGCATTTTTCTGCAGCAAGAGTTCTTTGGGTGCCACCAGGACTACTCCTTCGTCGACGACTACTGTCTTTGACTCAAGACTCTTGTGGACAAGCTCCGCGACATTGGTGTGAAGATTGATACCGACACCCTTCTCACCACGCTCACCGTCGGCCTCAATGAGGGCTTTGGCAACGCTGCGGCCAACCTCTTCCTCATCACCAAGCCCTCCTTCGCCAAGTCCGTGGCCTATCTACACAAGAGTCGGGCCATGCACGTCGCCCTCGACGCCGGCACCACTCGCGACGGCCCTCCTCCACCGCCCGCTGCTTCCCAACAACAGCGGGCTCCCGTGCCCTCGCAGCAACCTTCGCGGCTTCCCCTGCGACCGCTGGCCTACGGCGCTCCTCCGCCACCTCCCGCGCGCACCAACGGTCACCGCCGTGGCGGCCGGCACGGCTGCCGTCAGCAAAAGCAGCAACAGGAGGGCGGCGCCCCTCGTTCGCACCAGCAACATGCGTCACAGCCCACCCCGCGTGTGGGCTAGTGGCTACAACCCCTGGATGGGCGTCGTGGACGCGTACTCTATATCGGTCCCTCGGTCCCCAACGCCATTGTTTCCCATGCCGCGACCCCCACTCGCGTCAGGCATACTTCGCCGCACCACAACCATACGGCGGGTACGCTCCTCCACCACCGCAGCGCACCGGCGCCTACAACTTCCCCTTGGCGACTCCCCCACCTCCGCATGCGCTGCCTCCAACACCATGGGACCTGGCGCTTCTCGCCCTAGTGCACAACGATCCTTCACCCAACACTTATACCGGTGGCGGTGATTGGTACATGGACACTAGGGCCAACGTCACATGTTTGCGGATCCTGGTAATCTTAGCTCATTCTATCCCGTCAACACCACCGCCCACATCACTGTCGGTGACGATTCCACCCTCCCGATCACTCATATCGGGCACACTTCATTTCCTTCTACTTCCATGCCATTGTCTTTATCTAACATTATTGTTTCACCCAACCTCATTAAAAATCTTGTTTCTGTTCGTTATCCTGCTCGTGAAAATCCTGTGGCTGTTGAGTTTGACAAATTTGGTTTTTGTGTCAAGGACGCTCGAACCAGGATGGTACTCCACCAACGTGATAGTCCCGACGACGATCTCTATTCGGGCCACCCGAAGTCCTCCACCACCACCGCTCTAGTTGCTCTCTCCGCTCGCGTTGACCTCTGGCAAGCTCGCCTAGGTCATCCCAACCTCGTCTCCCTTCATCATATCCTTAGGAGTTTTAGTTTCAGCTATAATAAGATTGTGATGCATGTCGTGTTTGCAAATATGTTCGCCTTCCGTTTAGTGGTTCCACCACCATTGGTTCTTTTTCTTTTCAGTTAATCCATAGTGATTGATACGTCCAAAACGTATCTATAATTTTTGATAGTTTCATGCTACTTTTATGCTTTTTATAATTGTTTTTATATTAAGTTTATGATTTATTTGGACTAACCTACTAATAGTTGCAAAAGTAAACAATGTTCTTATTTTACACTTTGATGTGTAGGAACTATCAAAAATAGAAGAGGAAACCTTGTTGGAGTGGGACTCTGACTTTCGTGAAATCTGCCCCCCCCCCCTACAGATTTTAGAGATCGTCTGTTTCCGCCTCGAATATTACGTCAAATGGAAACATAATACATGCTAAAGTTGTGGGGAATTTTATGATGGTAATTCTAGACTTAAACTTCGGTCCTTTGGAGTTCGGGCGCTTCAGGAAAGCCCTGTTTTACTAGAGGACAAATATCTAATTACAGGATTACGGGAATCGGTGACGTGATTGAGTCCAACTCTTACTATATCAAATGGATTCGGCCAAGCCACGACTTGGGGACCTCATTAGGGCTGAGAGGGGTTCCTAAGAAGGTTCTAGAGGTGCCCAAGAGCCCTTGGATCAAAGGGGCATCCATCAGAGGGCCAAGGATGAGCATCCCGACTCATATAAGGAGAGGAAAAACCTGATTTCTGGAGGGCCACCAAGAGCTACGTGATTTCCTCCTCCCAGGCAGTCATCTTGGGGTGGAGAACCACCTCCATACCAGCACCATCTCCAATTAAGAAGGGGGGCCAAGGGTCGCCCCCCAAGGGCCGTGGCCGCAGTCGTGTCTGTCGTCTCCTCTTCGGGCTGCACTTCTCCATCAACCTCTTGCTCACCATGGCCATGTGTGAGTAGTCTCCCTCGGGGCTGAGGTCTTCTGTGTGTAGCTATGTGGTCATCTCTCTCTCCCATGATGTGATCTTGATTGTGATCATAGGCTATGTTAATCTAGGGTGATCCCATGATCTTTCCCTTCTTCTATGTATTGGATTGATGTACTTACTTTATCTTATCTAGTATAATCCCTTAGACCATGGTGAAAGCGGTCTATTGGACATGGATTAGAAGAATATTTTCTTGAGTGATTTCCTCTTTTGTGAATTGATTGAAGATTGAGAGTCTTTTGGTGCTTGTCTTTGACTATCCTTGAGATATGTTGTGGTGATTGTGGTACTCTCTTTGGATGGCCGCGGTGACATTGGAAATCCATAGATGAGAACTACAAACTATGATGCGTGCTTTTATAGCCCTACATAATTCTCGTCCTCTTTTGATCACAAAGGAATGACCTCCAAGTACATCTCCATTGCATGTTTTAGTGGAAATATCATGAGATTAGATTATGTTAATGTTGTTGGGAGTTGCCACTAGTGAAAGTATGAAGCCTAGGCCTTGTTTTCCACCATTGAACACCGTTTGCTTTCAGTTTTGTTTCATGTTTGCTTGCTGCCATTTTTATTTTAGATTTATATTACCTTGTTTTACCATCCATATCACTTGCCTTTTAACATCTCTTCGCCGAACTAGTGCACCTATACAACTGACAATTGTATTAGGTGTGTTGGGGACACAAGAGACTTCTTGTATCTTAATTGCAGGGTAGCTTGAGAGAGACCATCTTCAACCTCTACTTCCCTGAGTTCGATAAATCTTAGGTCATCCACTTGATGGAAATTGTTGTTGTCCTACAAACCTCTACGCTTGGAGGCCCAACATAGTCTACAAGAATAGAAGTGTGCGTAGACATCAAGGTATTTCAGGCACCATTGCCGGGGAGGTGAGTGCTTGAAGGTATATTTTTAGATCTTGTAATTAAATATTTTTGTTTCTTGTTTTTATTTCACTAGTTAGGCTTATAGGAAAACAAAAAAAATATGTGATAGCTTTATAAACTTTATCTCGAACTAGGGCATGAAGTGTTTGAGGAGAAAATTAAAAAAATCTATGGAACTTCATTATTTGCATAACAATAATGATGGTGGCAATGTTATTAGTATGCTTCCTTTGAATACCTATATTACTATTGACATGGAAAGCTCAAAGCTTGGGGGTGACGGGTTTGATGAACATGATACTTTTAGTCCTCCAACTTTTGAGGAGAAAATTTGCTATGATGATTGTCATGATGATAATGATAGTCCTACTCCCACTATTACCAATGAGAAAGATTATGCTTATGTGGAGAGTAAGAGTACCTTTTTGCATGTGGATCATGGTAACAATGCTTTATGTGATACTTATATTGTTGAGTTTATTCATGATCCCACTCAAAATTATTATGAGAAGAGAAAATATGCTTATAGATATTTCAATAATATCAAGTTCCCTCTCTTTATGTCGAAGGTTTTGAAGTTGCACTTGTTTTGCCTTCCTATGCTTATTGCTTTATGCTTCAATGAATTATTCTATCACAATATTCATATGCATAGGAAGCATGTTAGACTTAAATGTGTTTGGTATTTGCTTCTTGATGCTCTCTTTTGTTCTACAACTCTTATTCCTACGAGAGCATCATTAAAATCTTAAGCCTATCTTTATGGCTATAAAGAAAGAGCTCTAGGGAGACAACCCTTGTTTTCTTTACTTTCAGTTTTTAGTGGTCTTGATGCTTGTTACTACTGTAGCAACATCATTGTATCTTTATTTTCAAGCTTTGTGCCAAGTTTTAGCCTCCGATTGCAAGAAAATTCAAAAGTTGTGACATGCTGTCGAGACACAGATTCTGTCTGCTTGACGGAAAAAATCGCCAAAAGTCACGAGATCATATTTCTTATCTGAATTTTTTTGACAGCATGCTCTACATAATTTTATTTCTGGCATATGTTCTGAGTTTTTTTTTTTTGAGTTGCAGAAGTGCCCCGAAAAATTATTTACTACCTGTTGTTCTGTTTTCACAGACTCTGCCACGTTTTGCATTTTAATCATTTTGCAAATCTCAAACTTGCTTTTCCTTTGCAAAAAACCTTTTGGAAATCATGAGAAACAGTATCTTTTCATGAAAATCTTTATTTACAGTAGATAATGAATTATTTTATCATGGGTACTAACCACTCTAATCAGATTATGATGAGTTTCGTATGAAGGGAGTTTTCAAGTATGTGATGGAAAATGATGAAAAAAGATCCAGGAGTTTCAAGCGCTCAAGATTGAGGATGCCCCCATGCACCCCAAGAAATATTCAAGGAGACTCAAGCGTCTAAGCTTGGGGATGCCCCCGTGCATCCCCTTCTCTATCAAGAATCATCAGTTCGTCCATCTCCATGTTATATTTTTATCACTTCATATGTTATGTGCTATGCTTGGAGCGTCCCGCTCTTTACTTTTTAGTTTGTTTTAGTTTTGCTTGCTGGTCATAAATAAGTTACATCCTATCATTCTTATTTGGGAGAGAGACACACTCTGTTTTAATTGCATAGAACACTCTGGTTTTCACTCTTATTGTTCTCTGAGTGTTCACTTTTTGCTATTACTGCGTTTAGCTCTTGTTTTCCACTCATATTTTGTTTAGAGCTTGCTAGTTTGCTTCAGTTATATTTGATTGTATCTATGGTCTTTAATTAATATTATCTATGAGAGTTGTTTCAAGAAAGTTGATTGGTGTTGGAGAAGAGTAAAATATTTCATGCTTATAGTGGTGCAATCGGAAGCTTGTTTAGACTATGGCTTAGAATTTAACATGTCATGTTAGATATTATCTTAATTATATGCTTAGTAGTTATTGATGTAGAATGACTTGTCTCAAATAGCTGAGAGTGCTTAATGTGCCATTCAAAGAATCATGTGTTGTTTTTATCTGATCGAAGCATAATATTGTGGTATTCTCCTTTACTGCTTCATTTGGGTTGACTTGGCGCATGCTCACACCATGTTATGACTAGAAACCAGTAACCTCTAGCCTCTATGATCATTTAGTTATTGACTAGTAATATTATTTATGCTTTCATTAATAATGTTTTGTCGCTATGCATGATTATGGCCGTTGTTGCTCTCTTAGTTGGTCGCTCCCAGTCTCCTGCTAGCCTCCACTTGTACTGAGTATGAGCTCTACTCGTGCATCCAACTCTCTAAAAAATTTTCCAAATGTGTCCACCATAGCTACCTACATGTGGTATTTAACCGACACTCCAAGTAAATTTCCCATGTGCTACCTTTAAAACTTTCAAAATTATTCTTGTTTTGCGCCTCTGTTTTAGCTCATGAGGAAGTAGTAGATAATTCATGATATTATCATACTTGACAAGCTTTATATTGGGTTTGCATGTCTAATATGCAAACCCCTAATACGAGGAGGGACTGACATGAGTGCGCCCAGCTCATAAAATATAATAGCAACAAACAACACCTCCTTCACGCTTTGTTTATGAGAAATCAGAATAGTGATAAACAAAGGAGACTAAGGGGATGTGATCGTCCCCACTTTGCGAGTCGTTTCCTCAAAATTGTTCCAGCATGAGAAGTATTGGGCTATCTGCTAGCATTCGTTGACGAATTATGCACCTCCCAAAATATTGTTTTATAATCTTATTGATTTCAAAAATCTCTCAAAGCTCTAGCACATGAGTAATCCATGTTTCCCTCTGCGAAGGGCCTTTCTTTTACTTTTATGTTGAGTCTTCATCTTCTAACTTTATGCACCAATTAAGAGAGCATAGTTGTCATTCTGAGTATAATGTGCATAGTCCCAAAATTTATTATTGATTGATTCATGATTATGTTATTACTTTTTCTCAAATTATTTGTATCTAGTCACCACTTGAACTCCGAAGGTGTCATGGCATTTATGTTTTGCCCCACTCTTAAGGACAAGTGAAATACCACTTTTCTATGTTTTCTTTATGCTCAAAACAAACTTATAACTTTCAAGTGCATTATTATTCATGATCTTTTGTTTGTGTTACTTTTCATGTTGCAACATGGTTGCTAAGTTTTATTGTTAGAATTATATCTATCATGCCAATGTTTAGAGTGCTATGATCTCAGCTTACAAATGCTTTTACAAATATGATGATCAAGATTATGTTGGTAGCATGTCACCTCAAAAATTATTTTGTTTTTATCGTTTCACCTACTCGGGGACGAGTAGGAACTAAGATTGAGGGTGTTGATACGTCCAAAACGTATCTATAATTTTTGATCGTTTCATGCTACTTTTATGCTTTTGATAATTGTTTTTATATTAAGTTTATGATTTATTTGGACTAACCTACTAATAGTTGCAAAAGTGCACAATGTTCTTGTTTTACACTTTGATGTGTAGGAACTATCAAAAATAGAAGAGGAAACCTTGTTGGAGTGGCACTCTCACTTTCCTGAAATCTATTCCCCCTACAGATTTTAGTGATCTTTCGTTTCCGCCTCGAAGATGACGTCAAATGGAAACAGAATACATGCGAAAGTTGTGGGGGATTTTATGCTGACAATTCGAGACATAAAATTCGGCCCATTTGAAGTTCGGACTCTTTAGGAAAGCCGATTTTACTGGAGGAAAAATACCTAATTACAGGATTACGGGAATCGGTGACGTGATTGAGTCCAACTCTTATCATATTAGATGGATTTGGCCAAGCCACAACTTGGGGACCTCATTAGGGATGAGAGGGGTTCCAAGAAGGTTCTAGAGGTGCCCAAGAGCCCTTGGATCAAAGGGGCATCCATCAGAGGGCCAAGGATGATCATCCCGACTCATATAAGGAGAGGAAAAAACTGATTTCTAGAGGGCCACCAAGAACTACGAGATTTCCTCCTCCCAGGCAGCCGCCTTGGGGTGGAGAACCACCTCCATACAGCACCATCTGCAAGGAAGAAGGGTGGCCAAGGGCCTCCGCCCCAAGGGTTGTGGCCGCCGTCTCCTCTCCGGGTTGCACTTCTCCATCAATCTCTTGCTCACCATGGCCATGTGTGAGTTGTCTCCCTCGTGGCTGAGGTCTTCTACGTGTAGCTATGTGGTCATCTCTCTCTCCCATGATGTGATCTTGATTGTGATCATAGGCTATGTTAATCTAGGGTGATGGCATGATGTTTCCCCTTCTTCATTGTATTGGAGTAATGTGTGGACATCTCCAGTTGCTAGTAATTCGGGCTACCTATATTATCTCGTTATTCTCAACGTTTACTCCCATTATGTGTGGAATTTCCCCTTGTGACGAAAGTAGGATACGCTCTCCACTTTGACGACTTTTTACTCCTATGTCAGCATGCAGTTTGGGCATCCCATTCTTGCTCTTCAGACTGACAATGGAAAAGAGTTCGACAATCTCACATTCCGTTCTTTTATTTCACACCATGGCACAATTTTCCATATCACTTGCGTGTATACTTCCCAGCAAAACGGTCACACCGAACATGTCCTTCGCACTCTCATTGACTGCATTCACACACTCCTCTTTCATGCCCATATGCCGGCCCACTTCTCGCTGGATGCCCTTGCTATCGTGTCTCTTCTCCTCAACCTTCGGCCTTGTCATCCGCGGTGGAACTATGCACCCCATCATTTACTCTTCGGTATGCCACCTTCCTACGATGGTTTGTGCATATTTGGGTGCCTCTGCTATCCTAGCGTTGTTGACATCTCTCCTCACAAACTCACCTCACGCTCCGTCGCATGCATCTTCATCGGTTATCCTGCCAACTCCAAAGGATGTCGGTGCTATGATCCTGTCTCCCATCGCGTGTTCACCTCCCGACATGTTTACTTTGACGAGTGTGTGTTTCCCTTTCAGCAGGTGCGTCCAGCTTCTTCTTCATCGTCAACCATTGACGGCTCTGGGTCCTCGACCCCCCACCAGGGTGCTCACGCGCGGCCCTTGGCCTGCCCCTGGTTTCGCGCAGTGCCACCCCGTTGCGGCTGCTTCGGGCTTGGGCGTTGTGCTCCCAAGCACTGCCTCGGGCTCCCCGGTGACTACTGCGCCACCGGTGGCTGATGCGCCGGTCTCGCCCGTGCTTGTAGCGCCGGCCCCGTCCACACTCACGGACACGTCGGTTTTACCCGCCGCCTCGCTCGTGGGCTCTGTGGCTGGTCCCACCGGTCCTCCGGTTGGTCCGGTCACTCATGCCATTACGGGCGTCCTTCGTCCGAGCTCGCGGTACACTTCGTATGAGTACGTCTGCACGGAATCCACCTCTATGCCATTGCCCTTGCCGTCCTTCATGTGAGGATCTCTTTGTGATCCGCTCTGGGTGGTTGCAATGCAGGGGGAGTTTGATGCCCTGCAGCGGAACCAGACTTGGCAGCTTGTTCCCCGACCCCGGCACGCTAACGTGATTACCAGGAAGTGGGTCTTCAAGCACAAGCTCCGCCCCAACGGTACCCTTGATCACTACAAGGCGCGCATTCGCGGCTTCCGTCGGCATGCTGGCATCAACTTGACCAATACTTCTGCTCCAGTCGTCAAGCCCGGCACGATCCACACCATTCTATAGCTTGCAGTTTTTCGTGCTTGGCCTGTGCACCAGATGGATGTCTCCAACGCCTTTCTCCATGGTCATCTTTAGGAGCAGGTTTTCTCTCAGCAACCTACGGGGTTTGTTGATCCGACGTCTCCAGATCACGGGGGCCTACTCTCGTGCTTGTTATACAGGCTCAAGCAGGCTCATCGCACCTGGTACCAGCACATCGCGGCGTTTCTTCATCAACTTGGCTTTCGCTCTACATGCTTCTATGCTTCGCAATTTGTCTATCACCACGGCACTGATACTGTGTATCTGCTCCTCTACGTCGATGACGTCATTCTGACAGCCTGCACGCCTAGCCTTCTCAGCCGGCTCACTGACCGTCTTCATGTTGAATTCGCCATCAAGGACTTGGGTCCTTTGCACTACTTCCTCAATGTTGAGGTGGTGTCGGGGAGATAACCCCAGGGTAGGCTCAACGAGCCTGCTCCTTTATCTCCGGCCCCAAAGGAATGACCAAGAACCATTCTGCAAGGCCCAAGTCCTCTGGCCGGCTGGGCAACACATGCCGGCTAAGGGGCCAGACGGCCAACTCTCTGGTCAGCCAGGCTGCACCTGCCGGCAAGAAGCAGGACGACGACCTCTTCCTGGCCGCCTAGGCCAAGCCAGCCGGCTAGGGACGAGGCAGTCGTGCCCAAGCCAGCTAGCCAAGCACGCTAGGCGGCCGGGGATCTCAAGTCACATCAGATCGTAGGTCATGACGAGACCCTACGATTAAAGGTGGCTACACGTCGGCATAGTTACTCGATCGGAGTGCACAGAAGGTACCAGCATCGGCGGCCACGCCGCTGACCTACCCCGGCTCTGATCCATCACCCAGCACAGTGCCGGCCGTCAAACTCCCACTCCATTACTACACTCGGCGTGGGAACAGTGGAGGTGACCATACCATCTGCCCATGCCGAATCACGCTGGACGACGTCGGACGTACCATGTGTATCCTGCGTTAATGTTACGCGAGAGCCTCATTGGCTAGCCGGCGGGTCCCACAGCCAGACGGGACCTCGCAGCCGGCGGGCCCCTTAGGCGACAAGACAAGACCCTCGTGGTCCCCCTGTCCAGCCGGCGAGGCTGCCAACCGGGTCCCATTCTTGTATCCTTTATCTATATTGTAGGCCGGTGGGTCCGTCTATAAAAACCCCGGCCCCCCTCCATGTAGAGGGTCGGTCAACAGATCACTCACACATACAACAACCACATAGAAGAGGCAGAGACGTGTCGGCTGCTCCGTTCTTCCTCCTCCGCAATATAGCTCCAGGAGCAACTTTGTAATCCCATCCATATACATCATACACTCCGGCAGGACGAGGGGTTTTATCTCTATGGAGAGCCCTGAACCTGGGTACATCGTGCGTTCCATGGTTGTACTAACCTCGCCCCCAGCGACCTCCGTTGCCACTTCGGTTCTCACCTACTTTAGCCTACCCATGGCATATGTTGTGAGTATTCACCGACATTTGGCGCCCACCGTGGGGCTGATCGCGGCATCGGCTGGCTTTACGCACTGGGCGGGGCCTCGCACGATGCATCCGGATCGATCTGCATGCCCGGGGAGCCCGCCTTTGATGAGGCATCGCCAATGATGATCGACATCCCGGTCCACCATGCGCATTCGGACGAGGAGTCCGATGACGAGGCGCCTCCTAGCATCATCGTCGCTGCTATGGAGAACCTCAGCGTTCTTTTTAGCAACCTGCGCCTCAACGATGGTCCTCGCTACTTTGTCAAGGACTTTGATGTCGAGGCATTGTGCGCCAGCTTCGGTAGGCTCTCTATCGCTGAGACGCCTAAGCACGACGTGTACCCCAGCAACGTACTCGTGTTCGACGGCCCTCCCACGTCGGTGGAGTTCTTCACCCCATACCATGTCGCCACCGTCTCCAACATCGTGGAGGTGATGGTCATCGGCGCCGGCACCAGCACGGCTCAGGGCAAAGCATCAGCAGACGCTGCTGACCCTGCTGCTATCACCGCTGACACTCTTCAGGCTGCGCTAACCGGCCTCAAGACGCCCATCGCTGCCTCCACAAACCCTAATGACGCACGAGCCCTACTGGAGGAGGCTCGCAAGTAAATCTTGGAGGAGGGCACTGATGACCCACAAGTATAGGGGATCAATCGTAGTCCTTTCGATAAGTAAGAGTGTTGAACCCAACGAGGAGAAGAAGGCTCTAATAAATGGTTTTCAGCAAGGTAATAACTGCAAGCACTGAAAGTAGCGGTAACAAGTGATGGTGTAGTGAGGTGAAACGTAGCAAGCGGAAAGTAACAAGTAACAAGTAACAAGTAGTAGCAACGGTGCAACAAAGTGGCCCAATCCCTTTTGTAGCAAGGGACAAGCCTGAACAAAGTCTTATAGGAGGAAAAACGCTCCCGAGAACACACGGGAATTTCTGTCATGCTAGTTTCATCATGTTCATATGATTCGCGTTCGTTACTTTGATAGTTTGATATGTGGGTGGACCGGCGCTTGGGTACTGCCCTTACTTGGACAAGCATCCCACTTATGATTAACCCCTCTCGCAAGCATCCGCAACTACGAAAGAAGAATTAAGACAACGTCTAACCATAGCATTAAACTAGTGGATCCAAATCAGCCCCTTACGAAGCAACGCATAGACTGGGGTTTAAGCTTCTGTCACTCTAGCAACCCATCATCTACATACTACTCCCCAATGCCTTCCTCTAGGACCAAATATGGTGAAGTGTTATGTAGTCGACATTCACATAACACCACTAAAGGAAAAGACAACATACAGCATATCAAAATACCGAACGAATACCAAATTGACATCACTATTATCAGCATGACTTATCCCATGTCCTCAGGAACAAAAGTAACTACTCACAAAGCATAATCATAATCATGATCAGAGGTGTAATGAGTATCATCAAGGATCTGAACATAAACTCTTCCACCAAGTAATCCAACTAGCATCAACTAGAAAGAGTAATCAACACTACTAGCAACCTTACAAGTACCAATCGGAGTCGCGAGACAGAGATTGGCTACAAGAGATGAACTAGGGTTTGGAGAGGAGATGGTGCTGATGAAGATGTTGATGGAGATGACTCTCCTCTGATGAGAGGAGTGTTGGTGATGACGATGGCGACGATTTCACCCTCCGAAGGGAAGTTTCCCCGGCAGGATCGTCCTACTGGAGCTCTAGATTGGTTCTGCTCAAGTTCCGCCTCGTGGTGGCGGAGAATCCACGGAAAAGCTCCACCCTGATTTTTTCTCAGACAAAACCCTTCATATAGCAAAAGAGGGGGGCCAGTGGGCCACCAGGGTGCCCACAAGCCCTGTTGCCGCGGCCAAGGGGTAGGCCGCGGCAACCAGGCTTGTGGGCCCCTGGCAGCTCCCCTCTGACACTTCTTTCGCCCGGTATTTTTTATATATTCCCAAAAAATTCCATGTTGATTTGCAGGGCATTTGGAGTTGCGCAGAATAGAGGACTCAGACTTGCTCCTTTTCCAGTCCAGAATTCCAGCTGCCGGTATTCTCCCTCTTCAAATAAACCTTGCAAAATAAGAGAGAAAAGGCATAAGTATGGTACCACAAAGTATAAAAACAGTCCATAAAGCGATAAATATCAACATGAAAGCATGATGCAAAATGGACGTATCAGGCACCGCCATCGCTTCAGCGAAGCGCCGGATGGAGGCCATGCAGCGCGAGTATAACACCGCATACGTCCTCACTCCGGTTTTCGAGGCCCCTAGCCGGCTTGGTTCGGTCCGCGGCCGCGGCCGGTTCATTGCCAAGATTCTAGGCAGCAAGCAGCCCATCTATGAGACTCCGGCAGCCAACTTGCGGGCGCCAGAGGCGGCCAAGGAGGAAATGCCAAGCTTGGAGGGCGAGGAGCGCGCCTTCCAGGAGAAGCAGGTCAAGGATCTCCTTGATGTCGCCAACGAGCAGCAGACACGGCTTGACCCTGGTCAAGCGCAATCAGAGTCTCCGGGACCCAACCCGGAGCGCGCCACAAACCCAGCGGTCATCCGCATGCGGAGGGATATTGCTCGCATCGCACTTCCGGCCGGATGGGCGAGGGAAACCAAGACAGGCGCTCCCAGCGCTAGAGCGAGCATACTTCGAGCCGGCGTCGCAGAGGCGACGAGAGCGACTCGGTGTATGAGGTTCCTCGTCCGGGGAGGACCCATGCCACCGGTTCGCAAGGTGTCCTTCCGATCGCTGCTCGGATCGGCGCTCGCGTTCCCCAAGGCGACCAGCACGCCCGCACGCGTCTCAACGCCCTTGCCCAGTTAGCCCTCCTAGAGGAGGACGGCCCCATCGGTCCGGCCTGCTTCGGACCCCGGAGCCGAGGGGAGCCGTTTCCCCGAGGCTTCACCCTGCCTCAGGATACTCCCAAGTACAACAGCACCACCAAGCCAGAGGACTGGCTGATCGACTACACCACCGCCGTTGGCATTGCGAGGGGTAACAAATGCGTAGCAGTCCGCTAAGTGCCACTCATGTTGGCCGGCTCGGCTCGAACTTGGATCAACAGCCTTCCAGCGAGCAACGTCAATTCATGGGTGGACTTTGAGGAGGCGTTCATCTGCAACTTCCCTAGCACCTACAAGCGCCCTTGCCGGCCGTGCGAGCTATCCATGTGCGTCCAGAGGCCCGACGAACCCCTTCGCGACAACGTCACTCGCTAGACAGAGCTTCGCAACTCCTCCGAAGGAGTGCATGAGGTACAGGCCATCCAGTACTTCATCGACGGTTACCCAGACGACACGCTCCTCAACCACAAGCTCATGTGCTCCGAGCCCACCTCTTTGGTGATGCTCATGGCCAAGGAGGACAAGTACGCCATGGCCGACTCCGTGATGCGAGTCAAGGTGACCGCCTCGGACAAGGCTGTCCCCATGCCGGCTACTCTCAAGACTTCTCAAGTTGTCTCTCAACGGAAGCGGCCCAACAGGGCCAATTGGTTGCCCAAGCAGACTTTCGAGCAGCTGCTTGACACCCCCTGCAAAATACACTCTAGGGCACAGCCTTCTACCCACACCCTTCGACAGTGCAGCTTTGCATGACGGTTGTTGCGAGGGGAGGGCCTGTCGGCTGCCCCAGGTGCACAGGCTGCACCTCAAGCCCCGGCTCCTGGTCCCGCTCCGGCTCCACCGCCGCCGCCTCACAACGACGGCCGCCTCCACGACGACTACCCCCATCAAGACGGAGCATTTGTCGTCTTCACCGGTGAATGTGACCACAAGCATAGCCCGCGCTAGCGACGGCGTGAGGTGAATTCCACGGTCCCCCCGGTTCCCCAATACATGCATTGGTCTGAAAAGCCCATCACATGGAGCCGGGTCGACCATCCTGCGGTGATGCCCAACCCGGGCTCATACGCGCTCGTCCTTGACCCCACCTTCGCCTCTAAGAGGCTCACCTGCCGGTTCTCCCGGGTGCTGGTCAACGGCGGCAGCAGCATCAACATCCTCTACCTCAACACTCTCCGCAAGCTCGGGCTCAAGGAGACGGATGACGTGCCGACCAGCACTGTCTTCCACGGCATCGTGCCAGGGCAGTCCTGCTCACCTATCGAGAAAATCCTGCTCGACGTCCTCTTCAGCGACAAGGCTCACTTCCACCGCGATTCCATATGGTTCGGGGTAGTGGACCTCAGCAGCCCGTATCACGCATTGCTGGGCAAACCGCCTCTGGCCAAGTTCATGGCTATCCCCCACTTCGCCTACCTCAAGATGAAGATGCGGGGTCTAAAGGGCATCATCACCATTGCTGACGACTACAAGAAGTCGCTCGAGTGTGCACAGGACAGCAGCCGCCTGGCTGACACCATGGTGATTGCTGAGGAGAAGAGAGATCGACCGGCTCATGGCTCAGGCTACCGAGCAGCCGGCGATCCCTTCTCCTCCGTCCCAGTCGGTCGGCGAAGGCTCCTTCAAGCTGTCTAAAGAAACCAAGCAGGTGCCACTCGACCCTGCAAACCCCAAGCAGCGCGTCACCATCGGGGCTGGCCTCAACCCCAAATAGGAAGGCGAGCTCGTCGACTTCCTCCGTGAGAATCTGGACATCTTTGAATGGTCCCCCAAAGCATGCCGGGTGTCCCGAGGAATTACGCCGAGCACAAACTGCATGAGCGATCGGATGCAAATCCGGTGACACAACCTTTGTGCCGCTTCGCCCAGGGGAAGCAGCGCACAATTGGAGAAGAGATTACCCTGCTCCTTGGAGCCGGCTTCATCATGGACATTTTCCACCCGGACTGGTTAGCTAATCCAGTCCTGGTGCTGACGAAAAACAATACATGGCGAATGTGTATCGACTACACAAGTATGAATAAGGCCTGTCCGAAAGACACTTTCGCGTTGCCTAGGATAGATCAAGTGATCGACTCCACTACAGGCTGCGAAATGCTGTCATTTCTAGATGCTTATTCAGGCTACCATCAAATCAAGCTGGATCCAGCTAATCGCCTGAAGACCTCCTTCATCACGCCCTTCGGGGCCTACTGCGACACCACCATGACGTTCGGTCTGAAGAACGCTGGTGCAAAATTCCAATGCTGCATGCAGCAGTGCCTACTGCCACAGATTGGCAGAAACATCCACGTCTATGTGGATGACATCGTCATCAAGACCAAGCAGCACTTCAGCCTCCTCGATGACTTGCGGGAGACGTTCGCCAACCTGCGTGAGTACAAGATCCGGCTCAACCCAGAGAACTGCGTCTTTGGGGTTCCATGCGGCAAGCTCTTCGGGTTCTTCGTGTCCGCCCGTGGCATCGAGGCAAACCCCGAGAAGATTGGCACCATCGAGCGGATGGTGAAGCCGACCCAGATCCTAGACGTCCAGAAGTTCGTCGGCTGCCTCGCGTCCCTTAGCCGGTTCGTCAGCCAGCTCGGCGAGAAGGCCCTTCCACTCTACCAGCTCATGAAGAAGACGACGAAATTCGAGTGGAACGACAAGACGGACGAAGACTTCCGTGACCTCAAGCGGGTCATCTCGATCCTGCTAATCTTGGCAACGCCGGCTGAAAGGGAATCCATACTCATATATATTGCAGCGACCACTTGCGTGGTTAGTGTAGTGCTGGTAGTTCACCGCAAGGAGGAGGGCAAGGTACTGTTAGTACAACGCCGTGTCTACTACCTCAGCAAGGTCTTGTCGGCCTCCAAGCAGAACTATCCCCACTACCAAAAAATGTGTTATGGTGTTTACCTTGCTGCAAAGAAGTTGAAGCAATACTTCCAAGAGCATGCTATCACCGTGGTCAGCACTGCTCCACTTTCAGAAATCATGGGCAACCGTGATGCAACTGGCATGATATCCGCTACGAGCCTCGCACCGCCATCAAATCTCAGGTGGTGGCCGACTTCCTGGTCGACTGGGCCGAAACCCAATTTGAGCCACCACCTCTAGACTCCACGCATTGGCGGATGCACTTCAACGGCTCGAAGATGCGGACTGGTCTGGGAGCCGGCATCGTCTTGACGTCTCCAAAAGGAGACCAACTCAAGTATGCTCTCCAGATCCACTTTGCCGCCCCCAACAATGTCGCCGAGTATGAAGCACTCGCTCACAGCCTCCGGCTCGCCAAGGAGATTGGCATCCAGCGGCTCATCTGCTTCGGTGACTCAGACCTTGTGGTGCAGCAAGTTTCGGGCGAATGGGACGCCAGGGAGACCAACATGGCAAGCTACCGCTTCCTCATCCAGCAGCTCAGCGGCCCCTTCGAGGGTTGCGAGTTCCACCACGTTCCCAGGGCGGACAACAAGGCGGCCGATACATTGGCCAAGATCGGCTCCATGAGACAAGCTATCTCCGCCGACATCTCCCTCGAGCACCTACACAAGCTGTCTATCACGCTGTCTCTAGAGTCAGCATCAATTTTCGTGCCGACTGATTCTTTGGTGCAAGCGTCGTTGGCTCCACAAACTACACCGGTTACATCTCCTGTGCCGGCTGCGCTGGCTCTACCGACTCCAATGCCGGCATCGGCTACAACCACTTCGCTGGCTACGACTACTTTGCCGGCTGCAACAACAAATCCGGCTCCGCCCTGCCTCGAATCATGTCGTCTCGACACCTAGTGTGTGGACGTCATGGAGGTAGATGGCGAGCTAGCCGCCATGAAGGCATTAGAGACACCATGTCTCGAGCCCACGACTACTGCTTCATCAAGCGCGGGGGTTGCAGAAGCCCCTGACAGTCACGTCGAGACAGAGCCAACCCTTGTGTCGGCTTCGTCATGGGCTCAACCCATCCTGGCCTTCCTCCTTTGCGGCGAACTTCCTCAAGAAGAGGCGGAGGCGAGGCAGATCGAGCACAGATCTGCAGCCTACGCCATCATCAATCGCGAGCTGGTTCGGCGTAGCGTTACTGGCGTGTTCCAGCGCTGCATCGAATCAGAAAAGGGACAGGAGATCCTCAGAGATATTCACCAGGGGGAGTGCGGGCATCATGTCGCCTCTAGAACCCTGGTGTCCAAGGTATTCCGCCACAGATTCTACTGGCCCACGGCCCTCGAGGAGGCCGTGGACATGGTCAACAAATGCGAGGGCTGCCAATTCTTTGGCACGCACAACCACATGCCACCTTCGACCCTCAAAACCATCCCCTTGTCATGGACTTTTGTCGTCTTGGGGTTGGACATGGTGGGGCCTTTCAAGACGGCTCGCGGTGGCATGACTCACCTGTTGGTGGCCGTCGACAAATTTCCAAGTGGATCGAGGCTAGGCCTATCAAGAAGCTTGATGGCCCCACGACTGTCAAGTTCATCATGGACATCTCTGTCCGATACGGCATCCCCCACAGCATCATCACCGACAACGGCACTAACTTCGCCAAGGGCACTCTGGCGCTCTACTGCTCCAAGGTAGGCATCCGGCTCGACTTGGCGTGAGTGGCACATCCCCAGTCCAATGGCCAGGTGGAAAGGGCCAACGGCCTAATCCTGGCCGGCATCAAGCCAAGACTGGTGGCACCACTCGTCAGGTCAGCTGGCTGCTGGATTAAAGAACTGCAGGCTGTATTGTGGAGTCTCCGCACCACGCCTAACCGGTCAACCGGCTTCACTCCGTTCTTTATGGTATACAGGTCCGAGGCCATCATCCCTACGGATATCGAGTTCGACTCGCCTCGGGACACCCTGTACACAGAAACAGAGGCGAAGGGGGCAAGAGAAGATGGTGTTGATCTCCTCGAGGAAGCAAGGGACCTAGCCTTGAGTCGGACGGCCATCTATCAACAGAAGTTGAGATACTACCACAACAAGAAGATAAAGCCTCTCTCTTTCAGAGAGGGAGACTTGGTGCTCAGAAGAATCCAGCGCACCGCCGGCCAACACAAGCTCTCATCCCCATGGGAGGGACCCTTCATCATCAGTAGGGCATTGCACAACAACGCATACTACTTGATCGATGCCCAGAAGCCAAGGAAGCGCGAGAGGGACGACTCCCGCCAGGAGACGGAGCGTCCATGGAATGCGGCGTTGCTTCACCCGTTCTATTGCTAGAAGGAAAGTATCAAACATTGAAAGAGCATGCACATATGTATCTTTCTCCCTCTTCAGGGATTTTTAATGAATGCAATGAAAACAGCATGCCATATGCTTCTTTTTAGATTCATACTTAGATTGCTCACTCTATGAGTCCCTTGCCGGCTCTAATAAGCTCGGGGGCTCGCTAGCCGCCCGGACAACTTCCTTATGTTGTAGAAAAACACATCGTGTACGCCGGACCGATCCCAGGTCACCTCGTAACAGCTACGGACCGGCTCCCAGCTGTACGGCTAGCGAGGCGATGCCAGGTAAGGCCGGATACATGGAAAGTTTGACTACAAACAGGTTGCCGGCTCGGGTTGGCTTGATCTATTTTACAATCTCATTCTAGTCGGCCTCTGACTGGTTTATGTCTGAATCTTTAAGTCTTGATGGCTTCGAAAAATCTAAGTCCTATATTCTCAAGGTCAGAAACCTCGACACAGTCACAGACCGGCTCCCGGCTGTCGGGATGGCGGGGTGGAAACTTAGGGGTTAGAGGGGTTGGAGAAAAAGAAGTCTAGCAAGAATCAAAAGACAAAGATATAAAACAGCACACATGGCAATACGAATATAATGCTGAATACATACATTCAAAAGCATTGGCCCACGGCCGAAGTTCATTACACCCCAAGTGGGTGGAACTGTTGGACTGACAAAACAATTGCAGACAATAAAAAGAAAAATAGGATCGGCTAAGGGGATGTGGCCTCGTCGGTCGCCCCGGCTGCTGCTCCTGAAGTGGTGGCTCCACCATCGCCGGCTGCTCCCGAGGCGGTGGCGCCGTCTCCTCTGCGAGGGCTTCCGGCTTCGTTCGCGTCGGAGTCGGCATACGCCTCGCCGCTGGAGGCGGCGTTCTCCTCTTCACGGTGTCATAGGGCTGAAGGCCATGTAGATCCTTAGGGATCACATTGCCTCCTTCACCCCGCTCCAAGTTGAGCTCATCCCAGGCGGCGTACGAGGCGATGTCGCTGGCCCTCACGTGCAGCTCCTCCACCACGACCTGCAGCTTGATACGTCTCCAACGTACCTATAATTTTTTATGGTTTCATGCTATTATCTTGTCAAACTTTGGATGTTTCGCATGCCTTTTGTATATTTTTTGGGACTAACTTATTAACTCAGTGCCAAGTGCCAGTTCCTATTTTTTCCATGTTTTTAACCCCTTTCAGAGGAGATTTTCAAACGGAGTCCAAACGAAAGAAAATCCCCAAAAATATTTTTTTTGGGACGGAAGAAGATCGGGGAACTTGGGAGCCAAGGCAGGGGAGCCCCAGGGGCCCCACAAGCCCCCACCCCGCGGCCAGGGGGCGCGCCATCCAGGCTTGTGGGCCCCCTGGAGGTCCCTTGACCTAGGTCTTTCGCCTATATATTCCCATAAATTCCAGAAAAAATCAGGAGATCATCGCAATCGCTTTTCCGCCGCCGCAAGCTTCTGTCTCCGCAAGATCCCATCCGGAGCATGTACTGGTGCCCTACCGGAGAGGGGATTCAGACACGGAGGGCTTCTTCATGAACACCATGACCTCTCTGATGATGCGTGACTAGTTCACCATAGACCTACGGGTCCATAGCTAGTAACTAGATGGCTTCTTCTCTCTCTTGGATCTTCAATACAAAGTTCTCCGTGATCTTCATGGAGATCTATCCGATGTAATCTTCTTTTGCGGTGTGTTTGTCGAGATCCGATGAATTGTGGATTTATGATCAGATTATCTATGAATCTTATTTGAGTTTCTTCTGATCTCTCTTATGCATGATTTCATATCCTTGTATTTCTCTTCGAGTTGTGGGTTTTGTATGGCCAACTAGATCTATGATTCTTGCAATGGGAGAAGTGCTTGGTTTTGGGTTCATACCGTGCGGTGACCTCACCCAGTGACAGAAGGGGTAGCGAAGCACGCATTGTGTTATTGCCATCAAGGGTAAAAAGATGGGGTTTTCATCATTTGTTTTAGATTATCCCTCTACATCATGTCATCTTGCTTAAAGCATTACTCTGTTCGTCATGAACTCAATACACTAGATGCATGCTGGATAGGGTCGATGTGTGGAGTAATAATAGTAGATGAAGAAAGTATCGGTCTACTTGTCTCGGACGTGATGCCTATATGCATGATCATTGACTTAGATATCGTCATGACTTTGCGCGGTTCTATCAATTGCTCGACAGTAATTTGTTCACCCACCGTGATACTTGCTATTTTGGGAGAAGCCTCTAGTGAACACTATGGCCTCGACGGTCTACTCCACACCATATTTTCAGCCTTACACTTTTTACTTCTTTGCACTTTCCGCCTTCAGATCTCACTTTGCAAACAATCTTGAAGGGATTGATAACCCCTTTGAAGCGTTGGGTGCAAGCTTGTTTGTGTTTGTGCAGGTACTCTGGACTTGACGAGACCCTCCTTCTGGATCGATATCTTGGTTCTCAAACTCAGGGAAATACTTACTGCTCCTGTGTTGCATCACCCTTTCCTCTTCAAGGGAAGAACCAACGCAAGCCCAGCCTTTGTCAACGTGTCAATTTCTATCGCTGTTGTCTGTGGGATAGCACAGTTCCACCTCCGAGCCGTCGTGCTGAGCGACGAGCTTGCCCAAGTCCAGGTTTCGGTACCAGGACTTGGCCAAGTGTAGTGCCATGTAGGCTCCAGCACGCGCGGCCGAAGCACGCCAGGCGTCAAGATGGTCTTCGCGGGCCGCAAGCCAGTTGGAGAGCCGGCTCATCGACGCCGGCTCCATGCCATCCGGCCACAGAGCCTTCACCATCAACGAGCATGCGACCTCGAGCCCAGCCACGGACTCGCCTAGGACATGTAGGCGGGCTCTGAGGCCCACCCCGATCAGCTCCACGCTCCAGCCGGAGGTAACGTCTACCTCCTGCCCGGCCGCGCGGCGCTCCTCGCGGCTCACCTCGACGGCTGTGTCGGCTGCGTCCCGAGTCTCGGGGAAGAGACCTGAGATAGGGGAGGGGCGCAAAGAAGAGTAAGAAGAGGAGGCGGCAAAGAAGAAAATTCAAGACAAAACAAAAAGACTCACGGTCGAAGTGGCTATCAGTCTCATGGGCGCCCTCCAGGGCCTCAAGCTCCCGCACCTTGCTCGCTTGGGTGAGGCGGGTGACTTCATCCTGGAGGGCCGCCGCCGTGTCCAGTGCCTTGGCCAGCTGCGCCTGCTTCTGGATCAGGGCTTCCTCCTTCTCCTTCAAGGCAACGTCCTTGAGCTTCATCTCCTCGAGATGAAGCGTCTCAAGACGCTCCACGTCGGCAGTATGGGAGGCGTCCTTCTCCTGCAGGGAGGCGCGGAGCTGCTCCTACTCAGCCTGGCGGTCCGCCTCGAGCTCCTTCTTCTCCACCTGGAGAAGAGTCAGCTGCTGCTGGAGCCGGCCGTCCACCTCGCGCAGGGCGTCCCGCTCCACGGCGGCCTCGCCCAGCCGGGCCTCAAGCTCAGTGATCTGGTCATCGGCCGCCTGGTTTTGAGCCCGCGGTGTGTTGTAGGCTTGCAACTAGGCATCATAAAGATCCTATAAACAACGAAGAAGCCAAAGTAAGATTCGGCCTGGTTAATTCATAATCAGCCCGATTCTCGGGGGCTACACCCAGTGGGTACGCTAGCGCGCCCCCACTAAAAAAGCAAAGCAAGAGATGAAGCTCAAGGAGATTCGGCCCGGTCGATGATCGGCCGGCCCGACTCTCGGGGGATACACCTAGTGGGTGCGCTGGCGTGCCCCCACTGATTCAAGAAGAAGAAAATAAAAAATCAAAGACAAATACGTGACACTTACCCTGGTGCGCTCCTCCAAACACTCCATATCGCTGCCCACCATGCGGACCGCCTGGACCACCTTGTATCGGCTGCTGGCAAACAGCGATGCCAGCTCCGGGACACCGTGGAGCACGGTGCCCACGGGCAGCTTCTCGCGCTCCAGATTCGCCGCTCGCCAAGCCTTCATGGGCCGGCTCCCGGCCCTGGGTCCGGCTCCTAGAGCAGCCGGGCCAAGGTTGGAGACGACGATGGTGTTGTCTCCAAGCGCTGGCATGGCGGCCGGCTCCGCCGATGCCCCAGCTGGCGCTGTCTCCTCAGTAGGAGGTGCATGGGCTGCGTCCGGCGCATCCATGTTCACCTCTGGCACATCTGGGGCCACGTCTGGCGCGTCCAGGTTCAGTTCCGGCGCGTCAGCCGCCGCCTCGGCCTCAGGTGAATTAGGGATCACCTCAAGATCCATTGGCACGGAGGCGTCCGGCTCGGAAGGATGGGCCTCCTCGGTCCTCAGGGCGTTCCTCGGGGCCGCCTCGCTACCTGGCTCCTCCACGCGAGCATGCATGAAGGGGTCACTGCTACTTCTCAAACAACACGCCAGAAATTGACACGTTGATCGAGACTGGGCTTGCGTTGGTTTTTCCCTTGAAGAGGAAAGGGTGGCAGCACAGGAGCAGTAAGTATTTCCCTCAGTTTGAGAACCAAGGTATCGATCCAGAAGGAGGGTCTCGTCAACTCTAGAGTACCTGCGCAAACACAAACAAGCTTGCACCCAACGCTTCAAAGGGGTTGTCAATCCCTTCAAGATTGTTTGCAAAGTGAGATTTGAAGGCGGAAAGTGGAACGAAGTAAAAAAGTGTAAGGCTGAAAATATGGTGTGGAGTAGACCCGGGGGCCATAGTGTTCACTAGAGGCTTCTCTCAAAATAGCAAATATCACGGTGGGTGAACAAATTACTGTCGAGCAATTGATAGAACTGTGCAAAGGCATGACGATATCTAAGGCAATGATCATACATATAGGCATCACGTCCGAGACAAGTAGACCGATACTTTCTGAATCTACTACTATTACTCCACTCATCGACCGCTATCCAGCATGTATCTAGTGTATTGAGTTCATGACGAACAGAGTAACGCCTTAAGCAAGATGACATGATGTAGAGGGATAATATCAAACCAATGATGAAAACCCCATCTTTTTACCCTTGATGGCAACAACACGATGCATGCCTCGCTACCCCGTCTGTTACTGGGTGAGGTCACCGCACGGTATGAACCCAAAACCAAGCACTTCTCCAATTGCAAGAATCATAGATCTAGTTGGCCAGACAAAACCCACAACTCGAAGAGAATTACAAGAATATGAAATCATACATAAGAGATATTAGAAGAAACTCAAATAAGATTCATAGATAATCTGATCATAAATCCACAATTCATCGGATCTCGACAAACACACCGCAAAAGAAGATTACATCGGATAGATCTCCATGAAGATCATGGAGAACTTTGTCTTGAAGATCCAAGAGAGAGAAGAAGCCATCTATATACTAACTATGGACCCGTAGGTCTATGGTGAACTACTCGCGCATCATCAGAGAGGTCATGGTGATGATGAAGAAGCCCTTTGTGTCCGAATCCCCCTCCGACAGGGCACCAGAATGTGCCCCAGATGGGATCTTGCAGAGACAGAAGCTTGCGGCGGCGGAAAAGTGATTTCGATGATCTCCTGATATTTTTTGGGATTTTTAGGGAATATATAGGCGCAACCCCTAGGGCAGAGAGCGCCCAGGGGGGCCACAAGCCTGTGGGCCGCGGCCTACCCCCTGGCCGCGGGGTGGGGGCTTGTGGGGCCCCTGAGGCTCCCCTGCCTTGGCTCTCAAGCTTCCCGATCTTCTTCCGTTACGGAAAAAATGTTTTCGGGGATTTTCTTCCGTTTCGACTCCGTTTCAAAATCTCCTCTGAAAGGGGTCAAAAACATGGAAAAACAGGAACTGTCACTTGGCACTGAGTTAATAAGTTAGTCCCAGAAAATATATAAAATGCATGCAAAACATCCAAAGTTTGACAAGATAATAGCATGAAACCATCAAAAATTATAGATACGTTGGAGACGTATCAAGCATCTCCAAGCTTAACTCATGCTCGTCCTCGAGTAGGGAAGTGATAAAGAATGAATTTTTTATGTGGAATCCTACCTAGCATAGTTGTCCTTTGCAACTTCTTTCACGTGACATGAATGTTCAGATCCGTAAGATTCGAAACAATAGTTTGCTATTGACATGAAAACAATAATACTTCAAGCAAACTAGCAAGGTAATCATGAACTTTCAAAATAACAAGTCCAATGAAAGGTATCCCTACAAAATCATATAGTCTGGCTATGCTCCATCATCCTCACACAACTTACGTAAATCATGCACAACCCCCGTATTGGACAAGTAATTGTTTTGCACTCTTACTTTCTCAAACCTTTTATAACTATCACGCAATACATGAGCGCGAGCCATGGATATAGCACTATAAGTGGACTAGAGTGTGGTGGTGGTTGTGAGACAAAAAGGAGGAGATGGTCACATTGACTCGGCGTATCAAAGGGCTATGGAGATGCCCATTAATAGATTCAATGTGAATGAGTAGGGATTGCCATACAAAGGATGCACTAGAGCTATAAGTATGTGAAAGCTCAAAAGGACAACTAGTGGGTGTGCTTCCAACTTGCTTGCTCACGAAGACCTAGGGCAATTTTGAGGAAGCCCATCATTGAATATACAAGCCAAGTTTTATAATTAAGATTCCCACTAGCATATGGTAGTGACAAAGCAAGAAGCTCTGAATCATGAAGAACATGGTGCTATTATGAAGCACAAGTGTGGAAAAAGATAGTAGCATTGTCCCTTCTCTCTTTTTCTCTCTTTTTGTTCATTTGGGCTCTTAGGCCTCTCTTTTTTCTTATTTATTTCCTCACATGGGACAATGCTCTAACAATGATGATCATCACACTTTTATTTACTCACAACTCCAAACTCACAATGATGATGACTCCATAGGAAATGCCTCCGGCAGTGTACCGGGATGTGCAGCGATCTAGCATGGCGTATGATGTTGAAACATCTCGCTAGCTATCTTACGATCATGCAATAGCAATATGAGCGTGACGGCACAAGTCATGAGATGGAACGGTGGGAGTTGCATGGAAATATATCTCGTAATGTCTATGAAAAAACCATAGTAGGTAGGTATGGTGGCTGTTTTGAGGAAGGCATATGGTGGGTTTGTGTACCGGCGAGAATTGCGCGGCACTAGAGAGGCTAGCAAAGGTGGAAGGTGAAAGTGCATCTATACCATGGACTCACATTAGTCATGAAGAACTCACATACTTGTTGCGAAAGTTTTTATTAGTAATCAAAACAAAGGCTAAACGCATACTCCGAGGGGAAGGGTTGGTAGGTGTAAACCATCGCGCGATCCCGACCTCAACACAAAGGATGACAATCAATAGATCAATTATGCTCCGACTTCCTAACATAGCGGTTCACCATACATGCATGCTGTGGGAATCACTAACTTCAACACAAGTATTTCTAGATTCATAACACCCTACTAACATAACTCTTAATATTACCAAATCCATGTCTGAAAACTATTTGAGAGGAATCAAAACTTCTCTTTTTATTCAATGCACATTGTCGGGGGGATAACCCCGGGATAGGCTCATCAAGCCTGCTCCTTCATTTCCGGCCCAATGGACATGAAGATATGGAGATTCCCAAGGCCCAAGTCTTCTGACCGGCTAGGCATCGCCTGTCGGCTGGAAGACGAGGCGGCCACCTTTCTAGCAGGCAAGGCAGCCCCTGCCGGCTAGAATACAGGTGGCCTCCCCTTCAGAGCTGGCCTCGTCCCGCGAGCCGGACTGGGGAGGAGGCGGCCACCCGCGAGCCGGCTAACCAAGCAGGCTAGCCGGTCGAGGATCACCAGTCACATCATATCGTAGGTCAGGAAAGGACCTCACGATTAAAGGTAGCTACGTGTAAGCAAAGGTACTGGATCGGGGCGCCCGGGAGGTATGAGCGTCGGCAGCCACGCCGCTGACCTACCCCGGCTCTGATCCATCACCTAGCTTGATGTCGGACCGTCACACTCCCACTCCATCACTGCGCTCGGCGTGGGGAACGGTGGAGGCAGTCGTGACGTCCATGATCTCATCCGGGACTCCGAACAACATTCGGTAACCAACCATATAACTCAAATACGCATAAAACAACGTCGAACCTTAAGTGTGCAGATCCTGCGGGTTCGAGAACTATGTAGACATGACCCGAGAGACTCCTCGGTCAATATCCAATAGCGGGACCTGGATGCCCATATTGGATCCTACATATTCTACGAAGATCTTATCGTTTGAACCTCAGTGCCAAGGATTCATATAATCCCGTATGTCATTCCCTTTGTCCTTCGGTATGTTACTTGCCCGAGATTCGATCGTCAGTATCCGCATACCTATTTCAATCTCGTTTACCGACAAGTCTCTTTACTCGTTCTGTAATACAAGATACCGCAACTTACACTAAGTTACATTGCTTGCAAGGCTTGTGTGTGATGTTGTATTACCGAGTGGGCCCCAAGATACCTCTCCGTCACACGGAGTGACAAATCCCAGTCTTGATCCATACTAACTCAACTAACACCTTCGGAGATACCTGTAGAGCATCTTTATGGTCACCCAGTTACGTTGCGACGTTTGATACACACAAAGCATTCCTCCGGTGTCCGTGAGTTATATGATCTCATGGTCATAGGAACAAATACTTGACACGCAGAAAACAGTAGCAACAAAATGACACGATCAACATGCTACGTCTATTAGTTTGGGTCTAGTCCATCACATGATTCTCCTAATGATGTGATCCCGTTATCAAGTGACAACACTTGCCTATGGCCAGGAAACCTTGGCCATCTTTGATCAACGAGCTAGTCAACTAGAGGCTTACTAGGGACAATGTTTTGTCTATGTATCCACACAAGTATTGTGTTTCCAATCAATACAATTCTAGCATGGATAATAAACGATTATCATGAACTAAGAAATATAATAATAACTAATTTATTATTGCCTCTAGGGCATATTTCCAACAGTCTCCCACTTGCACTAGAGTCAGTAATCTAGTTCACATCACCATGTGATTCCAACAAATCCAACACCCATATAGTTATGGGGTCTGATCACGTCTTGCTCGTGAGAGAGGTTTTAGTCAACGGTTCTGAAACTTTCAGATCCGTGCGTTCTTTACAAATATTTATGTCATCTTATAGATGCTGCTACTACGTGCTATTCGGAAATGCTCCAAATATCTACTCTACTACACGAATCTGTTTCACTACTCATAGTTATTCGGCTTAGTGTCAAAGCTTGCATCGACGTAACCCTTTACGACGAACTCTTTAACCACCTCCATAATCGAGAAAAATTCCTTAGTCCATTAGTTACTAAGGATAAATTTTGACCGCTGCTAGTGATTCAATCATGGATCACTCTCTGTACCTCTCAACATACTTTGAGTCAAGGCACACATCAGGTGCGGTACACAGCATGGCATACTTTAGATTCTACGGCTAAGGCATAGAAGACGACTTTCGTCTATTCTCTTTATTCTGCCGGGGTCGGGTTTTGTGTCTTACTCAAATTCACACCTCACAACGCAACCAAGAACTCTTTCTTTGCTGATCTATTTTGAACTCCTTCAAAAACTTGTCAAGGCATGCATCTTGTTGAAACTTCCATTAAGTGCTTTCGTTCTATCTCCATAGATCTTTGATGCTCAACGTTCAAGTAGCTCAGTCCAGGTATTCCTTTGAAAACTCCTTTCAAACAACCTTGTATGTTTTACAGAAATTCTACATTACTTCTGATCCACAATATGTCAACCACATATACTTATCAGAAATTCTATAGTGCTCCCACTCACTTCTTTGGAAATACAAGTTTCTCATAAACCTTGTACAAACCCAAAATCTTTGATCATCTCATCAATGTGTATATTCCAACTCCGAGATGCTTGCACCAGTCCTTTGAAGGATCACTGGAGCTTGCATACTTGCTAGTATCTTTAGGATCGACAAAACCTTCTGGTTGTATCACATACAATGTTTGCACAAGGAAACCGTCGAGAAAACAATGTTTTGACATCCTGCGTGCAATATTTCATAAATAATGCATCAACAACTAACATAATTTTAACAGACCTTTAGCATCGCTACGAGTGAGAAAGTCTCATCATAGTCAACTGTTTGATCTTGTCGAAAACATCTTTGCGACAAGTCGAGCTTTTCTTAATAGTGACTTATCACCATCATCGTTTGTCTTCTTTTAAAGATCCATCTTTACTCAATAGTCTTATGACCATCAAGTAGTTCTTTCAAAGTCTACACTTTGTTTTCATACATGGATCCTCTCTCGGATTTCATGGCTTCCAGCCATTTGTCGGAATCTGGGCCCACCATCGCTTTCTCCATAACTCGTAGGTTCACTGTTGCTCAACAACATGACCTCCAAGACAGGGTTACCGTACCACTCTGTAGTAGTATGCGACCTTGTCAACCTACGAGGCTTGTAGTAACTTGATCAGATGCTTGATGATCACCATCATCAGCTTCCACTTCAATTGGTGTAGGCGCCACAGGAACAACTTCCTGCGCCCTGCTACACAGTGGTTGAAGTGATGGTTCAATAACCTCATCAAGTTCTACTACCCTCCCACTCAATTCTTTCGAGAGAAACCTTTCCTCGAGAAAGGATCCGTTTCTAGGAACAAACACTTTGCTTTCGGATCTGAGATAGGAGATGTACCCAACTGTTTTGGATATCCTACGAAGATGCATTTATCCGCTTTGGGTTCGAGCTTATCAGACTGAAACTTTTTCACATAAGTGTCGAAGCCCCAAACTTTCAAGAAACGACAGTTTATATTCCTCTAAACCTCAATCTATACTGTGTCATCTCAATGGAAATACGTGGTGCCCTATTTAAAGTGAGTGCGGTTGTCTCTAATGCATAACCCATAAACGATAGTGGTAATTTGATAAGAGACATCATAGTATGCACCATACCAGATAGTGCGTGGCTATGACGTTCAGACACATCATCACACTATGATGTTCAAGGTGGCATGAACCGCGAAACAATTTCCACATTGTCTTAACTGCGCTCCAAAACTCGTAACTCAGATATTCATTTTCATGATCATATCGTAGACAGTTTATCCTCTTGTTACGACGAACTTCACTCTGAAACGGAATTGAACTTTTCAACATTTCAGACTTGTGATTCATTAAGTAAATACTCCTGTATCTACTCAAATCGTCAGTGAAGTAAGAACATAATGATATCCACTACGTGCCGCAGCACCCATTAGACTGCATACATCAAAATGTATCACTTCCAACAAGTTACTATCTTATTTCATCTCAATGAAAACAAGGCCTTGCTCATGTGGTATGATTTGCATGTCACTAGTGATTCGAAATCAGGTGAGTACAAAGATCCATCAGCATGGAGCCTCTTCATGCAATTTATACTAACATGACTCAAGCGGCAGTGCCACAAGTAAGTGGTACTATCATCATTAACTCGTATCTTTTGGCACCAATATCATGAACATGTGTAACACTACGATCGAGATTCAATAAACCATTGAAGGTGAATATTCAAGAAAATAGAGTAACCATTATTCTCCTTAAATGAATAATCGTATTGCAATAAACACGATCCAATCATGTTCATGCTTAACGCAAGCACCAAATAACAATTATTTAGGTTTAACACCAATCCCGATGGTAGAGGGAGCGTGCAACGTTTGATCATATCAACCTTGGAAACACTTCCAACACGTATCGTCACCTCGCCTTTAGCTAGTCTCCGTTTATGCCGTAGCTTTCATTTCGTGTTACTAATCACGTAGCAACCGAACCGGTATCCAATACCCTCATGCTACTAGGAGTACTAGTAAAGTACACATCAACATCATGTATATCAAATACACTTCTTTCGACTTTTGCCAGCCTTCTTATCTACCAAGTATCTAGAGTTGCTCCGCCTCAGTGACTGTTCCCCTCATTACAGAGCACTTAGTCTCGGGTTTGGGTTTAATCTTGGGTCTCTTCATTAGTGCAACAACTGTTTTGCCGTTTCACGAAGTATCCCTTCTAGCCCTTGCCTTTCTTGAAACTTAGTGGTTTTACAAACCATCAACTATTGACGCTCTTTCTTGATTTCTACTTTCGCAGTGTCAAACATCGCGAATCGCTCAAGGATCATTGTATCTATCCTTGATATGTTATAGTTCATCACGAAGCTCTCACAGCTTGGTGGCAGTGACTTTGGAGAACCATCACCATCTCATCTGGAAGATTAACTCCCACTTGATTCAAGTGATTGTCGTACTCAGACAATCTGAGCACACGCTCAACGATTGAGCTTTTCTCCTTTACTTTGTGGACAAAGAATCTTGTTGGAGGTCTCGTACCTCTTAACAAGGGCACAAGAATGAAATCACAATTTCATCTCTTTAGAACATCACTTATGTTCCGTGACGTTTTACAACGTTTTCGGCGCCTTGCTTCTAAGCCATTAAGTATTTTGCACTGAACTATCGTGTAGTCATCAGAAACGTGTATGTCGGATATTCATAGCATCCACAGACGACGCTCGAGGTGCAGCACACCGAGTGTTGCATTAAGGACATAAGCCTTCTGCGTAGCAACGAGGACAATCCTCGGTTTTACAGACTCAGTCTGCAAAGTTTGCTACTATCAATTTTCAACTAAATTTTCTCTAGGAACATATAAAAACAGTAGAGCTATAGCGCAAGCTACATCGTAATTCGCAAAGACCATTAGACTATGTTCATGACAATTAGTTCAATTAATCATATTACTTAAGAACTCCCACTCAAAAAGTACATCTCTCTAGTCATTTGAGTGGTACATGATCCAAATCCGCTATCTCAAGTCCGATCATCACGTGAGTCGAGAATAGTTTCAGTGGTAAGCATCTCTATGCTAATCATATCAACTATACGATTCATGCTCGACCTTTCGGTCTCATGTGTTCTGAGGCCATGTCTGCACATGCTAGGCTCGTCAAGCTTAACCCGAGTGTTCCGCGTGCGCAACTGTTTTGCACCCGTTGTATGTGAATGTTGAGTCTATCACACCCGATCATCACGTGGTGTCTCGAAACGACGAACTGTAGCAACGGTGCACAGTCGGGGAGAACACAATTTCGTCTTGAAATTTTAGTGAGAGATCACCTCATAATGCTACCGTCGTTCTAAGCAAAATAAGGTGCATAAAAGTATTAACATCACATGCAATTCATAAGTGACATGATATGGCCATCATCATGTGCTTCTTGATCTCCATCACCAAAGCACCGGCACGATCTTCTTGTCACCGGCGTCACACCATGATCTCCATCATCATGATCTCCATCGACGTGTCGCCATCGGGGTTGTCGTGCTACTCATGCTATTACTACTAAAGCTACGTCCTAGCAATATAGTAAACGCATCTGCAAGCACAAACGTTAGTTTAAAGACAACCCTATGGCTCCTGCCGGTTGCCGTACCATCGACGTGCAAGTCGATATTAACTATTACAATATGATCATCTCATACATCCAATATATTACATCACATCGTTGGCCATATCACATCACAAGCATACCCTGCAAAAACAAGTTAGACGTCCTCTAATTTTGTTGTTGCTTGTTTTACGTGGTGACCATGGGTATCTAGTAGGATCGCATCTTACTTACGTAAACACCACAACGGAGATATATGAATTGCTATTTAACCTCATCCAAGGACCTCCTCGGTCAATTCCGATTCAACTAAAGTTGGAGAAACTGACACCCGCCAGTCATCTTTGAGCAACGGAGTTACTCGTAGCGATGAAACCAGTCTCTCGTAAGCGTACGAGTAATGTCGGTCCGAGCCGCTTCGATCCAACAATACCGCGGAATCAAGAAAAGACTAAGGAGGGCAGCAAAACGCACATCACCGCCCACAAAAACTTTTGTGTTCTACTCGAGAAGACATCTACGCATGAAACTAGCTCTGATACCACTTTTGGGGAACGTCGCATGGGAAACAAAAATTTTCCTACGCGCACGAAGACCTATCATGGTGATGTCCATCTACGAGAGGGGATGTGTGATCTACGTACCCTTGTAGACCATACAGCAGAAGTGTTAGTGAACGCGGTTGATGTAGTGGAACGTCCTCACGTCCCTCGATCCGCCCTGCAAACTATCCCGCGATCAGTCCCACGATCTAGTGCCGAACGGACGGCACCTCCGCGTTCAGCACACGTACAGCTCGACGATGATCTCGGCCTTCTTGATCCAGCAAGAGAGACGGAGAGGTAGAAGAGTTCGCCGGCAGCGTGACGGCGCTCCAGAGGTTGTTGATGATCTCGTCTCAGCAGGGCTCCGCCCGAGCTCCACAGAAACGTGATCTAGAGGTAAAACCGTGGAGACATGTGGTCGGGCTGCCGTGGCAAAAGTCGTCTCAAATCAGCCCTAATACCTCCGTATATGTAGGTTGGAGGGAGGGGACCTTGCCTTGGGGCTCAAGGATCCCCAAGGGGGTCGGCCGAGTCCAAGGGGGGAAGGCTCCCCCCCCAAACCGAGTTGGACATGGTTTGGTGGGTGGGAGTCCTTCCCTTCCTTCCCACCTCCCTTTTTTTTTCTTTCTCTTTGATTTTCCTTTGTATGGCGCATAGGGCTCTTCTGGGTTGTCCCACCAGCCCACTAAGGGCTGGTGCGCCACCCTCATGGCCTATGGGCTTCCCCGGGGTGGGTTGCCCCCCCCCCCCCCCGTGAACTCCCGGAACCCATTCGTCATTCCCGGTACATTCCCGGTAACTCCGAAAACCTTCCGGTAATCAAATGAGGTCATCCTATATATCAATCTTCGTTTCCGGACTATTCCGGAAACCCTCGTGACGTCCGTGATCTCATCCGGGACTCCGAACAACATTCGGTAACCAACCATATAACTCAAATACGCATAAAACAACGTCGAACCTTAAGTGTGCAGACCCTGCGGGTTCGAGAACTATGTAGACATGACCCGAGAGACTCCTCGGTCAATATCCAATAGCGGGACCTGGATGCCCATATTTGATCCTACATATTCTACGAAGATCTTATCGTTTGAACCTCAGTGCCAAGGATTCATATAATCCCGTATGTCATTCCCTTTGTCCTTCGGTATGTTACTTGCCCGAGATTCGATCGTCAGTATCCGCATACCTATTTCAATCTCGTTTACTGGCAAGTCTCTTTACTCGTTCCGTAATACAAGATCCCGCAACTTACACTAAGTTACATTGCTTGCAAGGCTTGTGTGTGATGTTGTATTACCGAGTGGGCCCCGAGATACCTCTCCGTCACACGGAGTGACAAATCCCAGTCTTGATCCATACTAACTCTACTAACACCTTCGGAGATACCTGTAGAGCATCTTTATAGTCACCCAGTTACGTTGCGACGTTTGATACACACAAAGCATTCCTCAGGTATCCGTGACTTATATGATCTCATGGTCATAGGAACAAATACTTGACACGCAGAAAACAGTAGCAACAAAATGACACGATCAACATGCTACGTCTATTAGTTTGGGTCTAGTCCATCACATGATTCTCCTAATGATGTGATCCCGTTATCAAGTGACAACACTTGCCTATGGCCAGGAAACCTTGTCCATCTTTGATCAACGAGCTAGTCAACTAGAGGCTTACTAGGGACAGTGTTTTGTCTATGTATCCACACAAGTATTGTGTTTCCAATCAATACAATTATAGCATGGATAATTAACGATTATCATGAACTAATAAATATAATAATAACTAATTTATTATTGCCTCTAGGGCATATTTCCAACAAGTACCCCCGATACTAACCATAGTTTCATCAACAGAAGGAACCAACTCAACAAAAAACAGAATCTGTCAAAAACAGACCAGTCTGTAGCAATCTGTATCCTTCATTTACTTCTGGTACCTCAAAAAATCTGAAAAATTACGAATGCCAGGGAAAAAGGCATATCAACCAGCAGCAAAAAGAATCAACTCAAAAGATCTTTCTGAATAAAAATGAAAAATCATATCGTGAGCGAAAAGTTTCTGTCTTTTTCCAGCAGGATCAAACAACCATTACCAAGACTAGTCATAAAGGTTTTGCTTGGCTCAAACACAAAAAGAAACACAAAAAACACAATCACAACAGAATTATGATGGTGTGGACACAACAAAACAGAAAGAAAAAGATAAATTCATTGGGTTGCCTCCCAACAAACGCTATTGTTTAACGCCCTTAGCTAGGCATTGATAATTCAATTATGCTCACACAAAAGACAAGAATTGAAGCACAACGAGAGCATCATAAAGCATGTGAAAATCATACCTAAGTCTAACATACTTCCTATGCATAGGTATTTTATAGGAAAACAAATTGGCAAGACAACCAATAGTTACCAAATGCAAGGAAGAAGAAAGAGACAATAGCAATCTCAACATAACGAGAGGTAATTTGGTACCATGAAAGTTTCTACCAAAATATTTTCCTCTCTCATAGCAATTACATGTGGGATCATAATCAAATTCAACAATATAGCTATCACAAAGGATATTCTTTTCATGATCCACATGCATGCAAAGTTGAGGCTCTTCAAAAATAGTGGGATTATCATCAACTAAAGTCATGACTTCTCCAAACCCACTTTCAATAATATTGCAAATATCATATTCATCATTATGCTTAAAAAAAATTCAAGATCATAAGAAAAATCATCGCCCCACTCATGATCATTGCAACAAGTAGTGGACATAGCAAAACTAGCATCCCCAAGATTAGGGTTTTCCATATTTTTAGCATGATTGTCACTAATAGAATTTATAATGAAACCATTGCAATCATGCTTTTCATCCAAGGAGCCCTCGTGAATCACTTCATAAATTTCTTCCTCACAATTTCCAGATTCATGAATCTCAAGCAAAACTCCATAGAGAAAATCAAGTGCACTCAACTCACTAGCAATTGGATCAACATAATTGGATCTCTTAGAGAGATTAGCAAGTGGATGAGGATCCATATCACTAGATTTTAAGCAAGCGAAGATGCAAGCATATTGAAGGCACATGGCACACAAGTGAAGGAAAGGCAAGCGAGAGAAAAGGGTGAACGAAAAAGGCAAATTGTGAAGTGGGGGAGAGGAAAACGAGAGGCAACTGGCAAACAAAGTGAATGCAAGAGATGAGTTTGCGACACCTACTTGGATGAGTTCTTGACTTGATCCTCCTCGGAACGGCGCCAGAAATCCTTCTGCTACTTCTCAAACAACAGCGCCAGAAATTGACACGTTGACGGAGACTGGGCTTGTGTTGGTTTTTCCCTTGAAGATGAAAGGGTGATGCAGCACAGGAGCAGTAAGTATTTCCCTCAGTTTGAGAACCAAGGTATCGATCCAGAAGGAGGGTCTCGTCTGATGGAGTTATAATCCTAGGGTAGGGTCATAGGCCTGCCCTGTAGGTCCTACCCAAGGATTACCCCTGATAAGGGACAAGGCCCTTAGTCAGTTCCGACTGAACTAAGGAGTTCCCATCATCCAGTCGGTAACAGATCCTCGACCATCCAGTCGGAGACGAGCATTCGGAGAATATCAAACTAACCAACTGGATTCCACTCTGTGCATCGTAACCCCCTTGGAGGGAAACGGTCATACGTTTCCATGTGCCTTTATTAGCATTTAAGACGTACGTTACCTGTAACGTAGGCATTAATTCGTCACTACTCCACCCCTGTGCACCGAACCGTTGTGGAGGGCAGCGCACTTTATATAAGCCACCCTCCCCCACTGGGGTAGGGGTTAGCAAATCACTGTATTCTATATTTTCACTCGACAACAAGCTCCCACAGCACTGAGACGTAGGGCTATTACCTCCACAATAGAGGGGCCTGAACTCATACAACCTTGTCGTAGCTAAGGCTATGCCCATCCTTTCGTACCCTACACATCTACTGTCAGACTTATACCCACGACAGTTGGCGTCCGCGGCTCCAGCGTTGGGTGCAACACGCCGAGGCGCACCAGAACGCGTCTTCACAAGTGGCGGTCCTAGAGTCGGTTGTGGTTGCCCCGCCGTCCCAGCGCTCGGACTCGGTTCCGACTGAGTTTCCTTCCGAGTACGTGGGTCGCGGGCCTGCAACAGAAGTACACATGGCCAACTCCCATGAAGGTCCCCGTCAAGCTGGCCGGAACGAGCACGAGATCGGCGAAACATCCGGCGCTCGCCGTCCACCTCGCCGTTCTGCCAGCCGGCACAATCGGCGGAGCAACATGGAGTTGTTCCGCACACCCCTCCTCAACTTGGCTGCGGCTGCCAAGATAGCCGATTCCCTTCAGCCGACTGATTCAGAGGCTGGCAGGGGGATCGAGAAAATCCGCGCCCTGTTGCACACGGCGCAGCAGCAAAACTCGGCGGTCTCCCAGTCGCACAACAGGATCCACAATAATTATGTTCATGTGAATACGCATCGGTCAGTTCACAGCCCTGGTTCTCATCAGCGACATAGGGGAGGCAGCCGTTCCATAAATCACGAAGATCGTCGCCGTTCACGCACCCCTCCGCGGGGTGGGCCCTACGGGCCCCGACATCATGATGATCGGCGTTCAGTCGGCGACACTTACGACTCAAGGCCCGACGCGAGAGGGCATATCGCCCAGCGGAGGGTCGAGAGGGGCCGAGCCCACCGCGGTGGTCACGATATTGACCGTCCGAGTGAAAGCAGGGCCATCGTTTCTGGTCCCGAATGTTTCAGTCGAGCCATCATTCGGCTGATATCCCTCCCAACTTCCGATTGGCGACGGCAATCAGCAAGTTTACAGGAGAATCCAAGCCAGAAACGTGGCTGGATGATTACCGAGTGGCAGTCCAGATCGGAGGAGGGGACGACCACATCGCCACGAAGCACCTCCCTGTGATGCTCGACGGCTCGGCGCGAGCGTGGCTGAACCAGTTGGCCCCCACAAGCATCTACAGCTGGGCAGATCTGACCCGAGTGTTCATCAGGACCTTCGAAGGGACGTCCAAGCGCCCTGCTGGCCTCGTGGAGCTCCAGCACTGTGTCCAGAAGCAGAATGAGCCCCTGCGCGATTTCATTCAGCATTGGATGACCCTCTACCACACGGTGGAGAATGTCACAAAGCATCAAGTAGTTTGCGCCTTCAAGGCAGGTGTGCGGTACAGGGATCTGTACCTGAAGTTCGGCCGAACAGGTGACATCTCCATGAGCAAGATGATGGAGATAGCGGCACGCTATGCAAATGGTGAAGAAGAGGACCGCATCCGAAGTGGCAAGCACAAAACAGTCGCCAATGGAGATGGGAGTAACACTCAGAAGCAGAAGCAAAAAGCTCCGTCCACTCCGCAGGCAGAAGCTGCAACTGTTACCAACGCCAAGTTCAAAGGCAAGGGGAAGGCTCAGTTCACCCCCAAGAAGAAGAAGTTCAACAATCCCATCCTGGACCAGCCATGTCCGATTCATACGAAGATGGATGAAGAGGGCAACGCCATATATCCGAGGCATACCACTCGGCAATGTCGCCTCCTGATCCAGGGATTCGGCGAAGGGCAACCGAGTGAAAAGGACAATGAACAGGATGAGGAGGATAAGGAGGATCCGTTCCCCCAAGTCCATGCAACACTGATGATTTTTGCTGACGTTGAGAACAAGAGTCGACTGAAGCTGGTGAACAGGGAGGTGAACATGGCCACCCCTACCAATCCCAAGTTCCTCAAATGGTCTCAGACTGCGATCACCTTTGACCAGTCGGATCATACAGCACACGTACCCACCCCAGGGAGACAGGCTCTGGTCGTCGACCCGGTGGTAGAAGGAGTCCGACTGCGCAAAGTCCTCATGGACGGCGGCAGTGTCTTGAACATCATGTACGCCGACACTCTCAAGGGGATGGGCATTCCGATGTCCAAACTCAGCGAGAGCAGCATGCAGTTCCATGGAGTCGTCCCTGGACGAAAGGCCAAGTCACTCGGCCAGATCGCGTTGGACATCGTTTTCGGCTCCGACAAGAACTTCCGCAAGGAAAAGCTGACGTTCGAGGTGGTGGACTTCCAGAGCGCTTACCATGCAATTCTGGGCCGCCCGGCGTATGCGCGTTTCATGGCCCGTCCATGTTACGTATACCTGAAGCTGAAGATGCCAGGCCCGAAAGGTGTGATCACCATCACAGGCAATCGACAGCGGGCTGAGGAGTGTCTGCAGCAGGGATCAAGAATCGCCGACCAGCAGATGACCGTCCTCGAGCTTGACGAGTACAAGAAAACAGTCGACCCCGCTGACTTGATGCGTTCGAAGAAGCAAGCTTCGGAGTCCGCATTCCAGTCGGCGGGAGAGACGAAGAAGGTCAGCATCCACCCGACGGACGACACTGCTGCCCCGACGAACATTTCCACCACCCTCGATCCTAAATAGGAAGCCGAGCTCACCCAATTCCTCCGTGAGAACTGGGACATCTTCGCATGGAAACCCTCTGACATGCCAGGTGTACCCAGGGAATTGGCTGAGCACCGACTGCATGTGGATCCCATCGCTCGGCCTGTCTGAGAACGCCTGCATCGGTCCGCCGCGCACAAGAGGAAGGCAATCAGGGAAGAGGTGGCCAAGCTTTTGGCAGCCAACTTCATTCGCGAGGTTCACCACTCCGAGTGGCTCGCTAATGTTGTCATGGTGCCCGAGAAGGACAGGTCACTCCGAATGTGCATCGACTTCAAGCATCTCAATAAGGTCTGCCCGAAAGACCATTTTCCGCTCCCCCGCATTGATCAAATTGTCGATTCGACTGCGGGTTGCGAGCGTTTGTCATTTCTTGATGCCTACTCGGGCTATCATCAGATCCGTCTGTATGGCCCCGATGAATTAAAAACAGCCTTCATCACCCCATTTGGGTGCTTCTGCTACATCACTATGCCATTTGGTTTGAAGAATGCAGGAGCAACCTTTATGCGCATTATCCAAAAATGCCTTCTCGGCCAGATCGGTCGGAATGTGCAGGCGTATATGGATGATATCGTAGTCAAGTCACGCAAAGGTTCCGACCTGCTGACTGACATGGCAGAAACATTCGCCAACCTTCGTAGGTACGATATCAAGCTCAACCCCGCCAAGTGTTCGTTCGGCGGTCACAGCAGAAAGTTACTCGGTTTCTTCGTTTCCGAACGAGGGATCGATGTCAACCCCGAAAAGATCGGGACCATCATCCGAATGGAGAGGCCGGTCATAATACACGATGTTCAACAGCTCACAGGTTGCCTAGTGGCTTTGAGCAGGTTTATCAGTCGACTTGGCGAGAAAGCACTTCCTCTGTACCGACTCATGAAGAAATCAGATACTTTCCAGTGGACGGATGAAGCCCAAGTTGCATTCGACGACCCCAAAGTCCTACTTTCCACCCAGCCGGTTCTTACTGCTCCGCTCAGTAAAGAGCCCCTTCTTCTGTATATCGGGGCTACAAATCAAGTCGTCAGCACTGTTCTTACAGTTGAACGAGAATAAGAAGGCAAAGCATACAAAGTTCAGCGGCCAGTGTATTACGTCTCCGAAGTTCTGACTCCTTCCAAGCAGAGGTATCCCCACTATCAAAAACTTATGTACGGGATTTACATGACTGCGAAGAAGGTGGCTCATTATTTCCAAGACCACTCGGTGTCTGTCCTTTCTGATGCTCCGTTGTCGAAATCCTCCACAATCGGGATGCATCGGGCCGAGTGGCAAAGTGGGCAATGGAGATGTTGTATTGCGATATCAAGTTCGAGGCCAAGAAAGTTATAAAGTCTCAAGCTCTGGCTGACTTCATCGCAGAATGGGTAGAACAACAGCAACCGACCCACATCTACTCAGCTCATTGGACAATGTTCTTCGATGGGTCCAAGATGTTGAATGGCTCCGGCGCTGGCGTTGTGATCGTATCGCCAAAGGGCGACAAACTCAAGTATGTGCTGCAAATACACTTTGATTCCTCCAACAATGAGGCAGAGTATGAAGCTCTCCTTTATGGACTGTGCATGGCCATCACACTCGGCGTCCGTCGCCTGATGGTCTATGGCGATTCGGATTTGGTGGTTAATCAAGTGATGAAAGAGTGGGACGTCTGGAACCCCACCATGACCACATACTGCAATGCAGTGAGGAAGCTCGAGAAGAAGTTTGAAGGTCTAGAACTCCACCACGTTCCGCGACTGAAGAACCGAGCAGCTGATGATTTGGCAAAACTCGGATCCACTCGAAGACCAGTCCCGAGTGACGTCTGCCTCGAGCACCTCCACCTTCCCTCAGTTAAAGAAGATCCTTTCACAGAGGAACCAGTACAACCAAAGAGCTTGACAGATCCGACTGAAGTCGACGTACCTGCTGTGGTTGATCTGATCATGGAGATTCTTGCTGTCATCCCCGATTGGACTGTGCCGATCATCGCATATATCCTGAGGCAGGAGTTACCAGAAGACGAAGTCCAGGCCAGGCAGATAGTCCGCAGGTCGAAGTCGTTCATTGTCATTGATGGCCAGTTGTACAAGGAAAGCGTTTCAGGCATTCTTCAATGATGCATCTCCCCCGAGGAGGGACAGTTGATCCTGGAAGAAATTCACTCGGGAACCTGCGGTCATCACGCCTCTTCAAGAGCAATCGTCGCCAAAGCATTCAGAGGTGGCATCTTCTGACTACAGGCAAACGAAATGGCTAAAGATATGGTCGACCGATGTGAAGGCTGACAGTTCTACTCCAACCAGTCCCACAAGCCAACATCTGCGTTGAAGACAATCCCTCTTGTGTGGCCGTTTGCAGTATGGGGATTGGATACAGTCGGTGCATTCAGGACAGGCCAAGGAGGATACACGCATCTGTTGGTCGCAGTCGACAAGTTCACAAAATGGATTGAAGCCAAGCCCATCAAGAAGCTCGACGCCCTAACAGCCATCAAGTTTGTCAGGGACATCATCTCCAGATTCAGGGTACCTCACAGCATAATCACGGACAACGGGACAAACTTTGACTCACACAGATTCAAAGGTTTCTGTGCAAACCAAGGTATCCGAGTGGATTTTGCATCTGTGGCGCATCCTCAAACAAACGGACAAGCAGAGCGGGTGAATGGACTTATCCTGCAAGGTTTGAAGCCCCGACTCCTGCGATAGGTGGGACATGCTACTAGTGCATGGGTCACCGCGCTATCTTCAGTGCTTTGGGGTCTCCGCACAACCCCGAATAGATCTACAGGGCGATCACCGTTCTTCCGCGTTTACGGAGCAGAAGCGGTCCTTCCGAGTGACTTGCTCCACAATGCTCCACGAGTCGAACTCTTCTCCGAAGGTGAAGCAGAACAAGCAAGGCAAGACGGAGTGGACCTTCTAGAGGAGGAGCGCGAGATGGCACTGACTCGCTCAACCATTTATTAGCAAGATCTGCGGTGTTTTCACGCGCGACACGTCAGGAGTCGTACATTCCAAGCAGGCGACCTGGTGCTCCAAGTGGATCAGCAAAGACCTCACAAGCTGGCTCCCACCTAGGAAGGACCCTTCATCATCTCCAAGGTGCTGAACAATGGAGCATACAGACTCTACAACATCGACAGGGAAACAGATGAGCCGGGAGCATGGAACGGAGATCTCCTCAAGCGCTTCTACACGTGACCGTCGACTGAAGCTATGTAAAGAACAAGTATTGGTGAAATAATACAAAGCAGATTGTTTTTGCAGATTCAAAATTCTTCCGCGGTCGCAGACTCCGGTCTAAAAAAAAGACTTAGCTGCGATCAAGAATGTCCTAAGTACTAACTTTCTCCGAGTGTGCACTTAACGTCGCACTCGGGGACTTAGCTGCGATCAAGAATCGCCTAAGTATTGACTTTCTCCGAGTGCGCACTAAATGTCGCACTTGGGGACTTAGCTGCGATCCAGAATCGCCTAAGTACAAACTTTCTTCAAGTGTGCACTAAACGTCGCACTCGGGGACTTAGCTGCGATCCAGAATCGCCTAAGTACAAACTTTCTCCGAGTGTGCACTAAACGTCGCACTCGGGGACTTAGCTGCGATCAAGAATCACCTAAGTACTGACTTTCTCCGAGTGTGCACTAAACGTCGCACTCGGGGACTTAGTTGCGATCAAGAATCGCCTAAGTATTGACTTTCTCCGAGTGTGCACTGAACGTCGCACTCGGGGACTTACCTGCGATCCAGAATCGCCTAAGTACAAACTGTTGGAATTATGCCCTAGAGGCAATAATAAATATAGTTATTATTATAATTCCTGTATCAAGATAATCGTTTATTATCCATGCTATAATTGTATTGAATGAAGACTCATTTACATGTGTGGATACATAGACAAAACACTGTCCCTAGCAAGCCTCTAGTTGGCTAGCCAGTTGATCAAAGATAGTCAGTGTCTTCTGATTATGAACAAGGTGTTGTTGCTTGATAACTGGATCACGTCATTAGGAGAATCATGTGATGGACTAGACCCAAAATAATAGACGTGGCATGTTGATCGTGTCATTTTGTTGCTACTGTTTTCTGCGTGTCAAGTATTTGTTCCTATGACCATGAGATCATATAACTCACTAACACCGGAGGAATACTTTGTGTGTATCAAACGTCGCAACGTAACTGGGTGACTATAAAGATGCTCTACAGGTATCTCCGAAGGTGTTCGTTGAGTTAGTACGGATCAAGACTGGGATTTGTCACTCCGTGTGACGGAGAGGTATCTCGGGGCCCACTCGGTAATACAACATCACACACAAGCCTTGCAAGCAATGTAACTTAGTGTAAGTTGCGGGATCTTGTATTACGGAACGAGTAAAGAGACTTGCCGGTAAACGAGATTGAAATAGGTATGGGGATACTGACGATCGAATCTCGGGCAAGTAACATACCGAAGGACAAAGGGAATGACATACGGGATTATATGAATCCTTGGCACTGAGGTTCAAATGATAAGATCTTCGTAGAATATGTAGGATCCAATATGGGCATCCAGGTCCCGCTATTGGATATTGACCGAGGAGCCTCTCGGGTCATGTCTACATAATTCTCGAACCCGCAGGGTCTGCACACTTAAGGTTCGACGTTGTTTTATGCGTATTTGAGTTATATGGTTGGTTACCGAATGTTGTTCGGAGTCCCGGATGAGATCACGGACATCACGAGGGTTTCCGGAATGGTCCGGAAACGAAGATTGATATATAGGATGACCTCATTTGATTACCGGAAGGTTCTCGGAGTTACCGGGAATGTACCGTGAATGACGAATGGGTTCCGGGAGTTCATCGGGGGGGGCAACCCACCCCGGGGAAGCCCATAGGCCTTGAGGGTGGCGCATCAGCCCTTAGTGGGCTGGTGGGACAGCTCAAAAGGGCCCTATGGGCATTGGAAGAAAAAATCAAAGGGAAAAAAAAGGAGGAGGTGGGAAAGGAAAGAAGGACTCCACCCACCAAACCAAGTAGGACTCGGTTTGGGGGGAGTCCTGCCCCCTTTGGCTCGGCCAACCCCTTTGGGGCTGCTTGAGCCCCAAGGCAAAGTCCCCCCTCTCCCACCTATATATACGGAGGTTTTAGGGCTGATTTGAGACGATTTTTCCACGGCAGCCCGACCACATACCTCCACGGTTTTTCCTCTAGATCGTGTTTCTGCGGAGCTCGGGCGGAGCCCTGCTGAGACGAGATCATCACCAACCTCCGGAGCGCCGTCAGGCTGCCGGAGAACTCTTCAACCTCTCCGTCTCTCTTGCTGGATCAAGAAGGCCGAGATCATCGTCGAGTTGTACGTGTGCTGAACGCGGAGGTGCCGTCCGTTCGGCACTAGATCGTGGGACTGATCGCGGGATAGTTCGCGGGGCGGATCGAGGGACGTGAGGACGTTCCACTACATCAACCGTGTTCACTAACGCTTCTGCTGTACGGTCTACAAGGGTACGTAGATCACTCATCCCCTCTCGTAGATGGACATCACCATGATAGGTCTTCGTGCGCGTAGGAAATTTTTTGTTTCCCATGCGACGTTCCCCAACAGTGGCATCATGAGCTAGGTTCATGCGTAGATGTCTTCTCGAGTAGAACACAAAAGTTTTTGTGGGCGGTGATGTGCGTTTTGCTGCCCTCCTTAGTGTTTTCTTGATTCCGCGGTATTGTTGGATTGAAGCGGCTTGGATCGACATTACTCGTATGCTTACGAGAGACTGGTTTCATCGCTACGAGTAACCCCGTTGCTCAAAGATGACTGTCAAGTGTCAGTTTCTCCAACTTTAGTTGAATCGGATTTGACCGAGGAGGTCCTTGGATGAGGTTAAATAGCATCTCATATATCTCCGTTGTGGTGTTTGCGTAAGTAAGATGCGATCCTACTAGATACCCATGGTCACCACGTAAAACATGCAACAACAAAATTCGAGGACATCTAACTTGTTTTTGCAGGGTATGCTTGTGATGTGATATGGCCAACGATGTGATGTGATATATTGGATGTATGAGATGATCATGTTGTAATAGATAATATCGACTTGCACATCGATGGTACGGCAACCGGCAGGAGCCATAGGGTTGTCTTTATAATAATGTTTATGCTTGCAGATGCGTTTACTATTTTGCTAGGATGTAGCTTTAGTAGTAATAGCATGAGTAGCACGACAACCCCGATGGCGACACATTGATGGAGTTCATGGTGTGGCGCCGGTGACAAGAATATCGTGTCGGTGCTTTGGTGATGGAGATCAAGAAGCACGTGATGATGGCCATATCATGTCACTTATGAATTGCATGTGATGTTAATCCTTTTATGCACCTTATTTTGCTTAGAACGACGGTAGCATTATGAGGTGATCTCTCACTAAAATTTCAAGACGAAATTGTGTTCTCCCCGACTCTGCACCGTTGCTACAGTTCGTCGTTTCGAGACACCACGTGATGATCGGGTGTGATAGACTCAACGTTCACATACAACGGGTGCAAAACAGTTGCGCACGCGGAACACTCGGGTTAAGCTTGACGAGCCTAGCATGTGCATACATGGCCTCGGATCACATGAGACCGAAAGGTCGATCATGAATCATATAGATGATATGATTAGCACAGGGATGCTTACCACTGAAACTATACTCAACTCATGTGATGATCGGACTTGAGCTAGTGTAAGTGGATCATGAACCACTCAAATGACTATAGATATATACTTTTTGAGAGGGAGTTTAGCGAATAATTTGATTAAGTTAAACTCTAATTATCTTGAACATAGTCTAAGTCCACTTTGAATATATTTGTGTTGTAGATCATGGCTCACGCGACAGTCACCCTGAATTTTAATACGTTCCTAGAGAAAGCTAAGTTGAAAGATGATGGAAGCAACTTTGTAGACTGGGCTCGTAATCTTAAGCTAATCTTACAAGCTGGGAAGAAGGATTATGTCCTTAATGCTGCACTAGGAGATGAACCACCCGCTACGGCTGATCAGGATGTTAAGAACGCTTGGTTAGCACGTAAGGAGGACTACTCAGTAGTTCAATGTGCAGTCTTGTATGGCTTAGAACCGGGACTTCAACGTCGCTTTGAGCGTCATGGAGCATTTGAGATGTTCCCGGAGTTGAAGTTTATCTTTCAGAAGAACGCCCGGATCGAGAGGTATGAGACCTCCGATAAATTCTATGCTTGCAAGATGGAGGAGAACTCGTCTGTCAGTGAACATGTGCTCAAAATATCTGGGTACTCAAACCATCTAGCTGAGCTGGGGATTGAACTCCCGCAAGAGGCTATCACTGACAGAATCCTTCAATCACTGCCGCCAAGCTATAAAGGCTTTGTGTTGAACTACAACATGCAAGGGATGAACAAGTCACCCGGCGAGTTGTTTGCGATGCTGAAAGTCGCAGAGTCTGAACTTCGTAAAGAGCATCAAGTGTTGATGGTGAATAAGACCACTAGTTTCAAGAGAAACGACAAAGGCAAGAAGGGTAATTCAAAGAAGAGCGGCAAGCCTGTTGCCAATCCGACGAAGAAACCCAAAGCTGGACCTAAGCCTGAAACAGAGTGTTACTATTGCAAGGGTATGGGTCACTGGAAGCGCAATTGCCCCAAGTATCTGGCAGATAAGAAGGCGGCCAAAGAAAAATAAGGTATATTTGATATACATGTTATTGATGTGTACTTAACCAGCTCTCGTCGTAGTGCCTGGGTATTCGATACCGGTTCTGTTGCTCATATTTGCAACTCGAATCAGGAACTTCGGAATAGACGAAGGCTGGCGAAAGATGAAGTGACGATGCGCGTAGGAAATGGTTCCAAGGTTGATGCAATCACCGTCGGCACAGTTTCACTTCAGTTACCATCAGGATTAGTTATGAACTTGAATCATTGTTATTTAGTGCCTGCGTTGAAAATGAACATTATATCTAGATCATGTTTATTGCGAGACGGTTACTGTTTTAAGTCAGAGAATAATGGTTGTTCTATTTCTATGAGTAACATCTTTTATGGTCATGCACCCAATGTGAGAGGATTGTTCATATTGAATCTTGATAGCGATACACACATACATAACATTCAGACCAAAAGAGTTAGAGTTAACAATCATAGCGCCATATTTTTGTGGCACTGCCGCTTAGGTCATATTGGTGTAAAGCGCATGAAGAAACTCCATGCCCATGGACTTTTGGAGTCACTTGACTTTGATTCACTTGACACGTGCGAACCATGCCTCATGGGCAAGATGACTAAAACTCCGTTCTCCGGAACAATGGAGTGTGCAAGTGACTTGTTGGAAATCATACATACCGATGTGTGTGGTCCGATGAGCGTAGAGGCACGCGGCGGATATCGTTATTTTCTCAACTTCACTGACGATTTGAGTAGATATGGTTATGTCTACTTAATGAAGCACAAGTCAGAAACATTTCAAAAGTTCAAGCAATTTCAGAGTGAAGTTGAAAATCATCGTAACAAGAAGATCAAGTTCCTACGGTCTGATCATGGGGGTGAATATGTGAGTTTCGAGTTTGGTGCTCACTTAAGACAATGTGGAATTGTTTCACAGTTGACACCGCCTGGAACACCACAGCGTAATGGTGTGTCCGAACGTCGTAATCGTACTTTATTAGAGATGGTGCGATCTATGATGTCTCTTACCGATTTGCCGTTATCGTTTTGGGGTTATGCATTAGAAACAACTGCATTCACTTTAAATAGGGCACCATCAAAATCCGTTGAGACGACACCATACGAACTGCGGTATGGAAAAAGGCCAAAGTTGTCGTTTCTTAAAGTTTGGGGATGTGATGCTTATGTCAAAAAGCTTCAGCCTGAAAAGCTGGAACCCAAAGCGGAAAAGTGCATCTTCATAGGTTACCCAAAAGAGACAGTTGGGTACACCTTCTATCTCAAATCCGAGGGCAAAGTGTTTGTTGCTAAAAATGGAGCTTTTCTTGAGAAGGAGTTTCTCTCGAGAGAATTGAATGGGAGGAAGATAGAACTTGACAAGGTTGTCGAACCTCTCATCCCTCTGGATGGTGGCGCAGGGCAAGGGGAAACCTCTGTCGTTGCGACGCCGGTTGAGGAGGAAGTTAATGATGATGATCATGAAACTACGGTTCAAGTTTCTGTCGAACCACGCAGGTCGACGAGACCACGTGCTGCTCCAGAGTGGTACGGTAATCCCATCTTATCAATCATGTTGTTGGACAACAATGAACCTGCAAATTATGAAGAAGCAATGGTGGGCCCAGATTCCAACAAATGGCTAGAAACCATGAAGTCCGAGATAGGATCCATGTATGAGAACAAAGTGTGGACTTTGGAGGTACTGCCTAAGGGCCGCAAGGCTATTCAGAACAAATGGATCTTTAAGAGGAAGACGGACGCTGATGGCAATGTGACCGTTTATAAAGCTTGACTTGTGGCAAAGGGTTTTTCACAAGTTCAAGTAGTTGACTACGATGAGACATTCTCACCCGTAGCGATGCTTAAGTCCGTCAGAATCATGTTAGCAATAGCTGCATTTTTCGATTATGAAATCTGGCAGATGGATGTCAAAACGGC